>NC_058092.1:107955000-109205000 GCF_020171115.1 Neogale vison
TAAAATCTAGAAGCCGACTTTAAAGCTGTTTAATCACAGCTAGCGTTTAGCTGGGGCCTGTGGTTCCCTGAGCAGCCCTGACTCTTTACTCTTCTGGGGCCTGGGATCAATTCCACCACCTCGGGGCGCCTGGGTGGCTCAGTGGGTTAAGTCATGATCTCAGGGTCCTGGGATCAAGCCCCACAAGGGTCTCTCTGCTCAGCAGGGAGCCTGCTTCCTCCTCTCTGCCTGCCTCTCTCTGCCCACTTGTGATCTCTGTCAAATAAACAAAACTTAAAAAAAAAAAATTCCTCCATCTCTTGAAAGGCTAAAGTGGATTCACAATCTAGGGTTGAGTCCTCTTTTGTTTATAGAGCTAGGGTCATTCCTATTCATTGTAAACGTACATCCCCCTTCAATGTAAACTTACATAGTCATTTACCCAATTCCCATTCTTCAACGAATTAAGCGCCTAACATGTGCCGGTACCTGTAGTAGGGGTTTGGGATAGCAGCGAACAAAACAAGAGATCCTTTCCCCGGTGGAGCTTGACATTGGACGAGAGACAAACGATGAATATGATTTTAAAAAATTGATGAGGTAATTTGGAAAATGATAAACTACTACAGAGAAAAAGGTATCAGGCTGGACAAGGATTTGTGGAGCCCAGAAGATAGGGGCTACGGTTCAGGCTGGGGAGAAGTGACACGAGCCGAAGTCGCGGAGCTCTGGCGTTTGAGAACCAGGGAGATACCCTCTGCGAAAGGACATCAGAGCTATCTGATTTATGCCGAGATGGGTGAAGAGGAGAAAGCGTTCGAGACAGAGATTCCCGCTGAGAGTCGCGGAGGCAGAGGGCTGCTTTCCAGCAGGGGCAAGAAGATGCTCTGGCAAGCGGCTCCTGGGGCCGGGCAGGGGTGGTCACACACTGCCAACCACTACGCCCCCAAAATGGCCTACCATTACCCCTTGCCACCGCGCCCGCGGCGCTCCACCGCCCGCCGGCCCACGTGACCCGGCCCCCTCCCGGCCCGCGACCCCCTGTCCAATTCCCTGCGGCCAACGGCCCCGCCCCTCGAAGGAAACGGGCCAACCAGAGAAGGGTAAGGCGGGCGGGTGGTGACGGCCATTGTGGGTGGAGCTCCGGAGGGGAGTAACAGGTTGGTGGGGGGAGGGAGCGCGGAGGGACGGAGGGGGAGGGCCGGGGAGCGGCGGGCGCAGCTTAACCCGAGCGCGAGCCCGAGCCCGAGCCCGAGCCCGAACCCGAGGCCGAGGCCGAGCCCGGGAGCGCCGAGCCCGGCTGGGGTGAGTGAATGCGGAGGGGGCAAGAGCCCCTGAAAAGGCAAGCGGGCCTGACGGGCAAGGGGCGAGGCGATCCGAGATACCCTTTTCCGGGGTACAGGTGCTGCACTGAAGAGAGGAGGAGGGGAGCTGAAGCTAGGGTGGAGAGTACTGGTTAAAAGCTGGCTCCTACTCTGGTACCAGAGGCAAGTGGGTGGGAACGTGCCAGGTGAGGGGCACCTGAGGCTAAGGCTACTCTCAGGACACGAAAGCGTTTTCAGCGTCTGGTTATATCTGGAGGTCAGACGCCGGTCCTAGGGGCAAGAATTTCTGTTGGAGACCGCGGTGTTAGGGGGGAGTAGTTCGTGTCAGTTGAACAGGGGGAACAACTGCCTGGGGTTCAGAGACGGAAGGGGGAAGGCGTCCAGAGGTGCTATTTGCCTCAGGTTTTCCTCCTGGCTGCCGTTCTGAGCTGGCGCTGGCACCTCCTTTCAGGCTTTGAGAGGTGTGAGGTGTGGAGTTTTGCTCTAACCCTTCACCTACAGATGGAGATACTGAGGGACAAAACAAGAAGGCACCCCCATCTCTTTGCTAGGTGTGAAACTATTTAAGCCTTCAGTTTCTGTCAGCCTTTGCTTTAATGCCTGGGAGATTTTTTCCTTCCTCCTCTTGAGAGAGTGCTCGCCAAGAGAGGGGTATGAGGAAGCATAGATCCCTAGGCCTACAAAATACGTAGAAATTCTTTCTAACGAGGCTTTTGGCTGGGGCTAATGTCGGACCCTCTCCCCAAGCACACATAGTTTATTCTGTGGTTCTAGATGGGGCCACTGGATGCAGTTTAGGAGCCTAACCCATTCCCTTGCTGCCTCCCAGAAGATCCCTATTACTCCATGAAACCCCACAAGGTGTCCTTGAGTCCAGGACCATGATGGTTGTCATACTGTCAGTAGGCACCAGGGGTGTGGGAAATAGGCAGGACTCCTTTGGAGACCATAAGACTAGGAAAATTAGCACCTCTGGGACTCCACACTGGACGAGAGCTGCATGTTGCAGACCAGACAAGGCTTCTGAGGCAGATTTCCTTGCCTTAGGCAGGTAAGGGAACCAGAGCCAGTCTTAGTTTGGCCCCTTTGATGCCCTGCCTGAGGAAAGTTGTTGTAATTGGGAAATAATTAGCAACCGCTATGTTGTCCATAGGCTGCCTACACGTGCCTCTGCACCTTTTCTTTTATCCTTGATATTTCGAGTCGGGGGCTGGCTGTAGGGGACTGCTAATCCAGAGATTTGCCCTGACCCTAAGAGGATTCTGGCTTCCTAGAACCTTTTCTTATTTCCCAGGCTGACCCGCATGCTATCAGCCCTGTGGGAGGAGAGGAGAAGGTAGGGTTGTTTCTCTTGGTTGTTTCAGGGGAGGGGAGAACTAAGGGCCAATGAGTTGGCCAAGGCAAGTGTGGGAAGAGGAATGCAGCTTCCGGAACTTAAGAGGGAGGGGTGGGGGAAACAAAGTCTTCCTAACACTTACTGGCCTGTCACTCACCAGGTTCTTTGTGCATCTGTTTCTCCCTGTTCCCTCTCCACTCTCTGCCTCCTTCACAGCCTTGGCATCTAGGCTGGACAATCCATACCCATGGTTTTGCCCCCTGCCTCCTCTGTGGTGTGGAGTTTCTCTGGTCTGCTTTATGAGCTGCTAGTGGAGTCTCTCTGGCCCTCCCCTACCCCTTGCCTCTCAAACCAGTCCAGCCAGTTTGCAGGGCCCAGTTTATCATTGTGTTTTTTCCCCCCACTGGCCAAACTGCTCTAGCCTGGCTCTCAGGTTTCTGCTTTTTCAGTGGACTGGGCCAGGAGTCCACTTGGGGCCAGTTCTTTTTGATCCATGGGGAACCTTCTTATCTTTGTAACTCTTTCTGAGAAAATAACCAATCCATCAAGGTCACTGAGCTATCCTTTTCTATTTTGGCCATTTACTTATCTTGTCCCTCTGAGGGGAGTCTAATTTCTATACCTCTCTTCCATTTTCTAAATCTGCCAGTTATGTAGCATCTAGCATATTGCCTGGCCCTGTATATGTCAGTTCTTCCTCTACACACCCCAAACTACCCCACCCCCACTTCCTGCCAGAAGTTCAGAGACTGTCTCTCGAGTTGGAAGCCAGATGCTTATGGCTGGGTGAGGTGACGGAATTGGGGCAGGGCAGGCTAATAAGTAACTGAGGGAGAAGTGGCTGTCTGGTACAGGTGCAGCGTATCCTCCCTCTACTTATAGGCAGGAATGGAGAGGCAGACGAAGTTGAATCAACCTGTGGCCTGGGCTCTTCCCAGAATACAGTTGATGAGGAATGCCCTGGGCACATGCTGAGGAGGGAAAAGCAGGGGCAGGCTGTGAGAGCGAAGCCTGTGTACTCCATGTTTCCTGGCACCAGATCGATGTTTACCTGCCTCTGGGGTTTACGCAAGGCCTTGGAGCTGCTTGGCTCCCCTAGCCACGCCCCACTGTCCTCTGTAACTAAAGGCGGATAGGTTTCGGGTTTTCCATGTTGAATCATTTAGAGCTCTGCTTTCTGACCCACCACCCCAAAGATCATGTCAATCTTGCTCACTGTCCCAGAACTAACAGTCTGTTGAAATTAGGGAGTCATTGGGACTTGGGGGCACGTTCAGCACTGCCTTTGAACAAGTTGGTGCTCTTGGGTGGGTGAGGGGCTGTGCACTCTGCTGGGCCTAGTCTGGGAGCTCCTCTATCTGGATCTGGAAGATCAGTTGATGTACTGACAGAGTAGAGCTGTGATATGAATAAATCATGGGACTTCTGAGAGCTGGCAGTCTAGGCACATCTGGTTCCAAAATTAAGACTGAATGGGGCAGGGAGAGGTCTTGTTATGAGGGCACATGAGAAATGGCTGTGAGGGGGATCATTGGGTAAATCTCCCCACTGCTATTCAAGAGTGCGTTAGTTCAGGATTCAACCTTTAACACATATTTATTGATACATACTGTGTCACCAGGTCCTGAAGGCCTGAAGTCAGCTGAGAGCTATGTTCTTTGTCCTCCAGGAGTGTATCATCTAGTGGGGGAGACAGACAGGAAGCAAATCACTCTGATAAATATATAAAAGTAAACAGGGGTGTCTGGCTGGCTCAGTTGGTACAGTTGGTACAGCATGCAACTCGATCTCGGGGCTATAAATTTGAGCCTCACATTGGGTGTAGAGATTACTTAAAAATGAAATCTTTAAAAAAATAATAAACTGAGGTAGATTTATTGAAGGACAACTAGAGAACATATAACATTGTTCTTTTTTTTTTTTTAAAGATTTTATTTATTCATTTGACAAAGATCACAAGTAGGCAGAGAGGCAGGCCGAGAGAGAGGGAGGGGGGGAAGCAGGCTCCCTGCTGAGCAGAGAATCCAATGCAGGGCTCAATCCCAGGACCCTGGGATCACAACCTGAGCCTAACGCAGAGGCTTTAACCCACTGAGCCACCCAGGCGCCCCATATAACATGGTTCTGATCTAGTTTGTGGGAGGGGGTGGTTGGGAAGGGCTCTGAGGAAGTGACATCCTTCTGTGAAGCATGTGGAGCCAGAAAGGGCCTGTTAGAAGGAGTGCATGTATGCAGGGTAAATTTGTTATCAGCTTTGTGACAGGCATAGGTGCTGCTAGCTAGGTTTCATGTTTTATGTCATTTTCCCTCTTTTTTTTTTTTAAAGATTTTATTTATTTGTAAGCGAGAAAGTGAGTGAGTGGGAGGGAGAGGGAGAGAGAATTTGAAGCAGACACCGTGTGGAGCACAGAGGCCAACATGGAGCTCGAGCCCCACAACCATGAGATCAAGTTGAAACCAAGAGTCAGATGCTTAACTGACTGAGCCACCCAGGCGCCCCTATTTTCCCTCCCTTTTTTTTTTTTTTTTTAAGATTTTATTTATTTGACAGAGACAGACACAGCCAGGGAGGGAACATGAGCAGGGGGAGTGGGAGAAGCAGGCTGCCTGCTGAACAGGGAGCCTGATGTGGGGCTCGATCCCTGGACCTTGGGAGCATGACCTGAGATGAAGGCAGACGCTTAACGACTAAGCCACCCACCCAGGGTCCCTTCCCTCTTTTTATTAAAAAAAAAAAAAAAAAAAAAGGAACCTAAGTAAATTACATGCAAGAATCTGAAATGTAGAACATGGTAACATTTTTATAGCTGTATACACTTGTAATTATTATTGTCTAATTTTTACAAGTATTTCCTCAGGAGGTATTATCATTATACCTGTTTACTGATGAGGAAATTGAGGTTCAGAACAGTTGTGATTTGCTCAAGGTTATATACATTCAATGAAGAGGAGGGCTAGGTTCTTTTTTTACTGGATGAGTGGTTTGAAGAACCTTTGCCTTGTAGCTTCTTTCCTGATCCCATTTCTTGAATTCTAACAAAGGACCCTGCTGATTTAATATCCTTTTGTTTGGAGTATCTGAGGTTGGTTAAAGTCCTCCCCAATGCTGGAATGGTGGAAGGGCAGGGGTCCTTTAGTTCAGGGTGGACTTGGAGGTCTTAATGAAACTCTTGAGATTCTGTGGTAAAAGCTTGTGTGGACTGTTTCTTGGGGGGTGGGTGGGTGGGTGCCTTACTTCATTCTCTCAAATGGAGTCTGAGAACCATTGCCAATAAGGGCTCCTCCCTCCAGTTCCTTTCCCTGGAGGGGAAGGGTTGGGAATGTTAGGAATGTTCTTCCCACCAAGCCCTTTCTCACCTGCTGCTAGGCCACTCCCTTTCCCTCTCACCCTTGTTTTCTGGGCTTCCTAGCAAGACTACAGTCCCTGAAGGGGGCCTTGCCAGCTTTCCTTGGCCCAGAGCTCCACTGGGAGATTGAGCTGCGTATGTTTTTGTGTCTATCTGGCTCTTCAGATACTCCTCCAGTTTGGTACTAGGCTGTGGTGGAGATTAATTGTAGGGCTGCGGAAACTGGAGTTCTTATTTGCTTCAAGGAGAAACTGCCCTCCTCAGTTCCTGGAGCCAGAGCACACCTGGAATATATTCCATTTGCCGACTCTAATTTTAGGCTGATGGGGACCAGAGGAGTTGGCCTATGGGTTGTCCTGGCTCTGGCCTTCAGGTGGGACAAGTCTACCTATCCTAGGGCCCTTGGAATGGACATTCTTAAGTGTTACTTAAATCTTTTTTTTTTTTTTTAAGATTTTATTTATTTATTTGACAGACAGAGACCACAAGTAGACAGAGAGGCAGGCAGAGAGAGAGGAGGAAGCAGGCTTCCTGCTGAGCAGAGAATCTGATGTGGGGCTTGATCCCAGGACCCTGGGATCATAACCTGATCTGAAGGCAGAGGCTTTAACCCACTGAGCCACCCAGGACCCCTGCTTAAATCTTTTTTTTTGAATAAGCAATATATCTACATGGTTCCAAACTTAAAAGGGACAAAAGATACTCAGTAGAAAGCTAGTTACTCTCCCATCCTTATCCTCAGCCCCCAGGTCCTCCAACCCAGAGGCTTCACTGCTATCATCCCAGAAATAAGATGGCATATCTTGTGTGTGTGGGGTAGTTTTGTATATCTTAAATGAACTCTGGGAGTAGAGGGCCCCTTTTCTCCATTGGGATAATGGTATCTGTTAGGCAGGGTTTAGGATCTGCCTTCATTGGGGTTGGAGGAGGCACACCATGCTATAGGCGTATGTGTGAAGATCAAGCAAAATTGTTGAACTCTTGACAAAGCCATGCTCCCTAGGACTGTATTAGAGGAAATGGATTCTTCTAAGTCAGTGGGTCTCAAAACCTGGAATCTGGACCAGCAGTGTCAGTATCTCCTGGGAACTTGGTAGAAATTCAGATGCAGACCTACTGAATCAGAAACTCTAGGGACAGAGTCCAGTAGATACTTTTCAGATAAGATAGGAGAACCACTATTCTGTGTAGAAGGAACAACAAAGTAATAAGCCACACAAAAGCTGGACAGGTGGAGGTTTTTGGGTTTCTGCTTCTAGTCTCTCAGCTTTAACTGTTTTCTTGATTTTCTAGGACCCCCTCCCATTCATGGAACAGGCATCCACCATGGCTGAGCTCCGGGGCCCTGTAGACCATGGAGTCCAGATTCGCTTCATTACAGAGCCAGTGGGTGATGCAGAGATGGGCACCCTACGTCGTGGTGGGCGACGTCCAGCTAAGGATGCAAGAGCCAATACCTATGGGGTTGCTGTGCGTGTGCAGGGCATTGCTGGACAGCCCTTTGTGGTGCTCAACAGTGGGGAGCAAGGTGGTGACTCCTTTGGAGTCCAGATCAAGGGGTCCAACAACATAGGGGCTCCGGGAGCACTGAGCTCTGACTCCGAATTCCCTGAGAGCTCCTACTCTCATGCCAAGGAATTTCCTGCCCGCTCACAGGGCAGTATGTCTGATGAGGAGCCTGGGGTCCACTGGAATGGAAGGCTGCTCAGATCCCAGTCCCAGGCCTCACTGACAGGCCCTGCCCCTGTGAGTCCGAGTACCAGGAGCACTAGCCTTCTGGAGCTGGCCCCCCAGGGAGCTTCCCCAGGGAGCACCATTGACACTGCTCCCCTGTCTTCAGTGGACTCACTCATCAACAAGTTTGACGGTCACCATGGGGGGCAGGCCCGGGGGCAGACTGGTCGGCGCATGCGTACTCTGCCCCCTGAACAACGCAAGCGGAGCCAAAGCCTGGACAACCGGCTCCCACGGGATACCGTTGAAGAACGGGAGCGTCGGTCCCCCAACCACTGGACTCCTAGCACAAAGCATGACAGCCACATGGGCAGCTCCAGGCAGTTGACCCAGACCCAGAGCTCTCTTGGTGGCTTTAGCCATTCCCATCAGACCCAGGACTGGGTTCTGCAGAGTTTTGAGGAGCCACGGGGGAGAGCCCAGGATCCTGGCATGCTGCAGGTCAGACCCCACTCCTCTGTAGCTTCCGATCCCCAGCCCAGCAGCCCCGGGACCCCTTGCTGATTCAATAACTTAAGGCAGAAGGTTTCTTTTTTTTTTTCTTCTTCTTTTTTTTTTTAAAGATTTTTATTTATTTTATTTATTTATTTGATAGACAGAGAGAGATCACAAGTAGGCAGAGAGGCAGGCAGAGAGAGAGAGAGAGAGAGAGAGACAGAGAGAGAAGGAAGCAGGCTCCCCGCTGAGCAGAGAGCCCGATGCGGGGCTTGATCCCAGGACCCTGAGATTATGACCTGAGCCGAAGGCAGAGGCTTTAACCCACTGAGCCACCCAGGCGCCCCAGGCAGAAGGTTTCTACTTTTGTCCTCCACTTTACCCATCTTCTAGATAGATGATATTCACATGTACGAGATACTTCCATGGAAATGGAACTGATGTGAAATCAGCCTTCACAAGCATGAGAATCACTTGTTACTGTCTGGTCATGGACTGTGCCTCAGTCACTAGCATTTGCTAGGTCTGCAGCATCCGTAAGGCAGGCCTGGTAATATGACCAGCTTCCAGTGCTCTGGTCAAAACTCCCATCTCTGTGTCCCACTCAGGAGTGTAAATAAGTGGGGCAGGAGCTTCTTGGAGACAACATTAAGCCTGTTCATTTATAAGTTCTAGTACATTAACTGTCAGTAGTAACAGCTTACCACAGAGCTCACAACTAGTTGAGATCTGCTTGTCAAGGAGAATCTGGCTTGTAGCAATAGTGAGAAGTGTACCCTGCTTGGACCTCTCCTGGGCCTGCTGCTCAGGCCTCCGCAGTGTTGCCTCTTTTCCGCATGTGAGGCCTGTTGGGCATGCTGGGAGGGCCTCGTCTCCCACTTGCTGCTTCTGCACCATCTGAACCCCACACATGCCGCTGGCTTCATTTTCCTGTTTCTCTGGGTTTATGTTTTGCAGTTCAAATCAACCCCAGACCTTCTCCGAGACCAGCAGGAGACAGCGCCACCAGGCAGTGCGGACCATGTGAAGGCCACCATCTACAGCATCCTGAGGGAGGGGTAAGTGGGGGCCCTCCCAGCAGCACAGTGACACACACCCCCTCTTTTCCTTCTGGCTTCCTTCCCCATCTTCCCTGTCCTTAGCTCTTCCTTCTCTCATCTCTGTTACCTCTTCCCTCTCTTAGCCTTTGCTTCTGCCCTTTTATCCTCCAGAAGCTCAGAAAGTGAAACGTCTGTGAGGAGGAAGGTCAGTTTGGTGCTGGAACAGATGCAGCCTCTGTTGGTGAGTGACCACCTCCTGGTGGGACCAGGAGGCAGGGTTAGGCCTGTGGGGCCTGGATCTGGATGTGGACCCATTCCTTCCTGCCCTGTTTCTGGCAGATGACTTCTCCTGTGTCTGCTAAGGCCCTGGCTGGGCAAAGTGAGCTCACCCGAAAAGTGGAGGAGCTGCAGCAAAAACTGGATGACGAGGTGAAGGTGAGGGGAGACTAGAGGTGCAGGAGGCACAAGGGGCATGGGGGAAACAGTGCTTGGGTTGCTCTTCCATGTGATCAAATGAGCACTCATATGTTCTGTGACACAGGAAACAAGAGTATGTGCTGGGCTTCCCTGGAGCTTAGGGAGAAGAGCGCAGTCATCAGAGCTCTGACTACCTTCCATTCATTTCCTTTGGAAGTTCTTATCCTGGCTTTGCTGCTCACTGGGATTACTTACCTCAGTTTTTTCACTGTCATTATGATGATGGCAATACGAGTAGCTGTCATTTATTGAGTGTACTTGATATATATATATATATATATATTTATATTTGAGAGAGAAAGCATGAATGGGGGAAGGGGCAGAGAGGGAAAGGGACAAGCAGACTTCTGTGGAGTGTGGAGCCTGGATCCCAGGACCCTAAGATCGTGACTGGAACCAAAGTCTGATGTTTAACCAGCTGAGCCACCTAGGCGCCCCTATTGAGTATACTTCTTGTAATAGGTACTGTCCTGGATAATACATAATAATTATAGTGATCTTATAAAAATGGATATTGTGGACATTTTCATGATAAGAAAACTGAAGATCAGCCAGGTTAAGTGAATTGCTCAAGGTACTAAGTAACAGAGATGGAATTTAAAAATTCAGGGCAGCCTTATGTGAAAGTCTGTGTACTCCCTTTAAAAAAAAATATTGTGGGGCACCTGGGTGGCTCAGTAGGTTAAGTGTGAGACTCTTGATTGCAGCTCAGGTTGTGATCTCAGGGTTGTGGGATCGAGACCTGTGTCAGGCTCTGTGCTGGTCATGGAGCCTGCTTGGGATTCTCCCTCTGCCCTTTCCCCCACCCCACATTCTCTCTCTCTTAAAAAAAAAAAAAAATTAAAAAGTTTAAAAAATATTGCTCGCACCTCTAACAGTATTGCCTTGCATGTAGTTAGTAAGCATTGGATTGTAACTTCCTTTATTTACTGGAAAGCAGTATAGTATACTGGTTAAGTGGTCAGCTGTGGAGTCAAACTGAGTTCAAATCCTGGTAACTGTTGGCCTCGTAACTGACTTCGGGCATGTTCTTTACATGTTCTAAGCTGCTGTTTCCTTAACTATAAAGTGGGGATAATAATTGTACTATCTTATTTATCTATGGCTGTGTAACAAATTACATCAAAACTCAACAGTTTCAAACAGTCATCTCCTGGTGTCTTGAGGGCCCAGAGTCTGGAAGCACCTTAGCTGGGTAGTTCAGGGTCTATTAGGAGTTTCCAGTCAAGGTGTTGGCTGGGGCTCTAGTCATGAGAAGACAGTGGTTATTGACTGGAGAACTCACTTCCTTGCTGTGTGGACCTCTTCATGGGGCTGCTCGAGTGTCTGCACAGTATGGCATCTACCTTCCCCCACAATGATCCAAGAGAGAAGGTAAGGAGGAAGCTGCAGTGCCTTTTTAGGATGAGTTGCAGAAGATACACATCATTGCATCCTTTTTCTGTTTGTTAGAAGAGTGTTCTTAAGGGTGTCTGGGTGGCTCATTAGTTAAGCGTCTGCCTTCAGCTCAGGTCATGATCCCAGAGTCCTGGGATTGAGCCCTGCATCAGGCTCCCTGCATCAGGCTCCCTGCTCAACGGGATCCCTGCTTCTCCTCTCACTCCCCCTGCTTGTGTTCCCTCTCTCACTGTCTTTCTCTCTCTGCCAAATAAATAAATAAAATCCTGAAAAAAAATTTAAATTAATTAAAAAATAAAGAGGGGAGAAACTTCACCTTTTGAAAGGAATGTCAGACAATTAGTGGACATACTTTATACCATCCATCACAAGTCCCAAGGCTTGTTAGGAGAATTAAATGCAGATAATAAACACAGGGTCCGTAGTACAGTGCCTGTCATGTAGTGAGTCAGTAAATGTTAGACAATTGCATTACTCCTGGTCCTCTGAGAGGCTTTCCCTTCTCTCCAGCTGCTTTACTCTCCCTGCCTTTTCCAGAAGCGACAAAAGCTAGAGCCATCCTGGGTTAGTCTGGAGCAGCAGCTGGAGGAGAAGGAAAAAGAGTGCAGCCGGCTGCAGCAGCTGCTGGAGAGGAAGAAGGGGGAGGCTCAGCAGAGCACCAAAGAGTGAGTGCAGCTGATGGTGCACATGGGGCTGCTTGGGGATGGAGGCCAGAGTTGGAGGTGTCCCCTGGGTGGGAGAGATGGAGAATCTAGATATCTAGAAGCTATAAGGGGCAGACAGAAATAGTTTAAAGATAGGACCTTTCTCTTTGCTTTCTCTGTCGGTAATGGTGATTGTGCCTGAGTTGGGTTACCTGGATTTGTCTCTCTACTTCAGGCTCTAAATCTGTAAAATGGGTTAATAATAGTAGCTACCTCACAGGACTGTTCATTTAGTAGATGTCTTTGCAATGAATGCTGTTTGGCACGCACTGATCTAGATTTCTGGGGTATACTAGTGAACCATTGAGATGAGGAGCACTGCTGTCCAGAAGCATAGCTTCTTGTGTGTGTGTGGGGGGGGGTGGGTTGGGGAGACAGACAGTAAATAGTGAGCAAATTAGATAAGTAAATCTGTAGCATTTGAGAAGGCACAGACAGTAAATAGTGAGCATATTAGATAAGTAAATCTGTAGCATTTGAGAAGGCGATTAATGGAGTAGGTCAAAGTAGATTGGGGGGCCTGGTGGTGGAGGAGTCAGTTTGTGTATTAAATAAAGTCAGGGGGCACCTTGGGGTTCAGTTAAGTGTCTGCCTTCAGCGCAGGTCATGATCCCAGGGTCCTGGGATCAAGCCCTATATCAGGCTCCTTGCTCAGTGCAGAGCCTGTTTCTCCCACTGCCCCTGCTTGTGCTCTCTCTTCTCTCTCCCTCCCTCTCAAATAAATAAACAGAATTTTTTAAAAAGAAACAAAGTGGTCAGGGGAGGCCTCATTTAGATTTGAACAAAGAAGGAGGTTTAAATGAATTAATATATGTAAAGGGTTTAGAAAACTGCTTGACACCCAGTGCTTGATGATATTATTTGTTATTAATTATTAGGCTCCAGAACATGAAGCTCCTTGTGGATCAGGGTGAAAGGGTAAGACATGGGCTGGAGACCCAAGTGATGGAGCTGCAGGACAAACTGAAACAGGCCCAGGGATCAGAGTCTGCTAAGGAGGCGCTAAGAAAGGTAGGGAGGAGGATGGCTCCCGCAGCTTCTGTTTCCTTTCAGCTAGAACACCCTCAGATCTGTTCACCTCCAGTTTCCCCACAGTATGGGCAGAAGATAGCTGATTATGGGTATCCCTTAGTGTGCTTTCAGAGAGGTTCAGTGGTCAGATGGGGGGTAGAGCCCAGAAGGTTGGGCATCCTAGAGAGCAGAGAGCACCGGTACTGAGCCTGACAGGTCTAAGCTGCTCAAGAAATATTTTTGATTGACCAAATGAACGGACAGGCAGAGTCACCTCTTTACTTGTCTTCCTTTCCCCAGGACCTGTCAGAGACCCGGCAGCTTCTGGAAGAGGTGTTGGAGGGGAAGCAGCGGATAGAGGAGCAGCTGAGACTGCGGGAGCGGGAGCTGACAGCCTTGAAGGGGGCCCTGAAGGAGGAGGTGGCCTCCCGTGACCAGGAGTTGGAAAGCGTCCGGCAGCAGTACCAGCGAGATGCAGAGCAGCTTCGCCAGAGTGTGCAGGATGCCACCCAGGCATGTGACCAGAGCAGGGACTGCTGGAAGAAGGCAGCCCCTCACCCCCAGAAGGGGCTGCCTTGAGGTCTCTTGGTATTTGGGGACTTTCCATGTCATAACTGGAACTCCCTCTGAAAGACAAATGTGAGATGTAATGAAAACCTTGGCCAGGAAACCTACAAGGGCAGAGTGAGGAAATGCAGGCCAGCAGTACTATGAGGGTGTGTGACCAAAGTCCCATGGGGAAATAAATGTGGGAGGCATCCTGTCAGTGACACCGGGGGTGGGGGACACTCTGACCTGGGGAGACTTTGTGCTAACATCGCACCAGGCACCCTGAGGTCTCACAGTGTGTCACCAGTGTGGTGCCCTCTGGTCCTGAGCCTCCCCTTCCACATGCTTAGACTTTGATCTGAAGCAAGTTCTTCCCTCTGAGCCTCCTGTCCCCGAATTGTCTCCTTCCCTAGGACCATGCTGCCTTAGAGGTGGAGAGGCAGAAGATGTCAACCCTGGTGCGGGAGCTGCAGAGGGAGCTGGAGGAGACCTCAGAGGAGACAGGGCATTGGCAGAGCATGTTCCAAAAGAACAAGGAGGAACTTAGAGCCACCAAGCAGGAGTAAGGAATTTGTCTCTCAGCAGTGCTTATCCATGTTTCCTATATCCTGCTGCTTCTCTACCCATGCTGTGCCCTTTTCTCTGCTGAGAGTGGGTGCCCAGCCTGTTGGCTTCTGAGGAGGTGGTTTGCATTGTCCTGCTAACCTTTCCCTGGCAGGTGGCCTGACCTTGTTCCCTTTTCCTTTGCATTCACCTGGCTGGGCTCAGACTCCTGCAGCTGCGGATGGAGAAGGAGGAGATGGAAGAGGAGCTTGGGGAGAAGATGGATGTCTTACAGAGGGAGTTAGGGCAGGCCCGGGCTGGTGCTGCAGATACTCGCCAAATGGAGGAGCTCAAGAAGGTACTTGGAGGGGCACCTGACTGGGACTCGATCTCAGGGTTGTGAGTTTGAGCCCCATGCTGGGTGAAGAGGTTACTTAAAAAAAGAAAAGAAAAAAAAAAGGTACTTGGAGTTGGGGTGTAGAAGAGCAGGTTGGGTGATGGGCACTGACCTCACCTACCCATGAGGATCTCCAGACTAGTGGCTGCCTCCTCTGTGCTTGGTTTTCAGGATCCACCTTCCTGCTCAGCCAGCTCTTTCCCCTACACACTCTCTGATGCAGTTGGGTTGCTCTCATTGAGTGTACAGGTTTCCAGTGGGAAGGACTGCTAGTTGGGTTCAAGCCAGAGGCTGCTGTCTGCCTCCCAAGAGACCTCAGGGGAAGCAGCATTTAGATGGATTTGTGAAACTCCAGGGTCATTTTTGAAGCTTCGAATTTGGTCCGCACAGGGAGAGTTGCTCTGTCTGGAGGGGGTGGGGTGATGGGGAATAGGGCAGGGGGATGGACTCATTAACTATATCTATGAAACCAACATTTACAGTTAGAATGGCAGTTTATTAACTTGTAATGTGAAGTGTCATCAGACAGACTGGAATATTTGCATTGGCATGACCAGCTGACGTACTGGGGAAGCCAGATGGTATAGTGAAGGCTGCTTAGAGTATAGAATCTAGACGCAGGGATTTTATCATGCATGGATGTTTTATAAATGATAAGGTCATCAGATTGAAGCGAATACAGACAATTTCTTCATATTCTTGGTATTAGGTTTTGGAGGACAAGAAAGCATCTAATTATTTTGGATGATTTAGAAACTTAGAAAATATTTTGTTAGTATAGGGAACTGGCATTTATGGCCTCCTAAGGATCCTTCTAGGTTTATAGTTCTTTGATTCACTATGCTGGATATGTAGTTGGTGCTCATTTAACAAGTATTAATTAATCATTGCTTGTTTATCATGCCTTTGCCATAAGGCTGCCTAATTATAATCAAGGCAGTCATATTTATTAAATGAGTAAAGAAGTATAGCTCTTAGTGATGATTTTCCAGATAAACAAAAGTCTGAGCTTACACAAAATACTTGGAGAAAAACATAATGAACATTAACCAAGTGTACTTTTAGTGATTGTGAAATGAAAAGTGCTCTTAAGTTTTTACTATGTTAGTATGAAGTTAACAAATTATCAAGAATGTCTGAAGTCTGTTTGCTATATTAGTGGACATTCCTCTGGACAATCTCAGTTGACTATCATAGGAGATAAAGCTGAAAAGCTAAGAAGTAACTAGTGCTTGATTTAACTCATATATGAAGTGTATTTTATCAAGTACCCACTCAGACAACATACGCATTAGGAAAACAGACCCCATCCAGTATAGACCACACACTGTGCTGTTTTATTTTCTTTGCAGTTAGTTTTGTTATTTTATACCGAAAACTCAAAGTATATTATATAACCTTTCAGCCTAATTATGGTATTTTCTGAATTTCAGAAGTAGCTGATAGCTAAAGAATGATAGCACGAGAGCTCATATCTCAAAATTTTATTTATTTTTGATTTTATTTATTTATTAGAGAGAATACAAGGCAGAGCAGTAGGCAAAAGGAGAGGGAGAAGCAGGCTCCTCACAGAGCAGGGAGCCCGATGTGGGGCTTGATCCCATGACCCTGGAATCATGAGCTGAGCCGAAGGCAGATGCTTAACCAAGCCACCTGGGCACCCCCTCAAATTTTTCTTTAAAGATTTTTATTTTTATATTCAATGTGGGGCTCAGACTCACAGCCCTGAGATCAAGAGTTGCATGCTCTACCTACTGAGCCATGCAGGCTCCCCAGTATTTGATTTTATTTTTTTTTTAATTAAAAAAAAAAAAAGATTATTTATTTATTTGACAGACAGAGATCGCAAGTAGGCAGAGGGGCAGGCAGAGAGAGAGGAAGGGAAGCAGGCTCCCCGCTGAGCAGAGAGCCCAATGCGGGGCTCGATCCCAGGACCCTAGGATCATGACCTGATCTGAAGGCAGAGGCTTTAACCCATTGAGCCACCAAGGTGCCCCCCCAGTATTTTAATTTTTAAAAAAAAAAAGAAAAAGAGCAGCACCACTATTTATTGTGTAATATGTTTTGGTTTTCAACACATTTTATTTTTGAGATAGCCAATCCTGTTTTATCCACACCCTCATCTACTCTCACTTAATGTGATTTGATTGTGTGTGTGTGTGTAGATTTATTTCACATACCATAGAATTTACCCTTTCTAAGTGTATGATTTAGTGGGGTTTTTTGCTTGTTTGTTTTTAAAGATTTTATTCATTTATTTGACAGAGAGCACAATCAGCGGCAGGCAGAGGGAGAAGCAGTCTCCCCACTGAGCAAGGAGCCCAATGTGGGAGTAGATCCCAGGACCCTGGGATCATGACCTGTTGCAAAGACAGACACCCAACCAGCTGAGCCCCCCAGGAATCCCTTTGTGGTTTTTAGTATATACACAAAGCTTTATGTCCATCATCACTATCTAATTAGAGAACATTTTCATCACCCCAGAAAAGAACCCCATATCCATTAGCAGTCACTTTCCCCAGCCCTGGGTAACCACTAATCTACTTTCTGTCTTTATGCATTTGCCTATTCTGCACAATTTCATATAACTCGAGTCATAATATACGGCCTTGTATGTCTGGTTACTTTTACCTAGCATAATCTTTTTGTAGGTTTACTGATGTTGTAACATGTATCAGTACTTTTTATCGCTGAATAGTACTCTATATAGATATATTGCATTTTGTTTATCTGTTCACCAATGGGTGGACGTTTGGGTTATTTCTGTGTTTTAGCCATCGTGAGTAATGCTGTAATGAACATTCATGTGAACATGTTTTTTGGGAACATGTTTTCAGTACTCTTGAATATATACCACGGAATGAAATTCATATGGTCATCCTGTGGTTAACTTTTTGAGAAGCTATCAGACCCCTTGCCCAAGTAGCCACAACATCTTTCATTCCCCCCGCAAAACATGAGAGTTCCAGTTGCTGCATAGTCTGATATCCCAGGCCACCCCTGTGCCCTGTCACTGTCCCTCTTCCCTTCCAGGAGCTGCGCCAGACCCAGCGGGAACTTAAGGAACTAAGAGAAGAGCAGCAGAGCCAGGAGGTGGCCGGGCACCATCGGGAGCGGGAATTGGAGAAGCAGCTGAAGGTTGAGGCTGATCGAGGTCGGGGGTTGGAACAGCAGAACCTCCAGCTGCAAAAGACCATCCAGCAACTGAGACAGGACTGTGAAGAGGCTTCCAAGGCAAGGGGAGTGGGCACAGAGCTTAGGAGGTGGAGGCTGAGGGGTCTGGAGGGCAGAGGAGCCAGAGGGCATGGAAAGTTACCTATCATGGGTATGTACAGACCAGATCCTTGGTCCTATGTGTGTGGTGAAAAGTAGCTAGGAGTGGGCAGGGGGGAGGCAGGGCTGCAGCATGGCTCTGTAGGGGTGGGATTTGCAGGGCACTACCACTATTTAGGTCCAGTTCTCGTGGATGGTCTTCCGGGTGGCTCTCCTGAGGGTGGCTAGGGACTTGGAGCCCTGGGGTCTGAGCTACCTCTCCCTGAACTGGCCGCAGGCTCAGGCGGCAGCAGAGGCAGAGGTGGCAGTGCTGGGGCAGCGGCGGGCAGCCGTGGAAACCACACTTCGGGAGACCCAGGAGGAGAATGACGAGTTCCGACGGAGCATCCTGGGTCTGGAGCAGCAGCTGAAGGAGGCCCGGGGCCTGGCGGAAGGTGGGGAAGTGGCGGAGGCAAGGCTTCGGGGCAAGGTGCAGCGGCTAGAGGTCAGTGCTTCTGCCCACGTTGTTGGCTCCCTGTCCGCCCCCACCCCCCCCGCCCTCTCTCCTCTTGTCCCTGGCTGAATACTTCAGCTAAATCCTCAGCTATCAGTTTCATTTTATGCCGAGTGTGCTTCTGTTGGCCTTCCCAATCCAGTGTTACACTTGGCTTTATTTCCTGGAGCATGCTTTGCTGTGGATGTCTTGGCCCTTGCACTGGTACTTTTGTCTCTTATCTCCCACCTCGTGCTTGTTCTCTGTGTCCTGATTTCTTTCTTTTTTTTTTTTTTTCCCAATTTATTTATTTTCAGAAAAACAGTATTCATTATTTTTTCACCACACCCAGTGCTCCATGCAAGCTGTATGTGTGTCCTGATTTCTTTGCTGCTTCCCCTGAGCCTGTTTTCACTGCCCACCTTTTTCATAAATCACTCTTCTTCCCTCCCATCTATTCCCATCCAAATGGCCTATGTCTTTGCTCTCCCAGGCTGAGAAACAGCGACTGGACGAGGCCCTGAATGCAGCTCAGGAAGAGTCGGGGAGCCTGGCAGCTGCCAAGCGGGCACTGGAGGCCCGGCTGGAGGAGGCCCAGCGGGGGCTGGCCCGCTTGGGGCAGGAGCAGCAGGCACTGAACCGGGCTTTAGAGGAGGAGGGGAAGCAGCGGGAGGCACTCCGGCGGGGCAAGGCTGAGCTTGAGGAGCAGAAGCGCTTGCTGGACAAGACTGTTTGCCAGCTGAACAAAGAGGTGGGGCATGGGGTGTCCTGGACTCTCAGGAAGAGTCCCAGCTCTTATGGAAGCTTGCCTGGGGGGCGAGGGGTCGGGGAGGGGGTCAGAATGTGTGGTATTTGCTTGCCTCAAGTTCACTGCTGGGGAGGCCAAGGCCAAATCTTGAGCGAGCAGTGTCCTTCCTACCGCTCCTCAGTGTTCATGTCATCCCTCCACATTCCATTCCATGTGGTCTTGGCCCTTGGAGAATGTTTCCTGTGATTCTCTCTAAGACATCTGTAAGATCTGAATGTAAGAATCTTCATTAGTAGAATTATCTGTTTGGGGTAGGGAAAGGAAAGTTCCATCATCTCTCCCTAGCTGACTTTAAGACCTAAACATAGGAATTTTTGTGGGTGGAATTTTATATTTGGGGGAAGGCAAGAAGAAAGGAAAAAGAAATAAATTGCATTTTTACAGGTAAGATCATCCCTGTAACCTCTTACTTTATAAAGCTAGAGCAAACATACATATTTTGTCAGTTCTAAAATGCACATTGCGTCATCTCTGAAGTTGACTTGGCATCTTGTAACTGATGGTATGTTACGGTTCAGTTGGCAGGTTTTTCCTTCTTGGTGGTATATCTTACAATCTATTGGCATCTTGGGTTTGTTGAAATGTGGTCATTTAAGGTTTACTTGGTGTCAGACACTTTTATAAGTACTTTGTATCATTAATGTAATTCTCACAACAACCTTGTGATGTAGGTACCATTATTTTCCCATTTTATAGATGGGGACCTGAGACCTAGAGAGGATAAGTAACTTGTCAGTGATCACACAGCTAGTAAGTGGTAGAGCCAGGATTTGAGCCCAACTAATCTGTATATTACTACTAGCCATACTATAGGGATCTAGGCCCAGGGAGAGCAAGGGAGGGCTGCTTAGGCAGTAAGGAGAATCTGGGGAGTCTGGGCTCGGAGGAGGGCCAGAGGTATGGTGCTGAAAAGGCTCTTTTCTCTTCCTCTCAGTTGGAGCAGATTGGGAATGACTCTAAGCAGGCCCTGCAGGAGCTGCAGGCCCAGCTGGAGGATTATAAGGAGAAGGCCCGGCGGGAGGTGGCGGATGCCCAGCGCCAGGCCAAGGAGTGGGCCAGTGAGGCTGAGAAGAACTCAGGGGGGCTGAGCCGGCTTCAGGATGAGGTAGGAGGAGGAATGGCAGGGGGTGGGAACCTGCCCAATGTCCTTGGTTTGAAGGTCATTGCCTCTTTTTTTTTTTTTTTAAAGATTTTATTTATTTGAGAGAGTATAAATAAAATCTTTAAAAAAAAAAAAAAAATCAGGGACGCCTGGGTGGCGCAGTTGGTTGGACGACTGCCTTCCGCTCAGGGCGTGATCCTGGAGTCCCGGGATCGAGTCCCACATCAGGCTCCCAGCTCCATGGGGAGTCTGCTTCGTTCTCTGACGTTCTCCTCGCTCATGCTCTCTCTCACTGTCTCTCTCTCTCTCAAATAAATAAATAAAAAATTAAAAAAAAAAAAAAGAGTCTCTTTCTAAAAAAAAAAAAAAAATCACAGTACCAAAAGAACCTTAACACTGCAATGTTATTGGAAGCGTAGTATCAAAATAGAGGCATGTCTTGAAATATGATAGCTAGTTTTATTTTATTTTTTAAAGATGATAGCTAGTTTTAATACTTCACAATCTTTTACCGTAACAATTTGTTATAATTTTCTGTTCTGCGATTACATTAAACCCTTTTTGTTTTGTTAAAAAAAAAAAAAAATCCCAGTACCCTATCTGGGTCCCATATCACTTAAATCACAACTCCTAGGGCTGGGGCCCAGGATTAGTTGTCTAAAAATGACTTAACTGATACTAATTTGTGGAGGGCATTTTAAAACAATAAAGAAAATGGACTAAGCTCCTTTCTGCCTGATTGATAGGATGCTGCCTGATTCCTGAATTGTTAAAGAAAGCTAACTAGATCTTCAAAGAGAAGAAAAGGGACTAAAAGTCGGCCTGCTTTTTGTTACCACCAGGCTCTGGCAATTCTAAAGAATGTCAGTGATGTGACATTTCTCCCCACGGGGCGGACTACTCCCGCCCCTCTGCTCCCACCTTACTTCTCCAAGCTGTTGCATTTTCCCTCCTGCCCAGACCCAGAGGCTACGGCAGGCCCTGCAGGCGTCTCAGGCTGACCGGGACACAGCCCGGCTGGACAAAGAGCTGCTGGTTCAGCGATTGCAAGGGCTGGAGCAAGAGGCAGAGAGCAAAAAGCGTTCCCAGGATGATAGGACCCGGCAACTCAAGGGTCTTGAGGTGACAGTGTGAGGGTGACAGGGAGGGGGAGGGGTGTCCAGGTCCTGGCCCAGGTGGGACTTCCGTGGGGGAAAGGAGCCAGGACACACCAAGCCTCCTTTCTCTGCTGGGTATTGAAAGCTGGTGGCCCACAGCTGATGTGTTTTGTTTGAGTGCAGTGTTTTAAATGACTGAGTTAATTGCCAGTGTTTAGAATTTTATACATGTCACTTATATCTTACCGATTTCTGGCTCCTTTTGTACATGTGGAAAATATGGTCACCCTGAGCTTCTAATCCCGAGTTGTCTGCATGGCAACAGTCGGCTGGAACTGAGCAGTGGCATCTCCCCTTTAGAATGAATGGTGGTCTTCAGTTTGCTATAT
The DNA here is from genome assembly GCF_020171115.1 of Neogale vison. Classification (NCBI taxonomy): domain Eukaryota; kingdom Metazoa; phylum Chordata; class Mammalia; order Carnivora; family Mustelidae; genus Neogale; species Neogale vison. Next base: position 107,976,417 of record NC_058092.1, read on the forward strand.
TTGGCAGCAATAATAAAAACAGAGACAAGGGACGCCTGGGTGGCTCAGTCAGTTGGGCGTCTGCCTTTGGCTCGGGTCCTGGGATTGAGTCCTGCATCTGGCTCCCTGCTCAGCGGGGAGGCTGCTGCTCCCTCTCCTGCTCCCTTGGAGCAACAACAACAGCAATAACAACAAACAGTGACAATAGCAGCAGCAAACACATATTATGCCATGTGCTGGGCACTGAAGACTCATTTAATCCTGAGAAAAAACCTGTGGGATAGGTTCTCCATTTTATAGATGAGGAAAACAGACCCACAGAGAGATTAAGCAACTTGGCCATGGCCCTTCTGCTAGGAAGTGGTGGATCTGACTCCATCCCAGCTTTGGCTTGGACGCTTTGGTTTCTGTCTGTTATCCCATTAGGGAAATCGGGCTGCCCCACTGAGGAATCGATTCGGGGGTTTGTCATCCTGCCAAGGGCCAAGACTAGAGCAGGCGCCACCACCCTCTCCCCTCAATGCCACGCCTGGTCAGCAGAGGGTGCTAGCTCCATGGTGGCTCTGGGCAGGGGCGAAGACAGCTGGTTGTGGGGACATGGGAGACAGCAAGGTCTGTGGAGGCTGGGCTTTGGGAGGGTCCTGGTGGGGGTTTGGCATTCTGGTGTCCAGCATGTGGGGCAGAATGAACCTGTTGCTTCTGTGCTACAGGAGAAAGTCTCACGGCTGGAAGCGGAGTTAGATGAGGAGAGGAGCACCGTGGAGCTGCTGACAGAACGCATGAATCGTGGCCGGGACCAGGTACCCCCTTCCTTAGCTCTCAGCCCTCTCAAGAACACCTCTGCCCACCCATGTTTCATAATCTGGGGAATTCTGGCTGTTGAATCTGTGCGTGGCTGGTGCTACTTCAGGGTCTCCTCTCCTTTAGGATGGGTGGAAAGGAGCCAGGGATCTGAGTGGAAGAAGGAATCCTGATGGCCTGGGATCCTCTCTGACCTGAGTCCAGGCTGACCTGAGTCCATTCAGAGGGGATGCTGGCTCCTGGCGAGATGGAGGCAGCCCTGTTTAAATTCTGTGGCTCCTCCCGTTTGAAAAGGCTGTGATTTCTTAGTTGCCTAAGAATTGTGGGGATTCAGAGAGCATCCTACAGTTTTCTCTGCCTCACATGGTTCACCTGGCTGGTTCATTGTTAGCCCTACCCAAATCTGGCTCCTCTCATCCATCCCCACTAGGTGGACCAGCTGAGGGCAGAGCTCATGCAGGAAAGGTCCGCTCGACAGGACCTGGAGTGTGACAAAATCTCCCTGGAGAGACAGGTAAGCAGGGGAGTAAGGAGTCTTGGGGATAGACACCAGGAGGCAGGTAGAATGACCACAGGAGGGATCAGAAGTGGAGAGTGACCACGGAGACTTTCTGTCCTTCTCAGAACAAGGACTTGAAGAGCCGCTTGGCTAGCTCAGAAGGCTTCCAGAAGCCCAGCGCCAGCATCTCTCAGCTTGAATCCCAGAATCGGGAGTTGCAGGAGCGGCTGCAGGCTGAAGAGAGGTGATGTGAGCCCATCCTCCCTCTTTCCCTCTGGGCTCTTCTCTGTCTTGCATGTCAGACATGGCCAACCTGATCTTCAGGGGCAACTTTTCTCTTGGTAAAGAGCAGAGGGAGCTGTAGAACTTCTGAAATGTGAATGACCTATTATCTCCCCTGTTGTTTGGATCTGCCCCTAATCTACTCCCTAGTGTGACATGACTGAGAGGAGTTCATGGAGGCTAGAGGGAGCCAAATAGGGTTTTCTCTGGAAATGGCTACAGCCACAGACACCCCCCTACCATACCCTCCTAGGGAGAAGACTGTTCTGCAGTCTACCAACCGAAAACTGGAACGGAGGGTTAAAGAGCTGTCCATCCAAATTGATGATGAGCGGCAGCATGTCAATGACCAGAAGGACCAGGTAAGGATGGGAGCCAGTGACAAGAAGTCATATGGTAAGCATATACTGTGTGTTTGCTTGAGGGCAAAGGGAGGCCCCATCTCATAGGTCTTCCCAGCTTCATGTAGGGATGGAGACTAGACTAGAGGCCTTGGATTAAAACAGTCATAGTAATAAGCACATGCATTAAGTGTCTGTGATGTGCTAGGTTCTTTTTCTGTTGTAAACATGTGAGCTCATTTCATCCCCAAAACAAATCTGTGAAGTTAGGGAACTTGCCCACGGTCACGACATTTTTCTAGGGCAGCGATTCCTTGTCAGAATTGGGTCCCAGTCCATGGTCGCAACAGATGCTTTTCTAATGTGGGGACTTTGTATCCTGCCCAGCTAAGCCTGAGGGTGAAGGCTTTGAAGCGGCAGGTGGACGAAGCAGAAGAGGAGATTGAACGACTTGATGGCCTGAGGAAGAAGGCCCAGCGTGAGCTGGAAGAGCAGCATGAGGTCAATGAACAGCTCCAGGCCCGGATCAAAACCCTAGAGAAGGACTCCTGGTATAGGCTGCTTTTCTTTCCCCCTCTTCTGAACCCCGGGAATGGGTTCTCCTGAACTGAATAGGGAGGAGGATCTCTAAGATGGGACCTCTGCAGTCACTCCTTTCTGGCTGAAAGCCTTTATGGTTACTCTTTAGCTCAGCCCACTGTCTATATATACCCCATCTCCCCAGATCTCACATAGGTGGGGGAGCTTGTACCTTAAGGCCTTAGAAAAGCTGGGAGTTTCCTTAGCATGAAAAGCATGGTTGTCTCAGTCTGTCTCCTTCCCTCACAAGTATTCCTCTCTCTTAGGCGCAAAGCTTCCCGCTCAGCTGCTGAGTCAACCCAGCATGAAGGGCTGAGCTCAGATGAGGAATATGACAGCGTCTATGACCCTTCTTCCATTGCATCACTGCTTACGGAAAGCAACCTGCAGACCAGCTCTTGTTAGCTTGGGTCCACGAGGGACCAAAGACCACACTTGCAGCCTGCCCTGGCCAGGCCTGCACTGCCCTGCCAAGCCTCGAATTCCTCATTCCTGGAGGGGGATCCCAATTATTAAGTCCTAAGAATGGGAAGGGTATGTGTGATGGTGATAAAAAAGGCATTGGCACTAAGCTGGTGAACAGGCTTTCCCTTTCCTCTGGAGGAGTGAGTATTTTAGGCCAACTGAGCCCTTCCCTTAAGTCTTTTTCTTCCCTCACAGCAATAGGATGGTCACCATAGAGGCTGAGGGGGATTGAGCATGTTAGGAAGGGACAGACATTGCTACGTATATAAAGCTTTATTTCTTTAGCCCTTAACCCTCAGGCTCAGGGAAATACTTTTGTGATTTTTGCTCCCTTGACTCCTGTAGTATGTTTTCCTCCCACTCTGGAGCAGGGTGAAAGGAACATTATGAATAATAGACACACTGGGGTGGCTCTATCCAGCTCTTGGATGCTCCTCTTTGCACAGTCATGGGACCCATATGGTAGTCCCCACCCCTCTCCACTCCTTTATAGTTTGTCTTCCTCAAGCCAGTGGATCCAAGGGATCTGTTCTCCTCTTCTGTCTTCATCATTACTACCTTCCTTTCTTTTTGGTGCCTTAGACAGGGTGAGGAGATAAGGATGTTCTTCTTGCCTTCTATACCTGCACATTCATACCTCTCCAAGGACCAGCCTTTCCCCCACCAGGGCCCTCAGCTTCCCCAGCTGCCCCAGTCTAGAGAGCTTTTGGCTCATTTACTGATGAGCCCTTGCGGGAGGGACTTTGGTAGGACTGTGATAAGGTTGTGGGGCTTGGTTCTGCTCAGGGTTTCGATGTTTCCTCCTGTCTTTCTGTGACTATGGATGTGTTTATAAGGGAGTTGCATCTAGGAACCCTGATAACTGTCTGCATGAGTTTGAAAAGCAGAGGTCTTTCTTGTGGCTTCTCTGACCCAGATGTGCCCAACCTCAGTAGGGAATCAGGGGATCCTCATTATCTCAGGAGCTTGGACCTGACACAGGGCTTCCTGCCTAGGGCTAAAGATGGACTCTTTGTAAAAATGGGTAGAGGCAATGGAAGATTTATTCCCCTCTTGGGTTTTGGGAAGAGCCAAGCCCTGGTAGGGAGGAGGTAAACCTGCTTATTTCCTGAGCAGGTTCTGTAAGGAGTGTAGGGGAGGAAGAAAGCTGTTTTCACCAATGACTTATAATTTCATGATATTTTTTTTAAATCTTCTATTCTGCAAGTTAGAGATTTTCTCCCAAGCCAACCCAGCCTTGATTTTATTTTAAATTAAATATTAAAATTATATATCTATACTGAAATCCTTGACTTCTCATTCTTTTTCCTGGCTTATTTGGAGGTCTGTTTTATGCAGAAACCATTTTAACTAGAACACTTAGAGGCTGAAACTGGGGTTTTCTTTATCTCACTTTTTAGAGGCTCTTTACAGCAGATTAGATAGACCCTGGGGAATGACGTGTGTTTATAGCACTTGCATTCTCTCCTAGACAACCTTCTGGGAATAGAAAAGCCAGTAAATGCTGTATCTGAGGGTTAAAGGAGACAAACCAGAACTGGGTTTTATTCCTTTGGGGCACAGGGATGTCCCCAGCATTCACCTCCCATGTACAAAGACATTTCATTCCCAACTGGTATGGGACCCAGTCCCTACCTGGGGAAGTAGAAAAATTTCTGGCATTCCTGCTCTTGTTTTGCCTTGAGGGAGCTCGCTGTTCATCAGAACCATTGTCAGATTCAGGGACACTGCCCACTCAAGAGTGGACCAGACTTCCTGCCTGCTTTCCAGGTGGACCACAGCCCCATGGAGTCCCCAACTTGCAGCGAAAAGCCAGGCTGTTAGACTCCATCCTTGGGTGATCCTCTCCTGAGTGCCCTTAAAATGGTAATCTGGGTTTGGGGAGCAGATGCCATTGGAGAAGTTGAGGTTCATCCTTCCTCAAGAATACAAAATCCATTTAAGGCAACGTGTCCCGCCTCTCCCAACCATATAAGGGTAGCTTTGGTATAATAGTTTCTACAAAACAAACCCCACCCAGATCCAAGCTGGCTTTGACTTTGGCCTGGGCTTCCTGCCAGGGCAGGGCACCTGCCAGACTGGCTTAGGCCAGTCTGAGTGAGTTGGCTTCTGGTGCCTGCATTTCTACCATGCTCAGTTCACAAAGGTGGCCTACATAGGGAGAGGAGAACGTATGGAAGCTTTTTTCCAACTCATCCTCTAAGGGGAAGGTAGGGTGATTCTCTTCCACCCATACTGACCTTGGAGTTGAAAAGGGAACAACAGCAAGATTAACGAAGAATGTTTGAGCTGCAACAACACACACCGGACAAAATTTGGGTTAAGCAGCCTCAGATAGCCTCCGAGCCCCACCTTTAGGTAAATCTGAGCTAGCGCAGATGGACGTGTCCTGCTGGTTCTCGGTCACGCCCATCCTGCTCTTTCGCTCACATTGGCGAACGGAATCTTTGGGGCGTGTTTAATCGGCAGTCACCGCCCCAAGACGCGCCTATAACAAGGGGGCGGTTCCCCGCGCGCCTGCTTAGTAGGCGCAGGCCGGCAGGGCGGAGGTTAGTCCTCCGCGCTGCGACCCCCCGCGGAAATAAGATGAACGGGACACAGAACTGGTGTACCTTGGTGGACGTGCACCCGGAGGGGCAGGCCGCGGTAAGAGAGAGTGGCCCACCGCCTCCCCCGCCCGGTATTCTCGGTTTCCCGTTCGGTCCCTCCCATGCCCCGCGCCGAGTTCGCTGACATCACCTGGCGGCGGCTTGGGGCCGGCTCGGTGCCGCGGGCTCCTCGCCGCACTTCTCTTTCTCTTTTTCTACCGCCGCGTGGCTGGCAGTGGGGGTCTTGAGGAGTCGCGGCAGGAAGGCTGTTCCGGGACTCGGGGCGTCCCTGCCCTCTGGAAGGACATTGCGTCTCCTGCCCGGGACCCCCGCGAATATCCGGTGCGCGCTACTCAGGCGTCCTGTGGGCAGTAGATTGCGTCGTGGGATAAACGAGCTCCTGGAACGGGGTCTTCGCGCTCTTTGTACTTTGAGTCCCCGACGGGGGGAGATTAGCCTTTTCTGTGGGTCCTGGTGTTCTCAGAGGCCCTTCAGGTAATTTAATGGTGCCCTGGGTGATCGGTAAGAAGACTGGGTAGAGAGTCAAATCCCAGGGCTTGGACCAAAGGGTGGGGCCGTCGGACTCTAGGTACGCCGACACTGGCCAGGAAATCCGCCTTTCGCTGGGAGGGACAAGGCTGTCTGCTTGGGGGACACCTCTCTGCTCGGATTTCTCCTTCCCCTTGCAGTCCTCCTGCCTCCCCTTCCCCCATCGGCCAGCCGGTAGTTTCTTGGGACGGTTTCTTCACTTCGTTTCCGGGTCCAGCTACCAAGCCCTGGGCCAGTGGATGAAGGAGATGCCAGAACCTAGGCTGGAAAGGGAAGGAAGTGACCCACGCGAGAGCTTCCGGACGAAGTGAGGTTGGGGGAGGTAGGGGCGTTCTCCAGCGCTAATACATCTGCTGCTTCCCTCACTCCCCGGCTCCCTGTCCTTGTTCTCCCCACCGCAGGTGACCGACCATATGATTTTTTCTCTCCAGAGGCGGAGGAAGGTAACTTGTGACTGAATGTTTCTAGGCTTTGCTGGGGAACTTGACCCAGAAAGGGTGTGTACTGTTTTATGGATTTTCAAGCTGTTGTGGATGAGAGTGAAATGGGAGTCAGGATGATGGGGAGTTTGTATCCCTCCATTTCCCCTCCCTCCACTCTGTATCTGATTCCCTTTCTGGGTTCCAGTCTCAGCATGTTCCCTGGGGGAGCTAAGCCAGCTGCACCTGGATTATGGCTCTTCAAAATAACTCGTAGAATAGTTTCTCATTTCAAGTTTAGGGTACAGATAATCACTTAATTTGTTCACAGTCCCTTCTCCATTTCTGTCCTGTGAGTCTTTCTGCCCACATTACAGGTCTTGTTACTGCCCAACCCTCCACTCCCCCAGCAATGCAACTCTGAAGATAATAAAGAAATCCATCCTCCATTATGTCAGCCCTAAGACCTACTATGTGCTCTTACTCACTGTCTTGGAATGGTTGAGGCAGGGAAAAGGGTATGAGGAAAATAAAGGAGAGGAGTGTTGGGCTTCTTTTTGTTTGCTGTAAAAAAGAGATCCGGAAAGATCTTAAGACCAGTGTATTGGTACTGTTGAGAATGATTTGACACACTCTTCTGTCTCTTGATATTTTGTTGCTTGCCTCATGAGGGAGAAAGAGTCCGTAGAATAGTGAGCAAGGAATTCAGTCAGTATACAGCCATGGATTAGTTTAAACCTAATCAGAGATCTCTAGAACAAGGGGAAATAGAAATTCCTTTTATTCCTTCTTCATAGGCTAGACTTTAGAGGTATTTTACTTCAAAGCTGTGAATGAAATAAGCATTGCTGGAATCTGTTCTTGGACACAATCCTGAGCAGTTCAGGAGCGGGGAGAAAATGAAAAACAATCAATCAGTCAGGAGATAGGATTTGTCCCTGGATTCCTCTCTCCTCTGAGCCAGCCTGAAGATAGACTTTATGGCTCTAGACAGTCCCCAGGAAGCTGTAGAATATTCACACCATTGAATGAATGCTCAGTGCATGCTCAAAGCGAGTGAATGGATATGTAGATGAACAGATGTTCCTCCTTGGTGTCAGGAGTATAGACAATTTAACCCGCTCCTGCATCCTAGTGGGAGTGAGGATTCTGGAACTCTGTTGGTGTTTCCCTACCAGGCAGGCTGAGTGCCTTGGTGCATCACACTTGGATGTGGAAATATAGCTAATACCTCTCTGGTTTATTTTTATTGTTAGAGGCAGATGCAGCAGGTAGGGTGAGCCAATGTTTTTCATACAGCAGATCATGACTACAGTGGGTCTGAAGTCAGCTTAGTGGGTTCGAGCCCTAGTATTAGAAAAGAAATGGATTCCGATTACATGGCATTCTGGACTAGGCAAAACTGGGGGGACAACGAAGAGATCAGTGGCTGCCAGGAGTTTTGAGGGTAGAGGGGAAAGAAATAGAGCGCAGAGGATTTTTTTCCCCCTAACCCACAAAATGTACATTATTTACTTTACTTGAGTGAACTCTAAGGGGATCCAGGGGCTTTGGGTGATTAAGATGTGTCAGTGTAGGTACATTCTTGGTAACAAATGTGCCATTCTGGTGAGTGAGGTAGGTAATGGAGGAAGCTATGCCTGTGTGGGGGTAGGGAGTATAAGAGGAATCTCTGTACCTTCCTATAGATTTTGTTGTAAATATAAAACTGCTCTAAACAAAATAAAGTCTTCAAAACAAAAGAAATAGAATTAGCACTATCAGAGTGTTAGGGTGGACATTTTTAGCAAAGATGTGGTTTCAGTTAAATATATATATACATAGTATATATATATGTGTGTGTGTGTGTGTGTGTGTATGTGTGCGCGCGTGCGTGTGTGTGCTTATTAGATCTTGAGGTAAATCTTTTAGGTCAGAGGAGTCTGCAAGCTACTGTAGTAAGTTATACTGACAGATGGACGCACAAAGTAACCTCAAACATTTTTATTAGACATTCCATTAAGTTCCTTTGGTTATAAGCAGCATAGAGGGACTCCAGCTAACTTAAGCAGAAGAGGAATTTATTCGAACGAAATGGGCAATCAGAATTTAAGGGAAAGCTTAAAAAGTGTGGACCAAGGCTGTTTGCATTGGCAACACATGTACTAAAACTGAATGGAGACGGAGAAGATTGGCTTGGCCCCTGTGCCAGGGTGACATTCAAAGTTGTGAAGCCTTCCCTGTTTTTCAGTGCTGCTATAATAGCAGTGTGTGGTGACAGATGGTAGTTACACTTTTGGTGAGCATAGCATAACCACAGAGTTGTCAAGGCATTAAGTGGTATTCCTGAGACTAATGGAACATTGTGTCAGCTGTACTTGGAGGGTCTTGGATCTGGCTAAGTGGAAGGGACTAATGGAGGGTTTCTACATCTGGGTGAATTGGTTCCCAGTGTTTTTGCCATTCTGTCCAAGATTCTAAGGAGAGGGTTTCATGGGCCCCTCGCCCCCCTTGGCCAGGGCAATATGGTGTTCCCTGATGGACAGGCTCACCAGATTCTCCTGTAAAGGAGGGAGAGTGTGCAAAGCAAAACCCAAGTGCTATTACTAGTAGAGGAAGATGGAAGCTGTGTAGGAAAAGCAGCAGAAGTTTACTATGTTAGACTTAAGTTTGAATGATCTGTTTCTTTTTCTTTAAAAAAAAAAAAAATTTTTTTTTAATTAAGTAGGCTCCACGTTGGCTACAACGTGGGCTTGAACTCGTTGACCCTGAGATCAAGAGTTGCATGTTCCACCTGCTGAGCCAGCCAGGCACAGGTACTCCTCCTTTCCTTCCTTCCTTAGATTTTATTTATTTATTTTGAGAGAGAGAGAGCATGAGTGAGTGGAGGCAGAGGTAAAGGGAGAGAGAATCTCAAGCAGACTCCATGCTTAGTGCAGAGCCCAACATGGGGCTCAATCCCAGGACCCTGAGAGCATAACCTGAGCCGAAGTCAGATGCTTAATTGACTGAGCCACCCAGGTGCCCCTCTCTCTTTTTCCCTTCCTTCCTACCTTCCTTTCTCTCTTTCTTTCTTAAAGATTTTATTTATATGAGAGAGAGAGAGCACTTGAGGCTGAGCAAGCTGGGGGGCCAGAGGGAGAAGCTGGCTCCGTGGTGAGCTTGGAGCCCAATGTGGAGCTCGATCCCAAGAGCCTGAGATCATGACCTGAGCCGAAGTCAGACACTTAACCAACTCAGCCACCCAGGTGCCCCTCTTTTTTAATTATAAATCATTTTTTAATCAAATATATGTGCATGATTTTTTTTAAAGATTTTTATTTATTTAATTGATAGACAGAGATCACAAGTAGGCAGAGAGGCAGGCAGAGAGAGAGGGGGAAGCAGGCTCCCTGCTGAGCAGAGAGCCCGATGTGGGGCTCGATCCCAGGACCCTGAGATCATGACCTGAGCTGAAGGCAGAGGCTTAAACCACTGAGCCACCCAGGCGCCCCCTATGTGCATGATTTTTAAAAGACTAATATTATCAAAAGACTTTTTAAGAGAAAGTAGCAAGAAGTTTACTACCCCAATCCCTGCCCCATGGGAGAGACCACTTTCAACTTTTGGCACTTTTGTCAGGTGTTACCCCCATGTTTCTAAATAATATGCTTAGAGTGATACTTCTTGACTTAATCAGTTTCAGACAACTATTGACTTCCTGCTGTAGGAATTACAGGAAAGTTTATACTCCCACCCCTTACATACTCTATTTCCCTTCTCCCATCCTCCCAGTGTATTTACATCACAATTTTGGGCTAAACTCTGATTTCTGTTAATAACATTGTGGTTAAGAGCCTGGTCCTGAGCCTCTGACTCTACAGTGGGGTTGTAGTCAGGGCTTTGAAGTTGGCTTTGCCCAAGATCATTTCAGTAAATTACTTAATCTTTTCCATCTCAGTTTCCTCATCTGTAAAACAGGGATAATAATTGCACCCTTCTAAGGTTGTTGTGAGTATTAAATAAATAATGTATGTGAAGGGGCGCCTGGGTGGCTCAGTGGGTTAAAGCCTCAGCCTTCGGCTCAGGTCGTGATCCCAGGGTCCTGGGATAGAGTCCTGGATCCGGTTCTCTGCTCAGCAGGGAGCCTGTTTCCCCCACCACCCCCAACCCCTGCCTGCCTCTCTGCCTACTTGTGATCTCTGTCAATAAATACATAAAATCTTGGGGCGCCTGGGTGGCTCAGTGGGTTAAAGCCTCTGCCTTCAGCTCAGGTCATGATCCCAGGGTCCTGGGATCGAGCCCCGCATCGGGCTCTCTGCTCTGCAGGAAACCTGCTTCACCCTCTCTCTCTGCCTGCCTCTCTACCTACTTGTGATCTCTGTCTGTCAAATAAATAAATAAAATCTTAAAAAAAAATTATATAATCTCTTAAAAAATAAATAAATAAAATCTTAAAAAAAAAAGAAAAAAAAAGTATGTGAAACATTAAGCCCCAGGCCTGGACCATGGTAAATGCTCAGGTGCTAGCTGTTATTTTCTGTTTGCTCTGCCTACTGGCTTAGATGAGACTGTTTCAGCCTCTCGTGAGACACCTGCCCAAAGGGTTGATTAAGAGTCTGGGAACTCTCTGGTCTGGTCGAGGTGTGCTTCTTTTCATATGTTCACATTTATGCTTCTCTGTTCCTTTCCCCTTACCTCTGCCAGTGGAGGGTCTCGAGGAGGGGAAGGGGTCCGTAGTCAGCCTAGAGTAACCTTTGCCATCACCAGCTCAGCCAGGATGGGTCTTGGAGGAGTGATGGTCAGGAATCATATTTTGGTATCCTGCTCTAGGCCCCTTTTCTCTTCCTCCTTTTTCTGACTCATGGCCGAAGTAGCTAATGTCCCATGATGCTCTGGACTCTTTGGTAAGCTGATTGCCTTTAAGTAATCTATTAACATTACCCTTTCTCAGAATATTTACACTTTATTCATCTCTAATTTTAAAGGAAGATTTTATTTATTTATTTGAGAGAGAAAAAGAGAGAATGAAAGAGAGAACATGAGAGGGGAGAGGTCAGAGGGAAAAGCAGACTCCCTAGTGAGCAGGTAGTCCGCAGGACTCCATCCTGGGACTCCAAGATCATGACCTGAGCTGAAGGCAGTTGCTTAACCAACTGGGCCACTCAGGTGCCTCTCTAATTTTTTTTGTCTTGATCAGTCTTGGCCAGAGAGTTTCTCTAAACAACACCTGGGTGGATTTGGAATTTTTTTATCAGCTACAGCCTGAACCTTTGTCTTTACCCTGGAATAGGTGTTATTCCTTTAGGATCTCAGAAGCTGAATTAGTTTAATATTAAGTCTTTCCTGAGTTCCATTCCCTTAAAATTTTGGTGATGGGGGGGAGGTGGTGCCTGGGTGGCTCAGTCATTTAAGTGCCTGCCTTCCGCCCAGGCCATCATCCCTAGGTCCTGGGATTGAGCCCCACATTGGACTCCCTGGTAGGGAGCCTGCTTCTCCCTTTCCCCGCCTGTCCCTCACTCATGCTCTCTTTCGCAAATAAATAAAATCTTTTAAAAAAATTAAAAAAAAATTTTTTTTAAAGATTTTATTTATTTATTTGACAGTGAGAGAGAGACAGCGAATGCAGGAACATGAGCAGGGGGAGTGGGAGAGGGAAAGCAGGTCCCCTCCCCCTGCCCAGCAGGGAGCCCATTGTAGGGCTGCATCCCAGGACACTGAGCTGAAGGCAGCTGAGCCACCCAGGTACCCCCCAAATTTTTCTTAACTAAAGCTATGATTTATTGAAGGTTTACTCTGGGCCTAATTTTTCTGTAACTACTTTAATGAGCTATAATTCATAGACTGCACAAATAACCCATTTAAAATGTATAATTCAGTGGCTTTTAGTGTCGTCACTGAGTTGTGTAGTCATCAACACAATCAATTGTAGAACATTTTGTCTAGCTATAAAGAAATTTATGCTGATCCATTAGCAGTCACTCCCCATTTTCTCTTAACTGCTCCCCCCATCCCCAGCCCTAGGCAACTACTGATTTCTTTCTCTGAGATTTCCTGTTCTAGGTATTTTATGTAAATGTAATCATATAATATGTGATCCTTTGTGACTGGCTTCTTTCAATTAGCATGATGTCCTTAAGGTTGATCCATGTTGTAACATGAATTGGGATTTCATTCTATTCTATTCTATTTTTTTTTTTTTTTTAAAGATTTTATTTGAGGGCGCCTGGGTGGCTCAGTGGGTTAAGCCGCTGCCTTTGGCTCAGGTCATGATCTCAGGGTCCTGGGATCGAGTCCCGCATTGGGCTCTCTGCTCAGCAGGGAGCCTGCTTCCTCCTCTCTCTCTCTGCCTGCCTCTCTGCCTACTTGTAATCTCTGTCAAATAAATAAATAAAATCTTTAAAAAAAAAAAAGATTTTATTTGAAAGAGAACGAGAGAGCACAAGTGGAGGGGGAGGGGCAGGGGCAGAGGGAGAGGTATAAGCAGGCTATCTGCTGAGCAGGGAGTAGGACTGACTGACATGGGGCTTGTTCCCAAGACTCTGGTTATCATGACCTGAGCTGAAGGCAGATGCTTAATCGACTGAACCACCCAGATGCCCCTGTACATCATTCTTTTTAAAGCTCAATGATATTTTATTGTGTGGATATATTATCACATATGCTCGTCAGGGATAAGTGTTCATGGACCTTTGGGTAGTTTCTGTTTTTCATCTATTATGAATAATGCTGCTGTGAACATCGACTTATATTATAATTTCTTTAATTTCTTTTGGAGAGACACACCTAGGAGTGGATTTTGAAAGAGGATTCATTGATACTTACTCCAAAGGAATGAATGAATTCAGAATGGTGAGAGCCCTGCCTCTGTGACACCTGGAGTAGGGAAGAAACTCCTGGGCAGAGGAACTTTTCAAGTTTGGTGACTGCCTGCCTGTTCCTTCCACTCAAAGCTCAGCCCGTAAATTCCTTCTCATACCATTCCAGCTCCCCCATTCATTGCCAGATTCTTACTTTCTAGTGCACTACAGCTGATGTCTCCAAGCCTGCCAGGGATTTGGGAAATCCTGAGCTCTGCCAGAGGATCTGGGATTAGGAGGCTTACCCAATCACCTGGCATTTGGCGCCAGCATTGGCCATATTTTTCTGGGGTGGGGAATGGAGTGTTCACTTAGATGGTTTCGGTTCCAGACACATGTGCTCAGAGCAGGTGAGGCGAGCTTCCCTGCCTGCCTGTAATTATGGTACATGCCTCTTTGGGTCACAATGCAGTCTTGTGAAATCCTTTTTTGTTTCTTAGGGGTGGGGAGGTTTAGTTAGGGGAATAGGTATGAACCAGGGAAGTTGGTGGCCTAGATTTAAGCCTGGCCAGCAGGGGCAGGAAGAGGAGAAAAAAATACAGGGTCTGATGGAGATGGGTAGATGAAGGAAGAAAAAGAAAAGGATCTTCTAGGGTCTGGGGCCACAAAAGCAAAAAATGACAAAATGACAAGAGGGAGGAGGGGGCACTGCCCCTCCATCCCAGGCTGGCTGGGTACAGGGCAGGTTTCCTGGAGAGTGGCTAGCTCAGCAAAAGGGTGTCTCCTTCACATTCGAGGGCATTCAGGAGCCCCCCTCTTCCTTGTGCACATTCACTATTAGGCCTCTTCTACCCTGGCGGATGCCTGTGCCAGGTCTCCAGGTGATGAGAAAGGCTGCCCCATTTAGAGTGCCACCCCAAATCCTTTTTCTCATTTCACCTCCCAATCACCCCGGTCAGCCCTCTGCATAGTACTTGTCCAGCCCATGCCTCTGGGCAGGTAGCCAGACAAAAAGCAGACACCTGTTTTGTTGGCTAATCTGTGGGGAGGAGAGGAATAATTCTTTGTGTCATACTTAACAAAGGGCCATCTCTGGCCTAGAGAGGCCAGAACGAAGGCTGTCCAAAACCTGAGAGTGGGGTGGCAGCCAAGAGAGGGTAAGCCCCAACCACCTCATCTGGCCTTGTGCTGGCCTCTTGGGAGCCAGTGTTTCAAGGGGCTGGCTATTCCCATTTCTCAGAAGGGGAAACTTGAGGTGGCTGTCGCAGCTGTTTGAGAGACCACGTACGTTTTGGGCAGGAGAGGGGATAGGACTGAGGGACAGAGTGATTAGAGGAATGAGTTACAGAGTGAAGAATTAAGGATGCTGGTTTCCAGCTCAGGGACTGTCTCTATTGCCCTTACCTCCTAGAAAGAGCCGCGACGCTTACCTGCCGCCCATGCTCACGGTCCCCTTAGCAGCCTGGGGAGTGCGAGCCAGGGAAACATAATTTCCCATAGATCTGTCCCCTATCACGTGAGCCCAGGGTGTGAGAACCTCTGGGGCCTCCCTCTTTATCTCCCTATCGTTTGTCCACAGCGTCTTGATCTCTAACCCCTCAGCTATGTGTTTATTCCCTCCCCACTCTCAGGAGTGATTCACAGCTGGAGATTTGTTTGAACAGAAGCGAGAGGCTGCTGTAATTTGGAGGTGGCTGGGCTTCTCCCCAAGAATGTTTATGAGGTTAGAGGCTGCTTACCTTGTGATTAGCTGCTACTTTTTCCCTAGAGAAGGTTCTACTTCTTATCTTGCCTTTCAGGGAGTCTCCAGTGGGATTTCCCTGCTAGACATTTTGGGGTATTCCTAAAGGTCCCTGGAACCTTCTCCTAGCCCTGAGATGAGTCCAGCTCCAGAAAATAGCTAATGGCACCAAGCAGAGATGGGCCTGGGTTTCCCTCCTTAGCTCTGGGCTGGAGTGTAGGTTGAGGTTCATGGCCTTGCAGACTGGATTCTCTGGTTCTGGAGGCTGAGGTGGCAGAAAACCCTAGATTTGTTCACGGCTTCGTTTAGACAATTTGGCTCACCCACCCTCCTCCCTGTGTCTTCCTAGAGCTCCTTGGGAAAGTAATGCTGTCTCGCCTTTGTGAAGTGATTTATGGTTTGCCAAGTACTTTCACACTATCCTACCATCTCTACCTGTCCTGCCTTAAATGTAGGCAAGGTACTATTATCACTACCATTTTGCAGATAGAAAACAGGCCCTGAGAGATAAAGTGATTGCTCAAGTGTTAATAGGTGTCAGTTTGACTCAGACCCCACCTCCAGCTCCGGCACTTTTTCTTGCCTTCTCTTAATTTATGTGTTTCACTAGACCAGTGCCGCACACATTTTCTGTTCCTCAAGTTTAAAACACTGTAGAAGCACGGACTGAAAGTCCCTTTACTCATTTGTCCTCCTCTTGTTTAATGTGTATACATTCAGTGCCTTTCTCATTTGCTTACATTCTAGAAATGCCCTCTGGCATGGTGGCTGGGAACACAGACTCTAGAGCTATAGGACCTGGGTTTGAATCCTGGCTCTGACCTTTGCTAGTTATATGGCCTGGGGCAAGATACTTAATGTCTGGGCTTTGGTTTTCTCCTCTATAAAATAAGCATGTTGATAATAACATTTGTCATATAATATTATTATGAGTATTAAATGAGTTAATATATTTAAAGCACTTAGCACAGAGCCCAGTAGGGCTCAGCACATAGTATTTGTTATATATAGGAATTGGCAATTACTATGAACATATATGTGTGTGTATATATATATATGTACTTAAATAAATAGGAAGTCATTTTTTTTATGCCTTAGTGCCTTGCTTTTTTCCTGCTTTATCTTGGAGATCATTTTCTGTTAAATAAATAAAAGTTTATTTACCAGCAGTGTAATATGCCACAGTGTGGATGATACCATACCCGCACCTACTGGAAGGTAGTTCTGCTGTTCCCAGTTTGTAACTATTGTAAACAGTACTGCTGTCAACAGTTTTATACATGTATCTTTGGGATTTTCATAGCGCATCTTCCTAAAAGTAGAATTACTGGGTCAAAAAGTTTATGAAATATGCAAATAATTTTTATTAATATTGCCAAATTAACCTCCCAAGATCCTTGTATGAACTTAAACTCTAACAATACATGAGACCAATCCTGGACTTTATTGGTATCTTTATTATTTTTTTTAAAAGATCTTATTTATTTATTTTGTGAGAGAGAGCACAAGCAGAGAGGAGGGAGAGAGGGAGAGGGAGAAGCAGGCTCCCTGCTGAGCAGGGAGCTCGATGAGGAGCTAAATCCAAGGACCCCAGGATCATGACCTGAGCTGAAGGGAGGCATTTAACCAACTGAGCCAGCCAGGTGCCCCAGTATCTTTAATATTTGCCAATTTATTGGTCTACAAATGCTATTTCTGCAGGATTTACATGAGGAAAAGTCCATTGCTTTACTGAGAGCCAGAAAGAAGGCTTGAGTATATGGGAAGTTTTAAAGCAAAGCAATAAAATGGACAGCTGTGCACTGAACACCCAGCTTAAGAAATAGAACATTACCAATCTTCCTGAAGCCCCTGGGGTCCTCCTTCCTAGTTCATAATGCTCTGCTTCCTCCACAGAAGTGATCACTGTCTCGAATTTTGTGTTTATTTCTTTGTTCTTTATTATACTTATCCTACATAGACAAGTGATATAGTGCTTGGTTTGGCACGTTTTGAACTTTATATTCATGATATTCTCAATATTCTCTAACTTGTTTTTTTTAAAATTAGTTAATTAATTTAAATAATGTCTACACCAAATGTGGGGCTTAAAGTCATGACCCTGAGATCGAGACTTGCTTGGTCTTCCCAATTGAGCTAGCCAGGTGCCCCTTCTATAGCCTGCTTTTAAACTTACTACTACTAATTTGGAGATTCATTCATGTTGATACATGAAGCTGTAATCCGGTTATGTTCACAGATGAATACTAGTTCACCGTACTAATAGGCCAGACTTTATTCATCCATTTTGTTGTCAGCCGATCATCTGGGCTGTAGGTTGGGCTATTGCCCAGATGCTGCTGTGAGCATACATCTACTTGTTTCCTTTTTACACTTCTTTTTTTTAATTTTAATTTTTTATTTATTTTAAAAATACTTTATTTATTTATTTGACACAGAGGGAGACAGAGTGAGAGAGGGATCACAAGCAGGAGGAGTGGGGGAGGGAGAAGCAGCCTTTCCCACTGAGCTGGGAACCCAATGTGGGGCTTGATCCCAGGACCCTGGGATCATGCCCTGAGCTGAAGGCAGACACTTAACAACTGAGCCACCCAGGCACCCCCTCTTCTTTTTAAAAATTTAAATATTTATTTATTTATTTTAGAGAGAGGGAGAGAGAGGAGAGAGAGCATGAGCAGGAAGGGCAGAGGAAGAGGGAAAGATAATCTCAAGCAGACTCTGTGCTGAGCACAGGGCCTGATGCAGGGCTTAATCTCATAGTCCCTAGATCATGACCTGAGCGGAAACCAAGAGACAGACACTTAACTGACTGTACCACCTAGGCACCTCTCCTCTTTACACTGCTGCTACTACTACTACTACTATTACTATTTGTTGTTGTTGTTCTTTTTTTTTTTTTAAAAAAATATTTATTTATTTATTTGAGAGTGGGAGAGAGAGAGCTTGAGTGGGAGGGGCAGAAGGAGAGGGAGAGAGATTCCCAAGCAGACTCCAAGGGCTGAGTGCGGAGCCTGGCAAGAGGCTTCATCTCAGAACCCTGAGATCACCCGAGAAACCCAGCATTAGAGGCTTACCTGACCGCACCACCCAGGCACCCCTACACTTATTAAATTTACAATTTAATGAAATTCTTCCCAAGATGATAACTCCTTATTTTTTTATAGCATTTCCCTAATTACTGGTGAGATTGAGCATCTTTCATATATTTTTAACTTTTACATGAAAATTTTTTCCAATAATAGATTTTATTTAACCCAATATATGCAAATATTATCATTCCAAGTGATCAGTATAAAAAGAAATTGTTCAATTTTTTTGTACTATGTCTTTGTACAGAGCATCTCTATTTGGACTGGCCACATTCCAAGTGGTCGATAGCCACATGTGGCTAATGGCTATCACATTGGACAACATAGTTTTTGATAGTGAATGACTTGACTTAACCGACCCAACTCCCTATATTCAGACCAAACCTATCCTTTATCTATCAATCCATATGACCCTTCTGTCTACCAACTGATTTATTTTTACATTAAACTTTAAATTTTATTATATCATTTTTTTTTAAAGATTTTATTTATTTATTTGACAGAGAGAGATTACAAGTAGGCAGAGAGGCAGGCAGAGAGACATAGGAGGAAGCAGGCTCCCTACTGAGCAGAGAGCCCGATGCGGGACTCGATCCCAGGACCCTGAGATCATGACCTGAGCCGAAGGCAGCGGCTTAACCCACTGAGCCACCCAGGCGCCCTATATCATTATTTTTAATTGAATTATAATTGATGCACAATGTGACATTAGTTTTAAGTGTACAACAGAGTAATTCAACAAGTCTATATGTTATGCTGTGCTCACAAGTGTAGCTACCTTCTTTCTCCATGCAGAGTATCTTTTCATTAGTCTATTAGCTACTTATATTTCTTTTCTTTTTTTTTTTAAGATTTTATTTATTTATTTGAGAGAGAGACAGTGAGAGAGCATGAGCGAGGAGAAGGTCAGAGGGAGAAGCAGACTCCCCATGGAGCTGGGAGCCCAATGCGGGACTCGATCCCGGGACTCCGGGTTCATGACCTGAGCCGAAGGCAGTCGTCCAACCAGGCGTCCCACTACTTATATTTCTTTGTAGAGTTACCTTTCTTAGACTTTGCTCATTATTTTTGTTTCCCCTCTTTTGGTGTTTGCTTTTTCCAGTGTTTCCTATTGCTTCACTACACTGAGAAGTTTGTTTCTCAAAAGAGAGGGAATTGGGGAGATCCTCCATCTCATCATCTGGAATTGATGCAATGTGTACTTTTTGAGAACCTACTTAGGTCAGACACTGTGCTAAATAAGCTTATGACTTTACTGGGGGAGATGCATAAATAAGTATTTATAAGGGGGATCATTGTTACAGTGTACAATATGTATGCATTGATTGCAGAGAGCAGGCTCTGACTGAGGAGTGCTGGGGCGAGATCCATGGAGCAGGGATGCCTGAGCTGAGAATTCTCCAAAGAGGAAAGGGAGGGGAAGGGACCCAGAAAGAGAAAGCAACATGTGCATTCATGGGGAGGTGAGACACATATTGCATTGCAGGACTCATCAACTGTAAGAGTTTGGTTGCCTTCCTACTATTAGATCGGGAAAGTTTGGGATAGAGTGTAGGGTCCTGGAATAGAGTGTAGGGTCGTGGGATTGAGTCCCGCATCAGGCTTCCTGATAGGGTAGTGGGAGGAGTCAAGACATTATTATGTGGTATAGACAGTGATAAGCCTAATTCTGAGGGGACTTTAATGCCATGGGGGATTTTAATTTTTTTAGGGGATTTTATTTAACAATGACCTACATACAGAAAAGTGCATGTACCATAAATGTACAGTCAGTTAATTTCACAAACTGGACATATTTTCCGACCCAGCATCTAGAGGAAGAAACAAATCATTAGCACCACAGAAACCCCTGCTTCTAGTCATTATCCTCTTCTAGTCAGTACCTTCCCCCATCTTCCACAAGTAACCACTATCGTGACTTTTAAAGTATATATTAGTTTTGCTTGTTTTTATACTTTTTATGTAAGTGGAATTGTATAGTATACTTCTGTGTCAGAATTCTTTTACTTGGGGAGCCTGGGTGACTCCGTCGTTAAGCGTCTGCCTTCAGCTTAAGTCGTGGTCTCAGGTTCCTGGGATCATCCCACATCGGGCTCCCTGCTCAGCAGGTAGCCTGCTTCTCCCTTTGTCTGCTGCTCCCCCTGGTTGTGCTCACACTGTCTTTGTCTCCGACAAATGAATAAATAAAATTTTTAAAAATGGGGTTTTAGGGGCACCTGGCTTAGTCGGAAGAGCATGTGACTCTTGATCCCAGGGTTGGGGGTGTAGAGATTACTTAAAAATAAAATGTTGGGCACCTGGGTGGCTCAGTGGGTTAAGCCGCTGCCTTCGGCTCAGGTCATGATCTCAGGGTCCTAGGATCGAGTCCCGCATCGGGCTCTCTGCTCAGCAGGGAGCCTGCTTCCTCCTCTCTCTCTCTCTCTGCCTGCCTCTCTGCCTACTTGTGATCTCTCTCTGTCAAATAAATAAATAAATAATCTTTAAAAATAAAATAAAATAAAATAAAATAAAATGTTAAGCAGCTCCTGGGTAGTAGAGTTGGTTAAGTGTCTGACTCTTGGTTTCAGCTCAGGTCATGATTGATCCCCGTGTCAAGCTCTCTGCTCAGCATGGGGTCTGCTTGAGATTCTCTTCTCTCCCTGCTCTCTCGCTCTCTCTCAAATAAATAAAATCTTTAAAAAGTAAAATAAAATCTTTAGGTGGTGCCTGGGGGATGCAGTCGGTTAAGGGGCTGACTCTTGGTTTTTGACTCAGGTTGTGATCTCGGGGTTGTGAGAAGGAGCCCCATGTTGGATTCTGTGCTCAACACAGAGTCTGCTTAATACTCTCTCTGTCCCTCCCCCACGTGCTTGTTCTTTCTAAAAATACATAAGTCTGGAAAAAATCTTTAAAAAAAGAAGAAAAATAAATAAAAATAAAGAGGCATCTGGGTAGCTCAGTCAGTTAATCGTCTACTTTCAGCTCAGGTCATGATCTCTGGGTCCTGGGATTGAGTCCTGCATTGAGTTTCCTGCTTAGCAGGGAGTCTGCTTCTCTCTCTCTCTCTCAAATAAATAAAGTCTTAAATTTTTTTTTTTTTGGTTTTATGTATGTATGTATGTATGTATGTATTTAAATAATCTATACATCAAACTTTTGACCCTGAGATTAAGAGTCACATGCTCTTCCAATTTAGCCAGCCAGGTGCCCCTATCCTTTATATTCTGGAACATTTGGATAAATTCTAATTTTTGGCTATTAGGAGAAATGCTACTGTGAACAATCTAGTATCATTTTTTATGGGTAGAATTTTTGTGTTTTTAGGCGGAACATAGGTATACATTTCTGTTGAGGAGATAAATGGGAGTAGAATTACTATGTTACAGGGTTTGCAAATGTTCATCTTTGGTAGATGTTTCCAAGGAGATTATGGTAATGAGCAGTCTCACCATCAGTATAGGAGAGTTCTGATTGTTCCATAGCCCCCAACGCTTGTTTTTTTGTTTTCATTTGTAGTCATTCTGATGGGTATTTTGTAGTATTGTCTTTCGGTTAGTGTCTAGCTCTTTGATGATGATGACTAATGAAACTGAACCCTTTTTAGATGTTTATTGACCATTTGGATAAACTCTTACGTGATGTGTCTTTTGAAGTCTTTTGCCCATTTTTCTGTTGTGCACCTGTTTTCTCTCCCTTTCTTTCCCTCCTTGCCCTTTCTCTTTTTCTTTAAATATACTTCTTATTCTGGAATATTGTTTTTAGGAAAGTTGCAAAGATATTACAGAGATTCTCATACAGTCTTTGCTCAGTTTCCTCCAGTGTTAACACCTTACATAACCATGGTGCCCTTTGTCATAATTAAGAAAATTAATGTTGAAACAAAAACAAAACAAAAAACAAAAAACAAAAAAAGAAAATTAATGTTGATACAACATTGTTGTATCATTATATGTATACATTGTAACATGAAATGTTATATATGTAACATATATAACATAATGTTATATATGTATACACACATAACACTGTAATGTTGATACAACAAAGTACAGGCTTTATTTGGACTTTTCTGGTTTTTCTACTAATATACTTTTTCTGATCTAGATCCAGTCCAGGATGCCATGTTGTATTTAGTCTTTTTTTTTTTTTTAAAGATTTTATTTATTTATTTGACAGACAGAGATCACAAGTAGGCAGAGAGGCAGGAAGAGAGAGAGAGAGGAGGAAGCAGGCTTCCTGCTGAGCAGAGAGCCTGATGTGGGGCTCCATCCCAGGACCCTGGGATCATGACCTGAGCTGAAGGCAGAGGCTTTAACCCTCTGAGCCCCCCAGGCGCCCCTTAGTCTTTTTGTTTTATAGGAATTCTTAATATATTCTGAATATTCTTTGCCAGATAAATACAGAGTGATTACCTTCTCTGTGGATTATCATGTACTCTCTTTTGATTAACAAAAGTTCAAAACTTTAATACAGTCCAACTTATCAAATTTTTTTATAGGGAAGATTTTTTTTTTTTTTCTTTTTACATTTAACTCTACAATCCAGGGACACCTGGGTGGCTCAGTTGAGTAAATGGCTGTCTTCAGCTCAGGTCATGATCCTGGGGTCCTGGGATTGAGTCCCGCATCAGGCTTCCTGCCCAGCAGGGAGCCTCCTTCTCCCTCTGCATGCCATTTCCCCTGCTTGTGCTTGCCATCTCTTTCTCTGACAAATAAATAAATACAGTCTTTAAAATAAATAAATAAATAAGCAATCCACTTGAAATTGATATTTGTGATATGGTGTGAAGTAGAAGTTAATATACATCTTTTTCCAATGAGACACTTTTACTTTAGCTGATAAACATACCCTGCGGCAGTTATTTTGAAGAGGAGCATTACATCAAATTTTGAGGAACTGAAACTTTTGCTGATCTGCGTGTTTTAATCACTGTGTTTTCACTTAAGCATCATACTGTCCATCTTACCAACTAATAAGGGGGAGAATAAATCAATACACACAACAAATGAAAGCCAGTGTCAGTGTTTGAGCACAAGTCCAACTGTTCCAAAAGTGATTCTTTTTCTGCAAAGAAGAGAGAAAGCCAACTGGGCTTGAGGAGTAATGGACCAGGCAATAAATTTGGTGGTGATCTAGGTACTGTTGTGTATCATCTCGTTCTAACTGTCAAAAGAAAACATATTTTCTGAAATAAAAAAATAAATATGTAAGAAATAAAAAGAACTTGACAGTAATCTACAAAAGTGGGGGCAAGGGAAGGAGTTTAGTTTGAATACCTAAGTTTATTTGGTTTACTCTCTTCAGTGGCATACTCGTGGCCACTAAAAGCCAATTTTGAAGAATGTTGAGTATGATGGACATTAACGATGAAATACGAAAGGGAAAAAGCAAGTATATGACTTTGTACAGTATTATGTTTTTAAAAAATTGTGTAGAAAAATTATAAGGAATATGCTAACATTTTAATAGTGATTATTTTGAGGTAGTAGGATTATAAGTACTTATTTTCTTCATTATAGTCTTCAATTTTTGTCCCTGAAAGTATTAATTAAATTTTTATTAGATAATTGTAGATTCACATGCAGCTATAAGCAATAATAGAGATTCCCCATCCCATCTTGCAAAACTGCAGCATGCTATTACAACCAGAATGTACTTCATACAGTCAAGATACAGCATATGTCCATCACCACAAAGACACTTCACGTTGAAACTCACACATACTTCCTTTTCACCCATCTTCTCTTTATCTCCTGGCAACTACTAGTCAGTTCTTCATTTCTATAATTTTTTCATTTCAGTAACCTTAAATGAATGGAATCATACACTATGTAACCTTTTGGGATTGGCTTCTTTCCCTTGCATAATTCTCTGGGAATTTATGTATGCATCAATAGGGATGTACAACAATAGGAAACAAGCAGTAATTTGTTCCCTTTTCTTGTTGAGTAGTAAGTAGTCCATGATATAGATACACCACAGTTTGTTGTCTGCATTGAAGGGTACCTGGTTTGTTTCTAGTTTTGTAGTATTACAGACAAAACTGCTATAAACACTAGCGTACATGTTTTAGTGTTAATGTAAGTCTTCATTTCTCCTGGATAGATGTCCAGGAGTACAACTGCTAGGTCATATGGTATTTGTATGGTTTAAAAAAATTTTTTTTTTAAGATTTTATTTACTTATTTGACAGATGGAGATTGCAAGTAGGCAGAGAGGCAGGCAGAGAGAGAGGAGGAAGCAGGCTCCCCATGGAGCAGAGAGCCCGATGTGGGGCTCCATCCCAGAACCCTGGGATCATGGCCTGAGCCGAAGGCAGAGACTTTAACCCACTGAGCCACCAGGCGCCCCGGTATTTGTATGGTTTTTAAAGAGACTGCCAGCCTTTTTGTTCTGCCCCAAAGTGTCTGTCACTTTACATTCCCACCTGCAGTGTGTGAGGGATCCAATTTCTCCACATTATTCTCCACAGTATTCGGTGGTGTCACTGTTTTTTGTTTTGGCCATTCTGATAGGTGTATAATGGTATCTCACTGTGGTTTTGATTTGTATCACCTCAGTGACAGTGAACATCTTTTTATATGCTTATTCACATCTATATATCTTCTAAAGTGAAATGTATTTTTGTGTCTTTTAGCCATATTCTAACAAAATAATAAGAAACAGAACTTTATGTTCATGAGAGATACTGGTCCGTAATGTTTTTCTTTCTTTTTTATTTTTTCTCTATTATTTTTTTTTAAAGATTTTATTTATTTATTTGAGAGAGAGAGAGCATGAGAAGGGAGAGGGCCAGAGGGAGAAGCAGACTCCATGCTGAGCAGGAAGCTGGATGCGAGACCCGATCCTGGGACAGGATTATGACCTGAGCCGAAGGCAATTGCCTAACCAGCTGAGCCACCCAGGCGCCCCTACTTTCCTTTCTTTTTAAAAAATTGTCTTTGATCTTTTCTGTGTTAAATTTATTCGTTTCTTCTCTTATCTGTATTATTTCCTTCCTCCTGCCTGTTTTGGGTTTAATTTGTTGCTCTTTATCTAAAAGTGAGAAGCCTAGGATGCCTGGGTGGCTCAGTGGGTTAAGCCGCTGCCTTCGGCTCAGGTCATGATCTCAGGGTCCTGGGATCGAGTCCCGCATTGGGCTCTCTGCTCAGCAGGGAGCCTGCTTCCCTCTCTCTCTCTGTCTGCCTCTCTATTTGTGATCTCTCTCTGTAAAATAAATAAAATTAAAAAAAAATAAAAGTGAGAAGCCTACATTGTTGATTTGAGATTTTTTTCTTTTCTAATATAATATGCATTTATTTATTTTTTAGAGTAATCTATATGGCCAGTGTAGGGCTCAGACTTATGACCTTGACCGATCAAGAGTTGCGTGCTCAGTGCACCTAGGTGCCTCAGTCAATTGAGCATTCAACTCTTGATTTCCACCTGAGTCATGATCTCTTGGTAGTGAGATCAAGTCCATCATGGGACTCCTGCTCAGCAGGGAGTCTGTTTGAGATTATTTCCCTCTGTCCCTCCCCCTACTCCTGTGCTCTCTTCTCTTTCTCTCTCTCTCTCTAAAATAAATAAATAAATCTTAAAAAAAAAGGAGAGAGAAAGTTTCATGCTCTACTGATTGATCCAGCTAGGTGCCCCTTTTATGTATGCATTTAGTGTTAGGAATTTCCCTCTCAGACTGCTTTACTTATTTTTTTAAAGATTATTTATTTATTTATGAAAGCGAGAGCAGCGTGAGTGTGAGGGGCCGAGAGAGAGGGAGAAGTAGACTCCCCACTGAGTAGGGAGCCCAATGCGGGGCTCAATCCCAGGCCCCTGGGATTATGACCCAAGCCAAAGGCAGATGCTTAACTGAACGAGCAACAGAACTGCTTTAGATATGTTCCCACAGGGGCGCATGGGTGGCTCAGTGGGTTGAGCCGCTGCCTTCGGCTCAGGTCATGATCTCAGGGTCTTGGGATCGAGTCCCGCATCGGGCTCTCTGCTCGGCGGGGAGCCTGCTTCCTCCTCTCTCTCTGCCTGCCTCTCTGCCTACTTGTGATCTTCTCTGTCAAATAAATAAATAAAATTAAAAAAAATAGATATGTCCCACAAAGTTTGACATTTTGTGTTTTCATTTTTCTTAAGTTCAGTGATTTTTAAAATTTCTCTTGAGATTTCCTTTTTTTTTTACATTAGTAAGTATGTACCCTTTTTTTTACATTAGTAAGTATGTACTGTTTTTTTAAAATATTTATTTTTTTTTTTTTAAAAGATTTTATTTATTTATTTGACACAGAGAGAGATCCCAAGTAGGCAGAGAGGCAGGCAGAGAGAGAGAGGGGGAAGCAGGCTCTCCGCCGAGCAGAGAGGCCGATGTGGGACTCAGTTCCAGGACCCTGAGATCACGACCTGAGCTGAAAGCAGAGGCTTAATCCACTGAGCACCCAGGTGCCCTATTTTTATTTTATTTATTTGAGAGTGAGAGAGTGAGTGAACACAAGTGGGGGGAGGAACAAAGGAAGAGGGAGAGAAAGAAGAAGCAGACTGCCTATTGATTGTGTCCCTGGATATAGGGGTCAATCCCAGGACCCCAATATAATAACCTGAGCTGCAGTCAGACACTCAACCACTCTTAAATGAGTGGTCTCCACTCACGTGCCCTTGAGACTTCCTTTTTGACCAAAGAATTATTTAGGAGTATGTTGTTTAGTTTCCCAGTATTTAAAATTTTCATTGTCTCTTTCTGTTACTTCTAGTTTGATTTCACTGTGGTCAGATAACATGCTCTATATTATTTCAGTTCTTTCAAGTTTGTTGGTTTGTTTTATGGCCAAATTATTGTATATCTTACTGTATGTTCTATAGGTACATACAAAGAATGTGTTACTCTGCTACTGAGGGGAGTGTTCCATAACTGTTGATCAAATGGTGTTGGTTGGTGATGTTGAACTCTTATGTGTCTTTGCTCATTTTGGCCTAGTTCTATTAATTGCTCAGAGATGCATTTTGAAGTCTCCAACTATAATTGTGGGTTTGTGTGTTTCTCCTTTTAGTTCTTTAGTTTTTTTCTTCACATATTTTTCAGCTTTGTTGTTTGGTGCTTATCCATTTGGGATTGCTATGTTTTCTTTGTGTATTGACTCTTTTATATTATATGACCCTCTCTGTCTCTGATAATTCTCTTTGCTCTGACATTTACTATATCTGATATTGATATAGCCACTCTTGCTTTCCTTTGATTAGTGTTTGCATGATATATCTATTCCCATCCTTTTGCTTTTAACTTGCCTATATGTTTATGTTTATTTTTTTTTAAAGATTTTATTTATTTATTTAACAGACAGAGATCACAAGTAGGCAGAAAAGCAGGCAGAGAGAGAGGAGGAAGCAGGCTCCCCGCTGAGCAGAGAGCCCGATGCGGGGCTTGATCCCAGGACCCTGAGATCATGACCTGAGCCGAAGGCAGAGGCTTTAACCCACTGAGCCACCCAGGCGCCCCTATGTTTATGTTTAAATGCTTTTTTTTAGACAGCATGTATTGATTCATGTTTTTTAATCAACTCTGCCAATCTTTTTTAATTGGTGTATGTAGACCACTTACAGTTAATGTAATTATTGCCATGGTAAGTCTGCCATTTTATTTTTGTTTTTCGTTCTCTATTTTTCATTTATCTGTTTTATTTTCCCTGCCTTCCTGTGGATTACTTGACAGCTTTTTAGGATTCCATTTTGATTCATTTGTTGTTGTTGTTGTTGTTTTTTTTTTTTAAAGATTTTATTTATTTATTTATTTGACAGAGAGAAATCACAAGTAGGCAGAGAGGCAGGCAGAGAGAGAGAGGGAAGCAGGCTCCCTGCTGAGCAGAGAGCCCGATGCGGGGCTCGATCCCAGGACTCTGAGATCATGACCTGAGCCGAAGGCAGTGGCTTAACCCACTGAGCCACCCAGGCGCCCCTCATTTGTTGTTTTTGATATTATCTGTTTGTATAGACTTTTTAATGATGGTTCAAGGTATTACTCTTATATAATAATTTATATAATAAAACTTTTCACAGTATACCAGTGTGCTGTTTTACCAGTTGAGTGAAGTATAGAAACCTTACCTTCCTTTACCTTCTCCCAGTCATAATATAATTAATTTAAATATTATCTCTATTTCTTTCTAAAAAAGAAAAAACTTCTGTTTTTTCTTTTTTCTTTTTTTAAAAAGATTTTATTTATTTAGAGAGAGAGAGAGTGTAGAAGGGACAGAGGGAGAGGGAGATGGAGGATCTCAAGTAGATTCTCCACTGAGTGTGGAGCTTGAGTGGGGCTTGCTCTCCCAACCCTGAGACGGTGACCTAAGCTGACATCAAGAGTTGGAAGCTCAGCCAGCTGAGTCACTGAGGTGGCCCCTCCTCTGAGTACATTTAGAACTGAATCAGACAGTGTCATAATTTTATCTTCAACCATGAGTATTTTAGAAAGCCCAAGAGAAGAGGGAAAACCTATTGTATTTAACAATGTTTTTGCTATCATTGTTGTTTTTATCTTCCTGATGTTCCAAACTTCCTTTTGTACTGTTTGCTGTATGTTTGAAGACCTTCTACAACTGTTCTTTTTTGTTTGTTTGTTTGGAGAGAGAGAAAGGGAGGGAGAGCTCTGGAGGCAGGGAAGGGCAGAGGGGAGAGGGACAGAATCCTAAGCAGACTCTGTGCTGAGTGCAGAGTCTGTCATAGGATGCTGAACCCACATAGGGCTGGATCCCAGAACCCCAGATCATGGCCTGAGCCAAAATGAAGAGTCAGCTGCTTAACGGACTGAGCCACCCAGATGTCCCACTTTTTTTTTTTTAAGATTTTATCTATTTGTTTATTTATTTATTCATTCCAGAGAGAGAGCATGAGAGTGGTGGTGGGGAGGGGAACAGAAGGAGAGGGACAAGCAGACTTCATGCTGAGAGCACAGAGCCCAATGTGGGACTTGATTTCATGATGCCGAGATCATGACCTGAGCCAAAATCATGAGTCAGACACTTAACTGACTGAGCCACCAGACTTTTCTACAGCCATTCTTTTAGTGTAGCTAAAATATTGGTAAGAAGTTCTCTCTGTTTTCCTTTACCTGAGAACATCTTTTTTTTTTTTTTTAAAGATTTTATTTATTTATTTGACAGAGAGAAATCACAAGTAGATGGAGAGGCAGGCAGAGAGAGACAGAGGGAAGCAGGCTCCCTGCTGAGCAGAGAGCCCGACGCGGGACTCGATCCCAGGACCCTGAGATCATGACCTGAGCTGAAGGCAGGGGCTTAACCCACTGAGCCACCCAGGCGTCCCTACCTGAGAACATCTTGATTTCCCCCCTCATTCCTGAAGATTTTTTGGTCATAGGATTGTTGATTAAGAGATTTTTTTCAGTCCTTGAAGCTAGTGTGCCATTTTCTCCTGGCCTTCCTGGTTTCTGATGAAAAATCTGCTTTTTATTCAGGGTGTTTTCCCCTTATAAGTAAGGTATCTTTTTTTTTTCTCTGACTTGAAAAGATTTTTTCTTTGCCTTTAGTTATCAGAAGTTTAATTATGATATGTCTTGGCATGATTTGCGGGTCCATCCTGTTTGGAATTTGCTCAGCTCCCTGAATCTGTGGGTTTATATCTTATGTAAAATTCGGTAAATTTTCAGCCATTATTTCTTCGAGTACTTTTGCAAGTTGCCTATTTCCTCCTGTCCACCTGGAATTCTGATAACATGTGTGGGTGAGGTAACTTTTCATAGGCTCCCATCTAGCCTAGTTGTTTGTGCTCTTTCAGTTAGAATGCCTGGGTTCATACAATAAACCAGACTTGATGATCTTCACTAGCTAATAATGATCTCTTTATTTTGGCTGAGGGATGCCCCAGGTTTCCCCAAATACCTCCAGGTATGGAGAGGATGTTATAGCCAAAGTGCCTGTCTGTGTCCTGGGGAAAAAGAGTTGGCAGCCACTCTGGCTATTTTGAAATCATTTCCTCTTCTTTCTTGTGTAATGTTCTCTTGACCTAGATGTCATGGAGTACTCGTATGCATTCAGAAAATACTTCCCTGTGTAAAGGACTGTGGCAGACAGCAGCCCACAAGGAGTTAGCAGAAGGGGCAATTCCTCCTGAAACATGACTAACTGAGAGGCAGGCGCCATGAGAGGCCCTGCGATGCTGAGGGAGCTCGGGGAGGGGAAGGTATGTTTCCCACGGGAGGTAGGGAAGTGTCATGGAAGATGTGGCATTTCGGTGTGAACTCTTGAGAGCCTTGCGGATGTCTCCTGTGAAGATGGGAAGAAAGGACATTTAAGGCGAATGGTGGAAGCAAAGTCACCAAGGTGGAAAAGCCCGGGATGTATTGGACTGGGAGAATGAGGAGCAGTAACAGAAGAAGTGAGTTGACCCAGGCTCTGGAGGGCCTGAAATGTCCCCACTAAGGATCTAACTTGTATTTGGTAGGAATTGTTTTTGTAAAAGCAGCTACATTGCTAGGATTGGGAAGCCCTAAGAGTCATGTGGGAGTGTCTTCCATCTGTCCCAAATTTGGGTTCATTTCCAGAAGTAGGAGGAGGCTAATATTTGAGTACCTCTCTCTTATGTGGCAAAGAACAACCTCCATACACTTTCAGTTAAATTTCAGCAAAACCCCCCTAGTAGTATTGGAGGGTAGTGTTGTCATTTTATAACGAGAACACTGAGAATTAAGTATCTGACTACAGAGAGTGATTTCTTCTCTCCCAAGTTCTTTTCCTTGCACAGGAAGGACTGTTCCCTGCCCAGAGAAGCCTCTCCCAGCTCCCTCCATGGAGCACATTCTTTCTTCCTCCTTTCCTTCCACCAGTCATTTGGAATGTTAGGCAGGTTCCTTAAAACCATGTTTGTTTTTTTTTTTTTAAAAGATTTTATGTATTTATTTGACAGAGAGAAATCATAAGTAGATGGAGAGGCAGGCAGAGAGAGAGAGGGAAGCAGGGAGCAGAGCCCCTGATGCGGGACTCGATCCCAGGACCCTGAGATCATGACCTGAGCCGAAGGCAGCGGCTTAACCCACTGAGCCACCCAGGCGCCCCCCTTAAAACCATGTTAAGGGCAAGATGGCATTCATACTCCTGGACCTCAAGGTCACTGTTGTCCTTGGGTAGCTCAGCATCCATCTTCCCATCATTGCCTGGGGGAAGCATATACTCTCTTTTCATGCTCTCATGGTATCAAAGCTGGGAGGAAACTTAGAGATACATAGTCCAACTCCTGATTTTTCTGGTGCAAGCCAGAGGCCCAGCAAGGCTACATCTTCCATCCAGCTCTACACAGAATGCAGAAGACTGGCAGGGTTGGGTCCTCTCTGCCTTGCTGACCCTCTCTTTAATGTTATTTCCACAGATCTCCACCACCTGCTTTTTCCTATTACATGTGTTTCCCTCTCCATGTGTTCTATTTGACCCACAGTTTGTGTTTTATTTTATTTTATTTTTTTTAAAGATTTTATTTATTTATTTGACAGAGAGAGATTACAAGTAGGCAGAGAGGCAGGCAGAGAGAGAGAGGAGGAAGCAGGCACGGGACTCGTTCTCAGGATCCTGAGATCATGACCTGAGCCAAAGGCAGCGGCTTAACCCACTGAGCCACAACAGTTTATGTTTTAAACCTTCTTTGATTTAGGCAAGAAAACCTGCTTCTTCTTTTGAAATGAGACTCATCTATAAATAGATATCTATTGTCGTGCCTTCTTTCATTTGGATAATTTCTGGATGCCTTGTAAAAGCAGGGGCTTAGGGTGCCTAGGTGGCTCGGAGGGTTAAGCCTCTGCCTTCCGCTCGGGTCATGATCTCAGGGTCCTGGGATCAAGCCCCACATTGGACTCTCTGCTCAGCAGGGAGCCTGCTTCCCCCTCCCTCTCTGCTTGCCTCCCTGCCTACTTGTGATTTCTCTCTCCCTGTCAAAAAAACAAATAAAATCTTTCAAAAAAAGAAAAAAAAAGCAGGGGCTTGGGGGCGCCTGGGTGGCACGTCAGTTAAGCCACTCTTGGTTTTGGCTCACGTTGTGATCAGGTGGTGAGATTGAGCCCCACATTGGGCTCCGCGCTTAGTGCTGAGTTTGTTTAGGTTCCTTTCTCCCTTACCCTCTGCCCTCCAACTTTCTCTCAAATAAATAAGTAAATCTTAAAAAAAAAAAGGAGGGGGAGGGTTTGAATTCAGCTTCTGTCCCATAGTTTGGTTCAGGAAGGGTATCCTAGGCTTGTAAAGTGCACAGTGGCTTCCTGGTTGGTTTCAGGTGCGGGAACCTTGGATTGGGTGTGTCTTCGAGGCTGGGAAAACGGCCATGCGTGCAATGTGCTATAATCTGAGGATCAGGGTGGCTAGCCCCTCTGGGGCTCCGTGGAGCAGCATGCTGGACAGTCTCTGGCGTGGCATCAAGAGCATGGTCAGAGGCCCCAGGGACATCCTGCCACCCAGGAGTGACTGCTCTTAGGCAAGCTAATGTCCCCTTTCCAGACCTCAGCTTTTCTATCCAGTGGTGCTGAGAAGGCCCACTCCACAGGGCTGGCAAAAGCGTCCCTGGGCCAGTTCCGGATGGTGAAGGTAAGGGGTTCTTGTTGCTGTCATTGTCATTATTAGGGCAGCGTGGACATTCTCAGGCTGACTCTACAGAGAGAACTGACAGGAGATGAACTTGAACACTTAGCCCAGAAGGTAGGGAGGTTTCTGGTGGGGTGAGGCCTCTCCCTCAGCCAGTTCTCCTTCCTTGCTGCTGACTTCCCATGCCAGTGCTGCCGGGAGCCAACTCCGCTGCTGCTCAGGATCACCTTTCAGACACACCACCTGATCGCGGCATTGCGCACGGCTTTGAGACAAGGGGAGACGCCACTGAAAGTGAAACTAACCTGCAATTTCTGCTAATTTTCCCCGTCTGGTGTTGCTGCTGTGTGGCTTCTGGTAGGGGTTCTGAAGTGAATTTTATAGGGGAAATCAGACTAACCCTTTACATCTTCTAAGGAGCAGGTATTCTGCATTGGGCAAGGGGCACATGTTCCGGGCTTGTCATGATTTCTGAGCCATTTTTCTCTCTCTCTTTCTGGCAGGCGGGCAGGAAGACCTATGCCATGGTGTCTGGCCGCTCGATCAGTCATTCCTTGGCCTCAGAACTGGTGGAGTCCAATGATGGACATGAGGAGATTATTAAGGTAAGCTTAGTTCACCTGTACTCTTTCTCTCTCTCCTCTCTCTCCTTATAGGCCTGCAAGAGGGAGTAGCTGACTTTGCCACAGGGTTTGACTAGGAGGAACCAGGAATGCTAGTTCCTGGGCATTTCCCTGTAAAGATCTTAATTAACACCAGGAGACCACAGTCAGTGTGTGGTAACTTTGGTGCAACCCAGCCCCAGGCAAGAGAATGGATGAGAGGACCTTTCCAGGTGCCTATCTCACTATCCATATTTAGCTTCTGGAGGTTGTGAAGATAGGTGGGAGGTGTGTTTAGGGAACTTACTATTTTTTTTTTAAATAAAGCAATTTTTGTTTTTTCTTTTTAAAAAGCAGCTCTTTGAGGTATAATTCATATACCATACAATCAATTCAGTTAAAGTGTACAATTCAGGTTTTTAGTATGTTCACAGAATTGTGCGATCATCACCACTCTTAATTCCAGAACATTTTCGGTCACTCCTTTCTGCTTCTTGCTGTCACCAATCTATTTTCTCTGTCTCTGTGGATTTGCCTCTTCCAGGCAGCTCACGTAAATGGAATCCTAGAACATGGGGCCTTTGTGTCTGCCTTCTTTCACTTAGCATAATAGTTTCAAGATCCAGTCATGTTGTAACATATATCAGTACTTAATCCTTCTCATGGTTCAATAACATTCCCCTGAATGGATATATCACATTTTGTTACCCACTCATCAGTTGATGAACATTTGGGTTGTTTCCACTGTCTGGCTGTTATGAATAATGCTGCTGTGAATATTCAAGAGCAGGTTTTTTGTGGATATTTTCAGTTTTCTTGGTACACACCTAGGAGTGGAATTGCTAGGTCATTTGGTAACTCTGTATTTAATCTTTTGAGGACCTACCAGACTTTTTCTCAAAACATTTATTCCATTTTGTACTCCCACCAGCAAGGTAGGAGGGTTCCAGTTTCTTTGTATCCTTACTGATACTTGTTATTATCTGTCTTTTTGATTATAGCCATCCTATTGCACGTGAAGCCACGTCTTGTGGTTTTCATTTGCATTTCTCTGATGGCATGCTTCCATATGCTGATTTCCTATTTGTGTATCTTCTCCAGAGAAATATTTATCCAAATCGTTTGCCCATTTAAAAATTCAACTAGGAGGCACCTGGGTGGCTCAGTTGTTAAGTGTCTGCCTTTGGCTTAGGTTGTGATTCTGGGATCCTGGGATCAAGCCCCACTTCAGGCTCCGCGTTCAGCGGGAAGCCTGCTACTCCCCCTGCTTGTGTTCTCTTTCTCTCACTGTCTCTGTCAAATAAATAAATAATCTTAAAAAAAATTAATTGTAGGGATGCTTGGTTGGCTCAGTCATTAAGGGTCCACTTTTGGGTCTGGTCATGGTCCCAGGCTCCTGGGATGGAGCCCCGCATCAGGTTCCCTGCTAATGGGAGGCCTGCTTCTCCCTCTCCTACTCACCGGCTTGTGTTGTCTATCTCGCTGTGTGTCTCTCTCTGTCAAATAAATAAATAAAATATTTTTAAAAATTAAATAAATACAAATTCAGTTGTGTTTAAAGAGTTTATATGTAGGTACAAGTGATGATGTGGCCACACTTTCTCCATGGTCTTATCTTTGCTATATTTGAATTTTTAAATAGCAGTGCATAGTCCAAAAGACTTGTAATGATGAGTAATTAAATTGGCCAAAAAGGGTTTGGATATATGAATATTATAAATAAAACCTTGTCATATTTGTTAAAAGAAGTCAATTGTGTTTTAATTTTCTAGATATAAGGGTTCCTTATATATTCTGGATACTAACTAGACCCTTATGATATATATGACTTGGAAATATCTAAAAAAATTTTCCCATTCTTTGTTTTGTTTTTTACTTTCTTTCTTTCTTTTTTTTTTTTTTTTAAGATTTTATTTATTTGACAGAGAGAGAGATCACAAGTAGACAAACAGGAAGGCAGAGAGAGGGGGAAGCAGGCTTCCTGCTGAGCAGAGCTCGATCCCAGGACCCTGAGATCATGACCTGAACTGAAGGCAGAGGCTTAACCCTCTGAGCCACCCAGGCGCCCGTTGTTTTTTTACTTTCATAATGATGTCCTTTGAAACAAAAGTTTTTAATTTGATGAAATCCAATTTATGTATTTTTTTTCTTGTGTTGGGTTTTTGCTGACATATCTAAGAAGGTCACAACCCAACCCAAAGTCACAAGGATTTATTCCTATATTTTCCTCAAAGAATTATAGTTTTAGCCCTTTGAATAGGCCTATAATCCATTTTGGGTTAATTTTTGTGTATGGCGTAAGGAAGAGGTCCAATTTCATTCTTTTCCAAGTGAATCTCCATTTATACAAACATCATTTGTTGGAAAGACTGTTCTTTCCCCATTGAATTATCTTGGCATCCTGTCAAAAATCAGTTTAGGGTATTTTTATTGTGTTATTATTGTTTCTGGACTCTCAGTTGTATTCCATTGATTTTATGGGTCTCCTAATGCCAATTCCACACTGACTTGATTACTGTACCTTTGTTATTTTTGTTAACATTTTGTTAATACTGGGGCACCTGGGTGGCTCAGTCCATTAAGCGTCTGCCTTCAGCTCAGGTCTTAATCTCAGGGTACTGGGATCGAACTCCGCATTGGGCTCCCTGCTTAGCAGAGAGTCTGCTTCTCCCTCTGCCTGATGCTCCCCCTGCTTGTGCTCACTCTCTCTTTCTCTCTCTGACAAATAAATATAATCTTTTAAAAAAATTGTTAATATTTATTAGTATTTGTAATTTTGCTATTTTTCAGGATTATTTTAGCTATTCAGAGTCCTTTGTATTTCCATATGAATTTTAGGATCAGTTTGTCAGTTTCTGCAAAGAAGCCAGCTTGGATTTTGATAAGAATTATGTTGAAAATATAGATCAATTTGGGGAGTATTCATCTGTTTTTTTTTTTTAATTCCACATATAAATAAAATTGTATGCTATTTGTCTTTCTCCAGTTGACTTATCTCACTTAGCATAATACCCTCTAGTTCCATCCACGTAGTATTTTTTCTTTTTGTTGCGATTGTAAATAGAATTGTTTTTAAATTTCATTTCAGATTGTCCCTTGCTAGTGTCTAGAAATTTTTTTTTCTTTTTTTTTTTGTATGTTGGTCTTATATCCTACAACCTTGCTACAACCTCTAATAGTTTTGGAGTGGATTCCTTGGTGTATTCTCTCTCTCTCTCTCTTTTTTTTTTTTTTTTTTTAACATTTTTGTTTTTCAATTTTTTTTTTTTTTTTAAATTTGACAGAGAGAGATCACAAGCAGGCAGAAAGGCAGGCGCAGAGAGAGGAGGAAGCAGGCTCCCCCCTGAGCAGAGAGCCTGATGACAGGCTCGATCCCAGGACCCTGGGATCATAACCTGAGCCAAAGGCAGAGGCTTTAACCCACTGAGTCACCCAGGCACCCCTCCTTGGTGTATTCTATATAAATGAACACTTCATCTGCAGATGGAGATAGTTTTTCCTCTTTCTTTTCAATCTGAATGCCTTTAATTAATTTCTCTTTCTTTCTTTCTTTTTTTTTTTTAAGATTTTATTTATTTATTTGACAGAGAGAGATCACAAGTAGGCAGAGAGGCAGGCAGAGAGAGAGAGAGAGAGAGGAAAGCAGGCTCTCCGCTCAGCGGAGAGCCCGATGTGGGACTCGATCCCAGGACCCTGGGATCATGACCTGAGCCGAAGGCAGCGGCTTAACCCACTGAGCCACCTAGGTGCCCCTAATTTCTCTTTCTTATTCAAAGTCATTGTATGGCCCTTAGAGAAAGCCAAACCACCCCATAATTCTATCAATGTAGTCATTGTTGTTATTACTGTGTGGTGTATCCTTGTAGACATTTTCCTTCGCGCGTGGACTTCGCGCGTGGACATTTTCCTTTGTGCGCACGCGTGTGTGTATTTTTTCAGAAGTTAAATTGTATCGTATATATTCTGTCCTACAATTTGCTTATCCCCCAACAATGTAATGCTTTAAATGTCGGTTTGTAACATCTTCTGTGTCCATAAATGTAAATGTCTGGTAGTCTAATGGCTGCATAGTATGCTATTATAGACATACCACAATTTAAGTAATCCCCCATTGTGGGACATTATGCCTGTTTCCATTTTTGTAGTCATAAACAATATTTTGCTGAACATGTTACTACACTGTGGATGTCTTTTATAATAAAGGA
The DNA here is from genome assembly GCF_020171115.1 of Neogale vison. NCBI lineage: Eukaryota > Metazoa > Chordata > Mammalia > Carnivora > Mustelidae > Neogale > Neogale vison. Next base: position 108,013,842 of record NC_058092.1, read on the forward strand.
AATAAATATTTTCTTTATTGTGAAAGAGTCAAGCATGTATAGAGAAAAATGTGTAAATCTCTTTTTACAACTTCCTTTGCATAAATTTACATATATATATATTTATATTTATATTTGAGTGTTTATGCCAGTTTGGCTAAGTTTATTTCCTTAGGATAAATTTCCGGAAGTAGATTGGGTAGGTCAAAGAGTCAGTATTGTTCTCAGCCTTCTGATTTCAGTGGTCGAATTGGCATGCAGAAAGGCAGTCAGTTTACCTTCCCAGCAGCAGTGTACGAGCCTGCCCGTGTGCCATGAACTCACCAGGGTGTTCTGTAACTGAGTGGTGCTGTTTTCCTTATTGCAGGTGTACCTGAAGGGGCGGTCTGGGGATAAGATGATCCATGAGAAGAATATCAAACAGCTGAAGAGTGAGGTGCAATACATCCAGGAGGTGGGCCCCCATCCCTCTGTGGGAACCTCCTATGTTTTTGACTCCCTTCTTTTGTAGGGTTTGGTTCTCTCCCATCTGCTCCCTTCATCCCCAAAGTGCCACCAGGGCCCCTGGTGTCAGGTATCATTTCCTGCCCTTCCATCAGTCAACCAATCCATTCACCAACAGTAGTTACCCACTACCGTGTGCACAGCACTGTACTACCCCAGACATCATCTCTAAGACTGCCGGTCTTTTTTCCCCCGCTTTTCCTGACCCTGCCCTATAGCTCTTGTTGGCTCCTTGGCCCTTGTCATCATGTAATAACATATTACATGTTTCATGTGTTTGCCTTTCGCTTTGTGTGTTTCTGCAACAAAAATGTTCGCTCTGGCAGGCAGGGCTTCCTGTTTGTGTAGGAAGGACTTGCCCCCAGCCAGTGCTGAAGGCAGGACCTGGCTCACAGGAGGAAGGGGTGGGGATGGACACAAAGCTGGGTGAGGTGGTACGTTCTCTTTCCTTCTCCCAAAGCTCAGGCTTCTTGCCCTCCCCTCCCAGGCCCGGAACTGCCTGCAGAAGCTCCGGGAGGACATAAGTAGCAAGCTTGACAGAGATCCGGGAGATTCTCTCCGTGGACAGGAGATACAGGTAATAGGAAATGGTTGATGGTCGGATCCTCATGGAAGACGTTGTTCCGGGCAGTCCCTTTTGCCAGTCGAATCATGGGTGTGGAGTCTCCCACCACTGCCAGGAAAGGCGCAAATACAGGCAATGTTGGCTTTCTCCGAGCACTCACAACCTTCGTAGTGCTCTCCAGCTGGCGGGCACTGGTGTTTACACCTATCAGCCTATAAGAAGTATACATGTTCCCAAAGCAGTGTGTAAAAACAGAACCTAGGTAAATAAAATTACCATTAAGTTATTGGTGAAAACCTCTTCCCTGCAAGGATTCTGTGATCGGTCTTTTTGCGGCATGGAGTCTCATGAAGCAGACACTTGCCTATAAATGTAAACTTCTCATAAGTCAATCTTGCTTAACTGGGATGGCACCATGATGTGAATTGGAGGTCTTGGCCCTTGTGTGTTATTTGTGTGTGTAGCTGTCTCTACCCAGGCACCAGAAGCTCCCTGAGGTTAGGGTTCATCCCACCCCATGTCTCTGTAGCCCCACACTCAGCACAGGGTCAACGATGCAGAAGGTCATCAGTAAATGTCATACTGAACCTATCGGAGAGGTCTTCTTGAGATGAATGAGTAACCCTGGGATCTTGCTTTTTGGCTTTTCTAAAATTGGAGGCTAGAAGGGTGCTCAGGAGAACAGACCTGTCTCTTCCATTTCACTCTCACCCTCCTTTAGATGTTGAGTTGTATCTCCTTCATCTGTGTTTTGTTTGGGGAGTAGTGGGGGCTAGTCTTTCTCCAGCAGCCCCTGCCCTCATTCTCCTGAGGGAAACAGTGACCTGGAAGCTAATGGCAGCAAGGTTCCTCTCTGGCGTAAGCGTGGACGAGGCTTGTGTGGTGTTTCCCTCTAATTCATTTTGCTGTGATGGAAGGTAGGACTTCCACTGCCCAAGCTCACATCTGGCGGCTGGGGGGTGCTTTGTGAGGTGACTGAAGAGCCTGATGTGCCCAGAGACAGGCCCGAAAGTCCTGGGCCCTTGCTTGCACAGACCAGGAGTCATATGATGAATAATCAGGCTTTGGGCTGGAAGGAATTACAGCAAAGGCCGCTTCGCCTTCCGCTTTATGCTTCATCAAACCTTGTCAGGATCCCTGAGGGGCAATGGAAGCTCTTTGTTGGTGGCAGGCAGCTGCATGTATTCCCTGGGCTTCCAGGAGTTAGCCTGCATGTTGTTCTGTGTGCTGAAAGGTTTTAGCCTGGGGTTCCCCTTATCCTCCCCACAAGGCTAGATAGAGTATTCCCTTCCAAGGCCACACATGTTTCTCCACTGCCTGTCCTCTCCATTTTCCACAGAGTGCTCAATATCTTTTTTCTCTTCTTGCCTGCCCTCCTACTCGCCTTCCTTCCTTTTCTTCTTTCTCTTCCTCCTTCAATTCCCCTTCCTCTTCTTTCTCTTCTCCACCTCTTTCTTTTATTCTGAGATTTGAATTCTTCAGATATTAAATGTTTCAAAGTTGGTTGTTTGGGCTGTTTTATTTACTTATTTTATTTTCCTTTGAATAGGTGGTGTTAGAAAAGCCAAATGGATTAAATCCAAGCTCCACAACCCAGTATAGCAGTCCACCTGAGGTACGTTAACAGGGAAAATGGAAAACTTCACTGCCAAGAGGCAGGATAGCTTCCTCTCTGATCCCCTTGTTATCACTCTTCCTCTCTCACTAAAGGTAAGAGTAAAGTTTCTATGAAAATTCAAACAGAGAAACAATACAAACTGGAAATTCTCCTTGCCCAGTTCCACTCCTTTGAAGGATCCACTGTTAACTGATTGAAGTGGGTGGATCCTTGAGTGCTCTTGGCCTTTGCTGCTGATTAAAATGGCCCTGGGAGCTTTCAGGAGACAAGCCTGGTGTCAGCCCCAGAGATTGTAATTTAATTGGTCTGAGACATGGACTGGGCATTGGGACTTGAAAAAGCTCTTCAGGGGGAGCCTTGCTGGCTCAGAGGGTAGAGCATGCAACTTTAATTTTATTTAATTTTCTTTGTTTATCTATCTATCTATTGAGGGGGGCTGTGGAGAGAGGGAGTGGGAGAGAGAATCTTAAGTAGGCACCACAGTCAACGTGGAGCCTGACTTGGGGCTCGATCTCACAACCCTGAGATCATGACCTGATCAGAAATCAAGAGTTGGAGGCTTAACCGATTGAGCCCCTGAGGCACTCTGAGCATGCAACTTTTGATCTTGGGGTTGTGAGTTTGAGCCCCATGTGGGGTATGGAGATTACTTAAGAATAAAATCTTAGAAAAAAAGAGAATATATTTCTTTAGGGGATTCTAATGTTTAGCTAAAGCTGAGTATGTTTTTCTTTTCTTTCTTTCTTTCTTTCTTTCTTTTGGTAATCTCTACATCCAATGTAGGGCTCAAATTTGCAACTCCAAGATCAAGAGTCTCATGCTCTTCTGACTGAGCCAGCCAGGCACCCCTCTAGTGTATTTTTCTATACATAGACCACCTTATCTAAATAACATATGCCTATTTGTTTGTATACATATTAATATATACATACATACCATTGACACATGTATAAATACGTGTGTATAATATACACATACTTTGCACAGATTCAGGGTCATGATAAATACATTATTCCTTGCTTTCTTTTCAATTTTTTTAAAACTGTAGCTTCCATCAACTTAAAGTTTATTAAATTTATAGCCTTCTCTCTATTTTAGTACATGTAGATCTACCTCCTCCTTTTGAATAATGACATAGTGGTGGTATTTCTTTCCATGGCTGCCCTTGTTTATTTATTTATTAAAATTCCAGTATAGTTAATATACAGTGTCACATTAATTTCATGTGTATAATACAGTGACTCAACAATCCTATGTATTGCTCAATGCTCATCCTGGCTGTCCTTTTTGAAAAAAATTATCCCCCAGCTTTATTGAGGTTTTTTTTTTTTTTTTTTTTTTTTTATTTGACAGAGAGAGATCACAAGTAGGCAGAGAGGCAGGCAGAGAGAGAGGAGGAAGCAGGCTCCCTGCTGAGCAGAGAGCCCGATGCGGGACTCGATCCCAGGACCCTGAGATCATGACCTGAGCCGAAGGCAGCGGCTTAACCCACTGAGCCACCCAGGCGCCCCTTTATTGAGGTTTAATTAAGAAATAAACATGGCTATCATTGTTAGGAAAAAAAGGGGGCGGGGCCTTTGTTATTACCTTTTGTGATTATGTAATAAGATATGCTTATCATAGAAAATTTAGGAAATTCAGAAACAAACGTGGAAGAAGAAAAAATGTCATTTGAATGTACCCAGAGAAAAGCCAGTTTTTGTTTTTTTTATTAACATATAATGTATTATTTGTTTCAGGGGCATAAATCTGTGATTCATCAGTCTTACATAATTCACAGCACTCACCACAACACATGCCCTCCCCAATGTCCATCATCCAGCCATCCCATCCCTCCTACCCTCTTCCCTACCAGCAATTCCTCAGTTTCCTGAGATTAAGGGTCTTTTATGGTTTGTCTCCCTCTCTGGTTTCATCTTGTTTCATTTTTCCCTCCCTTCCCCTATGATCCTCTGCCTTGTTTCTCAAATTCCTCATATCAGAGAGGTTATATGATAATTTTCTTTCTCTGATTGACTTATTTCACTTAGCATGATACCCTCTAGTTTCATCCATGTCGTTGCAAATGGCAAGATTTCATTTTTTGGTGGCTGCATAATATTCCACTCTATATGTATATATAGCACATCTTCTTTATCCATTCATCTGAAAAACGACGGTTTTAAATGCAAATGTGTGTTATAATATCGAGATTATACTGTATATAGCATTTCTTTCTGTTCGTTTCTTTTGTCTGGGTGGGCTTTTTTGTTTTGTTTTGTTGTTGGATTGTTTTTTTATGGCTCTGGAGTGCAGTTCTGAATCAGATCTACCCATCCATTAGGGTATATTATCATCTCTGGTCTCATAATGACCTTTTCCTTTTTTGTTTTTGATTCTGCCTACCCTGCCAAAAAGTATACATTCTAATATATTCAATGTATGGCTTAGATATGTCTGTGTTTTCAATTTTCATAATGAATTTTGTTTTCCTTTTTACCCAACACCATGTTCTTAGGATCTATCCTCACTACTGTACTTATATGGTGTGTTTCTAACTCCTACATGCAGATTGTAGCTAACTTTTTTCTCTTCATATTATAGTATGAACATTTTCCATGTCATTAAATAGCCTTATTAGAACACCGTCTGAAATAAGCACATAGTGGTTTTCTCCAGGAGCTTTTAAATTGTTTTCACCTGCTCAGCAACTTAGGTATGGATCGAGGGCCATGAACTGGATAACATCTTGATGGCTAGAGTTTGGCATGTTGTGATTCTAGCTGCTCACTCTAGATGTGCAGTTTGAATTTTTTCCCTTCCCCTGAATCACCATAGTTGGTAACAGGTTATAATAATACCTGGTACTATTTGTTCAGCTTTTTCTCCTGACGAGCTCTAAGCCCTGCCAGATATTATCTTATATTTGAGTCAGCCTGTGAGGCAGGCCATGGTAAGGCATCTTCTTGCTGCTTCACAAAGGCCCACTGGACTCATGATGGTGCAGCGACTAGGGCCCTGTGGCCCGCCTCCCAGCTGAGAGCTCCGTGCTTCCTAAAGTGCAAGACAGGTAAAGATTTTTCTGTCAGACTTGCTGGGAGCTGGTAACTGGGGGCAAGACCCCACATGCCAGCACAGTGCTAACCACCAACCCACGACTGGGTGTGTCTGGGGAGAGACTTGTGGTAACCTTGATGAAGTATCAAATCAGATTCCTTATAGCTGGTTGGGTGTTTTTGCTCTAAACCTGCCCGTCCATCAGTAACCCTCTGTGTGCTGGTCTCTGTGCTAGCTGCAGAGAAGACCAAAACGTGTGCCTTTGGGGTGCATCCCTCCTGGTGGGTGTGGCCCAGTCCCTGCCCTTGGGGCGCTGTAGTCTAAAGGGGAACACGGTCTCCCCTCTCGGAGAACTGTCTAATGGAAGCAGGACCTACAGGTGAGGATGGCATCAGCCTACCTGTTAATCTGGGTGTGTCCTAAAATCATCAGGTGAGTTTGCTAGTTGAGTTCCCCAGCGTATGAAGAGTGTTTTCGTGTGAATAACTCAGTGGTCTGGACAAGAGGGCCCACCTGTGTGTTGCAGGGGACCTCCTCTTACACAAACACGGGGCCTTCACCTTCTTTTCTCTGCTCTGACTGTAGGTAGATGCCTACATAAGCGAAGATGCCGAGAGCTTGAGAAAGACCGTGCGGGACCTGCTTGTCAAGCTGCAGGAGGCTGAGCGGCAGCACCAGTCAGACCGAGTGGCTTTTGAGGTGAGATTCGGGGTTCAAGGAGAAAGTGCCCCAAGGGTTGGGTTGCTGAATATAGGGGCCATAACTTAGCATGGACTTCATGTCTTTCTGGCCATGTGCCAGCCCCTAGAGAGGCCAGGCTTTGAGGCCTGGGGACTTTCCTGTCTGCTTTTCGCATTCCTGGGCATTTACAGTTTTTGCTGTTCAAGTCGAGTCCATGGTTTAAAGGTTGGCACTTGTTTCTCTGCTGAAGTTGAGTGGTAGTGCTGGTCTGGGATAGCGGGTAACTCAGGGGCCATTACTCTTACCACAGTAAGAATTACTGGGCTCTAGGCAGCTCACAGGCAGGGACTGTTGCTGTCAAGGTCACCCGTGTCTGGCATAACATCTGACGTAAGGTGGGTACCTCTTAAATGTGGACTGGATAAGTGGGTGGAACAGTATGGCTATAGAAAAATCTGTGCCCATGGAGTCAGAGGACTTCTTGAAGTCAAGTCTTGATTTTATATGCAGAGCTTTGTGATTTGGAATGAGTATTTCAATTATTGTTACAAAAGTAATACTAAATTATTATGGAAGATTAAAAAAGTACAAAAGTCTGTTGAGAGTGAAAGCCCCCCACAATTTAAAAGTGTGTGAGGTCTGCCATACTTTCCAGAAAATTCTTTGAGTATAAAATGAGGTACACTGGAAAGATACTAGGCTTTTGCATGAGATTAACCATCTGTTATCTGCTATTGTTCATCCACATGTAAAGAATTTCTGTGTCATAAATGTGTAATGATAGGCTGTGCCCTGCCCAGGCATGCCAGGAGCTGGTGGTAGGAAGAAGACTGAATGCTTCTCTTCTGTGAGACTAAGAGAGAGAATTTTTAAGAGGGATATTGAGGGGGCAGAAGAAGGCACAGGGCTAATCAATTGCCTTTAGAGATGATCTGTTATTTGAGCAAGTAATTTAACCTAAGTATCAGTTCCAAATAATGTAAAAAGGGGTCATTTTAAGTATATGGTCTGTAAATTGAGAGGTAAGACACGTACATATATATATTGCTCCGAAGGATTTTAGAAACATAAGATAACCCTGTATTTTTCTTAGTGATCAATTTAGTTAAGCGGGTTTTGCTATCCTAAATAGTTTGGACTTCACATGATACTGTGACGAGTTTGTTCTTGGAACAAAGTAGTTGTGCAGTAAAGGAGTTCACCACATCTGTTTCAGAACCCACAATTTGGATAAGTGGGTTGACAATGGATCATTTTGGTGATCAGCTGTTCCCTACCTTCTTGGTACACACCAGGAGGAAGGGATGCTGAGGCTGTAGCACTGACCAGACTCTGAATTTTGGAAAGAATTTTTTTTTTTTGTAAAGATTTTATTTATTTAATGACAGAGAGACACACAATAAGAGAGGGGACACAAGCAAGGGGAGTGGGAGAGGGAGAAGCAGGCTTTTTGCCAAGCAAGGAGCCCAATGCAGTGCTCGATTCCAGACCCCTGGGATCATGACCTGAGCTGAAGGCAGATGCTTACACCACTGAGCCACCCAGGTGCCCTGGGAAGAAATTTCTACATTGAGGGGTGTTATGAAGCACTTGTTGGTTTGGGCCATCTGTGGGGGCAGGGGGTCTGCTAGCTCTGGGTTTCAGTGCTTGACCAAAAGGGTCCAGAGTGAAACCCTAAGGCCAGAAGGTCCCAGACCGCTGTAGCCACCTGCCCCCAGTTTCCCAGAAGGGGCTGGCCTTAATAAGCAGCCACTGTCTGCAGTCAGAGGTGCTGTTTCCGCTGTTGGGGTAGGTTGGCACACCCTCTCAGGATTAAGAGGCTCCTTCGGGGCATTGCTGACTGGAGCAACAGGGATAAATGTGGTAGAGGAGTATGTTTTTTTCCTTTGTGATCCCGCAGCAGAGTGTGAGGATCAGCCCATGACCCATTAACGCTGTGCTCTGAGGACACACCAACCTGCGTGCAGTGTTAGGTACAGAAGTGAGAGCTTTTGTTTTTATGTTCCTGTCCATGGGGCTAGCCTGTTTCAGGCTAAAAAGGGACCTTTAGAGGCTTTTCTCCGTCTTTCTAGTGAACGAAACTCTCTGATCTACGTTTCTATAAAGGCGGTAGCAAGGGCAAGATTGTCAGTTACCGTGAAAACAACCTGGCAGTGGGCATGGGTTTTCTGTTCCACCAGCAGCAGCCTGCTGTCAGGAGGGGTTCGCAGAGAGTTGGCTCTGCACAGGGCTAGTGTGCAGCATGGATGTGTCTCATCACACGTCCTCCTGGGCTTTGCTTTCTCTTCCCTGAGTCTGACTTTGGGAGGGGTCAGACAAACTGGTGACTTTGGTGTTCTGTTTTCCCAGGGCTGCATGGACTTTTGAGTGGTTGTATGGATTCTTCTGTAGCAACTGACTGGGGAGTCAGTGTTGGGTATCTGGGAAGAACTGAGATGAATAATGAAGTCATTGTGTTCTAGCATTGGCTCTGTTATTCCCTAGCTTTGTACCTTGGGTAAATCAGTTGACCTTTAGTTGCAAAAGGAGAGGATTAGACTAGATGAGTACCAATTCTTCTCATGACATTAGTGAGCAGTAACTGTGTGCTAGGTACTGGGCTGAGCTCTGGAAATATAATGGTTCTTGCCGATGGCCCACTGGGGCGTGCACACAAGTGACTGGGCAAAATCCCCTCAGTGCTCTAAGAAGGAAGGCCACACAATGGAGGGACTACTCACTGGGCATGGAGGCTTCTGGAAGAAAGGATATCTAAGCTGAGACCTGAAGTTGGCATGCGGGAGGAAGGGAGGCAAGTTCTTCCTTAATTTTTCATTCTAAAATTCTGCTTCTTTCTCTCCCAAATTGGCTGTCATCTTGGAAATGGAACAGTTCTTCCTGGGGCCCTTCTAGGTGCTATTTTGACCTTGTTATGCAGGCTGCGGTATTGCTTGATGTGAGGGTGAGGAAGAGTGGGAACACAGAAGGAAGGACGTGGAGATATGCTCCCCTGGATTCTTTGTGTTTGCATTTATAGGAAAGTCACAGCCCTGGGTTAATCTTGGGTGGCACTGGCCAACTGGGGACTGGGGCAGAGGAGATATTGACAAAGTCCACCATCTGGAAAGTGCTAATGGGTTCCAAATGTCACTCTAAAGTAGAGCTGGATCAGGGGGCCTGGGTGGGGCAGTCAGTTAAGTGTCTGACTTGGTTTCAGCTCAGGTTGTGATCTCAGGGTCATGAGATCGAGCCTGGTGTCCAGCACTATACTCAGTGTAAAGTCTGCTTAAGACTCTCTCTCCCTCTCCTTCTGCCCCTCCCCACACCCCCACCCCTTGCATGTTCTCTCTCAAATAGATAAATAAATCTTTAAAAATTTTTTTAAAAATAACAGCTTGATCAAGTATGTGCCAGTGAACCCTGGAAGTGGAGATACCTGCTGGTTTCCCAAGTCATCCTAGAACCATGAATGGGAAAGAGGGGGGTGCCTCCCTTCCCCCATCGCTGCGCCCTGGGCCCTGGATCCTGGGTTCTCTCCTAAGGTTTTTATCCACGTTTGCTCTTTCCCCTCCATTCCCTTCACCCATCTGCATCCTGTCTTAGGTCACACTCAGCCGGTACCAGAGAGAAGCAGAACAGAGTCAAGTGGCCCTTCAGAGAGCAGAGGACCTAGTGGAGCAGAAGGAGGCTGATGTCGGCGAGCTCCAGAAGCGCCTGCTAGGCATGCAGGCGGTAATAGTTGGAGTCCTGCCTTCAGGGCCTAACTCCTGCGCTGGGGGAAGGAGGGGGTGGTCCTGGGAATAACTGAGACCACTGTAGTCTGCTTTTATGAACAGTACCAGTAAAACACACTTCACTGCTTCCTCAGCAAATACTTTCGAGAACCTTTTAGCCTTTAAGGAACAAGAGGTCTTTCTCTCTGCTAAGCTCAGCCCTTGCTAACTAGAGTTGAACCCATTTCCATTTCAGTTGGGTTCTTATAGAGCTGCCCTTTATGGGCTTGTGAAAAGAAAAGAAAAAAAGAAAAGACGGGACTGCTCTTAAGGAGCCACAGGGCTTGGTTTCCCAGGGACCGGCAGCCATAGCCACCAGGTGGGCCTGGATAACACAGGGCCAAGCTCTCTGTCCAGGTAGCTGGGTGAGGCTGGGAAGTTTCTGTGTGCTGAGAGTGGGAAGAGTTATCCCTGACAGGGGAGGGTGCCTCAGCAAACCAGCTTGGCCTGCTGCTCTTTGGCAGCTATCCCAGACCCAATAGGGGCTGAGCCCCAGCCCTCAGGCCCCTATAACCCCAAACACAGAAACCATTGCTACCTCCTTATCCTAGGTTTTCTTCCCTTTGGCCCATCCAGGAGCATCAGGCCTTATTGGTGAAGGTCAGGGAGGGAGAAACAGCCCTGGAGGAACTTCGGAGCAAGAACACTGACTGTCAAACAGAGCGAGAAAAGTAAGGGCCCGTGTTCCCCGGGGAAGCTGGGGTGCAGGGAGGGGAGGGCGCGCCATGCAGCCTGCAGCTCTGTGGCAGCCCAGCCTGGGGAGGAAGCTGGAGCTGATGTCAGATCTTCCAGCTCTGACTCACAATGTGGCTCCTCTGGGTGGGGCCCTGCCCAGGGAGATACTGTTTGGGAGGCTGCCATCTTGGGGGAGTTCATGTTCCACGGAGTAGGAGCCTAAAGAAAAGGGCTTCCATGGCGCCAAGGTCAAGTGGGAGCTGGTGAAGTTCCTGCTGTTCTGGCACATCATTCTACAGGCTGTCATACGGGATGCGCGTGTGGTAGTATTGCACCACAGTTTCCGCCCCTCAAAACAAAGGCCGACTGGAAATTATTTGAGGGTAAATCAAAAACTTCCTCACAAGTCATGCTTCAAAAAATACAATAAGCATCTTCATGAAGAGATTCAGAACTTCCTGTCCCTTGAAGCTACTCCAGCTGAGAACCAGGGGTCGCTGGGATCCTTTCTGCTCCAAGATGTTCACAGATTCCCTCTGATCAGAGATCCCAGGCCCTACCAGTGAAACCTATGGAGCAAAGAATGGGCCATTTTGGACCTTTAAGGATTTGGAAATTTTTTATGCTGCTGGCAATTAATAAGTAAGACCTCAAATGGTAAATCAAAGTTAACATCAGCATCTTGGGCCTGCTCTCAATAGTGTGAGTTGGATCTTTTTAAATTCAACAGACATCACCTGGAGGGCCTTCTAAGGCATTTCAAGATGAACAGACATGATATTTTTTCTTTTTTGTTTTAAAGATTTTATTTATGTATTTGACAGAGATATCGCATGAGAGAGCAGCACAAACGGGGAGTGGGAGAAGCTGACTCCCCAGGAGCATGAACAGCAGCCATAGCCGCCAGGTGGGCCTGGATAATGCAGGGCCAAGCTCTCTGTCCAGGTAGCTGGGTGAGGCTGGGAAGTTTCTGTGTGCTGCCAAAGAGCACACAGAAACCTCCTACTCCATGGAAAATGAATTCCCCCAAGATGGCAGCCTCCTAAACAGCAGGGAGCCCGATGTGGGGCTCCATCCTATGGTCCTAGGATCATGACCTGAGCCAAAGGCAGATAGATGCTTAATGAACTGAGCCACCCAGGCGCCCCTACAGACATGATCCTTGCCCGCTTGGACCCCACAGTCAGTGGGGAGTATCTTCCCTCCTTCGGGATAACCTCAGTCTTGGCATGGGAAATGCAGACATTGTATCGTAGCCTCCTTTTGGGCTCAACGTCATCACAGAATTGTTTTAAATTACTCAGCACTCCTTCTTTCCCAGCAGTGGTGCTTATGGGCAGGTGACTGAGAGGAAGCATCAGGAGAAACAGAAAAGACCCAGATAATCCAAAACTGAGGCTTGGGAATGGCACCAAATGGCTATGCACCAAAAATGTTAGTCTTCTTAGTAAAAGGAGACTGGTCAGTAGGGCACTGGAGAGTTGATGGTGGACACTCAGACTGTGAGGCTTAGGGAGGATGTCAGGGTTCAGAGTGCATTATACTCCATCCCCAACCTCACCAGGAGCCCTGCCCTCCTGCTGCCTCAGGCAGGAGCGGAGAGAGATGGGTACTAGCAGTCTGAACTCCTGGACATCCTGCCTGGTCACTGGACCTCTGGGGATCTTGGCCCAGTTGAGAAGATGCAGAGAATATAGCAGTCTCTGGAAATCAGGAGATTTAGGAACACACTTGAATCTTATCTCCCTCTTGACACAGAGTCCTCTCCAACAGCTTGATGGCATTGGGTATCATACTCCCAGCTCCCACTCAAATCTTTCCAGGAATGAGGAGCTCATCACACCTGAGGCAGGGCATGTTCTGACAGTTTGAATGCTGTCCTGTGTTAGCATGAGGACTGCTTCCCTGGACATCAACCTGTCGGATCTAGTTGTACCTTCTAGAACTTTCCAGAATGACATCCATTCTTACCTCTCTGAGCGGCAGTTCCCTTGTTCGGCCTAGCTGACCTCTAGCGAGGCTTCCACCACACTGTTCCAAGGTGTCCCAAGCAGCTCCTCCTTGTGGCAGACCACTGGGGCATCAGGCAGAGGGGATCATGGTCATGGATACCCCCCAAGCCCCAGGTTCTTTCTGTGACTGGGTAGAGAAGTGCATCTTTCCCCCGCTCGCCTCAGCTTTCTGTTCTTCCTCCCCAGGGCTGCCAACTTGGAAAAGGAAGTGGCCGGGCTGCGGGAGAAGATCCACCACTTGGATGACATGCTGAAGAGCCAGCAGCGGAAAGTGCGGCAAATGATAGAGCAGGTAAGCTGTGCCCACGTCACTCCATGCCACCCACCCCCTCAGGAAGTCGCCACGTGGGGCCCGGCCCTGTTTTCCTGTCAAGTCTGTGCCTTTGCTGTTCATGCTCCTGGGGAGCTTGGCTTTATAGTCCTTATATTAACACATTTATGCGGCACCTGGGTGGCTCAGTTGGTTATGCGTCTGCCTTCAGCACAGGTCTTGATTCCAGGGTCCGGGAATGGAGTCACAAGTTAGGCTCCCTGTTCCCCCTGACTCATTCTCTGAATTTCTCTTGCTCTCTCTCAAATAAATAAAAATTAAAATAAAGAACAAAGGAAAAAAAAAACAAGAAAAACATTTATGGCTACCAGTTACTAGATTCGAGTGATTTGTATTTGCTTTTCTCCCGTCTTTCCCCTTTGACTTTAGTCATTTGCCTTCCGCTGGGAAGGAAGGAAAAGGTTAGTCTCTCTTAAATGTTGAAGAACACTGGTAAATGAATAATGAAGTCACAATAAAGTCACTTATCTGGGTGCAGATTATCAACCTTTGACCCTCACAGCAGATTTTCTGCCTTCCTCTACCAAACTCAGGATATGGTGTGTTGCAGAATAGTCTTCAGAATTTAGAACACACTAACTGGAAGGGCATATTTGCTGCCTGTCAGCTCCACAAGGACTAGGATTTTTCTGTTTTGTTCCCTGCTGTTTCCTGGTGTCTAGAACAGAGCCTATCTCATAGTAAGCACTCAAGAAATTTTTTTTTTTTTTTTTAGATTTTTATTTATTTTAGAGAGAGGGAGCACAAGTGGAGGGGATGGATAGAGGGAGAGGGAGAAACAGGGTCCCTGCTGAGAAGGGAGTTCTATGTGGGGCTGTATCCCAGGACCCAAAGGCAGATGCCTAACCAACTGAGCCACCCAGGTGCCCCAAGGGTTACTTCCTTTTTTTTTTTTTAAGATTTTATTTATTTATTTGAAAGAGAGACAGGCAGAGGGAGAAGAAGGGAAGCAGGCTCCCTGTTGAGCAGATAGCCCAATGAGGGGCTCGATCCCAGGACCCTGGGATCATGACCTGATCTGAAGGCAGAGGCTTTAACCCACTGAGCCACCCAGGCAACCCCCGACAGTTACTTCCTGAATGAATGAATGAACAATGTGTATTTCTCAACATTAAACGGAATGGGTTTTAAGCCATCCCTGATTTTGGATCGTCAGGGTGGTGTTCTCACCACCCCTCCCCTCACACCTGGGATAATCAAGAGCTCAATATGGACTGAAAGGAGGCTTTTCTCAAAAGCTAAGGAAGTCATGTAAGAGGTACAAAAGTCTGCCTTTTGCTTCTGCTGGCTCCCCAACAGCAGGGGGAGGTTTGACAAACATATACTGAGTCATTTTAAAATGAACCCTGTTGTCTCCCACATCTTTGCAGCTCCAGAATTCAAAAACTGTGGTCCAGTCAAAGGACAGCACTATCCAGGAGCTTAAGGAGAAAATCGCCTACCTAGAAGCAGAGGTGTGTGTACTGGGCAGCCCTGGGAAGGGAGCAGGCTCTTGAAGACAGGACCGTACATAGGGAGGGAGAGAGATTCTGCCTGGCTGCTGCTCTGAAATGAGCATCTGGGATCATTGTTGTGGAGTCAGTGCTTTCTGGAACCCTTCAGGGAGTTACGGTGGTGAAACCTGTCCCCACTCTAAGGGGGCCCATCATCCCATGTCATGAGTTTAGCAAAAGAGGAGACCACGAGCTGGGCTGTGAAGGGGGAGGCATTCCTTAGGAGGGGGTCTTGTGTTCTCCACGGCTAAGGTGGTGGCCTCAATCAGCTCATGAGTTCTTAGTCTAATTCCCCCCTTTCCTGAGAGCTGGGGAGGACAGCAGGGAACCATCAGTGTTGCACAGAATTCTCGAAGGGAGGAAGCAGGAGTGAACGCTAGAGGAAGAGGGTGGTCAGGCGTGGTGAAGATGAGGGAAGAGGGGAGAGGGTACCCTGGTGGTGGCATGCATGGCAGGGGTAGTGGGGACCGCAGCACAGACAGAGGTGCAGAGACAATGTCACCGCTGGCTGACTCTGACCCCACAACCTGTATTACAGAATTTAGAGATGCATGACCGGATGGAACACCTGATAGAAAAGCAGATCAGTCATGGCCATTTTAGCACCCAGACCTGGACCAAGACCGAAAACCTGGGCAAGTGAGTGGGAGTGCCCATGGTGGGGCCCGGGTGAGGAGTATGGGAGGAGGGACAGAGCTGTGGGAAGGAAAGCTTTAGTGTTGAGGCCAAGGACAAGGCTCTTTTAAATCCTGTTTCTGCTCTCAGTGTCTAATCCGACCTGTTTTCCACCTGAACCATTTTCTAACCAGGTTGGAGTAGAGCCTGGTAGCACAGCCCCAGGGAGGCTCACAAGACAGCCTCTGGATGCAGATGGACCCCCTGAAATTGTTTGCAACAATCAAGGTGTAGCAAAGTGTGTATTTCTAGAGAGAGGCCCTTTTTTTCCCAAGAGACTCACAGAAAGGTCCCAGATTTTGAAAAACATCAAGAATCACAGCTAGACCCACTTCTCAGCTGTTGAACTGCTCCCTGTTTTTCCGCCACCCCTATTCCTCAGATAGCAGCACCACCCCCCCCCGCCTTCTCTTCTCTTAGACACTGCTGACAGTTACAGTTCCGAAGTCTGAGAACCAAGAACTCAGCTGGCACTGACGTGTGGAACCTGGGGCCGGGTGGGGGGGTCAGACACGGGAGGTGGCTGCGTGTGGGGCAGGCGACAAGCAGCACTCAGTGTTTGCCACTTTCTTTCAGCGTGAGGATATCCAAGCCCCCCAGCCCTAATAAGCCCATGCCTCTTATTCGAGTGGTGGAAACATGAGCAGAAGAGCTGGATGCTGCTGTTGCCGCTGCTCCTCACCTGTGGAGAAGCCGCCGCCCCTGTAGGCTGCTCGCCCCGACTTTGACTTCATGACTGATTCCTGGGCTGGGGGTCCATGTGTCCCACTGTTTCCAAGCTCCTGCCCCCTGTGTGCTGGGCAGACAGAGGATGCACACCCCTTCTGGACACTGCAGCCCTTGGAGGACGTTCACCCACCAGCAAGAGCCAGGGCAGTATCTTTATTCCTATAGTTACTAGTTTTCTCTGTAGTAGAGCCGCCCTTCTCTTGTAGGCTGGAGTTCAGCTGCCCCAGGATCCAGGCCCTCACTGGGTCGGGAGAGGTGGCAAGATTTCCCTCACCCAGAGAAGCTGGAGGTACCAAGGTCTACAGCGAGGGGAGGGTATCCGGGGAAGGGGAATGAAGTTCCCTCCACAAACACAGCTCTGTTCTTGGCAACTCGTTGTTTGTTTTTCCACTCACTCTGCCCTCAGCCCCTGCCTACCCGGGCCTCCTACAGATAGACCCAGAGCGACCTGTCATGGCCTGGGGCAGAGTCAGTGAGCTGCAGCTTTGACTGGCCAGCCTTGTCTTCCTGGGAGAAGGAAATGTACATTCCGGGAGTAGCTTTTAGTGGAAAGGTTCTGTGGGGCCACCGGGAGTAATGTGTGACTTCTCTCTGCTGGGGAGACTCCCAGCATCTCTTAGGGTTTTCCCCTAAGATGCAGTGCAAGGTACACCTCAGTCTTTTTGACTCAAGAGCTAAAAACTGTTTTCACTGGGTTACATTGATCTCAGTGAAACTCTCATTGTATTTATTTTGCTAAGTTATTGGTGTTTTCCCTTACATCTCATGATTGATTTAATACTAGAGTTTTATAGCCTTCTCTTGTGGTGTTTGGATTTGCTCCATGCTGGGAAAAATGTGTTCCCACTGGACTTGGTGATTTCAGAAGTAAATCTTTCTCTCTTTTCCTTCTACCTGCTTCTTTCCCTTCCTCCTTCAAACCTGATCTGAACCTCAGGGCGTCAAGCATATTTGTCCTGAGGCTTTGGGGTCTGAGTGTGTGTTGTTTGAGGGAAAGGGGTGATCAGGATTCTTGGGGAGGGATTGAGTTCTTCCCCTCAGCCCTCTGCACCCTCTGCTCCACAATCCATCTGTTTCCGTGGCTCTGAATGACCCTGACACTCATCGTGTTTTCTTTAGGGCTCTTCCTGCAGCCTCAAGGAGGAGATATGCATCAGAATGTGGTACTACTGTACTGGTACTACTGTAGGGCACAGAAACATTCAAAGTCAACATGGGTTAAGTCTTTAGGTCCTCTTTGGCTCGAAACCAGAAGCCCGTGTGCTGGGACTGGGTGGACAGGCTGCGGTCCAGAGTGCCATGCTGGTATTCTCGTTCACTTTCCTCATTTGTAAAACGAGGGGGCCCGGATAATTTCCGTGGGCCCTCCCAGTTCTGATGTTTTTTTCCTGTGGCATAGTCTTTATATGGCAAACTTAATAAAATATGTTAAATGTGTCTCTTTGAGCAGCTGGCCTATTCCCCTGCCCCACCCCACCACCCCCAACTTTTCTGGGAGGATGAAAAAACATGATTTTAGTGCCTGTTGAAGCTGGGCTCCCTGTTGTCCACATCTGGAAGGTACGGGCCAAGCAGCCCAAACGCTAAAGGACTGTGGCATTCAGAGGAGTTAGAACGTTCCTCTGAAGCAGCTCAGCTTTGTGGGCTGGGTCTTCATTGTAGGAGATGGCCCCCAACTATGGCCCTATCTGAGGTGGTGGCTTTGTGGGAGCCCTACAGTTAGCCAATGTGTGTCCTCCTTGATGGGAGAGAAGAACTGGTCACAGCAGAGATTCTATGTTCACTTAGAAACTCACCAATCAACATGGGAGGAAGTGGGAACCACTCCAGGTCCTTTGTGGAAACGCCTAGCGCTCTGGAAATGCTGACAGCAGCCGTTTAAGCATTCTGCGTTTGGCTCTCTCTGGGCATCGTTCAATTAGTCCACTGATCTTTTTCTTTCTCTCTGCCAAGAATGTAGTTGACTGCAGAGCCCCCTGGGGCATAGCCAAGTTTACACAAATCTTTCCTAGACCAAAGAAACTAGAAATGCAGCTGCCTTTATTCCCTGGCCCCTTCCCTCTAGTTCCCCTTTCTCCTTCACTGGGAAGCGTGGAAATTTTTCTCTTAGGATGTTTCTTCTCCCTTCTGCTTGTCAGCAAATTCACACCCCAGGTTTCAGAATGCACTGAAAACCTTCCATTACAGACCCAGGTCTGAGTTTTGACGGCCCAGGGTTCTCTTTTTTCTTTGGCAGTCTTGCTTGACCTGGGTCTATCTAGACTGTGCTTGTTCACAGAGTATGAAGAGGGTGGAAGCCGGGTGGGGTTGCCTGTGGCGCCAAGACTTGCAAGGCTGGAAGGCAGGAGTGAGTGTACTGCCTTACAGGAAAGGGATGCTCTCACCCAGAGCCTCAAGGGTTTGGTGGGATGAGCAGAGACTTGGATTGGAGATAAAGAAGTGGTCTGGAGACTAGAACTGGGGCTCTGCGAAAGTCCTGGGACCAAACCATGCCTTCCTGTATATTTGCCCCTGTCTACTTGTCTCACCATTGAAAAGGAGCAGGGGCTTGCTCCCAAGGCTAAGGAGGAACAATGGGAAGACAAAGCGGTGGGAAAGCAAAAGGTCATTTATGTCTTAGCAACCTTTCCAATGGAGAGCGAGAGAGGGGAGGAGGGAATGGAGCCCAGAGCCTGAGGAAGGGCGTGGTGAGCAAGCTGCTCCTTGATTTCAGCAATCTGTTTATTGCCTGTGTTAGGTCACTGGTAAGCCCACTCTTCCATGCTGCCTGATGATTTTGTGGAGGGAAGATTGAATCTGCCTGCCCGGGACCTTTGCCATGAAGGCCTGTTTCTTTGAGCTGGGTGCTGAGGGCTGCCTGGACACGCAGCCATCAGCAACCAGTTTCCTACAAACCTGGAGCATCAGCCCCAATGTGGGAAAAGCAGCTTTGCAGGAGCACTCCTCGGCTCCCGCATCCCTTCACGTGTACCCTTCTGCAAACAGAAAAAAGCCCAAGAGGGACATGGTATTGCAACCAAGAGGTGCATGGCAACTTCTGGAATTTTTATTTCTTTTAGTTTTTATTTAAGTTCCAGTTAATACACAGTGTAATAGTAGTTTCAGACATGCAATTTAATGATTCAACACTTGCATACAACACCGGATGCTCTGCATTTCTTAATCCCCATCACTTATTTAACCCATCTCCCCACCCACAGCAACTCTTTTTTAAGATTTTGTTTACTTATTTGAGAGAGAGAGAGACGATGGTAGAGAGAGCATGAGTGGAGAGGAGAGGGAGAAGCAGGCTCTAGGGGGCTCGATCCCCAGGACCCCAGGATTATGACATAAGCCAGAGGCGGCTGCTTACCCGACAGAGCCACTCAGGCGCCCCTTGGCAATTTTCTTTTTTTAAAACTAAATTTCTAAAGCCCGGGCGCCTGGGTGGCTTAGTGGGTTAAGCTTCTGCCTTCAGCTGGACTCCAGTCATGGTCTCAGGGTCCTGGGATTGAGTCCCTCATCAGGCTTTCTGCTCAGCAGGGAGCCTGCTTCCTCCCTGCCCCCACCTGCCTCTCTGCCTACTTGTGATCTCTGTCTGTCAAATAAATAAATAAATAAATAAATAAATAAATAAATTTCTAAAGCCCAAAGTTGGTTTGCGTATCTTCATCTCTATTTAAAAGAATCTTTCACTGTGAAGTGTTCCAAGATTTACTCTGTAAAGATGCTCTTGATAAGATATGGCTTGAAACAACTTAATCTGACCAAGGAAGGCAGTGTCCCTTGGGGAACTAAAGCGGCCTCTCCTCTTTAATGAGCTCTTCAGGATGTGTTGCTGTTTTCTGTGGGGCTTTTAACAATCCCCTGGGTTCCCTCGTTCCTCAGAGTCAAGCATCACAGAGCTTGGGCCTGAGCTTGTTCAGGCTCTGACCCAACAGCAGATGTTAGCCTAGGGCCCTTGGCCTCTTTTCCGTGCTTCGATTTAGCACCCTGGCTTTACAAGGAGAAAGTGTGTCCTGTCTTCCCAGTTCTGAGCACCATGGCCTTGAAACTCAAAGCTGGAGACCTAAATAGTTCCTAGGCTGAGGGCAAAGGAGATGTTTCTTACAGGGAGTGATAGCTCTGCGTGCTCTGCAGGTTGGCAGTGAAGACTGCTTTGAACTCTCAAATGTGTGTGGCCTTCCAGCCGCAATCTCTCCCGCTGGAGCCTCCTGGGACGTGGGACTGAGGGTGGACAGTGACAGGATAATGTAGTTCCTGACAAGGTCTTGGTCACCAACTTGTAGGCCACAGGATCTCAGACAGCTGAGGGAAAGAAGGCACTCATCCCCATCACGTAATCTGCTAGCCCAGTGCTGCTTACACACCTAGGCCTTTCTTCCCTCTCCCCGGTATTCTGGGTACTGTGTCTGCAGGAGTTTGGGGACCCTTATACCTCTTCTATGTGTCTCTCTCTGTGTTTGTTGTGTGTGCTGCCTGCTATGGAAAACATTATTGTGGGGGGAGAAATCTGAAAAACTCTGTCGTTTAGGAAAACCTCTCTTTTCCACCTATGTTTCCTCTGTACTACTCCCACAGGACACTTCACTTCTGAGGCTCCTGGTCACAGAATGGGTAGGCTTCCCCCTCTTCCCCACTGAGGACCCCTGCTGGGCGTCCTGCAATTTAACCTCATTCTGTCACCATCTGCCCAGAGACACCAGCCTCTCCCTCAGGTAAGTGCTTAACCCACAGGACTACTCCCTGTGTCAGATGCCAATCACAAGTAGCAGCTTCCCAGATTCCCACAACTTCTGTCTGACTTCGCTACAAATTGGAGGTTCCCACAACCCCCTCTTTAGCTTAGATTAATTTGCTACAGTGGATTGCAGAACTCAGGGAAACATCGAAGTTTACAGTTTATTACAGGACATGATAAAAGATACAGATGAACAGCCAGGTGAAGAGATACCAAAGGCGAGGTCTGGGAAGGTCCCAAGTGCAGAAGCCTCTGTCCCCATGGAGCTGGAGGAGGGGTTGATGCGTGCCACCCTCCACGTGTGCACGTGTTTGCTGGCCTGAGAGCACTTGGAGCCCCATATACTATTGGGGGGTTTTTGGAGGCTTTCTCAAATAGGCATGGTCAGTTATTAACTCCCTCCCTCTCTGAAGAATTGGGGATGAGGCTGCAAATGCCAAGCAAATCATGGCTTGACCTTTCTGGGACCAGCTCTTGCCCAGGAGCTTGCCCAGAGTCACCTCACAAGAACAAAGATGCTCCCAATGTTCTTCTATCACTTAGGAATTCACAAGGGTTACGGGAGCCCTGTGTTGGGAACCAAGGCCAAAGACCAAATATGAGAACAAGAAATATTCCCAGTGCCCTTATCACTTAGGATATTACAAGGCTTTTAGGAACTCTGTGCCAGGAACTGAGAGCTGAAACCAATATGTATATATATATTTCTGTTATCTCACAACTTGTCTATAGTACAGACCTCTCTTCTTGGATCTATTGCAATCTCAGGGTCAGGAGGACAGAAATTGACTACCTTCCCAAATAGTGCTACACCATTCTCTTTCTTGTTGTAAAAAGAGTCACTCTCTTCAGTGAGTCAGGCTGGAGACTTTGGGCTGTCTTTGACTCCTTTTTCCATTCCTTCATCCGTTGTATCCCGTTGGTCAACATGTCCTGACGCTTCCTTGTTTGAAAAATCCCTAAGACTTGCCTCTTCTTGTGTCCACAGCCTTGTCTCAGTCAGCCTTAAAAGCTGGATTGCCTCAGAAGCCAGTGTCTTCTGGTTTCCTACCTTCTAGTCTAACCTACCCTAAGCCCATCCTCCTTACCAGCATCATTTGAATCTTTCCCAAATACTAGGTTCATCCTATTAGCTGAAGGTTCATCCTTCAGCCAGGATGAAAAAAGACTGAGGGGAAACAGGACAGTCTCCAAAGATGAAAATCTATCTGTAAGAGGAGGGGCAGGTTTACTCCCATCTGGCTCCAGAGGGCAGAACTTGGGTCTGTGGGTGGTTTTGGTGGGAGACCACCAAGAAACAAAAGAATGCATGGACAAGGAGAGAGTCAACTGGCCTGTCCTGTCCAGTTGGCAAGTTTCCCTGCAGACACCAGTAATAGCCCAATCTGAAAACACCCTGAAATACAAAATACCTAGAAATTGGGGCACCTGTGTGGTGCAGTTGATTCAGCGTTGGGCTCTTGGCTTCAGCTCCGGTCGTGATCTCAGGGTTATGGGATCGAGCCCCGCAATGTGCTCCGTGCTCAGCCGGGGAGTCTACTTGAGTTTCTCCCTCTCTGCCCCCTGCCCTGTGCTTGCTCACTCTCCAATAAATAAATAAATCTTTAAAACGATACCTGGCAATTGCCTTTATTGGAAATGTCAGTGAGCAATGTGAAGACAATGACCAAATTTTGTTGAGAAATATGGGAAAAGTCAATGAGGAAAACTTCCCTGACTGGCAAAGTTAAAATTATAAAGATGTCAATTCTTTCTTAATTTATTTCAGGCTTTGTGTAATTGCAGTGAAAATCCCAATAGAGTCCTTTTAGAATTGGCTATAATTATTTTAAAATTTATCTGGAAGAATAAATAGGGGAGATGGCAAAGAATATGTTGAAGACAGAGCTTAACTGGGAAGAAAGAGTATTAGCCTTGGCAAACAGTAAAACATTATATAGCTTATACATCAATTTAACAGACTGGCAAGGCAAAAATTTTATATAATTTTATATAAGCCTTTAAAAAGAACCATGGGGGGTGGTGCCTGGGTGGCTCAGTGGGTTAAAGTCTCTGCCTTGGGCTCAGGTCATGATCCCAGGGATCCTAGGATTTGGGGATCGAGCCCCACATCAGGCTCTGCTCAGCAGGGAGTCTGCCTGCCTCTCTGCCTACTTGTGATCTCTGTCAAATAAATAAAAATCTTAAAAAAAAAAAAAAACCACCATGGGGGGCTCCTGGGTGGCCTAGTCAGCTGAGCATCTGCCTTCAGCTCTAGACCTGGTCACAGGGTCCTGGAATTGAGCCCCACATCAAGCTCCCTGCTTAGTGGAGAGCCAGCCTCACTCTCTGCCCCCTCTGCCTTCTCTGCCTGCCCCTTCCCCTGCTTGTGCTCTCTCTCTCTGACAAATAAATAAAATATTTTAAAAAAATAAAAAGAACAATGGGGAGAAAGGCATTTGAACAGTTGGTTAAAATTTGGGACATGGGAGCAGGTACAGGACTCTATCCTTAAATAGTACAACTAAATAAATTCCAGGTAAATTAAATATTACAAGTTAACTATAGGCAGAAATATAATTTAATAACTCTGAGAGGAGATCCATTTAGAATTTTAGTCCTCAAGGTCATGAAGGTATATGTCAATTATACCTCAATAAAAAAATTTTAATTCACAAAAATGTGACTTCTGAATTAAACTGAAGGCCAAAAGAATGAGGAATTCTTAGTGACAAAGATGAAAAAAAAAGTCACATTTTTACTGATAAGCTCAAACAAAATGATTGAAATACTAAGATCCCCTTAGACCACTGATCAATATGAGGATGGATAATTCCTACACATGTTTATTAAGCTCCCACTCTATGCAAGCCATGTAGCTTTGCACCCTTGGATTCCCCTAGGGTGACCAAGGGAGACAAGTGTGTCAAAGCGGAGAACGTGGGTTGCAAATTCAATGGGCTTAAGCAATAAAGGGTCAGTCTTACGGTTCAGGTGACAGGAAAGTCAGAGACGCTGTAGGCCCAGGCAAGTGTCCATAGAGTACTCTGAGGTCTCACTAAAGACCTGGGTTCATTCTCTTCTCTCTGCGCAAGAGGTTTGTTACAGTGCTTCTTGTAATAGTGTAAAATGAGAGACAACGTGTGTCCAACAGCAGAGAAATGGGTCCGGCACATGAGAATGTGGCTTCTCTGGGATATTATTCGTTCACTACAAATGGCCTTTATGAAGACAATGTCACATCAGGGAACAGTGCTTAGAATGTTAAGTGACGAAAAGTAGGGCACAACATTTTAGGGACACCTATTACAGCTTTGCAAAAGAAAAAAATGTTTCTGCAAAGGCTAGAAATAAATACTCTGAACCACTCCCCATGCTTGTGCAATGTGGCTTGTTTTTCTGCTTGGTTTTTGCTAACTTAGCCCTTCATTTTCCAAATTTCCTATGGTGTTCATTCTTTTCTCTTTAGCAAGGCTGCTTCCCACACTGCCTTCTGCTCGTGCAGGGATCAGTCTTGTCTTTGTACATTTTCCGGTATTGGTTCCTTAACCTGGAATGCCTTCCTCTTTTGACCTATTAACCCGTTAGACATTTACTGATAATCAACACGAGGATATTTGTGGAATGCATGGAAGACAGTGTACAAGAAAACACTTTGTGTAGAGCTTTACAGATGTTAGTTTTTATCATGAGGAAATAAAAAGGAAGGAGTGAGGAGGAAGAGAAAGACGCCTATTCTTTTCACATTGTTGTGCCAGGCGCTAAGGGAGGACAGACTGGAAAAATCCAGAAGCTTACCATCTAGTCAGGTGGGTAGGGGAAAAACAACAACATGTGGAATGCTAACACGAGAGAGGCAAGTAGCGCTGTGAGAGAAGGGTGGGGAGGATGTGGGGTTAGAAGCAGACCCTGAAGGATTTGGGCAGGTAGGTCCCAGGAGAAAGGGCAAAAAGAAAGTCCCAGTGAGAAATAATCAGCCTGTGTGGGGGGTAGTGGGCATAGCTGAAGAATCCTGCTAGAGAAGTAGTGGGGGACTAGGAGGTGTGGGAAGCAGCTAGGCTGGGCATGCCCCCAGAATCTGGACTCTAATCTTTACAATAACGTCTCCAACGGAGTTTTTAAAAAATTAGTGTGTAGGTTTCAGCGGGACAAGGGTCTTCCTTGTCTGTCCTGTTCAACACTGAATCCCTAGTGCATAGAAGCATGGTTCCTGGCACACAGTAGGTGATCAATAAATGTCAGTTGAAGGGAAGTGGGAATGAAGACTCATCCCAAAGAGGTAGATGACACAGATTGAAAAGGTCAAGGCTGGTGGCAGAGACACAAATTAACAGACTGTTAGGGCACCTCCAGGCATGAAGTAATGAGAGACTGACCTGGGCTAATGGCCACGGAACTGGAAAGTAAGGGACTGCTGTGATAGTCATTTGGAAAGATGGGATAGGTCCTGGTGCCTGACCAACTGAATGCAGGACATGGGGAGAAAAAAAATCTAAGATAACATCAAGGAAAGTCACTCATGCTTCAAGATGGCCTGGGTTCCTCTGCCAGGAAAGCTTCCCAGAATTCTCAAGCTGTGTGTTCCCTTTCTGAACTTAACACAAATAATCTGTATCACCCCGTTTTAGGGTGCAACATTATCATCCAGACTTTGCAAGTGCTTGTTTCCCCAACTAGACTGCAAGCTTTAGATTTTATTTTAAAGATTTTATTTATTTATTTGACAGGGAGACACAGCGAGAGAGGGAACACAAGCAGGGGAGAGGGAGAGGGAGAAGCAGGCTTCCCTTCAAGCAGAGAGCCTAATGCGGGGCTTAATCCCAGGATCTTGGGATCATGGCCTAAGCAGAAGGCAGACCCTTACATGACTGAGCCACCCCTAGACTACAAGCTTTTAAAAGGTCAGGGTTATCTCCAAGCCCCTGAATGCCTGCCCTTCCTACTGCTGCAAAGTAGATGCTCAGTAAGTCTTTAATCATTTAGAAGAGAAAATCTTAGGGACGCCTGGGTGGCTCAGTGGGTTAAGCCGCTGCCTTCGGCTCAGGTCATGATCCCAGTGTTCTGGGATCGAGTCCCACATCGGGCTCCTTGCTCGGCAGGGAGCCTGCTTCTCCCTCTGCCTCTGCCTGCCTCTCTGTCTGCCTGTGCTCACTCGCTCTCTCTCCCTCTGTCTCTGACAAATAAATAAATAAAATCTTTTAAAAAAAAAAAAAAGAAGATAGAAGAGACCTGTGTTCTCCTCCATGCTGAAGAGGGTGCTTTACTTCTGTTTTCTTTTTTGTTCTCTTTTCTCTTTTTCTTTTTTAAAAATTATTTTCATCTTCTCTCTTAGTTGGTTCGAGGGAGTGAGGAGGAGGCCCATCCTGTGTACTAATACATTCCCCATGGAGAAGTCAAGGCCCAACTATTGGCATTGCCACCAGCAATGAGGAGTTTCATTCATTCATTAGTTCTTATATGGGCTTAGTCATAGGGGAATGGTGTAGCATAGAGCTGAAGCTCAGCATGGGCTTTGGATTTTGCTTATAATCTTAGATCTTAGATCTGTCATTTACTGGCCATGCTGGCTTGGGAAATTTATTTAATCTATCTTCTCTTTAATTTGCTCATCCATAAAATCAAAATGATAATGTCCACCTCAAAACATCTATTGAGAGCTAACCATGTGCCAGGCACTGCCATTTGAGTCCCATTTTACAGATGAGGAAATGGATACGCAGAGAGGCTGACCATGCACAGGTAAGAAGTGTAGAACTGGGAGCGGGTCCTTGGCCATTCAATCCCATGGCTCCTGTGCTTGGGCTGCTTTTGAACCTCAGAGGTGTGGCCATGGTCCCCACAAAGCCATATGGAAGGATCACGTGCCACAGGTCTGACACACAGCAAACACTGGATATGCTGATGTTGTTAACATTTTTGAGCATCTAAATGTCAAAGGAATAGGCTTAGGCTCCGGGAGTGTGACCAGGAAGAGACACACTCCACCCTCAGATTGCTACCTGTTTGCTGCTGCCACTAGATATTTGAGGGCCCAGAGGCAAAGCGACAATCATGAACTCTCACTGCTGAAAGATACCACAGAGCCTAGAACTGCCTCACTTTACAGGTGAGAACACTGAGGCCCAAAGTGGGGGGTGGGGGGAGTCACTCAAGGTGGAAGCTTGGATGAGAATCCAGATCTCCTGCATTGGAGTGCTGGGTCCTTGGCCTAAAGAAAGTGTCCAAAAAGGCAGGAGATGGTCCTTATCCAATGCTGGTGTGCGTTTCCAAAGCAGCTTTCCTTGGGGAGCAGAAGATGGGGTTGGAGGTGTCATGGACAGACAGAGAGAAGCCCATCAGATCTTCTCTGCTTGCCTGGCTCACCAAGTCTTTAGTATCGTCCTGTCTTTCTAAACTTCAAATGGCAGCTCCCTCTTCCTGCCTTGTCTTCCAATGAGGACGGCCAAGTGACAGAATCTCTCTGATCCTTGGGTTCCTTCTCTTAAAAAAAAAAAAAAAAAAAAAGCCAAAAAAGTGGGGGTGGACTAAGGTCTCTTTCAGCTCTAAAAGGGTGTGGGTCTTGTGGGGAATGCTTTCAGAGAACATTTACTCAGTAAACCTGAAAAACAAGGATTTTTTTGTTTGCTAAGTGGAGGTTCTGCTGTACTGCAGGTTGCAGCCACAAGAGGGCAGCAGGTCCTCGAGCCCCGGGGCAGATGGCTGGGGTGGGCCCCGTAGGAAGAGAAGAAGCAGGCTCTCTCCAGGACCTTGCCTGGGGTCCCAGAGTTTTCCTGTTAAAAATGCCAAACTCACTTCTTTAGCAAAAGGCAGCCAGCAAGCTTAGGGTGAGACGAGGGAGCAATTTTGCAAATTAAGTCTAGCACCAAAAAGATGAAAGACCAGGCCTAAAAAGAAATTGGATTCTAGGAAAGTAAATATTTTATGAAATATTGAAAATGTATCCCTGTCCTAGTTTAAGTTGCCTACAGCTCACATCATCAGAGGCAGAGCTTTGAGAAGAGCGGGGAGCATTTTACAGGCTGATAAAAAGTATGGCAGGCTTATAGGTGATTTTAAAAACTTATTTGTGAGATACCACCTCACACCAGTCAGAACAGCTAAAATTAACCAGTCAGGAAATGACAGATGCTGGCAAGGATGCGGAGAAAGGGGAACCCTCCTACTCTGTTGGTGGGAATGCAAGCTGGTGCAGCTACTCTGGAAAACAGTATGGAAGTTCCTCAAAAAGTTGAAAATGGAGCTACCCCTATGACCCAGCAATCGCACTACTGGGTATTTACCCTAAAGATACAAACGTAGTGATCCAAAGGGGCACATGCACCCTAATGTTTATAGCAGCAATACCCACAATAGCCAAACTATGGAAAGAGCCCAGATGTCCATTGACAGATGAATGGATAAAGAAGATGTGGCAGGGGCGCCTGGGTGGCTCAGTGGGTTTAAGCCTCTGCCTTTGGCTCAGGTCATGATCCTAGGGTCCTGGGATCAAGCCCCGCATCGGGCTCTCTGCTCAGCAGGGAGCCTGCTTCCCTTCCTCTCTCTGCCTGCCTCTCTGCCTGCTTGTGATCTCTGTCCGTCAAATAAATAAATAAAAATCTTAAAAAAAAAAAAAGTTGTGGCATACACACACACACACACACACACACAATGGAAAACTATGCAGCCATCAAAAAACAAAGTCTTGCCATTTGCAACGAAGTGGATGGAACTAGAGGGTATTATGCTAAGCGAATTAAGTCCGTCAGAGAAAGACAATTATATGATCTCTCTGATATGAGGAATTTGAGAGGCAAGGGGGGGGGGCTGTGGGGGGAAAGGAGGGAAAAATGCAACAAGATGGGACCTGGGAGGGAGACAAACCATAAGAGACTTTTAATCTCAGGAAACAAACTGAGGGCTGCTGGGGTGGGGGAGGGATGGCGTGGCTGGGTTATAGACATTGGGAAGGGTATGTGCTATGGTGAGTGCTGTGAATTATGTAAGACTGATGATTCACAGACCTGTACCCCTGAAAAAAAATACATTATGTTAATAAAATAGTGTATCATAAAAAAAACAAACTTGTGAGGCTCATGTGTTAGATCAGTATTTCCTAAAGCTATTTGAGAAGTTTCAGTTTATTTTGCTCATGTTTATTTTATTTTTTAAAGTTTTATTTGAGAGAATGGGAGAGGGAGACAGAGAGAGAGCGGGAGAGGGGTGACAGTCAGAGGGAGAAGCAGACTCCCTCTGTGGGACTTGATCCAGGGACTCCAGGATCATGACCTGAACCGAAGGCAGTCATATAACCAACTGAGCCACCCAGGTGCCCTTTGCTCATGTTTAGTAAGGCTTTCCTCAGGAAATAATTAGTTCTGAAAGTTTCCAAAGCTCTTTGGAAACTCAGCCAAGACACCACTTTTTGTTGTTGTTGTTGTTGATGGAGAGGGTAAAATAACCCAAATTATTATGTGTCATTGAATGAAGAACACCAGCCTGGGCACATTAATGTGTGGATAGGAGAGGAAGCTTGGTGAAGATGTTGAGGACGGCTGCGCGTACTGGCTTGGCTTAACCTCTTCAGAGTTCCAGTCACCAATAATCACATTTCAGATCATCACAAAAGCCCAGAGATTCCTGACGACCTTCCCATGGGCTTTCTCAAATATATAAAAGACCTTGATTCCTTGAGAAGACAGTTCCCATTGCAGATCACAATCTTGCAAAACTTCTACAACACCCACACAACAAAAACGTAAGGATATGAGCTTTATATAGAAAGAGAATCTTGCGGGGTGCCTGGGTGGCTCAGTGGGTTAAGCCACTGCCTTCAGCTCAGGTCATGATCTCAGAGTCCTGGGATGAGTCCCGCATCGGGCTCTCTGCTCAGCAGGGAGCCTGCTTCCTCCTCTCTCTCTCTCTGCCTACTTGTGATCTCTCTCTGTCAAATTAAAAAAAAGAGAGAGAGAATCTTGCTTAATTATCAGTTGTAGAGCTAGAGCTTCAATTTCTTTTTCCCCTACCCCCAGGGCCATGAAGGGGTGATGATTGGGATTAAGCTGCCCACTGCCTTACTCAACCAGCCTCATTTCTGGACCTCTACTACCTTGTGAGGTTCCAAAACACACTGTGTGCCATTCCCCACCTCTCTGCTTTTGCATATGCTGTTCCTTCTGCCTGGCACTCTCTGCCCTGCCTTAGCCTTCTAACAAGCTTCTGTTCAACCTTCAAAACCCCCACTGAAATGACACCATTTGGTGAAGTCTTCCCCGACTCCACAGAGAATCAGTGGTTCCATACCAGCTGGTACAAAGCTTATCCCATTCTACAGGAATTGTTTGTTTTCATGTCTGTCTCTCCCCCCAGATCTGAGAATTCCTAAAGGATAGGGCTGATGATTTATGTCTGTGTCCCCAGCCCTGGCCCAGTGCCTGGCACGTTGTGGATACTCAGCCACTGCCAGCTGACCAGAAATGGATTCTCTTTCCTGTAACCAGCAGAGTGTTTTGCAAGGTGACTGACCAGGATCACAGAACAAAATGGAAACCATTCCTAAAGGGAGCCCTGGAGCTCTGCCTGGTATTCAGAACTAAATGCAGAAAACTGCTAACAGTCAATGTTCGTGCTTGGAAGGCACACAGCATTCAAAACTTAATGGAGACCATTTGCCTAGAATCTATTTTAAGAAGATTACATGTAAGGAGAATTTTTCTGATCATGTGATTAAGCTCCAGAACATGAATTTGAGGAAGTGACAGGTACTCCCTATTGAAGAGCTGCATAATTTATGTATTTTGGAAAAGACTGTTTGGAGTGAGTAGGTAAACATGAACAGAGACTTCTGATTGTAAGTTTATGTAATAGAATTGCTCATCTCTGGGCACTGGACACGGGGTGGGGCTTTGGTAGCTTCCCGTGGAATGACGTGGCCCTCCGTGAACGGGTGTTGGGGTTGGATACGTAACTGTCACTTCTCTGCACAGCTCCTCACAGCTTTGCCTCATTTGCAAACATCTGAGGGATTAGTAAATATTAGTAGATATGTGTTGTCGGTAAATAGACTGTGAGAACTGCCAGCACCTGCTGGTGCTAAGTCCTTGTGCTCCTTTCTGGCTCCGAGTCTTCCTCTCTGCCTCCTTGTTCCGCAGCCTCTTGGCATGGATGTGGGGATATCCTGCTGTACCAAAAGAGGACTGGGAGACAAAGGAAGAAAGGGGGCAGGTAACCTTTAAGGGGAAAGGAAGTGGGTATCATAGTTGGTTCCATTCTGTGCTGGGGGTTCCCTTGTAGGGCACTTTGGGGGGATGGAATTTCTTGAACTGCATGTCAATCAAAGCAACAGTAGGTTTGAGAAAAGAGGGAAGGATGACACAGGAATGTGAAAGAAGTGATTGCTGAGGCTAGAAACGATTCTCACCCACAAATTAAAATGGGCAAAAGTTCAACATTAGGTTATCAGAGAGAACCATGAATTTATATTGTACATTTGTACCTTTTTCAAGTTTAGTGCAATTCCTTCATTGTATATCTTTTTTAAATCAAGATTTTATTTATTTGACACAGACTGAGAGAAAAGGAGAAGCACACTCCCAGTTGAGCAGGGAGCCCGATGCGGGACTCGATCCCAGAACTCTGAGATCATGACTTGAGCCTAGCAGACACTTAATCGACTGAGCCATCCAGGTTTGAGCCATATATTTGTTGTATATGGCTATATACATATATACATATGTATATGGAGACACATATATATACATATGTATATATGTATACATATACATATATAATATACAGATATATTTGTTGTACATCTCAAATAGTCTCACTACTTTATTAAATTTTTTATTGTGATAAAATAGACATAAGACTTACTATTCTAATGATTTTTAAGTGTATGATTCTATGACAATAAGTATTATTTACATTGTTGTGCGGCGGTCACCACTATCCACCTCCAGAACTTCATCTTCCACAACTGAAATTCCATATCCATTAAACACGAACTCCCATTTCCTCCTCCCCCAGCCACTGGCAACTACCATTCCACTTTCCATATAAATTTGAATACTCTAGGCATCATATAAGTGGAACCATACAATACTTGTTTTGTGACTGGCTGGTTTCACTTAGCATGTTTTTAAGATTCATCAACGTTGTAGCATTTGTCTCACTGGTTAATTGTTATTGTTGGGGAGGGGGAGAGGCACAGGGAGAAAGAGGGAGAGAATCTTAAGCAGGCTTCATTCCCAGCACAGAGCCCCATATGGGGCTCAATCTCGCAACCCTGATAATCACGACCTGAGCCAAAATCAAGAGTCGGACGCTTGACTGACTGAGCCACCACTGTTTCATGAGTGCATCTTGCAAAATCCTTTATTTTTTTTCTTTTAAGATTTTATCTGAGAGAGAGTGAGAGAGAGTGAGCGCGTGCATGAATGGGGGGAAGGGCAAAGGGAGAGGGAGAAGAAGATGCTCCCCCACCCCGATGCAGGGCTTGATCCCAGGACCCCGAGATCATGACCTGAGCTGAAGGCAGATGTTTAACTGACTGAGCCACCCAGGTGCCCCACAAAATCTTATTTCTTAAAGTATCTCCTTGTGTAGATAAAGTAGACATCATCATCTCTAGTTTACAGTTGGAGAAACTGTTGAAGAGTTTGTTGAAGAGAAACTGTTAAGAGTTGAAGAGAAGATAAGTACATCAGATATGACTGGATGCTTTTACAAATCTGTATCCCCCTATACTCTCTCCCTCACAACCTTCTTTCTTTTGTCAGAGCCCCAATTTTGTTCTCATATTTACTGGCAAGCTATGCCAGGGAATACTCTTAGCTCCATGAGTAAATCTTGATTAGTTTGACTCAATCACAGTTATCTCAGTTCTTTTGCCAATGACTGGTTTAGGTGATACACTTTTGGCCAAGAGACATAAGAGAAAGCTGAAGCAAGACCTTTAGAAAGAGTGCCTTTACTTTTACAAATAGACATAAGAAGAAACGTCCTAGTTTCTGCTTCTCAAAGTGGTCACCTGTGTGGGTGATGCTCGGAGCTCGGCAGCCATCTTGTCACCATGGGAGGAGTTAGCAAATGTTGACATGGCAGAGGAGAGAGATGGAAGAATGTGATCCTTGATGATATGAATAAGCTGCTGAGTTAATCAACACTGGAACTCCCCACCTTCATCTTGAAACTTATGTGAGATCATAAATTTCCTTACTGTTTAAAGTGCTTTTAAATTTTCTGTATTTACAGCTAAAAAAATACTCAATGATTTTGAAGGATAACAGCTGAGCAGGAATGCAGAAGATGCAAGTTTCACTCCCCTTTTCCACTGGATGATGCTAATGCCTCAGGACTGGTCTTTTGCTATGCGATCTCCCAACCTGTTGTATTATTTCTGAACTGTTGGCTGTGGGAAGTAATTTTTGGTGAAAAGGACCTGTGGAAGATTAAGTTCAATTTTGAGGAAAAAGTTGGAGGCACTGGAGAAAATGACAAGAGACACAGAGTGACAACTGCCTAGCGCATTACAACTGGAAGGATGGTGAAAAATGTTATTTGGGAACGATCCGCTGAAACATAACAGTCAGGTCTGATGAGAAAGGCTAGATGGAAAAAAGCCAGCCAGTGAGGCTATAAGAGCCAGGGAGCTTTTCCTTCCCATGGGAAGCCCAGCAAATCTTGGAGAGGTGGTATGAAGCAAATGGGAGACAAGGGCATGACATGAAGATGGCCAGGGGAAGGGCTTTGAGACACCAGAACTATTCGGTGCTGCTAGAGAAGTAACATAATTATAACTACATACTAAGCTGACTCCAATGCTCACTTAAGCCTGTGATAGATTCTATTAGCTACTTTTTATAGTTTACCCAGAAGCTTTCTTTTGGCAAGTGACCTGGGTATGTGATCCAGGTTCGGACAATCATAGTTCTTCATTGTCCAGGCAAGTTGAATTGGTCCAGGTGATGAGCACACAAAAGGGCCAAAGTCCTTCCTGAAAAATAATACATGGATTTTGAGAAAAATAAGGTGTTTTTTGCTAATAGATAAAGAGAACCAGAGATGAACAAAAATGAAAGGCAGATGAAAAAGAATTAGGTGGCCCCAGGTTCTCTGTGTCTGACACTTAAAAGGCCTTAGTTTCTATAGTGCTTGGGGTAAATAAATAAAATATTGGGGCACCTGGGTGGCTCAGTGGGTTAAAGCCTCTGCCTTCGGCTCGGGTCATGATCTTGGGGTCCTGCATTGGGCTCTCTGCTTAGCGGGGAGCTTATTCCCCTCTCTCACTCTGCCTGCCTCTCTGCCTACTTGTGATCTCTCTGTCTGCCAAATAGATAAATAAACTCTTAAAAAAATGAATGAATAAATAAATAAATAAAATCTTAAAGAGTCAAGGAGCCATCCCAATGTGGCAGGTTATATTTTTCAGAGATGGCCACTGTGATATATCCCACTCTGATTATCTAGGGTTGTGTCTGTGTCCCTTCCCATTGTAACTGGGCAGACCTCTGTGACCACCAGGACAAAAAAATATGGTGAGGTGATATCATGTGACTTTCAATGCTGAGTCATAAAAATCTCATGCACCAAAACCTTTGATTTTGGAGCTTTGACACAAAACTTGAAGAAGCCAAGTTCATACCCAAGGCTATGCATGGGGGTCAGGCTATCGGATCAGCTCCAGCTGAAGTCCCAGCAGACAGCCAGCCTCAATTGCCAGGAGTAAGACATGCCCAGATGACTTCAGCCACCAGTCACCCTGAGCTTTTGAGTCCTCCCAGCTGAGGCCCCAGGCACTGTGGGACAGAAACCAGTCATCTCTATATGACATACGTTCCATAAGCATAATAAAATGATGGTTTCAGGCCACTAAGTTTGGGGATGGTTTATTTATAGCTACAGTTAACATGAATACCCAGTGTCCTTCTCAGTTACGTGAACCAATACATTCTCTTTTTTGCTTAAGCTAGTTTGGATTAAGTTTCTGTCACTTGCAGCTATAAGAAATTTGATTCATGTACTCTTTAGTCTGTAGGTATTATTCACTGTTGCAGATCAGTTATTCAATTTACCAAAAAAATAAATAATAAATAATTTTCATGTGGTCTTCATGGAGAAACTACAGAAAAAATAGTGAGAAGGATAGAAGACTCAGAATTAAGAAAAGGGGCTAAGAAAAGGGCCCTCTTTTTGCTTTCTTCAACCTGTGAGTCCATGGGTAATGATATACCTTACTGCCTCATTTAGGCCATTTAATTTTTTTTTTCACTAGTGTTGAGTTCTGGCCACTGATCAGCTGAGTGACCTTTGACAAGTCATGACACATTGCTGGGTCTATTTCTTTTTTTAGAGAGTTGTAGTGGAGGAGCTATTTCTTCATCATCAAAATGAGGGAATGAGGCTAGATGTGATATTATTATTGAATATCTATAATTAAAATAATAGAGGTCCATTATTTTATATATATTAGTGATAACTGTGTTATTATGTTAGGTGTTTTCCCCATATCACTCATTTTACTCCTATACAGCAGCTGTTATTAGACACTTTCTGGTCCTTTTCTGGACTGAGATTTCATCAATACTCCTTCTCTTGTGCCCCTCACTCTCTTAACTCGTTGAGGACATGTCATGTGTGACAAGTTTCTGGTTTTCCAGAAAATTATGTTCAGATTAGAAAAGTAAAGCTGGACTAGACATTAAATTATTATGGTCTAAACTGAGGGGCACACCACACAAATACAATAGGAGTAACATTTGTTATCTGCTGCCATGTAACAGATGACCACAAACTTAGCAGCTTAGAACAACACACATGTATTATTTCATAGTTTTTGTGGGTCAGGGGTCTGGACTCAGCTTAACTTAATCCTCTGTAGGGTCTCACAAGCCTGCAATCAAGGTTTTGGGCAGGCTATGTTCCTTCCTTGGAAGGATCCCCTTCCAAGCTTCTGTGGTCATTGGTGGAACTCTTAGAGGCACTGGACTAAGGGCCACCATCTTCTTGCTGTCAGATAGGGACAAGTTTCCAAAGAGTTCCGTTCCTAGAGGCTCCTGCAGCTCCCTGCCATGGGCCTTCTCCACAGGCACATCAGAACATGGAGGCTTTATTTCTCAGAGCCAGCAGGAGACTCCTTCATCCTAGTAGGCTAAGAAGTGTTATACAATGGAACTGTTTGTATGGGAGTGACACGCATCACCTTTGCCACATTCTGCTGGGCAGAAGAAAGTCACAAGTCCTGCCCACAGGCAAGGGGAGGAGATTACACAAGAGTGTGACTCACTGGGAGGTGGTGGTGGTGGAGTGTCCCAGGAAGGTGTGTTTGCCACAGAAATTTAGGAAAAAAAGGTAAGTCAGAGTGAAGTGGACTCCCTCAAGGGAGGCTTTATGGAGGGACTTAAGCTAGAGTTTAAAGAAGGAGTAGAATTTAGACCCCGAAAGAGGGAAAGAGAAGAGGCAGACTATCTAGGATCAAAGGACCATACACATATGAGCAAAGGTATGAAGGTGGGGTTCTCTCTTAAGTTAATGTCACACAAAAACCCAATGGAAACCTGCTGACTTCTTATATTACAAAGGACAGGAGGATCTTTTTTTCTCTTCTTTCTTTACTTATTTGAGAGAGAGTGAGAGAAAGAGAGAGAGAGAATGAGCATGGAGGAGGAGCAGAAGGAGGAGCACACTCCCCAGTGAGCAGGGAGCAACTCCAGGATCAAGACCTGAGCCAAAGGCAGACACTTAACCCATTGAGCTACCAAGGTGCCCCTCTTTTCTTTTTCCCCCAAAGATTTATTTACTTATTTGGGAGAGAGCTGGGGAGGGGGTTGGGGCAGCACAGAGGGAGAGGGAGAGAGTCTTAACCAGACTCAGGCTGAGCACAGAGCCCCAGGCAGGGCTCCATCTCATAACCCTAAGATCAAGATGTGAGCCAAAATAAAGAGTGGGACGCTTAATTGATTTAGGCGCCTAGGAGCCCCAGAACATTTTTTTCTCTTTAACCAAAAGGAAGCTGAATATTAAAGAGAGTCCTGGCTGTGGTGTCAGAAAATTTGGGTTCATGGTTCAGTTCTGCTATAAACTAATAGTATGATTGGGGCCTGCTGGTTAGCTGAGCCTACTAGTTTCCTGTGGATGCTTCTATTTATGTTGCTATTGTGAGGACTTTGTAAGCTCTTGGGTGGGAAGTGCTCTATACACATTCTGGGTCCCATTTCCAAAGGCAGCTTCAGCGAGTTCCAAGATCCCACTCTCTCCAAGATCCCATCTCTCTCTGGCTCTCTGGGAATCCTCTTTCTCAGTCATCACCTAAATGGCCAGGGAGAGGCGCACTCTCCAGGTTCTGGCCTTGGCACCCCTAATCACTTTGTTATCCGCTCTGCCTGGTGTGCTCCTCCATCACCACCCACCACCCTGAGCCCACGCTCATCAATCCATGCTGGGGCCAGACCCCTTCCCCAGTGCCAGACTCACGAATCCAACCAATCCAACCTGGATCTCCCCGAAACCCCTCATATCTTTCTCCTACCCAGAACAAACTCATTGCCCTCCCTGCAAGCTTCTTCCTCTTCCTCCTGGTCTTGGGAAATCACACCACCAAGTCTCACCTCTTGGGACATTCTTTCCTGCCCTGGCCTCACACCTGAGCTCCAAGTGATGCCAAGTCCTCTCTGCCCAGTATGACCCTCCAGTCACCACAGTCCAAGCCTCCCTCTTGTCAGTTCTCACGGGAATCAGGGCACCTGGTTCTCAACAGATCCTTCTGGCTCAGTTTGTTCTCCACACTTCCTGCTGGATGAACTTTCTCAAGCACGAATTTATGTCTCAAGCACGAATTTAATAATATGTCTGCTCTGCTTTAAAGCATTCAGAGGCCCCTAAATACTTGGGAATGATATTCAAACTCCTGGACATGATTTTCAATGTCTGAAATCCTCTCCGATGTGATTCTTGCCCACATCCCCTCGCCTCTGCTCCAGTCCTACTGAACTGCAGTCCGTTCTCACGTGGCACCATGTTCTTTCAAGTCTCTGGGTTTGAATGCACTGTTTCTCTGGTCAGAAATACCTGACCACACCATCCTTCTCTGCCTTGCCAGCCCTTCTTATCCAGAATTACCCAGCTTAGCTGCTCCATTTTCAAGGCCTCTCCTAGGGGCACTCTTGCCAGCTTGTGCAGGCCTCTATCACAGCTCTCGTTACTCCACAGACCCAAAGCCTGGGTTGTAACTGTTTTTTTTCTTTTGCTCTCTTCCTAGTTGTGAGTTCTCCAGAGCAGTAATGGTGTCTTATTTTAGTTTCTTATTTTGATGCTCTGATCACCTTTTCTTCCAATCTGATCCTTTCTACATATTTTATGTAGTTATATTTTGAATAGGTAACACATTCATCTGCCTAACATCTACCATTCAGATGTTACAAAAAGCTATATAATGAAGTCTCCCTTCAACTGCTGTCCCACTCCAGTGGTCCAATCGCCCTCCCCAGAGGCAATCAACATTATCAGTTTCTTGTGAATACTTCTAGGGATATAAATATGTCTAGACATAAAAACATATCTGGGGCGCCTGGGTGGCTCAGTGGGATGGGCCGCTGCCTTCGGCTCGGGTCGTGATCTCAGGGTCCTGGGATCGAGTCCCGCGTCGGACTCTCTGCTCGGCCGGGAGCCTGCTTCCCTCTCTCTCTCTGCCTGCCTCTCCATCTACTTGTGATTTCTCTCTGTCAAATAAATAAATAAAATCTTAAAAAAAAAAACATCTATGGTTCCCCTTTTATACAACAATGTTATCATGTTCAACAGACTATGCTGTACCTTGTTTTCACTTATGTACTGTATCCAGGAGATCATTTCATTTCAGCACATAAAAAGCCTCCTTATTCTTTATTTTCGGTTTTCCATTGTGGTTGTACCCTAAGTTAATGAACATTGGGTTACTTTCAGTCTTTTGCAAATACAGATAATACTGCAATGACTCTCTTCACAAAAATGTCACTTCACACACAAGTGTAACAGTAGAATGAATTCCTAGAAGTGGGGCTGCCAGATCAAGGCGTACGTGCATTTGTGAGTTTCACCATGTCATACTGCCCTTCATGGAGTTTGCAGATAACATCTTCTTTATCTTTGTATCCCTAACACCACTGCAAAGTCTAGAACAGAGCTGGCATTCAGTATATATATATATATATTTTTGGTCAAATAAACAAACGAAAAAATAGCTCTTTCAGTGGAAGCTCCCGTTTTCCTTTCTTTGATGTCTAGTGGAAAAAATCTATGCCCATATAGAGCTCAATTCAAACCAAATGATTGTAGAGTATTACTGTAGAGCAAAATTCTTATTATTTCAACTTGCACTATTTTCCCTATTTGTGCAATTGATATACTTCTTCATCAGGTTGGTTATAAAATAAGATCATACTAACTTCTATGTTCTAATATAATAGCTGAATCCTCATCCCACATTTTGTGAGATGTCTTAATTATTCTACTACTCTCTTCCCCCACATCCTGAGCAATTGCTAGAAGCCCATACACAGTCCACAAATTCTTTCAGGTGGTTGCTTGTTGCTTTTATATGTCATCAGACCTCTCTCTGCAACGTAACTTTTACTGTCTTTTTTTTTTTTTAAGATTTTATTTATTTATTTAGTTGAGAGACAGAGAGTGTGTGGGGCAGGGCAGAGGCAGAGAGAGCTGGAGAGAGAATGTGAAGCAGACTCTGCGCTGAGTATGGAGCCCAACCTGAGGCTCGATCGAAGGACCTCAAGATCATGACCTCAGCTGAAACCCAGAGTCAGACACTCGACAGACTGAGCCACCCAGGTTCCCTGATTTTCTTTTCTTTTTTACACTGTGAATCCCTGTAGCTCCTCCTGGATTGTTTACTAGCTCTATGGATTCTCTACGCCTGTTTATTCATCTATAAGTAGGGCACATTATAGGATTGTGAAGATTAAATAAAATTATAGATGTAAAGTGCTTAGAACAGTGTTGGGCACATAGTAATGTTGAGAGAAACAGTTCTTTATGGGTCTCTCATGCTTCTACCCATCTTCCTGGGTATGCCAAAAGTGCAAGACCCTGACTGCTCTTCACCAGGGTCAATTCTCAAGGTTGCATTTAGAGTGAGCAACTTTAAGGAAAGAAGTAATGTCTCCCTACAGGACAGAGAACAGGTTTGTCATTGCTTCCTATGAAAAGGCAGTTTTCCCCCAACTCAGTGTTCCTTGGTTGTGCACAACCAAGTAAGTGCACAGCCTTCATGTGAGCCCTTGTAAGACCTGGGGGAAGAGGAATTGACACAACTGTTGAAGCTCATGTTGCTTCCTGTGTGGTAATAGCCCTTTGTCTCCGACCCAGTAATTCTGTGTCTTTTGTCAGCATCCACAAAACAGTAACAGACTGGGCACCTGAGTGGCTCAGTGGGTTAAGCCGCTGCCTTCAGCTCGGGTCATGATCTCGGGATCCTGGGATCGAGTCCCACATCGGGCTCTCTGCTCAGCAGGGAGCCTGCTTCCTCCTCTCTCTCTCTCTGCCTGCTTCTCTGCCTACTTGTGATCTCTCTCTGTCAAATAAATAAATAAAATCTTTAAGAAAAAAAAAAAAACAGTAACAGACTAACTTATGTCGAGTCACAGACATCAGTCAGGAGGGTAAACTGAAATACCAGACTCGAGTACTAAGTGCTTAAGTAAACTATTTTCATTATTTTGGCTCTTGCTCTTCTTTCTTGCCTTTGCTGGGCATTCTGCACACTCTCTGTGAGTGTGCATTTGGGTAGGTAGCTGAAAAGCATCAACTGGGCCATTGGCCAAGAATTCTACAGTGCTGTTTGGGGAAACAAAATAAATCAGAAATAAAGGATTACTTCAAAATCATTGCCCAATTTAAATTATTACTTAGCCCCTCTAATATCCAGTTCTAAATCGCCGAGACTGTAGTTTTCTCTGCATACATTTTCTGTATACTTGGAGTATAGTTTTTATATAGTTACAACACGTGAAAGTTGCGAAAAAATAACCGGGTCTTATTTCCTGTTAGCTAATAGCTGAATGAGTTTGGGCTCTCTACAGTTCAGTTTCCAAATAAGTGAAATACAGAAATGAATTCATGATCCACTCAGCTCACAAGGTTGTTGGGGCCACGGAATAAAATAATGTATGCTAACACAGAAGGTACTGAACAAATGAGTTGTTATGATTTAAGGTTGCAACTTAAGGCTGTCGAGTCACAAACATCAGTTTATCCTAATATTTTGCTTTAGAGGCTACAAAATGAGTTCTGAAATGAAAGAAGAAAAAAACTTGACCGCATGTCAACAGTTGAAACAGTCCGCCGCACTCGATGCAGTGTTAGTCGCCCAAACTACAACTCCCGTCAGGCTTTGTCCCCGAACTACGTCACACATAACCTCCGCTCCGCCCCGGGCCCTGCCCTCACCCCCGCCCCCACCGTCCAGAAACTACAACTCCCAGGAGGCGCCACGGGCCTAACCGTCCGTTTCCCCCCGCCCCCAGCCTCCCCTTTACCCCCTCCGGCGGCTCTGTGACGGACTCGGGTCCCGCGGGTGGCGGAGCGGGCGCGCGCGTAGGGGGGTCGCGCGGCTGCTGAACAGAGCGAACGCGCGCGAATAGGGAGTGGAGGCGTAGGGGGGCGGCGGTAGGGCTCGCTCGCTCGCAAGATGGCGGACGAGGACGGGGAAGGGATTCACCCCTCAGCCCCTCACAGAAACGGGGGTGGCGGCGGCGGTGGGGGGTCCGGGCTCCACTGCACCGGGAACGGCGGCGGGGGAGGCGGCGGCCCGCGGGTCGTGCGCATCGTCAAGTCCGAGTCCGGCTACGGCTTCAACGTGCGGGGCCAAGTGAGCGAGGGCGGGCAACTGCGGAGCATCAACGGGGAGCTGTACGCGCCGCTGCAGCATGTGAGCGCCGTGCTGCCCGGGGGGGCGGCCGACCGGGCCGGGGTGCGCAAGGGGGACCGCATCCTGGAGGTGTGAGTATCTGGGCGCCCGCCGCCCCACCCCGCCCCGCCCCCTCCGGCCGTCCCTGCATCTCACTCTACCCCTGTCGCGCTCAGGCCCCACTGTCCCCCCCTCCCCCCTCCAGCCCCGGAACCGGCCCTAGGGACTCCGTTCCCCTCAGGCCCCGCACCTCCTTGGGGTTGACCCTTTCACCTCCCGGCTCCCAGGGTTTTCGCAACCCGCACCTCCCTACTTGTAACCAGTCTACGTCCCTGCGCCCCCGCTGTTTTTACCCCTGCCCCCATTCTTCTGCCTTCTTTTCGGCCCCATTGCTTTACCCCTGGGTATGCCGCTCTCTTCCCCTCGCTGCCCTCATAATGGACTTCTGTCCCCTGCTGACGGAATCTCCTTTTCTGACTCCCCAAGTTTTCATCTTAAGCATCGTAGTTTTTGTTCGCCGCTGCGGTCAACCCTCATGGACCGTCCCTCTGTCCTCTAGACCAAGTAGGCAAACCTGTGATCGGCTCCCACTTTTCCTGCGGAAATATCATCCCTCTACTGCACTCCTTTTGCTTTCCTTAGTTACCCTCTCCCGTGGTTAAGCACCCCCTCATTTTTTCTATCCTGCCTTGTGTCCCTTTCCCCCCCTCCCTTTTGATTTCACACTCCCAAGAGGGTACCTTCTTCTCTGATCCTTGCTTGCATGCCTTTGTTTTTGTTTTTGTTTTGGTGGTGGAGGAGGGTGTCTCTGACACTAGTTTCTTTACACTATTGTGTAAAGAATATCCCATCTCACACAAGCATTTCGAATCTAGTGTCTACCATTTCCATGTACCTCTGTGAGCATCCGTATTCTGAGCCCCCCCCCTTTTCTGATCTTCATTTTTGCACCAAACTCCTTTTTAGTCAGGATTATGGTGGAGCTCTCCTTCATTCCTGCTTCCCCCCAAATTATGCTCCTCTTTCGGGTCTTTGACCTCCTTACTTTATTGGGGCATGCCCTTTATATTCTCTCTTACTACATCCTCTTGTGATCCCACGCTTGAGTTTATCCTATTCTTTATCTCCTCCAGGCTGCTTTCACTTCTCAGTTTAGGCTCTTGCTGCTGCTGCAACCCATCCTCTTCCTACTGCAGCCCCTCCACCTTCATACTCCTTCAACCTTACTTCGCACTGCATCCCAGAGCTCTGCTGCCTTGTCTTCCTGTGTTTCTGTGCAGACCTCCTCCATCACTCTCATCCAGGTTTTACCTTGATGCCTTTATACTTTGTATTAAAATTTATATAGTGATTGCTGGTTGACTCTCATTACCTCCATTCTCCTCAGCAGTCTTCAATCCTGTATCTCTTGTGTTCTTACTGAACCTTATTTTTTCCACACTTTTGCCCTCTCCCTCAGTGCTTGGATTTGTCCTCATGAGGTCTTTCTCATTTTTTATAAATGTTATTTTAGTTATAATTTCCACAACCTTCAGTCTCTCCTGTAGGAAAACAGTAGGTTTGCCGAAGTTTTCAAAGAGGTTAGTATCATGAGGATCTAGCCTATTTGAGGAGTCCCTCCCTTTTTATTTACCTCATCACCCCTGCCCTTATCCTCTACACACTTTCTCTGTGGAACTCACTCATTCTGTTTACTCTTACCTTCCACCTGAAGAAAGAGTAGCTCATCAAAATAATTGTTTGGAGCTATTTAACTTTCCATTTATATTTTCTTTTTCCATTAATGTTCTATGTGCTCTTTTCTTATTCTCTGGTGATACATTCTTAATCTTTGGGGGCCTGGGCATTCAGATATAGAATGGAGTTGTGACCAAAATTTGTTTCATACCTGGGCATCTAATTCTATTCTTTCTAGATAACTAAAAATCTGTGGCTGATGTTTCCTTCTGATAGAAGCTCTTGTAATTGTCATTTTCCTCTCCCTTTGGAAGTTAACTTTGGATCCAGGTGTTTATTTTTAAATTTAAAATTGAAGTATTTATTTTAAATTAGAAATTTATCATAAAGTTCTACATTACTCTTTATAAGAACTAAAGGAACTAAAAAAAAAAAAACTAAACCAAAAATAATTCTGTAGATGACTACAGCTAACATGATCAACCATTTCAAATATATACGTGTGTGTATATTTATATGTATATAGATATATATATCAACTAACAATTTTATAACAGAATCTTGACATAAATTAGGTACTGTAAGGAATACTTCAGATGATCCCTTAGGACAGATGGAAGGACTTGCCTCAGGTCCATGTTCCAGGCTAGGCCCATTCCTCCTCCTAGAGAGAAAACATTGAATTTTGGTGCATACGTGGTGGTGAGTAGTCTTAAAAAAGACAAGAAAGTGGGCAGGACAAAAGAATGCTCTTTGCTTAGAGAACCTTACTCTGGAGGTTTGTGATGATCAGACTTTTTCCTGGCAATGGTTTCTCACCTTTCAGCTGTATTTTGATTTCCAAATTCTGTAAAGCTTATTTGCTACTGTTGTGGAAATGGTGATAGTTGCAACACGGAGTCAGGCAAGTTGTCAAATTGTCTGAGACTTCAGCTCTACAGCCTCTTTCCTTCTTCCAAAGTCTTTATCTTCTCCTTAGGTTTTCATGTGAAGGAGGAAATCAGCAATGGAACAGACACAGTTCTTGAGGGATATCTAT
Organism: Neogale vison; assembly: GCF_020171115.1. Classification (NCBI taxonomy): domain Eukaryota; kingdom Metazoa; phylum Chordata; class Mammalia; order Carnivora; family Mustelidae; genus Neogale; species Neogale vison. Next base: position 108,058,182 of record NC_058092.1, read on the forward strand.
GTCTGTTACTTGTTTTGCTTCTGTTTAGGTTGATGCTAATTTTCCTGTAGCATTCTTTAGGCAGCACTCCTTAGAGCTTTTCTTTGTCTTCTACAGGTTCCTTAAGTTAACCTCTTTGTTGCCCAGGAAAGTTTTGCATGTTACTGAAGTGCCAGGTGGGATCAGGGTTAGGCATAGGTAGATTATTATTGTGTAGACATAGTTTACATGAAGTCATAGGTGGATGTCTGGACCTTGATGATTGCTGTTTAAGACTTGTCCCTATTTTAGATGCTTTCCTGCTATCTACAAATTATTCCAATTTTCATATATTGTAGTCATTTGGGCAACTGATTGAGTTGTGGAAAGAACTGAGTAACTTTGAGATTTAAGGGACTAAAGTCTTGGATAAGAGTAAGAACATTGATTTCTTTGTATTTTAAAGTCTGTCTGACAAAGGTCCTGTCCTCATTGAATCTTAGAACAGTCATTAAACTAAATTAAGTATGAATTAGTTTGTCCTTTTCCCTTCAAAACTGACTAGATTCTAACTGCTTTGCAAAGAGTCATGTTGCAGGATATGAACAAGTCCTCTGGACTCTAAATTTTACTTTAGATGGAAAATTTTGTGCTAGCAATGTTAGTCTCCACTTTGTAATTTTTCCCAGTGTAACATATATTGAATGTTTCCCTTTGATGTGTATATACCTGGAGGGATGGTTTCAATAAGTAGAACCAAAATGCATATGTCTTTGCACTAATTATATAGTATGTGCAGTAATATTTGACTTCAGGTTAATTTTCTTAAGGTTAAAGTATTTCCAAAGGCTCTTGACTGATTTCTTGAGAGGTGCCCATAGAAGGGTTATAGTTGTGGTACCATCTTTATTTTTAAGTGATTAGGCTTATCTGTTAAGTAGTTTGTTTTATCTCTTTGGTATTTGGGTGGTGTGGTCTTTAATAAGCATGGACCCCTAAGATTGCTTGCAGGCATTTAAAATCCTGGTATATTTGTGTGGGGTAGAGTTTATGCTTTTCCTCTTCATAGTGTCAAGATAATCTACCCATCGACTTTCCCTTGTTAAAGTTACACTTGATCTTAGCCAAAAGGCTGAGAAGTGATTCCCTTGTTAAAAGTTAAACCATAAGAAAAAAAATTAAAGCTGTATATATATATCTATGTCTATATAGATTTGTTTATTGGGAGTTCACTTTATAGGAATATCTCATGGGCATTCCTTTTTTTTTTTTTTTGGCTTCATTTAGTGTGAAAGTTTGGAATAAAAAGGTTGGTGCCACAAGAAATATTTTTACAAGTTACGTGTGAGTCATTTAATGTTGACTGCTAAGTACCTTCTTAGGAGCTGCTTTCTCAATTATAGATGAATTCTATTTGGCCCAGTTTTTCCAGGTAGATTTTAGAAATGATGTTTGAAATCATGGTTATTGATCAAAGGAAAATTTTATGGTACTGATTCTTATGCTTTAGTGAACATAAAAATCACTGGGTGTGTTTGTCAAAAGTATCGATTCTTGGGCTCACACTTTAAGGGTTATATATGATTCAGTAGGTCTTGCATGGGGCCTAGAAGTCTTTATTTTTTTACTCCCTTTGCAACCCACACACCCAGCCCATACCTGGAGCAACAGGTTCTAGGTCTTGAATTCTTAGTTTATTTTATCTTCGTGGTTATATTGAGAGTTATGAGCTAAGACTATACTAACAAATAATGATTTTTTTTAGACTCCTGAACTCCAGCCCTTAGAAAATCAATTCAATAAGATAGTAGACTATTATATCTGCTCATTTAGACTTTATTTATTTTATTTTTTAAAAAAGATTTATTTATTTATTTATTTGACAGAGAGAGAGATAAAGAGAGATCACAAGTAGTCAGAGAGGCAGGCAGAGAGAAAGGGGAAGGGAAGCAGGCTCCCTGCTGAGCAGAGAGCCCGATGCGGGACTCGATCCCAGGACCCTGACATCATGACCTGAGCCGAAGGCAGCGGCTTAACCCACTGAGCCACCCAGGCGCCCTGCTCATTTAGACTTTATTCAATCTTTCTAAATGTTGTAATAAAGGTATGTGGTGAAGGGTTAGAACAAGTTAATAAAATCCTTATATCACTTTGCACTTTTAAAATTTTTATTTATTTTTATTTTTATTATTTTTTTATTTGACAGATCACAAGTAGGCAGAGAGGCAGACAGAGGGTGGGGGGGGAGCAGGCTCCCTGCTGAGCAGAGAGCCGGATGTGGGGCTTGATCCCAGGACCCTGGGATCATGACCTGAGCTGAAGGCAGAGGCTTTAACCCACTGAGCCACCCAGGCACCCCACACTTTCTTTAAATTAAAGATTTATTTTAGAGAGAGAGTGAGCGAGAGAGGGCACAAGCAGGAGTTGGGGGGGGTAGGTAGGGGGAGAGAGAGAACCTCAAGCAGACTCTGCTGAGCACAGATGCGGGGCTTTATCTCCTGACCCTGAGATCATGACCTGAGCTTGAAAATCAAGAGTTAGATATTCAGCAACAAGAGTTGAGCAGTCAGGTGCCTGGGTGGCTCAGTCAGTTGAAGTGTCTGCTTTTGGTTCAGGTCCTGATTCCAGAGTCCTGAGATTGGCAGGGAGCCTGCTTCTCCCTTTCCTCCCTGCTTGCTTATGTTCTCTGTTGCTATCTCTCTCTCTTTCAAATAAATAAAATCTTTAAAAAAAAAAAAAAAAGAGAGAGAGAGACATTCAACAAATTGAGCCTCCCAGGCACCCCTCACTTTGCACTTCATGTAATGTGTTACAATTTGCATAGTATTTTTATATTTGATTTTTACAACAGCCTTGTGAGATAGGGAAAATATAAATTCCTTGAGGATAGGGACTACTATACCCATGTTGTTTCCCTAGTCAAAGGTCTAATGGCACATACAAGGTATTATTCAGTAAATATTTGTTGAATGAATATAGGAGTATTATTTGTCCCTTTTTCATAAGAGAGGAAACTGAGTATTGCAGTAGTGAATGTTAACCAGAATTAAACCCAGGTCTTTGGATTCTAAATCCAGTATATTTTCCACTTCTTTGTTTTCTCAGCTATTTTGGCTGTTAATAGTCAACTATTCTTGACTGAATGGTCCCTTAAAATTCTTTTTTTTTTTTTTTAAAGATTTTATTTATTTACTTGACAAAGATCATAAGTAGGCAGAGAGGTAGAGAGGCAGAGAGAGAGAGGGAAGCAGGCTCGCCGCTGAGCAGAGAGCCCGATGCGGGGCTCGATCCCAGGACCCTGAGATCATGACCTGAGCCGAAGGCAGAGGCTTAACCGGTTACATTGAGCCACCCAGGCGCCCCGGTCCCTTAAAATTCTTAAAATTCAGTCACATCCCTATAAACTTGAATAGCATTTGAGCTTTGGTTCTATTGTGAAATGTAACTGTCTTATATCATTATTTACCCTGTCTCTGATTGTTAAATTGGATGGGTTACAGGGAACCAAAATGGCTATTTGTTGCTCTTGTTTGTTGATACTCTTTATTGGTTATCAGTGAAGAGAGCCTGATATAATCATAATTGCAGTCCCAGGAAATACTTTTAATTCCCTAGGTAATTGAGGTAGAAAACAGATAAAACTAAATTTGAAAATAGCATTTATCTTTCTCTTGGAAATCACTTCCACAACACCGCTGTTACCAGGAAAAGATCTGTTGTTAGTAACAAGATTTGTCTGGTTCATATAAATTATTGTGAAGAAGGCTTCTCTTTAGCCCCCACTGACTAGTTTGTTTCGGGTGAGAGGGTTTGTTACCATGCTCTTAAGGATAATTATTTTTTAAGGTAAGTTCGGTTGGGAGTAATTCTTATGATAAGCAAAGAGACTCAGTTGACAGCAGACACTTAAAATTTATGATCACTGCCCTGTCATGCCCTGAGGTCATGATCTCAGGGTCCTGGGATTGAGCCCCGCATTGGGGAGCTTAGCGGGGAGCCTGCTTCTCCCCTCTCTCTGCCTGCCTCTCTGCCTACTTGTGATCTCACGCTCTCTGTCAAATAAATTAAAATAATAATCATAATAAAAATAAAAAGTAGGCTCCATGCCAAACATGGAGCTTGAACTCATGACCCTGAGGTTGAGTTGCATGCTCTACGGACTGAGCCAGACAGGTGCCCCAAAAATATTTAGGCAGTTTTAAAATATCTTTTTAAAAACTTTCAAGTCTCTGTAAGAGATATATTTTATATTAGAACCAATAAAATACCAAAAAACCCCACCTGAACCAAGTTTCAATAAACAATATTTAGTGTTCTTGTGCTCTCTGGCATTTTTTAGTCTGTTCAGTATTTGAGAGTTTTTTGTTTTGTTTTTTGAGTGCTGATGGTGATCCACATGAATTTCATGACTATTAGGTTATGATCCACAGTTTGAAAAATAGTGATTTAGGGTATCACTTTTCTGGTATGGCCCACTAATATCACCCCATCTGGTTTAGCAATTAAGCACAAACTATGTGTAAATTACTGTTAGGCTTGTATGAATCACAGAGTCCCTGCATCTCTGCCCCTGAGAAGTTTAACACTGCAGTGGGGTAGTATACAATTTACTGTGTGTAAAGCAAATGAATTAAGGGGAGATAAAGAACACAATGGGGTTTAAAGGAAAGAGTGATATGGTTGAGATGATTGGTGGGTAGATCGGTCACAGAAGGCTTTTTAAATTGTGATTGAAGGACAAGTCTAATTTCAGTAGTCAGAGAAGGGTGAAGGAATTCATAGGCTGAGGAAACTGTGACCAAAGGGAGGAGAATATGAAAAGTTCTTGGGATAACAAGAAATCTAAAGTTGCTATTTGTAGACAGTTGGGCTTGAAGTTAGATCAAAAAGGGCTTTGAATGCAAAGCTACGAAGTTTGGATTCTGTTCTGTTTTTGAGGTCAGAATATAATTATATGTGCATTAATACCTAGGACTCTCTGTGCATTTAGTTTTTATTTAATTATTTACCCAAAGAGGTTGAATAACTTCCAAGGCCAAAGAGGAAAATCACTATTAGAATTAGAAGAATTTGGGGTGCCTGGGTGGCTCAGTGGGTTAAGCCTCTGCCTTCGGCTCAGGTCATGGTCTCAGGGTCCTGGGATGGAGCCCCGCATCGGGCTCTCTGCTCAGCAGGGAGCCTGCTTCCCTTCCTCTCTCTCTGCCTGCTTCTCTGACTACTTGTGATCTCTGTCTGTCAAATAAATAAATAAAATCTTAAAAAAAAAAAAGAATTAGAAGAATTTCAGAGCATCTAGTCTCTTGGGCTATCTTATACTATATAAAGAAGGGAACTAAGAACAACTAAGCTCTAACACCCATAGCTGGGAACAGCTGGTGAGGAGCTGGTTGCCTTTAATTTGTATAAGTTTTACTTCACAATCTAGCCTAGCTTGTCTAGGCTTCTCTTTTTAAGTTTTCTTTTTTTCTCTTTTTAAGTTTTTTTTTTTTTTTTTAATTTATTTATGTATTTGGGAGAGAGAGGAGAGGCAGGGTGAGAGGGGCAGAGGGAAAGAATCTTCAAGCAGACTCCATGCTGGGTGCAGGTTTCCATGTGGGGCTCCATGAGGATCTGACAACCCTGAGATCATGACTGTAGCTGAAATCTAGAGTCGGATGCTTAACCCACTGCTCCACCCTGGCCTCCCATTTCTCTTTAAGCTTAAAATGAGTGCACTTACTGTTGTGTTCACAGTTGGTAAGTTTGATCCTTACATGCTGCAGACCCACTGTGCTCTGCCCTACAATGTTCTGTTTTAGCTGTTCTAAGAATTCCTAGTCTGCTCCTCTGATTTGAAGATGCCTCCTTTAATTTAAATATTTGGTTTCTGCATATAGCATACTGTTGGGAGTTGAGGGGACTGAAGACAGACAGCTTAATATAGTACTAAGATTTACATGTGCTGTCTACCTTCAGAATGAAAATACATGCTTACATAAGAATTGGTGATGACCACAAAGTAAATTTTTGCTTTCTGTCTGTAATCTGAAGGGTACTTCAGGATTAAATTGTGTGATACGGTTTTAGTAAAATGCTAGGTAGTATGTATGTAGTCTCTTGTTTATAACTTAGTGTGCTCCCTGCTGTTAGTGTGCTCCCTGCTAAGCAAGTAAGGTTCTCATGGTAGTTGAGGAAATAAACCTATCTGCAAGGTATTGAAGTTGCAGAGTAAGAAATTGTATTTGAGTATCCTTATAGGTACTTCCTTCCATGAACTTAATTTATTATAAAAACATCTTTTAATTTTTTTATTTTTAAACTTTTTATTTTATTTATTTTTAAAAATATTTTATTTATTTATTTGACAGACAGAGATCACAGGTAGGCAGAGGGGCAGGCAGAGAGAGAGGAAGGGAAGCAAGCTCCCTGCTTAGCAGAGAGCCCAACTCGGGGCTTGATCCCAGGACTCTGGGATCATGAACTGAGCCAAAGGCAGTGGCTTAACCCACTGAGCCACCCAGGCACCCGAAAAAATCTTTTTAAAAATGATTTATTTTTGCTTAAGCTATCTAAAAGTGTAGGTTCTTGTGTCAGACCTCAGAGCAAAACTAAAATGACAGATCTATGTGTTCTGTGGACTTGAAACACAAGTAATTAGTTTACTTCTCTTTGGAAAAGTACAGAGTCTGCAGAGAGTCAGCTGCTTCTGTGGATATTCTCCCAGCTGTGTTCAAGCAGCTGATTACTTTTAGAGAACTATTCCAGGCGATTAACCAGGAAGTTGTTTTTTTTCCCCCCAAATACTGCAGTACTTTTATATTTATATGTCTGTCCTGTTTTAGTTAGGTTTATTTAGTATGTTTTAAAAAATTGGTATATTGGTTAAATTAATTTTTGGTGGTCTTGGAAAATGTGAAAGTTTTGGAAACTTCTTCCACTTCTTTTGCTGATTAGTTTAATCATTTAATCATCTATAAAGTTTATAACTTGTAAAGTGTGTCGTTTGTCGACTGAATGCATCATGGGTTACTTAATTTTTTTTTACCCAATGTTATTGTCATTTTGATTTTGGTAAGGTTAAAAACTACTTTCTGGATCTGTTTTCTCAAGATATGTAACTTGCATCTCTCTTTACTTGGAAACAGCAATGAGTTTTGTTCTCTGGCCGGTATTTTGAATCCAAGGAAATGTGACACTTATTTATGAGTTATGTGCTAGTAGATTATTTTAGATTTCCCTGCCTTACCCAGTTATCCTTTATATTGCTGATTCAGAAAAGGTCTTATTGTACCTTTCTTCTTCTTCTTTTTTAAAAAGATCTTATTTATTTATTTGACACAGAAAGCAAGAGCAGGAACACCAAAACAGGGGAGTGGCAGGCAGAGGGAGGGGGAGAAGCAGATTTCCTGCTGAGCAAGGAGCCTGATGAAGGGCTGATGGGACCCCGTGATCATGACCTGAGCTGAAGGCAGATGCTTAACTAACTGATCCACCCAGGTGCCCCTCTACACTTCTTTCTGTACACTCATGTATAGTACCTCTTGAGAGTAATTGAATGTTTAGGAAATAGCTAGTAGGATTCAGGGTGCAGGCTCTTGTCCTAGAACAAACTTACCCCATCACAAGAGGAGTCATGTTTTTAATCACATTATCTAGTAATCCAGAAATAGTAGTGAAATAGAACTTTAAAAAATTAAGATTTCTTCTTTGGTAATTTGTGTCACTTACAAACTAAGATTGTTGATAAACCTGGTTGATTTTATCCTTTAACTTTCATTATGATCAGTGTACCAAATTAAAAACATTTGGGGGTTCCATTTCAATTGGCCATGAAGGCAAGGGTCCAAAATACAGCAGATCTCAGACTTTCTGAGTTGGTGTTGGGAAATGATTTAAAACTGATTACATTTGTTTACTGTTCAGTAACTGAGGGGGGTTGGTTCTCAGCAGTAGTAGTGTACATGGGAAGCTATATTAGGCTAGGGAAACCATAATGGCTACTGGCAACTTTTTTAACCCCCACCTAACATTCATCATCCCATAATGTAAAGAAGTAACCCAATTTTCACATTCAGCCTTACTTTTAAATAGTTTAAATAGAACCATGCAATACTACATGCTGACCAAATGTTTAAAGACAAAAACTGAAAAACTAACAATCCTATCAAAACAAAATAAGTGATGTTGTAAATAGTTTTAGTATCAGAACTTTAAGACCTTACTGGTAATTCTTTAGCCTCTGTCATGTGAGGGAACCCACTGTACTTAATTTTTTTTTTATACTAAGTGTGGTGCATTTTGTTTTCATGGATGAAACAGTATAATTATAATAGATTATTCCCAGAATTTACGTGAAATAAAGACTCGCTTTTTAAATGTCGACATGTTTATTTCTTACTACTCCTTACTTCATTTTGCTATCCTTGGAGTCAGTGTTATTTTTAAAATTAATAACAGTTAGTTACTTTTATTTTCAACACATTTGAGTAAAAGAAAACATAGCCTCACTTTGAAATTGCTTATGTAATTGAATGCCATATTTTACTCTTAAGCATTATTTCTGTTACATTATAATAGAAAGCAAAATTATCACTAATATTAAAGTTTGAAAAATGTAGAGCTTGCATAATGTTTTTAGTACTTCCCCCTAAACAGTGAAACCAGTATAAAAGTTAAAAATAAGGAGTGGAATTATGGAAGTACATGAAGGAAAACCATTATTGAATGTTTTTTGTGCTAGTCTTAATAATTTTTCATTCATTGGCAGAGAGAGAGAGAGAGAGAGAAAGAGTACAAGCAGGGGAAGCAGCAGAGGGAGAGGAAGAAGCAGGCTCCTCCCCACCCTACAACCCTCCCCGAGCAGGGAGCAGGGAGCCCAATGTGGGGCTCTGTCCCAGGATCCTGGAATCATGACCTAAGCTGAAAGGAGTTGCTTAACCGACTCAGCCATCCAGGTGCCCCTTAAGGAAAAATTTTAATGAGTACTTACTACCTGAACATGGGATTAGACACTGGGGATAGAAAGATGAGTAACGTGTAGTCCTTGCCCTTAGGAAATTAGCTGCATGTAGCAAAGTTTATCCATTTCTCTACTGAAGGACATTTGGTTGTTTTCAAGTTTTTGTAATTATGAATAAAGCTTCTATGACATCTGCAGGCTTTTTTTTTTTTAAAGATTTTATTTATTTATTTGACAGAGAGAGATCACAAGTAGGCAGAGAGAGAGAGAGAGAGAGGAGGAAGCAGGCTCCCTGCTGAGCAGAGAGCCTGATGCGGGACTCGATCCCAGGACCCCGAGATCACGACCCGAGCCGAAGGCAGCGGCTTAACCCACTGAGCCACCCAGGCGCTCCCATCTGCAGGTTTTTGTGTGGACAAGTTTTCAACTCCCTTGGGTAATACCAAGGAGGACAATTGCTAGTTCAGGTGGTAAGATTATGTTAGTTTTGTGAGAAGTTTCCAGTCTTCCAAAGTGGCTGTACTATTTGGCATCCCCACCAGCAATGAAGGAGCATTTCTGTTAATCCATATCCTTGCCAACATTTGGTATTGTCAGTGGTCTGGATTTTGGTTATTTTATTAGGTGTATAGTGGCATAAAATTCACTCTTTTAATTATAAAGTATTGTAATATGTTAGAGAAAATTTGGAGACTAAGGAAAAGAAAAATAATCCCCCATCTTATCATCCTAACAAAACTACTTTTGGTATTTTGGCTTTTATGTAGGCATCTTATATAAAGTTGAGATCGTACTGTTATATATAATTTGTAATCTAATTTTTAAAATTAATACTTTATTTACCAGAACAGTTTGATTTACAAAAGAAAATATCAGAGAGTTCCCATATATCCTTCTCCCACCTCAGCCATATAATTTTTCCTATTTTGAACACCTTCATGAGTATTGTCCTTTTGTTTAAATTAAGGAACCAATATTGATGTATTATTACTAACTTAAGCCCATAGTTTGTTCACATTTCTTTAGTGTCTAGTCCTGATGTCTTTCTGTTCCAGGATCCCATCCAGGATACCACATTACATTTAGTTGTCATGTCTTTTTAAGCTCATTTTGGCTGTAACAGTATCTAAAAAGTCTTTGATGACCTTTTGATGACCTTAACAGTATCTCAAGTGTTTTTGATGACCTTTTGATGACCTTGACAGTTGTATTAGTCAGGTATACTATAGGATGCCTGACTACTGGAATTTGTCTGATTTTTTTTTTTTCCATGATTAGACTGGGGTTTTGTTTTGGGGGGAGAAATATTACACAGGTCAAGTACCATTTTCATTAGTTCAAGTGAGGAGTACATACTGTTATTATGATTTGTGATGTTGATCATCTGGCGGAAGTTGTGCTCAGCCCCTCTCCCCTACTGTACCCTTTGGATAGGAGTCACACCCAGCGTAGCTTACACTTAAGGAGTAGGGAGTTATACTTCTCCCCTCTAGAGTGTAGTATCTGTTTAATTTATTTAGAATTGTTCTGCATAGGAGAAGGATGCCTCTTCTCCTCCATGTATAAATTTATCAATCATTTATGTCATTATGGGCTCAATGGATACTTATTTTATAATATGGGTTTTATAATCCAATACTGCTTTATTTTATTGCTCTAGTTGTTCTAGCTTTGACCATTGGTTGGTCTTTCAGTTGGCCCCTGTGCCTTTTGCCATACCCTCCTCCCCATTAATGTTTGGGTTGTTTTGTTTTGTTTTGTTTTTGAGCACTTCTTTACTTTCTGGCACTACAAAAGGCTCTGGGCTCATGTTGTGTATTTCATGCTCAATCCTAGAATCAGCCATTTCTCCAGTGGGTCCTAGTTATTTTTAGTGGGGAATGGTATTAGAAAGCAAGATCTGGGCACTAGATGCGGTGGTAGCTACCAGGGTATAACTTCTTTCAGGTCCTCTCAATTGACAACAAAAGAATATATGTGTATATTAGCCCCTGTATATATGCATATCTGTAAATATTTCTATATGTAACCATCTTTATCTGCATTAAGTTAAACATGAGTTCTTACTGATACTGTAGCTTTACTCCATTACCATATGATTTTTTGGTTACTCTCCCTTGCAGATCTGTGCATTTCCACTTCAAAGGTGAGAAATTTGGTTTCCCATGTTCATCATTCATTTACTTAATTGTTTAATTCCAGTATACACGTATAGCAGTTGTTAACTTGTACCTTGGGGAAGCAATTTTATTGACTAGAGTATAGTATTTATGTGCAGTCGCTTTTTTTTTTTTTTTTTAAAGATTTTTATTTATTTATTTGAGAGAGAGAGACAGTGAGAGAGAGCACGAGCGAGGAGAAGGTCAGAGAGCGAAGCAGACTCCCCATGGAGCTGGGAGCCTGATGCGGGACTCGATCCCGGGACTCCAGGATCACGCCCTGAGCCGAAGGCAGTCGTCCAACCAACTGAGCCACCCAGTTTTGCCTTTATCTTACAGAATTCATTATGGTTACTTAGGTCTGTACCTTTTTCCCCTATTCCCTTCAGTGAGGTTGTTTAAAATACATTTGAAATACGAATAGATTCTCTTGTCACAGTCTGGGATTCTCCCAACCTGCTAGCTGGGTTTTTTTTTTTTTTTTTTAATTTGCTTACCTTCAGGTTTACTCAATGTTATAAATATCCTTAAGTTTTGCAAATGCATTTTGTCGTGATTGTGTGTTACAGTGTCATACAAAATAGTTTTATTGCCCTAAAAATCCCCGTGCTTCACTTATTCATCCTTCCTCTCCCTCCACACCCCAGCAACACACTGATCTTTGCGTTTTCCAGAATGTTGTATAATTGGGATCATACAGTATATAGCTTTTTCATATTATCTTCTTTCCCTTAGCAATATGCATTTTAACGTCTCTCCCCCGTACCATGTCTTTCTGTGACTTGATAGCTCATTTCTTTTTATAGCTGAATATATTCCATTGACTGAATGGATAAACAGTTTTGTTTAGCCATTCACTTAAGAAGGATATCTTGGTTGCTTTCAGGTTTTGGCAATTACGAATAAAGCCGGTATAAACGCTTGTATGTGGGGTTTTGTGTAAATACAAGCTTTCAAGTCAATTGAGTGAATACCTAGTAGTGTGATTGCTATGTCTTATGGTTGAGACTAAGTTTAGCTTTTTAAGGAACTATCAGTCTGTATTCCAAAGTGGCCATACTGTTTTGCATTCCCACCAGCAATGAGTGAGTTGCTCTTGTTCACATCCTCATCGTCATTTCGTGTCATTAGTTTTTTTGGATTTTAGCTATTCAAGTAGGTGTGTGGTATCTTGTTTTGACTTGCAGTTCTCTAGTGATGAATGATGTTGAGTAAATTTTCATGCTCTCTTTTTCCCTAGGTTTTATTTATTTATTAGAGATAGAGAAAGCACAAGCAGGGGGAACAGCAGAGGGGGAGGGAAAAGGAGGCTCTCCCCTGAGCAAGGGAGCTCCATCCCAGGACCCCCATTCAAGGAGCCTGGGATCATGACCTGAGCTGAAAGCAGACATTCAACCCCCTGAGCCACCCAGGTGCCCCACTTTTCATATTCTTATTTGCTGTCTATAAATCTTCTTTGGTGAGGTGTCATATCTTTCGTCCAGTTTGTAATTGGGTTGTTTGTGTTTTTATTGTTGAGTTTTAAGAGTTCTTTCTATATTTTGGATACAAGTCCCTTATCAGATATGCATTTTCCGTATTTCACCCCAAGGGTGTAGCTTGTTTTTCATTCTCTTAACAGTATCTTTCACAGAGCAAAAGTTTTTAATTTTAATAAAGTTCAGCCTAGCAGTTTTTTTTTCTTAGATCACATTTTTGTTGTTGTATCTAAAATCTCTTTGCCATACCCTAGCTTGTCTCCTATGTTACCTTTTAGAGGTTGCATTTTATAATCCACTTTTTAAAAAATAAGATTTTATTTATTTATTTGATAGAGAGCTAGAGAGCACAAGCAAGGGGAGCGGTAGAGCAAGAGGGAGAAGCAAGCTTCTTGCTGAGCAGGGATCCTGATGAGGAGCTCCATCCAAGTACCCTGGGTTCATGACCTGAGCCTCACGCAGACACTTAACGGTCTGAGTCACCCAGGCACCCCTACAATCCACTTTGTAACATAATATTGGCTCAAACATCGTTAGATATTTTCTTCATCTCCATAATTTTAAATGATTGTTTTATAGCTAATTTGTGCTATAATTTTAACTATTCATCCCTCTTATTTTTTTAAATTATTTTTTTATTTTTAAAGATTTTAATTAATTAATTAATTAATTAGGCTGATAGAGATCACAAGTAGGCGGAGAGGCAGGCAGAGAGAGAGGAGGAAGCAGGGTCCCTGCCGAGCAGAGAGCCCAATACGGGGCTTGATCCCAGGACCCCGGGATCATGACCTGAGCCTAAGGCAGAGGTTTTAACCCATTGAGCCACCCAGGCGCCCCTCTTTTTTTTTTTAAATAACAACAGAAATTTGGAAACAATCTTTTTCTTTGTTTAGGAATATTTCATTTTTTCTTTCAACATACTTGAGAGTGGTCCACATACAAAGGTTAGTAAGTTCTTATTACTCTCTTGGAGCTCCTATTTTGATGTTTTCCTTTGGATAAATTTTTCGGTAATGCCATTTTAATTGACAAGATAGGAACGTTTTAATAACTTTAGATGCATATTACCTGTAAAATTGCTTTTCAGAAGGATTTTACCTACATAGTCATCATCTCATTTTCCCTGTAAATTAACATTAGAAGCATTGAGGTGGGGCAGCTGGGTCGCTCTGGCCATTAAGCTTCTGCCTTTGGCTCAAGTTGTAATCTCAGGGTCCTGGGATGGAGGTCTGCATCTCAGGATTCCTGCTCAGCTGGGAGCCTGCTTCTCCCTTTCCCTCTGCCCTGCTCCCTGCCTTCATGCTCTCTCTCTCAAATAAATAAATAAAATCTTAAAAAAGTATTGAGATAATAATTTTGCGCTTTTTAAATTGTTGACTAGTTTTGCTATTTATTGGAAAAAGCTCAAACATTTTAGAAATCTTTGGCCATTTACATTCTCTAGTTATACTTCTCTTTTCCTGTCAATAAGGTGTTTTTAAATGTAAGATGCAAAATGTTCTTATTTCTGAAACAAATTACAAAAAATTTCTTTATTTAGTGGTCCAGAATAGTAATTTTGTGTAGATGCATCCAAGCTTCACTTCTTTTGGCTATGTTCGGCTTACATGTGATTGAATCTCTTATCTCAGGAGTTTAAGGGCAAAGTACAGCCTGATTGCTAAGACAATTAGTCAATAAACATACTCCCAGACTTGATTGTTTGCCTAAGTAAGATAGTGAGGAGGCAGAGTTAGATGAAAAGGAGTCAATCTAAACCAGTCAGATGCCTTAACTATAAATTAGAAAGGACATATATTCACATTTCAGTAGAGTAGTTCCTTGTTTTTATAGTCTAGTGTACCCACCAACTGGGCAATGAACCAATGAAAAGTCAAAGGAAGTGTCTCTCTTCTGATGTGTCAAGGGTCTGTTTTTCTCCAACTTGGAGTCTTCATCCAATTTCTATAAAGATACGTTGTGGACACAGTGGGGAGGTTTATAAAAAGCTTTGTGTAATTGAAGAAATAATAGGTATGTAAAATTTAAAAAAAACTACTCATAGTTCTAGTCACTCTAAACTATTTTCATATTTTACACATTGTGCCTTTTCTTGGGCAAAAATATTTTATGCGCTCATAATCACAATACCCAGTATTTTGCATTTAACATAATATAAGAACTTTTCCATGTTATGTTGCATATGTAGTCTTTACAGATTTTTTTTTTTAAGATTTTTATTTATTTATTTGATAGAGATCACAAGTAGGCAGAGAGGCAGGCAGAGAGCAGGCTCCCCACCGAGCAGAGAGCCCGATGTGGGGCTCGATCCCAGGACCCCGAGATCATGACCTGAGCCTAAGGCAGAGGCCCAAACCACTGAGCCACCCAGGCGCCCCCTTTACAGATATTTTTAAAAAAATAATTGGTCCGGGGGTGTCTGAGTAGTTCATTCAGTTAAGCGTCTGACTCTTGGTTTTGGCTCAGGTTGTGATCTCAGGACTGTGAGATTGCGTTCTGCATTGGTCTTGGTTTCAGTGGAGAGTCGGCTAGAGATGCTCTCTCCCTCTCCCTCCCACTGTGTTCCACCCCATGCTCTCTCTCTCTCTCTCTCTCAAATAAATAAAATCCTAAAACTAAACAACTGGAAAAAGAATTGTATGATCCATTTGCTTGATGTACTTCAATGTCTCTCCCTCTCTCTCCCACTGTGTTCCACCCCATGCTCGCTGACTCGCTCGCTCTCTCTCAAATAAAATCCTAAAACTAAACAACTGGAAAAAGAATTGTATGATCCATTTGCTTGATGTACTTCAATGTCTTTATTCAGAGTACTTTAAAAGTAGAATAAGGATTGTGTTTCACTCTGATGATGGACTCCTATTTCACATTTATAAATGAGGATATTGTATAATAATTTTTATTTAGTTTTATTTTTTTAAAGATTTTACTTACTTATTTGAGATAGAACGAGAGAGAGCGAGCACAAGCATGGGGAGAAGCAGGCAGAGAGAGAAGCAGAGTCTCTGCTGAGCAGGGAGCATGATGTGGGGCTCCATCCCAGGACTCTACTGGGATCACGACTTGAGCTGAAGGCAGACGCTTAACTGACTGAGCCACTCAGGTGCTCCTAATTTTTATTTTTTAAGATTTAATTTTTTAAGTACTCTACACCCAGAGTGGGGCTTGAACTCAGGATCCCAAGATCAAGAGCCTCTCTGTCTACTTGTGATCTCTGTCAAGTAAACAAATAAAATCTTTAACAGAAAGAAAAAAAAAAAAAAAAAAAAAAAAAAGAATCACTTGCTTAAAGATTTATTTTTATTTTTTAAAGATTTTATTTTTAAGTATCTATATCCAACGTGAGGTTTGAACTCACAACCCTGAGATCAAGAGTCATATGCCCCACCTATTGAGTCAGTCAGATGCCCCAATAATTTTTATTTTTAAATAAGTGTTATTGAGGTTTATGTATGGTCCGATGCACACAGCTTAAGTGCAGAGTTTGAGTTTTGACAGAGGTATAGACCCATTTAACTACCCCCCCAGTCAAGATACAGAATACTTCTGTCATTTCTGAAAGCTTCCTTGTGTTCCTTTGCATTCAGTAGTTACCCGTGCCCCGCAGATAACCACTGATAGGATTTCTACCACTGTAGAATAGTTTTCCCTATTCTGGTAGTTAAATAGATGGAATCAAATCAATCACAGACCCTTTTCTGTTTCACTTCTTTTTCTCATTGTGTTTTTGAGATTCATCCATGTTGTTGTGGATATCAGTAGTTTTGGTCTTTTTTATTGCCAATTAAGAGTTCATTGCATGAGTGTGCCACAATTTTTTAAAAAATCTGTTTACCTTTTGATAGATAGTGGGCTGTTTTTAGCTTTGGACTGTTAACGAATAAAGCCTCAGTGAACATTCAGCAGCAGTTGTTTATAAGAAATTGCCAGATTGTTTTTGCTTTGTGCTCCCATTAGCAGTGTATGAGAAGTCCATTTCTTCTATATCTTTGGCAAAAGTTGGTTTTATCCTCTTTTTTATTTTAACCATTCTTGTGGGCATGTAGCCACTGTGTTTTAATCAATATAATTGAAATCTGTGTCATATTGCTTGCAGTTATAGGAATTTATTGTCTTTTTTTTACAGGCTATCTCCAAGGGACTAATTGCCCTTTAATTACTTTTTGTGAATGTCACAGGAGTGGGGGGTCAAGATAATATTCTGTTTACCACACAGAATGGCTCCTTGTCGTTCTTGCCTTGCCTTCTTCTACAAATCCTGACTATTTAGAGCTTTCCCCCCTTGCTTTTCAGAGTGTTTATATTAGCTTTACAATTTCCCCTGTTGGCTTACTTTAGTTGAACTGAAGTCTTATCTGAAACCACGCACCTGGGTGGCTTAGTTGGTTAAGCATCTGCCTTCAGCTCAGGTTAGGATCCCAGAGTCCTGGGATCAAGCCTAGCATGGGGCTCCCTGCTCAGTGGGAAAACGGCTTCTCCTTCTCCCTCTGACTGCTGCTCTGCCTATTGTGCACTCTTTTTCTGTCAAATAAATAAATAAAATATTTTTTAAAAAGTAAATAAATAAAGCCACTCCCCTTAGCTAGCTAAAGGCCTGATAGGGCCAGATTTTGGTCTTGTGTAAAAAATGAGAATTTTATTAAAATTATTAGGTATATTTTTATAATGCTGAAAACACAAAGTATATGTTTTAGGTATATCTGATTACCCAGAGAAACAAAATTTGTAGATTGTTGGAGATTTTTACTAGCCTTTTTTTCTCTTATGCTTTATTATGAAAAATTTCAAGCATACAGAAAAGTTGAAGGTAATGCCCACTGAATACCTGCATACCCACCACCTAAATTTTATAATTAACATTTTGCTGAATTTGTTTAATCAAATACCTTCTGAAAATGTTTTGATAGTGTGGTTGAGCTGTTCCCTTTCTTTGTGGAAGAACGTAGATGAGTGGGACCCATTGAGCAGTAGTTACTTGTGTGTGGTATAGGACTAGGTGGTTCTCTGATACAGTGATATTATGAAGGTGATTTCCTTCTTGTGATGGGTCAGCGTAGGTTGAGAGCTCAATCATTTATTTTCAGATGAATTCCAGCTACATTTTATTACAAAGGCAGAAGATGGGCAAGGAAGATTGGTGATAGAAAGGATTTGTGTCATCAGGAGGCCAAAATGCTACTAACCTGCTTGCCCAACTGATACAAATACTATCACATGAATAGCTGTCATTTATTGAGTAGTTACCGTCTTCTAGAGCTTTATCTCATTTTAGTTCTCATTCTGTTAGCTAGGTATTATTAGCACCATTTTATGGGTTAGGAAACTGAGGTTCAGTGAGATTGAATAATTTAGCAGTGTCTCATCTGTTAAATGGCACAAGTGTTACTCAAAGCCAAGTCTCTCTGACTCTAAAACCCATGCTTTGAACCAGAAGTCAACTGCTGGAAGTTTCCTTCATTGAAGAATTTATAGTTTACATTTATGTCTTTAGAATTGTCCAAATTGGGCCACACTTTGAGCTTGATATGGTGGCGTTCTTGTGGAAAAGAGGGTATCATAAACATTTTTATAATTGCAGAGTCCTCTTATTTTGAGGAGGGAGGATCCTTTTTGAAATTAAACATCCTGGGGTTTTTACTGACCTCATTTCATTCTCTGAAGAATGAAGGAATTTCCAGCCTTGTATTAAATTGTGGAATGTATAACATTCCATTTTTAGTAGAACCAAATAAACATTAGCAAGTGTGTTTAGAATGTGACAGTGGTAGTTCGTTCCTGTCTTTATTTAATTTTTTAAAAGAGGTTTTTAGGATGATAGCCAATTTGAAGCTTGGTCTTTCTGATAAAGAATTGAAACGTAAGCAAGCTTTCTTGCTCCCTGGCTCTTGGAATAAGCCCTACTGAAGTTTCCCAGATGACTTTCAGGGCTTGTTTTTTGAGTGACCCAGGAACAGTGTATTTTTTTTTTTTTAAAGATTTTATTTATTTATTTGACAGAGAGAGATCACAAGCAGGCAGAGAGAGAGAGAGAGGAGGAAGCAGGCTCCCTGCTGAGCAGAGAGCCCGATGCGGGACTCGATCCCAGGACCCTGAGATCATGACCTGAGCCGAAGGCAGCGCTTAACCCACTGAGCCACCCAGGTGCCCAGGAACAGTGTATTTTAATGTAAAAACTGAATGGATGGTGGAAGTATGCATTGAAAGCAGTAGTTCTTCACCTTTGTGGTTAAGAACTTTTAAAGGTTAAGAACTTTTAAAGCCAGTGGAAGCAGTGGACCCCATACTCATGGTGAAAAATACGTATATGCACAAATAGAGTTTTACAGACAAATGATATAGGTGTTCACCAACCCCCAGCCTATTGACAGAATACCCCAGATTAAAGATACCTTAAAGGAGAAAAAAATGGGGAGCTGAAAAATAAGATTTTAGTATAGTTAAACTTTTTTCATAAATATGTGTTTCATAAAATTGCTTATACTAACATAAAAATCTTGTTTTAGTATCCAAGGTGTTCAGTCTCTAAAGTGAGTTTTCCCTACTTTGTTAAAAAAAAAATTTTAAGGGTATTCATGAATAAGCTAAGATTCCTAAGGGTAGAGGAAGCTCTCTATGTTGATTTCTAAATTTTTGCTCTTTTCAATTTTTTCTGCCAGCAAAACATGTTTCTAGAACTATTGATAAGGCTAAAGATTAGATGAAATCCTTTGACAATTCCCAACTTTAGGTTTCCATTTCTTCTTCAACCAACATTTCTTCAGCAGCGATGCAATACTTTGTTCTTTTTTTTTTTTTTTTAAGATTTTATTTATTTATTTGACAGAGAGGGAGATCACATGTATGCAGAGAGAGTCAGGCAGAGAGAGAGGGGGAAGCAGGCTCCCCGCTGAGCAGAGAGCCCGATTCGATTCGGGGCTCCATCCCAGGACCCTGAGATCATGACCTGAGCCGAAGGCAGAGGCTTAATCCACTGAGCCACCCAGGAACCCCACAATACTTCATTCTAGTGCAAGTATTCAGGTGGTGGTCCTAGCGAGTTACATGTTTCATTACAGTAATCCTCACAACAATCCTTTTAGGGGCTTATTATTGTCCCTATTTTACAGATGCAGAAAACAATGCTAAGAAAGCTTAAATGACTTAGTTAAGACCAGTGCCTGCACTGAAGGTAGGGCCAAAAATTTGAACCCATAGCTTCAAAGCTCATTTTCTCTCTGTTTTACCCTCTGGCTCTGTGATGAGAGTTGATCTTTTTTTCTGATTACTAGTTTGACCTGATCCAAATCTTAAAAGCCCAAATTTCTACCAGTGGAAGGGGTGCTTTTATTTTTTTCTATAGCTAGCCAATTGTAAAATTATTGAATTTTTGTGTGTGTGTATAAGTTAGACTTTAGGTTGTGTAAGGTCTAGAGTGCTGAATTTACTGATTAGATTGTTAAACCCAAAAGGAAGGAGGTTTAGCAGGGTGATCTCCTGCCTGTTCTGTTTATATAAATGGATGTTTCAGATACCAGAGTTTGACAGAGACAGTTCCAGTGACTGGAAAGTTTGTGGAAAGCTTGTTACTAAACTTAGCATCATTTTCAGGAAGGAAAAATCCTAATGGTTTGGAACTGAAAAAGAGCTTAACTCTAAAGGGTTGTAGATAAGCTTTTATCGCACTGAGTAAAGGCCAGGTGTCTATTTCTTAACTCTTGGGAGATAGCCATGGAGGGAACCTCCAGCTCAGCTAGCTGCCTTGTGGTTTTTGCTGAGACAGCAGGCAGGGTCAGCATCGTAGAAAGGTAGTTCACAAAACTCACTTTGCTGAGTGAGTTTTGTGACACTCAGCATCTTTCTTGACAAAATTATTGTTCTTCCAAACCTTGTACTTTTCCTAGTTGCAGCCTTCTTATCCAGTGAAGCAGGGAGGAGAATGAGTAGGTTGATTTACTATATAACTTTAGATGTAGGTTCTTTTCGTTTGAACTGACGACACAGGGCTTTAAGTGAGATAGCACAGAGCAGAAAGAAGAGTAGATAGAATGCTAAGAGAGAATAATTGATGTAATTGGGAGGACAAAAGTTGGTTCAGATAATGAAATTTCAAAATTGCCTTTTTATTAAAAACCAAGTGATAAAAGAAATTATTTATATGAAAATATATACCACTTAACTCCCAAGGTGATGAAACTTCCTTTATAGGAAAATTAAATTGACTGATTTGGAGTTACGGGATAGAATCAGATATAAATATAAAAAATTATTTTAAGCCATACTTTTGAGTCTTTACAAATTAAAGGAATGCATTTTGTAAAAAAAAATTTCTTCTTACAGAAATTTTAGGAGGTTTAAAAAGAGCTAAGTAGAGTTCAAATGGCAGTATTATTAAAAGGTGTTTTGAATGTACTGTATACATGCTTGGTTAGGATGAGGAAATTGGCTTTGAAAGCTTTGTTTCCTCTGCAGCTTCACCATGTGCTTTTCCTGAAGCTCTGTGTGGGATTCTAGCATAGAGGAAGGGCAGGCCCTCTCACCTGTTTCCATTTTTTCTCCCTGCCATAAGTTCACAAATACTTTTTCATGTATGATCTATAAAAATAATAACAGCTTTTCTGGAACCAAATTAATCTTGATTTTATGGTTCATACTGTGTGACAGTGGGGGCAGGAGGGTGGAGTTACAAGGTGTTTGGACCCTTCTGGTTTATGGGATTTCTTTTTCCCTTTTTCCCCTTAGGAACGGCGTGAATGTTGAGGGGGCGACACACAAGCAGGTGGTGGACCTGATCCGAGCAGGCGAGAAGGAATTGATCTTGACAGTGTTATCTGTACCTCCACATGAGGCAGATAACCTAGATCCCAGTGACGACTCGTTGGGACAATCATTTTATGATTACACAGAAAAGCAAGCAGTACCCATATCGGTCCCCACATACAAACATGTGGAGCAGAATGGTGAGAAGTTTGTGGTGAGTGTTAGCTCAACTCAATCCTCAAAACATTTAGCTTTTATTTCCCCTCGATCTTGTCATTTATGATATATATTAGAGCATTAGAAGTAATCACCACAACTTTGATTAGTTTGTCTACCAGCAAGATGGGTTCATACATAAATAAAAGATACTGATTATGATTTTTGCAGGGAGTAAAGTACGGTAATGGAGAGGATTTCTATTTCTGTTTAAATATAATTCCACTGTCTTTCCAGACAGTTTTAAGTTTGCATTCTGGTCTTTTGTAAACATGTTTAAGTTGGTTTTGTTGACTTGTTTGTTCTTTTATTGGTTGCCATATATCTTTGCTAATAGCAGTCTCACTTATTGTTGACTCTGTAGAGCTATAGAGCAAGGTTAATTTCAAAAGATGGTGTTTTCTAAAACATTTGGGTAATACAGAATTTGTCCACATCAGAACCTACAAATGCCCTGCACTCCTTTCTACCTCTTGTTCATTTTCGTTTTCTTTGGAGATCCTGGTTGAATGATTAACTTGGGTTTTCCGCAAGGTCCTAAGTATGCTCTGACTACAGTTCTCATGCACTGTTCTATATATTGTCAACCTGTTACTGTTGTAGATGTGCAGGAACGCCCATCTTGAGTTCTGGGTGATATGTGCCAGCCTCTTTTTTGAGTGCCTTGCTTGTTCCTCAAAACCTGATAGGGGCTGGTAGCCCAATATACTTATTTTTTCTCTTCATTGAGGTATGCTTTATTTGCCTTTGATTATTTGGGGAGTGTTGAAATAATGAGAAATTCATTATTCTTTGTAGAAAGTGCAGTGTGTTCTGTTAGATATTGGCAAAGAGACCATATGTGTTTCAAGGTCAACTGCTGACTATAGTTGTAGTCTCTGAAACTGGGATTTATTCCCTGTGTAGGAATGAGCCACAGGACATTTATGGTAAATTCTTTTTAGTGGAGAGATAAGAAAAGCAAGCAGAGAAGCCAGAAAAGTTCAGAAGGATCAAATAGTGTTCACCTGCATCTTTAATTTAGCTGGTGATGGTAATCCATATAGCACAGTTTATGTCAGCCTGGTCTACGGATTCTCAAAGCCTTACTCACAAAGTTTAGAGTTTTGTGTTTTGGAGGTACTATACTTTGAATCACAAGGCATGTAAAAAGTAGAAATCAAGGTCAGCTCCTAAAAGTAGAGCAGATTCGATGTTGAGACCTTTTGGGAATTACCTGAGACCTTTGGAACCTCTGTAGACTTTAGAAAAGGAATGAAACTACTAATTATCCGTTTTAAGAAAATCGGTATTACTGAACATAATTTACCAACATTAACATTCACCCAGGTTAAATGTTCAGTTTCATGAGTTTGGATAAATGTACATAGTTTTACAATCACCATCATCACAATCAAGATACAGAACATTTTCACCACCCCAGAAAGTTCCCTGGTGACCCTTTGCAGTCAGTCCTCTCCTTATAACACCACCCCTGTCGACCACTGATGAGCTGCCTGTTAGTATATTTTGCCTTTTCTCAATGTCAAATAAATGAAATCATATAATAATATTATATATATATATAATCATATAATAAGTAGTTTTTGGTATCTGGCTTTGTTCATTTTGTTCATTTTTTTAAAAGATTGATACATGTTGCATATATCAGTAATTTGTTCCTTTTAATTGCAGTTAATTTTTAATTGAATAAATTTACTACAGTTTGTTTTTCCAGTGGCTTTTTGATGCATGTTTGGGTTGTTTCCAGTTTGGGGCTATTATGACTAAACCATGAAATAACATTAATATATGGGGCTTTATGTAGATGTATATTTTAATTTCTCTTGAGTAGCTAGAAGTGGAATTGCACGGTCATATTGTAAATGAAAGTTTAACCTTTTTTTTCCCTTTGAAGTTTTTTTTTTTTTAAGATTTTATTTATTTATTTGACAGACAGAGACCACAAGTAGGCAGAGAGGCAGGCAGAGAGAGAGGGGGAAGCAAGCTCCCCGCTGAGCAGAGAGCCTGATGTGGGACTTGATCCCAGGAACCTGGGATCATGACTTGAGCCGAAGGCAGAGGCTTTAACCTACTGAGCCACCCAGGTGCCCTCCTTTGAAGTTTTTATTTATCTGTTTGAGGGAGAGCGTGAGCACAAGTTGGGGGGGGGGGAGAGAGAGGGGGACAGGGAGAAGGACAAGCAGACTCCCCACTAAGCAGGGAAACCCATGCAAGGCTCAATCCCAGGACCCCAGGATCATGACCTGAGCAGAAGTCAGATGCTTAACTGACTGGGCCACCCAGGTGCCCCTAATCTTTTTTTATTCCCCAAAGATTTTATTTATTTTTTTGAGAGGAGCAAGAGAGGGAACAGGAGTGAGGGGAGGGAGAGGGAGAAGCAGACTCCCCTGCTGATCAGGGAGCCCGGTGTGGGGCTTGATCCCAGGACCCCGGGATCATGACCTGAGCCAAAGGCAGATGCTTAACCCCATGAACCACCCCGGAGCTTATTTTCATGTCCTTAGTGGCCATTCTTACATTTTCATTGTTGAATTGTTCAACTTTTCCCCCCAACTTTAAAAAAAGATTTTATTTATTAGAAAGAGTGAACATGAGAGAACGAGTGGGGGCAGGGGTAGAGGAAGAGGGAGAAGTGGACTTCTCGCTGAGCATGGAGCTGATCACAGTGCTCCATCCCAGGACCCTGAGATCATGACCTCAGCTACCCAGGTGCTCCTCCCATTTTAAAACTTAAGTTTTTTATCTTCTTTTTTTTTTTAAAAGATTTTATTTATTTATTTGACAGAGATCACAAGTAGGCAGAGAAGCAGGCAGAGAGAGAGGAAGGGAAGCAGGCCCCCCGCTGAGCAGAGAGCCTGACATGGGACTCAATCCTAGGACCCTGAGATCACGACCCAAGCCGAAGGCAGCGGCTCAACCCACGAGCCACCCAGGCGTCCCTTATCTTCTTATTTTGTTGCTAAGAGCTCTTTATGTATTTGGAGTCCTTTATCAAAGAGGTGTTTTGTAAAGTATTTTTCCCAGGCTGTGGCTTGCCTTTTTAAAATTTTTTATTTATTTAAAAGATTTTATTTATTTGAGAGAAAGCATGAGAGGGGGTAGGGTCAGAGGGAGAAACACACTCCCTGCTGAACAGGGAGGCTTATATGGGCTTGATCCTGGGACTTCAGGATCATGACCTGGGCCGAAGGCAGTTGCTTAACCCAACTAAGCCACCGAGGCACCCCTTACTTTTATTTTTAAAATTTTTTGTCATATGTTCAATTAACCAGCATATAGTACATCATTAGTTTTTGATGTAGTGTTCAACATTTGATTAGTTGTGTATAACACCCAGTGTTCATCACCCCCACGTGTCTCCTTAATACTCATCACCTGGTTACCTTATCCCCCAACCCCTCTCCCTTCTGTGACCCTCAAGTTCCCAGAGTCCAGAGTCTCTCATGGTTTGTCTCGTCTCTGATTTCTTCCCATGCAGTTTTCCTCTCTTCCCCTGTGGTCCTCTGTGCTATTTCTTCTGTTCCACATAGGAGTGAAACCGTATGATGATTGTCTTTCTCTGCTTGACTTATTTCACTTAGTATAATCCCCTCCAGTTCCATCCATTTTGATGCAAATGGTAGGTATTCATCCTTTCTGATGGCTGAGTCATACGCCATTGTATATATGGACCACATCTTTATCCATTCATCCGTTGAAGGACATTCTTTTTATTTTTAGCAGTATCTTTCTAAGAACAGAAGTTTTAAATTTTGATGAAGTTGAGTTTGTCTATTTTGTTCATTTATGGATAATTCATATTCTAAGACAGTTGCCTAACCGAAGGACACAAATCTTTTGTTTTCTTGTAAAGGTTTTATAGTTTTAACTCTCTGTTTTTGTAATAACTTTAGTAAGGTGTGATTTACATACCAGCAATTGTACATCTTCAGTGTATATAATTCAGTGGTTCTTAGTTCACAGAGCCATTACCACAGTTAGTTTTAGAACATTTTCATCCCCTCAGAAAGGCAGCATCCTCCATACCTCTCATCTCCCTGTAGATCTTTCTGTCTCTATAGGTTTGCCTATTCTGGACTTTCCACATAAATGAAAATCATATGTGTTCTAGGGTTTATCCATGTTGTAGCATGTATCAGCCAAGTAACATTCCATTGTTTGGAAATGCCACATTTAATTTATCTCTTCTTCAGTTGATGGACATTTGGGTTATTTCTGCTTTTTGGTTGTTGTGAATAATGCTGTTTTGAGTATGTGTGTTGTTCCAGGTTTTTAATATATATCTTTATAAGTACTACCTTTAAATAATTCAATATTACTTCTCGTATAATAAAAGACGTTTACAATAGTATATATCATTTCCTTCTGTCATCCTTTGTGCTGTTGTTGTCATACATTTTACTTCTATATGTGTTATAAATTCCATGTTACTTTGTTATCTTTGCTTTAGATAATTCAAGAAATGAAAAATAAGGAAAGTTTTTTTTTTTTTAAGGTTTATTTATTTGACAGAGAGACAGCAAGAGAGGGAACACAAGTTGGGGGAGTGGGAGGGAGAAGCAGGCTTCCTGCTGAGCAGGGTCCCCATGCCTGGAGCTCAATCCCAGGACTCTAGGATCATGACCTGAGCTGAAGGCAGATGCTTAACGACGGAGGCACTCAGGCGCCCCAGGAAAGAGCTCTTTTATAATAATTTAATTATGTATTTACCATTTATGGTATCCTTCATTCATTTGTATAAATTCAGTTTCCATCTGATATTCTTTTCCTTCTGCCTAAAGAATTTTCTTTAATGGGATCATGATCCTGGGATCCTAGGATTGAGCCCCACATTAGGTTCTCTGCTCAGCAGGGACCCTGCTCCCCCACCCCCCCCCCCCCCCCCCGCCTGTCTCTCTGCCTACTTGTGATCTGTCAAAAAAAAAAAAAAAAAAAATCTTAAAAATGTGACTCCTGTATACTGGCCTGCATAGTGTCTGATGACAAGTGAGAGACCTGATTATTTCAGCTTTTGTTCTTCTCTAAGATGTAATGTTTTAACCCCTTACAGTTACCGTCAGAGTTTTTTAACTTCAAAGTTAAGTCTTTCTTGGTGTTTAGCCTGCTTGGGTTTTCTAAATTTTATAGATTTGTGGTTTGATATCTTATTATTTTTCAAAAATTGTCAGCCAGTATGTCATTAAATATTTCTTTAGCTGTGGTCAGAAGTTCTGTTTTTCTGTGTTCTGCTCTCCCCGCCCTCTCAACTTTTAGCTTCCCCTGCGTTGCCTATACCACAGACAAGTTCTCTCTACCTTTGCCTATCCCCCTCTGGCAAACTGCTCGTGCTTTTTATTTAGGCTAGATTTATAGTGGGAGTTCTGTGTTATCTGGTCCAACTTCTGTCTCAGACAGGGTCTATGCCTGTATCTTGGGAGCAAGACTTTTTTAGTTTTTCTGCCCTTCTTCCTTATCATAGCTAAACTCTGCCTTGTATCTGTGGTTAGTCTTGGAAGAGTTTCTTGTCCCTTCTCTAGCTGTAGCAGAGCTCTACTTAGTATCAGTATAGGAATTTGGGTCTAAGATGGTTTCCTGCCTCTCACCAGGAGTAAGGAATAAAGGGTTTTTCATTTTAGTTTTTCCCCAGAAGCAGTGGATCTTTGCCAGTGCCCTGTCAATGAGAGGATTTGCTGGCTATCCCCCCAAGGGCTTAAGGCTTTTGCTTAATGATAGAAGATAAGGGTTTAGGGGATGTAGGTGGGGCATTGTGGGTTTTTTTGCTAAGCACCTCTGTCATGCCTAAGCTGCCACAGTAGCCCATTTCTAGTGTCCTGCTCTGACTCTGGTCTTTCTTGTGAGCACAAGAGGCGCATGAAGAAGACTTCCAAGTGCATGGGAAATCTCTTATATCTAGAGCAGTATTACTTATTTAAGATTTACTTCCTAAATCTTAAACAGAAGCAGCCAATGATAGCTACTTAATGTATTTGTCTGCTACTACTTGTTTCTGTCATATCTGAGTCTGTTTCTACTGACTGAGTTTTCTTCTGGTTTTAGATCCAATTTTCATGCTTCTTCATATGTCTAGTAATTTTTTTTTTTAAAGATTTTATTTATTTATTTGACAGACAGAGATCACAAGCAGGCAGACAGGCAGGCAGAGAGAGGGAGAGGAGGAAGCAGGCTCCCTGCAGAGCAGAGAGCCCGATGCGGGACTCGATCCCACGACCCTGAGATTATGACCTGAGCCGAAGGCAGCGGCTTAACCCACTGAGCCACCCAGGCGCCCCTATATGTCTAGTAATTTTTGATGGGGTTTTGCACCTTGTTAATTTAATGTGACAGTGTGTTAGATTTTGTTATATTCCTTTAAAGAATGATGGGTTCTGTTCTTTTCTTTCTTTTTTTCTTTCTTTCTTTCTGCTGGCATGCAGTTAAGTTACTTATACATTAGTTTGATCCTTTTTCAGGTTTTTAAGCTCTTTTAGGGTGAGCCTAGACTAGCTTTTATACTCTAGAGCTAATTTAGCTCTACTCCTAAAGCATGGCTCTTTTGAGTTCTTTTGAATGTCATGGAGATTCAAGGGAGGTCTCTGTTCTGGCTGGAGGAAAGTCAAATGATTACAGATGCTCTTTGAACTCTAGTAATTATTTTTACAGCTTACCCTCATAATAGTTCTTTCCTCAAATTGCTATTTGGCCAGAATTCAAGGGGATCTGTCTCTCTTTAGCTCCCCCATCTTGTGCACTCTGTCCTACAAATCCTAGCTTCTTTGGCCTCCCTGAACTCTAGTTTCTGTCTCCACAACTCATTGAAGTTGCCATACTATTTGGATGCCCCGTCTGACCCCCATTTCAGGAGAAACCAGAATCTAGAAAGGCTAGAAAGCCTAGGTTATGGTAGAGCTCATCTTGTTTATTTCCCTTTTCTCAGGGATCACAGTTCTTAGTTGCCGGTTGTCTAGTGTCTAAAAATAGTCATTTCCTATGTTTTGCCCAGTTTTCTAGGTGTTTATTGTAAGAGGTTAATTCCAGACTATTTAGAAGTTCCCAGATTATCCTATAAAAACAGAATATTTTTATTTATAGGTAATTAAAACTTGACTTTTAATATTCTTGATTTTAAAATAATACCAGTGGAACCTTGCTTCATACTATTTAGAAAATTTGATTCTAGTTCGATTAAGGATTTAAATGACAAAAAGTTAAAAGCTGTTAATAGAAGGTATAGGTGAATAGGTATAGCAAAGAGTTTTTGGTCCTGGGTATAGCAGAGTTTAACACAGAAAGCATTGATTATAAGAATACTGATAAATTGGGGGCGCCTGGGTGGCTCAGTGGGTTAAAGCCTCTGCCTTCGGCTCGGGTCATGATCCCAGGGTCCTGGGATCGAGCCCCGCATCGGGCTCTCTGCTCTGCAGAGAGTCTGCTTCCTCCTCTCTCTGCCTACCTCCATGTCTGCTTGTGATCTCTCTCTCTCTGTCAAATAAATAAATAAATCTTTAAAAAAAAAAAAGAATACTGATAAATTGGACTTCATAAAACAGACATTTTTAAAAAATCAAGTTACATAATAAAGTGAAAAGACAAATGACACAGTAGGAGAAGTTAGAATATACACACATGAAAAATATTATGTCAAGTACTTATAATGAACTCTACAAATCAGGGAGAAAAGCACAAAAACTCAGTCTAACACTGGGAAAAATACATGAATGTGTATTTTACAGAAGAGAACACTCACATGGCTAATAAATGTGTGAAGAGATGATAAACATCATTAGATGAAACATTAGAGAAATGTGAATTAGGACCACAGTGAGAAATCTTTTCATACCCATTCCCCATTGGCAAGAAATAAGAGGATCTTTTTATGTTTTACTGAGAGGAGTATAAGTTGATGTAACTAACCGCTTTAGCTTACCGTCTGGCATTATCTATTTAGGTTGATTATTCACATACTTTATAACCTTACAGTTCTACTCTTAGCATACCCAAGAGAATCTTTTATATATGTACAGCAGGGGGTATGTATACAAATTCATAGTAGTATTTGTTCACGATAGCCAAAACCCAGAAACAACCCAAGTGCCCATCAGTGGGATAACAAATATTTAAAAAGCAAAACAACAAATTGTTATATACAGCAGAATAAACCACAAAGGTATGTAACATTGTAGATGAGACTAGGGAAAAAAATAAGCCATGAAAAGATCTCACTCTGCATGATGACCTTTTTATAAAACTAAAATACACCCCCCTTTTTTTGTTATTTCAGAGGTAGAATTCAGTGATTCATCAGTTGCATATAACACCCAGTGCTCATTACATCAAGTGTCCTCCTTAGTGCCTGTCACTCAATTATCCCTCCCCCCACCACCTCCCCTCCAGCAACCCTCTGTTTCCTAGAGTTTGGTGTCTTACAGTTTGCCTCCCTCTCAATTTTCATCTTATTTTTCCATCCTTTCCCCTATGTTCATCTGTTTTGTTTCTTAAATTCTGCATGTGAGTGAATTCATATGGTATTTGTCTTTCTCTGACTTACTTTGCTTAGCATAATTACCTACCCTCTAGTTCCATCCATATCCTTGCAAACGGCAAGCTTTCTTTCTTTTTGTAATATTCCATTAAAACTAAAATATCCTACGGGACGCCTGGGTGGCTCAGTTGGTTAAGCAGCTGCCTTCGGCTCAGGTCATGATCCCAGGGTCCTGGGATCGAGTCCCACATCGGGCTCCTTGCTCAGCAGGGAGCCTGCTTCTCCCTCTGCCTGCCTCTTTGTCTGCCTGTGCTCGCTCGCTTTCTCTCCCTCTGTCTCTGACAAATAAATAAATAAAATCTTAAAAAAAAAAAAACAAAAAAAAAACCTAAAATATCCTTTAAAAATTAATATAAAAAATAAAAATTTAAGGATTACTAATAGATACAGGAAAATACTATAAAAAGAAAAGCAAAGGAGTGATGAACGTGATTGAATATGTTAATTTTGAGGGTCAGGGAAGCAGGGAGAGGAGGGGATAAAGGTGGCAGAGACTATGGTTAGAAATTACTGTCAGGGTCTTATTTATAGTTTACTTTTGACAAGGTTAAAGTAACTAATTAAATTTCCAAACAAAGAGCTTGCCATAATGAGACTGCGTTATGAACCAGGGATTATGATTAATGTAGTTCTGTACACCTGAGGTCTACATAAAGAAAAAAAAAATAGACCATTTATGATCCATCTTGTGGGAGAATACACATACAGTATGCATGCACGAACACACCAGAAACCCAAGTTATTGAAGAGCATATTGTGGCCTTTGTGCTTTTTTATTTCCAGGAAGGAGCCTAAATACTTCAGCATTAGGGAAAAATCCCTGAGTTAAGGATCTCACAGAAGTGAACTAAGAGTGCTGTATCTCCTTTTACTTTATAAGCAGCTTAAGAATGGCAATGTTGTTGTTGTTGTTTTGAGACTTTTTTAAAAAAAGATTTTTATTTATTTATTTGATAGGAGAGAGAGATCGCAAATAGGCGGGGGGGGGGGGGAGCAGACTCCCTGCTGAGCAGGGAGCCTTGATCCCAGGACTCTGAGACCATGACCTGAGCCCAAGGCAGAGGCTTAACCCACTGAGCCACCCAGGCACCCAGTGTTGTTTTTTTTTTTTAAAGATGAATTTTCGGCTAAAAATAAGATTAAATAGCAGGATGGTGTTAGAAACAATTTGTTGGTCATAATGTACATTGAAGTTTCATCCAGATCAATAAAGGGAACAGGACAGCATCTATTTGACTTTTGGAAGCTGAACTTGGATGATATTGCCAAAATGTCACCATTCTATTTTTATTTTCTAGTAACTTTTGCAGTATATAAGGAGATTCTCCTCTGTGTGTTCAGTAACATAATTTCTGTCAGAAAATGAAAACTTTTTAATATTCACATCCTACATAGGATGAGATGTTACCATTTCAAATCCTTAAGAAATCTATAGGTGGGGATCTAAGGAACCAACAAAATGGTGATCTCTGATATCTGGGATTTTGGTTTTGCTACTGAATAACAGCCCAGATGTTAATAGAATTGCTTTCCCTGCAGTGGATTGTGCTCATTGTAAGATTTTATCAGTTACAGGGCACCTGGCTGGCTCATTTAATAGAGCACAGGACTTAATCTCAGGGTGGTGAGTTCAAGCCCCACATTGGCCATGGGGCCTGTTTAAGAAAAAGAGAGAAAAGAATTTATCAGTTATCATCTTCTGGCATTTATTACATAGGATTAAGTCATGAGGCTAAGGAGAAAAATGACATGACATGAATTTTCAGCATTTACATATTAGAAATTATTTTGAAGCTGAATTTTGAAACTTGGACCTGCAGAATCCAGAGAAACAAAATTAGATCCCTGACAGAGAAGTTTTATACTTTCCTCACCCATATTTTTTCCTGTTGGGTTCTTACTAAGCAGAGGATCTCAAGAAGACTGAAACTTGTTACCCTCAATGGTGCTAAGAGCAGTGCAGAGCCTCTAAGCCCACTGCGCCCTGCGTGCCCCAGCCCTGGAGCCTGAGGGCAGGTGCTGTCTGATAGCACGGGCTCTGCCCATGAATGGGTAACAACAGAAAGTGGTATCAGAACAATGAGATTCAGCAGTTTTGCACAGGAAGCTTTGGGAGATGTTGTTTAATGTAGACTCCTTAAAGGTGGGACAAAATTGAACAAACAAGAGGAGTTTGGTCCTTTGGAAAGTGTGGAAGCTGCTAGTGAACTCTATTCTCCACCATCAGGAGAAGTCACTGAAATTAATTGCAGAAAATCCAGGACTTGTCAACAAATCCTTTTATTAGGATGGTTGGCTGATCAAGGTAACACTCAGTAATCCTTCAGAATTAGATGAATTAATGAGTGAAGAAGCATATAAGAAATACATAAAATCTGTTGAGGAGTAAAAATGGAACCCCTAAATAAACTAGTATGAAAGGAAGGAAGGAAGGAATGGAGGGAGAGGGGGAGAGAGAGAAAGAGAGACAGACAAACTGGTTGCCTCAGACAATTGGCTTTGCAGTGTGAACGTTCCAAGTTGAAGAAAGTGAACAGTGATCATTAAATTCAGTGTACTATGGCAAGCTGGTCTAACTTCATCTAATTCTGTTTATGATCCAGCCAGTCTTAGGGTTTAAATTAAGGTAGAAAGATCCCAAAAGCACTGCCTGCCCGTGTATAGCTATAGTTACTATTTGATTATGTCCTCCTCAAGTCCAGAGAATGAATGAAAAAAAATATATATATATACATATATATATATTTTTTAAAGAATTTATTTATTTATTTTACAGAGATCACAAGTAGGCAGATAGGCAGGCAGAGAGAGAGGAAGGGAAGCAGGCTCCGTACTGAGCAGAGGGCCCGACGCGGGGTGCGATCCCAGGATCCTGGGATCATGACCTGAGCCGAAGGCAGAGGCTTTTAACCCACTGAGCCACCCAGGCACCCCCAGAGAATATATATTTTTGATAGACATTCTCGTTTGTAATGAGACTATGGGCATTTCTTTCTTTTAAAAAAAAAAAAGATTTTATTTCTTCATTTGACAGTCAGAAATCACAAGGATCTCTTGTGATCAGAGATCACGACCTGAGCCGAGGGCAGAGGCCCCAACCCACTGAGCCACCCAGGCGCCCTCTTTCTTTTTTTTTTTTTTTTTAAGATATTTATTTATTTATTTATTTGAGAGTGAATACACAAGTAGGGGAACCGGCAGGCGTGGGAGAAGCAGCCTCCGCACTGAGCAGGATACTGATGTGGGATCCATCCCATGCCCCTGGGATCATGACCTGAGCTTAAGGCAGATGCTTAACTGACTGAACCACCCAGGCATCCTGAGACTGTGGGCATTTCTCATGGCCCATGGACATTCTTGAATTTTAGGCAGAAGACCTTAGCATGCACTAAGTCAATCAGTCATTTTTTTCGGCAAGTGAGTGTGTCCAAACCAGGGAACTATGAATACTGATAGATCTTGGTTAATTTTCAGGACCAATGAAGAACAAAGACAATCTGTTGGCACTCTTTTTGTATGTTTCTCATTTGCTTAGCACAGTTAATTTATTTTATTTTATTTTTTAAAAGATTTTATTTATTTGATAGAGATCACAAGTAGGCAGAGAGGCAGGCAGAGAGAGGAGGAAGCAGGCTCCCCACCGAGCAGAGAGCCCAACGAGGGGCTCGATCCCAGGACCCTGAGATCATGACCTGAGCTGAAGGCAGAGGCTTTAACCCACTGTGCCACCCAGGCGCCCCTAGAACAGTTAATTTAAAATGGTTTTTGGCTCTTGGGGAGGTCATTCCTGCTTGCCTTAAAGTATTACAGAACTGTCAGGCATCCAGATTATTTATATTTCTGTTGCCTTGACACCACATTTAAATTGGGATGGGGGAGGTAGGTGAGTGGCTATTTGATGTTACTCTTCTCATCGTATAAAGAAACTGAAAGTTGAGTCAATTTCTCAGGTTTCTTGTTGAAATTATCACAAAGGCCTCTCAGGCTGTAGCGTTCGTTTTATCCTAGGAAATGTTTTACGGGACTTGAGATCACTCAGGTGATCACCTTTGAAGAACTATAGTCATAGTCTTCTTGTGCATTATCAAAGATCTATTGATCTATTCTATTCTTCCCTGGAAAAAGATTTTGGGGAGTATCTTTGATCTAGCAGTGTCCCTAAGTAGTTTACCTCCCTTTCTTCCTAGTATGAGGAACTCAGGCTGATATGTATCACCCATACTGTTACGGGCTTAGTTTTTGTAAGCAAAAGAATGGTGATGTTATTGAGAAATTTGGATACTTTAGTTTGAGAAGGAAGTATATAAGGCCAGACTGACTAAATAAGAATTCTTAAGACTGCCTGCCCTCAGGAATACTGTGGTATTATCTAAGGGAAATGCTGTTCTCCTTTTATGCATTTGTACTTCAGGAGGCAGTGATGGGAATACTTGATAATATATGTGATTCATTACAACTTTGATAATCACAGGAAGAACGCTCATTGATCTGGATCATACACATCCTTGGAGACTGTTTGATAGTGATTAGAGGCTTTGTTTTTAATTGGAGGAATCATAGGTAAAAAGTTACAGGAGAGGAATCTTGAATAAATTAATTTTTTTTTTGCATTTAATTCACTTCCTAAATCACAGAACCATGGGAAAGACACATCTTGAGCTTTGAAGGAAAGGCTTTGGCCTATACACTCTCAGTGATTAACTCGTGATTCCATGAGTAGATCTGTTTTGTGCACGTTTAAAATTTGTAATGATTTTTGCAAAACCAGTTAATGTGATTTGGGGCCAGTTTTTCCGTCTCTGCCTCATTTGTTATGTTCTGAGAATACAAAGTAACTTGGATTATTAGATGTTTTTGGGTTGCATGTTCTATCACTTTCCTTTATGAGGGTACATAGTCAAGAATTTCACATATATCCATTTATTTTGTAATCAGATATTTACTGAGTGCCTGCTCTGTTCCACACTCTGTTCTAGAAGCTTGGCATGTATCTATGAACAATAGACAAAAGTCTCTAACCATTTCTTCATGAGGATTATTAACTCTTCGTAATTACAAGGTGGTCCTTAGAATATGTTTATTCTTCAACTTTTTGTTAGCCCTGTTTTAATGATAGAAGGAAGAACAAAACTAAAGTTACCTGACTTTGGGAAAGTAGTTTTTGCAACAAAAACATTTTACTAACAAAATGCTACTATTACATAATTTTTGGAACTTCCTTTGAAGTTTGG
Source organism: Neogale vison (assembly GCF_020171115.1). Classification (NCBI taxonomy): domain Eukaryota; kingdom Metazoa; phylum Chordata; class Mammalia; order Carnivora; family Mustelidae; genus Neogale; species Neogale vison. The sequence continues at coordinate 108,093,419 of NC_058092.1, forward strand.
GCCACACACAAATAACAGTCACATTGCTTTCTAGTCAACCCTCACTTTATAAATCTCCAAATTTACTTGCTTGTTCATTCGCTAGATTTACCACATTGACTTTGAATGACTTAACTTTCTGAAAATAAAATCCACTCTTTAAAGCTGATAATTGCCTTTGAAGATATTTAAAACAATGTGTTGGAGGTAATTTTAATAGCAAAAATAAGGTCATGGGCTGCTTGAAAGGAGTAGCACTCTGTTGTACCTATCATTTCTGACATGTTTATTAAAAGTAAGCCTTATTTTACAGTGACCATGAACATATTCTCTGTTAAGTACGTAGCAGAATATACCTCACCAGCATCTGTCTGAGCTTGACTTTAGATGATTCTGTGATTTAATTTGTAGTAAGTAGGCTTTTTTTTGTGTTTTTTTTTTTTTTTTTTTTTTTGTTCTTTCCCCTCACCAGGTATACAATGTTTATATGGCAGGGAGGCAGCTGTGTTCTAAGCGGTACCGGGAGTTTGCCATCCTACACCAGAACCTGAAGAGAGAGTTTGCCAACTTTACATTTCCCCGACTTCCAGGGAAGTGGCCATTCTCTTTGTCAGAACAACAACTAGATGCCCGACGTCGGGGGTTGGAAGAATATCTAGAAAAGGGTAAGCTGGCCTACTAAACTCTACTCTCTTAAGTAGACATGGAGTCTGGTGGGTATGTGTTGCAACTCTTAAACTCCATAGCTAAGTTCCCCGAAACTCAGTAGTGAAAGTAAATCACATTTCTCTGACCATTGATGTTGAGTGATCTGAGCTTTGAAGCTCAGACTGAAATGTCCAGCGCAAGGATTAATTGTCATTTCATTGACTTGGTGAGGACTTAACAACAGAAAAATACATAATTCGTTTTTGATGCATTAGGGACCTGTATTATAGGGTTAACGTTATTTGCCAGCAAACACAGACAGACTCATCAACATGCTGAGTTGACTTCAGAACTAAACAGGCCATACTTAAAACATTTTTATTAAAATGATTCTCAGTTCACTGGCAAATCATACTTGAAAACTCCTTTTCCTCTTACAGGTGCAAAGTTGTAGGTAATCTAAGGTCCTGTTGCTCTAAGTAGGTTATAGGTTAAAGTATTGAAACCTACTTGTTATCTCAGGACTTCCAAGTAGTGTATCAGAAGTCTGAGATGTGGGTGCTGAAACATTTGCTTATCTGGAAAGATAAGGAGAAATGACCCAGATTTCCAGAATAAGATAGTTCATTCTGGTGGCTCAGAGAAGAGATCCTTATAATACGGAGTTACGTAATTTCCCAGTTGTGCAACAGGCCTTTTTGAAAATACTAATTTAATAGAATAATGGTCTTACATGATATTTATTAATTCTATGTCCTTGTATAAGAACTAATTGGCCTAATTGAATATTTTTAAACTTTTGTAGAGAGCCTTATCCCTGAAGAAAAAACTGTTTCCCCTGTAGAAGTTAGTGAGACTCCCTCATCTGTTTTTAGCTTTTTTCTAACATGGAATGGCCTCTAAACACAGCCCTCGGGAAATGAAAAAGGGTATACATTTTTTTAAATAAAATGAAGTAAAATCATCCATATAACTTAACATCCTCATGAGAGTGTCAGGAAATTAACTTAGATTTAGACAACTACTTACCTGCTTTCCTTCCTTCCTCTTTTTCTTTCCTTTTCCTTTTTTTTTTTTTGGTTGGTTTGAAGCTAAAGTTAGTGAGATGAGAAGGTGTGCTGAGCTTACTACTTAATTACCTACCCATTTTTTCCGAAGTAGTTTTAAGTTCTTAAGGTTCTCTGACTGGCCTGGTTCCTAAGCGAAGTAGTCTTTTTTCCTTTCATATTTGCTTTATTCCTAATTGACCTTATCCTTGCTCTATTGTCTTGTTCTTAGTTCACATGTGATTGCAAAGTTAAATTTACTAAACTTTCTCTGGTTTTGGGTGACTTCCTTTGGCCATGTTTAATATTTTTAGCAAGCTACATCATTTTTAAAAGATTTTATTTATTTATCTGACAGAGAGAGAAAGAGCACAAGTAGGCAGAGTGGCAGGCAGAGGGAGAGGGAGAGGCAGCCTCTCCGCTGAGCAGGGAGCCCAATGCGGGGCTTGATCCCATGACTCTGGGATCATGACCCGAGCTGAAGATAGCCACTTAACCATCTGAGCCCCCCAGGTGCCCCATCAGCAAGCTACATCTTTGAGCATCCTATTATTCCTCTGTTGTAGTTCATATTTATAAGAATATTTGTTGTGCCTTAACATGTCATACGTCAGGAATGGCATACCTCCTCTGCATTGCCTGCTACTCATGATTTATGCTTAAACCTTGATATGTTCCTGACTTTAAAGTCTTGATTTTTAGGGACACCTGGGTGGCTCAGAGGGTTAAAGCCTCTGCCTTCGGCTCAGGTCATGATCCCAGGGTTCTGGGATCGAGCCCCACGTTGGGCTCTCTGCTCAGCAGGGAGCCTGCTTCCTCCCTTCTCTCTCTCTGCCTGCTTCTCTGCCTACTTGTGATCTCTCTCTGTCAAATAAACAAATAAAATCTTTAAAAAATAAATAAAGTCTTGATTTTAGAATCTCATGCCAGATTCTATTTTTATTTTCTACAGTGTGCTCAATACGAGTCATTGGTGAGAGTGACATCATGCAGGAATTCCTATCAGAATCAGATGAGGTAGGTGAAGAATCCCTTCAGTGACTATTTACCCCTTGACTCCTTGTGGGGGAGAACAAAGATATTGGTTATAGATTGAATTGCCATAAATTCTCCAAATGAGTGTTTTTTCAGCTTCTCTTTCTTCTGTACCCTGCTTATCTTTCAAGATCTACCCTCCTAGCAAAATTCAGATAAAACAGTATAGTATTGTTAACTCTGGTCACCATGCAGTAGAACTCCAGAACAAGAGTTAAATCTTGGTCATCTTTCTATTCCCTGTGCCTTACCATAATGTCAGGCATATTGTAGGTGCTTAATAAGTATTAATGGAGTAGAAGAATGAATAAGTAATGCTGCTATATTAAATGGTGTTTTATCTGCTAATTATTTTTTATGTATATGTCTTTTTTTTCCCAACTAGAAATAAGTTTCTTTCCGACAAGGGCTTACAATGAAGTAATACTTAGGATGGTTTTAGATGATGAATATTTTTTAAGTGGTAAACGAAAATCCACCTGCTCTTAAATAGTTGTTTCTCTCTAATAAAACTTAGAAAGTCAGAAATGTGTTAGAGGAGGGGTACCTGGGTGGGTCAGTTGGCTAAGCATCAAACTCTTGATATCAGCTCAAGTCTTGATGTCAGCATCATGAGTTCAAGCCCGGAGTTGGGCCCCACACTGGGCATGGAGCCTACTTTAAAAAAAAAAAAATCTGTTAGAAGACTATATTAATCATCAAAAGCAATAAGAAAGAAGGATCTTTTAAATTAAGGGATAAGAATTGTGTACTCTTCTCTAGAAGAAAATTGGGCATTATACTAACTCAGATTCCTGCGTTTCATCCATTTTTCCTGTCAAAGGTGTTAGGATTACTTCAGGGTTTGGAAAGGAACTTAAGATACGACTTGAACCAATCTAGCATGCTTAACCATTTAAATCCAGAGAAAGTTTGTCAAAACTACTGGGTTTAGTGGTTCTCTTTTCTCACTTGTGAGTTCTGAATTTTGGAAGTAAGCCAAAAATCTCAACTGTGTTTGACCTAGACTGCTTCACACAAGTGTTCTGTTTTGAAATGTGAACATACTAGCTTTAACATGTTTCTTTCCTCCCTGTTCATCTTAAAGGTGAACTTCTGCTGCAGCCTGAAGTCAGCTTTCTGACTTGTAAAATGTATTGACTTTAAGGTTTCTTTTTACCCCTTTTCATTGGAACTTGTTTTCTATCACATGTTAAGGTTTGTTGTTTAGCTAACATGTTGGAAGGAGAGTGAGGATATGCTGGGTCATAAATTCTATCTCTTTGTCTTTTCCCCCAGAACTATAATGGTGTCTCCGACGTAGAGCTGAGAGTAGCACTACCAGATGGAGCAACAGTTACAGTCAGGGTTAAAAAGAACAGTACTACAGACCAAGTATATCAGGTAAGTTAAACTTGAACATGTAGACTCAGTATTGGATGGTATAAAGCTAAGGAAGATAGATTAAATGAGTTAATAATACATATAAAGTGCTTGAACTACCTGGCATATAATGAGTTTATTAAATGTTAGGTACTCTTGTTGATGTTATTATTAATGTGAAAATAGTTTGCCCCCCTTGAAGGAAGGGTACAGTTACCTACTGTCACAGTTTCCTACCTACAGTTACCTACTGTAGGTAACTACCTAGTAGTTGTGATTAGCCCACCCCTTCTTTTTAATTGTAAAAAACTTTAACATACATGAAAACAGAACAATACAGTGATCCTCCATTTTTCTATCTATATTTAATAATCATCAGGATTTTGCCACGTTTGTATTATATATCCTTTTTTCCTTTTCCTTTGTTTAATTTTTTAAAAAAGATTTTATTTATTTGAAACAGAGAGAGAAAACACAGGCAGGGGGAGGAGGGGCAGAGGGAGAGGAAAGGCAAGAAGCAGACTCCCTAACTGAGCAGGGAGCCTGATGCAGGGCTCAATCCCAGGACCCTGGGATCATGACCTGAGTCAAAGGCAGGTGCTTAACTGACTGAGCCACCCAGGTGCCCCTTTGTTTAAATATTTTAAAGCAAATTCCATTTTATTGGACCTGTGTATATTTCAGTATAAATCTCTTAAAAAAAAAAAAAGGACATTCTTCTTATATAAACACAAAGCCATTATCAGGTCTAAAAAATTAACAGTATTTCCTTGGCATTAACTAATAACAAATCCATAGTCAAATTTTCCCAACTCTATGGAGATGATTTTTTGTAGTTGGTTTGTTAAAATTTGAATCTAGGGTTGCCTGGATGGCTCAGTGGGTTAAGCCTCTGCCTTCGGCTCAGGTCATGATCTCAGGGTCATGGGATCGAGCCCCACATTGGGCTCTCTGCTTAGCAGGGAGCCTGCTTCCTCCTCTCTCTCTGCTTACCTCTCTGCCTACTTGTGATATCTCTCTGTGACAAATAAATAAAATCTTTAAAAAAAGAATCTGAATCTAAACAAGGTTTGGTTTTTATGTTTGTTTTAATATAAAGCAATCTCCCTTCCCTTCTCCAACTTTTAATTTCCATGTTACTGATTTATTGCAGAAATTAGGTCTGTGGTGTACAGTGTCCCACATTCTGAGTTTATCTTTTTGTTTGTTTTTTATCTGTGTCATTTAATATGTCTATCTTCTCCTTACATTTTATGTAAATTGAAGTTTGCTCTAGAGGTTCGATTAGGTTCAGGTTCAGCTTTGTTTTATAAGGATACTTCACAATTGGTGATACATAGATATCTATCTATAGAAAAATCTATCTATAAATAGATAGATTTTTCTATAGATAGATATCTATGTATCACCAATTGTGAAGTATTCTTATAAAACAAATATATATATACATATACATATATGTGTATATATATATATATATATCTCCTTTTGCTTTCAACAGAAGTTACACAATATCTTGTTATCCCACTTTTTGTGATACTAGATTAATCAGTAGGTTGAGGTGGTGGTGACCTGGGCCCTCTACTGTAAAATTTCCCAGTGATACATAATTAGATGAATGTATCATCGGTGATTGCTGCCTTAACCACTGATTTCATTAAGGGTTACAAAGTACTAGTTTTCTAATTATGTCATTTCTTCATATTAGGTAGGCTTCTTCTGTAAAGAACTTGTCCTTAACTAGGGCTATGTAGTTACCCTAAAATGTAGTTTATAGAAAAGGGAGAATAAATATTGAATTCTTTTTTTTAATTTTTTTTTAATGATTTTTTATAGATTATTTATTTGATAGAGAGAGATCACAAGTAGGCAGAGAGGCAGGCAGAGAGAGAGAGAAGGGGGAAGCAGGCTCCCTGCTGAGCAGAGAGCCCGACGTGGGGCTCGATCCCAGGACCCTGAGATCATGACCTGAGCCGAAGGCAGAGGCTTAAACCACTGAGCCACCCAGGCACCCCAATATTGAATTTTTTTATTGCCAATTTTCAGAGTAAAGAATTGGTGTCCTAGTTGATTCCAGTGAGGGCCAGTGAAATAATTATTTTGTTTTATTTTATTTTTAAATGTAATTTAATTTTATTATCATGGGGTTTTAGGTTATTTAATATAATTTAACATATATTATCTTTGATGCTCAGATTGTTCCAGTTTTGGCCAGTGGAAGCTCCTTCATGTCTGCTTCTGTATTCTTTTGATGCAACTTACTTGTTTATAATAACATTCTTGCTTTTTGATACAAGATGTTCTGGTCTCATCTTTGTATATTTCTCATCCTAGATTTAGAATCAGCCACTTTCCTCAGGAGTCCTGGTTTCATAATCAGTGAAATTATATATATATATATATATATATATATATATATATACACACACACACACACATACACACACACATTAATTTAATTTAAATTCAATTAATTAACATATAGTGTATTATTAGTTTTAGAGGTAGTGTTCAGTGACTCGTCAGTTTATATAACACCCAGTGCTCATTACATTATGTGCCGTCCTTAATGGCCATCACCCAGTTACCCCATTTGCCAACCCACCTCCCTTCCAACAACCCTGTTTGTTTCCTTAGTTAAGAGTCTCTTACAGTTTGTCTCCGTCTCTGATTTCATCTTATTTTATTTTTCCCTCCCTTCACCTATGATCCTCTGTTTTATCCACATATAAGTGAAATCGTATGGTAATTATCTTTCTTTGACTGACTTATTTTGCTTAGCATAATAATTCCATCCACGTCATTGCAAATAGTAAGATTTCATTCTGTTTGATGGCTGAGTAATATTCCATTATGTATATACATATACACATATACACATACATATATATATATACACATATACATATACGTATATGTATATATGTATGTGTATGTATGTATATATACATATACATCACATCTTTTTTATCCATTTATCTGTCAGTGGACATCGGTCTCTTTCCATAGTTTGGCTATTGTGAACATTGATGCTATAAACATTGGGGTGCAGGTACCCCTTCAGATCACTACATTTATATCTCTGGGATAAATACTTAGGAGTATTAGGAGTGCAGTTGCTGGGTCATAGGGTAGCTCTACTTTTAACTTTTTTGAGGAACCTCCGTACTGTTTTCCAGAGTGGCTGCATCAGTTTGCATTCCCACCAACAGTGTCAGAGGGTTCCCCTTTCTCTGCATCCTTGCCAACATTTGTTGTTTCCTGACTTGTTAATTTTTGCCATTCTGACTGGTGTGAGGTGGTATCTCACTGTGGTTTTGATGCCAAGCAATGTTGAGCATTTTTTTCATGTGTCTGTTGGCCCTTTGTATGTCTTCTTCGAAGACATGTCTGTTCATATCTTCTGCCCATTTCTTGACTGGATTATTTGGTTTTTGGGTGTTGAATTTGATAAGTTCTTTTTTGTTGTTATTTAAAGATTTTATTTATTTATTTGACACAGAGAGAGATCACAAGTAGGCAGAGAGGCAGGCAGAGAGGGGGGAGGGGAAGCAGGCCCCCAGCTGAGCAGAGAGCCTGATGTGGGACTTGATCCCAGGATCTGAGTCAAAGGCAGAGGCTTAACCCACTGAGCCACCCAGGCACCTGAGTTTGATAAGTTCTTTATAGATTTTGGATACTAGCCCTTTATCTGGCAATATATTTGTGAATTTCTTCTCCCATTCTGTCAGTTGTCTTTTTGGGTTTGTCAGCTGTTTCCTTTGCTGTGCAAAAGCTTTTATCTTGATGAAGTCCCAGTAGTTCATTTTGGCTTTTGTTTCCCTTACCTTTGGAGATATCTGTAGCAAGAAGTTGCTGCAGCCAAGTTCAAAGAGGTTGCTGTCTGTGTTCTGCTCTAGGATTTTGATGGATTCTTGTCTCACATTTAGGTCTTTCATCCATTTTGAGTTTATCTTTGTGTATGGTGTAGAGAATGGTTCAGTTTTATTCTTTTGCATGTGGCTATCCAATTTCCCAAAACCCCAACGCCATTTGTTGAGGAGACGTGTCTTTTTTCCATTGGATATTCTTTCCTGCTTTTTGAAGATTAGTTGACCATAGAGTTGAGGGTCCGTTTCTGGGTTCTCTATTCTGAGAAGTTATATTTAAAGGTTATGATCTGGGTGCTAGATATAATCCTTACTTTTATCCTTTTTTTAAAAAATTTTATTTATTTGACAGAGATCACAAGTAGGCAGAGAGGCAGGCAGAGAGAGAGGGGGAAGCAGTCTCCCCGCTGAGCAGAGAGCCCGATGTGGGGCTTTTTGTTTATCTTTAACCCACTGAGCCACTCAGGTACCCCCCTTTTTGTTTATCTTTAATCCTGATTTGATCAAGACTTTCAGGGAGACAAGGTTTCTGGATATTAATGTTTATTTTTCCTTTGTAGCAAAGAAATAAATCTCTTTCTCATACATTTACTCATGTACTATATACCATGACAAAGGATATATATTTCTGAGATTACAGCATGATGCAGTGATTGCAAGGAAAATGTTATTTTTACAAGTTGCTGGTTTTGTTTTGTATTCTTTTTTTTTTTTTTTTAAAGATTTTATTTATTTATTTGACAGAGAGAGATCACAAGTAGGCAGAGAGGCAGGCAGAGAGAGAGAGAGGAGGAAGCAGGCTCCCTGCCGAGCAGAGAGCCCGATGCGGGACTCGATCTCAGGACTCTGAGATCATGACCTGAGCCGAAGGCAGCGGCTCAACCCACTGAGCCACCCAGGCGCCCTTGTTTTGTATTCTTTGTTTTGTTTTCTAGTATTTCTCTAGCAAGGCCAATTACTTGCCCTTTTTTTTTTTTTTGGCACTTTTCTTCTTTTTTTGGCACAAGTCTCCTCCCGAGACTTGTAGCTGTGAGCCATTTTCTAAATTTTGAAAGCATTTCAGTTTCTGTTCAGTGCAGTATAGAATGGTGACTTAGAACATTTATAATCTCCAGTTTCTGTCTCACATCAGGGATGAGCTTAGGTTTGATAATGTGAGTAGGATATGGGAAGAAGGATATAATTTGATATGGGAAGAAGGATATTTGGCTTACTGAGACTCTAATATTTAACAGTTTTGTTAGTATTTATATTGAGATTGATCTTGTGGTACTATTTTGTGTTTTTTCAGTTTTGTTGTCTTCTGTTTGTAATTTCAGTTTTCATTTATTTACACATGGAGTTTTTCAATTGTTTTTTGTCCTATGAGCTCCTAGAAAGAAGGACTGATACTTGTTTTTGTTTTGTTTTTTAAAGATTTTATTTATTTGCTAGAGAGAGAACACAAGCAGGGAGAGCAGCAGGCAGAGGGAGAAGCAGGCTATTCGCTGAGCAAGGAGCCTGATGTCGGATTCAATCCCAGGAGCCTGGGATCATGACCGGAGCCGAAGTTAGCAAAGACGCCTAACTGACTGAGCCACCCAGGCATCCCCTAATACTTGTTTAATATGCCTCTGTTGTTCCAACATTCTATTGTTTTCATGTGGATATTCACGGTGATAATGCTTAGAAAATGGAGGTCCCCAGGCGGAGGCATGGATCCTCCAAAAAATAAATAAGAATAATTTTGAAGCATGAACAAAATTGTCAAACTATTTTAAGCCCAAGAACCAAAGATACAGATTTTGTAGGTTAAATGTGTGAGAGTGGATATTTAAGAATTTATTTTCTTCTTAAGACCTGTTCTTATCAAGCACATGACTTACAAGTGGTGTTAAAAAAGACCTTCGTGGGATGAAGTCATATTTCAGAGAGAAAAGATATTTAAGGAGAGATTATTATTAGCTTGAAGTGGAAGGGGAAGACTCATATTTAGAGATCATAGCTCTTTGGGTCAGATACAGGTTTTTTTCGCCTTTCATTTCATACATATGTGTGTATGAGTGCATGTTGACATACATACAAAGAAGAATAGCTATAGACTATGTATTTAGTTTATGTGAAACCAAGATGGCAAAACTCCTCCCTTCTCCCCCATTGCACATGGGGGACATACCTGTCTTTTCCCATAGTATTGTCTGATTTAGTTACCCTAAAATGAGTCTATCCTGTTTACACTATAGGCTATTGCAGCAAAGGTTGGCATGGACAGTACGACAGTGAATTACTTTGCCTTATTTGAAGTGATCAATCATTCCTTTGGTAAGTGCCAGTTGGTTTATTTAAATTTTGTTTGAGGGTATTTTATTCTAATTCTATCAAACTAAAGCTCCCAGAAGCTGTCAGACTGAAATGGTTTGCCTAGAGAATAAGAGCTTGCAGAAGGGGAGATCCCACTCATGAGGACTGTCTTGCAGAAGCAGACTAGGCAGATCCTATTAAGTCCAAGTCAAAAGGGTGTCTGATCACTGATCCTTTTTCCTCTTTTGTAAATACAGCTTACTTATACCTAGCACTGATACTTCATGGCATTTTTAAAAATCAGAGTTTCAAAATTAATATATTCCAGTGAAGTAGCCAAAAAGAGGGATAGTCGATTTAGCCACAACTTGTTTTAGTGTACTTCTCTGCTTTTTGTAGGTAATTAAGAATAGCTTTCTATTTTCAGGAGTTAGAAAGAGATACATTGCTTAAAAACCTTTGCTTTAATGCATGTATTTAATTTTCCGTGTAAATAGATATTCTTTTTCTAGGAAATTTTATTGCATGTTGACAGGAAGTTTCTCATATGTTATTTTATAAAAGCTAGGGATGGTGGTCACATTGGTTGCATTGAGATCACAAAGGGGAGGAAGTCTGAGTGCTCCCCTCCCCAAAGAATGAATTTATGTATGTATGTATGTATGTATGTATTTATTTATTTATGAGAGAGAGCATGAGAGGGAAGAAGGTCAGAGGGAGAAGCAGACTCCCTGTGGAGCCAGGAGCAGCCCAATTCAGGATTCGATCCTGGGACTCCAGGATCATGACCTGAGCCAAAGGCAGTCGGTTAACCAACTGAGCCACCCCGGTGCCAAGTGCTTGCTGTTGATGACATAGATTTCCTACAGTTTATGGTCTTTCTACATCATATATATATGGGGCTAAGGCCAGAAATGACAGATAATATTGACTGATCCCACCTTCCTCCTCCAGAAAGGGGGAGAGTTTGGTAGGTTTGGGTCGCCTTGCCATCCCTGGTCGGGGTATAACAAGGTCGATTCCCCCCGAAGCAGCTATCTCCTTATTATTCTTCATCTTCCCAACTCCCTGTGGTCTAACTAGGCAGATATAAATGTTGCAGAGGATTACTAGGGAACCAGGGCACTTGGATTCTAATCTTACTATTTTTTTCTAAACTTTAGTTAACAAATAAAATGGGAAATACAAGATCTCTCTTTTTGCAGTGTTAGAAAGTCAGGTAAACATCAAGAGAAGAAAAGTCTGAACCTTTCCAAAGAAAAGTAACATAGAAATTAAACACGATAGTGTTTTATCCTGCTGTGCCTTGTTGGGAAGAGGAAGAAACATTACTGGGAAGATGCTTTTCACTTTGATGGATGTCTTAGAGTAGTAGGGAGAGGCTTTCAGCTCTTAACAATAGAAGCAGTTCATTGAGAATTGCCACATGGGAAACTCTGAATGTACCATAGCTGGGTGGGTAAGGCTTGCTTTAAAGATGTCCGTGGACATTGCGGTAACTTGCCAGGTAATGGATAAGATAGTTTGAGTTTGGAATAAATGCTGTCTGCACAGTCAACATGTTAACTCAAGGGCATGCCATACAAGTGATAGATTTCTGTCAATTTGAGACTCGATTGGCCATAGTCATAGTTAGAAGGGATAGATTTGGCTAGAGAAATGTTTATTTTGTGGTCCCATAGCAGAGCTCGTTGATGGTTGTAAACCAGTATTCTGGTTAAGGATAGCCTGCCACTCCTTTTTTTTTTTTTTTTTAAGATTTTATTTATTTATTTGACAGACAGAGAGCACAAGCAGGCATAGAGGCAGGCAGAGAGAGAGAGGAGGAAGCAGGCTCCCCGCTGAGCAGAGAACCCAATGCAGGGCTTGATCCTAGGACCCTGGGATCATGACCTGAGCCAAAGGCAGACGCTTAACAACTGAGCCACCCAGGCGCCCCTAGCCTGCCACCACTCTTGATCTTACACAGTTGTCCTGAGGAAATTCCTTATGTATCATTTCACTTCAGCTTTCTTTCTCTCCCTTTTTTTTTTTTTTTTACTTTCTCTTCAGTACGTAAGCTGGCACCTAATGAATTTCCTCATAAACTCTACGTCCAGAATTACACATCAGCTGTGCCAGGCACCTGCCTAACCATTCGAAAGTGGCTTTTTACCACAGAAGAAGAAATCCTCTTAAATGACAATGACCTTGCTGTTACCTACTTTTTTCATCAGGTAGGTGAATTGATCTTCCCAGAAAGGCCTGATTTCTTTTTCTGCTTATATGTAGTATGTAATTTGCCAATCCAGTGTGAATTCTTGATAAACTGCTTTGCCTCCTGGATCTTAGTTAAGTTATATTTTTAGAATGTTCTATCATGGGGCAACTGGTTGACTCAGTCAGTAGAAGATGCTAACTCTTGATATTCAGGTTGTGAGTTCGAGCCCCATGTTGGATGTAGAGATTACTTAAAAAAATCTTTTAAAAAAGTTAAAAAATAAAAAGTTCTATCCCGTTTAACAGAAGATAATTAAGTTAAAGAAGTAAAGATGTCCTGGAATTAAGATAAATTTATTACTATTTTTTTAAAAACAAGAAATGAGCATATGTGGCTATGTACCTATTAAAAAACTTTTCATCAAAATTACACATATAGAGTTTAAAGCTCAAATAGTTCTACAAAGGTTATTATGAAAAATATCAGGTACTCCACTTACGTTTATCTCTGCTTCTTTTAGACAACCATTTTCACCCCTCCTTTACCTTTTTTTTGTTGTTTGTTTTGTTTTATATTTACTCCTATATCTCTTTTATGACTTAGTTACATTCCTGTACTTGAATTTTCAGATTCAAGCAGTATCTCTTAATTTCCCGCTATAGAAGATGAGACCCTAGCTCCCATTTCCTCCTGCATTCCCACTGCATACCCCTGCATACGCATATCAAGCATACTTTGCTAGGTGACAGAGCTAGAAATTAAACTAGTTTCTTGACTTCAACTCTGAACTCATTGTGTTATGTAAATATTTTCCCTTAAATGGCTATGGGGAATGATTTTTACCTTAAAGAAATAAGCAGTCTTCTGGTGAAGGTTCAAGTGGCCCCAGGCTGGTGCCTACAAAAGTCGTCCGTAGAGCAAATCACTGAGGTTGGATTCTAATGCCCTGAACAAGTGATTGTTTGTTCTTTTCCCTCCTTTGTTTCCTCTCTCAAAGATGAATATTCCCTTCTCTTAGATTTTTAAAGTTTTTCTTGGGGTAGAATGAGGTTGGGAAGGGGATACATGTTTCAGATAGCTGAACCAGGAGTAGTTGAGAGTAAGCACTTATATTTAAGTACCTTCATGCATGTATCAAGTCCTGTTGGGGACTTTTCTCCATGTATGGTCTCAGATTTATCACTTCCTGTCTTCCAGTTGCTACCACCCTAGTTTACAGTCTTGTTTCAATTCATGCTTAAAGCACCATAACCTCATCAGTCTCCCTTATTTCATCCTCTTTGTAGCTTGGTTCATTTGGCACTCATGTATAAATCAGTCTGTCTTTTAAAAATAACACAATTTTTTATTGCTTATTTTCGCTCCAGTAGTCCTTAGAGCTGTACTTAACTCTAAATTTCTGTGCCTGTTTTCTGGGGTCCTTCATAATCTGTTAACTTACCCATCCAGCATTATATTTTGTTGTCCCCTGACATGTACCCTTTATTTAAATCAGGCAGATCTGTCTCCTGAATATATTTAAGCTCAGATGCATTCCTGTTTCCTGACTTCTGTTTGTAGTTTTTTCTGTTCATCCTAACATTCGGGGTCCAACCAAGGCTTCCCTGATAATTATAATTAACAAAAAACTCTGCTGTTCTTACTGTGTATCACTTACTCTCTATACCATACATCTTTGCTATTTCATTGTTACCTTTAACAATTATATACTATCTTTCAGCATTCTCTAATTGCTTCAACCTGTATAAATGAACTGCAATTTAAATCTCTTAACAGGAAAAACAAGATCCCTCATGTGCCTAGAACAATTCTAAGCACCTACTGGGCACTCTTTAAATGCTACTTTAGTCCAATAAATATATCCTTGTGGCAGAGTTCACTGGTGATGATGATGATGGTTCAAGTGGATAAGAGTTGTTCTGAAAACGAATCTGTATCTCTTTACTTTTGTCAAGAATGTGCTTGATAATGACTTTGATGTTCCTTTCTTCCCTTCCCTTGTTTTGGTGACAGGCTGTTGATGATGTGAAAAAGGGTTACATCAAAGCAGAGGAAAAGTCCTACCAATTACAGAAGCTGTATGAACAAAGGAAAATGGTCATGGTAGGTTTATGTTCCCATAATCTCTTTATATAAAATGCTCGTTCTTATCTCTTAAACCTGTTATTCCAGTCATTTTTGAAAGATGTTGCAACTGGTCAGTGGCTTAATTAATTAAAAAAAGAAAAAAAAGGAGGGGGATATAGACCTTATGTAACTATGAGGGTCCTCCTTCATATTTGTTCCTCCATTTAGCATATAAGAGGGTATTTTGCTATGTGTGGGTATTTAACATTATTATTGACAATAACCAAACCCAAACAGTATTCTTTTTTTTTTTTTAATATTTTATTTATTTATTTGACAGAGATCACAAGTAGGCAAAGAGGCAGGCAGAGAGAGAGGCAGAGAGAGAGGAGGAAGCAGGCTCTCCATGGAGCAGAATACCCGATGCGGGGCTCGATCCCAGGACCCTGGGATCATGACCTGAGCCAAAGGCAGAGGCTTTAACCCACTGAGCCACCCAGGGGGCACCCACTGGGGCACCACTGGGGCACCCAGGTGCCCCAACAGTATTCTTTTTTGATAAAAACTTCTGAAACAAAAGATGTGTAAAACATTTAATATGTAAATATCAGTTCTCAGAGAGTTGATATTTAGATTTTTAACACTAGAAATTTTTAAAAATTTTTAAATTTTGGCTCAGGTTGTGATCTCAGGGTCGTGAGATCAAGCCCTGCATAGGGCTCTGCACTCAGCAGGGCGGCTGCTTGAGATCGTTTTTCTCCCTCTCCCTCTGACCCTCCTCAACGCGCCTGCATGCTCATGTGCGTGGGCTCCCTCTCTCAAATAAATGTTTTTTTGGGTGGTTGTTGTTTTTAAAGATTTTATTTATTTGACAGAGAGATAGACAGCATAACTAGGCAGAGTGACAGGCAGAGGGAGAAGGAGAAGCAGGCTCTCTCCACTGAGCAGGGAGCCCCACACGAGGCTCAATCCCAGGACCCTGGAATCATGACCTGAGCCAAAGGCAGCTGCTTAACCAACTGAGCCGCCCAGGCACCCCTCAAATAAATGTTTTTAAAATGATTTTATTTATGATTTAGCAATTGGAAAATTATTTGTTTTTATAATTTCCTTCTCTGCAGTGGCTTAAAACATGTATGCTCAGTGGTGCCTTTTGTTAGCGTGATATCTTGGGCCTGTGCTGTTTGATTCAATAGCTGCTAACCTCATGTAGCTATTTAAATTTAATTTTAAACTCATTTAAATTAAATAAAATGTAAAATTCGATTCCTCAGGTGCACTGTTCTCATTGCAAGTGTTGAGTGGCCACATATGGCTAGTACCTACCATGTTGGACAGCTCAGATACAAAACATTTTGATCGTCACAGAAAGTTCTGTTAGAGAGGAGCTAGCTATAGTATTCCTTACGTGTTTTATTTTTATTTATTTACTTACTTATTTTAAAGATCTTATTTATTTATTTATTTGACAGAGAGACAGTGAGAACAGGAACACAAGCTGGGGAGTGGGAGAGGGAAAGCAGGCTTCCCGCAGAGCAGGGAGCCGGATGTGGGGTTCAGTCCCAAGAACCTGGGATCATGACCTGAGTCAAAGCCAGATGCTTAATAACTGAGCCACCCAGGCACCCCTCCTTAAATGTTTTAAAATGAGCTTTCAGTTTGCACCTGCCATAACAGGGTTGGAAATTGTCAAAAGTAAAATTTGTAAAGAACGCTTATATAAAATTTCACTTACAGAATTTTAAAATTTCTTTTTTGCAAATTCAGATATTGTTGAAAGTTTTCCCATTACAGTTTTTCATGATTTCACTCAAGACAGTTATCTTTGATGATCTTTCACTCCAGACAGTTACTTTAGTGATGATGCTGATAGGTCACTGAATTTCTTTTGTACTCTCTGTGTGTGCACTTTTTTCCTGAGGGAATATTCTCTTTCTAAACTAACAGGTTGGAATAAGTATACAAATAAGTCAGCCATTGAACTCAGCCCATAATCTTATTATCTAGCGGGGCTAGTTATTTTATTGCTTATCTGAAAAAAATAATAAATCTGTTTGCCTTAGAAAACTGCCAGAGATCAGGGAACCATTTACCAGTGCTCTACATACCAACAGGCTAAAATAGACAATACAAAAATCTTTTAAACAGAACTAATTCTTGGCAGAATTTTGGTAAAGGGAATTTTACTATGTGAGAAACAGGATATTCGATTTTGGGGCACCTGGGTGGCTCAGTTGGTTGAGTATCTGATTTCTGCTTAGGCCTCGGTCTTGGGGTCCTGGGGTTGAGCCAGCCCTCCCCGCCCACCCCACCGCCAGGTTCTGGCTCTGTGCTCAGTGGGGAGTCTGTTTCTCCCTCTCCCTCTGACGCTCCCCCTGCTCTGTCTCTCAAATAAATAAGTAAAATCTTAAAAAAAAAACAAAAAAACCCACCTCGATTTCTACCTGTTCTTTAGGATCATGGCATTGTCTTCTCTATATTAATTTGTGATTCTGACCAACACATCTGCATCTTTTTGGTGAAAAGGAGCAAGTACTAAAGGACCATCATCCTCTGAAGTACTTCTTTGCCTTTGCCAAAGGCAACAAATCAAAGTAATTTCATAAGGGCTTCTGATAATTCCAGTATGGAATACATATTGTTTCTTTGCACATGTAGTACTCGAGACACAATGTCTTCCATTTATGCATTCAACAACAAATATTTGTTGATTATCATTTGTGTGGCAGGCACAGTAGAAGGTGCTAAAAATACATGAAGAGATTTGGATTGTCCTATGGCAAAATATAAAAGATCTGAATCTAACAAGCTTGGTAATGTATTACAAAATTACTTTTAGACTCAAATTTTTATCTTGTGATCACTCAGTTAAGAACTGGAAAATAGGGGGGATTGGGTGGCTCAGTTGATTAAGCATCTTGTGTTCAGCTCAGGTCATGATCTCAGGGTCACGAGATCGAGCCCTTTGTGGGTTAGGACTCTCACTCCCTCTGGGTCTGCCCCTCCCTCCCAGCTTTCCTGTGTGTGTGCTTTCTCTCTCTCTCCCTCCCCTCCTCAAATAAAGAAATGAATCTTAAACAGCAACAACAAACCTTGAGTACAGTTGATCCCCTTGGATCATTGGAATTGAGTATAAGATATGTTCAAACATTTATGGAATTCTATTGTCTTAAAAACCTAGCGCCACAAGCAAGTACTAGCCCTATAATATTGCAACTAGATTTTAAATGAAGTCCCACCGAAGTTTGAAAAGTGTGAATTTTATTCAAGTATAATTTCATGTATTCAAGTATTAGTGTTCAAAGTAATTAGCCTACCCAGTGGTCATGTTCAGTACATTGAATCTTCCAACTGGGATGGGCCCTTCTGAGCCCATGTGTCTTGATAATAACTTAATATGGTTGATTGTCCCAAGATTAGGCCACATCACTACTATTAGTTGCCAAATCATTGTGAGATCTTCAACAAACTTCAAGGTTTTAGTTTCTTTTCTATAAAATGGGAATATTTGGATTGCCAGCTATTAAGTACACTCTTGACTCCAAAATTCTTAAACATTCTGTAAGTTCCCTTATTTTCCAAATACAGAGGACAGCTCATATCTTTATACTTTGTGCAAATCTAAGAGTGTAGAGATTTAAAGTTGAGAAATACTACCTGATCTGAGAATCTCTGAAAACCTTGTATTTCCCACATGACACTTAACCTCTGTCATCACACCAAGACCACAGATGCCCTTCGTTTCCATTCAGGCTATTTTCAGAACTTAATGCCATTAGAAAGTCCCCTAAAGGTCCTTTGCTTTCAAGGACTACATTCTTAAATTTGGAGGGATAAATGAGCATTTTGATTTGAAGGTGAGAGAGAGGGGCACAGAGTGTCCCGGTACTGTCCTAGGCACAATATGTACATTCTCATTTCCTCCTTATAACCATGGAGGTGTATGGAGAAGTGGAGTCTGATTCTTACTAATATCACTTAGCTTGTCAGAAGTGGAACTAGAATTTGAACCTATTTCAGCCTGTCTTCAAAGTGTATGTTTTTCCCTATAGCAGAGCAAAGAAGCTGGCAGCAGTGTCTTTTATTTCCAGATGGCAGAGGCGAAGCCCCCAGGCAGAGTGACTTACACAAAGTCACGGAAAGAGAGTTTAGGGGATGCACAGCTCCAGGCTTCATCTGATGTCTTTTCCTAATCCCTCCCTTTGTCTACATGTTTTTCTTTTTAATAAAATAAAGCTCCCTATTAGGAATATGGCAGAAATATTTTTAAAACAGTAGTGGTGTCTCTCAAAGAGAGGTCTCAGCAGCTGTGTTACATGTAAGGCTCTTTCAGTAAAGGACATGAACAGAACCAGTCCCAATGCTGCGTGACACCTTCCAGCATTTACAGAGGTTCTAAGCACCTTTGAGCAGAATGTGCTGCTTACTGAGCTGACGGACTCCCCCATGACTGTGTTAGGATGCCATGAATTGAGCACTTGCAGGCCTGCTTGCAGGGTACTCTTCTTTTTCCCTTTAATACTTTAGGAAATTTCAAATATGTAAAGAAGTTAGAAGAATCATACATTTAGCCTCCATGTACTCGTTATCCAGTTCCAGCAAACTTCCACTTTTCTGCCGTTCATGTTTCATCTGTCTCACACATATGCTTTCTTCCCCTGGAGTTGTTGTTTTTTTTTTTTTAATATTTTATTAATTTTTTTTTTTAAAGATTTTATTTATTTATTTATTTGAGAGAGAGACAGTGAGAGAGAGCATGAGCGAGGAGAAGGTCAGAGAGCGAAGCAGACTCCCCATGGAGCTGGGAGCCCGATGTGGGACTCGATCCCGGGACTCCAGGATCACGCCCTGAGCCGAAGGCAGTCGTCCAACCAACTGAGCCACCCAGGCGTCCCTTTTTTAATATTTTATTTATTTATTTGACACACAGAGAAATCACAAGTAGGCAGAGAGGCAGGCAGAGAGAGAGGGGGAAGCAAGCCCTCTGCTGAGCAGAGAGCCCTATGAGGGACTCTCCCAGGACCCTGAGATCATGACCTGAGCCGAAGGCAGAGGCTTAACCCACTGAACCACCCAGGCGCCCTCCCCTGGAGTTTTTAAGAGTAATATATACAAATAATTTAATTAATAAATAAATACATAAAAAATAAAATTTAAAAAAAGAGTACCATATACATCATTTCACAGGGCATTCCTGAGAGGGAAAATAGTTGAGCCCTCTGGCTAAGGATAATGGAGCCTTTAAAATTATTTTTTAAGCTGTCATTTATTAAATACCTAATTATGTACTGAGTACTATGCTAAATACTTTAATGGTCACAAATAACTGTGTGATGTAGGTGCTATTACTATATCCCTTTTCACAAGAGAGGAAACTAAGGCCCCTGGGATTTAGTAATTTGCTGGAGTGCAAGTACCTTGCCAAAGGTGACATAGTTAGGAAGTGATAGAGCCAGGATACAAGCACAGGGTAGTCTGGGCCCAGGCTCTTGACTTCTCTTTGTACTGCTTCCTGTCCCAACCTTTGTATCTGCTTAAAATCTCAGAAGAGTTTTATTCCATGGCACTGTCCGTCTTATATACCAAAGTTTAGTGGCCAGAGATATCTTTTTGCTCATAGTGCTAATGGCAGGGCCAGGCAGTATCTACTTTTATCACTAGTACAGGAAGGATGATGAAATAGGGGGATGGAGTAAGGTGATAAAAGGAAGGAGAAATGAGAAAAGAAAAATGCAAATCAGATATTGTGGCACGTCCTGTCGCTGTGTTCTTGCTGTCATTTTATAATTTTCCCTCTTTTTTTAATTTTTTTTTAAAGATTTTATTTATTCATTTGACAGAGAGAAATCACAAGTAGATGGAGAGGCAGGCAGAGAGAGAGGGAAGCAGGCTCCCTGCTGAGCAGAGAGCCCGATGCGGGACTCGATCCCAGGACCCTGAGATCATGACCTGAGCCGAAGGCAGCGGCTTAACCCACTGAGCCACCCAGGCGCCCCTATAATTTTCCCTCTTTGAAGTTGCCATTATTTTACCTAAACAGAAATAAATACAAAGTATGGAAGGGAGCATGTAGTTTGATTTTATTTCTTTGGGCCTTAAAGTCTTCCCAGACAGTCTCGGGGGTAGTAGTGATGGTCTTGGGTGCCGTTCATTGGTACCAGAACTACAGGTTGCTCAGGACCCTTTTTGTGCTTAGGCCCCTTTGTCTCTTCTCTCTTAGGCAGAAGGCTACTAGCTGATCTAGTGCAGATCAGCTAGTGTGCTGTGCTTTTGTCTTCCTTCCAGCATTCCCTGCATGTCCCCAGTGTGCTCCTTTCTGTGTGTGGGGACTCAAGGCTCTTTGCTTATTTTCTAGTCAGTCCCTGAGAGGAAACTGGGTCAGAGTCCATGCATCTTTTTTTTTTTTAATCATCTTTTCCCTATTTCTCTTCTATTCTCCTTCCCACTCATCTTTTACTCTCCCCTCCAAACTCAAAATAATGTGTTCAGTGAAAGAGAAGCCAGTCTTTATTGTAGAGGGGAAAGGACAAAGAGCTGAGTTGGGAGTCCTTTCTGAGTCAGTCTCATAGCACTGTACCTTGAAGGGTTGTATATGCCACTCATTTGGTCCATGTGCTTTTTAAGGAGGCATAGGTACTGGAGACCAGGGGATGGTGGCACTGATTTGGGGACTAGTTGGCAACAGAGAAAGGACCGGTGGCCAAGAAATTAAACCTGGCTTCTAGTGTGGACTGTGCCACCTGTGATCTTAAGGAAGTCTCCTGTGGGAGACTCTGGGTCTAGCTTTAACAGTGTCTCTCTCAGCTTCAACATGTTACGAGTATGGGGCGCCTGGGTGGCTCAGTGGGTTGGGCCGCCGCCTTCGGCTCAGGTCATGATCTCAGGGTCCTGGGATCGAGTCCCGCATCGGGCTCTCTGCTCAGCGGGGAGCCTGCTTCCTCCTCTCTCTGCCTGCCTCTCTGCCTACTTGTGATCTCTCTCTGTCAAATAAATAAATAAAATCTTTTTTTTTTTTTTTTTTTTAAAACATGTTATGAGCATGAGATTTGGGGTAGCTTACTCTCCTCCTCATGGAGGTCCTTATAACTTTTGATTTGGAAGGAGATATCAGCTCCCTTTCCTTAATCATGCAGATGGGTTTGATTCCCGTCCTGGAGGCAGGTGAAAGGAGAGGCAGACTTAATGGCATTGTGAGTTCTGGCTCCATTTGTGTACCAGTAAGGTAGAGAAAGGAGGTGGGATTGGCCATATGGAGGTGGAACAAAGAAGCAGGAGTTGGAAGTGGAACAAAGAATTAGTTTAGGAGTCTGGCTCTTCTTAGTGCTGGTTATGAGACCAGAGCCTGGGCTTCAGGTTGCTGGGTGAGAGGATTCTCCTTGTTCTTTCTCTGGTGTCATACCAGCAGTTCTTCGTGGTGGGTCAGTACCATAGTAACACTGTTTTTGCCTTCCTTTTTTTTTTTAGTACCTCAACATGCTAAGGACTTGTGAGGGCTACAATGAAATCATCTTCCCCCACTGTGCCTGTGACTCCAGGAGGAAGGGACATGTCATCACAGCCATCAGCATCACGCACTTTAAACTGCATGCCTGCACTGAAGAAGGACAGCTGGAGGTGACAGTTCAGCATGGGGCTGCAGCTAGGAGCACTAGAATTGACACTGTTGCTCACTTACTTGCTGGGGTTTAGTTCCTGTTGGGAGGGGAGGTGAAATCAAAGCTATTTTGATGGGGTAGGTAAATCAGCACTGGATCCACACTAATCCTTACCTTTCTGGCTACTAACTCTGACGCTTCGGTCAAAGTCTTTTAAATGATCCAGACATCTCACTCCTTTCACTTCTGCTGTCTGGTTCAGAACCATCCTAGCTATACTCTCCAGCATTCTTGGACTTACACTCTTACTCTCGGTTGTTTAGAACCAGGTAATCGCGTTTGAATGGGACGAGATGCAGCGATGGGATACAGATGAAGAAGGAATGGCCTTCTGCTTTGAATATGCCCGAGGAGAGAAGAAGCCTCGATGGGTTAAAATCTTCACACCATACGTGAGTGGTAGACAGGGAAACAGTCTTGGAGAAAGTAGATTGTGTTTGAAGTTCTCAAGCTGAATGCATAAATGGGGAGAGCTGTAGAGGTAGCAGTTGTCTTTTGAATCCTAGAGCCCCAGGTGTCTTCCTGTCTTTCCTGGAGGACTAACTAGGATTGGCAGTTTCACATCCCATTTGACTCACAATTACCACTAGAAGGAGCCAGAGAATAGTAGATGAACCAGGCCTGGGGGTTTTTTGTTTGTTTTTATTTTGTTTTATTTTGTTCATTTGGGTTAGTTTTTTGTTTGTTTGTTTTGGTGATGCTTGCAGGTTTTTCCTCTAGGCTGAGCAAGTTTGGGATGTGCAGTAAAAGGAGGGCAGGAGTTCAAAGGTGTGGCCCTGTGATGCCTAATCTTGAGAAGTCAGTGTTGCTATTTTGTTTTTGTTTTTCAGTTTAATTACATGCATGAATGCTTCGAGAGGGTGTTCTGTGAGCTCAAGTGGAGAAAAGAGGTAATTCTAAACAATCTTGAATTGACTTTTTCATCTGTTTGTTTAAAATGATAGGCCTATGGCCAAATACCTGGGACCTTCACCTCCATCTTAGTCTTTAAAGGAATATTAGAGACTGTTTATTCTTCTAGAGAGGTTATTCTTTCAGGCTTTGGATGCTGAATGGACTGTGCAGAGGAAGCCCTGCTTCCTCCCTTGTCTAGTGGGTAGCCATTGGATGTCAGCTATTCCATCTCCCATGACTTCCTGGACCGGACCCTCCTCTGCTGTGGTTTTGTTTTTGTTTTTTAATCAAATTACTTCCCTCGTTGTTCCTGACCCAGAAGGGCAGCTGTCCTCAGTTTTAGCCGTTCTGACTAGACGAGTCATGACAGAACCTGTCTGGGCTAACCAAGAGTGTGTGGTGTGGGAAGGTTCTGCTCCTGTTTTACTGCTGTCTGAATATGCCAGTGCTGGAGCAGAATTTGGAAGATTCTGAATAATTAGCTACTGATTCTCAAAGACAATGTTTCCGAAGTTCAGAAGATAAAGTCAGGATTATAAAAATTTGTATTCTTGGTATAGTAGAAAGAACACTGGGCTCCGAGAATCCGTTCAGTATTTTCTCCCAGCTTTTTTCCTCCCTGCAACGTTGGGCAAATGAGCCTCCCTAGATCTCATTTTTCCTGTCTTTTGTCATCTATAAAATGGGAAAGCTGAACCAGATAATTAATCTGTAAGCTTCTTTCTGGGTCTACACAGCTGTGCTTCTAGATGGGAAGTTATAGAAGAGGAGGAGGCCAATCAGATTGAGTCATGTAGCCATACATTTTTCTCCTCCTTTCTGAGGGTGGCTTCCAGGTGGGAGGGGATGCAGACACCTCAGTAACTGATCTCTGTTTTCCTTTCAGAACATTTTCCAGATGGCGAGGTCACAGCAGAGGGATGTGGCCACCTAGCCTTTCCTCATCTCCTCCTCTTCACCCTCATCCTCTCACCCCTTTCGTCTCCTGTGTCAGACAGAGTAACCGTTAACACAAAAGAAGAGAAAAAGGAAAAAAGTCATTATGTTCAAAAGCCCTAAACTAAATACTATTAATAGTCCCTCTGAATTTCATGTCTCTGGAATTGAGCTGGTAGAGAACAACAGATTGGTCAGCACCAGGAGTCAGCTGAGTTAAGACAGGAAAATAAGCCCAACAATGCGCCAAAGGTATCTTTGTCCTTTCACCTGGGCCTCATACCAACAGACTCTCCTTGTACTATATTTTTAAAACTGGAACTATGAACTCCATCCATTTGCACTGTTCAGACATATATATGTATGTATGTAAAAATTATATATACACAAATTAGCTGCACGTATATACATATATATATTTCTTTTTAAATTTCATATTGATGGCAGTACCTTTTTTAGCTTGTGTTTTTACACACCTTTCACTAGAATTCATGACTTCTCTCTTGCTCTCTTTATTTTGAAACAAACTTTAAAAAGGAAAAAAAATATTTTACCAGGAAAATACCTCTCCTCATGAAGGACTCGATAAGTTTACAACCTGCTTGGGTTTTTCCCCCCTTTTTTGTACTGAGTGAAGATTCTGGCTTATGCATTGCCTAGAGTCTGAGGAGCAAGGAGCATAGTTTCTTTATCTTCCACAAGGCTGCTGGGGAGGAGAAAGAGATGTATATCTCAAGGGCAGCAAGACTTGCAGATCTGCAGGGAGAGTCTAAAGTCTTGGTGTGGTCCTTGATTCTGAGACACCTTTCCTGGTCCATCTCGCTCTCCCACTCATGGCTTTCTAGCCACATTCTCATCTCCTTCTCACTTCCCGAGGGCCCCTTGAATGCTCTTCCTCCACTGGCCTAGAATGGAGGGGAGGGTCAGCTCAGGAGGTTGATGCCACAGGAACCTGAAACACTTCGTGGTTGTAATTTCCCATTTCCCACCATTTCTGAAGCAGGCAGAGTATTAGGGACCAGAGTTAAAGCCAATACCTTTAGGCACAAAGATCGGACTTAGGGGAAAAGAAGGAAGAAATGCCCCTTAAGTACCTAAGCTTTTCCCTATCCATTCCTGACCAATAATCACCCATAACCAGTTTTGTTCTCCGTGACTTCCTTAAAGAGCCGTGTTGGGAAGAGGGCTCTGATGATATCCCCAAGGATTTGGGGAAACTTGGAATGAGTCAGTAGTCTGTGCCAACCAACTACTGCTCATCCAAGCCAGCTGAGGACCCAGGAAGAACCAGTAGGAATAAGACTGATTTGAGTTGGATCTCAATTTTGAATGAAAAGGAGCCCGAAAGAAAACCTTTTTGTCCCTCAAAGAGCTCCTCATCTCTCACCTTGCAGTTTGAGCTTTTGAGACCTGAGAACTGTATCCCAGGACCAGGTGGGGCAACACTCTCAGCCCCCGGCTCTAGAGATACTGCATTGGGGGTGTGAAGTTGGGCTCCCATGCAACCGAAGCACATCTGTGAGCCTTCTTTTCTTTTTCCCTTCTCTACCTTCTAAACAGAAACCTCCATTGGGTGGCATCTTTTGCTTTGTCTAACTGGGAGGCAACCATACTTGGTTTAGTCAGTCTACTGAGCAGTGGTGGGGTGGTTTGAAGTTTCTTTTTCGGTAACTTGTTTTTGCGGATCGTCATGAGGCCACTTTTCTTTCCTTCTCACTCTGTTATCCTGGCAGCTGCTTGCCCCAGGACAGTGTGGGATCATACAGGACACCTGTCTTCCCTCCCCTTCTCCAAACATAGGTGGAATCACAGAATACAGATGTAGGGATGCTAAATGTTTTAAAGTTACAGAGAGTGATCCCTGGTTTGAAAGTTTTGATACAGGATTAACTTCTTTTGGCTTAAATGAATTTAATAATGAGCCAAAGGACCCTAGAAAGAAGATAATGCTGATTCCCCACTCCAAGATGCTAAAGAGGCTTTCGGCTCCAGCTTTGTTCAAATTGTAAACATAGCAGCCGTTTGCCCATATTCCCTCAGAGTGCAAGAGGAATGAACAAATCCGGGGTCCATGCAGTATCCCAAATACTGACCCCCCATTGTGAGATGTGAGATGGTGGGGGGATGGATGCCCATAGGATGGAGGCCCGTTTGGTGGGGGGGTGGATGCTGCTCTGGTCCCTTCATGGCAGAGCATTCATTCACTTGGTGCTTTGGAGATGGGGTGAGGGCCCCATGGGTATTGGCCTGTGGGCAGAATCAAACAGCCCCTACTTGCAGCTATACCACTAACAAAGCACCCAGTTGCATCAAGGAGGGGGGAAGGAGGGAGCTTCTGGAGGACAGCATCTTCCCCTCTTCCACCCACAGCAGGCCTCCTGGACCAGGCAGAGGTCACTGTGGCTTCATAGGTTCAAGCTCTTTTTTGCATGAAGCAGTGTTAGTGTGACACTCCTTTCCCCTGTTGCTCTGTACTTCCTCTCCCTAATCTCTGCTATCTTTCTTAGTCCTGGATTGTGCCCAGGGAGACTTCTGCCCAGTCTTCTTTTGCAGTTTGTCTCTGGGAAGTGGAGGGGCTTGCCCTCCCCTCTGCTTTGTCCCTGCAGAACCAGCAGGATCTTCCTGATCTGTTTTCCTCCCCTCTGCACTCAGTTTCTGTCCTCTTTGGTAAAAGGTCAGAGTTTTGTATAGATCAGGAGAAAATGCAGGCCCTGAGAAACCTGTCCTTACAGAAAGGTTTCCTAGAGCCATGCTTTGGGCTCTCTGCTCTTTATATTTTTATTCTTCTCTTCCATTTTCCTGCCCTACCCTTGCCCTCAGCCTAAGCTCAACCAGGTGTGTGCTCAGGGCAGCTCCTAGGCCTGGCCTTTTTCATTCTGTCATTACCCAGGCTAGTGGCTTTGGTTATCTCCTCTTGTAGCACCAAACCTAGTGCTTGGAGCAATAGTACAGGGCATTGACAGGAGGGGACATCTATCTCAGAATCTGCCAGCTTATGTCCTGGCTCCTAGAAGGCAGTTTTCCTCATGGAGACTACATCCTGGTTGACCTGAAGTCTCCAGACCTGGAGGGACTACTGTGCTCCCTCCTCTCCATTGTACTCTCTGGCTGGGTCAGTTCAGCATAGAGACCATTTGGGCTATTGGAGCCCAGGATACTGCTAGGTTCGCTCACCAGATTGATTGTGTCCCATTAGCTTCCTTTTGAAAGGAGGACAACGCTGTTGATACTCAGAAGAGAGGCAGTGGGTTTGCTTCTTCAACTCCTGTCTTCCAATTCCACCTCCT
Source organism: Neogale vison (assembly GCF_020171115.1). Lineage (NCBI taxonomy): Eukaryota > Metazoa > Chordata > Mammalia > Carnivora > Mustelidae > Neogale > Neogale vison. Next base: position 108,120,677 of record NC_058092.1, read on the forward strand.
TCCTTCCTTTCCCTCTAACCCTGAGCACGTCATGCCAGGCCTCACTCATACCAGGACAGCAGCTTACTCCTCAGCAATAATCTCGAGTGTGGGGAATGTTTAGGGTTCTGGGGAAGGGCAGGAGCAAAGAGGGGAATGCTGGGAGCTGGAGGCACTTAGCCATCTGCTAAATTGGACACCAGTTTTATATCATGACCCCCCTTTTTAAGCCAGTGAGCTGGGCTTCAGTTTTCCCCAGGCCATGCATACTTTTAATTTATTTGAGAAACTCTAATTGTATTTTCACTGCAGTATCTTGTATTTTTTATTTGTGATTTGAGAAATGTGAAGAGAAAATACACAGACACATAATGGCTAACAGTGTTTCTTTCATTCCTTGTTCTAGAGCTAACCACTCTAAAATTGTTTGGTAATGTCACTTAGTGTAATTAATTGTAACATATTCTTTTAAATAAATTGATTTATTGATGAAACTAGTTTGTGCTTTCCTAGGCTACACATCCTTTGGCTTGCGTGGGAAGACGTGAAGAGGGATGAGACGGGAGTTAGAAAGGTCAGTCTGAAAAAAAGTAGCTAGAGGAGCACTCTTTTGAGGGCAGGAGATAGAGAAGAGCAGGAGAATGTGGCTTCTTTAAAAATGCCTCCCACTCCCTCAGATGTCAGAGTTGATTGTGCCAGCCCCCCTCCCCCACCAAATCCACGTAAGGCTCACAGGACCCCTCTCCCTCAGCCTTACTCAGAGCCTAGCAAAGCCTTTGGGACACATCTTAGCACTGTCCCTCTACCCCAGCAACATGATACTTCATTTTATAAATGCCTCAGGAGACTGGTCTGAATCTGAACCTAATAACAACAATAATAATAGTAATGCATAATAGTAGGCACTCTGGGTGGTTGTATTCCTTCTGCCCACACCCCTGAGAATAAAGGTGGTTGTGGATATACTTTGTTTTTACAGAGGAGTCTCAGGTGCTGTGACCTAATGACCTACTCCAAAGAAACCTGCTCCTCTCGACATTAGCTCCTGGGCTGAATCTGCTCTGAAAAGCTCAGCATTTGTGTTAGGTCAGATATTTTTGTTATTTTTATAAACCTGTTTTATCTTTATAACCCCTGACCATATGCTTTTGCTCCTTGATTGAAAGCTATAAAAGCAGGAACTACTGTGACATTTCTTTTGGCAGTTTGGGGAGAGACGTTTGTTCTGGGTCTCATTCACTCAGCCATCAGCATTAAATAATTGGAATCTGATAAATCTGATAATGGGTAAATAATTTATTTTTCTTTAACAGGGAAAGAATCGGTAGAGAAATAGTGGAATCCCAGAGCTGAATTACAGAAGTTTAAGTCGACAAATATTGATTGGCTATCTGCCTGCGCAGGGCACCCTGTTCCATACGACAGCAGATACAAAGGAAAAGAGGCATTGTTCCTGCTTTTAGCCCAGCAGAGAACAGAGAGATTCACGAATGCGGGTACATGGCAGTGGAAGGTTGAAGTGCCATAAGGATTAGGAAGAAGAGGGGAGAAAAAAAGACTTCTGGATGAAATCAACTAAGGAGGAGTGCCTGGGTGGCTCAGTGGGTTAAAGCCTCTGCCTTTGGCTCAGGTCATGATCCCAGGACTCATGATCCCAGGGTCCTAGGATCATGATCCCAGGACTCATGATCCCAGGGTCCTGGGATCGAGCCCCACATGGGGCTCTCTGCTCCGCAGGGAGCCTGCTTCTTCCTCTCTCTCTCTGCCTACCTCTCTGCCTACTTGTGATCTCTGTCATGTAAATTAAAAAAAAAAAAAGAAATCAACTAAGGAAATCTTTGTGAAGAAAGTGGTGTTTAAGGTGAACCATGTAGGACAAGCAGGATTTCAACAAGAAGGTTTTTCCACAGACATTATTGAGCTATCATGTGCCTGACACTTAAAATTGGGAATGGAAAGCCATGGGGGGAGGGAAAGGATCAAACACGTCCAGATGAACAATGAGTAGTCCTATTTGATTAGAACTTAGGGATGTGTAGGAATAAGATGAAAGATGAGGTTTGGAGAGCCTTGGATGCTAGGGTGAGGAGTTCTACATTAAAAAAATTTTTTTGTTGTTTTTTGGATCAGCTGCAGTTTAGAAACTGGTACTTCTAAATACATACAGAAGGCTCAATTAGGACACTGTTGGTAAGTGGAGGCAGTGATCATTGAAAGGAGGATGTGAGGGAAAAAAAATGTGGAAGTAATATCTTGTGATTAAATAACATTGAATGCATGTGTCAGGAGTAAAAGACTCCTGAGGTTTCATGAATAGGTGGCTAGAAAATAATATTTAAGAGTTGAAACAGGGAGAAAATGTTTTAGCTTTGGACCTATTACGATTTAGGCATGGGTGAGAAATCTAGATACAGAGGCATCTAGCAGTTACTTCGTAATTATTTGTTGAACACCTAGTGTTCTGGGCGCTTTTGAGGGTGATGGGGATACAGTGGTAAACAAGGTGAAGGACAGACAGCATCTGCCTGTGGATGCATCTGTAGAAGGCTTCTATGGAGAACAGGTTGGAGGAGGGCAGGAAGGGAACCACAGACACAGAGGAGAACTCACCAGAGGGCTCTGGTGGTACGAGGGTGACTTTGGACTTTGTGGCCATGGAGACGGAGAGACAGATATGTGTAGGTCAACAATATATTTGAGAGAGAAGACAAGTAGGGCTTTGCAGTTGGATTGGATAGGAGGCGTGAGATAGCAGTAGTGCTAGACACTCATAAGGAAGACCGAGGGAGGAAGGCATGACCCAGAGTGAGTTCAGGACAAAAGTTAGTTAGAAACAGCTGGGAGTCATTCTTATCAAGTGGATGAGAGGATCCAGTATATTAGAGAGAGACCAGTTTGGGGGGGGCAAGAGGAGCCTGCCTGATTACTCAGGAAAGTAGATCCAGAGAAGGCCCAGAGAATGGGAATCTTCGAAGGACTAGACTCTTGGCTTAGGGTAACTCAAAGTTGTCAGACTCGGAGAAAAGAGTGAGTCTTGGCCATGAGCGGAAACGCCTGCAGTCACAAATACTAGAAGCCAAGACTGGCTTTGGCATTTTAGCAGGAAGAGTGAAAAGACAAAGGAAACCATGTAAATCAGACAGGCTGTGCCCCGTCTCCACTGAGGAAATGGAAACACCTTGCATGACGTTTGTGCATTTCTAAGCTCTCAAAATATGGCCAGGGCATGGGGGTACATTGGAGGAATTATCCAGGGCTTTTCCTGGCCACACTGTTGTCCCTAGAGCCCCCTAACTGTGGATATTTTTCTAAATGTCTGTTTTTGTTTCTATAAATGGAAGGCTTCTCCCAATCCCTGCTATTAATCTGTCAGCTCCACTCTTCTGCCTTAAGTTCTTTCCCCATTCCCTTCTCTTTATGCTGCCATTAACATTGGAACAGTAACTTGATCATTTTAGAAGCAGCAGCTGAGTTTCATTCTGCTTGGTCTGACATAGGGGATCCTATTATTCTCATTTCTTATGTCCTCTGCTTTCTCATTTTGTTACTGCTCAGACCTCTCCTGCTCAGGAGAGGTGGTAGTGAACTTTGGGAGCTAACAGAACTACCCTCCTTTATACCCTCCTTACTATATTTGAAGCTAATATGATGCCAAAGAAATCTGTTTATACAAGGTACAAGTTCAGGACTTCCTTTTCTGACCCTAAGTGTCCTACGTTTTCCCATGAAAGTGCCTGGAGATGATGAGCACTGGGTGATGTATAGAATTACTGATTCATTATATTGTATACCAGAAACTAATATAACACTGTTAACTATACTAGAATTAAAATAATTTTTAAAAAGGACCTGGAAAGGGGTGCCTCGGTGGCTCAGTGGGTTCAGCCTCTACCTTCAGCTCCAGTCATGATCCCAGGGTCCTGGGATGGAGCCCCACATCAGGCTCTCTGCTCGGCAGGGAGCCTGCTTCCTTCTCTATCTCTGCCTGCCTCTCAGCCTACTTGTGATCTCTGTCTGTCAAATGAATAAATAAAATCTTTAAAAAAAAAAAAAAAAAGGACCTGGAGAATCCCTGCCCTAAAATGCTTCCTGTCCCCCAAAAGACTGCCCTTGTGTTTCCCTCTTCATCCTTCAACTTCACTTGTATCTACTGCTTCTCCGGAGAAAATGTGATGGCAGTCTTGCAGGGAGGGACACAGCAGTGAGCAATGACAATAAGTAGTCTTCAGTGTTTGTCCAGGGGCTGCCTGTGATCAGGGAGGATACCAGGAGAAGGAGATTTTGGAGTCTTTTGCCTCCCCACTCCTCCATCCTAAGAGAACCCACCAGTATAACACTTTGGGAGATGCTCTTTGGTCTAAAATTCACCTTCCATCTTTCTGTCCTGACCCAGAAACTGTGGTGAGGACACAAGTGAGACACCTCAAGGGAGAATTCCTGGTGTTGATACCAACTCCTGCTGTCCTTACACACACTTCTGCCTGTCTGTGAACACACACACACACACCCCTATATATTCGAGATTTCAGATGTTCCTGCCTCTCTTCTGAGTAAGGCCCCATCCTTGATCTCTGCCAAGCTAAGAGACTCTTTTCCCTGAAAGAATATCCACAGATATGTTTCTATTGTACTTCACACGTTGCTTCTCTTTTTACTACTTTTACTAGTTCGGAGCAGTTTAAGAGAAGGCCAAAGTATGGGGCCGATGTGGGGGCGGGTGGTGAGGAGCCACATCCATGTGCTCAGCTGGGACAACCCTGGCCTAAGGCTGGCTGGGCTGGAAGGTAAGCAAGTTTAAAGCAGGGAGCATAAAGAGGGTGGGATAGCAGGTTGCTGCTAAAATCAAGTGGCCGAGATGCTGTGAAGTCACACACTACTCCCGTGTGAGCCCATGTGAGCCCCCTGAACCCAACCCTAAGGCAGTTCACAGAGAAGAATCAAAAGAAGACCCAAAGCAGAGGGACCTCAGCACTTACGCAGTCCACCTTCTGCGTGATGGGACTCACTGCCACAGCCTGCTTGGTACTTGGTGGGATCTCTGTTTTGGGTCAAAGAACGGGTAATTGGGCCTGCCTGATGAGAGAATCATGGGCTTTGGAGTCTGACATATTGGGCCTCCTTCCTGCAGCCATCCCTTAGTAGCTTTGTGATTCTGGGTAAGTTAGTTACCCTCCCAAGCCCTTTTTATTTAACCTGTCTATAAAATTATATCCTGCCTCACAGAGTTGTTGGGAGGTTAAGGGAGGAAATGTACATAAAGGGCCTGTAACAGAATCGCAGGGCAAAAGCTTAGCTCCCTGTATCCCACTGATGGATGTAGGGACGGCTCACCCCCACAAACAAGGGAGAAATGGAGACCAGGAATGTGAGACTCAAGTCCCCAGCCTTCAGGGGGACAGGGCTAGATACAAGAAAGGCCTGCTGACCTGCTTTCTTCCCTCTGTGCCTAGTGCTGCAGAGCATTCCAGGATTAAGCCCCAAGGAAGGGCGGAAGAATGGGATCATGAAGCTATGGTCAAGACCTGGACCAGCTCAAAGGTCTTAGACCCTTCTGACAGGTCTCTCTCCCAAACCTCCCCCCCACCCACCTTCCTCCCATCCCCAGTGCACAAAATCCCCTACCCTCAACTTTCCAAGACTCTTATTTGATGCTTTTAAACTTTTTCCTTTATTTAGACAGAAAAGACCAACTCTTTAAAAGTAAAATGCAATAAATAAATAAGTTAAGCATAGAGAAGTGTCTGAAACGGACTCCCCAGTCTCCCCTTACCACTCCCACCCCCCACCACCCGTTTCTTTCCCCTAAAACTTCTTCCTAAAGAAAATGATCAGGTAATAAACCCCTGTAACCCCTCCCCACACCCCTCCTCCCATATACCCAATTACCCCCAAAGCAAAGGGAGAAATCAAGAGAGAGAAAAAATCCAAGGGAAACATTGTCTAAACTCCCAGAAAGAGAGATGGCAGCGTCCGGGCCAGGCCGGGCTGGATAACGCACGGGTGGTAGTGGTATTTACACGGAGGGGACCAGCAGAGACTGTAAACATTTTTAGGGGTTTCGGGGGAGGTCTTTTCCTCATGAAAGGAGGAGGGTCTCTGTGGCTGACTGGTGGAGAGGCAGCCCTCAGGGCTCCCCCACACCCTCCTTAGAGGGGGCCCGTGGGGGAGGCAGTGAGTTTTAGGGCTGGGAGCCCAGGGTTCAGGGATATCCTACCTCTAGCTGAGGGTGGCAGGGAGTGTGAGAACCAGCTTCTGAGAAACCCCTAATGTGGGGAAGAGGCTGGGTTGAAGGTGAGGTGGGGAGCTTATGGGAGGCCCCTCTGTCCTCCCGGGGGCCACAGGCCCGCTGGTGGGGGAGGCAAGTGCGAAAGCTGGGCACAGAAGGTCACCACAGGAACCCCAGCAGAAGGCAGATAGCCCAGAGCCTTTGAGCCTGTCCCTTGCTCCCTCACAAAGGCCAAAAGGGCACCTGGGAGGAAACAGGCCCTTCAGGAGGGGCAGGGTGGTGGGAGTGGGCCGGTGTCCTGTTCCCCCAGGCCTGTGAAGCAGCTTTTGCCCCCAGAGCCCCATCGAGGCCCCGGGCAGGTGTGCAGAGAGGGCTGGGACCAGACGTGGGGAGAGGGGTGTGGTGCCCCTTCCTCTGGTGTCTCCAGACCTGTGAAGTAAGGAGACATGAGTGAAGCTGTAGGGAAGGCACCCCCAATGCAGGTCACAGGCCCTGCCAAAGAGGAGGTAGCTGGGCTGGCTGACGCAGGATAGGATGGGGCCGCTTGGGGAAAGCAGGTCATCAGAAAGGCCTCAGTCCAGACAGCCCCCCAGCTGTTGGACGAGGGGCAGTGATGGAGGAGATGGGAGGGAGAGGGCCCATGATACAGGAAACCAAAGGATATTCAGGAGGAGATATTTACACAGCCCGTGAGAGAAAGAAAGGCTGGAAGACAGAGAGACAGGGACTGGAGGGGACAAAGCAAAGGAGTGAGACAACAGGCAGGCAGGCAGAGATAGCTAAGAGAAAGGAGAAGGGGCAGCGGACAGACAGACACCTGGAGGAAGAGCAAGGCGGCCAGGCTAGGACCTGGAATGGGGCTTAGGGCTGCAGACTTGGGGGCTGAGACCCCCAGACCTTAGAGAGTGCTCTCATTCCTTTTCAGAAAGGAACAAAGAAAGCAAGAGAGAAATGCACAGAACACAGACCACAGTCACCAACCACTGTTGACCAAGCACGTCCCGCGAGCTGCCCCCGGCCCTGACCCTGGGCTGAGGGGCGCTTCCCTCCGCGGCCCCCTCCCCAAAGAACAAACAATCGGCTCCAAAGACAACACGCTCGTTCCATGCAACTTACAGGGGCCCGGAGCAGGGGTCCGGGGATGGGGGCTTCGGCCGACAATGGACACGGGCCCTGGGCTGGGGGGGCCCCCCAGGGTGGGGGGAGTTAAGCAGCCAGGATTGGGGGGAAAGGGGGAGAAACAGAAAATGTGGGTATTGTTCTTGGGTTGTGTTTTTTCAGGGGTTTGGTCCAAAGGAGATTAAACAAACACAAAAGTCCCCAAAGCTCACAGCTCTGTGGCCACGAGGCTAAGGTGGTGATGGCAGTTGGGTGGAGGGGACCCATTTTGTGAAATTCAGGCAGTCCAGCATTTTAGCCTTCTCCACCTAAACCAAAGCTGCTCCTGGGAGGCCTGAAACTTGGACTTCCCCCAGTCTGTTCTGTGCACTCTGCACTGTCCCATGGGTCTATATTGTACAAGAGCCCAGGGTCTATACTACGTGGGGTCCAGGGTGCTGAGGGTCTAATGTCCCCACCTCTCAGGAGGATAAATATTCCAGGAGCCACGATTCTAGAACCTTCCAGTATCCTACACCAGCCCCCTTACTTCCCCAACTCTACTCCTCTAATTCCACTCTGACCCAAAGGAAAACGAATAAGAGAGACACACACAAACACATAGACACTGACCAGACAAATGACACCAAATTCTGAGGAAAACCTGGGAAGTGGACACAGATCTAGACAGACTTGGCTCTCTCTGGGGTCACAGTGTGTGTGTGTGTGTGTGTGTGTGTGTGTGTGTGTGTGTACATGCACACACACAGGTGTATATATGTGTGTGTGTGAGAGAGAGAGAGACAGAATGACTCAGGTGACTGAAAGGTGACAGCAGAAAGTGACTGAAAGGGTGACAGCAGAAGGAACTATACCAGACCCGAGCTTCAAGTGCACAGAGTCAGGCGGGGTAGGGTGGGCATCCCTGAGGCTAGGGGAGCATGGGGTGGGGGCATTCCAAGTGAGGGCCCTGGCTTCAGTGTGAGGGAGTTGAAGAGGTCACAGGATGGGAGCAAGACCCACCTGGGGGCCCTCAGTAGGGCCGGTTGGCATCCTTAGGCCGCTTTAGCTGGACTTTGAGGCGCTTCATGCCAATCTGGAAACCGTTCATGGCCTGGATGGCAGCCTGGGCACTGGCCGGATTGTCGAAACTCACAAAGCCTGAGGTGAGAGGGGCATAAGGCCCAGCCCAACCCCACCTCACTTGCCTGTGCTTAGGGCCAGAGCCTGCTCCTTGGTTCCCTGCTTCCCCACCTCCCTTCCTCCTGGGATCGTGAGGGCCTGGCACACAGCAGGCATTTGATGGGGAGCGGCTGATTGACAGGCTGAGGAAACACAGTGCGGCCGCTCAGCATGCTCTTGGACATTCTTTCCAGCACTCTCTGAAGGGCAGCCCCTTCCTCAGCCCGGATAACTCTGAACCTGCCTTCTGAAAATGCAGACCACTTCTGGCCCTTTGTGACTTCTCAAGCAGGGAGGACAAGGCTCCTTCTCCCCTGAAGCAACTTTTCAAAGACATGAAGGCAAAAGACTCCACTCCCTAAACTTTCCTTTTGAAAACCAAACATCCCGTTCCAGAGACGCTTCCAGACTTTGGAGAGCATGAATTTGACCAGTGCTCAAGGAGAAAAGGTGAAGTTCCAGGTTTTGGAGGAGGAGCTGGACAGCAGCTGGTATGGCATGCTGAGGGTGTAAGAAAGGTTCCTTCTGACCTTGGATAATCTGGATTTCAAAATTTGGGCCCACTGTGACCATGAATGCCTTTAAATGTCTCAGACCTTATCCATATTTGGAGTTTGGCAAAACTGTACTGTATCTTTTGGATCACCACAGTCTTACCAAAACACTTGCTCTGATTGGTGGCCCGGTCAACAAAGACTTTGGCTGAGATGACATGGCCGAAGGGGACGAACATCTGGAGGATCTCTGAGTCCGTGAACTCCTGGGGCAGGTGGTAGATGAAGATGTTGCAGCCGTCAGGGCCTGGATGGCAGCAGACACAGAGGAAGAGCTCAGGAATTGGGAAACACAGGGCAAAGGCCCCACGGAAAGCAGGCCCTGGCAGGGGGACCCTCCCATCCCAGCCCCCACATGCAGGCCAGGGCACCAGACACCTCAGCCCCACTCGCTTTCTTCCCACACATAGGGCCAGAGTCAGGCTTGGAGCAGGCGACAGGGAGTTCCCAGCCCAGGACCAGGGCGCTCCTCTCCCTGAAGGCTCTGGGCCGGGAGAAGGGCGCCCAGGCCGCACCTTCCCGTTGCTGCTGCTGCTGCTGTTGCTGCTGCTGTTGCTGCTGCTGCTGCTGCTGCTGGGGAGGAGGTGGGGGCTGCTGGGCGACCAGGGTTGGGGGAGGCTGCGGGAACGCAGGTGCGACCAGGCTGTAGGCTGCTGGGTAGGCTGCTGAGGGGGCGGTGGGAGAACGGAGAGCTAGTGGGGGTCTCGGGACTCCCCTAGCCCCTGGGGCCCTCTGGCCAGCCCTGTCTCCCTTCGCCTAGCCCAGGCCAGTGGGGTGGACCAGCCCTTGAACTCTGTGTATACTGCCCCTAACGTAGGACCCATGGGACCCATCAGGAAGCCCCAGGGGGTGGCTGGCAGGGCAGGGTGCCTGGAAGACCAGCTTCTCTCCCTCGCTGTCCCTCCTGTCATGGGCCCTGGGCTCCTCACCTGTGTAGTGCTGCATCCCCGCGTAGGCCTGCTGCAGGGGGTCCACAGGTGCCGCGGGGCTCTGGGCTGGGGAGAGCAGCACCAACTGTGAGGGGGGGAGGACGCAGAGCAAAGGCCAGGCAGGTGGGGAACACAGCCTCCCAGGGCGCGGGTGTGACAGGGTGGGAAGAGCACAGAGCGTGGAGTCTGACTGCCTGTGCAACCCTGGACTTCTCTAAACCTCAGCTTCCCTGGCTGCGAATGGGCAGAAGCCTCTGAGCCCAAGGATGCCAGAGCAGAGAAAGCACCTTATGACCCTGAGGCCTGCAGAGGGAGGGTGCACCACAGCTGTCTGTGGGCAGTGGGAGCGGGTGGCTTTGATAGCTGCTGGGGAGAGAGGGGGGCAGGCAGAGACCCCCACCTGGGTAGGGGTGAACCCCGTTGGGATACAGAGCATCAGGGGCAGGTTGCCCGGTGGGCTGGGTGGGCACCGGGCTGTAGCCGTTGACGCCCAGGGCAGCAGGGATTGCCGAGACGGGCGTGGCGGCGATGGCAGGAGGGGTGCTTGTTCCTGGGGAGGAGAAAGCCACAGAGACAGAGCAGAGGAGCGGACACACACACACACACACACGCACACACACAAACACAGAGAACCAGTCAGCAAGGCTGCAGGCATTAGGGAGGAAGCAGGCCACTCTATTGCCCCTGAGTCCCTCTCAGCCCCTCTGGCTTCCCTGAGCAGTGCCCTATGTCCCCTCCCCGCCACATACACACGGACCTGTCCCACTTGTGCCCAGCCCAGACCGGCCTGCCTACCCTGGGCTTTACCTGAGGATGGGGTGATGGGGGTGGCAATGAGGCCATTGGCATTGATGGCAGCCATGTGCTGCATCTGCACGGCGGCCATGGTGGCCATGGGGCTGAGGTAGGCACTGTGAGCCGCCACCAGGGCTGCCTGCTGCTGCATCAGCTGGAGGGAGGGGAGGAGAGGACAGTGGGGCCGGGTCCTGCCGCCCCCACCCCCATGCCCAGCCTGGCTCCCCTCCCAGCCACGGACCGTGGCACTAGAAGGGTGGGGGCAGGTCCTGGAGGCCAGGACGCGGCGGGGAGGGGCCCAGCCCAGGCCCCCGGGGTCAGTGCTCACGGCCTGGGTGTAGGCGCTGTAGGCTCCAAACTGCAGGGCGATGGGGCTGAACATGCCCAGCTGGGTAGCCACCTGCTGCATGCGGCGGAGACCTCGCTCCTTCTCCGTGTCGGCAAACTTCACCACCAGGCTGGATGAGGCACCCTGGGCAGGGGCCACGTGGCGGTTAGGGGGACAGAGGAGTCAGGACCTCTCCTGCTCAGAACCCTCAAGGCCTGGCCTCGGTTCCATCCCTCCAGGCTTGGCCTCCTGGGGAGGACAGCCATCAGGGCGCCTCTGTCCAATGGGAAGGTTTTCATCCCAGCTTCCCCCTGTGCCAGGATGGGCGAGAGGCTACAAAAAGTTGAGGAACTCGAAGGCACGTGTTTGGAAAGGGAATAGCCTACTGAAATCAGAAGGGTGCCTCTGGCTTCGTAAGGATTCCGAGCTAGAAATCATCCCAGCCAATATTTAATCTCAGCCTGGTCATCCCATCTAGCTGCCCCAGTCCCCACACCACGATGCCCATCCCCACACCCTGACCCTTGTGGTATGCTCAGAGCATGAAGCCTCAAATTTTAATACCACCTCGAGCTAAATAAAAACCAAACCCAAGGAACATGTGCGGAGATTCTGTAGAATTCTGGACTCTAGAATGCAATTCTCTATTTAGTGGTGCATCCTCTCGGCCAAGGCCCAGCTAATCGCTTGCCCAGCCTCTGCTGAGGGCGCTTCAGAGTCAGCTAGGTCCATCAGAGAAACACACTCTGCTGGAGAGCCCCCCACGAGCACAGTCTGTTGGCCAGGGCATGTGGGGCCTCTAAGCAAGTGTTCCGATGCCCAGCCAGGGAAGGTGGGGTGTACAGGAAGGTGGGCGAAGAGATAGGAGATGGAGAGGCTGAGGAGTGAAGGAGGCTGGAGAGGAGGGCAAGACCTGTGCACTGGAGGTGAGGGGTCAGAGGTGGGGGGATGTCATCTGAAATGTGAATGTGGGGGTGCTCACCGGCAGGGTCCGGCTGCTGTGAAGGGTGTTGATGGCCGCCTGGGCCTCTGCGTGGGTCTGGAACTTGACAAAGGCGCAGCCTACAGCATCCAAGAGCAAGGAGGAAAGGGTGAGTGCTCACCCTCAAGGGCCCCCAAAGTTCCTGTCGCCAGGGAGCCAGGGGGAAAGGAGCAGAAAGGCCAGAGGGCCCGGCTGGGGAAGGGGGAGCCACTGGGTACCTTTGCTGGTGCCATCTGGCCCCCGGAGCACAGTGCACTCGTCTATGGTCCCAAAAGGCTCGAACATCTTCCTGACGTCCTCATCTGTCTGCTGCTTCCCTAGCATCCCCACAAAGAGCTTCCGGTCTTCTGGGGGGTAAGGCACAGGACAAGGGGCACGTTCAGGGCTCCCTGGCTACTTTCCCCCAATCTATTCCCGCCAGGACAGGCACAAATCCTGCCCTTCACCTTTGGCAACTCCCTGGAGCTCCAGGCACTCCCCTTATCCTGAGACTAAGGCTACTAGCAGTGACGCCAGTGATTTTTGGTGAAATGGGATATACAGATACATAGGGTGCTCAGCCCAGTTCTGAAGGGCTTGCACTTTCCTCTGGGCTTCAGTTTGGCCATCTCTACAATGGGCTAGATGACATCCCCTTTGACAACAACCCACACCTTGACCAGGAACCCTTTGGAATTCTCAGATTTCCTTCCTCAAGAGAGGCTGCCCCTCAGTTACTCTAAGCCCTGGGCCTGAGTCCCAAGTCCAAGGGTACAGAACCTACCTCCTCGGCTCTCGCTGTCGGCCGGCTTGACCTGGATCGGCCTGTTCATCTAAAAGGAGAGAAGAGAAGGCAACTGCTGGGGACCTCCTCTGAACCCGACAAGAGCCACCCCTCACCCCCAGGCCGGGACCTGCAGAGAGGCTAGAGGAAGCAAGCCCCAGGCCCTAAACCGATGATGGGAAGGAAGGGATGGGCCTAATCTTGTTTAGGATTAGGACCGGGGGGGATTAGAGGCAGTGGGAGGTCAGGATGTCTAGGAGGATGCTCCTGGGCCCACTCCAGGCCCTGGTGAAGCCCCAGGTAACTTGGCCAGGGACAAGTGATGCTCTCTTTAGGGGGAGAATGGAACTTCCCATAGGACCTGGCTCCCCAGATGGAGCCCAACCAAGGGGCTATTCAGCAAGAGCTGCCTCAATTTTACAAAGTAGGGGCAAGAGAGGCCTCTCCAGTGAGCAGCCCCAAGGAAGACTATCGACCCAGGAACACCCTGACTTCCTTCTGACCCCAGAGGTGTGTCTGCTTCTCTATCTGCCCCCCTACACCCCTTGACCCCAGGGGGAAGGCACTCGGGCAGCACAAAGGGAGCAGATGCCCAGTCTCCGTGGCAACGGGAGAATGCGCGCCATGGCAACCGCCCACTCAGCCTGATTTATCCCTCCCGTCGCCCTGGCGACCGTGGTGACGTCATCACTTCTGCTGCTCCACACACCCGGAGAAGGAGTGGGGGGGGTGAGAACAGGGTATGCTGGGGGTGGAGGATTTGGAGGGGGCTGGGAGGTGGGGGAGGGGCCCAGGACAAGCTTCCTGATTCGCGCTGAGCAGGCTCTGCAGGGGCCACACTGTCCCTTCTTCCTCAGCCTTCCTCCTCCAGATCAAATCCTTGGTGTCTCACAGCTGAGAGGGCTCCGAAGGAAGAACTGCTGTCCCATGCTCTTTTGACATTCTCCCTGTACCCTGAAGTCCTCCAGAGCTCTCCCTTCTCTTCACTCCTGCAGCATCTCCCTTTGTTCGGTCTCCAGTGGAAATGCAGACACCCCTCAGTTCCCCCCTCCATGATCTTGCCTGGTGAGGGGACTTAGCAATGACTTCTGCAGGTTGATTTCCTTCACTGGGGGCAGGGGACATCTTCAGAACTGGAGGGAGGGGAAGGACTCAGTATTTCGTGTCTGAAAATATTTTGCTACTGAGGGGCTATCCTAGCTCCAGTGACCAAAAATATTAAACAAAAGAAACCATTTGTTGACATTCTGAGGGGAGCTACGGGTATCCTCAGGAAAGGCATCTGACTGGGGGTCAGGAGATCCAGGTTCAGGGACTAGCCCTGCCACTCACTAGCTGAGTGACCCTGGACAAGTCACTTCTCTCCTCAGGACCTTAATATTCTCCTCTGTAAAACAGTGGGGCAGATCAGGTGGTGGTGAATCAGGTTCCCCTCAGCTCTAGTGTTCCAGCCTTTGGGGATCTCGTGTGCCGTCACTTCACACAGAGAAGTACAGGACTGGTAGTGGGCCCCTTGACCCTTCTCACACATAGACCCTCCACCCTGGTATCCAGCCATTCCAGTCAGTGCGACAGGACTCTGCTGGTGAGGGAGCCCAGGCCTGGATCAAACCTAAGCCGCACCTTGGCGGACACCCCTGTCCTGCCCCACCCCCATTTATGGATCCAAGAGCAGCTGGCTGGGGGGAGGTGGGTAACAGTCACCCAAATCCTCCAGCCAATCTGCCCCCAGCTTTATCCTCCACCAATCTGGGATTATCCCATCAGTTTCAATCTCCTCAGGAGCTTGCACCTGCGTGTGTGTGTGTGTGTGTGTGTGTGAGAGAGAGAGAGAGATGTGGGGTGGGGGTGGGGGTTAGACACCCAGGGCGCTCAGTTTTGCACGCTGTAAAGGGCCCCACGGGCACCTTAGCCCCAGCCACACCTCCTACAGAAGACGTACACTCCACACCAGGATCTTTCCACAGCATCAGGGAATTCTTGAGTTGACACTATCCCTTTCCCAAAATGCCCCTAGGGATCTGAGGTTCTAGGCAAAGGTGGGGAACCTGAGACCCAGAAAGAAAGGATGCCATTCCCTTACTGCACAGGCTTCCAGGCACAGAAATAGCACCTCAGTAAATATCCACAGCTGATAGGGATTCACACAAAGACACACAGAAGCGCACAGGCTGCGTGCGGCGCAGGTCACGTTGACAGAAGGTCCCCGACACAGCCTCCCTCAGAGCACTCCCCCCACCAACCCATGTCCAGGCTCTCCTTCTTGGCCTGGCACTTCCTGTGGGAAGCTCGGTCTTTGTTAGCTCAGCTCAGGCACACCTGCCCCCTCCCCTGAGTCCAGCTGGGCCCTGTTTACCTGGCAACCCAGGCTCCGGTGCCTCTCTTCCCTAACCACCACCAGCCAGGTGATAAGCCCTCCTGAGGGCCTCCCAAAGAAGAGGAGGCTATTTATACTCACTCAGACTGCTCCCCCACTGACTTGGTCACTCATAAGGCCCTTATCCTTTTCACCAATAGCAAAGACCTCACTTCCAGCAAGAGCTCCTATTTCCAGAAAATCTCATTCTCCAGAGGACACAGGCCTTCTGCTCTGCCACCCCTGGCTCCTGACTCCCTTCCACCTGGTGTCCCAGACCACACATGGATCCTTTCCACGGAGCCCAAATTCACTGGCCCAACAGCGAGCCAACAGGCAGGGCCCCTAGCCCCAGAGTGGGACTTCTGCCTAAGGAGAGGGCGGAGGGCAGGCGAGGCAGAATTAGTTCCTCCCACCACCACCTCCAGGAGGCCACACCCTCCCGCAGGAAGAATCCACAGGCCTTTGGCAGAGCCTGTCCTGGGGACACTCAGGGGAGAGAAAAGGAAATGGGGCTTGACAGCCACAGGTCCAGCCTCCATTCTTCCTCTGCAGCTGAAGTATCACCCTCATATAGCGGGACCGTGCAGATTTCGGGGTGACAGAGATGGGGAGGAAGGAGAGAGAGCTAAATGCTCCCATTAAAAAAGAGCCTATATTGGGGCACCTGGCTGCCTCAGTCGGTAGAGCATGTGACTCTTGATCTTGGGGTTGTGAGTTCAAGGCCCACATTGGGAGTAGAGATTACTTAAACATAAAATTAAAAAAAAAAAAGCTTGTATTAGGAGGGTGTGGAGGGAGGTTAGACAGCAGGAAAAACTTCCCACAGAGGGGATGCACTAAACAGGCATGCGTGCACACGTACACACACACACACACACACACACACACTGAATGACTATTTGAGGAAACAATGCTGCCAGGAACGCAGGTGGCAGAGAAAAAGACCTGGGGGATACAAAGGGTCAGGCAGAGCCTGGACATAGACATCTGCTCCCCTAGACGCCCCAAGCCCCCAGCACAAGGGTACCCTTGGAGGATAGGACCTCCCCCCTCCATTTCCTACTAGAGGCTCTGTCAGGCCATTCTGGATCCTGTCTGGAGGCAAAGGCCGAAGTGGAGGCCTCAGTGTCACCTGGGAGCTCACTCAGGGGCGGGGCTAGACAATCATTAACCAGATGCCCTCTTCCCTCACCTGCCACCCCGGGCCTATATTTTTTTCCAGGAAGTGGGGGCAGAGACCTTCTGCACCCTGACAGTCAGAACCCTGCCCTAGCTCACAGACAGCTGGAGGGGGCAGACCCAGGCCAGGTCCCTTCCTAGCAAGACGGCAGGAAAAGAAGAGACGTTGTGACTAAGATGAAAACTATTGAATTGTCAGGAGTCTCCACAGAGGAAAGGAAAGAAAGGAAAGTTGGAATGTGACGTGATGGAAACCAGGCTTCCCAGGGAAGAGTGTGCCCACACCCACGCAGCCAGGCTGGAGGGCACACGCGCACACATGTGCACATGCACGTGCACACACAGGCTCCCCAGATCCCAAGCCTGCTCTCTCTCTCTCACAGCCGTGCACACACACACACACACACACACACACACACACACACGAACACACACAGATCCTTAATGCCATAGGCCAGGGCTGTTCCAGTGCCTTGCCACCAACTAGGACGAGATGGAGGGGAGAAAGCCAGTCTGACTGTGGGATTTGCTCTCTTAGCTGCATTTAAGGGTTGAGGGCCACAGAGGGAATGGGTCACGGACCTACTGAAGGTTTGAAGTTGGGAGTGACTGAAGCAGTTCTGATTTTCCTGGATGCCCCCACCCTCTTTGCCCATCTGTTTTGTCTACTTCCCTCCCAGGAAGGAATGGAGAATCAGCCTTTTTCTCCATGCCCCACATAGGGGAAGGGGTAGAGGCTCCAGCACCCAGGCCGGGCTCAGCAAATGTTTGCCTGAGGGATGAATGGGGTAAGCTCTCAGTACTACTTCCTGGGGCTCAGGGGGTGCGAGGCAACAGAAGCACACAGACATGGGAATAGAATCGCACAACCTTTCCCCCCAGGCTGCATGGCAGGAGGCAGCCTCAGATTCTCTATCCCTGCCAGCCCAGGCCTGGGACAATCTGCACAGCTATCTCGAAAGAAGAGAAAAAGAGCTCTGACTTTTCAGGAGAGAGGCCATGCCAGAGGGCACCCCTGCCGACCTGGGCACACTTTGGGGGTCAGACTTGATTCTCCGCAATGATGCCTGCCCCTGCCCTTGCTTGCCCCCGCCCATGCCCCCCCGGGGCTCTGCTCCACCTTGATGCCCAAAGCTCTTCCTAGGAGACGCGAGGTGAGTCTTTGAGAGCACAGAAGCCCACACAGAGATGCTAGTCCAGCAGGTACCCACTGTCCCGGTCACAGTCAGACATTCCATCCCCAGAGCCACAAAAGAGTGCCTGGGTGCCTCCTGCTTACTTTGCCACACACTTGGTATCCGGAGTCTCTCCCCATGCCTCACAACCAGCTAAGCTCTCTAAGTGTTGTCCCATGAGCAGGCCGGGAAGTGGAGAAGGGGCTGCACCTGCTCTTTACAAAGGTCACATTTGCTCTGCTAACCGCTGTCTTCCTTCTCTCCAGGTAGAAGAAATGAATGCATCTTCAGCAAGAAAGAGGGCTGTTAGAAGGAGAGGGGGGCCTCCTGGTGATGAGAGGAGGTAGGAAATGAGTTCTGTGTCTCAGAAAGGTGGTGAGCCCCCTGCCCCTTCTAGCGCCCTTCTCAGGAGTGCCCTATGAATATGGGACTCACCCCTGGAAGCGTCTTCTGTTCGTGCAGGGCGCTCTGGGCCTTCAGGGCTGAATCGCGGGCACAGTATGTCAGGAAGGCACATCCTGAGGAGGGGCAGGGGCAGAGAGACCGGGTGGGGGTGAGTCCCTGATATCCCCTCCCTAAAAGGATCCCCCCAGCCATGACACTGAGGACTGGGAGGCTTGTCTCTTCTTGCCCCTCTCTGGCCGCTGGAGTGGGAAGGTGTCTGAGAGGGGCCAGACATTTTGCCCCAGGGAGTCTCTGGGCTGAGTCGTTGAGAGAGGGGGCTTTGTGTGGGGGGAGAAGGGGCATGTGGTTGCCAGACAAGTGTGTGCAGTGTGGTTTCTCTCTTCCTTTGCTGGCCTCTTTTCACCTTCTCCTTTGCCTCTACCTCCCTCCATCTTGGTTCCCATCACCCTTCTCCTCTCCCATTTTCCCTATTTCCTCATCTCTCTCCAACTCTGTGGGAGGCAGGTGGAGGGTGAAAAGTGGGATGGAGGAGAAGGAAAAGGGAGAGCAATTCACTGCAAGTCCCTAGGCCATTTGACAGGGGACACAGTGGGCCCTCCACCCCCACCCCCAGTGCCTGGAGCTCTCCAAGTCCTGACCGGGGCCTGACCCTGCTTAGCAAGAGTGCACAGCCCTTGGACAGCCCAAGGAATGCCTCTTGGCCAGCCTCTCTCAAGTTCCCGCCCCCACACTTCCCAGATCTATACCAGTCTCTGTCCTCCACACCCTGCTTCTCAGGTCCCTCTCTTGGGTCCTGGAGCTGCCCTGCCCAGTCCATGTCCACTCTTGCCAGGGTGACCCCCACCTCAATAGTGTCTGAGACCTACTAAGATTCCCAGGCGAGTGTGCACACACGCACACACACACACACACACCCCTGCTGGCTCCTTATCTCCCAAACCAGATCTCTTGGTCCTCCATCCTCCTTTGAGTTCATCCACGACATCACCCTCTCATCTCTGGAGTCCACATCTCTGCATCCCCTCTAAACTCTTCCCCTAAAGAGGCCATCCTAAGGCCTGCATCCGAGTCCCCGCTCACCCTGGCTGTTCTCTTGCAGCTCCTCCATCCACTCCTTAGCCCCTGAACTCTTTCCTTCCACATTGGCCCTTTCCAGCTGCTCCAGTCCTCCAGACTGGCTTCCCCTCCTCCCAGCCTCCCCTCCCACCCCTGGCATCTCTCCAGCCTGGCCTGACCCCTCACCCTTGTGCAGCCCGGTGTACTTGTCCTTGATGACAGTCAGCTCGAAGATCCGACCAAACTGTTCGAAGATGGGCTTCAGGTCCTTTTCCTCCAGATGCCTCGGGATCTGCCCCACAAACAGCTTGATGGCATCCGGCTCCTTCATTGGGGCGGCCCAGGAGGAGGGGCCGAGGGGAGCAGGGAGAGGCCCAAAGGCCAGGGGGAGCTGCCCAGCAAGGAGGCAAGTGGTGGGGGCCGGGGCCCAGCCGGGGCTGGCTTTCCCTTTGGCCCCCAACCACAGTGCTGAGCAGAGGGGCAGCTCTTCACACAAAGGAGGCCTAGGGAGTTGAGGGCTAGGGGTCAGGGGTCTAGGCAGACACTGTCATGCCACCAGGGGGCATAGCCCAAACAAATGATCTCCCTCCCAGAGATCTGGCAAATATCCCAGAATGGGGGTCAGTGTGCTCAAGATCTGGAGGATTAGGGTGGTATCTGGGGTGCTGGGAACTGGGGGTTAAGAGCTGGAGTCAGGGAAAGGGCCTGAGGAGGGTGATGGAGATGGAGGCTTAGGGGTTAGGGGCCTGGTAGGTTGCCAGCAGCGCCCGGGTTGGGGGGGAGCACTCCTGATGTGGGGCAGGTGGAGCTCTCGTTGGCTTTCCCGGGAGGACACCTCCCCTGTGGCGGATTCTTCTGCTGGGTCCGAAGATCCCTGAGGCCAGATGCTTGATCTCTGATGGCGGCAGGGCTCCGGGGGTCCCTTTTGCCTTGCCGCCCCCCTTCAGGTCCTCCCCTCAGCCCCCCTCCCACCCCCACCCTGGTCCCTGGGCCTGGGTTGCTGCTGGCTGCTCCCGCTGCTGGGGCTGCCTGCTTTCCCGGTCACCTGGGTCCCGGAGCTCTGCTCTCCGGCCGCGCTCTCCTCAACAAAAACCTCCCCCCTCCACACCCCCCTCCCCACTCCCACCTCCTTTCCCCTGACATCAGTGATGTCAGTCTCAGGGGTGGAATACAAATTCTCTACCCTGGAGAGGGACGCACAATACAGACAAGAGCCACGCCCTCTTTCTATCTCCTTCCTCCCTGACTCCCTTCCCACCCCAAGAAGAGCAGCTGGTGCTGTTGATAATAACCCTTCCCCCATCTTACTCCCCAGTCACGAGCTGGGCAAGACACTAAGATGGAGAATTTATAGAGGAGCCCTAAAGTGGGGTCCATTGTTCCGGGGGCTGGAGCTGTCCCCGGTGCTGGAAGCGAAGACCCAGGAGAGGGGAGCAGGGGGGAGGAGGAGAGGGGAGCCGGCATCTGGGGAGACTGAGTGTGGGGAGCAAAGGAAAGAATCTGGGGAAAAGAAAATGTCATAGAAAGAGTTGGGAAGGTTGGGAGTGGAGGGAGGAGGGAGATGTAGATGGGGCGGGAAGCAGGTCTCAGAGCCTGGAGGAAAGGGCAGAAGGGGACCCAGAGAGGAAAGATGGAAAGTGGGGGGGGGGGGAAGCGGGGTGAAATGAGCACAGAGAGAGAACTGTGTATTTTCCGGAAAAAGATCCAAGAAAAACTATGTCTTGCTGGCATTTGCCAACGCCCCCTTCTCTCCCTCTGGGTGGTTTGTGTGTGTAAGTGCGTGGGCAGGGAGACAGCGGTGGTGAGGTGGTGACGACTGTGTCAGCTATCACTTGTAAGCTCCTTGAAGAACTGGGCACCGTTTAATTCAGCATTTTACTGTTTGGGGTCTAGCACAGTGTCTTGCTCATACATAGTTGCTTAATAATTGTTTTTTGAATAAACAGTTGATGCAAAGAACCTCTGATAAGACCAAATACCCGATTCCTTTAGGGGGAAGAACCACAACTAGCAAACTCCAGTTTAGGGCAGAAAAAAAACCCAAAAAAACAATTTCTCCTCCCTTTGCTCCCTTCTCCTAGTTAGGTTCCTTGAGTAGGACTCTCAATGTGAACCAGGTAGCAAAAAGGGATGGGGGGAGCACATTTGGAGGCCATTACTCTCTTAAACCACTCTTCTTCTACAGATGATTTGATTCCCCCGTAATCTCAAGGGAGCACTGGGCCCACCCACAGCACCCTTCAGTGCAGGGAGTACCTGCTGACATCAAGTCTCCTGGACTGGGCAATCCTTGTGGAATGCCCCATCTACTGTCAGTCCCTTCTTCACCCCAGAGTGGGATTGATGTCTCCACAGTGGCACTGGTGTCTCCGAAATCCATCCAACTGAATCCCTGCCACCCCCATTCCTTGCCTCAGCTATCACAGCAGGCAAGCTTCTCTTCAGGAAGGGAAGTAATAGTAATGGCCCTTAGATGACATGGTGTCCCAGAAATTCTTCCAAGTGCTTTACGTTTACTAATGTGTTTAACCCTCAGCACCACCCTATGATGTAGGTTCTACTATTACTTCCAAATAAAGATGAGGGAACCAAGGCACCAACAGATAAGACGGCTTGCCTTATATCATAGAGCTAGAAAGAGGCCTTAGTGAGGGTGGAGCCCAGGAAGTCCGGCTCCTTAGTCCTGAGTTTAACCCCCACATCATATGCTCCCCTTGGGAATGGTAAGAGTTGTTAAGCCTGGCTTTCTTCCTTGTGTGCCTTTATTTGAGCACTGTGTAATAGATGGCCTTCTTTCTACTGCTTTTGATTCTCTGTTGACCACCTTTCATCCTTCCTTAGTCTGGGTTGGAGTGTGAGTGTGTGTGTGTGTGTGTGTGTGTGTGTGTGTGTAAATATGATCACAGTTCATCATATGGATGCCCAGGTCCTCCCAGGTGGGCCCCTAAGATGGGCACAGGGGTGGATGGGAGGGAGATGGTAGAGGACCCAGTACTGGGTGGTCAGAACACACCATGGCAGTGCCAGGGAACCAAGAGTGCAAACACACATGGAAAGCAACTTTCCACTCCCTACTCCACCCTCATTGTTCCTTTTCTTGCCTCCTAATCTGATCTAGGTATTTATGGAGATGCTAAACAGATCACACCCTCTGAGGATGGAGCCTAGGAAGACCCCATGGCCCTGTTGATCTCGTTACTCTGTGTCTTGTCAGCAGATCTGCCGCCCTGCTGCTCATTCAGGCTTGGGGCTAATCACATTAATTGAAATAATTAAACATTTACAAAAATGAATTATAATGAACTCCCCTTCCTCCTCCTCCCAGTCAGCAACTGGGAAGACAGCTGCAGGCAGCAAAATGCCTCCAGCCTTTTGCTTAGTTTGTGGTCCCCAGATGGAAGGTTTCTATCTGAAAGGAGAGGCAGAGTTAAGGGGAGAAGAGGAGGGAGCTTGCTTCAGGGCATCCTTGCTGGGTGACTGTGGGCACATCTCTGCCCAGTGACATAACTCTGGGGGGTTAACCTTAGGACTCCGAGGCCCATTCTGGGAGGTTGCTCTCCAGGAGGAAATGAGGCTTCCAAACCTTACTTCTTCCAAGGTCTTTCCTCTTTCCACCATCCCCAAGCTCCCCCTCCTTCTTATTCTTCTGCACTCAGTGCTAAGCTGCCCTACATAAAAAGATTATTGACTTTATAAAGGGAGAGCTCAACTCCTGATTTTAGATTCTTAGAAAACGGATAATTGGGATATATTTCAAAGGGAAAAAGGTAGTGGCAGTATATGTAGGCAGAGTGGCTAGTCACCAGATACTTGTTGGCCTCAACAAATGAAAGCAGAGTGAAGCCACGTGCTGCAGAAACCATGACAATGTACAAAGAATCTGTTGTTTGATCTTCCTTCCCTAAAGTGGCTGCTGTCTCAGATGGAGAAGTAAGACACAGAGGTAAGAAGTGAGGACTGAGGTGCTGTGAGAAAACAAAATTAAGTAGAAGTAGCCTCTCTTATTTACAAATAGTGGTACTTGGACCAAGGGAAGTGCTCAGTCAAGAAAGGCTTGGTTGATTCTCAAAATACAAGAAGATGACAGACTAGCAAAAGAAGGACATTACTTATTTTATACACAGGGTGGGAAGATGGAGAAAGTTTTACATATTTACGTATGCATGTGTGTATGTGCACGTGTGTGTGTCCGTGTACATGTATATATTTGTCAGTCCAGCCCAGCATTGTTTAATAGAAGCCAAGCCATATACATAACTTAAATTACTAGTAGCCACATTAAAAAAAGCTAAAGAAACAAGTGAAATTACTTCTAATAATAGATTTTATTTAACTATAGATTCTCAATATTATTCAATGTTTATATGATATGTCCAAAATATCCAACCTGTCATCAGTATAAAGATTATTCATAAGATACTTTGCTTTTTTTAAACTACATGCTCAAAATCCAATGTGTACTTTACACTTAATAACACATCTGACAATTCCAGCAACATCTGAGTGCTCAGTAGCCACAGGTGGCTCGCGCTGACCTTACTGGATAGTGCAGTTTAAGAGGTTCCCCCACTAGCTTCTGTGGGTTTGGAGGGGTGGGAAGAAACAGGTCTTGGCCAACAGGAACCATCACCTCTGATTAACCTCTGCTCCCGCCTGAAAAAATCACTGTGACAGATGGCAGCTTATCTACCTCTCTTCTAACCCTTTCTCCTAAAAACCAGAAAAACAACCACATTGATTACTAACCTAGATGAGATTCCTGGGAAGAGGCCTGTAGCTCACTACCTCATCTATCTTCCAGGGTTTTGTTTTTTTTTTTTCCTGGCTTAGGAACTGTCCACATTTTCACTTCTTCCCTTCACTCTTTGCTGAGAAGGATAGAGGTGGACCACTGAGAGACCCCCTCCAAGACCAGGGTCGAAATGCTGGCCTAGTTTCTCCTTGGGCAGTTGTCCACAAATCTGAAAGACCAGCCTCCCTTCTGAGGTCTTTTCCCGGTCTCCCAGGAGACCTCTGCTGGGCATAATGTCTGGGGGTTAGAAACTCAGCACCGCGTGTATAGGCGAACAGGCTCCTGTCCTTTCCAGGCCTATTTGCAGCTCTCTGGCTTTATGTTTCACTTTCCTTTCTTAACTAGATACTAAAAGAACACACCTTGAAGACCAACTGCCTTTCCCCTCCTCTGTTCACTTGGGAGTGGGAGAGATGATTTAGAATGTATGAGCAGCAACCTAATCTACATAAGAAAGTCCGTCCAAGAGGGGAAACCTCTGGCACGATATCCCCCAGGTCCTTTTCCGGTATCTTTAGTATGAGAATGTCCCTTCCATTGCAGAACTCTGTTCACTCCATCCTATGGGATGCTTTCATGTTAAGTGTCTACAGGTCTGAAGGAGGGGTTTGGCTTTGGGGCCGGCTGAAAGGGAACAAGCTTGAATTCTCTCTACTACTAGGTTTCAACAGCTGCCAGAAAAGGGACAGGGTCAGGAACCAGATTCTGGGAGACTCTGCCTTAGGAATCCCTTTTTCAGTTTTGCTTCAGAGCCAAGGGAAAAAAAAATTATTTGAGGTTCGGTGGGGTCAAGAAGAAGAAGGGCTCGTTCCATATACAGACAAGAGGGGCAATTAGCCCCCCAATCTGGGGAAGGAGATCCCTTGGAGACCCTCCCGCGTTTATTCCTCGCTTTCAGAGTGGCCCCCTTATTCCTTCCCCCAGCCCCTCCCCGCCGGCTGGTGAGGGCTGGACTTGGGGGGGGCGGGGCCTCAAGGCGCGTGGTCCGTCGCCTTGACGACCTGGGCAAGATGGCGACGCTACAGGGAGGACTTCTGGGGCCGGACCCCGGAGCGCTGAGCCCCGCGCAACAGGAGCAGTTGCGCAACTTCAAGGTGGGTGCGCCTCGGACTCCCGCCTCCGTCGAAGTGCAGCTCCTCTAGAACAAGGGCTGCAGACCGGGAGGGGGTCAGGGAGGAGGGCGCGGGAGCCGGTTCTCAGATGAACTGGCGGAAGGCTGGGAGAGACCCCCTTGGCGGAACCGTGGGCTTCTGGGGCTCCGGACGGAGCCTGACCGGCGCCTGAAAGTGCAGGAAGAACGACCACAGAGGTCTGGCCAGTGAAATGGACCGAAATTACTGCCGGAGACAGTAACTTAGTACAGACAAGAACTGCCGGACGGTGGAGACCCGACCTTAGCTATGGCCTCCGAGTCTGACCGAGCTGGAAGTGTTGGTCTATAATAAAACAGGCGGCTTAAAATTTCAAACATCCCGGGAAAAGACCTAGGTCAGATGCACACCTAGTTTCCCCCAGGCCCAGGACTTGAACCCTGAAATCTGTCTCCTCTTGGAGCGTGACCTTTTGCTCTTCTCCCTCTAGATTCAGACTCGGATTGCTAATGAAAAATACCTGAGGGCCCACAAAGAAATAGAGTTGCTCATAAGTGGTTTCTTCAGGTAGGTGGTTTTCCTACCAGCCTCGACAACTAGTGGGAAGTAGTACCAAATCTTGGTTGGGAGAGATGAGTGACTGCTGCCTTTAGGGTCAGAAAGGTAGGAAAAAAATAAAATAAAATAATACATATACATACATATATGTATATAACATATATTATATACATATATATTATATATTATATACATATACATATACTAAATCAAAATTTTATATATATACGTATATATATAGTAGACAATATTTTAAGATTGAGTTTTTTCTAACTCTGAGATATGTGGCACCTGGTGTGTTTCTTAGTTACCTCTAGAGGTTTTCTTAAGTTATCTCTAAATTCTCAAAAATATTAATAGTCATTTAAGCTGGAAGGATAAATATATATCTTCTGACACTTGGAAGAGGTAATTTCGCATTGAGAAACTCAGCAGGCAGCCACTGGGTGTAGAACACTATTTCTCCATCAGAGGAGCTTAACAAGATCACTAGAACTTAAAAAAACATTCAGATGTCTGGCCCTTTTCTCCCTAAGAGCCTTGTTGTGGAAAGACCAGTGGTTGGAAGCTATTCCCCTGTACGTCTTGGGGAAGAGACTATTTTCCACCATATCCTGGAGCATGTTTTTCTTTTCCCTACATTGCCCTTCAGCATGGCATTTGTTTGGGTGGAAAATTCTCCTAATGGGATGAAGGGCAAAGAACTGTCAAAAAAAAAAAAAAAAGAAAAAGAAAAAAGTCTTGGCGCAACAATAGAGCTGTCTCAAATACTGTTTGGCTGCAGACAAATAGGCAAGGTTTAAATAATAATAATGGCTTCCATTTCCATGCACTGTGTTGGTTTCCTACATTAGCCTTTATCACACTGAATTGGAATCTCATTGTCTGTCTTCTGTTTCTGTCCCTGGACCAAAACCCCTAGTTGGGGCAGCCATGTTTGCGTCCCCCCCCGCCCCCGTACCTGCACACTGGATGCCATCTTGGTACTTTTACTGACCCTCCCAGCAACTGCAAAACAGGTTATCATCACTTCCATTCTGCAGCTGGAGAGGTGAAGTACCTTCCCTAAGATGCGGAACCAGGATCCAAACCGCTGTGTTGCGTTGAAAGCTCACAGGAGCTGGGGAGCCAAAGGTGCAGCTCTTCTTCTTCTTCTTCTTCTTCTTTTTAATATTTTATTTGTTTATTTGACAGACAGAGATCACAAGTAGGCAGAGAGGCAGGCAGAGAGAGAGGAGGAAGCAGGCTCCCTGCCGAGCAGAGAGCCCGATGCCCAGGACCCTGAGATCATGACCTGAGCCGAAGGCAGCGGCTTAACCCACTGAGCCACCCAGGCGCCCCTCTTCTTCGTCTTCTTAAAAGTCGACCTGGAGCGGTGTCTTTCTTTCCAGGCTCTTTCGTCTTTCCTGAATCTCACTGTTCTTCATATCCTAATCATTTCTTCAGTGGCAGCAGAGTCTCACAGACCAGGTAGGGGATGGAGAAAGGGAAAAGAGAAACTTCTCTGTGAAGCTTGGTTTTATTTGACCCAGGGGTAAGACTTAAGGCAAAAGATAGTTTAGGGGTCTTTAGTCAGTGTCAGTCGTGGGAATCAGGCCATCATTTTCTGCACTTTCTCTTCTAAAGGGAAATGAAGGTTGGCTTCATTCCTATCCTGGGGACCTTGCAGTCCCAAGTTAGGAATGATTCCAGCAGGAAGGTTGGAGATACAGATGTTTAAAGCCTGAATTAAGTCACCATTTGCATTGTTAACAAACACAAGGAACGGGTGGTGGTGGTGTGAGATGATGAATGAAGAGGGTGATGTTTTTAGTTGTAAGTCAGGGATGGGCCAGCTTCTCCGTCCAGGAAGTTTCCAGGAGGAACTGGGTGTCTGTGCCTGGCTCGTGCCAGAACAGCCCCTTCCCTTCCTCACCATCCCCACCTCCCGAACCGGGTAGGCCACCTGGCTCTTCCCTTTGCTGTCCCTGAAGCTACCTACAGGAAATGCTCCTGGCTCTTTTTAGGCCTTTCTCTTCCTGAGATGGAGGTGGGAGGGAGAGAAGAAGTGTTTCAAGTTTGGGGGTTTGCTTTTGTTGTTTGTGGTCTTACTATTACTTCCTTTGGAAGATACTGGGATGAACCAGAATCAGCCCCTATCTGTACTGGATACTTCAGATGGTCTTCCCCTTGAGAAAAGAGGAAGGAAAAAAAGGGAACAGAATCCTGGGCAGCGTACCTGCCCTCCCGTCTTCTGCAGGTCTCTGCTCTAGACTCACTCCAACCCACGAGAAGCTCCAAAGTGTTTTTGTTGGGAAGCGAGCTCCCCACTTGGGTTTTCCAGATCATGATGACTTATGGTGATGCAGTCACTGCTCTTCAGGGAGTACTTGTCCATACAGTGTATGGAACTCTTAATACCTTGAGTTTTGGACTGAAGAACAGACAGAAGAGGGATCTAACTTATTTTAGGCACCCGGAGATCTAGGATTTTAGGCTGGAGATAGGATAGCAAAGTGTGAAACTGTAGAAAAGCTTTATTAGATATTTTTGTAAGTAGCCAGGCAGATGAATCTACCCCAAATTTAACACTGGTTATGTCATTCCTTGGCTGGAAAAATCTGCAGTGGCTCCACAACATTGCCCCCTACCCCCAACTTTTTTTTAACTTTCCATTGAAGTATAATGAAAAGTGGCATATCCTAAACTGGGTGAACTTTCACAGGATGAGAATACACATGGTAGTGGGATCCAGACCAAGAAATAGAACCTGACTAGCATCTTGGACCTGCTGAGACCCCTCCAAGCACTTCCCCCAAAAAGGTAGCCAGTATTCTGACTTCTTTTTATTTATTTATTTATTTATTTATTATTTATTTGATACAGAGAGAGAGAGAGATCACAAGTAGGCAGAGAGGAAGGCTGAGAGAGAGAGAGAGAAGCAGACTCCCTGCTGAGCAGAGATCCCAATGATGCGGGGCTCCATCCTAGGACCCTGAGATCATGACCTGAGCCGAAGGCAGAGGCTCAACCCACTGAGCCACCCAGGCACCCCAGTATCTTGACTTCTCGTAGCACAGATTTGTTGTGCCTTTTTGCACCTTATGTAAGTGGAATTCTACAGTACGTGCTCACTTGTGTCTGACTTGCATGTTGCTCGACTGTGTCTCATAGATCCCCCATTCTCACTGCTGCGTATGTCCTGCTGTGTGACTAGTCTGAGCTGTACGCACTCATTCCCATTGTCTTTTTTAAAAAAATATTTTATTTATTTTATAAGTAGGCAAAGAGGCAGGCAGAGAGAGAGAGGGTGGTGGAGGGAAGCAGGCTCCCTGCTGAGCAGAGAGCCCGATGCGGGACTCGATCCCAGGACCTTGAGATCATGACCTGAGCTGAAGGCAGAGGCTTTAACCCACTGAGCCACCCAAGCGCCCCCCTCCTTGTCTTTTCAACTGAGTATAATTGTCTCCCTCTGGCCTTCCAGGCTCTCCATAATAGGGCCCCTTTGCTCCCAACTACTCTCTGTGCCTGCCTGTCGTCCCCACCAGATGGAACCTCTGATCATTCCACTGACCTCCCCACTGACGCCGCGGGGGGGCACTGACACTTCTGGATCCTGGAGATACAAAGGTGGGGACTTCTGTTCCTACTCTTTTTTTTTCTTTAAAGATTTTATTTATTTGATAGAGAGAAATAGCCAGAGATGGAACACAAGCAAGGGGAGTGGAAGAGGGAGAAGCAAGCTTCCTGTCAAGCAGGGAGCCCAGTACGGAGCTCGATCCCGGGACCTGGGGATCATGACCTGAGCCAAAGGCAGACACCTAACGATTGAGCCACCCAGGCACCCCTCCAGTTCCTGCTCTTGAGGAGTTCACCATCTAGAGGATATGGACTCTTTCCTTTCATTTCTGGGACTCTACTCTTGCTGCTTCTCTGGGTCTGGGATGCCCTTGTCCTGTCATCTGAAATCCCGACTGCACCACAAGGGGTGCCATGTGCTCTGTGAAGCTTCCTGGGGCCCTGTTCTCTGTAACCTTTCTCGCTGTCCACAGCACACTATTAACACCCTCTTACAGCCCTTCCTACAGGGTGCTTGGCCTTTCGGACATTTGGGAACTTACCCATTCTCTTTTACTTGACTCATTTCTTTGAGATGGTGCTGTATTTTTTCTTTTTTAAAAAAAGCAATCCCTCATATCTAGTATAGTTACTTACACAAAATTTGTGCTCAATAATTATCAGATGAATTCAAGGAGAAGGGAAGCCAAGTCCTTACAGCTTGGGAAGCAGGGGCTTTGTGGGCAGGCGAGGCCTTCTTCTAGGGGGCAGGGTGGCCATGGCCAGGAGGATGTGTTGTAAACAGCACGGGCCTTGGAACCACCAGACCTGAGCTCTCTGCCCTTTTTCCTCTCTCTGTGAACTTGGGCAAATGATTAACCCTTTGAAAGATTGATTTCTTCATATATAAAATGCGGCATGGCCATTGCTGTTTTGCAGGGCTGTCGTAAAGTGAGATAAGATTTGTGAACATTCTTTATGAACCATAAAGCTCTATAAGGCATGTTCCCGCCCAGCGGCCCCAGTGCTGAGGCCTTGTTAGTGTTGCTTGGAGACCGGCCGTCCATCCTCTCCACTTTGATTACATCGCTGCCTGCCCCATAACTCCTGTGGTTACTCACTGTTAAACATAGTCACCAGGCTGTGGGGTTGTATATATGCCCCACCACACACAAGCCCCTCAAGGACTGGGCAGTATGTCCCTCATCTCCACCACCTATGCCTGGCTTGGGATCTGGTTCTGTGAAAATGTTTGATGAATGAGTGACAAGCTTCACCTGGCTGGGGCACAGCTGTCTTGTGAGCTGAGCTTAGTGCCATTTAGAATTGCTGCTCCTTGCCTCAGAACTTGATCGGAAGGGAAATCACAAATGGAAGGGTCTTTGTCAGGAGTTCTCTGGCTTATTGTCTCCCAGATGGGTGTGTCACGGGTCACTCTGCTCCCTGAAAGGTGGGACCCGCTGTGGAGGCTGAGTGCAGTCTGCCTTCAAGCCTGCTTTATTCCTACCCTTATCTCTTCATGTCTTCCAGAGAAATGTTTTTGAAAAGACCAGACAACATCCAAGAATTTTCTGCAGGTGAGTAAGGCAATGTCTGTTTTGGGTGTTTGAGAAACCAGCCCGAGGAGTATTATTGCAAATTTATACTTGGACAAGCCCACGATTCTCCCTACAGAGTTTGGGGGTACGTCTTCACTTGATGTGGCCCTGGGGAGCTCTTTTCAGAAGGCTCTTTTCACCATTGTCATTTCCTCCAAATGAGGACAGATAAGAAATGAGGCAGAGTTTCTTTATGGTGAGGATTAAGGATTTTGAGAATCCCAAAGGAGCAGAGGGGCAGCTCTTCTCCCTGGGACTCCTGAAGTGGGGTTCCCCACCCTGGTCACACATTAGAATCACCTGGGGAGCTTTTAAGAAATGCTGAAGCCTGGGCCCACCCCCAGAGGTTGGTATTTAATTAGCTCAGGGTGAGGGGGGCAGCCCCATGGTTGTAAAGGTCCCCAGGTGATCTTAATGGGTTCCACTGCCCCAACTGGCTTAAGGTCACTGGTATTTAGAGGGAAGGGCTGGGTGGAAGGCTTTCTTGGGGCCTCTTAGCCCAGGGAGCTGGTGACGGGGGCACACCGTTTCTAACTGAATCTGGTGCGTCTTTGCAGCTCCAGCAGATGCTGCCTCTGATTCACATTATGCCGGGTGTATAAAAACCATCCTCTGTCGTCATCGTGTGAGAGTCTGGCTCTCCTCTGAGAGGATATTCTCAGAGAGGAGAGGGCGTGAGAGCTCAGAGACAAGCTGGCAAGCTGAGCTGAGACGAGAATAACACTTGGCATTTATTTGGGCCCCAGGATGGGCCGGGAGCAGCAAACCCAGAGATCCCTCAGCCCTCTGATGGCTCCCCGTGCGTCAGCAAGCTGATGAGCTGCCGGCTGGTGTGGCCGGGCCTGGAGCCATTCTGTGTCAGCCCCTCCCAGGAAGGCGGGAGCTGGCAGGCTCAGCACTACTCCGGGCGGAGATGGCGACCACGGGATCTGCTGTGACTTCTGTTACTTGTTGGAAAGCAGGGCCGCCAGGAACAGGCCTGCTGAGGCTGAGCCAGCCTTGCTTTTGAGCCGAGTGAGCGGACTCCCTCCCTGCCTTCTCCCCTTGGGTTTAGATAATTTCTTCTTTTCGATTCTCATCCCAGACTATTTCACGGATCCAAGACTTCCCAACAAGATTCACATGCAGCTAATTAAGGAGAAGAAAGCGGCTTAATTAGCAGAATCAGGATGCTCAGCTGTTGAGAGAGACCAGGAAGAATCCAGCCTCAGGGTGGGTGTTAACCTCGCTTACAGACAGAGGCTTCTTTGCTCTTGTCAAAATAAAGTCTGGGCTTCTCGGCCGGAGTGTGAAGGAAACCAGAGGGAGAAGCGGCAGAGAAGTTTCATGCAAAAGTGTTTCGTTTTCTTGACACTATTTTGGGGAATTAGGGGCTGTGAAGAGTGGCCCAGGGTTTGTCTGGCATGTCCATGGCAGGAAGAGACATCTGTCTTCAGAGCCTGGTGGAATGGAGTCGGAGAGTGGAAGCGGAACCGTGTGGGAGTGAGGAGTGAGGAGTGGCAGGGATATGGGGGTGGGATCCACTGGTATCCAGACCCCACTGTCAGACTGTGGAATACTGGAATAGCGAGCACTCTCGCAGATGGCCTTTTCCTTCTGTCGCTGGTGCAGGGAGCAGAGAGGGTTCCCATTGCTTCTGGAAGGGGCGGGAACAGTTTCCCTCGCAGCACCTTGGACGAGGGACTTTCCTGTTACCCGTTCTTTTCAAACCAGGCTCTGCCCAGGAGGGTTGTCTCCCATTTTTCAGGCAGGATGATTTCTGAAAGAATTTTGCAGGTTGGGATTTTTTCTTACGAGGTGGGAAGAAGCCACGTTCCTGTTGTCACCGCACCGTTTGTATTTTGCAGGGTCACCCGGAAGCAAGGGAGCCCTGTTGCCATCAGAGTGGGGTCCCAAGCTGCCTTGGGCCATATCTGCTGTTGCAAAGGCTTTTAAAGATATTCATTAAAAACAGACCTTTCTAATCTCTCTGCTGTGTTTCACTCAGAAGAGGATGCCATCCAGTAGGGAGGGCTGCTGCACCCCTCCTTGGACCTGCTGGGCAGCAGGCTGTCTCTCCATCTACCGCAGCCTGTGGGCCTCCACTAGGGCAGCAGGCTGCTCCCACGTATGCCTCACACTGTGTCCTCCTTGACCCTCCAGGCCACTTGCTCCCAGAGCTGAGGCTGGAGGAGAGAACAGGGGTGGGGACTCCAAGAGGCCCACAGCTGATTGGGGCGGCCCTGAAGCTGAGTCCACGTTTTAGCACGGTGTCCCCCCTACCCCCATCTTCCCTCCCATTTACCATATGGCGTGTACAAGCAGTGGTTTAACTTTTCTATCAGCGATAATAGCAATGGGGCTGAAGGGACCGTGAGAAAATGAGACTGGACAAGGAAAACCCATTTGGGGTCCTGCATCTTGTGAATTATAAATCTAACAGGTGACTCAGAAGTGGTGGGCTTTGTTCATGAGGATTTTTACCAACAAGCTGCCCATCTGTTGTTTGCAGCTAACAGGCAGGGGAGGGGGCCAGTTGGCCTTTGACATCCTTTCCAGGCCTGGAAGGCATGAATGTCTTCTGTGCTTGTGCCTTACCTCTCTGGTCTCCACAACCCGCTGTGTGAAGGACCTCTCACCTGGGTGTCTCCGGTCCACATCACCAAGGCAACAGAGGCACAGCCCAAAGCAGGGGCTGCGCTTTCTCTCTCTGCCCCTTGTCTCTGTCCATCTTGTCCCCAGCTACCAGCCCCTCCATGGTGGAAGGGCCACAGAGCTGGGCGTGGAGAGGACTAGTAAAGCGATGCCTAATAAGCTATGCAGCAGGAACCTGAAGAGTTTTTCAAGTGCTTTCAGAGTTACACTTCAGCAGCTATGGCTCTGGCAGTGAGCTACCCCTGCTTAGAAAATCAAAATGAAGCCGTCAGCAGAAAACCCACGTGTAGTAAGGACCTCTGATGTGAAGTGTTAAATTAGACTCTCTCAAAAGCTTTCCCAGGAAGGGAGGCCTGCGTCAAGGTGGGGAGAGGGCAGTGTTTTCCAGATGCTCATGTGCATGATACCACAGGAGGGCAGTGGTTCATTCCTGGAAGGTTTCCGGGAAGAAATAAGAAATGCATTTCAATTAGAATGTATTTCAAAGCCAAGGAAAGCTTGCATTTAGCACGTGGTCCTAGAGCATCTGCTCTGTTTGACATCACACACTGGGTCCAGAGGGTCAGTTGCAGAGGTCATCCTGCCACGAGCTGCTTGATGGTCCGGGAGGAGATGTGCACCTTTCTCCCCAAGCGTGAACTGTCCGGATAGCTCACCTTGTAGATGGAAAGCACCATCAGAACAGGGACCAAATCTAAAAACCGGGCTTATGTCTGGCATGTAGTAAGTGCTCAGTAAGCATCTGTGGAGGGAATGAATGCTTGTGTAATGGAGCAAGCAATCATGTTGCATCAGCCGCTACAAAGACTTATAAAGTCACAGAGCTGTGATGGGTGTAGGTACATCTAGAGGAGGCGGAAGAAAGGATACCGGCTCTACCTGCAGGAGCGAGGGCGGCCCCAGAGAAACTGGCATGGGATGGGTGGGGAAGGGTTTGCCAGAGGGATGTTGGAGGTTGGCATGGGGGGCCAGGGTACTGCAGGTTCTCCACTTTGCTGAGCCAGGGAGGTGGTAGCAGACCCTGCATGTCCCCTGCTCATCCTTCTTATCCCTTTCTTCCCTGCTGACCATACACCAGCTTTCTTGAGGGCAGCAGTGGGCTCAGCCCCAAGTGGTAGATGGTATTTATCCTGAGCCAAGCATGGCAACCACATTCCCTGGTTTCCCAGCCTGCCTTGCAGCAAGGGACAAGCTTTCTAGGAAAGCTTGGAACCTTCCCTTTTCCCACCTTTCTTCCTGTTTTGAGCCTGAAAGTGAGGTCTAGAGCTGAGTGGCTGTAGTAAGGCCATGAAGGGACAAGTACGGTGGCTGAGCCAGTCCTCCAGAGTGGCAGGGAACAAAGATCAAAAGACTGAGGGCCTTGTGGCATCTTTGAGCACTTGAACAACCGAGCAGACGCCTGCCTTCAGACTTCCTGACAAGTGAGAAAAAATACATTTCTCGTTTGTTTTGAAAGCACACCAAGAGTTTAATCCTGACCCACCACTTACCAGTTGTGCAGCCTTGGCAAAGCTGCTTAACTTTCTTGAGGTCAGGTTTCTCAGTCTAGAAACCGAGACATGTAATTAGCAGCCCCTGGGGCTGCTGGGTTAGGAATAAAGAAGGGACAGTGCCTGGCACGTGGGCGATGTTCCTAGGAGGGTCTGACTGGAGGTGAGAACAATGCAGGGATGAGAGACCCAACAGAAGGAAGATGGACCTGCCACAAGGAGCATCACACATGAGACCCAAGAGGCTGATCTTCACCATCTGGGCAACAGAGAGCCAGCAAAAACTTCTAAGCCAAGAAGAGTTCATGAAGAGATTTAGAAAGTGTCAGAGTGTGGAAGACAAACTAGAGGAATCTCCGACTAGATGTGGAAAGACCTGTGGCCCCAGCCCGCACCGTCTCTCCCGGCCCCTCTGCAAGGCCCCTCTGCACTCCCATCTTAGCAGGCCTGTGCCCAGGCCGGCCCGCTGTCAGCGGGAGAGCCCACTGCACCTGAGAACAGAAAACCCAGTTTATGGCGGCTGACGCTAATAGAGGGTTGTTTTTCTTACCCAATAGTGTGTCTGGCTATAGGCAAGATTCAGAGGTTCAGTGGTAAACACAAGCACCCAGACCAAGCTTCCATCCCTTCCACTCAGCCAGCTGTAGCCTGTGGCCGCACTATTGGGAGGGGCTGCTTCTGTTATCCAGTAGGGAGAAGGCGGCAGAGCTGCACCAGCCGAGTCTGTCCCTTTTTGTCGGGAAAGCCAAGTTTCCCCAAATGTTCTCTCCACCTGCATCTCACAGGACAGACTTGGGGTCCACCCAAGTGCTCCAGGGATGGGGAAAAGGAACATTTAACTCCAGCTTCTAGAGAAGGCAGTGTCCGGAGAAGAGTGGGAATTGCTGTTGGGTTAGCCCCAAAGCAATGTCCATGCTCACCAGTTCCTTCTACCTGCCCCTGCCTGTCCCTGCCATTCCCCCAAAAGAATGACCTTTTAAGAAACCTGAGTGGACTTCTTAGTCATTGTGAGATGGGGATGTAATATGGATACACAAGTCTTTCTAGGAGGGGTGCCTGGGTGGCTTGGTCGGTTGTGTCCCAACTCTGGGTTTTGGCTCAGTGCGTGATCTTACAGGTCCTGGGCTGGGCTGTGTCTGTGTCGGGCTCCACCCTTGGCCGGGAGTCTGCTAGAAGATTCTCTCCTTCCCCTCCCCCAATTGGTGTGCCCCCTTTTGCTCTCTCCAGTAAATAAATCTTTTTAAAAAGAAAGAAAAAGAAAGAAAGGAAGGAAGGAACCTAAATCAGAGTATGTCATTCTTCTGCCAAAAACCGTTCCATGGTCTTCCAGGCACTTAAATCCAGATGGCTTTCTAGGGGCCTCAGAGCTTTGCCAGACCCCCTCCATTTCTCAGATGTTTTCTGCCCCCTGCCTCCCACCTGCCTGTGTTCCAGACACACAGGTCTTTTCTCCCTTCCTCAGACATGCCAGCGGAGTTCGGAGTTCCAGAGTTAGGGTCTTTGAACTCTGCCTGCATTGTTCTTCCCCAGGTCTTCACAGGGCTGGGGGCCCAGCTGGGATGCTCTGGTCTGAAAGGAAGCCTCTTGCTAAGGGAGCAGCAAGTCTCTGGTGTCAGTTTAGGGCCTGCCTCGGCGGTTTGTTCCTTTTCCCTTGTGGTCGAAGGCTGAGCAGGAAGGGACTGTAGCAGCGATACTTGTCTTTCTTTTCTGGAAAACAGGTCTCCCCCCAGTAAACCCTTCCACCTCGGCCAACTCCCACTAACACCTCATTGGCCAGAACTGTGTGCATGGCCGCCTTTAAGGGAGGCTGGGAAGATGAGTATTTAGCCAGCCAACAGTGCCATAGAGAGCTTCTTGTCACTTTCTCGGAGTCCTTTCCTAGAGTTCCAGACATTTTTCATATTTAATTTAAACATCCACGTCCCGCCTCTGCCATCTTCTCTTATATCATTCTGTCTTTTTCACAATACCTGTCGCTGTCTGATGTGATCTTGTTTGCTTGTTTTCCTGTGACTGTATCTGGACTCTGAGCTGTGGCAAGAGCTGGCCTGGCCAGCTGTGTTGGTCACTGGTGGCCTGGCACCAACAGCTGCCCAGAGTACCCTTGCTGAGTGAAGGCTGAGCCATGCGCCTGGGCCCAATCTGTGCAGGGGCATGGGGACAGGAGATGGGGTCTCATATTTGGGAGGAGAGCAGGCAGGATTGTGGTTTGAATGGGGGAGAGATATAATGACTTTGAGGTTTCTTGCAGGGACAAAGGGAGACATATATGAGGGGATCATTCACTAACACAGAAGTGATAGATTTAGACCCAAAGGTGTCTGCTGGGTTTGTAAGTGGGGTGTGGGTGAAATTAGCGTGAATCACTGCAGTGGGGTCAATGGGAGTTGGACTGAGTGGACTTCTTAGTCGTTGTGAGATGGGGATGTAGTATGGATACACATGTCTTTCTAGGAGCATGGTTGTGGAAGGAGATGGAGGAAGGGCAGTAGTTAGAAGGGGGAGTTGGGTCACTCATGGGCTTTTGGAAGGGGAGCTGCTTGAGCAGGCAGGGATATGGCATTTTTCATCTCTTGAGATCTGTTTTACTTTCAGGCTAAAAATGTTAGAAGCTTCTTAAAAATGTTGCACAGATAGGACCTGATATTGGAGGTAATGGGGACTAACAGGCTGGCCTAACTGTGCCTCCATGTGACCTAGAGTGACCTGTGTCAGCTGCTCCTCCTCCTCACAGTTGGGGCAGTGGCTCTTGGGGCCCGCAGTAAGGATTGCCCCAGTGTTGTAGCACAGGGTGGCGAGGAAGAAGGGCAGCATTTAGAAAGTGAGGTGCTCTCCTAGCCAGACAGGCCTCTACTGCCCTCTCCTGGGCATGGCTACAGAGCCGAAGCCGCCCCAGGAGACTATCTGTTGTTCCAGGCCAGAGTGAAACCATCAGCAGGGGAAGAGAAACAGGGCTTAGGAATGGGGAAGGAGTCACAGATTCACAGATTCTTGTAGAAGGAAGTTGCTTCAGAAGTTACAACATCCAGTGCCTTGTCTCTGGCAGTCCTGTTCCATGAGCTCACTAGATGTTTCCTTCTTTAAAGTGAGGGAAAAAGGAAACCTTGCAAGGTTGATTCATTCATTCACTTACTTGCCCATTCATGTATTCAACAGATATTATTAGACATTAGGTACCCACAATGCAAAGTTTTGGAAATAAGATTCTCTTTCCTCAAGGAACTCACTGCCTAGTGACTGAAGACAGGTACATAGATAATTACAATACAGTTTCAAAGGTGAAGTAAGAGAAACATACAAGGTATGATGGGCATGCAAAGGAGATGGCCAGGCTGTCTCCCAATGTGGGAGCAGAATGCTGACAAATAGATTGGGACTGTGGGTCCCTGTCTGATACCATGTCTCCCCATTGTCAGCTCTGAGGGGCAATTATCATTTCCTCCAAGGAAAGTTCTTCCTGAACTCTTCCCTCAGTTTTATCTCTGTGTTTAATACAGTCTGTTAGGGCCTTGTTTTCACAGCTATAAAAAGAGGAATGTGTTACTGGATGTTACATTTGAGCATCATTGACATGACCAAACTCTATGAATGCTGACATTTGATGAGTTAAAACATCTCCCCAAGAGCTGGTTGGCAGGTGCATATGGCCATCCTTGGGAAAATTTAGCTTTAGTCCAGAGGAACCAAATGTACCTTGTGTACAGTTGCCTCACCCTAAATGCTTGCTGAAAAACAAATTCTCAGCAGTCTTAAACCATCCGTGTTGGTCCCTTGGGTGGCTGAGTTTCTTTGTTTCTACAGGGCGATAACACGTCCCCTGTGGATTTTGTTGTGAGGCTTGGCATCGCATAGCCCGACATCCATACCCATGTCTGGCCCTTGGTAGCCTGCTGTAGATAGCATCTACTATTTCAGTGAAGGAGCAAAACTCTTTTTTTTTTTTTTAAGATTTTGTTTATTTATTTGACAGAGTAGGCAGAGAGAGAGAGAGAGAGAGAGGGCAAAGCAGGCTCCCTGCTGAGCAGAGAGCCCGATGCGGGCCTCGATCCCAGGACCCTGGGATCATGACCTGAGCCGAAGGCAGAGGCTTTAACCCACTGAGCCACCCAGGCGCCCTAAGGAGCAAAACTCAGTATGTCATTTCCCCAGAGCCAGGAGCAGTTCCTGAGGAGAGGTCACAAGTGTGGGCACCCTGGTGAAAGGAGGGAGTAAGTGAAATGCAATGCAAGTTGACATGTTGGAGTGTAGGACTGAAGACTTAGAACTTTCTCAAGAAAGCTTTTTCAGGGCGCAACCCAGTGCTTCAGTAGTCACACTTCTTCTTCTTCTTCTTCTTCTCCTCCCCCTCCCCTTCCCTCCTCCTCCTCCTTCTTTTTTTAAAGATTTTATTTATTTGACAGAGCAAGGACAAAAAGGGGGAGAAGCAAAGAGAAAGGAGGAACAGACTCCCCGCTGAGCAAGGAGTCCAACGTAGGACTCAATTCTGGAATCAGTTCCGGGATCATGACCTGAGCTGATGGTGGATGCTTAACTGAACTGAGTCACCCAGGTGCCCCACAGTCACACTTTTGACCCCGCCTCTCGCAGGCCCCACGTGGACTGGAATCTGAGGTCCTTCAGAAGCAGGACTTTACAAAGTACCCTATTCTTTGGTCATGAGGGCGGAGAAGTGACAGCACAGATTCTTTAGAGAATTACAGTGATGATAGACTCTCTGGTGGCTGGGAGAACAAAGTGCCAGGAGTTGCCTGATAGTTGTAGGTTTGATTATTGTCCAATTAACAAGTACCTGGAAACAAAACTGGATGGGAAGAGGCTCAGTTGATTACTATATTTCATTTCCACACTTTATGATTAGAGAAAAGAAAACCAGATGCTAAAGAGGATTGAACCATAGAATTTCTCCAAGTGGAAATTGCCTTAGATCTTAGTGATAGTTGAAGAAACCTGCCCACAGATGACAAAGTGGTCGAGGAGCTGGCACTCTCCTAATTTCCAATCTAATGTGACTCTAGTATTTCATGCTAGAAAAAAAATACCTAGAATTACTAAGTTTGGAGAGCAAAATGTGGATAGGTGACAGTTCAGGAATGTGGAAGTATTATACCTCTGGGTAGTTAACCTTGCCTTCTAACTGTAGCTGAGGACGAAACTGAGTCATTCATTCAGCTAACATGTGAATGCCTGCTATATCTCACTCAGGGTCACTTCCAGCTCCATGAGTTTCATGAATTCACTGTTCTATACATCATCTTGAACAAGATGCTATGGGAACATCTACTGAGTGTAAGGAAAGGTAGTCCTCCCCTTGGGGCAGGCAAGCTGCCCAGTGCGTTCTTGCTCACATGTATTCAATAGGTCATAGCAGTGTTTGGAATATGCCACTTTCTCATTTTTTCCCCTCAGCTGATGACCCTTCCAGTAGTAAAACAACAGACTGTGAGACCCGCCTACACCGAACCACGAAGGAGAGGAGTTGTCTATAGCTGTCCTAGCCATTGCATTCCTCACACTTAAAGGAAAGGTGCTGTAGTGGGTGCCATGGTGTGCCATCCAAATACCCTCTCTAGGACTGAAGCACCCCTGTGCTCTCTCTCCTGCCTGCACTGCTGGGAATGTTGGTGGGTAGCGGGTCTCAGCTGAGACCCCTCTAGGGTCCTCCACTGAAAAATCACCAAAGTTCATGCCCGTTCCTGAGGATCAGTGTGGGAGTACAGAGGTCTGATTCCCTTGCCTCTGTGGGGGACAATCCTGAAGGGTCCTCTGTCCATGTTGTGGCTTCTTGCTTTCACAGATGTGTTGGTCCTGACATACACCTTCTTAAACCTTTACTCAGATTTCCATCTCAAGAAATGTTTCCCAGGGAACTCCACCTGGCAAGAATTGGTGCCAAGACTACTGAGGAAAGCAGATTCTAAATTGAGATTTTATTTTATTTATATATTTATTTGAGATGGTTGACATTTTTATTGCTTTGGAGTTAGAGGGCGGGGAGCAGGTGCTCAGGAGCTCTCGGTGGGGCAGGCACATCCTCTTCATCACCACAGGATTCTGGCAGCCTTGTGCAGATCTGGGTGGCACTTGTTCTCATGATCCTGTGTCTGATGGGGCTGAGGTGGGGGGGCGATCTTGATGGTGGCCCCTACGTAGGGGGTGGTGGCTTCTCTGGCCACCAAGATCCATCTGGGATCTTGGCTTCCTGACCACTGCTATACCTTTGCTGTAGGCTGTGGGTGCTATGCCCACAGTCTGGCGGTGGATCAGCCTGTTGTTGCCTGCGAGACTTCAGGTTACTGGGCTCTGTGGTGTTTCTCTTTTCTGTCTTCTGCACCACCATCCACTGCAGTCAGGTGGACAGGGCAGCGGCTGCTCTCACTGCTGCAGCCGCTGGAGGCAGCAAGACTGAACTGGAATTTTAAAGCTGAATCACCTGTTGGCCAGCTGGCAGTGAGGGACCCCATCACTGGGGGTAGGTGGAGCTCGTATGGCCCTGACACGCTGGCTCAGTGCAATTGAGGCCCTCCTTGGCAGCTTAAGGAGAGACTTGTCTCTTGCCTCTAGAGGACCCAAAAACCTCAGAAGGACCCGGATTTACTTGTAAGAGTGGGAAAACTCCGGTGAGGTTTGAATTCTTAAATCTGGCAGGTCTGAAAAAAAAAAAAAAAATCTGGCAGGTCTGTTGGGAAGGAGTGAGGCCCTGGGTTGGTGCTTTAAAAAATGTTGAATCCTGCATTCTCCTGCATCCCTTGGGACTGCAGGAGTACCCACTGCTTCCTCACCAGCCGGGTGCCTCCTTAGGAAGAAGGCCTGGAGGCCCCATGGGGCTGGCCGCATTCTGAGGGTGTTGCACCAAAGAGGGTGGGACATAAGGGTGAGTAGTAGATGGATACGGAAGCCCCTTCCCATGATACAGGACTTAATATTCTGACAAGTGCCCTGAGAGATACTGTTAATATTCTGATGGGATGGCTCTTAATCACTTGGAGGAAGCCACGGCCCACATTAAGCAAAGCAGAAATAACTGTTTCTTCATAAATCTTGAAAATTTTCCATTAAAAAAACGTTTTATAGTTTTAGTTTATTTTTAGGTCCATGGCCATTCTGAGTTAATTTTGGTATGAGGTGTTAGATGTAGGTTAAGTTTCATTTTGTGCTTACGGCTGTCCAGTTGCTCCAGCATTTGTTGAAAGGCTGTCTTTCCTCCATTGAACTGCTTTGGTAACTGTAAAAAAAAAAAATTGGGGGCATATTTATGAGTCTGTTCCTGAGCTCTGTATCCTGTTCTACTAATCTATGTGTCTATCCCTCCACCTATAGTTATACACAGCATTGATTATTTTAACTGTATAATCTAAAAATTGGGTAGACTGATTTCTCACACTTTTTTCAGAATTCTTTAAGCTAGTCCCTTTGTCTTTCACATAAATTTTATGACAATCTTGTAAATGTTTACAAAATGTTTAGGATTTTGATACTAATTACATTAAACCTGCGTGTCTACTTGGGAAGGAAGTATTGAGTCT
The DNA here is from genome assembly GCF_020171115.1 of Neogale vison. NCBI lineage: Eukaryota > Metazoa > Chordata > Mammalia > Carnivora > Mustelidae > Neogale > Neogale vison. The sequence goes on from NC_058092.1 coordinate 108,162,910, forward strand.
TTTGATCCATGAATACCGTATGTCTCTCCATTTATTTAGATCTTTGATTTTTTCATCAATGTGTAATTTTCAGCATGTAAATCTTGTGTTTTATTTGTTATACCTACGTATTTTTGAGCAACTTTAAAGAGTATTGTATTTTTAATTTTGGTGTCCACGTGGTCTGTGTGTTTGTGTGTATGCATGTGGCATGTGGGTGTGAATTTATTTTTAGTTTTTTTGTAGATTCCTTGAGATTTTCTAGATAATCAGGTCATCAGTAAATGGGGACAGTTTTATTTTTTCTTTTTCTTCTGTATTTTTCTTGCCTTTTGCACTGTCTAGAACAGCTAGCATTATGTTGAAGAAGAAGGGTATGAAAGAAGATATACTTGCCTTGTTCTGATGTTAGGAGAAAAGCACTCAGAGTTTCACCATTAAGTATAATATTAACTGTAGACATTTTGTAGTTTTTCTTGTCAAGTTGAAGAAGTTTCCTTATATTCCTATTTTTCTGAGAATTTTTTGAACAAAAGCCAGGAATGGTAAAAAACCCAAACAAAACCAAAAACCATGAATGGGTATAGAGTTTTGTCTAATGATTCTTCTCCATCAATTGATATGATCATGTTTTTCTTCTTCACAGTGTTAATATGGTAGATTATATGGACTGATTTTTTAATATTGAACCAGATCGGCATGCCTGGAATAAATCCCACTCGAGCATGGTATATAAATCTTACCATAATTTGATAAAATCTATTTGCTGATACTTTGTTAAATTCATGAGAGCTATTGGACTGTACTTTTTTTTTGTTGGGGTGTTGTCTGTTTCATGGTAATACTAGACTCATAAAATGAATTGGGAAGTATTCCATCCTATTTTGTGGAAGAAATTATGTAGAATTATTAGTGTTACTTCCTCTTTAAACATTTGGTAGAATTCTCCAGAGAAACCATTTGGACCTGAGAGTTCTTTTGGGGGAGAAAAGGAGAGCCTCAAATAATGAATTAATTCTCCTTAATTATTATAGGACTATTCAAATGATCTATTTCACACTGGATCAGTTATGGTAGTTTGTGTTTTTCAAGGACTTTGTCTAAGTTGTCAAATTTATGCATACGGAGTTTGTAGTGTTCCCTTATTATCTTTTTGGGATCTATAAAGTCTCTATGCTGTGTTTCATTCCTGATCCTTGTAGTTTGCTTTCTTAGTCTTGCGAGTGGTTTGTCAATTTTATTGATGTTTTTCAGAATACTACCTCTTTGTTTCACTGATTTTTCTTTATTTCTCTCACATTGCTTTCTGGTTCCTTTTATTTTTATTTCCTTACTCATGCTTGCTTAGGGTTTGCTTTGCTCTTCCTTTTCTAGGTCCTTAAGGTGGGGCTTAAGATGATTGATTTTAGGCTTTTCCTCTTTCTTAATGTGTGCATATAGTGCTTGAATGTTCTCTCAGCACTGCCTTAGGGGTGCACCACAAATTTTGATGTTTTCATTTTTTATTCAGTTCAATGCATTTAAATTGTCTTTCCTTTGGAATTTCTCACTGACCCATGGATTATGTAGAAGTGTGTTTAGTTTTGAAGTATTTTAAGATTTTCCTAGCTTTCTATTGTTGATTTCTATTTTGAGTGCATGGTAATCAGAGAACACATTCTGTATTATTCCATTTTTAAATTGGTCGAGATTTGTCTTTTTGTCCGGGTTATGGTCTGTCTTGGTGTATGTTCTGTGGGAGCATAAACGAAGGTCTACTCTGCTGTTGTCGGGTGGAGTGTTCCATAAATGTCGATGAGATCTTGTTGGAGTTGTGTTGTCATTTCAGTTATCAGCATCTACTATCTTTTCTCATTCAGTTTGAGATCTTCCTGGTTCTTGGTATGATGAGAGACTTTTGTTTTCTAATATGTAACAATTTTTTTAAAAAAGTAATCTTTATGCCCAATGTGGGGTTTGAACTCACCACCCCAAGAACAAGAGTCACACGCTCTCCCAACTGAGCCAGCCAGGCACTGCATGATGAGACTTTTTATTGGAACCTGGACATCTTTGTATTATGAGATTGAATCAAAATTTAAACTCCTGGTTTTTTAAAATAATTTTTTAATAAACATATATTATTAGCCCCAGAGGTACAGGCCTGTGAATCACCAGGTTTTCACACTTCACAGCACTCACCATAGCACATTCCCTCCCCAATCTCCATAACCCCACTACCCTCTCCCTACACCCCTACCCCTGGCAACCCTCAGTTTGTTTTGTGACATTAAGAGTCTCCTATGGTTTGTTTCCCTCCCAATCCCATCTTGTTTCATTTATTCTTTTCCTATCCCCCAAACCCCCCATGTTGCTTCTCCACTTCCTCATATCAGGGAGATCATATGATTGTTCTTTTTCCAATTGACTTATTTTGCTAAGCATAATACCCTCTAGTTCCATCCACATTGTCGCAAATGGCAAGATTTCATTTCTTTTGATGGCTGCATAGCATTCTATTGTAGATATACACCAGATCTTCTTTATCCATTCATCTATTGATGGACATCTAGGTTGTTTCCATAGTTTGGCTATTGTGGACATTGCTGCTATAAACATTCGGGTACACGAGCCCCTTCAGATCACTACGTTTGTATCTTTAGGGTAAATACCCAGTAGTGCAATTGCTGGGTTATAGGGTAGCTCTAGTTTCAACTTTTCGAGGAACCTCCATGCGGTTTTCTAGAGTGGTTGCACCAGCTTGCATTCCCACCAACAGTGTAGGAGGGTTCCCCTTTCTCCGCATCCTCGCCAGCATCTGTCATTTCCTGACTTGTTAATTTTAGCCATTCTGACTGGTGTGAGGTGATATCTCATTGTGGTTTTGATTTGTATTTCCCTGATGCCGAGTGATGTGGAGCACTTTTTCATGTGTCTGTTGGCCATCTGGATGTCTTCTTTACAGAAATGTCTGTTCATGTCCTCTGCCTATTTCTTGATTGGATTATTTGTTCTTCGGGTGTTGAGTTTGCTAAGCTCTTTATAGATTTTGGGTACTAGCCCTTATCTGATATGTCGTTTGCAAATATCTTCTCCCATTCTGTCAGTTGTCTTTTGGTTTTGTTAACTGTTTTCTTTGCTGTGCAAAAGCTTTTGATCTTGATGAAGTCCCAATAGTTCACGTTTGCCCTTGCTTCCCTTGCCTTTGGTGATGTTCCTAGGAAGAAGTTGCTGCGGTTGAGGTCGAAGAGGTTGCTGCCTGTGTTCTCCTCGAGGATTTTGATGGATTCCTGTCTCACATTGAGGTCTTTCATCCATTTTGAGTCTATTTTCGTGTGTGGTGTAAGGAAATGGTCCAATTTCATTTTTCCGCATGTGGCTGTCCAATTCTGCTTTGTTGAAGAGTAGTTGACCAGAGAATTAAGGGTCTATTTCTGGGCTCTCTATTCTGTTCCATTGATCTATGTGTCTGTTTTTGTGCCAGTACCATACTGTCTTGATGACGACAGCTTTGTAATAGAGCTTGAAGTCCGGAATTGTGATGCCACCAACTTTGGCTTTCTTTTTCAATATTCCTTTGGCTATTCGAGGTCTTTTCTGGTTCCATATAAATTTTAGGATTATTTGTTCCATTTCTTTGAAAAAAATGGATGGGATTTTAATAGGAATTGCATTAAATGTGTAGATTGCTTTAGGTAGCATTTTCACAATATTTGTTAAACTTCTGTTTTAACTTTCTGTGAACTGCTTTGGCATGGGAGGGAAAGGTGGGGACTTCATGACCCTCCACCAGCTCTAATCTCTGGCTTTATTTAGGCTCCCTCACTGCAGTGCAGGAAAATACCTCTATGCAATAAACTGAGGCAATTGGACGGCTCAGCTCACCTCATTTATTTTCCTCTTCTCATTTAATGGAGTTCTGCACTACCTGCTTTTCAACATCCACAAACATGTATAATTTTGTCTGTGTTTTTGGTTATTTATATTGGGAAGGTGATTTCTATAGCTGTGATCACTTCATGGGTAGAAGTGGAAGTCTTTCTGAGCCAGATTTTCAGCTGGAACAACTGATGTAAGAGGCTAAGGCCCTAGGAGATAGGACCTTGAAACAGTGTGACGAGTGTGTAAGATAGTAATTCCCTGTCTTCTCCCATAAGGACTCATGACGATTTGTTTGCACAGTACATACTGGAAAAAGACGAGTATTTGACCATTTGAAGAAGTACCTGCTACAGAACCCTATCTGATATTGATGTCCACAGATCTAAAGCATCATATGTCCCCGTTAGAGTGGCAGTGTATGGAGACAGGGTGTCAAATACTCCAGACTCAGGTCTGGCTCTCAGTGGTTCTGCTGGGTTCATAGATCCACCTAGCAGTCATTTCACTGGTCCTTAATGAGTACTGAGATGGACATATTTGAGAGTTGGCAGACCTACGTTAACCATGACACGGTATGAGAGCATGAAGCTCTTGAAGCTGCCTCTACCATCTCAGGCCAAGATAATAAATAAAAACTATCACATCAGTGGCCTTCTTGAACGTCTTCAAGAAGGTGGTCCCATCATAAGGCTATTTGATTCACTAGCCTGGTCCCTGGTAAAACCAGACTGTTCCTGGATTATGACCATCTCAACCAAGTAATTTTCAACAAGTAATCGGCTGTGCTAAATGTGGTGTCTTTGCTAGAGCAGATTAACACAGCCTCAGGTATGCAACAGGCAGCCATTATTTTGAGCAATACATTCCTTTCCATCTCTATAGGAAAGAGTATCATAAAAAATTTGCTTTCACTAGTGGGACGAGCAGTAATATAGATTTAGTCTTGCACTTGGACCATGTAAAGCATCCCACCCCGTCATCCTATCACCTAGACCATCTGGGCATTCCACAAAGTATCACCTTATCACACCGATGTCATCATGGTCATTGTACAGGACAAACAAGAAATGCAAGTACATTAGAGACTGGAGGTACATAAACCTGTGAATATTCAATGATGTTTTTAGAGGTCCAGTGGTCTGGACCATGCCAGGACATTCCCTCCAAAGTAAAGGAGAAATTTTATATCTCCCATCTCACTACTAGGAAGGGCACACACTGCCTGGTAAACCTCTTTGGGGTCTACAGACAGCATATTTCACAGTGTTCTGGGAATAGTGTTCTGATACTGCTATCAATTTTGATCATACACGGACAGGTGCAGTCAAGGCCTGCAAAGGGCACAATGACCAGGTACTTTATCAGGTAACCTCTTTGGACTAGAAGTACAAGTTAAGGGGGTGTAGCTAGGAATCTAAATGGAGAGTAGAGTGGAAAGAGGATAAATACCCCTGCAGACAGGACAAGCTGTAGCAGCAGGGGCTGTGAGCTGTCCCAGACCTTCCCCTGTGTTTTCCCAGGAAAAGGGGCCTATCAGAATCCCAAAGAGATCATTTCAGAACTTACGAAGTAAATGGATCTGAAAGTCACAAAAGGTGGACTGTAGTGGAGACTTACAGTGGGCCCCAATTTCCCGCTCCAGGACTGAAGTTGCTGAGAATGCTGAAAGCTCTTATCTGAGTTCCTCCTGGGAACTACCTTCACCTGTAGTCAGTCATCTCACCTGAGCACATGGCCCTTTCAGGGTCCACGTGGGGGTACATGTCTGGCCACTTGCCTCAATAGGTTACACATTTCTGCACAGCGATCCTAGCTTGAGTGTGAGACACCAAGGTCTTTGTTGAGACCACTCAGCTCCCCCTCCCCCTCTACCCAGTCCTGCTTCCTTGACTCCCCATCCATACACTTCCTGAAAACAAATTTCCAATTCAGTCTGTTTCACCAGGAACTCACATTATAGCAAATTAAAATAGAAACACTTCGGGATTACCTGTGTGGAATGTTGTGCCTGTTGCTCAGGCAATTTCAGAGAGCTTCACGTTGCTAATGGTGGTGGTATGGAAAGATGTTGTTAAATGAGTTTTTCATCTTTACTGTAGGGATGGAGATCACTGAAATGGCAAATTTCCAACAACACCAGTGGCATACTTGAGTTATGGAGTCTGGCCAGTGTGAGGCTGGCTACAATTATCAGTGCAACTGATGATAAACCTCTATTAGCTGGGATAGCCTCATGTGAATGAAAGTTACTTACCTGACTCGGAGTGGTAGATGAGCTCGAACAGTAGGACAAAAACAAGTCTCTGAGCTTCTAGTAAGGATAGCAGAGTCAATGGTCTCTTCTTTACCTTTCCTAAATTGTGTGACCTCGCAGTATATTTGAGTGAGTATCATAATCCATTTGTCAACTGTTGGTCTTTTTTCCACTCATGGACCTTGAATTTATGCAGAGCTATCTACTTCCCTTATCTCCCCTCAAGATCCCTATTCCATAATTACCCAGTGACTAGCCCTATATCATAACCCTGGTCTAGAAACCAAGATACCATCTTTTTCATAATTTCAGGGGCTGGTTATAGAAACAAAAGTTCTCCTTAAATTTCTTTCATCTCAGCTTCATTTTCTCCCAGCAATTATCCTTAGGCCTTATTTGGATCCCTTTAGAAAAGCAGAATCCAGGGCACCTGTGTGGCTCAAGTGGGTTAAGCCTCTGCCTTCAGCTTGGGTCATGATCTCAGGGTCCTGGGATGGAGCCCCACATTAGGCACTCTGCTTGGTGGAGAGCCTACTTCCCCCTCTCTGCCTACTTGTGATCTCTGTCAAATAAATAAAATCTTTAAAAAGAAAAAAGTAGAATCCATTGTGCTTATTCATCTTCTTGACTTTATCAATATACCTAAAAAAATAACTCTTAAAACTGAAGCCTATTTGCTTAAGTCCTTTGCCCACAGCACCCATGGGATCTAGCCTGCAAATGCATCCTCTTCAAATGTAAGGGCCTACTTAATCAGAGGGTGCCGTTTTGTTGTCTAGGCAGTCAACTTAGATTGACCCTGCCCCTCCCAGAGGAACTTACTTGCAAAGCCTAGATACAAGGGCAGGTCAGGTCAGGTCAAGACATCCAGTCAGTGGGGTGTGCATATATCTACCAGGGTAAATTAAAATTCAATTGGCCACCTGTGTGTAACCTACCAGTTTTTTTGTGTGTGTGGCAGACCTAGCATGACTGCAGTTTTCTCTGTGTATTGCAATCTCATTGGCCACCTGTGTATAGCCCGACTAAACTACCTCTATAAAAGTTAAGTCTGTGAAGCTGGGAGGGGTCACCTCTTTGCAAGAGATGGCCCTGACTGGTCAGTTTGATTCTTGATGCTCGGCATGAAATAAAGCTTTACTTGACCTTCGCTTTGTATTAGTCTCACTCCTTTGATTACGGACCCTAATACTTCTTCCTTCCTTTTTAGCACTAAAGTTCCAGAGGACAACCTACTTGGTTGTCCTATCCCCAGTCTACTCAAGCCTGGTAAACAACATCTAAAAAGAACACAAGCTTATAGTCAGTGGTATTATAATAGCACTGCATGGTGACAAATGGCAACCAGACTTGGGCAGGCACAGGAGAACATACAGAATTATCCAATCATTATGCCATACACCTAAGACTAACATAACATGGTGTGTCAAGTATGCTACAATCAAAAAAAAATTGGAAAATTAGAAATTTAAAATTTATCAAAACATGCACACAAACACTTAAAGACCATACACAGCCCCATTTGTAGCGGACAGAAAAGTAAACATAAAGGTGCGGTGGTGTTCGATCCTAACTGCATAAAAGTAACTGTTGTGCATATTGTATCACTGTTGTAAAAACACCAAAAAATAAAAAGAGCAAAACCTCTTTATTTCCTCTTGAGATACAAATGCTCAGTCTGTATGTGGGACCATTCCTGGAGACCGTGGCTAGCTCTTCCACTTGTTCCAACAAATTCCAGGCCAAACAGGATCTAGACTGTTTCCATCTGTTCAATCTACAGCCTGGTAGCCTGCGAGCAGGACTGCCCGGTAAGGCCGGATGTAGTAACAGGCAAGCACGGAGGTAGGAGATATGGTGGATTCAATGTGTATGTGCAGTTTAGGCTCATGTCCCCACATGCTCTCTAAATTTCATTATTTGGTCAGAGCTGGGAGTGGTATCAGGGTGCTGGCCCATTGTTGCTCCCTGCTCCTCTGATTCTGCTCTTCTGCTTCTGAGGGTCAGAAGGGTTAGATCATCTGGGAGCTGGTGGGGGCCATTTCCTTGGCAGCCTGCCGGGCTAACCAGTACTTGTATCTTTTGGTCTTAGGCCTCTCAAAGTTCACCACAGACATAGGTACCTTCACAGTGTCAAGTCCGTTTACCTGCACACAAAATGACAGGAATCTTCAGAGGTCAGTTGGGCAGATAAGAGCTACTACCATCCAATCCCACCTTTTCACCAGCCAGAAAGAGGAGACCATATGTGACACACTCACCGTCACCTCACACCAGTACTCCCCCCACTGCGTAATAGGCTCTTCTGGTAACTTTAATGCATGTGGGGCGACCACAACACCAAGCTGCAAAAAGTCACAACCAAAAAGAGATCTGTTTACATTGATGCAACTGTAGGCAACCTCAAAGGAGGTTCTGGAGTTTCCTGTAAAGGAATGAAAAAAACTTGAGTTTACACTGACTGATTCCTTGGGAGGGCACAGACCTCCAGAGATAAGAGAAGAGAAACTTGGTCCCAATTTCTCAGAAAAGGAGGAGGATTCACCAAGGAAAAACAGGTCTTGAGACTGAAAATCACTTCACAAAAGTACAAACTCCCCAGTGAGTCACATTTCCTAGGTTTTCCCTATCTAGAGAGGAAATAAATGATTCCACCATCTTTTCCAATCTGCCTTCAAATTCTGGCCACACTTAGTCCATAGCCATTTCCCTCCCACAACCCCTGCAACCAAACAACACTTTCCCTAACTCCAGCTGTACGATTACACCCTTTCCTAACAGATCAATCGTTGGCCTCATTCCCGGGGAAGCTTCTACCCTCAGAGGTACAGCAGTATTTGGGAACACTCACATTTTTGAAGAAATGGCGGGCAACTATTTCAGGGTTTAGTTCCCATTTGACGTTATTCTTCATCCCCACCTCCAGATGACAGCTTCTCAGAAATTTCACTGTCTGATAGGAATTATAAACAAGAGATATGGGATGCCTGGGTGGCTCAGTTGGTTAAGCAGCTGCCTTCGGGTCAGGTCATGATCCCAGCGTCCTGGGATTGAGTCCCACATTGGCCTCCTTGCCCCGCAGGGAGCCTGCCTCTCCCTCTGACTCTGCCTGCCACTCTGTTCTCTCTCTCTCTCTGACAAATAAATAAATAAAATCTTAAAAAACAAAACAAAACAAAACAAGAGATACGTTAGAGTTGCAATCAAAGGAGAAGAAACACGTTAGCAAGAAGCATAAGGTCTGGGTTCAGGAAAAGGGCACAATTTCTGCCTCACAAGCATATAGGGAAGGTGACTGGGAGGGAGAATATTCTTCTTTTTAAAAATCTATTTATTTGACAGCACAAGCAGGGGGAATGGCAGGCAGAGAGAGAGGGAGAAGCAGGCTCCCTGCCCAGCAGGGAACCCAAGGTGGGACTCAATCCCAGGACCCGAAAGCCATGACCTGAGCTGAAGGCAGATGCCCAATTGACTGAGCCATTGTCTCAAGGCTGATTTTGTAGGAAGATGTTTTAGTGAAACTTTGGAGGAGAAGGCCACCTATACCTGGCTGTTCCTAAGCAAGGAGAAACAGGCCATGTCAAAGTTAGACCTATCAATGGGGACCAGTGGTGTATCTCAGATGAGACTGACTTTTTCTTTTCTTTTTGAGAGAGAGAGACAGCATGCATGAGTGAGGAGGGGTATAAGGAGAGAGAGAATATTAAGCAGGTTCCACGTAGAGCAAAAAGCCCGACATGGGGTTTGATTTAACAACCCTGAAATCATGACCTAAGAGGAAATCAAGTCGGACGCTTAACCAACCGAACCAACCAGGTGCCCCAGGATAGAATAACTTTCACAGACCATATTAACCCAATACTTTTGGCCCTTCAGTCCTACCCCTACCCCTACCCCATTAACAATTTCTCCCTGCTTAAAGAATGAAGTATAAATTCATTAGCTGAGGATTCAAAATGTTTTGCAAATCTCACCCCAACCTTCTTTCCAGCCATATGTTTTGTAATATTACCCTATGTAAGTCCTCTGGTTTTGCTAGACTGGTTCTACTTTCCATGTTAAAATAATGCCTGAACCACCTATACTTTTTTTCCCTTGATACCTTTCCCACTGTCCTGTTCTATCCAAAGCCTACTAATCCCACAAGGCCCAATTCAATCCCATCTGAAGAAAAGTCCTCTCCAGTCACCCTAACCCTTTTTGATCCATGTCATTCTTATAATCTACTGCCTTGAGGTTACTGATCACCTTCTCATGTGCCTATGTTCTCTGTGACTTATCTGTAAATATCCTTGGAGGCAGAATCCTCATCTTCCATTTTTCCATGGGTCCCCTGGTAATCGGATTGGGGCCCTCCTCAATAAGGGCACATCACCCAACAAGTGAGGCTCTCCCAGGAGGTCTCAATACCAGTTATGGCAGCCAAACATTTCCCCTTTCTCCTACACTTGTCTCTGCAATCAGGAGATTTCAAGGAAATCAAGGAGCCTCTCAGGAAGAAAATGGTGAATCCTTAGGTGACAAGTAACAACTTTCTATGTTTTTACTCACCATCTCACCTGCCCTGGTCTGGATCTTCTCTAATTTTCCTTCTTGTCTCAGCTAAAAAAGAAAGTTAAAGATGAGAAAAAAGAAAAAAAAATATGAGTCCATGATAAATATTGAATTTACTATGCTGGATACAGGCTGAGTTTCTGGATTCTTGTACTTCTAATCTCTATTTCATTTTTAAGTTAGATAGCAAAGGAAAGAAAGTTGCAAGAAGAAATCTTATGATTTTTATTCCTCCAAGCCCCTCTGCCTTCCTTGCGCTCACCAATTTCTCCTCCTCAAACAGTTTCTTGTTTTCAGGGGAGGCATATACAGCCAGACCTTGAGGCAGTAGTTGATTCCGGCCCAAAGATTTCTTCACTGAGACCAGGTCACCCCGGACTCCAAGTCCTACCAATGAGAACAGATACTGGATCAGACTCCTGTTTAAGGAGCAAAGAATCAAAGAAAGAAGCAGCTATTATTCCCTCATAGCGCTTATTCTAGAAAAAATGCTAATATTCACTAAGAACACTTAGAAACTTCTAATTAGTTTCTCTGGGCCTGATTTAGAAATTTAATATTCCCTGTACAAAGTGAGAGCTGTCCCATCACAGGATCTCAGTAACTGTAGCACATGCTATTAGGCCTCCTTTTCCCTCCTTGCACTGTTGCATGTTTCTCTATGCAGGAACGCGAGGGCACAATCATAGTACTTGTTATGGCTTCTTCTCAAATATACAGCAGCTCATTTCTACAAAGTAGAGTAAGGACGAAAACAGCTAAGGGGGGACGGCAGGGAAAAGCTGATGCCAAAGAGAGCCAACCTAAGATAGGAAGTATCTTTACCAGGCCTCACCTTCCACGGACTGCGTGAGTATGAGCTCCAGGCTGCCTTTGGGCCCGTGTTTCGTGTCCTCTACCAGCTTATAGACCCGGTGTCGCCGGCGTAGGCGCGGCTTCCGGCCCTCTCCGGCCAGCGGCACCTTCCACCAGCGCTCCACGATGACTGTGCCCTGGCAGCCGGGGACGGAGGGTGAGCGAGTCTCCCGGAAAACCCCCTGCCGCCCTCAGCCGCCGGAACAGCCCTTGCCAAGCCGCGGCCCCCCAGAACGGTATTTGGGCGTAAAGAGCCCCACCAGAGGCGAGGACTCCCTGTGCTCAGAGGTGGCCCTCACCCGATTGTGAGAGAGGCTGAAGTCGCGCTCCGGGCCGGGCGTGCCCCCTGCGAGTCGCGGGAGCAGCAGGCCCCGCACTATTCCTCGCAGAAACGCTCTCCCCGCGGCCGCCGCCATGTTCCCAGCGCCGAGGGAGAATGGAAGAGGACCCCAGCGCCGGCGCAGGAAAGGCCCCAGCGGCTGCCCGCGGCGCGCCTGAGCTGCCGCCTCTCCGGCTGGCGAAGCGGAGGAGCAGATCCGGCCCCGGTCCGAGGGTTGCCTAACCGCCTCCTGGCGGTAGGGAGCTTCGGGAGCTAAGGCAATGATCCGTGATTCGGCGTTTTCCTCACTCCTTCCTCCCTGTTTCTTTTCCGAGCAGGGACGCCCTGACAGATCATGGCATGAACCGGAGAAAGACACCGTCTCCCTCTTGGCTTCACTTTATCTTTAAAATGGGGGCTTTGGTTTATTTCTTGTGGCTTTGAGGTCATTTGCGGCTGTGGCATTCTGTGATAACTGGATGCCAAGGGAAGAGGGTTGCTGCGCTCAGTTTTCCTTACTTGAGATCTTCCTAAAATGGGGGAGAGATGGGATCCTCTGGAAAACTGTGGACAGCCAGGAGGAGGCCTACCCTTAATCTTTACAACTGTGGTACTCCAGCTAGTATTTAAAGAATTCTAAATCGCAAGGGAGATAAGCCACAGAAAAAGGAAAGTATGGCAGTGGTGAGGGAGCAGAAGGCACAAAGGAGAAAGTACAAGCTGACAACCCACAACCCCCACCCCAGCTTGTGCTTTGTCCCCAGCTTGCCTTCTGCTCCCTTAGCAGCAGGGTCCAGACTGTTCTGTGGAGAATCTTCCTACCCGAGAGAAGACCACATACATGGAGTGAACAGGGTCTGTTTGGCATCAGAGATTGCGTAAAGGTGTTCTGTGCATCCTGTTATTTGACCCTTAAACGTCCTCATTTCTCCTAATTACACTTGCCTCACTTAGCTTCCGGGACACCAGTTTTGTTTATGTTGTCTTCCAACTTCACCAGTTTTCTTCACAGTTTGCTTTGCTGATTTCTCCTTTTCTCCAAACTTAACTTGGAGTGCCCCAAGGACAGTCTTTGGATCTTGACTCTTTTCAGTATACACCCCTGCTTTGATCTCATTCAGTCTTCGTGATTTCCAAAGTTCTTTCTCTCTCCTAGACTTCTCCTAAACTCAGACTTGAATAGCCTGCTGCTTATTTGTCTTCTTATTTATCTAATGGACAATTTAAAGTTAACGTGCTTCAAATCAAACCCATCTCTACCCTGCCTCAAACTGCCTCATCTGCGGCCTTCCCCATCTCAGTTGATGGAAACTGAAACTGTTCTTTCAGTTCTTGGACTCAACTTATTTTTCTCAGACTCCCAGAAATTCTGGGGGTTCTATCTTTAAACTGTTTCCAGAATCCCACTACTTCCCACCACCTCTAATGCTTCAGCCTGGAGTAAGACACCATCTTTCTTCTGGATCACTGCAGTAGTTTGTTGGCAAATCTGCCTTAGTGCTCTGCAATTTATTTACAACACAACAGTCAGGATCTTTAAAAAAAAAAAAACATACATCAGATCATGTTATCCCCCTACTCAAAACTTTGCAGTGACTTCCCCCTTTAGTCAGAATAAAAGGGCCATACAGTCGTCTACAGGGCCTCCCTAATCTGCCCCGTTAGCTGTTTGACTTCATCTCCTCCTTTCCTCACAGCTTACACCATGGCCTCCCAGTTTCTTGAGAACACTCAGGCACTTTCTCCTCAGGGCGTTTGCACTAGCTGTAGCTTAGGCATGGAATGCTCTCACCCCCAGATGTTGGCTTGGCTAACTCCCCCCACCTTTAAGTCTTTGATTAAATGTTATCTTTTCATTGAGACCCATGTGGATCACCCTACTTATTTCTCCAGGCTGCCTAACCCCTTCACACTCATAATTTTCCTTTATCATCTTTTCTCCATAGCACTTATCATCTAACATACTAAATTTTATGTTTATAGTTTGTCTTCTCACTGTTTCAGATTTATTAGAGAGAGAGAGAGTGCAACAGGGAGAAAGAGGGAGGGAGACAGACTTCCTGCTGATTGGGGGAGCCCCACAAAATCAAGAGTCAGGGCACTTAACTGAGCCACCCAGGTGCCCCTGTCTTCTCACTGTTAGAAGTTAAGTTCCATTAAGCAGGGGTCTTTGTTTTGTTTACTGGTGTATCCCAAGCGCCTAGAATATTGCCTGGCTTTCAGTAGGCCCTCAATCAATATTTGTTGAATGGGTGAGTGAATGACTATGCAGAGGTTTCAAACTGGTAGCCCCAGAATCAAATTTTGCTCACAGTGTTGCCTTTTTTTTTTTTTTCATTAACAGTTATTCTTTTTTGAGTTATAGCCCCTAGTTAACATTTGGAGGAATTTAACACAAAAATCCATCTTTCCATTTTATGTTGAAAAATCATACGGGGGCACCTGGGTGCTCCGTTGTTAAGGGTCTGCTTTCAGTTCTGGTCATGGTCCCAGGGTCCTGGGATCCAGCCCTGCATTGAGCCCCACAATGGGCTCCCTGCTCGGCAGGGGAACTGCTTCTCCCTCTCCCATTCCTTCATTTGTATTCCCTCTCTCACTGTCTCTGTCAAATAAAATCCTTTACACACACACACACACACACACACACAGAGTTAAGAAAAATCACACGATCTGGGACCACTGAGTCTGCATTTCTCCAACTGGACAGAGCTGAGTTGAGCTTTCCACTTTGCTACAGCCCCACCCAGCAGCTACTTCCATTAGCTGTCCTGGCTCCTGGAGGCTGTTCGCAATGTCTACCCTACAAGGCAATGATATAATTCAACCATGTGTAGTACCCCTGGGTTATTAAAGGTAGGGATATAATAAAAACATTGAATTGATAGGAACTGGGAACCAACGTATCAGGTCAGACATTGCATTAGGGCCTCCGAAGCCTTCAGTGTTAAAGACACCAACCAGTTAATGGCTTAAGTGCAATGTGTATACATGTGTGTTACAGGAGAGTATGCACACACATGCATGTATATGCCAGAATAAGGAGCCAGGTTGGGTGCACTGGATAGGTGCTCAGGTGAACCTGTTTTCCAATCAGTACAGAAACTTAAGTATTCTAATAACTGGAACTGCTATGAAGTACTTACTAGATAAATAGGAGCCATAGTTAAGGGGGTTGGTGGGGTGGGGTAGGGGAGCAGCAGAGTGGAGTCCTGAAGTGACATAAGGGCTGACCCCTTGCCCATGTCATAGTACCCACCGGGTCACAATGACACCAGGTTGTGTGAACCTCTGCCACCCTCTCTGAACCTCACTTTGCCGCAGGGAGGCACTGAACTGAGAAACTGCCTTGTTACAGGTTGCGACCCTCTGCCTTCTCCCTTTCTTATATCAAGAGGGGAAAAACACGGAACTACCTCTACCCGATCTGGTCACCATACGCCTTTTACCTTTACTGTTACAAATACCGGATCACCCTCCGGGAGAAGATGCTGCCTTGTTGTTATAAAAGGTACTTGTTTTCATCTCTACTTGTAGTTGTTCATATAAACTTTCAGGAAAAGTAAAAGAATTTGAAGGAAATTCCCAAGTGGTAAGTGATAATAGCAAAAGAGGGTGGAATGCTGGCGTGGAACTTTAAAATTTTTCCATCTGGCTGGCCTGGGAGAATGGAAACAGGCTGGGCAACAGAAGATACAGAAGGTAGTGCCAGAGCCCAGTCCTATGTACTTGGAAGTTAGGAGCCTCTCCCTTTCTCAGATACAGAGGGAACTAATTTGGGCCCCTTTTCCCAACCAGCATCACTTATAAGGAACGGGAGGACTTGACACTCCGGCCCCGTTCCTGCCTTCAGTGCTCCTGAGTCCCTAGCAGGCCTCCAGGTGGTCAGAAGCACCAAACAGGGTGATCACAACCAACTTAAAGAATTATACTCGGTAAGTGGCCTCTGTGCTGGCGCCGTGCCAGGGAAGTCCCTAGCTTGCTGTGATACTTTGTGAAGAAGGGGCATTAGCTAGTTGGAAAAGAGTCTGTAGATCTTGGAGCTCATGTACAACAGCTAGTTGCTTTAGAAACAAGGATTCTGGCCCAGAGATATTAAGTCAAGATCATAGAGTTGGTGGTGAAAAGCAGAATGGGAAAAGAGGAGGTGGGAACAAAGAGCAGAACGTAGTAAGACTTCAGGGAAATAAAGTTGTTTAGATGCTAAGCAGGGTCTAGAAACCAGAACGCCTCAACTTGCCCCTGTACCCTACTGCAGTAACATGCCTGTGGGTGACCTCTGTATTTTAAATGAGAAATAGAATTCAGAGAAAACACTATCATGGAAAAAAGAGGTAAAGCATTACCAGTGAGACAGTAAACAAATGACAGAGTGTCGTGTGAGGAGTAAGACCTCTGATGTAAGTTTCCAAAGGGCTGGTGGGCCTCTCAGGTGAGGTCAGCAGACAGTAAACCTGCAACTGCATCGACTCCTTTCTAGATTGTTTGATATCAAGGAAAACTCCATGGTAGAGAATTAGGTCCTAGGACTAAGGGATGGAGTAAGACTCTGGCTCCAATTCTCCCAGGCTCCCGGTCAGCACATAATTAGCTCTCTCAGACACAGCCAAATCGGCCTGCGATCTGATCTGAGGTCAAGATGAGAACAGAAAACTATTACTCTTTTATTCCTCTTCCAGGCTGGGAACCTGACGGTGCTGGCTACTGACCCCCTGCTCCATCAGGACCCAGTACAGTTAGACTTCCATTTCCGCCTCACCCCCCAGACCTCTGCCCATTGGCACGGCCTTCTTTGTGACCATCGACTCTTCCTGGATATCCCGTATCAGGCCTTGGATCAAGGCAACCGGGAAAGGTGACTGACCCCGGATGGGAAAGCAGGAAAGAGGAGTGAGAGGGGAAGGGGCAAAATGTTTCCTTCTTTTATGTCATAATCAGGGAGTGGGGCTGCTAACCAGTGAGGGTTGATTCAGAAGCTAGATACTCTCGCACCACTGAACTGGCAGGCAAACAAGCCCGTGAGCTGAGCCAGAATCTGGGTTTCAAGGAATCACAGCCCACGGGAGGGTTTCTGATTCAGAAACACAGAAGTGAGGATCCATAAATAGTTGAGTGATAGGACGTGCCTTACAGCTGTTTGTGTTTATAGAGCAGTTCTTCTACCCAGGCCCCCTTGGGTGTCAGTCCTATTGTGTGCAATCCCTGGCCTTCAGAGAAAAATCTATCAATCCAAGTTCATCAACTTTTACTTCCTGGCTTAGGTCAGGAAAAAGGGAGCTGTAAGGTTTCTTCTATTCCAAGTAGGGGTCTGGATTTTTAGTTCACTAAACATTAACTGTAATTCTTCTCTCTGGCCCCTAGTTTGACTGCAACACTGGAGTATGTAGAGGAGAAGACCAATGTGGACTCCGTGTTTGTAAACTTCCAAAACAACCGGAATGACAAAGGTGGGGATTGGCTGTCCTTCCTGAACCATAGTGCTGAAGCAGCTGACAGCAGCTTTCCCTTTGTAGGAGACGCTCTTCCCCTACTCTTCAGAAGAGAATGTGCCGTAGGCATTTCAAGGATTTAACCACCCCTCCCCCTACCCACACGTGCAAGGAAATGATGGCACCCAGCACTCTGTGCCTTCAAATTACACTGGGATTATGAGGAAGGCCCTGCAGGTAGATGTCAGAAGCCAGACTGAGGAAGCACTAAAGAAATTAACACAGAACCATTCAAGGCATGTAGGCTGGTGGGACAGAAAGAACCTCAAACATATTAAGCACCTACAGTGCGAAGGGTTGAGCATAGGGCCAGGAGGATAGGAATATTTTTAACCAGATGCTTGGAGCACATGTTGCAGAAACCACTTCTTCCTTCATACTGTTGGAAGATGGTCAAGAGCTTATTACCCTATCATTGTGTTGGGCTTCATAAACCTCAGCTCATTTAAATTGTGAGGAAGGTTCTATGATCTCCATCTTACAAATGAGAAAACAAGTTCAGAAAGGTTAACTTGTATGTTACAAAGCTAAGTAAATGTTAGAGCCACGTTTGGAGTCTAAATCAGCTAGTCCACAACACATCACCCTAATGCCAACACTACATGGCTTTCCCCCAGCCACTCCCTGGAGAAAGAAGCCAAATCTGGGGGAATAGCTGTATGGAGCCTTGAAGTGTTTTCTAATTGTTTTTCTCCTTTCACAGGTGCCCTGCTACGGGCCTTCAGCTACATGGGGTTTGAGTTGGTCAGGCCAGATCACCCTGCCCTCCCTCCCTGGGACAATGTCATCTTTATGGTGTATCCCCTTGAAAGGGACCTTGACCACCTCTCCAGTGAGCCTCCCTGAACATACTTATTCCTGCGGATAATGGGAACCTGATAAATGGGAACCAGGATGTGATTCAGGACACCTTCCATCTTAGGAATAAAGGGTAGTGCAATCCTCAAGTGTTAACTTTTCTGGGGGGGGGTGGGCTGCGGGGGGAAGGCAGGGTTGGTTATGCAATCCTCAAGTGTTCACTATTTCTTGGGGGGAAAAGTGGGTAGGCTGAAGTGGAACAGGAGCCCTAAAGAGCCAAAATCACTACAGGATAAACATTTAATGATTGAAAAATTAAGAGGGACCTGCACCACAGAGGGAATGGAGAAACTAAGAATCTTAGTTTCCTTTGTGTTTTACTTTTACTTATCCTAACCATTTACTGAGCACTTGCTGAGAGAAAAAACCGGGCACTATGGAATTCAGAAAGACTTAAGCCTTGACGGGAGATTTTTATCCATATATTTCAGTTCAAATTAGAGAAATATTAATTCGTTCTCTTTGGTTGTGGAGGAAATCCAAGAAGTTACCTGGATCCCACAGCTGTGACTCAAGGGGAGGATTTCAACAGACAAATTCAAGAAGTAAGCATAGGAGAGGACATTCCACACAGCAAGAAAAGTACAGGTTGTGTTGAAAGAATAAGGAACCCACCTGATTGGCAAGACTTAAAAGCCGCAGACACCCTTGCGGTTCTTATTTATACCATCTGAGCCTAAATTGGTCTGGTTCTTAGTGAATGGTTAATTCTGAAGTAACTTTAGGGAAAGGACAGGATCTGTATATGGGAAGGGCATTTGTTTAAAAAATGGGCCATCCTTGTGAGGCACGTGACAAATTCTACCAGGTTTAGGTTCAGAAGATACCCACAGGCCTGCTTCCATCTGATTCAACCAACATTTAGTTTTAGATAATTTTGTGAGAACTTTATTCAGCAAAGAATCCCCCAAATGATTCAAACAGCTATGTAAGTTCTCTTTCACTCTATGAATGTGTGTATACACACAGATACTACACTAGCACTTCAGAACATTTCCTGAGCCGCTCTCTCCTTGTCTACTTGTATTTTAACCAAAGTTTACAGGGAAAAACCTATCTCTAATAACATATCAGCAGTTAAGGCTGGGAGGCAGTGTTCTCTTCCCCTTTCCTGAGGCTTTTTAAATAATAATTCTGCTGATTTCTGAAACTGCCTCCTGACTCAACTGCAGTCTTTGAGTTCACCACTCAAAAACCTTTAACTAAAGTCACCTGATGAGGTGAGTCAGAAGTCTGCAGAATCATCACTTCCAGTGACCAAACCCTGGCTGCTTCCCAGCCCCAAAAAGGACACAGCCTTGCAGAAGCATAGATCAATGCCTGGCAGAAAACAGTGAGCCAGATGTTGAGCAACCTGGAAGCAAACTCTGGAAGAATACGGGGTTAGGCAGGTGAAGTGGGGACATGTACTTGTCTCCCTCTACCCTGCACTCTTTCTGGTAGTCCGACAGAAGGAGAGAAGGCATTCAGTCCGCAGCAAGCCAGATCGTGTATGTAACAGAGGAAGGACTGCACAGATCTCTTTATCATAGGCTCCTTTCCACGTACCAAATCCTGTGCCAAACCTGCCAAAGACACAAACACACAGACACAAAAAGCTTGAAAGGGCTCAACCTGAGAGTGAAGCTGCAGGAACTCAGCTGCAGAGCAGTGTTCAGACAGGCTAGGGAAGAGAGCAGAAGGCAAGGCCCCTGTTGTCACCCTTGTTACTCTCTGGTGGCTTCAGAGAGAGGAGAGCTGTACTCACACGGCAAAGCAGGCAGCTAAGGTGGCTGAAGCCAACTTCACAGTAAGTAGTCATCATCCAGGTTATCGTCACCAGACATGGAGGCAGCTTCTGTGTAGCAGGAATGGAGAGGAAGTTAGGCACGGCCACTGAGACTCAGGGGAAAATGGGCTACTTGGTTCTCAGGATGCTTTTGGTTAAGAGCCCAGATTTCACATCACCCCCGGTTTGGAGAGACCAATTGAAAAACAGTAACTTCAAAAGATGCTCTAGGGAGGAAATGCAGCCTGTACCTGATAAGCTGAGGCAGGACAGGGTATTTGCTATCTCTCCAGGGCTCTTCTTGGTCCCAGTGAGCATGCTGTCGAGAGACACATCTGTTTCTGTGGCCTGTAGGGATGAAGACGAGAGAAAGGAAGAATGTAGTGTTGGCTGGTGGGAAAGGAGAGGCCATCCCAGCTTTATGCCCACAGGATGTGGTTAAGGCAGTTGGGTTTGGCTGCCAAGAGGGACACAGTGCTTCCTTTGAGCAACCTGTGGAGCTACTCCTTAGGAAAGCCCTCCATGGAATGCACACAGGACTAGAAGCCCTCCCATCTCTCTAGGCACCAGATCTGCCCTGAAGCTACACGTAGCCACAATGGCTCACTCACCACATTGTGCAACATGTCTGGGACAGCTCTTCTTCCTTCCACGTCTTCTGGAAGCTCAACTGCGTATCCTTTACGAACTAATTCTAACCCAATATCGAGTTTCTGAGAAGAAAAATGAAAAGGGAATGATGTTCTCTCTAGGGATAGGAATATCTGAGGAACTAGGACAGAAGAGTTAGATTAGGATTGATACTTCAAAGACATTCCTTGAGTGGGAAGTAAGCAGGATCTTATGAGGTAGGAGTAGTATCAGATAAGGATTTCTAGGAAAGAAAAAGTAAATGAGACCATAAATATACTGAAGAGATAGTGAGCAACGAGTGGACCCCAGTCATACCTTCCCATTGCTAGTATCATACAAGTAAATCTTGGGCCAAGTTGAGATCCCAGTCTGGACATAGCTGGAGATCTTGGCCACCAGGGGCTTCCAGTCAGCACAGTGAGTTAGTCTGTCAAACTCATCCAAAGCTTCCTCTTCCCACTGTTCACCTGGTAAAAGATTGCAGGGAGAACCTATGAAGGGATCCCTGCTGATGGGGTGAGATTACACCCTGGAGGGAAATTGGAACCACCCTTTCTACTCCACAAGGCACCTCTGTCTGCCTGCTTGCTGCTTTCTACTGCTGGGGAGGAAAGACATCTGAGCCCCCAGAACTCCTAAAGCTTGGGAATGTGAGAATTCCTTCCATGTGCTGTAGGAAAGCTTTTCTATGTGGAGGCAAGGTCAATAGGCCACGTGACCAATTTACCTGAGGGGGCAATCCGTGCCAGACTACACTCTATTGCTTGAAATGGGAGGCTCAGGAAGTCACTCCTAAAGTGAAAGAAACTGAAATTAGAATCCCAGTGCCAGAAGGGTCTCTTACAGTCATTGTTTCTAGAGATCACCAATTAACCCAGCTGGAGAAGATAATAATCTGCTCTGTAAACAAGTTCTCTTCCCAATCCCCCTACATGAGTGCCATGAGCATACCACCAGCTATGGGCCAAGGCAGAGTTAACAACTGGGACTCCACCACGGCCTCCATACTGACCTGAGTGCCCGGAGGTCCTTCAGTGGGCAATCTCCATTATCTCCAAAGTCAACAAAGTAAAGGTCCAGATTCCCATTCTCCAAGGTGCCAAGGACTCGAGCTCGATACCAGGAACCATTTGTAGGTAAAGGTGCTGCTACAATGTCTCCCACATGCACAGTCAAATCTTCAGGCTGCACAGGGGAGTGAGGATCAGGATGGGGAAGAGTTAGGATGCGCAGGCTAAAAAACAGATAAGCGGAAAGTACCAAAAGGAAGAACAAGTAGTTGCTTCCCAGGAAAAGAGAACACACTACAATGAAAAAAGAGGCCCCCCCACCCTTTTTAAAAATCAAACACAGCCCAATCCCTATGGCACTCACTAGACTATTCTCATAGTGCTGGGTCATCTCACTGACAAGCTTATCTAGCTGCAGGCTGCGGGAGCCGATGATTTGGATCCAGAAGTGGTTGGGATGTTCAGAGGCAGAGACATAGACTTCCAGGAACTCATCGGCATGGAAACTGAAGTCAGGACTGGGGACTAAACACAGGGATAAACAAGTTAAGCTATAGAATCCTCACTTTCTAAACTGGTAGTTTAGAAATATCAGAATCACCTCTGTTTGAAATGGGGAGACTGTCTCAGAGGTGAAGGTACAAACACCAAATGGCTTTGACCATTTAAAAAATGGAGGGAAAACTGGATGAATCACACAAGAACAGCCTGAAGACACATCCTAAGTTGATTTGTGTACCTTTCTATGTAACTGAGTAATAAATACATTGAGTTTATACTCCTAGTCATCTGCCATATATTCAAATCAGACACCAATTACAACAAAGGTAAATCCTCCATATGCTAGCTGCAGCATGGACCAGTGGAAAGATGTGGGCTTGTTCCAGATCTCATTCTATCACTGACTCATTATGTGACCATGGACAAGTCTGAGAACCTCTTACGGGCCCTGGTCTTCCCTGCCCCCATCCCACAACCTATACACAGAAGAGAATGCTCACTGTCTTTTCATTCTTCTTACTGGTGATTATTCTTTTTAATGGTGATGATTTTTAAAAACAGTAATGAGGTAGGCCAAAAACAAAAAAAACCCCACCAGATTGAGTATTTTACTTATTTAATAAATCTGTGAAAGAATATCATGTAAATTCAATTATTGATATATTCAGTAGTACTAGTTTCCTGTGAACTAGCATATTTTAAGATTTTATTTTTTTTTAATTTATTTTCAGCATAACAGTATTCATTTTTTCACTACACCCAGTGCTCCATGCTAAGATTTTATTTTTAGGTAATCTTTCTACCTAACATGGGGCTCAAACCAACAACCCTGAGATCAAGAGTCACATGCTCTGCTGACTGAGCCAGTCAGGGGCCCTGTGAACTAGCATATTTCTATATCATTCTCCATCACTAACTGGTCTGTGTTCAGAAAATTATTATTTATGTTTAGTACTAACCTCAAGTGAAATATTACCACATAAAAGTATATCTGTGAAGAGACTTCTAAATGCAATCCAAAAAACAAATTGTTTTTACTGCTTCCTATTTTGGGTTATCTAAGCCAGTATTTCTATGTTCTATATGGCAAATGGGTTCCCACTTTGTTACATACTTTCAAACATGGACATCTCTGGACTGGTCTGGGCTCCAGATTTCTGAAAGCTGTCACCATTAGGTTTCTCCCAAGCACTTTCTGGCCCTACAACAGCCACATCACCACCTCCTTTTCGGGGAGGAGATCCTGGTAGGGTTGCTGGCTCTGGCACTGCGCCAGTACCAGCGTTTTTCCACAAAGCTGGCTCGCCAGCTCCACCAGACTCTGCCACTTCCTCTCTTCTCACACTGATTGGCTGCTTGCGTGGGACTCTGGTTTCTGCAGAATGTGCAATTCTCTTCCGAAGTTCTTCATCTTCTGAAACTTTCTCCAGTATCAAATGCTGTGGTAAGAGATGAGATCTCTGTGGCCAGATATTTTCACCCAGGACAGAATAAAGAGTTCTCATTCTTAGACACAATTCAAATCTATTAGCTACTTGCCTTAGCTGCTGCCACTTCCTTCTGCGTTCCTGAGATTTTTATAAGCCTTGATAGTAGCAATGTCCCCTCTGATTCTTTGTCACAGGTAATTTTGGCTCCAGAGGCCTTACAGATTGAACGAATAGTCTCCCCACCTCTCCCTGCATTGAAAAAATGTAAAAACCTGTCCTTTCCTCCTGGCCAAACTTAACTATTACAGAAACCACTATTTTGTATATACTGGGAGAGAAGAGTCAGTTCTCATGTCCCAAGTGAACAGAATGTAAGATACTGAACAGAAAGCAGAAGCTACTGCAATCCTTACTGTGAGAAGGGGACTAGGCACAGTCTTCTCTTTCTGCTTAAACTCTTGATTAGTATAAGTTCATGTCATTTCCATTTTTTGACCATTCAGCATACTTTACACCTGCACTTCAGAAGATATCCCACACTGTGAAACACTGGGCCAATGATGGACATTTCTCTACCTCTAATAGCAGCGTAAGGAATGCTCTTGGGGAAGGCATAACAGATGCTCTCTAGAAAAGCACTGTCTTGAAAGATCTGGGATAACATGAGCAGGATTAGCTTTCTTTTAAAAATCTATTATGAGGTAAACACATTTACCTGAACCCTTCTGGAACCTACTTGTAAGGATCAGATCATAAAACTTCTTGAGGTAATGGGTTTGCTTTACCACTGGTTCTATAAAAAAAGTAAAGCTCTGGTCTCAATATCCCTGTCTCCCCACCCCCCCACCAAGGTGAAGAGAGGCAGGCCAGGAAAAACCCTTGGGAAGGTGTGAAAGAAGGCAAAGGTGAAGAAAAAAGGGAACAACAGAGGAAGCTGTCCAGTGGTACCTATGATCCTGCCCACGGATCTCTGGGGAACTGAGAGCTGCTCAGACACGGGGGTATTCTCTGTCAGGATCTGGTGGATGGCTGCTTTTGCCTTGCACACCTGAACAGGAAACCCACTGATAAGCAGCACCCGTTCATCGCCTACATCCTCTGTGTCCACATCAATCCGAGCACCTGTCTGTTTCCGCAGCTGCAGAGAAAAGGATATATGGCAGTACGCTCTAGAAGAGCTCCCATTAGGGTCAGCAAGGTACACTCTCAACCTAACCATGGAGGTAGATGGAACTGGAAGTAATCAGCTAAATTAGGATGGTATAAACAGTCCTCAATTACCTGTAGTTATGAAAGGAGATTAGTGACAAAGCTAACCTCAACTAGCAGTTGATTCAAAACAGTTTCTCTTAGTGTTTAGAACCCTTTTTCCCCCTAATTTTTTTTTGATCAGACAATCAAATATTTGGGTTTTTTTTGATATTCCAAATAAACAATAGAAGAACTAAACAGCAACTCAACATTTACTAACAATTAACAAGAGCTCATTAATTCCATAGTAGAAAGGAATGGTTTAAGCTACACCAAGTTGAGAATCATGCAATCAAAAGTCCCCATTTCAAGCTGAGTCATTTATTCTCTAGGGAGAAGTACGCCTCTCTAGAAAGAAAAGAGCATAGTTAGCTAAAAGTTCCTGTATTTTTTTTCTTTTGAGGACATACATAGTATGGGATGGGGGCAGAGGAGGGAAGCAAGATTAAGCAGAATCAATCCCTGGGGAAGACAACTGCCCGTTTGCCACTTACCTGTTTAATATTGGCTCCTTGCCGGCCAATGATGAGCTTCACAGCTTCCTGGGGAACTCGCATCTCTATCTCAATGTCGTCCTCCCCAACAAACGTCAACCGCTCCTCTGCACAGATCATGGCTCATCAGATCAGACTTGGATAGCATCCAAGGTACCCCAGCCCTCCCATAAATCTAGCCGTCAAAGAGAACTATCCACGAGATAGACCCAGAATCTCAACCATAATGACAAGTAGCAGCATCTGAGTAGGATGAGAGGGTCCAGAAGACCAGAACATTATCTCTGGGATACTACTTCAGATTTGGATCTGCAAGGAAGGGGTGCTGGATTTTGTGTAAACTGGATCTCCTAGGAGAGGACTCCTGGAGAAGAATGAAGGTTGGGGCACTTGGGTAGCTCAGTCATTAAGTGTCTGCCTTTGGCTCAGGTCATGATCCTGGGATCCTGGGATTGAGTCCCACATCAGGCTCCCTGCTCAGCAAGAAGCCTGCTTCTCCTGCTCCCACTCCCCCTGCTTGTGTTTCCTCTCTCACTCTGACTCTGTCAAATAAATAAATAAAATATTTTTTAAAAAAGAGTAAAGATTTTAAAGTTGCCCAAGGAGTTCACTGGTCTCAGAACTTCCATTTGTACCTAAATCCTTTCTCTAGGTCCAGCCTATGGGTAAACTGGATCCCATGGTTAGCTTTCTAACAACTAAATACAAGAAGCATATAAAAAAGATAAAGAGTATAGATGTTAAAAAAAAAGATGAAAAAGAAGCCATTGTGGTGCTGCTGTTGAATGGAACAAATCAAGAGAATTATAAAATGAATTTATCATTTCATAGACTAGCTGCACATTAAGGACATAGAAAAGAAGAAACAAAATAATTTCAAAGACCCCTCACAGAAAGCCAATTACATCCCAACAGACATACCCAGTCCAGCAAGGAGAATTTTCATTTTAATTTAATAAGGCCAGAGCACGTTCTGAACATTGCCATATGCACAGCTGTGGGGCTCACGTACCTCTACTTTCCCTGTATCTGCGGTATAGGATATAGGCAACCGTTGCACTGGCTGGGATCCCGAGGCCCAGTGCTATTTTCTGAATAGTGGACAAACTTGCCCAAGAAGTTCGTTCAGTGGACATTTTCTGTTGTATTCAGACTTACATCCTGAAATAAGTAAATGAGGGAAAAAAAGAAGTTTTCATCCTGTACCTTTATGACTGGCGGAGAGGCACGGAAACATATTACAGTATTATTAAAAAGAATATGACTATCAACCTTTCCATATTAAAAGCTTAAGCAGTCTCAAAATCTCCCCTACCCCCCACCAAACCTATTTCATGTAAAAGTTCTCAGGGTATTTTTTCTAAGTTGCTAAGCAACATACATAAAGAGGCAAACTTCATTCCCCATACCCTCCCAAGGAAAACCATACATTGGTCACAATTTTATAAGATGGAAGAACAAAAAAATTGTTAAATGAATAAAATAGTTCAAAAATATATCTTTAGATTTCACTTCAGACTACCTAAAATTGCTTATCTGTGCCCTTCCATGCCTTTAGGCCTTTCCAGAAGCTGTTGTCTCTGCAAGAATGGCTTTCCAGGCCTAGTTTTATTTACTTATCTTTTTATTTATTTGACAGAGATCACAAGTAGGCAGAGAGGCAGGCAAAGAGAGAGGAAGGGAAGCAGGCTCCCTGCTGAGCAGAAAGCCTGATGTGGGGCTAGATCCCAGGACCCTGGGATCATGACCTGAGCCAAAGGCAGAGGCTTTAACCCACTCAGTCATTAAGTGTCTTCCACCCAGGCGCCCCTTTATTTACTTATTTTTAAATATTTTATTTATTTATTTGACAGAGAGAAAGAGCGAATGCATGAGCAGGGGGAAGGGCAGAGGGAGAAACAGATTCCCTGCTGAGTGGGGAGCCTGACAAGGGGCTCGACCTTGGGACTCCAGGATCACGACCTGAGCTAAAGGCAGATGCTTAACCAACGGAGCCACCCAGGTGCCCCTTCAGCCCTAGTTTTAGGCTCTGCTCCTTCTACTTCTTTACCTCTACTGATTTCTATTTATTCCTCGGCTAACACTGAAAGGAGGTCTGCCCTGTTCCTTCACCAAAACTACAACTTCCCAGACAAACTAGCTGGCATGTATAACCAACTGAGCCACCCAGGCGTCATAGCTGGCATGTATAAAACCTATCTAATCTCACCTCTGCACCTTCTGTGTTGGGGTTTCTCCTCCTCTTTCCCTGGAAGTGCCTTTGTAGTTTTGGGCCTATCTCTCTGTGGCCTCTATCCACTGCTACTGTTACTCTGCTGTCTTGGGGCAATTTCATCCACACCTGCACCTTCAACTACTACCTATATGCTAATGACTCTAACAACACTGCCCCTGACTGATTCAGAAGCTCATCAAATCTCATTCAGACCACTAGCCTTGCTGCTCTTTGTCACTGTATCTTCATTTTGCTGCCAAGCTAATTTTTTTTTAAAGATTTGTCAGAGAGAGAGAAAGAGCAAGTGAGCACAAGCAGGGAGAGCAGCAGGCAGAGGGAGAAGTAGGCTCCCCGCTGAGTTGGGGAGCCTGATCCCAGGACCCTGGATTCATGACCTGAGCCAAAGGCAAACGCCCAACCAACTGAGCCATCCAGGTGTCCCTGCCAAGCTAATTTTTAAGATTTTGTTTATTTGAGAGCAAGAGAGGGAGCGAGCACAAGCAGGCAGAGGGAGATGGTTAAAACAAACATCCCTCTGGGACGCCTGGGTGGCTCAGTTGGTAAGGCGGCTGCCTTTGGCTCAGGTCATGATCCCGGCGTCCTGGGATTGAGTTCCGCATCGGGCTCCTTGCTCGCCAGGGAGCCTGCTTTTCCCTCTGCCTCTGCCTGCCTCTCTGTCTGCCTGTGCTTGCTCTCTCTCCCTCTCTCTCTGACAAATAAATAAATAAAATCTTTAAAACAAACAAACAAACAAACAAACAAAACTTCCTTCTGAGCAGGGAGCCAGATGCCTGGCCTTGGGATCCTAAGCTGAGCTAAAGGCAGACACCATTTTAAAAAAAAATTAACATATAATGTATTATTTGTTTCACAGGTACAGGTCTGTGAATCATCAATGTTAACACAATTCACAGCACTCACCATAGCACATACCCTCCCCAGTGTCCATCTCCCAGCCACACCATCCCTTCTACCACCCTCCCCTCCAGCAACCCTCAGTTTGTTTCCAGAGATTGAGAATCTCTTGTGGTTGGTCTCCCTCTCTGGTTTCATCTTGTTTCATTTTTTCCTCACTCCCTATGATCCTCTGTCTTGTTTCTCAAATTCTTCACATCAGTGAGATCATACGATAATTGTCTTTCTTTGATCCAAAGGCAGACACTTAAACGACTGAGCCACCCAGGCGCCCCTCTGCCAAGCTAACCTTAACATCATCACTGTATTTTCTTATTCCATAACCTCTCACACCCTCCCACACAACTCACATTGTCTCTTCTCAAGCCTCTAGCACCTCCTCCATCCACGCTCTCAACTGATGTCTTACCTCCTATGCGACCGAGAAAGCACAGCATTCAGAGAAGATATTAACTGAGCTCTACCACACTTAACACCTACCTCTATGCCCAAATACCTACCTCCTGTGGCCATGGATGAACTGTCTCTTCTCCTGGCACTGAAGGCTCTCATAAAAGTATTGCTCTCCTTCCTTCTCATGCATTCTTAATGTTTTCCTCTCTCCTGGATCTTCCTCTTTCCGTCAACAAACACGCCACGGTTTCTTGTTTCTTAAAGAAAACCTTTCTTGATTCCACTTACTCCTCCAGATTCTTCTCATTTCTTTCCTCCCTTTCACAGGAAAACTCACAAGTGCCAATACTTCAGTGCTCAATTTCTCTTCTTGAATCTACTCCCACTGTTCTTGCCAAGGTCACCAGTGACTTCACATGGCTAAGTCCAATGGTCAATTCTCTGTCTTCACTCTACCTGCCCTTGCCTTCATACCTGGCACAACTGGGAGCTCCTCCTGCTCTGAGACTCTTTCTTCACTTGGCTTCCACAGCAGCACTCTTCTGGTTTTCCTTCCCCCTTTCTGGCTGACCCATCAGTCCATTTCCTTCTCTGGCACTGGTAATCTCTTAAAACCACACTGCCCCCAGGCCTCTGTCCTTTGCCCTCTTGTGGGTTCTATCTCACTTCCTTAGTGATCTCACAGAGTTTGATTCATAGTTTGGCTTTAAATCCCATCTGTATGCTAATAGCTCCCAAATTCATCCATCCATTTAGGGTCATTCTCCTGAACATCAGGTTTTTATACCCAACTGCCTAGGAGACCTCTCTGTTGGAGATCTAATAGGCCCCTCAAACTTAACAGGTACCACACTGAGCTCCTGATCTCAACCCCTGCCTGCAGTCTTAGCTGACTCAGTAAATGGCAAGTCCATTTTTTTAGTTCCTCAGGTAAAAATCTTACTCATCCTCTCCCTCAAATAGCACCTTTAGTCTGTCAGCAAATCCTATTCATTCTACCTTCAAATTATCCAGAATCTGACCACTTTTTATCCGTTCATTCCTAAAATGACCATCTGCCCTAAACCATCATTATCTCTTGCCTTGATCATTGCAATCAATTATATCCCAGCATTTGCCATTGTCCATTCAGTTTATTCTCAACAGCTGAAGTCAAATAACATTACTCAGCCACTCCAAACCTCCCAGTGGTTTTCAATCTCACTATGATTATAAGCCCAAATCATTATATTAACACATGAGGTCTTCATTTTTATTTTAACCCCATTGGGCACTGGCACTGAAGGCTCTCCTAAAAGTATTGCTCTTCTTCCTTCTCAAAACCCATTGGGGTTAAAATCAAAATGAAGACCTCATGGGCAGGAATTTTTGTTTTGTTCCTCAGTGCACACTGTAGCCAGTCAATAAACATTTGCTGAATAAATAAACTTCTTGAGCAACTCTGTTGCCCATGTGAAAAACCATTAATGGCATGAAAGGGTCTTTATAATCTGCTTGCCTACTGCTTTCACAACCTTATACTTGAAGCCCACTGCCATCAGGGGAACAGGACGTGCTTTCCTGTGACCCTTCTGTCTTCCTGGTCATACTCCTTAGCTCAGTTGGTCTCCCTGGCAAAATCCTATTCCTTCCTCACATCTCAGCTCTATTGCTACACTTCTGCTGAGGCCAGTGTGATTTCCCCTGGCTGACTTAGGGTGAGTTTCTCCTTAGCTCCTGCTGCCCTATGAATGAGACTTCCATGATAGCATCTGCTCACACTGTATGCAACTGTGTATCTGTTATGCCTGTGTCCTGGAGAATGGCTTCAAGCAGGCTAGGTCAACCACATCTATTCAGCACTTCTAGGTGCTAGGTGTTATTGTGACATTAAGGATGAAAAGATAAATGTACTGAGTAGATACTCTGCTACCAGGCACTTTACCTCCATTATTTTAGTTATCTTCATGTAATCCTATAAGGTAGAAAATGTTAACCCCAATTTTATAGAGGAATATACCTTCTTAGAAAGGTTACCTCTCACCCAGAATCTGGGTTATTATTTGGATATTACAAACCTTACACAGTGACTTTAGGAGCCCCTCTCTCCCTTTTTTTTTTTTTTTACATAAACTGAGCAGAACAGTACTTGGTGTTTTTATTTAGGAAATTCAAAATTAACACTAGTGGAAAACACTGTAGCTGGTAAAAAAAAATAAAGACAGTGTCTACTTTCAGATAGTACAATCTAGTAGAATAAAACAGTGTAGCTTTTAACAAAATTTGCTTTAAAATGAATGAGAAAATATAATTTATGCTATGATTTGCCTCCAGGTACAAAAGTTTACCCAGATGATTTGATATCCAAGAAAAACATTTTTTTTTTTAACCTTTAAGAAAAACTGGTTCTAGGAAGGCTAAAAACATACTCATTAACATAGGACCTATTCAGGAATAAAACTTTGATTCTAAATGCTTTTCCTGAGGCAGAAAGAAAAAAAAAAGTGCTTTCCCTAAAAGCCTTTCAGGAAGGGTGATGAAGGAAAAGAGGAGACCTAGAACAGATAACTCATTCCAGGGACACTTGGGAGGCTCAGTTGGCTAAGTGTCTGCCTTCAGCTCAGGTCATGATCTCAGAGAGGTACTGGGATTGAGCCCTGAGTCTTCCTCTCCTTCTGCTCCTTCCCGGCCCCCGTCCCCCACGCTCTCTAATAAATAAAATCTTAGTTAAAAAAAAAAAAAACTCATTCCAAGAAGCAGATAAAAATCATGGTAAGACTGCAGGTGGATTTCTTACTATATTCAGACAGAGGACTAAACTTTGCATCTGGTCTCTAGAGCTTTACTGACCAGCAAAAATGAATAAAGTTCTTTAGAGAACCACCAGAAGTTTGTCTATATTTTTAAAACTTATGTTTTTAGATGATAGTTTTAAACAAATTTTATTCACTGTCTTGCCCACTCAGGCCCAAAAGAGAAAACATTTCATTATCTGGGTGAGGGACGCTTTTCAAGTTTCTTGTTATTTCAGACAATTTGTTATTTAGTAAGAAGATCCAATATATACAGTATATCACTTTTGGAAATTTAGTATAGACATGGAGAAATGTGGCTGCTTTTTTTTTCTTTTTTAGTAGGTAGGAAGAAAAGGCTTGAGTTTAATGTGTGTTAGAGTTATGAGGTTCCTTTCCTAACTGGATTAAAAAAAATCAGTTTCTCTTTTTTTCTAGGCTGTAAATAAAACCTTTCACTGATTTCTGTGAAACTTTGGGTGGTATCATGTTTGCATATACCAAAGGAAAGGAAATAAGCTCTGTCCCATAAAGACTTTTGCTTAAAGTCTTGAATTTTTGAACCTCAAACCACTTTTTTCTTATTTTTTATTCTGGGTATTCAGAAGTGAGTTCACTTCTTTTATCTAGTGGTTACTTCATATATTTTTTTATATGGTCTCTAAAGTCCAAAGCTCATCTTCACTATTATAGTGCCTCATTTAAATAATGCTCTTTGTTATGGGCTGAATATGCTGGGGACATAAGGAGGAATAAGAATTCTCACCCTGAAATACAATCTAGGAGGAAGGATAAAACACCAAAACAACTAGCTACAGACAATGCAAAGACATTATAAATTCTTGGTTAAAGCAACAGCTGGGGACACCTGGGTAGCTCAGTTGGTTAGGTGATTGCCTTCCACTCAGGTCTTGATCCCAGGGTCCTGGGATTTAGCCCCGCACTGGGGCTCCCTGCTCAGTGGAGGCAAGGGGCTGCTTTTCCCTCTCTGCTGTTCCCTCTGTTTGTGTGCTTGCTTTCTCTGTCAAATAAATAAAATCTAAAAAAAAAAAAAACCAAAAAACAAAAAAAGCAACAGCTGGGGGGAGCTAGAACTTAAAAGATTTTTTAGAGGGCAGTGTTGAAAACTCTTTAAAATAAAAATAATTTTTCTGCACCCAAACCAATAAATATTTAGTATTCATTATGTGACTGGCCCTAGAGGATACAGCAGTCCAGACAGACTTAGTAGCTGATTTCATGGGGCTTCCTAACTGGCAAGGAAGCTTATCTCGACAGGCAAGAGTCTGTAGGTGTTAAAGGTTTTGGGAAACAAATCTAGGTCTGTGAACAAGAGTGGTAACTGAATCCATGTTCTAATGCTGTCTGCCTTTTAACACATTTCTGGCCATAATTCATGCCTAAGAAACCATAGAATTTTACAATTGGGAGGACCAAAGAAATGATCTGATTCCACTAATAATGTTCCAACTGGGGAAACTGAAGCACAGGGAAATATAGGGATTTCCCTAAGGTTACACAGCTAATTAGTCATTTCCATACAATGCGGTATGCACTGTGGTTTGAAGACCAGTCACAAACGCACCTCTTTAAGGAGAAAAAAAAACTATCAGAATTTTCACCCCAGTTCAGAAACTGTAAGGATCAAGGCAAAAAAATATCTGATATTCCTCCTGCTCTGCTGCCAATGCCCCTCCCCATCCCAACTTCTCATGCTTGGTTGGGTTTCATCACTATGGGCTTCCATAGTACTCCAAATATCACTTCATAACACATAGCATTGCTTGTAATTCTTTACTAATGGCTGGGTCTGTACTGAGAAGAATGGAAGGTAGCAAGTGTGGGGTAGGAAGACAAATTCAGAGGATAGTTCAGGTGCCAATGATGGAGATGGAGAGGAGAGTTTTAATAGATAGAATACACGTAAGATCTAACAATTGATTCATGGAAAGGTCCAAGGGTGAGCCAAAGAGCTAGCTATCAGGTTTCTCATTTGAACATCCAGTAGATGGTGTCTGAGACACAATATTAATGATTTGGTGGTGGACGAAATGTGGTGGGAAGGTGAATGTCCATGATGAGGATAAATTTATTATTTATTCAAATATTCTATTTGAATTGAAAGCAAAATTTCACTTAACTCCTTTTCACATATTACAAATGAAGTTTGTGGAGCTACCTTAAGTCTCAAAGAATGCATATCTACTTGATTAATCAAGTATGATTTTACTATAATATGTATATAATTTCATATGGTTTCTCTTTTAAAATAAGTGGGAAATATTACAGCAACACGGATATAACTGTATAGTACTGAATGCCAACTTGTATTTAATTTTATTACTTCAAATTGAATGTGAAAAGGAGGTTGGCATTTAAGACCATCATTCTAGGGGAAACTGAGTAAAGAGGAGACACGTGGATCATTTCAAGGTGAGAGAAGCAGATAATAGTTTTCAGTAAAAACCCATTTTGAAATTTCTTGATATTTGTATGAAACAGTTGCTATTTGATATGCATAAATAAGGCTTACTTTTATGTTATTTCAAAAACATCGTTAGGAGTCAAATCATCGTAAGCTCCATGGGGCAAGAAATCTCACTCCCTTATCTCCAAATAACCAGAACCTACAAAGTAGCCAAAACATAGTGACAGGCCTGTTGAATTGAAGCAGCTTGTTCAATTTTCTCATCCTTGTTACATTTATTTTTAACCAATGAGTGAAGAAAGTCAACCCGTTCAGAGTGAGAATAGAGTAAAAACGTAGCTTTGACGGGGAATCTTCAGACAAAACCTCAAGGAGGGAAACTGGGAAAACAAAAACTCCAATTTACTATTCAGACGACTGACTGAATAGCCATCCTATTAGAATAATTAAAGAAAAAGCTGGAGAAAAGAAAAGGCAAACTGATGGCGGTTCTCAGTCTCAAAAAAGATCTCTCGAGGAGTCCAAAGTAGCTTGGGGCAAACACTCCGGCCCCGGGTCCGTTGTGGGACCAGAGCATGTCCTCCGGATTCGGTTGGTAGCCCGCCGTTCGGCTGCCCCATACCCTCCAGACGCCTCCCTTCTCTCAGCCCCATAGTCCCGCCTGCTTGTTGCCCCCGGCCCGGCCTCTCGCATCCCCTAAGTTTCCGCGTCCGGTCCCAGCCTTTACCGCTCCTCCAGTCAGCCGTCGCGCGCTCCGCCTCGCACCTAGCCCCCGCGGCCGTCACCTCCTCCCTCTCGCACAGCAACTCGAGCCCCGCCTGCCTCGCTTCAGTCGCCTCTTCCTCGCCCCCGCAGCCTGCCTGCACCAATCAACGCCCGGATCGCAGTCCGACCAATCGCCTGCCTCGCCACAACCAATCCTTCCGCGGGCTGCCCCTGAAGGACCGGGCCGCTGCGTGCTGATACCCAATTACCCGGATGGACTTCAAAGCCGGCCACCACGTCACCCAATAGGAGCCAGGGAAATCAGACGTTGTTAATTGAGACTGCACCTGCTGAGAATTAAACAGCCAATTAGAGGCTTCGCGGAGTCCTGCCCGCCCACCTCTAGTCCAATTACCGAGGAAGCTTCAACGTCCCCTAATCTGGGGGAAAAATCAGCGCTCCTGAGTCTGGGACCAAGGTGCGAGGGCGTGGAATCACGCATGCTTGTCACCGTTCGCAAAAAATTAGTGCCTTTGTACAAAGCTAGTGTCACCGACACCCCAGTTACCGTGGGGAGAGCAGCCTCCTGACCGGCGATGGCGATGCTCCGCCACTTTTCCTCTGTGATCTTTTGCCTTGATTGGTCCTAATACTGTGGAAGGGACTCAGGAGGCATGGAAAACAATTTTTTTTTTTTAAAACATAAAACAGGCTCGGTAGAGATGGAGAGGTTGAGGGGAAAGAGATGCTCGGAGTGAACAGACGATAAAGACGGCCACGGCAGCTGGGGAGATGGAGAGGGACCCGAGTTGGAGCGCCCCGTGGTAAGGGAGCTACGGGTAGTGCGGGCGTCAGAGGATCGCCCTTACCTAGGGATCGAGGGGAGCGTGTTGGCGACCGGAGCAAAGGCACAGCTGGGGGCCCCGTTCTGTTCAGCGCGGCAAAGGGGGTGGGCTTTCCCAGGCGGCGGTTTCCTTGGGGAGAGGGCATTCTAGGCGCTGTTCCGGACCGTGGACCGTTAAGGACGGTTGGGCCCTGCTACCGCCGTCGGGCGGGCAGGGAGTCTCGCGAGCCGGAGTTCTCCTCCGGGCTCACCCGGGGACGCGGGGCTGGACGCTCCTCCTAACGTGGAGGTCTTTGGCACTATCTTTTGTCGCTCTGGCTTACGGTGAGCACTCCGTGCGTGTCGAAGGAGCTCCAGATGGTATCTTTGGTCAACTAGAGCGATGCCTTTGGGCCTCAGGTTTTCGCTTTGTATTAATTTTTAAAATGTACATTTTGAGTAATTAATACACATTCTACAAAATTTATAGACTTTAACGGTTTTTACGGTGAATAAGGTCTCTCTTCCCTCAGGAGGCAACCAGTTTTACTACATTCTTGTAATTTTTTTTTTCACAAGATTTTCTCTCTCTCTCTTTTTTTTTTTAAAGATTTTATTTATTTATTCGACAGAGAGAGATCACAAGTAGGCAGAGAGGCGGCGGGGGGAGGGGGTGGGCGCGAAGCAGGCTCCCAAGCAGGGAGCCCAATGCTGGGCTCTACCCCAGGACCCTGGGACCATGAACTGTGAGTGGAAGGCAGAGGCTTTAACCCCCTCAACCACCTAGGCGCCCCCACAAGATATTCTATAGTAAATATGCACATATATTCATGTATATATATTTTTTTCTCAGTTGATAATTTATTATCCGTACTGTTCTTGCCATTATATAGCCTAGATAGCTTACCAGCACAGCTATGTATGTGCTTCATAGTAAGTTTTGCAGTGAGACTGAGGGATGTATTAAGATATGTTTAACCAGGGGCGCCTGGGTGGCTCAGCCGGTTAAAGCCTCTGCCTTCGGCTCAGGTCATGATCCCAGGGTCCTGGGATGAGCCCCACATCGGGCTCTCTGCTCCGCGGGGAGCCTGCTTTCCTTCCTCTCTCTCTGCCTGTCTCTCTGCCTACTGGTGATCTCTGTCTGTCAAATAAATAAATAAAATCTTTTAAAAAAAGGCATATTTAACCAGTCCTTTCACATTAAATTGATACCCAAGTATACTTCATCTGGCTGATGTTTATCTGTATAATAAATCCTAAGCCTAGCTTGTGTTCTCAGACTTCCGTCCTCACACTCCTGGTCCAAAAGCCCTCCAGTTTGGCAATTCCAGAGCCACAATGCAGCACTCTGCCTGCCCTCCAGAAGAAAAACTTTCCCATATGGGGCTACCGAGAAACCCCAAATGATTATCTTCTGCTCGCCACTTGACTGTACTGCAATTATACAGCCTATGTGGGCACTAATGCCCTGTCTGGCACAGCCTGAGCGCAGACAACCTGAACAACACCTAGAAAGCTGGCCCCAAACTGAACACATCGGACACGTAATGGCCTTAGGTCATCATCTCTTCCCAACCTTGCTTTTCAGGCTTCAGAACCTAGCCCTTATCTCCAATCATTGCCCAGAGGTGAACATGATGCAGAAATAAGAACTCCTCCTTCCCCATGGCAAGAAACCTTGTGGTTGGCATGTTGTCCAGCATTCAGTGTAGGAGAAACCTGCATGCTCAATGAGGCCCTGCCCATGATTGAGGGCCGCCTTGGGCACAAACACGCATTGTGACCCTAAGCGTGAGTCCCCTATTCAAGTAATGCCTCTCATTGGCTGGAACAAGAGCCTGTGTACGGGGCTTGCCATGTCCATAGGCCCCCAGGCCTAACCAGAGGGTGGGTATTCCACTTGTCTGTACCCAGTGTTCTGCTCTAGAATAGCTCAATTGGGGGGACACATGATGCAGAGAATAGGACTCCTCCCTTCCCATAGAATGACCCCAATCTCTTAGGAGCTGGGCAAATCACCAGAGAGGGAGACTCTTCCACGCCCCATGATTCCACCCCTACATTAAGCGACCATCGTGAATACAACACTCCTATGTCTTTTTACTTTGCTTATGGTGGTATTTTTGCTAGGCAAATATTTTTATGTATTTGAATTTATCACTATTTTTAAATAACTTCTGGTTTCCTATAATATTTAGAAAAGACTTCGACCAAGATTATTAAGAAATTCTCCAGTGTTTTTTAAAAATACTTTAATAGTGTCTTTTTTGTATGTAAATATTCTCCTGGAATTTATTTTGGTGTAAAAGTGTGAATAGATAACCAACTTAGCTTTGTTTTATTCATCTCTACTTATTGAATGAACCCGTATTTCCTCTTTTTTTTTTTAATTCTACCTTTATAAGACCCAAATTGCCATATGTATTCAAGTCTGTTTCTGGATTTTTTGTGTTCTATTGATCTCTTTTCAATTCTAGTACCATACTGGTTTTTTTAAATTAATGTACATTATATATTTTCTCATCCAAATTTTAAAAATTGATGTATAATATACATATAGAAAAGTGCACAGATGAAAAGAATACATTTTTTTAAAAGATTTTTATTTATGGCAGAGAGAGATAGCGAGAGGGAACACCAGCATGGGGGAGCTGGAGAAGGAGGAGCCCAATATGGGGCTCCATCCCAGGATGCTGGGATCATGACCTGAGCCGAAGGCAGACTCTTGACAGCTGAGCCACCCAGACACCCTGAAAGAATACATCTTGATGAATTTTCAAAAAAATAACACATTTGTGTATCCAACACCAGATCAAGAAACAGAACATTACCACTCAAAGCCACCCTTGTGTTCCTTCTCAGTTACTACTCCCCTCGAGGGAGTAGTGGGCTCTTTTGATTTCTAATAGCACAAACTAGTTTTGCCTCTTTTTGTTTTCTGTATAAAGAGAATCAAACAATATGTACTTATTTGTGTCTAGATTTTTTTTGTTTGGCATTATTTTTGTGAGTTCAGCTATATTGTTGTGTGTAGTTTTAGTCCATTCATTCTCATTACTGTGTAGTATATTGCGAGAATATACCCCAAGGTACTTTGTGATTGTACTGTTAATTTTATTTTGATTGGAACCACATATTGTTAGTTTACCCAAGGGAGAATTGTATTTGTCATACAGAATCTTCCTACATACCCATCTAAGCCATTGGTGTTCTGTCAGCAGCATTTTAAAGTATTTGTCATATAGACTTTACATATTTCTTGTTAAGATTATTCCTCAGTATTTGACTGCCTTGATTGCAGTAGCCACGTTTACTTTTAAAAAGGTAAACCAGTAGTTCAGACCTAAGCAAGAATAACCATTGTTGCTATAAAAAGTACAGGCCTGCTTTATGGACCCATTATCTTCTAGTTCCAATAGAGGTGGTAGGCAAAAAGGATATGAAGTGGAAGTCCAAAAACGAGGGTTACAAATTAACCACAGGAGGAATTTCTTAATCAGAACAGCAGAAAACCAGGTGTAATCCCTTTCCACAGAAGTTTTTTGAAGGAGTGTTGGCTTCTAATTAACTTTTAATTGGCTGAACAGAGAGGTTGGCAGTAGAAGGGACAGGTTTAGGTGAGACGATTTCAAACTCTCAAATCCTATTTGGGATTTGTCATTTCATGCACCCCTCCAAGAGCCTGAGTCAGGATTGAAAGATTGTGATATGAGGCTGGGATTGAATGAATTGCAATTTCTGTGTCCTTATCTTCAGTTTTGAAGAGTCTGTCCTCTTCCCTGGAAGGGTCTTCCCTTGAAGGGTGCAGGAGTAGGTGATACCAGTTAACATAAGGTCTGGGTTTTCCAGAGCATTCAGTGAGCAGGTGTTTCCATTCAATAAGCTAAGCAGGAAAGTGGACCTTAGCTAGAAGGCTGGGCAGTGAGAGGTTCTCAAAGGCAGTAGCCTGGTTCCAGAGCCTTTCCTGCTTACAGAGTTCCCTTCTTGGACAACAGGCAGATAATCCAGGCATACAATATTCAGCCAGCTGGGTTTTTAGAAAACAGCATTCAACTCCCGTTGTAGGAGTTACCCCATCCTCCCCCATGACTCAAGGCTCTGCATCTGAAACCAGTAACCCAGAGGGCGGGCCTAAGTATCCCCGGTTATGCTGTGCTGCTCTTTAGTCTTTAGAGCAGATGGATGAATTGTGGCAGGTGTCCTCTACTTCTCTGGTCTCCACCACTCAGCTCTATGTCTTCCTACTTAATTCTCCTTACAGAGCAATTTGGAGGAAGAGGACTCAGGAGTCCCTGATATCAAATGCTCTCCATCCTGAATCACCACCACAGTCTCTTCTGTGGGCAAAATTCCCTCCCCACCCCGAACTCTCCTGCCTCCCACTGAGAGATGGAAGCTGGTGGGAGGAGGGGAGCAAAGGAGAGGAGAAGCTGCCTGTGCTAACATCCATTCTGTACCATAGTCCTTCCCAGCCTTTCTCCTTGCCTATGATGGACCCCAGAGAGTATCGGCTTGTCCTCAGCCTTCCCTGCCCCTGCTTCTGATGGCAGAGCTTCTTCACCTGCCTTCCATGGAGCCTGTGATGGTTTCAGGGTGACTGAGGACAATTTATAAGCATTTTTTTCATAGCTCACTCCAGGCATTCTCAGAGGGGTCTGTGACTCCAAAAAAGCTGTGGATCATTGCGTTGCAGGGCTTTCATCATTGAATCCGGGATCCAGCATAGCATAGGAAATAGAGAAATTGGAATGTGTCAGGGACCAAAATGGGGAGTGCCCAAATGCTGCCCGAGTATTTAGGGGCCCAAGTTTCTCTCAGCTTAGGTGAGAACATGTCTGAAATGGAAGAGAGGAGAGTGGGAGAATGAGGTAATCTCAGGAAGGTTCTGTCAAGCAGGGGTAGACAGAAGGTAGACCTTCTGGTTGTTCTAGAAATTACCGAGCAGCCTCTCTATAACCTAAGAGGTTTTTGACATTAGAACCCAGAAAAGGAGGAAGTCTGAAGACTCCAAATTTTGAGAGGCTCTGTTGCTGGCATCCAGGATTTCAGTTCAGACCATTTGATCCATGGAATTTCTGCCCCTTTCTGCCAGTCCCTGGAGCAGAGGCAGCGAGGACATTTGGAGAGGGAACTGAGAAGAAAGGGTTACAACCAACCAAACAACCCCCAGCTTCTTGAGTCAGGCACCTTAGTTCCTGAAGGCAGGGGAGGACCAACAGCTGGCTGTGTCCCCCTAAGGGACTAGTTCTGAGTGGTGGGGTGGAAGAGGAGCCAGGTCAGACCCTTCCATGGAGAGGCCCTGGGGAGGGGTCAAAGGAGCAGGCAACGACTAAAGCAGCATACTTAATGGGAAGCATTTGGGTTTTGATTCCCGACAACCCCGAGTTCAAAAACAGCTGCCTCACTAACTAGTGTGTGTCCTTGAGCAAGTTCCCTCAATTTGTTTGACCCTGCGAAGAGCCTGGGTTGGGTTGCCCCCACTATGTGGTCCTTAGTAACACCCCCTCACATACACACACACCACTAGCACGTGTCCCTAGTTGCATTTACATGCTTCTTCACACACACACACACACACACACACACACACACAGCCTGTGTAGTCACACCTGGGCTGAGGGCAGCCTCCCCAGGCAGGTAAGATAAGGAACTGGCTTGCTGGTGATTGGACAAGACGTGGAAGTGCTTATCACAGTGACCTTGCCACATCAAAGAGCTTTAGGAAAAACTGTGTAGGGAAAACAAGGGGTGTTAGTGGGCGGTATTTCCACGGGCATTTTCCTCAGGCTGAATGTGCTTCTCGAGGGCTACATTTAAATATTAAAACTGATACTTGATTTAGTTATTGGAAAACTTTTAATATATTTGGAACAACGTGGATGTGTGAACCCCCCTTTTCAACAATGACTTTTATGAAACCTATGAACAGCTCGCATCTTTTGCGAAAATTTAGTGATTGAATTGAGATTTGCTATAAGTGTAAAATAGACACTGAGTTTCAAACATGTAATATGAAAACAATGTAAACTATTTCATTACTAATTTTCATATTGATAACATGCTGAAATGATAATAGTTTGGGTGCCCTGGGTTCAATAAAATATAGTATTAAAATGTTATGGTATCTCTGGGTTCTTTGCTTTTTTAACGTAATACGAGACCATCTGAAATTACATGGGTGACTCACATTCTCTTGCCTTTGGGCAGTGCTGTTGTAGAGACTGTGGGACCCGGGGAGCTGCATCGTCTGCTCTAGGGCACGTCATCTGTTCCCCACTGCCTCTGGGGGCTTTCCAGAGATTTGTCTGCACAGCAATGCTGCTTTTGCCCTCTTCTGCGTTGCAGAGTGGGCAACTAGAGTGAGGACCTCTAGTACTAGACCCCCCAAGTCTAGTGGAAGATTTTGGAGGGGAAAGGGCTGTGCCAGGGAAACCTTTCCGGTGCCTTACAAACTGGAGAGGGGCAGTTGCTAGGATGTGAGAGAATTGGGTTGGGGTTTGGGGGGATGAGGTTGGAAGCTCAAGGATACCGTTTTCTCAAGATTGTTGGATTTTCCAGCCTCACTCCCCAGCCTGCTGGGTTCTTACCTCTGGTCCACTCTCATATCCTCATTGGGCCCCACTGAAGAGCTTGCGTGCTGGTCAAGTCTGGCTGCCTCCTGGAGGGCACCTGCTCCCCTCTCTGGTCAGGGACAGTTTGAGCTGGGAATCTTCTAATTAGCGGAGTCTCCTCGAAGCAAGGACGCGAGCAGAAGGAATTGCTAGGAGGCTCATGATGCTTGCATATTGTGGGGTGGTTGGGGGCTCTTGAGGGCAGAGGGGAGCTAAGGACACTGAGCAGATGCTGCTGCAGAGAGAGGCTCCCTAGGGCCACATGACTCCCCACTTCTCAGTCCCTCCTCCCTGCCCCTCCTCTCCCTTCACTCCTCCCCTTCTGATGATGCTGGTGCTGCTGCCTCTCGAATCTCTCCTTTTCTCTGGTTCTGCCTTGCTTTCTCTTTGAAGCACACTCAGAGGCAGTCAGCAGCTCCTCCCACCTCTCCTCTGTACCTGGGATTTCTGTTCAGTAGTGACCTCTATCCAGAGACAGCTTCCCACTGGGGCTGCACTAAACAGGAAAACAAGGGGCACCTGCAGAAAGGTAGTGGAAATTAACTAGGCAGCCAGAACCTGCTGCTGCCTCTTTCCTCTGCTTTTCACTACAGTGTGTGGTGCCTCTTCCTGCCTCTTTTCTCCAAGCCTGGTCCTGCTGGGTTCTGGGACTTTCTCCTAGCACAACTGCAGATCCTTGCTTTCATTGGGCATTTTCTAGGAGTTCCCTTTATACTTTTCCACCAGGGAACTAGGGATCTGTGATTGGGAGATCATGATTAGGAGACCCCAATAAGAATGAGAAAGAAGTGAAGGAGCTGGGTGTCCTAGGCTGGTATTAATGCAGCAGCTCTCTTGGAAGGTGGAGGACCTCCCCTTCTCCAGCTGCACAGATGCAGAGGACAGGGAAAGAGCTGAAACTGAAATAGATAGGAGTCTCTACAGAACATCTCTGGGCCTCCTTCTGTGTCAAGCCTGTATATCAGGCAAGCCCATTGGGATACATGCTCAGTGGGCAGGCAGAAAGGGTAGGAAGGGAGAGATTTGCTAACAATGAAGGGGCAAAAAGAGTGAAATAAAACTCCCGATATC
Organism: Neogale vison; assembly: GCF_020171115.1. Lineage (NCBI taxonomy): Eukaryota > Metazoa > Chordata > Mammalia > Carnivora > Mustelidae > Neogale > Neogale vison. The sequence goes on from NC_058092.1 coordinate 108,206,095, forward strand.
ACACTTCATTTAGGCTGCAACTGTCATGGCCATTTGGCAGCAAGTTTAATGATGTGACAGATGGGACAGGTATTGGAGGCTCATGCAGACATAGCGCCAATGTGTTGTGTGACCTCCCCACCACCACCACCGCTATCGCACATTCACATCTTCCTACCCTAAGGTCCTTGGCCCTAGTTCCTTGTGCCTGGGGAGGGGACAGAGCAGAAAAAAAGAGGGAGACTGGCTGGTTGAGGAGCAGAAACACTGAGAAGGAAGCGGCACTTCCTAGCCCCACCTCTGCAATAATCTTATAGCTGTGGTTGGCAGCTGGTAGTGATTGTTAAAGGGCATAAGTGCGAGCAAGTAGACTGGACCCTTGGGGATGTTTCCTGCTTTGTTGGGGGAAGGGTGGTTGGGGAGGGCTGGGCTGACTGCGGATCTGTATCTTCTGCTCCCTGGGACCCTCAAACTGCAAAAGCAGGGGGAGACAGACCATCCTTAGCTGCTGGCACGAGGCAGGCGAGTGTTGGACTAGCTTCTGGTCCAAGGAGCCGTGGTTTTCTTCCCTTCTGGTACCTTGGCTGGAATTCCACCATGGAAGGAAAGGTCAGAAGAGCTTGGCAGTGACCCGGTTACCCCCAGAGTTCTTATCCCCAGAGGGCCGAGGGGCCACAAAGTCAAAGTTCATGTGATGTTTGACCCGGCCTTTGCCCTTGCTCCAGAGGGCAATGAGGCCAAAGCAGAGGGTCACGGAGGTGAGGAAGGGAAGGAAGCCCACTGCCAGCACCATAGCGACCCCCCTGCTGTCTAGGAAGAAGGGCCCTGGGATAGCTGGCATGGTGATATTGGGGTCAGAGAGGGTGCCATTTGGCGGTTCCACTTGGATTACTTCTAGCCAGGTCTTCAGGGAGTCATTCCCAGCAACATTGCTGACCACGCAGATGTAGGCTCCCCTGTCCTGTAGCTGCACTGAGCGGATCTCCAGCGTCCCATCCTCTAGGACCCTCACTCTCCCAGCCCTTCCCAGCCAAGCCCCCTGTGGCCTCATCCAGGAGACAGTTGGGGCTGGGTCTCCGTCTCCGGAGCACGAGAAAACGGCATGCCCCCCCTCCTCTGCGATGACCCATCGCGGCCCGGACTTTCGGATCAGGGCTGGTTGGCAGGTGAAGTGCCCTGGAGGTAGGATGTCTGAAAACTCCCTCAGGCTCTTCCCCTGCACATGCCGGGGGCCTGCACAGGCTGGGGGCGACGCGCCAAAGTCCAGGCGGCGGCGGAGCCGTAGCAGCCAGAGGAGGCGACAGTCACAGGTCAGGGGGTTGCCGGACAGCCTCAGCGTGACCAGTTTGTCTGGAGCAGGGAAGGCTGTCTCCTCTAGGGTCTGAAGAGCGTTATCTGCCACATCCAGGAGGTGGAAGGCGGTCAGGCCGTGGAAGGCATGGGCGGCGATGGAGGTGAGGCATGCGCCAGACATGCGGAGCTCCTGGAGCCGCACCAGAGGACTGAGCCTTCGGGCTGGGATGGCTGAGATGGGGTTCTGAGATAGATCCAGGACCCTGAGGAAGCTCAGGTGATGGAGCGCTTGGAAGGGCACGGAGCTCAGATTGCAGCGGGTGATGGCCAGGTTGCTAAGATTGAGCCCTGCCAGGCTCCCAGGCTCCAGGGCCTCTAGAGATGGCCAGTGGTGGATCTCCAGCTCCTTGAGCTGCCCCAGGCCCCGGAGTGCCCCGGCTGGCAGCCTCCTGATGTCCAGTTCTCGAAGCCTGAGGGCCACCAGTGTCGGGAGGCGGGCCAGGGCTGGGCCGGGCACTGTGCTGAGGTTACAGCGCTCCAGTGTGAGGGTGCTCAGCTTGGCCAGCCCTGCAAAGGCTCCTGGAGCCACAAACACCAGGTGGTTGTCCCCAACCTCCAGCTGCTGAAGGCTGCCCAGCTCCCCAAAGGCTCCGTCAAGGAATAGGACAATCTGGTTGAGGCGAAGGTCCAGCAGCCTGAGGGCTGGTAGGCCTGAGAAGCTCCCAGGCCCCATGATTCGTAGCCGATTGCCCTGCAGCCTCAGGGTGAGTAAGCTTTGGAGGCCATGGAAGGCTCCGGGTTCCAGGCTGGACAGCTGGTTGTAGCTGAGGTCTAGCTCCCGGAGCAGGCCCAGGCGGGAGAGCATGCCACGCTGAAGTCCCCACAGGCGATTCCCACTCAGGTCCAGGAGCTCAGTGTCCAGTGGGAGTCCTCCAGGCACAGCCTCCAATCGCCGATGGGCACAAAACACTGCTCGGGGCTGTGAGGTGCAGTCACAGACAGCAGGGCACCCACCACAGCTCCCTCCGGGCAGAAGGAACAGGAACAGGAGAGGGGGCCAAGGGGGCCAGGCTCGCTTTCGAGCTGTGGCCATGGCCATACCCTCTTCAGTCCTGGAATAGATGATGATATGGCCCTTTATGGAAAGTGACTTCAGGTGATGGTGACCCCAGCCTTCCCTGGGCCTCCTTAGAGGAGAGAGAGATGGAGCTATCTGTCTCAGCATGGCCAGCGAGTAGGGTGGAGACCCGGGAAGCACCACCGGTGGACCACTTCCTTGGGTGCCTCCTGGGCCTCCTCTTCAGAGAATCTCTATTTTCCTCCTGCCCCTAGCCCTGGACACCAGGCCAAGTGCTTACTGGTTCATGGAACCTTAGTTGAGCCTGACTCCAGTGGGGAAAGTTTCCTGTGGATGGGACAGGAAACAAGGAAGTAACTCTGAGTCTTCCTGTATTGGGTTTTTCCTGTATCTGTGAGATCCAGGAATACCTCTGGTCCCTTCTCCCTGATACTTGTTCTCCCCAAGCCCTGCCCTCCCACTCTCTGCTGACCCTTGTTCTCCCGTGTTATTTGCCCCAGCTTTTCCCCCCTAGCTCAGGGGGAATCACATCCTTGGATTAAGATTGGAGTGAGGTCCTCGCCTTGACTGAGTCCTCCAAGGCTGGGAAACCTGCTCAGCTCTGCTCCCCCAGGCTGCACTTATTGCCCCTCTGCCCTTCTCCAGTCTGGCCTGGGGCCCTGAATGAGCAAGATCCAGTCTCCCTGAAATGCCTGTGTGAACAACAGCCAAGCTGCACCTCAGCCACAGTATAGGTTGCAGGGGGCACTTGAGTCCCTCACAAGAATCCTAAGGGTGATCCCCTAGGGGCTGACACTGGGGTATGTGAGGGACCCAAGGGATGCCCAAGTTTTGAGGTCGTTGCTTGGTCCTTAGTCTCAGGCTTCTCTTCTATTCCTCCTCAGTGGTGTTTTGATTTAGTCCAAGGTGTTAATCTGAGGGAGCTCTCTTGTCCCCTTTGGGCTCAGCTGTCCAAGGGATACACAGGATACAGGTGTGAGCCAGGGATGCACAGACAGGTGAGAGACAGCTCCCGGCCCAGTGCTGTGGGTGGGGAGTGTGCGAGCCCTTGGCTGGCACAGCGATTGCTGGGGGAGGCTGTGTGCAGAGCCTCTGGACTGCAAGTGAGTCTTCTGGGAACCGAGGGCCTCGGCAGAATCATGATGATGGTGGGCAGAATGGCCACCAGGGAGTGATCGAGGTGCTAGAGGAGAAGGGGCTGGTAGATGGTGAACTCACCCTCAGCTTCCCCTGTTCAATGTCAATAGGGCATTGAACAAGGGAGGGGAGGTATTGGAATTGGCAAGTGAGGGCTAAAGAGATGGGACTAGAGACAAGTGATGCTAACTGGATGTCAGGGTGCCTGGATTTCTTTCTAGCTGCGGATCCAGATGGCCTTTGGGGCTTCAGGCTGTCTGGGCCCTGCAGGGTCAGTTTTCTCCCACACGTCCCATTTTCTCCCATGTGGAACTTAGAAGAGGCAGTTTAAGAGATGGTAGGACTTCTTCCCATTCGGGGGGGATCACATCCCTGGATCCTGATTGAAATGAGGCTTCACAGCCCCCTTTAGAAGTGCTGTTCTCGTAGTGCTCCTGCTGTGGTAGTGGGAAACTGAAGATCAGAGAGGCAGAGGGAGGCAGGACACCGTCCCCAGGCTTAGGATGAGAGATAAGTGCATGGGGCAGGCCAGGGCTGCTGCTTAGTCTCCTCTTGTCCCCAGCCCAACCTAGCAGGTATTTCTGGCATGGGACAGATGTGTCCCAGTGTCCCTGTGCCTGTTCTGGGAAGTCCACCCGACAGCTAGCTCTTTATCACAACTGCTGCAGTTCCTGCTCATCCTTTTTGCTGTGCATTCAGCAAAAGTGCAGTGAAGCATGTAACCCAGCTTCCCTTCCTCCTACTCCTGTGAGTTTCCTCTTGGTCCCCAAAGCCTGCTGGGCCAGGGGCTGGGGGATCTGGGGACAACCCCTTTTCTTTATTTTTAAGGTGGCTAATTTAATCACAAACTTCCCTTGCCAGTCTCCATGGCTACAGGACTGGCTTCCAGCCACTTTTGCAGGAAGAAATGGGTGTCAGAACCACTTATTTCTCTAAATGGGATGGGGTCTGGGGCAGCATCTCTTCAGGGAACAGGAAAATTTCTTCTTGCGTCTATGTGGCAGTCCAGAAACACATCCGAACCTGGATTATCCCTTTTAAAGCAGACCTGACCGAGGTGTGGGGACCTGCATGGGGAGAGGGCTCTTGGGGGAAAGACTTCTGGAATTTCCACACTGAAATGTGGGAAAAATCCATCCCAGAGGTAGAGGAAGCACTGGGGAGATGGATGGAGGTCTCCTTAGAGTCCTTCCCCACAGGGGCCTCTGGGACATTTTAGTTTTCCCATTGAAGTCCAGCGGGGCCAAGATCAATGGCTGACCAGAGCCAGGAGGGGAAGGGGGGGGGCTGGGGACAGCTGGTGGGGAGGGACAAGAGGGGCACAAACCCTCCAGCCTGACAGGCATGTTGGTCTAGCCATGTCTCTGAGAATGCTATAGAGAAGGGCAGCTGCAGCCTTGGGACAAGGGGTGGGGTCACTTACCGGAAAAGCTGGAGGGCGGCATCAAGTTGGACATTGCATCTATCTGGGGCTGGGGGCCGTCCCATTCAAGCTGCACCCCAGGGCCGGGGTGGGGGCTGGCTGTACCTCCGGGTATGTCTCACTCCTCGCCGCCTGCCACCCGCTGCCCGCCTGCCTGCCTGCCCACTGTGGCTGCTGTCGCTGCTGCGGCCGCTGCTGCCAAGACCGAGGTAGAGAAAAGAGCCAGAAAGCATTTCTCCTTTTTTTTTTTTTTCCTCTCTCTCTTTTTAAACCAGGCAAGAATGAGTCTGCAGCAACCCTGTTGGTGCAAAATAAATAAATAAAGCAACCAGGGAGGGCTGCAGCAAGCGCCACTACAGGAAGGTGAAGGGGTGGGGAGCACACAGGGAGACTTTGGGGTCCAGGAGGGGTCAGGAGGTAGAGGCAGCCAGCAACTCGAAAAGGTCTCTTGTGGACATCCTGACTCCTCCCTGGGGAGCTCTGGGGCCCATCACCCTCCTCAGGGTTGTCTTTTAGTCTCCCAGATGCAGGGAGAGTCTGTGCAGCCTCTCAGTCTTAATGTCCCCCAGGGGTAGCATTTTGTGGGGAAAGTTCTCAGTCCGGAACATCTCCCATGGGGCTTAGTTTGAGACTCCTTCGGTGGGGGTTCCTGAGCAGCAGCTCCCAGGCCTCCCTGGAGGGCTGTGCAGAGTGGGGGCTGCAGTCCTTCTGATGTTCATGGGTCGCTGGGTTAGAAACCTGGGTCTCCACACAGGAATGAGACAGGAGAGCAGCTTGTCTGTAATCGGATTTAAGAACCCTTGCCCCTGTCCCTGCCACACATACCTATGGGCTTTAAAGTCATTTTATGAAGAATAGCACAAGTTGGGGTTTATGTTTAGCTGACTAAACCCCTCCCCTGAGAGGAACACAACACCCCCACATCACTGGCTGTTTATCCCTCAGAGGAGGGCTCACAGTGATTTGTAAAGCCAAGAGAAGTTCTGTGGCACGATCACAGCTAGACACACAGGTGTCTGTCCTGTTCCCTGGTCTCCCCCTTGCTGGAGTTGGGGTGAAATGACGTCTATTTCCTTTCCACGCGATGAAGGATGACTCTTCCAGGGGTTCGTCTGTGGGCATCTGACTGACCAATATCCAATCATCTCTTCTTCTTTGGGGTTTCTTATGCTGACAACTGGGGCTGGGATTGAGTTTGGGCCACCCCAGGTCTAAGATTGGTGGAACCATGAGAATGTTCTGGGGTCCCTCAGGATTGGGACTCTTTCCCTGAGGCCACTAATTGCCTCTGAGCTGTGACCTCAAGGAAATCATGTTAGGTTAAATGTGTCTACAAAGGTAGAGGTAGAGAATTGCAGTTTGAGTTTGTGAGTGTGTGTTTCCTTGTATGTGGATGTGTGTCTCTCCTCAGATTTGTGCTGACGCCTGAAGTCTATTTCTAAAGTGCACAGAAGTGGTTTGAGTTCGAACTATCTGTGATGTTCTTGGCCTCCAATTGTATCCTATCCCTGTACACAAATGCCATAAGGAAATTATCCCAGCCCCTTACCCCCATTCCATCCGTATTCTTCACATATCCTGTTTTTTTTGTTGTTGTTGTTGTTTTTTGTTTTTAAAGACCCTGGGAAAAGGGCAGGGTGCCCAACCATTTCCTTGCTGAGCTAAGAGGAAGGGGGAAACAGAAAATCTAAAGATTCGGATTCATGTTATGTACAGGTTCTCCTGGGCTTCAGCCATCAGTCTCTGAGCTTGACATATTTCACCAGCCAAAGCCCACGGGGAGATGCAATGAGGTATTTTAAAGTCCTATTCTTAGCTTCTGAGCCCAGAGGTGAGTTCTATTCGTCCAGGGTGTCCTGGATCTGCCTAGTGTCCTGAGGACACCATGGTCCTTCTAGAGGTCCTTATGTGCCACCCGAGGCCTCTCAGAAGCTGGGGGTGAAGGGTCATGGGAAAGGAGAGACAACAAAGCTGAGGCTGGAGATGGTGTTCCTTCATCGTCACCCTCTGGCTCTTGGCCCCACTGCCAGGCAAGCCTTTGGGGGAAAACCAGTCTCAGCAACTGCACACCCCTCAAGAATAGGCAGGGACCACCCTCCGGGGGCACAGGTAAGAAAAATGTGAAGGTGGGATGAGATCCGGGAGGAATGCCAGTAGGCTGTAGGGAAGGGAAAGGAGTCCCTCCTCCAGGTCACTCGGACAGGCCTTCAGGTGACTCAATTTCAGTGCTGAAGAGTTCCTTGTAGAGTGGAGGAAAAGCAGCTTGGACCACAATGGGGTGGAGATGCTGGAAGGTCTGCAACTTTTCCACGTGCTGGCTACACAGGCTCCGAAGTTTCCCCTTGGGGGGCAGCTGGAGATGGGTTAACAGGGGAGGAGGGTCAGTACTCTGACCTTCTCCCCAGAGCAAAGATGTTCTCTCCTCCCTGGGCTAGAACAGCCTGCCTTGCTTTCCCCCTCTGCACTTGGCACTGGAAGAGGGACTTGGTAAGAGTTCATCACAGGGGGGTTATGTTCAGGAAACCGGAGGCAAGCAAGGGCTGCTGCGGGACAGGTGCATGTTTCCTGAATGAACCCCCCCCCCCTTACATTCCTGCTATTCCTAAAATGAACCCTGGTGAGTACTCTAATTCACACTTTCTGCTCTTAGAAGAGTGATGCCCTGCAGCTCTGTTGTAGTCCATCACATGCCCCTGGGACCTTACTTGATGCTCTTCTCCTCACCTGGAATACCTTTCTGATCCTTCTTTGCTTGGCTAACCTTCCTCACTTTCAAGTGTCCCCTCCTCTGGGAATATTTCCCTAACCTGGATGAGGTGCCTTTCCTTTGGGCTTCCCTCTGTGTAGTAGCACTTAAACCCCATTTTAGGAAAACGGTCTAATTTGTTTGCCTTCCCACCCTAGCTAGGTTTAATTTCCTTAAGTAGGGTCTCTCCTTGTCTCCCTCTCTCCATCTCCCTCTCTGTATCCTCTGTTCCTGTCATAATGCTTGGCACATGACAAATGCTCAATACCTCTCTGAATTATAAACGGTTTCCAAGCAGGTACCCAACACCACCAGTACCAGTACTCAGCCAGAGGGGAACAAAAGAGGCCCAGAGACCCATGAGGAGACACAGGCAGGGAGACCTCACTGGGGAAAGGCTGAAAAAACCATTCAACCTCTGCAGCTTCTGCTCACTAGCTGCTCCCTCTTCCCCCCACTTAGTTTTCTAGGAAAGGGGCAGTCAGAGAAGACCAGGCACATAGATCTCTTGATATCTCTTGGATTCATAGTCTTCTCATTTCTGCTGGTTTAGTCTGAGTTTGTCTGGACTGCCATAGTAGCTTCATCTGCCATCCGTTCATCACTAACTGTTGAGAACCTACTCAACTAGGCACTGTGATGGCTATGGTGATATGTCACTGGATAAAATAAAGTATAATAAAATAAAATCTCTAGCTTTATAAATGCATATTCTAATGAAGGATCCAGAAAACAAATATATAGTAAGTTTGAGAATTTCTTTAAAAACAGTACTGCCTGGGGAAAAAAAAATAAAAACAGTACTGCCGGGTGAGGGGTGGAGGGCTTTTTGCCTCGGGCGGTCAGGGAAAACCTTTCCAGAATGAAGAGATGGAGCCATTTGGAAGACTGGGGAAGAACTTTATGGGCAGCAGGAACAGCAGATACAAAAGCCCTGAGATGCACGTGCGTGTGATGTGCTGAAGGAATGGCAAGGAAGCCAGAGCTGCTGGAACAGGTGACTGAGGGGGTGGTGGGAGGAGAGGAGGTGAGAAAAGAAGTCGGGGTCATATCATGCATGAGGCCAGTGAGCCGTGACAGACTCTCGGGTTGCCTCTCAGCAGGATGGGTTGCTACAGCAGGACTGAAACCTGTGCTAAATGGCTCTCCTGTAGGATGGCCTAGCGAGGCCTGGGGGGCCTAACAGGCCACAAGAGAACACTTGGGGGTTAGGTGTGATGGTGGAGGGTTTGTATTCTGAAGGTGAAGCCAACCAGATCTGCTTTCCAGCTGCGCTCCCAGGCTCCAGTCTCTCCTTCCAATCCGGCCGACCGGACTTGAAGTTCTTTCGGACTTAGAATGTTGTGTAAGTCATCTCTAACCTCAGCACCTAGCACTCACTGTGCCTGGCACATAGCAAGGACCCATTGCTTGAACGATCACATAAATTGTTCCTCTACGTGGGTTCCAAATTAAATTGCCTAAATAATAGATCTGATGATATCATTCCTCTAGCCTTCGGAGCTCTCCATTGCCTGGAAATAAAGCCTTCATCCTTTAATATGGCACTGGACGTCCTCTCTGATTTGCTACCTGACCTAATTTCAAGACTGTCTTCTGCTACTTCCCTGCCCTCATCAATGCCAGCTCTCAATCTTACATGTTAGAATGTGCCACAGCTATTCCCCATATATGTGCTATTTTGCCTCCTTATTTTTGCCAATGGTTCCCACAGCCTGGAATGCTTGCCCTACCCCCATGAACGTCTGTTAAAATCTGACATACTTCATTGCCAACCTTAAATGCCACCTTCCTAGGAAGCGTTTATGACCCACTCCTTTTACCCCAAATTATTTTTAATTCCTGTTTTATGCTGTAATAACATTCCCCCACTATCTCTTATCGAAGTAACCTACGAGTGGTACGGGGATATGGCAGCAGAGCACTGGGATTAAATCTTACATTTATTACTTACCAACCGTGCAAACTTGGACTAGTTGCTTAAGTCTCCTCATCACTAAAGGGAGGTTTTAATACCTGTCCTGTTGACTAAGCTGCCCTGAGGATGACTGCATGTCTGGGACAGCCGCATCTTGTTAATTGCATTACTATTGTATCACATACCGTAGGCTATTCTATATTAGAGTCACTGGTATACGAGCCTCTTTGTACCAGACCAGAAACGCTCGGTGAGGGCAAGGACGGCCTCTTGGGATCTTTCCGTTCCACAGTGCCTTACACAAACAGGTGCTGGGTGAGTGTGGGCTATATTAAGCCAAATTATTTCCTGGCAGTCCCTCCCAATTCCAGGTTCTCTTAACCTTCTGTCTCCATGCACATGGAAGCGACATCTCATCCCCTTGGTTCCCGAGCTGCTGCAAGCTCTCTTAACACAACATGGCACTCAAGGGCTTCCTACCCCCAACCTTGGAGCCTGGCCCTCGCCAGTCCTGGGGGCCCTGCTCCTGTACTCGACCTGACCTCCTCCACCTCAGGGACTGCTCTTACCTTAGCCAGAATGCCTTGGCGGTGAGTCTTGTAGAGATGGTGATGAAAAGCCAGCTCCAGGTTGTGCTGCAGCTGCTCTACTTTCCTTTTCTCTTGCAGCCCTGGCCGGTCTGAAGGAGGGCATGGGACCATAGTGAGAACAAGAAAGAACACGGACGTTAACGGCCCCCAGAAGGGTGTATCAGTTTGGACATCTGTGCTGGATAGTGGCCTTCTCGGCTGAATGTGTACGCACGTGCATGTGCATCCTGGTTTGGTCATGAGAAGCTCTGGAGCCTGGGGCTTGGCTAGCTGTCTACAAGGAAAGCTGGGGAGAGATGAAATGGATAAGGACATCCAGTCTCCTGGGGAGCCAGGGTGGCTCAGTCAGTTAAGCATCTGCCTTCGGCTTAGGTCATAATCCAAGGTCCTGGGATCAGGCCACGCATCTGTCTCCCTGCTCAGTGGGGAGCCTGGTTCTCTCTCTCCCTCTGCTCCTTCTCTCTTTCTTGCCTTCTCTCTCTCAAATAAAATCTTTTAAAAAAGTAAAGAAATTGAATCTCCTGACTCCAAGCAGCCTTCTCCCTGGTACCCTGATATTTCACATAGCCCATTCAATGCTCGGATTCCACTATGGGGGGAAAAATGAGAGGGAGCCCTGTCTTAAATGGCTCTGCTGAAGCCTCCTAGGCCAGCACTAGGGCCTCTGCAGCCATCTGGGGCTAATTTCAACAGACAAACCACCTTTTGCCCTGGCTCCATAAAATGGCCAGAAGTCATCTTTTAAGTCTTTATCTCTAGTTCGAAGGATGTGTTTAGGTCTCTACCCACTGGCAGAGTCAGACAACAGATAATTTTGATGGGCAAACTCAGGTTAGTAGCTCGACCCACTTCTCTGAGTTCTCCAAATTCTTAGCCTTCCCCAGCTCAGCCCAGCCTGCTCTGTTTCGGGGGGTGGGCCCCCCGAGTCCTGCCATGACAGCGCACGGTCCTCAACCCAGCTTACACAGAGCAGTGATCCCCACGCACATGACAATCACCTGCGGGAGGCTATAAAAAATCCTGGCGCTCTGGCTATTCCCCAGATCAATGACCTCAGAGTCTCTGGGAGTGGAGCCCAGGGAAGAATCACTTTTTTAAAATCTCCAGGTCATTCCAGTGTGTGGCCTCACTGAACTGAGTGTCATGAGAGCTCAGGAGCAGAGGAAACTCTCCCTGGGAAGTGGCGCCCTTCTTCTCTTCCTCACGGCTCCCCAGCTCCCCACTTCTCCAAGCCCACCTTGGAGGGTGTTTCCCTCCCTGAGGCGCCTCTGAAATCTTCTCTCTGCTCTTTAAAGCCATTTCCCAGATTTAACCGCATTTGAAGGTCCAGGTCCTTCAGCATCCGTCTCACTCCAGCCACCTGCATGTCCCTCAGGCAAGCCCTGCGACACTCACTGGCATTGATGAGCACCAGCGCTGTGTAGAGAGCGATCTCGTCCTCAGAAAAGCGCAAGGAGCTCAGGGAGCGGGAGAAGTCAAAGATGGAGCTGATGAGCTCACTGCAGCCTGAGAGAGGGAAAAACCAAAGGATGAGCAAGGTAGATGAGGCCACTGCGCCCGAGGACACCCGCCCTCTTGGTGTTGGGAGCAGGGGGAGTGATTTGCCCTGAAAAGAGGGAGCCTGGGTCTTGAAGCTTTAGATGGACTTGCCATCCAATTCTGGTCTCTCTCATTTACCCCTGCCCCTCACCCAAGGCTCGGAACAGCTCCATGCCACCGTATTTGCCTTCGAAAAAGACCGTGTGGTTGTCAGCGTTGTAGGCCCGGCACATCCTGACCAGCACCACTTCCATTGCTCCTGGAGAGGCGGGGGACAGGCGAGCAGGGGTCAGGAGGAGCCAGGGAGCTGGCTAGGTGCCCCTCCAGTGTCCTGCTTTCCCTAAGCCACCTCCCTTCGCTCAGCCCCACCCCACTGCATGCTCTCTGCCCCTCCCTCCAGGCCTGCCCCCAGTCTCCGGGTACCTGCTTTGAGAAGCACAATCTGGTCATTCTGGCAGAGCTCCATAAAGCCTGAGAGCCTCTTAGCGAACTCCACCACGTACTGAATGGCCTCGGTGAGGCGGTGGGCACAGCGTTCCCACATCTCCCACATGGACTGCAAGGAAGGAGGAGGGTCCCACTGTAGCCTCGTTTATGACCCTGTCACCCTCCCACGCCCCTGGGAGCCCAGACTGATAAACTGCCGTCGTGAAGTTCAGAACTCCCACACTCTCCACTCTGGCATTTTCAGCCCATTCTCAGCACAGATGCACCCTCGGGGTCAACTCTTGTCATTTGGTCCCACTCACTGAGCACCCACCAGCCACTGGCACCAAGTTAGCTGTTGTGAGGAAATGAAACAAAAGTCTGAGATGCAGCTTTGCCCTCAAAGGGTTTGTGTTTTGTTGAGGTGAGAAGCACATACTGACCCCTCTCCCCGTAAAGTCCTGTAGAGCAGGAAAAACTGAATGCCCAACGAGTGTTTTTTAGAACAGGTGTGATAGGCAAGAGCATAAACTTTGGAGCCCGGTGGATCTCAGTGTGCCTGTGGCTCTGCTACTTTATGACCTGCGGTAAGTCTGTTGACTTCCCCAAGCTCAGTTTCCCAGTCTGTTAAATACAGAAATAAATGCCAGCCTCGTAGGTTGCTGTGGTGAGGGTGGAGGATCATTTCTGGGAAGCGTGAATTTAGCAAAGTGCCCGGCAGAGAAGGGGTGTTTAACAAATGGGAGTCAGGGTTCTGTCTATTGCTATCACACAGAGGGGACGGGAAAGGAGAGTGTACTGAGGGCTGTACACACCAAGGTCTGGTTGCTGGCAGAGGTAGGATGAAGTCCAGGCAAAACACCAATAGGAGAAAAGGAAAACCTGTCCATCTGCTACACATAGACGCGTAAGCACACACACACCCCAGACTTAAAAGCAGGTACACGGGGCACCTGGGTGGCTCAGTGGGTTAAGCCGCTGCCTTCGGCTCAGGTCATGATCTCAGGGTCCTGGGATCGAGTCCCGCATCGGGCTCTCTGCTCAGCAGGGAGCCTGCTTCCTCCTCTATCTCTGCCTGCCTCTCTGCCTACTTGTGATCTCTGTCTGTCAAATAAATAAATAAAATCTTTAAAAAAAAAAAAAAAAAAAAAGCAGGTACACACTTGTGTCTGTCTGCTTCGCCCCAGCCCACTTGCATATGCAGGTAGCCATTTCTTACCCTCCCCCAAGCCCCTCCCACATGGTCTCCTGGCCTCACCTTCGTCTGGTAGCCGGCCACCTCCTCCCGGGAGAAGATGTTAGGGCGCTGCCGTAGCAGGTCCTCTAGCCGCAGCTGACACGTCTCTCGGTAGGACTTACAAACGTTCTGCACCAGGTGCTCTGGGGACAGGGGAAGGCACAGGCTTCATCTCAGCCAGCTGCGACCCTACCCATACTCCTTGGGTATGCCCTTGGCCTATCCTTGGCCTGGCCCACCCCTGTTCTACCTCCCACCCCTAGGTCCCTCAGCTCCCTGGGGCTCATGTTTGGTGTACACAGGGTGCTGACTAGGGCCATTCTCTTGGAAGCCCCTCCCTCATCATCCCTACCCTCTCCGCCACCCCATTGCTCACCAGTCTCTGTCAGGGAGGCATAAGGCCCCTCTGGGGCGCTGTGGAAACTGAGGCTGCAGTAGCTGTCCGGGCCCTGTCCTGGTTCCTCAAGCCCAGGATGCCCGGCATCCTCAAAACGAAGTCCACATCTGTCAGGGCTCAGCTGGCTGCCTGTGCTGTAGAAGCCCTTGCCAGTCTCAGCCTTGCCCCGCTCAGGGCTGTATTCCAGGTGGTATGAAGCCCCGTCAGGCCCGGCCTTGGCCAAGCTGCTGGGGTAGGAAGACTCGGAGCCCGGGGCTCTCAGGAGGCCAGGGGGGCAGGCCGCGGCCTCAGGCAGGTCAGGTGAGGAGCCCAGGGGCAGCTGCCCATCAGGGAGCCCTATAGGGCAGGCGAGGGGGTCGGCCCCCTGGCCCCCCGCTGGTGGGGTCTTGGCCACCTGTCCCCGCTGCTGCTGTTGCTGCCGCTGAAGCTGTTTCTGCACCTCGGCGTGCAGGCTGTCCCTCTGCTTCTTGGACATGCGGCCGAACTTGACAGCTGAAAGAGGTCGGGGATCAGGAGTTTTCAAGGCAGGAGCTCGGGGTACAGGACAGCATTGACAGGCATTTTGATCATTACAGAATTCACTTGCTGTTCCCTGAATAGCTGGCTCCAAGCACAGCTTCTCCAGTGTGGCCTAAGAACCTCCCCTGGGGACCCCCACTTTTGCTTGAGAGCCCTTCCACCTCTTGCAGGTGTTTGCCGCGGGCTATGTTCAGCCCAGTCTCCCAAGCAAACTCTCCCAGCTGGAAACCAGCTTCTGCTGGTAGCAGAATTCAAGCAGCAAGTCTGGACTGAGGAGTCTGACCTCTTGATGTCGGGGCTGGGGGTGGTCGAGTTGGGTGTCTCGAGCTGTATTGGGGTCACCTCGCCTGTCTAGGAGGGTCGGAGGAAGAGGAGAGCTGAGAACACAGGTCTCCCTGTGGTCAGGCCTGCAGGCTCCCTGGTGACCTAGATACTCACCACAGCCCAACCCAGGCTCCGCGGCTTGTTTCTGAACATCCTCTTCTGCTCTCTCTTTCCTGCCTTTTCACTACCCCCCACACCCCTCCCAGGTGTGGGGGCACAGCCCCTCGCCCCGCCTGCCCCTTTGCACCCCTGCGTGTTTCCTTTCACTTTGTTATTTTGGGCGCTGAAAAGTGCTGACAGCCTCTTTCTGGCTCCTCCTCACCTCATGCCTCCCCCAACCCCACCCTGGGCTCCCTCTTGGTGGTGATGGGGGGCTGCACTGAGGTGGTGGGCAAGGGCTGAGGAGAAAGGCCTCAGGAACTGCAGCCCTTACCCTCATGCCTTCCAGGTGGTTCTCAGGCTGACTCTGGCTCCAGTCTTTAGCCACTGTCCCGTGTCCTAGCAAGGGGATGGGGGTCTGGGGGGATGGTGCTAGCTCCGGAGCCATGGGGCAGGAGGGAGTGTGGAAGCTGGATAGTAACTGGGCCACAGGCAAAGGAAGTAAGGAGAATCGATCCCAGAAAGAAGGAAATGAGGAGCCTGGGGCACTGGGGGAAGGAGGACTGTTCTAGCAGAGCCTACAGTTGGGGACCACGAAGAACTTTGCTGAGGTGTACCCCCACAATGCGTGGCCAGCCCATGCCCCATGGATGGAAGGACGTTTCTAAGGGGCAGCCTCTGCCTAGCACAGCAGACCTGCCTGCCTCTTTGGAGACTCCAGGGAAACCCCAGGAGGCTGCCTGCTTGGCCTCACCATCTCGGGACATGCCCAGTGCCAGGCATTTCTGCAGGCGACAGTGCTGGCATCGGTTTCGGCTGGTGCGGTCGATGGGACAGTTCTGCTGGCGGGTGCAGGAGTAGACCACATGGCACTGCTGGCTCCGGCGGAAGAAACCCTGGGGAAGGCAGGCAGAGACCTCAGTTGCCCATCTCGGCCAACCCCAGCTCTGTCCCCAGGGCTTCCAGCCCAGGTTCTGACTCCAGCATTCCCAGACCCCACGACCGGTCCGTTTTCTCTCCTCCCTTTCTTAGCAGAATTACGACTTGCCACACAGTCATGTCCCCAGATTATGGAGAGGCCCTCCCGAGTCAGGCACTGCTCCAGCAGCCCCCCAGCTGCCTCAGGAGACCGACCCAGTGTCAGAACAAATGCCACAGAAAGAGAACAAAGCCCACATCACCCCTTCTGTCCACCTTGGAAGAGAAACTGCGTGCGAATGTGCCTGCTTGTGCATGCTCACCTTGCACCCCTCACAGGTGATAACCCCATAGTGGATCCCAGATGACTTGTCCCCACAGATTTTGCAAGGAATGACTTCAATTTGTGCTGAAAGAGAGAAGGAACAGTAGGTCAGCCCAGGGACCTCATCTGCCTCCTACCCTGCGCCTCTGGGCTGTAGATACAGGTACACGGTGCTTCCCCACCCTGCTCCGGCTTGCCCTACCCCGTCTTGCAAAATGGAAGAAGGGCAGTGCCAGTGCTGCCCTGCAAAGGGTCTGGGGAGGCCGTTTTCAGTTTCACGGGGCGACCAGGAGCTGTCTCAGCTCCATGGGGGCAGAAAATGCAGCTGCAGAGAGGACACCTGCTCCACCCTTGAAGTTGAAAAGCTCCAGTTGCCACCCTCCCTCCTGAGGACCTAGGAGCTCTTGCTGATTAACAACACCTGCTTCCCGCCCAGGGGGCTTCCTCTAGGCCACCCTCCCCCACCAGGCTTTGCTCCCATGGGCATAGGGTGAGACATGGGGGTGGGGGGAGGAGATGAGGTACGTTAAGGCAGGAGGCCCCAGGGGACCAAATAGAGATGCTGGCCATGCTCTGGCTGCGCTCGGCTGGCAGTGAAGGCTCAGGGATGGGCTGGGCAGCAACCAGGGGCCAAGAGGACACTGAGTAGGACCCAGAGAGAGTAAGGAGGAGTGAGATGGAGCCCAGGAGAGGGCTCAACAAGCCAGGTCTGTCAGATACTGAAGATCCGGTTAAGAATCAAACAGGACGCTGAGGCCCCAGGCCCTGGAGCAGAGAGTGGGCAGCTCTGCGTGTGTGCGCCCAAGAGAGTGCCTGTGTTTATAGGCCCAATCACATGTGCGCCAGTCATGGATGTTAACTCTGGCTGGGACTAGAGACCATCTCATGCAACCTTTGTCCTTTCCTTTCCTTTCCAGGTGGACAGATAGACCAGACAGGGTAAGGCGATTGGCCTGGAGTTCATGCAGCTAGTTTCCTCCAGAGCTGGGTCTACACTCTATCTCCCCTGCTTTCCATTAAGTTGTTCCTTATACCTGGCTTTGAGGTCCATATGCCATCGGGCATGTATGAGGATACGTGCACACATAAAAGGTACGTTTGTTTGTTAACTGGCAGGCACAGTTGCCTGTTGGTGTGTTAGTGTTTGTTCATTGGCCAGTAGGGCCCCCGGCTGCCCACTGAGCCCATCATGACCTTTCAGGGCTCCAGATTCTTCTCCTCTACTTTGCCCTATCCCTTTCAATGCCCAAAGCTCTCTACTGAGTTTCAGGGACCAGCAGTTGGGCTTCTCCCAGCTTATCTTTGAAGGGAGTTGGGATTTCCACTATGTCAGGGGGTTTTATCCATCCCAAGGGGACAAGGGTCTCTTCTCTGCCGTGGGTGCCTTGCTGCCTCCCCTTTGAGCAGGGAGGCTGAGTCTGAGCAGGCCAGAAAACTGATCTAAGCCCCCAGCCCCAGGTCATCTCTGACTGGTCCCCAATTGTGTTCCACTGTGAGGGTCAGTGGAGGCAACAGGTTGCCTGTAAGGCAAGCCTGTGTTCCGTTGAGCTTACCTCCGGCCCAGGCCTGGACCCTGGTCCTGCAAAGGGCCTCCTGATGTGAGGTGGGGAGGGGGACGGTGGCTTGCCCACCACCCCGTGGAATTTTGTTTCTCTCATCTTGAAACCATTGTCCCCTCAAGCCAACTTGGAGCTGAGTCAGAGTAAGCAGCTGCCTTCTCCTGGGGGACAAGGCCCAGGGGTGTCTGCAATTCCCTCACGAGAAGTCACTTCTTTCCCCAACCTCAGCCCTCACTTGCCTGCCCAACATCCACATAGGAGGGTGTGATCATCATGGACAGATGGCAAGAGAGCCTTTCAGATTCTTCCCAGTAAATTAAGAGCAGATTGGAATGCATGGAAGGGAAGAGAGAACAAGAGAGGACTGGAAGCTGGAAAGGGGGCAGAAAATGTGGAGGCACCTGCATGTCAAGTCACTTAGATTCTCTAGGCCTAGGTTCCCTTGTCAGTGAAATCAGGATTAAAAAAGAACATTGTTTGTCTGTGGGATGATTGTAGGTAGGTCAGTAGGTGTGATGACATTACCTACGGAAAGCACTGTGTTTCAGAGGCGAATTCTATGTATGCTCTTACTACGGAGCACAGCTGAGGGTGAAGAAATGCAATGGGCACCTGAGGCCCAGCAGAAGCCTTGTGCCCCATAGAATTGTGTTGTGCTTGCACGACCCAAGCACGTGTTGTGCTTGCCTTGATACCTTCCCCTCCAGCAGCATGGGTCTCTCTCTCTGGCCCTCAGCTCAGAGAGGGGAGAAACCAACGTGGGTCACCCAAAAAAGCAAGCAGAGGGGAGATTAGGCCAAGCCACAGTGGGAACTCGGACTCCAGCCCAGCAGTCAACCACAGGCCTCCTGGCCTCTTCCCTTCTCCCAGAGCCACATCCGTGTGCGTGTGTGCGCCAACCACACAGGTGACCCAGACCCATCTCTCTCTGCCCCACACCTGACCCACAGCTGATCCCAGCTCCAGGAACCTCACAACGCTGTGAACCAGACCTTGCTCTTCTCATGGGATGGTGTAGCCAGCCACCATAGGTATACCCCTTCACAGGTATACCTATGCCTGGGGGGATGCTGGAGTTTGGACCCCAGCCACCAGACCAGCCAATCTTCAGGGTTCCCCAACCACAGGCCCGCAAGACAGAGGTACACAGTGAGGTAGGAACATGGAGTCAGAGTTTCTGGGCTAGAGGGGTCCAGACCCTGTAGCTTCTGAGCTCGAAAGACCGAGAGGCTTGGGACTGGCAGGCAACAGAGATTTAGACCTTGAGATGGAGAAACAGGGGCAGCGACACAGAAAAACCCACAGTGTGGTCCCAGTCCCAGTGCCGTGAGCCTGGCCCTGTGTGTACCATCAGGCCCTCTGCTCCCACTGCTCCCTCCTTCCCCTGCCACCTGTACCCCGTTCAATGCCATCTGCCCGAAACCTCAAAGAGAAAGTACTGGTGCGCATGAGTGTGACTTGTGGAGGTGGGGAGGGGAGAGAACGGGAAGGGCTGGCAGAGGTGGCAGTGGGGTGAGCAGGAGCTGAAAAACACCTCGGATCCCTCACCTTCACAGCCTACCCCTGAGCCCCTGCCTAAAGCAGCAGGTGATGGGAACCTAGGTTGGGGAGGGGGAGCTGAGTAATCACAGGATTACTCAAACTGTTGTGCTGGAGCCTGGCCTGCCAGGAACTTACCATCTAAGGGCCTGCGGGTGCCAGGAACTCGAACCAAGCAAAGGTCAGGGCTGTCTAGGCCAGCCCCTGTGGCCCCCGCTGCTTCGGGAAGATCTTTGTATCTCATTGTTGCTCTCTCCTGGGGGGCCCAGCAAAGGAAACTCTCACACTCCCAGGAGACAGAAGTGCCTCCTTGCTCAGGAAGGCTCCTGAGATCATCTAGGGACTTTGTGATTCTAGCCCTTTGCGTTTCACACAAGATCACCGAGGGATCTTGTGAACGTGTTGTGAGCAGGTCCCTTCTCAGGTGTGGGGGCCCAGATTGTGCATTTGGACAGGCTCTGGTTGGTGCTCACTCTGGCTGGTCATCAGCCTATGCTTTTGAGTAGCAAGAATCTGGGCCCTCTTGAGGCTTTTTGGGTCAGGCGGCTCCTCCTGGGGGTTGAGGGTAGGGTTGGTCATCTCCTCCCTCAGTTCATTCTTGTGTCTTCTCTTCAACCTGGGAGACCTCTAAAGCTTCAATTCTGATAGGGTGCTGGAATCTCTTCTGGATTGCTTCAGAGACTAAAGTATTCCCACGGAGCTTGCTATGCACATCTCCTCTGTGGGGAAATCCGGTAGCAACAAAGTGGTCTGTCTGCCCCTCCCTCCAACCCCTCTAATCTCGCCCTTCCCACAGCTGTGAGATTCACTGATAGCGCTCTCTGAATGCATCCAGAGCCTGGCCCTGGGCCACCTTAGGAAGCCAGCTGTGAGCCTTGTCCAGGTGCCCTATGCCACAGAGAGGAAGTGGTAGGAGCAAAGGAGGGGCTCTAACCCAGGGGGATCTCTCCCCTCAAACCCCAGAGCCTCCCCTAGCCCTGATGGTGAGTGGGTGCAGTCAGAGGAGCCGTGGGGTCCTTAGCTTCTCCTGGTGCTTTGTCAGTCTCCTGCTGGGCCTTCCTTCTCTTCTCTTTCTCTCTCCTTTTCTCCACTGGACAGTGATTAAGGTGGGATGGTAGTGATAGACGTCAGCCTTGGCTGAATTCTTACTCTGCGCCAGGCTTTCCATATGTGTTTCCTTAATGATTATGCCATTACTTGCCTTGTCCCCCTTTCACAGATGAGAAAGCAATCTGGGAAGGTATAAGTGGCTTGACTACAGTTACACAGTCTGAAGTGGAGTATCTGGCATTTGAACCCAGGTCTTTGTACCTCGAGAGCCCATGTCCCCAACACCCCCTCCAAGGATGAGATACCCAAATACATCAAGGAGATGGGATAGGGGTCAAGATTATTGGCTGCAGAGGAAAAGTGTGAAGTGTGGAGGTGGGCTGGGAACAGAATTCAGAGAGGACCCCCTGTGGAACTAAAGCTGACACTCGTGTCTAGTGTAAAGACCCATGGAGACATGGCTCCCTCTGTCCCAGCTCTTCCTCTCTGGAGCCCACCTCCTCTTGCCTTTACTCATGTCTTGGGGCAGGCTTCCAAGGTCAAGGTGGAACAGCTTGCCTGACCCAGCAGAGCTCCTTCAGGGGTGTGGACTGGCTTTCATACATCTTAGTAGGCCTCTGCAGAGATGAATGAGTGAATGGGAAAGAGGAATTCTTAGTTTAGCTCCTCCCAACCCCCCACCAGCACAGAGACCACAGCTCTGGCCAGGGGTCCCCTGTGTACCCCAGCCTGCCACCAGCCTCCCTCCTTTCTCAGCCCTCCTTCCCACAGCTTCTGCAAAGCTGGAAACCACGGTGGTGGGTGCCACCACAGGGGAACAGGAGGGGGAGGGTCAGTGGGGGGCCAGGAGAGAGCTGCTCTCTACCTGCTGAACACTACTCCCAAGCCAGGGTGAGGATTTTCTGCTGATACACCCAGATCCCGGGGCTGAGAAAGTCGTGAAGCTAAAACTCAGGTGGGCGAGGGAGAGTCTGGGGTTCTGAAAAGCCACGAAAGCCAGCCAACCACCTGAAACCCCTCCTGGTGCCCCCGCCACCCCCGCAGTCTGGGACAGGAGAAAGGAGGGGAAACAGAAGAATTGAGTGAAAACAACCAGTGCATGGTGGGGGAGGGGATGAATCACCAGGAGGAAGCTCTGAGGAGTGGGAGCCCCAAGTCCCAGGCACAGGCTTCCCAGCCGCCAGGGTCGGAGCTCCCTTCCACAGGGCTCTGCCGTTCCAGGACACATGGAACCCAGTGACACTCTGGCTCTGGTGCTGAGTCCCGCCCTGTTAGTGTCCCTTTCCGAAAGAGACACCTCTGTCTGTTCTGAGGCCAGAGTCCCAGGACAGCATTGCAGTGGCAGAAGGAGTAGAGGTTAGATCTCAGAAAGGACTGGTCATGGAGGACGAGAGGAGACCCCAGGGCTGCCTTCCGTAGAGGGCTCTTAGCATGGGAAAGTCCCTGTTCCCTGTTTGCGTCAGGGACACAGAGGCAGGGGAGGGGAGGGGTGCCTCTGGGACGGGTGGGGACACCAACACCCATGCTTCGCTGTACGGGACAGGCTGGGATACTCCAGCTGCTAGTATCTTGGGCTGGGGGTGTTTGGGATTCCTGTTAGGAATGGAAGAGAGGAAAAGGCAAAGGTGCAGGGGCGATACAGGGAAGGAGGAGGCCCTTTGTAAAGTCTTCAGGTGGCCCTGGGCTCTCAGGATAAGAGCTGTGACCCCCTGGGGACCTGGACTTCTTTCTGACCCACTGCTCATCATGATCATGACCAGAATTGGGAAGATCAGGGCACAGCAAAGACAGGCATGAAACCTCCCATCTGCCCCCCACCCCCACCACCTCGCCATCCATAGCCAGTGCTGGGGCCTCATGCCTCTTGGCTTCACACTGGCATGTCCTCAGAGAGAGAGATGACTAGGGCCACCATGCCTCTGGTTGGCTGGGGAGTCTGTTTGGCCAATGGACTTTTCCTCTTTACTTAGCAGCAGGTAGCCATGGCGAGGAGCTGTGCCATCCATGCCTCCCTCTCTCTGCCTTCCTGGACGCTGTCATTATTTCACGTCTCCCCTTGGCCACCCATCCTCCTCCCTCTGCATCTCTCTCTCTGTGTCAGTGTGCCTTACTGTCTTCTGTGCTCCAGCTCTGTCTTGGGTTTCATACCTTGATGTTTTGGTGGTATTTCCTGGTACTTCTCCATTTATAGCTCCATCAGGACATCACTGGGCTCTGCTCCTCTCTTTATTTCCTGGTCTGTGTCTGCCCCTTGGTCTCTGGGTGTGTCATAGTCCCCAGCCCCCAATGTGCTGCCTCTCTCTGACTATGGTCAGAGGGCTTGGAGGTGGCTGGCATTCATTAGGAGTGTTATGGGGTGGGAGTGGGGGACAGTCAGGTAACCCAGGGCCATGAGATACCCAGAGATGTCCAAGTGAGAAGCATTGGTGGCATCCAGTCCCAGATCGGAGGGGACCCCTCTCTCCTATCTACCAGCCTGGATGGAGCTGTTGGGGGATATCATGTGGAGCTGCCTAGAAGCTCCTTCATTCAGTTCTGGGGACTCCTGCTCTCCTGCCGAGCTCTGAAGCATATCTGATCCTTGCTTGCTAGGGTGGATTTGCTGACTGGAGGTCATTTCTGGGAAGATTAGTTTGCTAACCTTTGCTGCTAATCAGAAGAAGCTAGAAGGAAACAAAAGCTCCAAAAGGCCCCTCTTCCTGTGGAAGGTTTGGCTTTTTTCCTCGCCTCACTGACCCACCCAGCTCATACACCTGCACTGGGATCTCTGTCCCAAGCTCTTCCTTTCCTATGGCCTCCTTTTCGTCTGTGTCCTGGGAGCGTTGAGACGCCTTCACCAGCCTTGGGGATGCTCACCTTGGGGACCAGGGCTCTCTTCTTGGTCATGGGTCCTTAGAACTGGGAGCCTCTCCCAAGCTGGTTTTGTTTTTAGGTTCAGCTCTCTTGTTTTGTTGATGAGGAGACCAGGGCCCAGTGACCTGCCTAAGGCTACATGGCAAGTTAGTGACAGAGCTGGCACCAGAACCTGGTTTTTAGACTCTCGACCCATGGGTCTTTCCAGGACCCAATATGGCTTCTCTTCTGTGGTTTGTGGGAAGACCCCAGGTTGAGGCTGGGGCTGCCTCAGGCCTCAGGCCACAGGGACATGGGGCTTCCCTTTTGCGCATTTGCCCGCTGCTCTGAGAGGTGTTCTAGCTTTCCTTACATGAACACAGGGATTGTCTGATTCACCCATCCTTGCTCTGCTAGAAGGCACAGGGACCCCAGACATCTGCCTACTAGCTGTTGGCCCATGGCTCCACACCAGGAAGGGGGTGAAGCTGAAGGCTTTCTGCTCCTATCTCCCTTCCCCTATCCCCCTCATCAAATGGGTGACTGCAACTGGGGACACACACACACACATGCATGTTGAGACCTGGATGTCGGGTTCGGACCCCTTCTACCTGCTGATCTGGCTTTCCTTTCCCTGTCCTGCTGCTTTGGGGCACAGCAACCCCTCTCGCCGTCTGGCTCCTCTTTCACCAACTCAGAGGCAGGTTGGAGGCATGGAGGGAAATTCTGCAGTGAGAGACCGGGTCTGTGCCTGTCAGTTAGCAGCCGCCCTCTGCTACAGCAGTGGGATCTGGGGCGAAGCTCTCCCCTTCCTGGGGCTTAGTCCTTTCTTGTTAAACGAGGAGCAGAGCACCTCAGATAATCCAGCAGATTGTTTCCACGGCTCACGACAGTGGCGTTCCTCTACAACCCCATGTATTACCCAACCCGCTCTAAGAAAATTGCCCGGGGAGCAGGACTTGTCAGTTACTCCACCCATCTCCCAACAGACCTTGGCCTTGACTGGGACACACACTGTCAGCAAGAAAGAGCACTCAGCTTTGCTCACACTGTTCCCAAGACACCCCTCTGTTCTAGAGGCCCAGGGATGACGATGGCGTCCAGGCTTCCCCACTCCCACGTGGCCCCCATCACTTACTTCTCATGACTGAGCCTTCGGCTTTGCTGCCACCTCAGCTCTCTGTCCTCAGCAGGGGGTGGTCCAGGGATGGGGCACAGCTGGCAGCTGGGTTGGGGGTGAGGCCCTTTCTGCAGAGCCTCAGCTCGTAGCTCTGCACCTAGCTCTCTCCCAATTCTTCTGGGGCAGGGGGGGGTTTAAGCCACCACCACACAGGTGGCCGAGTGACAAACCCCCCTCACCGCATCCCCACCCCTTCTGGGGTGCAGCAAGTAGGATGACAGGCGCCCCACGTGGCCAATCTGGGCCCGGGGCAGGGTGTGAGGGGCGGGGCAGCCAATTGCAGGGGGCGTTGGAAAATTCCAAAACCACATGCGACAGCCACACGCGGTAAAAGCTGTTTCCACCCGCTGGGGTAGTTCTGGCTGGGGAACCAGAGTGGAGCTCACAGGAGTCGGGCCAGGTTCCTACTCCCCCCTCCCACTGAGGACCCAAGCCTGACCCTCTTTGCCAGGTGACTCCGGGGACAGGGATGTTTCTAGAGGTAAGTCACAGGATGTCTGCCTGGAGGGGGCAGTGGCTTGTGCCACCTGAGACCCTGTGGACTGCCAACAGCCACCCAGTGGGGTGCGATCTGGGAGGCTGCCCCACCGCCCACCATGCTCAAGCCCTCCGTACTGACGTGGTGCATGCCCCGGGGCTAGGGAATCAATGATAAGAGCAGCGGTAATAATCATCAGACAAATACCCACTATCTGCAGGAAGTGTTAGTCTGTCAGAAATTTCCTCAAGAGCAAAACTGAAATTGGAATGCAGATAACGATGATAGCGGTGATGATGGTGAGGGTAATAATAATAATAATGTTTACATTGTGCCAGAAACACTTCTTAAGGTTTTATATGGATTATCTAATCCTTACAAAATACTTTTATGAGGTAAGGTACTGTTATCTCCATTTTGAAGATGAAGAAAATGAGACAACAGAGAAGTGAAGTAACTTGCCCAAGGTCACACAGCTAGTAAGTGGTGGGGTCAGGATTCAAACTCCGGCAGTTTGGCCTCAGGAATGGCAGGGTTTCTCTGGTTCAAATCTGCTCTTGCGGGTGTGTCTCAGCTTGAGAGGTCTCCTGGCATGTGAGTCTAGAGTTTTTCGGCCTGGGGGTCCTTCTGAGGGGCTCTTTCAGCCTCATATCTGCTCTGTGGGGTACCTCAGACTGGGAGTTCCCTTTTCAGGGCCCTCTAGTAGCTAGGCCCTCTTTTTGTCTGGGGGTCTCTCCTGGGTTCCTCCCTTCTTGGGGTTGTCTTGGAGCCCCTCCTTGGGGTTGTCTCAATTTGGAGCCTATTTCTCTGAGCCTCCCAGCCTGGGGGAGTCAATCTCTCCTGGGTTCTCTGTACCAAACTTCTTAAAGAGGTCTCTGATCTTGCCAGGCCTCCAGCAGCTCCTCAGCCTGGTATAGGCTTTTCCCCACTGGCCTTCCTCTGGCTCTCAGGACCTGGGCAGTGGATTGGGGTAGGGGCTGTCCCCCTGGCTTCTCAGAGGACACTCTGGACTGGGGGTAGGGGCATGGTTGCCCAGGACCTTTGGACTGGGAAGGGGGCGTGGTCCTGGCCAAGGTTTCTGTGGTAAGAGGTTAAGGTAGGAATGGCATGTAGCCTCTTCCAGTTCCAGCTGCTCCGAAAGTCCCCATTCTCCCTCCCCACCCACATATGGTCCCTGGCTCCCATCCCCCAGCTCACAAGCACGTCACTCCTTGACCTGCTTTCCTCCCAGGGCCCTGCTCAGCATTTCCGTGGGGCCCTGTGGCTAGGGGCAGGCGAGGCACAGATCAGGATTGTGCTGAGCAAAGCAAGCCCCCACCCAGGAGGATGTGGCATCCTGGATGCCCCCCCAGCCCCTGTCTGCCCAGCTCAGGGACCAGGGGATGCTGTTGCCTCTGAGATTTCTCTATGGGGAACGGGGAGGCTCTAAGCAATCTTGGAAGCCAGAGTAGGGTCAGCGGGCTCTCCGGAGGAACTGGTTGGTAATCCAAGGGAGGGCCATGGAGAAAAGCAGGTGGTCTCTTGCCGCAGAATGGTCCTCTGTCCTCCTTAATTCAGGGACTTATGCTTATGGAGGCCTTCCCCCAGAGTACCCTTGGGCTATTAAGGGCAGCGTGCATGGCCCTGATGGGATAGAAGCTTTGTGACTGAAGTGGAGTGGGTGCATTTTCTGGGAGAGTAGTCTCTCCCACAAAATAGGGGACTAGATCTGCTGTGCTGAGAGGTCCCTAAAAGAGGGTACATACTCTCCAGTATCCTTGGGAAATCCTTCCTGAGCTCTAGACCCCTTCCCACATGCTGTAACCTCAATCTTTCAGGGCCCAGAGTGTCCCTGGGTATTATGTTTCCTACAGAGGTGAAGGCTTTCCTGCTCTCCAGCTCTGTACAGCCTGGCTTGTTCACACCTCAGGACGTGTTAACCACTGAGAGGAGCACCAAACTTGGCTCAGCTGCCACGAAGCCTGCTGGCACAGGCTCTCTGAGTTCCTGAGGCTGCCCCTGCCTCCCTCTGCTCTCTCTTTCCCTCCTTTCCCCTACTGGCTCCTGTGCCTCTGTCCAGCACCTCTCCTCTCAGTCTCCCAAGGATCCCTTTAATAATCATTCTCTCCTTGTGTCTCTGGTGCCCCTTCTCTGTGGGCTTCCCCCTGATCTGTCACCCTGCTTTTGAGGTTTCTTCACCCCTCCCCCTGCTGGGCTCCCCATCTCCCCTCTTTCCCTAAGCGCTGCCTCTGCTGCCTCTGCTGGGCTCCCCTGTCTCTGGGCCTGCTCCGAGCCTTGCTCTCTTGCACACAGCCGCAGAGCCCTGTTCAACTCATCTCTCCACACCCCATGCCAGGGGCTGCCCCAACCCTCTACTCACAGGTGTGGGTCTTCTTTGCAGCCAGCAGCTCTGGAAAGAGAAGACAGAGGGCCGGGGCCAGAAGTTGAAGACCACTGTGGGCATCAGGAGACAAACCGCTCCCCATCACAGCCCCTATCCTACCCCATTCCTTCCTCCAGAACCTGGTATCTGAGCAGAAGGTAGCCCCATCTTTCACAGTACCCGTCTCTCCGTTCTCTGACCCTCAGGGCCTCCGAAGTGCCAGGCTTCTCACCACGACTGGGAGTCCCCCAAACTATTCCTTCTCTCGAAATGTCCTTTCCTGACGCCCTGCTCAGCGTTAAGCCAACTTCTCATCTCTCAAGCTTCCGATGGGAGAAGCTGCCCACGCCCCTCTCTCCTGACCTCGTGCTGACACTCAGCCCCTTGCGATTGGTTTCCCAACACTCACGGCCATGTGGTTATCTAACTGCTATCATTGTGTCATTATCCATGAAATGAGGCTCTCTTGCTACCTGGGACGCTGTCTCAGGGACCTTGTTATTCCCAGAGCCTTCCATAGTGGCTGGCCCATTAGAGGAGCACATAAATATTTTGGAGCTAGAGTTACAGCTCTGTGGGAGTTAAATCTCTTGGTTGCTTTCTGGTGCCTGAAAGCACCTAGGGCTTCCAGAGGTATGAAGATTGAGGGTAAGACACTGAAAATATCTGGAGGAAGAAGAGAGAGATTCTGCTTTCCCAGACATCTGGTCTACCAGCCCGCAGAGGAGGGAGTCCCTTCCTACTGCTAGTGCAGGTAGACAGCAGGCAAGTAGAGTGCCTGGGTGGGTTGACACGGGGTGGGCAGGGACGCACATACTTCTGAGGGGTGGCTGCTAAGGGGAAAGCCTTAGCTACAGCGTCATGGCAGTCATGGTTTTAGTGGTGGGGTGGGGAAGGTGGTTATTCATTTATAGCATTTATTGAACACCTACCAAGGGAGCCCCTGGGAAGAAGTTTTTCCTGCCAGTCCTTGATCCCTTTCCTACCACACACAGCAGCTTCTCATAGAGCACAAGACCAGCCTTTTGTCCCAGAAAAGGCTGCAGCCCTCTCTTATGCCCCCTATAATCTCCCTGACCTCCGAATCTGCTCTCCTGTTACATTTTCCCTTCCGCTGCCCAATCCTGGACATCTCTCCACCATCCCCCACATACTGTCCTTCTGCACAGGAGATGCTCCCCACTGGTCAGCTTCTTCAAAGGGGCAGGGTTGGGGGGTGGTGGTAGTGGTGATGAATGGACTAGAAGTGTTGGGCTTTGCTGGGGTGGGGTGGGGGAGGATTGCCCCAGGAAGGAGGTTCCATCCGGCCCCTCCCCCCTCCCCCTGATCCTGACTGGCCCCACCCAGCTTCCTCCCTGACGTGGCACCTCTCTCTGGCCTCCAACCCTGTACCTTGGAGCAGTCCCAGGAGGGGGGTGCTCCCCTCACCAGCCAGCCGGTTGCCTGCCTGGGAAGTGGATTTCTTCCTCCACCAGGTGGCCCCAGAGCCTGCTGGCCTCACTCGCTTTGGTGCTCATTACTGATCAAGCATGTGGCAGTGGCTCCCTCTCTGAGAGGGTCTCTGAGTTAGACCACACGTGGGGCCAAGGACTGCCTGACTCTGTCTCCCACTGCCCCGGTCTGCTGCAGAAATGAAACCCCACCCTCCTGGGCCAGTGGGAAGGAAAGTGCCAGGCTAGTGGGCATAGGCAGCTGACAGGGTGTGCTTGCTTCCACCCCCGACCCTCGGTTTGTCACCGTTAAAGGTAGGACAGGTCCCTCCGTTGTTGAGTGAACAGAAGGTGGAGTGGCCAGCCTTCCAGCGGTGGCTAGGTTCCGTCCCACCAGCAGTGTCGCCACCTCCTCGCAGGGGGCGCTCGTGCTGGGGAGGGCCTGCCCACATTCTGACTCTTCCTGGCTCAGCTCCTCACACCCCCACCCACCCCTGCCCCACACCTGTTGCTTCCTTCTCCACAGCTCCCTTTCTTTCCTCTCCATGTGTTTCCTGCTTCTCCCCCTTTCCATGCTCTCCTCCTCTGCTGAGTCCCCAGTCTCTCCTCCTGCTTCTCCTTCAGTTTCCATCAAGACTGGCCGGCATCCCCAGCCAGTCCATCTCTCTCCTCTTTTCTTGTCTTGTCCTCCTCCTTCTCCTCCTCTCTTCTTGACCAAACTCTTCCAATCTCTCTCTCTTCTGAACCTCCTGGCAAGTCCTTTCCACCTGCCTGCAGGGCCATGGGCCTCTTACCCTGCGAGGCTCGGTGCTGTCTCTGTGGGCCCCTGTCCATGGGGCAGCTCCCTTGGTGCCGTCCTTGCTGCCCTGGCTGCCCAGGAGGGCAGGGAGCAGGGCCCAGGAGAGGGAGGAGGGAGCAGGGAGGGAGTACCTGGCCCGTCAGCAGGCAGGGGAAAGGAGTGGCTGGCAGAGTGGCCTGGCAGCAGGAGGGGACAAGGCGAGCGATTGGAAGAACAGAGTTTGGAACCTGGAGGAGAAACAAGAAAAGGGAAGGGGATTAGCATTTATTGACCACCTATGTGTGCTGGGCCCTTTGCCAGATGCTTTATGTAGGTCCATGATTTTTTTTGATCCTCACAACACCTATCATTATTCCAGATTTACCCCTAAGCTACATGATGCTCAGAGAGGTTACTGACTTGCCCAAGGAGAGTAAGTGGCTGAACTGTGATTTGAACCCAGGTCTTCGTGACTTTAGGATGGTGTGTTTTCTACCTGACCAAGAGAGGCAGCAAGAACAGAGGAGATGGGGAAGGGATGGCTTCTCTGGGGGGTGGGGGGGACGGATTGTGCTGCTTCTCCGGGATGAGGTCAGACTCATCCCATGGTTCCTCAATTTCTTGAAGTCTCTGGCTGCTTAGCCCCTGCACCTCCCTGTCCTTCCCCTGAATTCCCTGGCTTGCTGATGCCTCCACATTTTCCTGGTCTGTTGGGGGCATTGCAGGGCTGGAGGAGTGTGTGGGGGCAGAGAACAATGGAAGGTGAGCAGCCAGGAGAGATGCCCCTGCACTAGCTGGAGGAAGTAGAGGCCCCCCACCTCAACTCAGTGGGCCCACACTGGAGCCCATGCAGAGGAAGGGCTCTGCAGAAGGCTTCAGGACAGGATGAGGCTGGGGCAGGTCTTGGATGCCGCTTCTCTCTCGCACAGCCTCAGTCCAGAGTTTGATTAGCTGGGCCTGGCTCTCCTGGTTACCCAACAGGCTGGCTGGCCAGGGGCCAAGACGCAGTGGGGCGGCTCCCTGGCCCCAGCTCCTGCTCTCGCTCCCAGCTGGTAAACAGCAGAGCAGGAGCCAGCCACACCACAGCACGTGGCACCTGGCATGGAGATGGCGGGCGGCTGTCCCTTCCCTCTCCTGCCCTCCTGTCTTGCCATCCCACCCTCCCGCCCCACCCTGGAGCTTTGCACTCTGCTGCCATCAGCACCTCCATTCCTGGGTAACTCCTGGTATCTCCCAGTGGCTGCAGCTTGAAGGACAAAGGCTAGAAGTGAAGAAGGACTTCCCAACTCCTAGGATGGTGGGCAAGGAATAGGGAGTGAGGAAGAGTAGAGCGGCCACTTTGGGGGACCTTCTTATGCCAAGATTCTGACGGTGTGTCCCCTACACCATTTTTGTAAATGGAAGGCCCACACATCTAAGTGGCCCACACTTCACACAGAACAGGATGCAGACCTGTTTGGGTACTCTCCCCCTCGGGCAGGCTTGGATTAAGAGGCAAGGCTCTCCAAAGTACCACCCCATCTGGTGCCCTCTGGCAGACAAGTAGAGCCAGCCCAGAGGCAGAGGGACAGGGGTACAGGGGAAGGCTGGGGTCCGGCTGTACTGCTCTCCCTTTCCCAACCCAGTGATTGGCTTTGCTTCCACTCAGGATCCTCTCTGTCTCTCCCTGTCTGCCCCTTCCTGTCTATGGTTGTTTTCCGTGCCTCTCCATCTTGTCTCCTCTTCCAGCCTCTCTTCCTCTGTGATTCTGGGTCCCCCAGGGCCCTTTCTGACCTCCTGGTTGGGGCCACCATGCCAGGCTATCGGGCTACCCCCCCAAACCACAGGTATGACTGTCTCTCCCAGCCACGCCACTGGTGACACTGTGTAGGGTGGGGAGGAAATGACTGGGGCTTTGGAAGACAGGGTCCTGGCGTCTCAGCCTAAGCAAGTCATGTGCTTTCTGGACATTCCAGGATCTCTACCCCTTTCCTTTCCCAAGCATGGATTCCTGGGATTCTTGTCCCTAGGACAAGAAGTTACTGTGATCATCCTTTTGGGAGTACCCCCTCATGCCTAATCTTCCTGTCTCCTGCTCCAATCACAGCCCCTTTTCTGGAGGAATTGGTCCTTTCAAAGCGGGGCAATGTTTGTTTTTTTTTTTCCCCTCCTCAAATTTATTCTTAACAATTCTTATGCAAGGAAGAGGCTGATAGGGATCAGAGAATCATTTCACCCCCACGTGCCCAAGTTCCCTTATCAGACTGGGGAATCTCAAAGCGGGGTGGTGGGGTGGGGTGGGGGGGGTGGGGGGCAAGCAGCCTGGAGGAGGTAGAGGTTGGTGGTGGTGGCTTGGAACTGGGGGACCAGTCACCGACTTGTTTTCCCTTCCTCCCCACCCTCTAAACCACAGAAACCACTTAAAGCTCAGTGCAAGCCTGCCCTTCCAGGGAGGGCCTGGGGGTGTGAAGGTGGAAAGAATGTGGGGTCTGGGCAGCCTGCAGGCCCCATACTGCTCCAGCGCCATCCTTCCAGGGCCATCCTCTCTGGGAAGCCTGAGTCAATGATGAGGACAACTTTTCTTGGGTCCTTTCTAGGAGGTCCAGGCCTGGGGAGTCCTCAGCCCATGGGAGTGATCCAGGCAGGGGGCTGTACCTCCCTCTTCCCTCAACCATTAAAAAAAGCATAACAGAGGCTCTAGAAACATCTGTAGAGCTCCAGGTCTCCACCCCTCCCCCTTCCTGTCACAAAGGCCACTGTGGGTGGAGGGAATAGTAGGAGTTTGACCCCAGCTACTGGCCCTGAACTTTCTATGGTGACCTGCCTGTACCACTCATCTGTCAGTTAACATCTGTGATCACTTAGGCTTGGGCACAGCAGCAGTGCTGAAAGGTGGAAGCTGGGAGTTTGGGAGCTGAAAGACTTGGATAAGAACATGGCCTGCTATTTATGAGTCTTCAATGACTGCATTATGTAAAAGGGAATGATAGTAACTCCTGGGAACGGGCTTTGAGACCCCAGCAGTGTGCACACAGGAGGGATTCTTGGCACTGTATTTGTCTGGGGGCACGTTTCTGTGGCTTCAGCCACAAAAACACAGAACACAGAAGTTCCTCTGGGAACCCTGGCCTCCAGCACAGGGGAACAGCTCATAGCTGTGACTTGAGTGAGTCGCTCTTTGAATCTCCACCTCACAGCCTCCTCTGAGCAGCAGGGTGGGGTGGGAGATCTGGGGGAGCCAGGGTCCTAAACCTTCTGGGCAACCAGGCTGTTCCTAGGCGAGTTTACTTAGCCTCTCTGATCTACCTCTCAGTTAGATGGGAATGACAGTACTTTCCTTACCGAGCAGTTGTGATGATTACTGGGAAAACACAGGTAAGCTACAGGACCTGATCCAAAGTACTGTGGCTAAAAAACGATGTTTTGGCCCATCCATTCCTATGGTCTTCCCTTCCCTTTATCTAACTCCCCTTTCCTAGGCCCCCTCCTGCTTTCTTTTTCTCCATAACATTTACCAAGTAACTTAACTTCTCTTTTCTTTTCTTTTCATTCATTCTTTCTTTCTTTCTTTTTATTTAACATTTTACTTATTCATTTTGTAACTTGTCTGATCCCAATGTCTGTTTTGATCACTGGCACCTCAGTGGGGCCTCCCTACCTTGTGTTGCAGGAATGCATGAATGAAAGTTAAATGACCTCTGTGTTTCTCTCCAGGGACTTTCAAATGGGCATCAAATCCAGTTGCTCATCAAAGGTTGTGATGGGGGGATTTGGGGCTGACAGAGAAGGACAGTATTAAGGAAAGAGCTAGGCCAATGGGTGATTTCACAGACTGGAAAAAAAATGGTAACACTGTCCTTCTAGGGAAGGAGGAGACACCTCTCAGACACCTCTCACCTTCTGGGTGGGAGGTGGCAACGGGCACTTAGAGATATAGTGGGGTATTAAGAGCCTAGACTCTGGAGCCAGACCCTCTGAGTTTGAATCCTAACTGTACTCTTCACTATAGGAGTAAAGCCCAAGGTCACATTGGCTAACAAAAGTGCTGGGAAGAATAAACGAGTTGACAAGTTGTTGAACAGTTCCTTGCTGGGTGATAATCCTTGTAGCTGTTAGCCCTTTTTATGGTTTGGTCAATGTTACCCCCTGGTGGATGGCTTGAGCAAGGGTTCCCTGGCCTTGGGCTGGGGCGGCTGGTGGGGGTACCTAATCAGGGGAGGGAGAAAGCATCCCTGCGATCTGAGCGAAGTACATTTGTGTTTTGTTAGCACCACTCATGCTGAGCTTTATCAGGATCCAGCAGGCTCTGGTTCAGGGCACCATGGAAACTGAGAAAGGGCCCAAGGGGGAGGGGGAAAGAAGCTGGGTTGGCCCGTTGCCTTCCTTCTCCTCTCCCTCCTTCCCTCCATCCCTCTTTCCTCTAAGTTGGGCATGAGCCAAGAGGAACCAACTCCAGGGAGGGTGGAGAGACAGAGAGAGAGAGAGAGAGAGAGAGAGAGAAGAAGGTCACTGCTGACGTCAGGGACATTCAGGTAGGAGGTAAACACAATGTGACCTACATTTTCTCCTTCCCCATCCTCCCCCTACTCACTGGGGTAGCCTTTCAGAGCATCTTTGAGAAGAGCTCTCACACTCAGGTAAGACGCCCTTCCCATCTCAATTCCTGGGACAGTTTTTCTCTGCCATTCAGTCCTCAAGGGCTGCTTGGACTCTTGGCTGCAGCTTTGCCCGCTAGGGTGGCACAGGCACAGGCAAGAGAGAAAACACTTAACTCAGCACTGTGTGCTGACATCTCCTGACTCACTCTCAAGACACAGAAATTTCTTTTCTCCTCAGGACACACAAGGGTACAAGTGGGGAGGCAGAGGGGTGGGGGACTGCTGATTTCCCCTATGCAGCCACAAGGAACCCCCTTGGGGGAAAGGTGGCTGATGTTGGTTTCAGTCACAGAGCTTTTTCTGCAGTGACTCAGTGATTAGAGGACCCCCTGAAGGGGTGGAGGCCTTTTTGGACAGGGCCTTAGGACCTACCCTGCCCAGACCTATTAATCTAGCTTCAGCATCTCTTGGGGATGGAGCCCAAGCCTGTGGATGCCCGGTTATTCTAATGCTCACTCAAGTTTGAGAACCACCACTTGAGGTCAGCTCTAACTCGGTGTAAGTGAGTTTCTTCCATCCCTGGTGTAGCCAAGGCGGAGGGAAAAGAGCAGGCTGTAGATCGGAGCATAGGATGCCAACAAGGGGCGAGATCCTGCTAAAAACAGACATTTTATTAGCAAAAATAAATACAAGCTGGGCAGACGAAAAGAAAGAATACGCAGACCTAGAGGAGATCTCTTTGAGGAAGAGACAGTCTCTCAGTCTACAGGCTGAGATGGGCAGGTGCCAGGGAGGTCCCCAGACCCAGCCCCCCGCCCAAGGGGGGCAGCAGGGCAATGAGGGGCGCCTCACACTCCCCCAGCAGCACGTCTCTGCGGAAGCCTGCGCCCCTGTCCAGCACCTTGGCCCTCAGACTGCGGGCGGCCAGGTCTGGTGGGCCCAGCCCGTCGAAGAAGAAGTCCTCGTTGAAGATGGGGTTGGCGCTGCATTTGACCACGCGGCTCCGTTGGCCCCGCGGACCGACGCGCGGCCGCAGCCTCAGCACCACGCAGCAGCCTCCACCGCCGCTCCCGGGGCCCGGCCGCGACTGCAGCAGGCCCTCCGCGCTCACCAGGCGCAGGCGCAGCCGCCGGGGCCCGGCCTGGTATTCGGCCGAGAGCCGCAGCTGGCCGCCGTGGGGTCCGAGGCGCAGCAAGCTCTCCTTGGTCGGCCGCAGCTGGCAGCACAGGAAGTCCAGGTGGAAGAGCGGCGGCCCCGCGCGGCGCGGCGCGTGCGGGCTGGTGTCGGCCGAGCTCGCCTCCTCCGGGGACAGTGAGTGCGGCCGGGGTCGGCAGGGGCCTGACCGCGGCGAGCCGAAGGGCGACGACTCGGGCGACGAGGCCGTGTCGCTGTCGGGGGCCCGGCAGAGGCGCAGGTCCGGGGCGGAGACGTGCCACCGGCCGTGCGCTGGGGAAAGCCCCCTGGCGGCGGCGGCGGCGGCGGGCGGCGGCGGCGGCGGGTGGAACAGGGACTCGCGCCGGCGCGTGTGCGGGCTCTCGCGCAGGAAGGCCCAGCCTTCCCGGCCTGCCAGGTGGGGCAGCGAACAGGCCGCGGGGAGGCTGCGCCCGGCCAGGGGCTTGGGGCCCCCAGCGTCCGGGAGCCGCGGCGGGATGCAGAACTGCGGAATGCGATCGGGAGTGAGGACGTTTGGACAGGCGCGCGCGGGCGGGCCCGGGGCTCGGCGCTTGGGGAGTAGGCTGGAGGGCGCCCATTGAGGCCTGGATTCCGGGGGCCCCAGCCTGTAGCCGGCTTTCTCCAAAAGCCACATGCAGTGGGGGTGGGGGTGGGGAAAGTCCGATTTTAGCGTTCTGGCGGAGGCCTGCGGAGGACAGAAAAGGGCCCGAAGTGGGTGATACGGCGAACATATACCGGTTGGTCCACCACGGCGCACTTTCTCCTGGCGCACGGGCCCCTATCCGAGCAGGAAAAACAAGGGGGGGGGGTGAAGCTGGGGTCATGAGGAGAAACGGAGGGCATCAGGGCATCGGACAGTCACATTTGCAGATGCACGCCTTAGGCACCCGAGATCTCAGACTCCGCCATTAGTGCTAAAGATGCTCAGTGAGAAGGCCCAACACACCCACTAAAACTCTAGGCTACTATTAGGAGAATGGATGAACATGCTCAAACTACCGAAAGGTCCATAGTCACAAACACGGACACAGATCCCGACCCCTGCTGGGACATCCTGTTCCCGGGAAGAGACACAGAGGCCCTTGGCAATCTCATCCCCTTCTCCCTCGCCCATCCCGAACTCAGACTCTCCTCCTAGGTCTTGTCTGGCTCCCCTCCCAGAGGAAGGAGGAAGCTAGCTCCGGCTACCTTCCTGGCAGCCAGGAACGAGCCTCTCCAACCTGAGCCATCCTTCCGTCCTGGCCCCACCTGCCTCCTCTTGCTCCTCCCTCTCCTTTCTGAGTGGCTCCCACGCCGGAGCCGACTCACGGCACACCAGGCTGCTGCCCTGCGAGCCCCCAGGGCAGGTCCAAGGAGACGCACCTCTGGGGTTGAGGCGGGGGTCACAGAATACCCTCCTCCCCAAGCCCTTCGTTGCCCTGCCGCAGCCTCCCAGCCCCAGGGCATCCTGAGTCTGCAAGGCTGGCGGTCCGTTGGGCCACCACTCCCACTCTCCACTCCTCTCCCTAGGAACCACTGAGCACAAAGGCGGTATTGATTCTCTGCCACCCCCAGAGTCGGTTCCGGAGGCTTCACCGCTGCTCCCTCACCGCACACCCACGCCCCACCCGCGGGACCGCGACATCCTGACCGTCTGACCATCTGCCTGGGATCCCGAGCCCACAGCTAGCTCCGTCAGACGCCCGGAGGGCAGTCCTCACCCTTGGGCTGCGCTGGTTCCTGGCTTCTGGCTGGCAGGAGTTCAGAGCCCAGAGGGGAGCAGCTTCCTCTCCAGCTTGCTCCCCCAGCCCAGTTCTTCTGGGAGGAGCTGGCAGGGGCCTCTGTTGCCTACGTTCGACCTCTTTTCCTGGATAAACAGAGCTCTGTCTCCACGGTCATCAGCCCGGCCTTTTTAACTCCTTCCTCCAGGTTTCTAGCAGCAAGCCAGTCCTGGGCCCTGGCCCTCTCTGCAGGGAAGTAGAAGGAGGTCATCAGGGGGCAGTGGCTTCCATCCCTCTGTGCTGCCCGGGCCCTACCCTCGGCTTGCTAGGTGAAACCCATGGCCATGGTCACACACACTCTGCAAAGCCCTTTTTGATGGAGTCCCCCTCATTGTTCTGTTCTGGAGCCATCACAGTAACTCAGACAGAGGGACTTGCAGTGTGACTAGTTCTCTGAACTATACTGGCTCAAGGAAAAGTTACCAGGATTCAGATTTCTGGACATGGAGACACTGAAGACAGAGCTGGTTCTATCAGTGGGTCAAGCGCCAGCTGGCCTGTGCTCCTTGTCTTTCGCAGAAGGCTGTTAAACTGGAAACATGGAGGGTGCCTCTCCTCCCGTCCCCTCCCCTGCAGGCAGATCCCACAAAGCACAGGCCACCACTAGCAAGATGAGACCCTCAAGTGCACCTACCATCCCTCACTCTCTCAAAGGCTTCAGGCTCATTCCCTCCTTAGGATTTTTGCATAGGTTGTTCCCTCTCCTAGGACGACTGCCCCCTTTCATCCTTCAGATCTGGAGGCCCTCACTGACAGCCTCCCATCTAAATTAGCTTCTGTTGTATACTTTCACAGCACCCCATATTTTCCTTTCTGGCATGGGTCACAGGTGTGTCTGTTTGTTTGTTTTTCCCCTCTGTGATTTTTGTATATGATTATTTAACATCTTATTAGACCGTGAGCATCATGAAGGCAGCACTTAGGACAAGGCAGGTGCTCAATCAGGATTTGTTGAATGAAGTAATGACATTAAGCAGAATTATATCTGAATCAATTTATTCATCCATTCACTATGCTAGGTGCTGGGGATACATAGAATGGGGGCAGGCTAAAGGAAGAGACAGTTAATAAACTTGCAAACAACAAGATGCAGGAAACAAGATGGTTATTTTGACATCTGATACCTGAGAGTTTTAAAAAAGCATATGTTTCTTTTGTGGAGATCCCTGGTGACTTCAAACCCTCTAGTCCCATGGCTTCTGACTCAGCGAGGCCCTGGTGTCCTTTCTGGGGAGGGTGGTCTATGCGGAGTGCAGCAGCCAAGAACTCCAGGCTTTGGCATTGGTCAGACATTTTTGGCTTCTATAAGAAGAAGTCCAGAGATAGGGTGGAATTCAGGGAAGTTTGACTCTGTGGCTTCATTCATTCAGTTACATACCACCTATATGTGCCAAGCACTGTGCTGGACTGGAGGATATAGCAGTGAGAAAACAGATGTATCTCCTAGCCAGCTGAAGTTGATACTTTATTTATTTTTTTAAAAAGATTATATTTGGGATTTTATTTACTTGTGATCTCCATCTGTCAAGTAAATAAATAAAATCTTTTTTTTTTTTTTATTTATTTGACAGCGATCACAAGTAGGCAGAGAGGCAGGCAGAGAGAGAGGAGAAAGCAGGCTCCCCGCTGAGCAGAGAGCCCGACACGGGCCTCAATCCCAGGACCCTGAGATCATGACCTGAGCTGAAGGCAGAGGCTTTAACCCACTGAGCCACCCAGGCAACCTGAAGTTGATACTTTAGCGGAGGAAGAAAAGATGATAGAAAAAAAATCAGTAAAAAAAAAAAAAAAAAAGTACAGTTTATGAGAAGTGTTGGGAAGAAAATAAAGGATCATAGAGGAGCGCTCAGTTTTAAATGGGGTGGTCAGGGATGGCCACCTTGAGAAGGGAACATTTCAGTAACAACATGGAGAGAGAAAGGGTTTCTGAAGGAAAAACATTCTAGGTAGAAGGAATCATCAATGAGAGGCTCTCGGGCAGAAGCATGCCTGGAGTGTTCAAGGAGGCAAACGGGTCCACAGAGCTGGAACAGAATGAGTGAGGGGGAGGTAGAGTCAGAGCGGTAACAGAGCCAGATGTTGTTGGGACCTGTAGCTGCTGTGACAATTTTAGCTTTTATTTGAGCTGAGGAGTAATATGACTTGCCATGTATTAAAAGGGTTGCCTGGTGACTATGTTGAGAACAAAATGAAGGGGATAAGGGCATAATTGAGAAAACAGATAGGACACTAATGAATTAATCGTTGCATAAGATGATTGGGGCATAGATCAGGGTTGTAGTAGTTTCTAGATCTGTTCTGAAGATCAAATCAATAAATGGATCCATCCCCATCTAAAGAGAAAGAATGATCTCTTTTTGGGCCGAGCAACTGGAAGAATGGAGAATGGCCTGAGAAGAGGAAAGATTAGGAGCTCAGTGTTAGCTCTATATAGTCTGAAATGCCTGCCGACATCTTAATAGAGACATTGAATAAGCAGATGCATATATGAACCTGGAGCTCAGAGGAAAGGTCCAGACTGGAAATATAAGCGTGGGCACCAAGAGAAATGAAGATAGAATTTAAAGTCAAGAGACCTGATGAAGTATAGGTAGAAAAGAGGAAGGATCCCGGGTTCAAGGCTCAAGACTGAGCCCTGGGCATGCCAATATTTTTTTTTAAAGGATTTTATTTATTTACGAGAGAGAGAGGGGGGGGGGTTGAGAGAATGAATGGGAGAAGGGGCAGAGGGAGAAGCAGACTCCCCGCTGAGCAAGGAACCTGATGTGGGGCTCCATCCCAGGATGTTAGGATCATGACCTGAGCCAAAGGCAGACGCTTGACTGACTGAGCCACCCAGGCGCCCCAAGAGAGAAATTTTTAAATCACAGAAATAATGGTATATTTGTATGCTGATGAGAAAGATTCCATAGAAAGGAGGAAATTGGTAATGCAGAAGAGACCAACAAGAATTAATGCAGCGATATTCCTGAGTAGACACAAAGAAATAGGTTTTGGGCATGGGAAATCAATCTAGGGGTTGTCCTTTGCCTGATAGGCGGACAGTTCACCCAGTTACTGAAGGGAAAAGAATAACTGAGTAGAGGTAGAAGGTGAAGGAGTGGGTGGTGGGAGCTTGTTCTCTCTGAAAGCTCCTAATTGCTCATGAAGCAGGATGCAAGGTTACCAGCTGAGAGTGATGATGGCTGGAGGAGAAGGTGACTCTAGGGTTTGGGTAGGTACCAGGAGAGGAACAATCACCCAGGAGGACAGGGGAGTGAAAGCTCTAGGGAAACGCAAGCTGGCAGCTGGGCAGTACTGCAGGCTTGCCTGGAGGATAGCAGCCGTAACTTTATGCTGCAACCAAACAGCACGGTTGTGAGAGTTTTCTCTAGCTGTATTCAGTTATACAAATGCAGGGAGAAAATGGGCAGAGATTTGGTTCAGGATTGTGCTCAGTCATTGATAGTTCACTTTCTGGCTCCCTCTCTCCTTCCATTTCCTTCTCTTGGTGGATAAAATCAAGGGCACATACAAGTGCACCCACTGCCTGGGTCGCACAGCAGTGGGACTGAGAATGGAGTCTAGATAATTCACAGCCTCGCTACCTCAGTCAGGGTCAGGTGAGGTGAGGAAAACAGCACCTGCTGGGCAGTTCAACAGAGGGAGTTTAACACAGGGAACTTGTTACGAAGGTATTGAAAGAGCTAAAAAGGCAGATAGGCTGGTGAGCACAGTCTAGCAGAATCTGGGACTTTGGAGACACAGCCTTTCAAAGCAAAGAGAAGGGGAGAACTCTTAACTTCTTGCTACTTCCCGCCTTCCAAATGGTCACCAGAGCCTCTCAAAGGTGACAATGGGACACCTGGGTGGCTCAGTCGGTTGAGCGACTGCCTTTGGTTCAGGTTATGATCTCAGGGTCCTGGGATTGAGTCCCACATCCAGCTCTCTGCTCAGTGGGGAGCCTGCTTCTCCCTCCGTCTGCTGCTCCCCCTGCTTGTGTTCGCTGGCATTCTCTCTGACAAATAAATAAATAAAATCTTAAAAAAAAAAAAAAAAAGACGAGTGACAATGGAGCCTGGTTTCCCAGGTTGTGGGCACTGGCTTTGCCCAATCCAAGGCAGAGGAGGGATGGAGGAGGGATCTGAGAG
The DNA here is from genome assembly GCF_020171115.1 of Neogale vison. Taxonomy (NCBI): domain Eukaryota; kingdom Metazoa; phylum Chordata; class Mammalia; order Carnivora; family Mustelidae; genus Neogale; species Neogale vison. Next base: position 108,246,891 of record NC_058092.1, read on the forward strand.
CCATCAAGCAAATGACTGCTGCACAGAGGAACCACAGGTGAACTTAACGAGAACAAGATGTCAGACCTGGAAGGAACTTAGACGTCACCTCACCTGTCCTTCCATTTTTATAGAACAAGGAACAGAGCTAGAATGCCATGATGTGCCAAATAGTAGCAGAGTTAAGGCTAGAAGCTAGATCTATGTTAAAGAGCATTTTTTGTTTTCTTGAACCCTAGAGGTCTTTGGATTGGAGCAGAACTGCTCCCTTCAATGAGGCCCAGAGTGCTGCCTCCTTGCCTCCACCAGCACTATCACTGCCACTCCTGGAGAACATCACATGTGACCCAGGGCCCTGATCGCCTTATTCCTGCTGGTGCCATTGTAGAGGGACCCCTGGAAGACTGGGCATTACAGAAGTTATCTGGGTTCAAGCCTGATGAAGAGGCAGGCAGGACTTTCTCCCAAGTAGGCAGGCAAGTGCTATAAGACTCCCTGGGCTTTTGGGTCTTGCTAAGCTCTCTGCCCCATGGCCTTGAGTAGTGGCCTCAGCATGATTTGCCACAATGTTCACTGTGGGCACTGGCAGGTGATGGAGTTGGTGATACGCTGTGTCTTACAGCTCTGGCTCCTTACCTAAGACCTTTGATGAATGACTTAGCTCTGCAGTTCCAGGAAGGTCTTAGGGGCCCTTTTTTTAAGAGCTGATATGAGCTAGTGTCTCCTGCCTTCTTGACCTGGTTGCTCTTACAATTGCATTATCCACTCTTCGGTTCTCTTGGCCCTGGACTCAGACATCTGGAGAAAACATATCCTCTGGTTTTTTTTTTTTTTTATTTTTTAAAAAAATTGATTGATTGATTTGACAAAGAGAGAGAGAGAGAGAGAGAGAGAGAGCGAGCGCACAAGCGGGGAGAGCAGGAGAGGGAGAAGCAGGGTCCTTGCTGAGCAGGGAGCCCGAGGAGGGGGTCTGTTCCAGGAGCCTGGTGTGATGGCCTGAGCCAGAGGCAGATGATTAACTGACTGAGCCACCCAGGCAGCCCTATCCTCTGCTTTAAGCAGTATAAGCTGCCTCATTTGCCAGGATGGCCAGTGGATTCCATTCCATCTACCTTTAGTGTAGTTGCATTTCCGATGACTTTTTTCAAAGTGTGGAGGCAGCAACTCCCCTTTCCTACCTAGAAAGCTGTGATACTTGACCTCCTGGAAAGGAGAGGGACTTCTCAAAGCCCTAGAGCCTAGAGAAGTGTGCCAGCAGCCGATAACCTTATTTCCCTTACCAGGATCCCTGCCTGCTTTATCCAGTCAAGCCTGATATTCCCAGCCCTGCTGTGGGGTCTTGCCTGAGACATTCCCAGCTCTGTAGATTTCCAACCCATGCCTGTTTCTGTTAGAGGTGCCGGGGTAGGGGCCCCAGCTCCTGGAACCTCAGCCTAGGCCCGAACTTGAATTCTTTACTTTCCAGGGTGTGGGTTTGGATATAGACTCTTCCTTCCTCTGCCCATTCTCCTCTCAAACGGAGACCATGGTTACCAGCTATTCACCCTAACCTTTTCCCTTTCTTCCCCAACATATAGTTAGACCATGTTCTCCTTTTGTTGTTTAGTGGGGCCTTGTGACTGAGTTCTGGTCAATGGAAATATTTTGAGGCTTGGTCCCTAAACACCTCTATTATGATTCTTTCTTCTCTTATCTGGCAACTATATGTTAACATCAGGATGATCTTGGAAGTCATGTGTTAAAGACAGCAGAGCTTCCATCTGCCAGATTCCTGAATGACTCCTACACACCAACAGCTGGACTTTATGTCCATTCTTTTTAAAATATGGTGACACTTCAGAGATGTAAAGGTATACCTGTCTCAGTATTTGGCTTTACCACACTTGATAATAAAGTCCTTTGTGATATGCCCCCTTGGAGTTCTCATTCTTTGGTAAAACTTCTCAAGCCCTTGACCTCTTCTTGGGCCTCACCTGCACCCCTTTAGTTTGGATGGCATTCTGCCCATCCCGGAGGCCGCTGCTCAGTTTCCCACTTCTCTTCTCTGCAGGCTCAGAGGAGGCTCTGGCTTCTCCTTGGTGATGATTTCCTCCTTCAGTCTGTATTCTTCTTCATGTCAGACCATTCCTTCTTAAAAATATTCTCCGGCCATATTCTTTTTCCTCTGTCACTGCTGTTTCCTTGCCTGGCTTACTGGCCATTGTCCCGTAGTCTTGCCAGCTGGCTCCCACCTTCCATTCATCCCAGGTCAGTACACTCCAGACCCCCATTTTCCATCAGCAGTTGGGCCTTCTGCATGCTTTGGCCCACGTGTACCTGGTTGGTTTGTTCTGATCCCCACAGTGGCATATGGCAATCATTGCCCTTCTTCCAGACCCCTCTCCCCACTGAGGGCCTCGCCTCCTGTTTCACTGAGGATGCTGAAGTCCTCTGGCATGAAGCTCCTTCCCCTCCCCGCTACTATGCACTCCCCCTTCTACTAATTCCTTTTTTGGTATCAGAGTCACTGATTCTGTCTCCACCTGTGCTCTCAATCCATCTCTGAGACCAGACAGGTGTTCTACTGAATGACACCTCTCTCCCTCCTAGAGTGTCAGCCTTTCTCCACTAGCTCCTTCCAAAGCAATTTATAAATATAGTCAACCCTCTTTCCTTAAATAACTTCATCAACAACAACATTCCTAGAAAGAATCATCTAGATTCACTTGTCATTCCCACCCATCTTTTCACTCACCGTAATACTGATTTTGCTCCCACGTGGCAAAGAAGACCCTCATCTTCCTCATTGCCAAAGGCAAAGGCCTATTTTTAGTCCTCATCTGTCTTGCCTTCTCTTGAGTGTTTGACACTGCTGAGCTCTTCCTCTTCAGAATGGTCACTCCTGTCCTATCCCCAGTCTCTGGTGGCTTTTCATCCTTTGCCCCAACTTTAAGGCTTAGCGTGACTAAAAGTTCTATCTGTGACCCTTTCCCTATCCTTCATTTCTCCCCCCCCACCTTTCCCTCCTTTCACTCTGCATGCTTCACTCCCCATGGTTCCATGTCCCTTTTTATACTGACCACTTACAGACCGAGTCAGTTGCTCATCAGTCTGGAGCTCCAGACCATAATATCCAGGTTCCTGCTGGTGCCTGCCATGTGGCTAAAACACCACGAGCACATCAAGCTCCATGGGTGGAAAACTAAGCTCATTATCCACCCCCACCTCAAAACTGCTCCTCTCTACTCCCGATAATGCCCCTTGCAATTCCTAGGCCAGAAACCTGGTGTCATCCTGCAGAGCTTTTCACCAGTCCATGACATGTAATTAGCAGCAAAGTCCCACACTCTTTTGTTTGTCCCATGTTCCATCTCTTTCATCTTCAAAGCTCTGACCCATGTCAGGCCCTTACTATCTCTAGCTGGGGGCCGTGATGGGGTCTCCCAACCAGGGTTCCCACCTTTGGGCTTACTGACCCTTGCTTCACTGCCACCAGAGTTCTCTTTCTAAAAAACAAAACTTTATGTCCCATGCACCGCTCCCCCCGCCCTGCCCTTACTGACCACCACCAGGCTATACCCTTTAAAGTCTTTCCTTGCTGTGTGCTTGGTGCCTCACCCAGAGCCTGGAACCTGCAGGTGCCCAGGAGATCTCTTGGTGCTAAATGGGAAAGTGGGTGTATGGGAGGTGCTGGTGGGATTCTGATTTCGGGGCACAGAAGGGTCTCAGCCTGAGAATGAGGCCATAAATCTATTTATTCAGAGGAGTGCGCCCTCTCCTTTACCTCACCAGTCACTTCCTGGGGACCCCTCCCTGCTGTGTAGTGGGTCCCTAGCAGGCAAGGCAGTCAGAAGGAATGCTTAGTGACTATTACTGGGATGATTCCTCTTCCAGTTGCAGCTGAAGGAAAACACCTGCGGGGGAAGAGGACAGGCTGAATGGCAGGAGCTGGATGGGGTGCCTGAGCATTTGCATCTTGTTATCTGGCGCCCGATCCTGTCCCTGTGAAACAGGTCAGGCCACTCATACATAGAAAAAACAAAACAAACCAAAAAACCCTAGCCTGGTTCTACAGATGCCAGTCCCACTCTAAAAAGCTGGTCCCTGCTTGGGCCAGCATCATCAGCGTTCTTCGTTCTGTTTGCCTTGAGGGTGATGGTGGCAGGGGGTTGAGGCTGAGAACCTCTTTACCTGAAGACTTGGCATAGACTGTCTGCTGGTCCCTACTCTGGGCGATGCAAGACATGTAAAGCTTCTGGTCCTCGATCTTTTCCACGTCAACATTCAGGATAGCCACAGAGCCCACAGGGATCAAGCTGGAAAAGGAGGTGGTTTAGCCCGTCCCCCATAGGACTCCCCAGCAGCCATCCCTTCACCCCTCCATTTCCCCCAGCCTTCTCTTCATTCTACTCTGCCTCAGGGAATAAGTGGCTCAGGACGCAGGGCCCCGTTTGCAGACTTGCAGAGTCTGACAGCAGAGGCTGTGCTCTGGCTGGGACCCAAGGAATGGCTGAGCAGTGGCTGGGGAAGGAGGGCAGCAGACAGGGCTCCCACACCACCACCGCTGAGCATGGCCACTCCTCAAGGATAATAAGGGCATGACTTTGGCCAGGGCCCCAAGGACCCATACTTACTTTTTGAACCTGATGTTGAGGCTTACTGTGAACAGCCCCTCTCCAGCCAGGTAAGCCGTTTTAGAGAAGGTCTCGTCCATCAGGGCAGCCAAGGACCCTCCATGTGCAAACCTGGGGGTGGGGCAGGAGCTAGGCGGGGGCGCAAACTTCCCCGCCCCCCTCCCTGATCCCGACAAGGAACCGCCCTGCCTCTGCCTCTCTACCGGAGAGAAAACAAGCAGAGCAGCATCCCAGCTCATCAAACTGGTCCCAGTCACTTCAGCTTTTCTACCATGTTCCTTCAAAGGTGTCAGCAACCACCTGACATAATTCTTTTATTTTTCCAGGAAAACTTGTTGTTGTTGTTTTTCCAATAAGGTTAATGGGAAAACATTTTTTCTGATTCATCACCTAGTGGCTGGCAGAAATGGCCATCATTTGGAAAGGTGCGCTTGTACAGGGCCTGGAAAATGCCTGGTGTCTTTCAGTGTGGGCTCCAGGGAATGGCCTTGGGCCAGCTCCCACCTTATCCATCAGTACATCTGGGGCCGAGCCCACATTTTCAAGGCAGAGAAATGTGAACTGTAACTTATGTTCTCTACAGGGCCAATAGGACAGACTCCTGAGCAATCCTGCCTGCAGAAGGCCCAGGCCCCCCTTTGGCAGGTTGCTGCCAACACCCGCTTTCCTTAGAGCGAGAGAATTTCTCAATCTCAGTTGTGTAAGCCGACCTTATGCCAAAGCTGCTTTGTTGGTGGTGAAGTTGGGAAAAAGAGAAGTGCGCTGAAATCTAGAATGCAGATAACATGAGACAGATTCAAGCTTCTGATTTCCAGAAGCATGATTCTCCACAGACCAGGCCAGCTGTCCCCGCTGTGCTAGCGTGGATTACCTACCCTCCGGTTCCCTACCACCAGGAGGGGAAAGAGCTGGAAGGCTGTGGAACCACCCTCCACCTGGTTTGACTTCCTGCCCCACCTCCCACTACCTGTCTGATCTTGAGCAAGCTGCTAAGTTGCTGAGCTGCTAAGTGGCTAAGCTTTTCTGAGCCGAAGTTTTTTCACTATAAATTCTGAATAGAAATAATTCCTATTTCAGCAGATTACATGAAGTAATGTTCATAAAACCCCCTACTTCTACATTGCTTTAAAGAGGGGAAAATAAGTTGGTGCCAAAGAACCCCAAATCTGCTCTTCCCTTGGCATCCTCATTGGGCAGACAGGGACCCACTGACAGGCTTGTGGATTCTGCAGGATAGCTCTTGGCCAGCCCGCAACCTAGCCCTCCTCATTGCCTAGGGGCTGGGTGGACACTTGTGATAAGATAGGTGATATATATTGGTCTCTGCCCTGGATTCAGCACAGTGCTGTCGAAACCCTTGTAATTTCCTGGGTGGTGGGAGTGTCTTGTTTTACTGAGGTGGCTCTGGGCAAGCTTCTGGATGACTCCTGGATGAGGGCTGGTCCCCAGAAAGACCAAGCCATGATTAGAAGCTTCTAGAGAAGGGAGAAGGGCTAGAAATGGAATATTTGATGGATCACACCTGGTGAGGAAGTCTTCATAAAATCCCAATGGTACAAGGTTCAGAGAGCTTCCAGGCTGGCAAACACAGGCCCGGGGGAGGGTGATGCATGCCAACCCCACAGAGACAGGAGCTCCTGCATGTGCTTAGGACCCTCCCAGACCTCGCCGTATGTGTGTCTTCATCTGGCAGTTCTTCTGTATCCTTTATCATATCCTTTAATAAACTGGTAAATATAAGTGTTTCCTTGAGTTCTGGAGGTCTCTCTAGCAAAGTAAGTGAGCATGAGGAGGGGGTTGTGAGAACTCTGACTGGTAACTGTAGGGGCCAAGGCAAGCTGCCCCAGGATGGACCACTCGAGCACAGATATTATTTTGAGCTGAAGGCAGTTGAGACCCTATGGAATTCCTTCACTACATAGAAGAATTTAAACTGGGAGTCTTTCCCAGAGTAAAGGTTATTACCAGAGATTAAGTTTTACCTGAGTGACCCATCTGTAAGGCAGGATAAGCATCTAATTACCACACATCTGCTCTTCTTCTTATTACCATGCAAAGTGCATTCCTTCCCTTCTAAGTCCCAGATCCCTGCCCTCTGCTCCTTAGTTCAGGATGACAGATAGGCTTCATTTTGCCTGTCTTTGGAATTCCCATGTCTATGTGAATTTCCTGCATGTACACTATTAAATTTGACTTTCTCCCTGTTAATCTGTCTCAGGTCAATTTGATTCCTAGTCCAGCTGCAAGGACCCTTGAAAGGGACGGGAAAATCTTGCTTCCCAACATAGCCAAGTCAGACAAAAGTTGTGGGAACCTGGCAACCTGCCACTTGCTCTTGGCGTCTTAAGTGGGGGGCAGTCTTGTGGACTAAGCCTTTACCCTGTAGGATCTGATGCTGTCTCCAGGTAGATGGTGTCAGAATGGAGTTAAATTGTAGGACACCCAGTTGGTGTCCCAGAATTACCTGGTGTGGGGAAAAGCCTCTAAACATTTGGTGATCAGAACTACCAGAAGTGTCCTGTGTGAGCCGTAAAGGAGATGCACAGGAGAAAAAGACATAGTAGTTGAGAACTGTTGTTCCCCCAACCCCCCCCCACCCATGCAGTAGATAGACTGAACTGGGTATCTCTTTCTCTTCAGTATTCATCTCTTCTCTGAACCACTCAACCCACTGCCTTCAGTGTTGGGTGGTCCTCTGCTGCCTTTCCATGAGCCCCTAAATAAAAATCAGCTATACTTCACCCCTTAGCCCCGCCTTCTATAGTTTTCCTCTTGAGAAGGACAGGCATTCCTGACCTGTGTAGGGCTCTGACCTAGTCCCCCAGTGCTCAGTGGGAAAATCAGTGTCCTCATGGAAGATGCCTTTGGGATGGCCAAGGTGGCCAAGGGCTGCAGTCTGAATCCATGGCCTGTGGAGGTGCTGACATCTTTTAAGATCTCTGAATTTAACTGCGAGTTTCTCCCAGGCCTTAGGACCCTAAAGCTACCCCCCACCATTCTTTTTTTTTTTTTTAAAGATTTTATTTATTTATTTGACAGAGAGAGATCACAAGTAGGCAGAGAGGCAGGCAGAGAGAGAGAGGAGGAAGCAGGCTCCCCGCTGAGCAGAGACCCTGGCACCACTAGCAGGCTTTGGTGACTGTCTAAAGAAGGAACAGGGATGCAGGAGAAGGCAGACAACCATGGACTTGGTGGCCCAGTGGCCTTGGGCAAGAGGCTCAAGGCCAGCTTGATTTCCCTTGTGGAATTTACCTAGTGTGAGTTCCTTCCTGGGCCTATCCCAGGTTCAAAGGCAGCAGAGTATAATGGAGAGATCAGTGGCTTGGAGTCCCAGATCCTGGACTAGAGACCTTATTGGTTGCATGGGCTGCTGTGCTACCTTATCTCTGTGTTTGCCTCTAGGCAAAAGATGAAGTCTGGAGAGATGGTGTCTGAGAGCTAAAATTGTGTCATATGATTTGTGAGTACATAGACATGGTCCTGTAATACCGTATCTCTCAGTCATTCTGGCAGCTAGGTATTATTGCCCGAGGTTTCAGGTAAGAAGGCTGAAGGCCAGAGGTTGAAATGCTTGCTTAGGATGCCAGCAAGGCAGAACAGAACTGAAAGCCTGGCTCCAGATCTTGTCCTCTTCCAAGTTCACAGCACATTTCTCCCAAGTGGCCTCTAAGACCACCTTCTAATTGGAAAAAATTTCAGGCCTCCATACAGAGGCTCTCCTTATCTGCCCAATGAGGCCTGGACCAGGTGACCCAGAGTGCCCTTCCAGGCCTGGTGTGGAGACAGAAGCCCAGTGCCCACCCTCCCATCCCCCAGCTCCGAGGAAGAGGGACAGACTCTGGGGCCCTGTGTGTGGCCCATCTGAGCCGAGCCCAGAAAGCAGCCAGGGACATCCACACAGGCTCTGTCTGCGGCTTACCCTGGGGGCCCCTCCAGGTAGGGGCCAGGTTGGAAAAGACAGATGGACTTCTTCTTGGATGGGTGGAAAAAAATGACATACTCGTAGCCTTGTCCTTCCTCTTGGATACATCTGGTGAAGATGCGCCAGTCGCTTTTGTCTAGGGAGAGATGGGCAGTGCTGTAGCTCGAGAAGTGGATGCACAAGTGTGTGGGGCCTAGTTGGGATTCAGCACCACGGTGGAGCCCTGCCTTAGGCACAGGGTCCAGGAGAGAACCAGAGGATGCCCTGGCTCTGCCCTCAAGGAGCGTTCAATCTGAGAGTGGAGAGTCTGCCCTTTCCTCAGGGAGCCCTTGGTCTGGAGGGGGAAACACTCAGGAAGTTCCCTAGCTGAGGGGTAGAGACAGGCTCATGGCCAGATCAAGACTTTAACAGACCTTACACCTGGGAAATTAAAAATGTAACATGTACTGCACATATAATTCAAAATAACAACAGTACTAAACCATAAAATCAGGATGCCTGGCTGGCTCAATTGGTAGAGCACATGACTCTTGATTTGGGGGTTTGAGTTTGAGCCCCATGTTGGGTGTAGAGATTACTTAAAAATAAAATCTTAAAAAAAAAAAAAACCACAGTAAAATAAAATGCAGAAAAGTCCTCCAAAGTCCTGATTTTTCCCCCAAGATGACTACTACAACAACTACATCCTTTTTTGGTGGACATAAAATTCTTTGAATAAAATTAATTTGGTGACCCTGCTTTGTGGTATAAATGCAAAGGTCATGTGCCTACCGTACCACAGATTCATCAGTGGGCTGGAAAACCACATGCATGAATGAGAGAGACAAGAAAACAGGGACATGTGTGCGCACAGGCACACATACACGCACCCACACACATGAAGGAAGGTGAAGGTGGAAAGTTCTATCCATCTGATCTGGTGGGAGTTTGGGGAGCCTGGCTATGGAGCCAGTAGAGTGGGGACGCTGTGTTGGGGCCTGCAGTCGGGGAGGCAGGCCCCAGGGCCCCTACTGGGTGGAGAGGAGGACTTGGGATAAAGCTTGACGGCATAGGAAGAACACCCAGTGGGAAGGCAGAAGGGTAGGGGGCTAAAGGCTGTGCTCAGTGGGGGCTCTTGGCTGGAAGCAAAGGCCAACACTAGGTTGTGTTCTCTCAGATACGAGGAAAGAACCAGAAATCGGAGGGAATACTCTTCTCTTTTCCTGGGTCAGACACAGAAAGAACTTCCTGCTGAGAACTAGAAGGGAGGTTATGGATCCCCTTCCTGAGGGTCCTGACGGTCAACACAGTGAATGGGACTGGCTGAACTCCCCGTGGGCTGGGGAGCAGATGTGCCCACAGGCCCTCCCAGGCCAGGCCTTACCTGAGGCAACTGCTAACCCAAATGGGAGTTTCAGCCCCTGGATGTGGTCTCTGTTGGACTTGAAGGAGGGGAGTTTGACCCAGCCATCGGTCTTGGTCTTCTCCAGAAATTCCTGGTATAGGTTCAGCATGTCTGGACACCAGCTGGCATTGGGAAGGGCGTAATCCTTCAAATCCGTCTTCTCTGGACAGAACCTTGAGACCTGGGCAGGAAAAGTCAGAGAGATTAAAGAGCTTCTTGAGGGATGGGGGCTGCTGCTTGTGCTGTGGGACCTCTAGGTGGTTTGCTCCTGGATTCACTGGCTCCACCAGTGTCGACTTACAGGAAGCAGCCCAGGTTCCTTGCAGAGGGTTAGGGGACTCCTGTGGTGATGGGCAAGGGGACCCTACAGTGCAAAGGAAGGATAGAAAAGGAATGGGGGCTGACAAGTAGAGGCATACCGCTCTGTGGTGTGCCTTGCAACTGTCCTGTTTAAAAACCCATGAGCTGTTCTTTGAGGCTGAGAACTACTAGTCTAAGCCTCACTGTACAGATAGGGAAACTGAGGAAATATGGCTAAGGTTGCCAGGCTTGTGAGTGTGAGAGCTGATGGTCATACTGGAGCCTGTCCTGAGATACTGTCTATCCCAGAGGGTGCATCCAGTTGTTGAGGGCCATTGCTGCCACCTGCTTGCTTTGGGGGCTAGTCCAGGTGTCTATAGCTATGGGCATGCCCTGGCAAGGTGGCTCCTTTTTTTTTTTTTTTTTTAAGGTGGCTCCTTTGAAACATGTTTCAGGTGTCCACACAAGGGTGTTACTATCTGTAGGAAGAGTGAGCCCTCTGTGGTGTCAAATACTCACAGACCTGTCACAACTATGGGCAGTGGGCTGGCTGCTGGCCAAACCACACACAGGTCTGTCCATCGGGAAATGCCCAAATGCAGCTGCAGCAGTCTGAGTTCCATGGGAGGAAAGTGACTCATGCATGGCTGCACAAGATCCAGACCAGGATACAAGTGTCCTGGTGGTCTTAGTTTTGGATTGCTTGCCCTTTCTTTCTTTCTCCCTGCTTTCCTCCCTTCCTTCTTCCCTCCCTCCTTCTCTCCCTCTCTGCCTCCCTCCCTCCCTCTCTCTCTTTCTCTCTTTCCCTTTCTTCCTTCCTTCCTTCTTCCTTCCTTTTTCTTTTTCTCTTCCTTTCCTTTTCTTTCTTCCTCCCTTTCTTCCTTCCTCCTTCCTTCCTTTCTTTCTTTCTTTCTCCCTTCCCTTCCCTTCCCTCCTCCCTTCATATCTTTAGGCCCATCATGGGGGTTGAACTCACAACCCTGAAATCAAAAGTCATGCTCTACCAGCTAAGCTAGCCAGGAGCCCCTTGGTCTGGGTGACTTGATATCCCAAGAACACCTTCCCTTTGCCAAATCACATAGCTCCCCAACACACTGCCCACTTGCTCCAGCCATCATCTGGAAAGAAGAAATTTGGGGTGTTCCTTATGCCCTAAGCCCCCAAGAGAAGGAGGACTGCCTACCTGGCTGAGCTGGGAACTTACCAGGGAGTCCGCAGAGGATCCGAATGCTGAGGTGGGGCTGAGTCTGGGTAAGACCTGGGGGACGCCAGGAAGGACCCTGTGCTGGCCAAGTCTTACTGCCCCCAGGAAGCTTCTCCTGATCATGGCTGAGTTCTGAGGCTGGGGCTGGTGGGACCACTGGCAGACTCTTGAGAAAGCAGCAAAGTGAGTGAGTGCTTTTTGGATGTACCTGGGTGCTGCGGGTATCGCTGCCACCTCTGGTACAAGCCTCTCACCTTTTCGGTCACCAGGCTTCCAGCAGCAAGCTGCCTCCGCAGATGATTAGGCAAGGCTGGGCTGGGTTGACACAAGTCCACAGATGTTTGGAGCCTTTCACTGGTCCCAAGCCCCGCCTAGCGCTTGGGGAGGAGCGAACCCTGCTTGGGCAGGAATGCTTAACAGGACTGGGCTGAGTCCAGAAAGAAACATTTGTTAAAGAGAAAGAAGCACATAAGGAAATAGCATATGGTACACGGGGCCTCAGAGGGCTGCCCTGAAGTGTTTGGGGGGGCGTGATATGAGAAAATTCCCAGAAGGATAAGGGAGGTCTGTCTCTCGATTGGAAAGTGTTGGTGGAGTGTCTGTGTGTGTTGGTGGAGCCTTTGTGGCATGTGCTTTGCAGCAAGACCACTTAAGTCCCCTGGTATGGTCATGGCACCTCTTCGTATATCGCAGACAAGGGGTCGCACAGAGAAGCCTCCATCTGCTGATCCCCAGAGGGGATTCTGGCAAGGAGGAGATGGTCTTAGAGGCACAGACAGAAAATCATTTGGGAGCAGTGAGCTTAGCAAAGGTACTTTCATGCTTTGGGAAGCCCAGCGAAGGGCATGAGTGCTGGGGGTGAGGTGGGGAGCTGGGCAGTGGAGGCCTTGTTCCTGACAAGCCTGGAAGAAAGACAGCTTTCAGGGGAAAGTGGAGAGGAGTGTTCAGCAAAGTGTCTATGAAGTTGCAGGCTTTTCTAGTGCTGGTATTTTTTCTATTGAATTAAAACTGCCAGTTTTCCACTAGAAGTCCTGGTTTTTAATTTACTGGAGAAAAGCATGTTCTGACGGTCAGAACCATGTAAAGGTGGAATTCTGATGACGATGGTGGAGATGGTGGTGATTGGGGCAGTTTCTAAACAATCAAACTGATTTAATAGGAAAGTTTACAGGGTTTGTCCCACTTTCGGTATTTGGCTTCCCCAGAAGACTAGAGTATAACTATTTCCCTCATGTCCTCTCAAGATTTGAATGAAATTTCTTCAAGGACGGGGAAACCAGGTTTTTGATTGAGTTAGTCTCTCTATCTAGCCCAAACAATTAGAATTAGTTGCTAGCATTTAAAAAACAGGGAGTTTCACACAAAGCAGGTCAAGGATCTCCAGATAAGTAGGAAGATCTGGCAGCAGTGTCCTTCTAGCACTGTGCTGCAGCAGCTGGCCGGGGGCAGGCATTGTGTTCTCTGGCTTGGCCCAGGCCTCCCCCGGTGCCTGGCATCCCTTCATTCCCTTGAAGCCTCTATATGTGATACCTGATGGAAACGACGGGGCCTGAGGAGGCGACGAGAGAGGAAAGAGGAATCTCAGAAAGACTGGAGAAGGGTCTGAGGAAATGGGAGTAGGGAGGAGGAAGGGCTCCACAGGGGCCTGATCCCAGAAAGGTTGCCGTTTTTGTCCAGATTCCAAGAAGAATCAGTAGCTGAACCTGAGAAAGGAAGTCCTTGTTTTCTTGCTCAAGAGCCATGTGGAAGCTAGGTTATCGCCCTTGCACAGCCTGAATTCCCTTGCAGATCACATACCCCAGCGGGATCAGCTTCTCTTCTTGTTGGACTAGCAGAGAAATACTCTCTGCAAAATAATAGAAGATATATATATTGGTTTCTGAGCACAGCTCCTAAATCCCTTGGAGTTTTCTGGATGATCCAAGTGTCTTTCATTCTAATGAGGCAAATCTGGAAAAGGAGTCTCCTGGATAGCTTCAGGGTGGAGACTGGTCAGCGGAAGGACAAACCCAGGATGAGAAGCTTGGAACTTACAGTCTCTGTTGGTTTGAAACCCCTTGGGGGCACCTGGGTGGCTCAGTGGGTTAAGCCTCTGCCTTTGGCCCAGGTCATGATCTCAGAGTCCTGGGATCAAGCCCCACATTGGGCTCTCTGCTCAGCGGGGAGCCTGCTTCCCCCTCTCTCTGTGCCTGCCTACTTGTGACTCTCTCTTTCTGTCAAATAAATAAATAAAATCTTAAAAAAAAGAAGAAAAAGAAACCTCTTGGGAGCTTCCCTGTGTAATCTGAAACTAGCCCATAAGGTAACAACAAAGAGAGACTGGGGAAAAGAGGCAGGCCACGCCAGGTTGGTAGGTGGCAGTTTTAAGGAGGCAAGGGAACTTATAGGAGAGGCTAGTCTTGGGTGGCAGCAAGACAAATGGAACCCTGCACCCACCTGGCACCTTTTAGGTTCAGGGAAAGAGGGGCCCTAACTGGATTCAGTCATGTAGACTATGCAGGGCTTCTCAACAGCACATTGTTACTCAAGGCTGTGTCCTTGGATCAGCCTCTCAGAGTAGGAAAGGCAAATGAAACCCACATTCCAAGGACAGGGGTGGAGGCAAGAACCTCTGATCACCAGGTTCCAACTTATGGTTCAATCGGCAGTCATGTCTTCTTGATGACCTTCCCCAACAGGTACCCTCCTCCATTCTTCCAGAAGGGGACGGAGGCTGGAGATTGAGTTAATGATCCACCATGCCTATGTGAAAGCCTCCATACAAATACCAAAATTATGGGGTTTGGAGAAGCTTCCAGGTTGGTGCATCTCAACCCAGTGGGAATAGCAGTTTCCGAGCTCAAGACCCTTCCAGACCACATCTTACATATCTCTTCATCTAGCTGGTCATCTGTGTCATTTATCACGTGCTTCATTATATAATAAACCAGTAAGTGTAACTGCTTCCTGGAGTTCTGTGAGCAGTTCCAGCCAACAATTGAATCTAGGAAAAAGGGTATGGGAACCTCCGATTTGTAGCCCAGACAGACAGATGTTGTAATTAACCCAGGGATCTACCGCTTGCCATTGGCATCTGAAGTGGGGGGTAGTGTTACAGGACTAAGCCATTAACCTGTGGTGTCTGCACCTAATTCCAGTTAGTGTCAGGATTGAACTATAGGGACGCCTGGGTGGCTGAGCTGGTTGAGCCTCTGACTCTTGGCTTCAGCTCAGGTCATGATCTCAGGGTCATGAGATTGAGCCCTGCATTGGGCTCCGTGCTCAGAGCACAGTCTGCTTGGGATTCTTTTCCTCTTCCTCTCCCTCTGCCTCTACCCCTCTCCCTGCATGCTCTCACCATCTCTTAAATAAATTAAAAAAAAAAAAAAGAAAAAGAATTGAATTGTAGGACATCTACCTGGTGTTGCAGAGAATTGCTTGGTGTTGAGAAACCCCACACATCTAGTGTCAGAAGCGCTGTGCAATTAAAAAGGAGAAATGCAGGAACATTTTCCGATGGACATCCTCCCACTTAAGTTGTTTCACAACTTTTGGTTAAATCTGCTTTCAAGTATTTACATCATTATGCTTATGTAAGTTTTGTTCCCAGTCTGCTCAAGCCCTATTGTTAAATTTCCTTACTTGTGTAACTAATTTTCCGTGAGCTGATGATTCCCAAGGTTCTGCTGGATGCTGTGGTCCGGGGCAACACAGGGAACTGAAGGAGCTGTGCTGCAGATCAACCTTCATTTCCCTGAGAGAACATCTATGCTGATGGCAAATGCATGGGTATGGCCTTGCAATTGGTGAATGGAGGAAGTTATTCAAGGCCATTCCACATATCTTGCAGGTTCTCTGTGCAATACGGAGCCCCTTCTAGAAATGGGCTGGGAGGTCAGCTATGCAGGGAGGTGGAAATGTGTTGGCTAGGGCCTTCAGTGGATTTTGTTACAACATGAAATTTGGCCCTGATCCTTCACTGTGAACTCAGCTTAGAAAGAACAACAACAACAACAAAAACCAAACCCAACTCAGCTCAGGGGAAAGAGAGCTTCTCCCAGACCTGGACTCTCTGGAGAAACAATTAGAAAAAAGAGGGAGTGGAGTGCCTGGCTGGCTCAGTCTGAGGAACAGGTAACTCTTGATCTCAGGGATGAGTTCAAGCCCCATGTTGGGTATAGAGATAAAAATAAAACTTAATGAAGTACTGTCTGATGACTAACATAACATAATAAATAAAAATAAAAATAATTAAAAGGGAAGAAAAAAAGAAAACAGAAGGAAGCCAGTGAAGGTTCATTATAATTTAGAACTCCTGTTGAATTCTGATTCAGCCTGTTTGCCTGTTCGGTTCATTTCCTATTTGGGACCCATGGGGGGATGTGGAGTCTGGGAATTTCTCTCACCAGGGTTCGGCCTGTCCCCAGAAGCATGTCCTAGGCCAGATCTGACAGGTGGGTGGTCCATCAGGAGAACCAGATAATTTACAACTGCCTCTTGGGGGTGGGGAGAGCTCAGAAGTTTACCAACTTCTGGGGTGGAAATATTCCCATGATGGCTGGTTTCAGGCTACTACTATGAAGCCACGGACTCTGACTGTGATGCTGGGAAAAGATGTAGACAGTTGTCTCCTGCAAGCTGGTAGGTATTGGCTCCAGCACTCCACTGATCTAGGAATTTCTCTGGTGTGTTGTAAAGCAACAGGGGTGATCAAGGGCTGGTAGATTCCGTGGATCACTTCCCAGTCCCAGGACTCTTTCTTCCTTATAGCAGGTTCCCAAATCTGAATGCACACCCACCTCTGTCTCTTTGGGAATTTCTTTCACTGTAAGACTATGTGGTAGCCCTTAGTCTCCCCAGCCTGCCCTCCTTCCCTGCTCTCACCAAACAAACTCAGAGGACCCTTTTTGCTTAGGGGGATTTACTGTAAATCACAAAAAGGAAACAGGTAAAGATGAACATTGCCAGAAATCTTACAAGGTCCTTCTCAACTTGGGGGCTCTGGAAGCCCTCTCAGATCATTCTGGACATGTAGTGGAACTCCCCATATGGGCTGGCCGGCTCCCACCTGTGATGGTGGGTTCTGGGCACTTCAGAGTTGTTCTGTCAGAATGGCCCCAGGCCCTTCTGGATGAGGAAGGGACTTCCTAGATGTCTTTGCTCTTCTGTGATCTCGATCCCTCCTGAAGACTTGGCTCTTACACTCATCTCTGCAATTTCTAGAGGGCTCCCAAACTACCCCAGGCCTCTCTCAGTCTGTGACTGATCTTCAAACTTGTCAGGCTAGCCCCAACCTCAGGGAAGCTTGGTTTCTTGACCTTCTGAGTTAAGGGTCAGGGGCCAGGCTGAGTGATGTGAAACCGAGGGCACTCAGAGGGGGCTGCCCTGGTCTTGCTCCCCTCAGGAGTTGCCGTGAAGGAACACAGGCTCAGTTACCAGCTTTCTAATTTCTCCAGAAAAACTAATATAAAATCAGACTTTTATGTTTTGTGAAACCTTCCAACCTGCAACCGTTGCCCCTAATTTATAAGTACACAGCATACACCAATTCAAATGCCTTTGCCTGGATTCTATCTGGCAGGCTGCTTGATGACGCCAGCTGGGTGTAAGTTCATGTCTGGACCTTCTCACACTACTGCTCTCCCGGGAGTCCGCTGCTCTTCTCTTCGGGTCCCATCTCTCTGACTATCCCCAAACAGTCCTCTTTTTATGGCTCCCTGAGGCAGGGACCCTCCTCAGATGCATTTATATCCTGGACACTCACCATGGGCACTTTGGAAAGGAAAATAACTGTCCAGTGTTGAAACTGATAAATCAGTTGCCTTAAGAGTTTTTCCCTCCATCCTGTTGCTAAGAGGTTTTGTCTGTGCTGGTCATGGGACCTGTGAATGAGCAGCCTGGGGAAAGGCAGAGGCTCAGCCTCAGGATAGCCAAGACTGGAAGGGGTGGGGGAGGCTGCCTTCAAGGACTGTGCCCAGAGGGGCCCTGACTAGGTGGGCTGGTGGGTGTTGCCTGGGGGAAGGGTGAGCAGGGCTGTGGCAGGAGACCTTGTGTCCAGGGGAGCTGGGCAGCCGATAAGCAGACACTAGATCCTGATATGATCATTGCACTAATGGAGGGGGTCGCAGCAGAATACAAAGCAGGGACTGCGCCGGGACTGATGGGGACCTGCTCTCCTCCTCTGAGATGTGAGTGCCCCTACCTCAGCTCAGCCAGAGTTCCTATTTGTGAACGGCCAAGAGGCAGAGAGTTGGGACCTCTAAGCTCGGAAAGTGACAAATCCTGAATGGGTGTGTGTGGGTGTGTGTGTGCACACTCAGGGTAGGGCTCCCAGTTCCCAGCCAGGCCTGTATGTAAAATCCTTTCTTCTTCAAACCCAGACGGTCACTCGAGAGATAGCACCTTCACATCAAAGGGACAGCCACATGGTGCCACTGGCAAATCTGCTTTTACGATCTTCGGACACAGAGTAAGGTCACATTGCCTTTTGAAAACATATCACACGGCTAACACAGATCCCATGATACCTGGAACCTTTTCTTCTCCAAAAGCTCTGGAACAGGGGTGTCAACGATCTATTGAACGAGTTCAGGGGCCAAGTCTGTGAGGCCTCCAAGTACAGGGGACAGTGGCTTCACTAGCTGCTGCGGTGTGTCCCATATTTCAGCCCACTTTCCTCAAGTCACGGGCATCCCAGTGGTAGAGTGTGTGTCTATCCCATGGGCATGGAGCCAAGTCCTGTGGCCCTGACACTCCCTGGCATGGGCTAGGGGAGGAGGGTGTGAAGGCAATTCCTCTTCAGGCCTCCAGGAGGAGCCTCCTCTAGGCCTTGGGAGTGGGCTCACAGGATGAGTCAGTGGCTGACTAGGTCCTCGGAGGAGGCCTTGAATAGTGACCTTACAGGGTAGCTTCCTAAGACTGTCCCCTTCAAGGTCCCACCTCTGTGCTTCCCAGGCAAGGAACCCCCTCCTTTTTGGGGCAGTTTCCCCTGCCAGCTTCCTTGTAGCCCGCCGTCTCCACCTCCCCTTCTCTCCAGCCAGTCCTCAGACCTCCACTTAGTCCCCATGTGGAAGGCCCACTTCCTTCTCCAAATTCTTCCCATAGAGTTCCCAGAGCCCATAAACCCTGAATGATTAGCATCTGACAAAAAAAAAAAAAAAAAAAAACCCAAAACCCAAAAACCAAAAAACCAACCCAGAACAGTTCTTCCTTTTGTAGGGTATTGTAGGGCACTATTTCCCACCAGCTCTGGGAGATAAGAAGAACCATCCCATCTTTGAGTGGCAAGTAAAGATTAAGTTTGATATTAAACCAGCCTAACCTTGGATTCCCTCCTCAAAGCCAGGCTGCCCAGGAGTGCCTGGCTGGGGCTCTGCCTTGGGTTCTACGAAGACAAAGAACCCAGAGGGAGGTCCCTTCCTGAGGTCGGGGCTCCTGGTTCAGTGGGGCAGGGGAGCTCGGAGGATGTGGCCTCCTCAGAAGGCGGCTCTCCTGACCACGGCTGGGCACTGGGCACACGGCATCAGCACTGGGCCTTGGTGGTCCTGTCAGCAGAGTGTTGCAGCCACTCCCTGGTGTCAGGAAAGCATTGCTCCCCCCGTTGGTGTCCCCTGCGAGGCTGAGCTGGCCTGGCTCCTGGCCACCATGAAGCCCAGGGCTTTACTCCTCTCGCCTACCTTCGGCCCAGCAGCCTGAGTCTCCGCCGTCTCAGTGCATACACACGCACATGAGCGCACACACACCCACACATGGGCACGTGTGCTCATTTACAAACATACTATGCATGGCTACACACACTTACACGTGCACACACATACTCACCTGCTGGACTGGGAGAAATTACCAAAGAAAGGCTTTCCCCTCATCTTTCACAGCGTGAGGGGCAGTGAAGTCCGTGAAGGGAGGGGAGCCCGTCACAGGCCATGTGCTGTAGCTGCCTTCTGGCCAGGGGCATCTCTGGCCAGGTGTCTGCAAGTGACATTGGTGTCATCACCCCCTAATGGAAGCAGGTGGAAAAAAATAAAAATTCTTTTGTGAAATGTTGATTTGATGGACATAAAGTTCAGATCGGTAGAGGAGTTTCAAGGGCAGGAATATTTGGCCATCCTCATCTCTACCGTATCATCAAATGAAAACAGATTTGAAGATTATAGATATTTTTGGGGTTTCTTATCCAACTCAAAAAGATCTAATGTTGCGATCACCAGACCCAAAGCCTTGCTGGGAAATCCTCATGTTTTAGATCCCTGCTTTGGTGCTTTACTGGAATACAGCATTACTAGGGGTGTCCACACGGGGTGCAATTCACCTCCTGAACTGCAGTTTCTACAAAAAGCCAGGATCAGAGGAACCCACAGGACCAGGTCCACAGCCTCTGCTGGTACCACATCTGAGGGAGCTGCTATCCTCACCTCTGTGCCAGGGCCCCTGCAGCCTGCCTCGTGTCCCGGCCTTCGCCATGAGCATGGGGGCCATGGGGTCCGAAAAAGCCTGCTGTCCGTTCTCCACACCAGCTGATTCCAGCCACTGGGCAGTTACTACAACCTGTCACTGAAATAAATGCTCACATGGGACACCCAGCACGACTGGCTGGAAGAGGCGGGCATCAAAGTGCAGGTTGTCTGGCTGAACGGCTGAACGGCGGGCCACGTCCTGGTCAAAGACTGCAAAGACCTGGACTTGATCTTTCACGTAGCTCTTCCCACAGAGGCCGAATTTTAACTGGTCAGGGATGTGCTGCTGAGCTCCCTTCTGAACTTCCTGCCAGAGGGCGTGAACAAGCTCAGAATCAGCCGGGTCACTCTGAAGGAGGCGTACATGCAGAAGATGGTGAAAGTGTGCACGGACACGGACTGCTGGAGCCTGATCTCCCTCTCCAGCAAAAAAGGCTGGAACGTGGAGCTGAAGTTTTCGACTCCATCCAGTGCCAGTTTGAGTTTGACGTGGACTCAAACTCGACTCTCTGCTCTTCTTCTCAGATCATCCTGGACTCTCTGCTTGTCTTCTACGACAGCAGACCCTGAACCCCATCTCCCTCCTGGCCTCACACGTGCTGGCAGAACAAAAACATCATCCCCAACGCCACCAATGTCACCTGTTACTACCAGCCAGCTCCCTACGTCAGTGATGGCAACTTCAACAACTACTACGTTGCCCATCCTCTGGTCACCTACAGCCAGCTGTACCCTACCTGGCTTCCCTGTAGCTAAGCTTGAGACCTGAAGACTTCCACAGTGGGAATCCCAAACGGGCAAGGGTTTTTAGGGAGGGGTGCCTCCTTCTCAGTGTAGGTGTTTGTCAGCTCTGATTCTGCTCTTTTTTTTCTTTGTGCACCCATTGGAATGGGTTTACAGTCTATCATGAGCCAACCCTAAAGGGACCCGTTATTCCACTGCCACTCTGGAAAATGCTATAGAATGGACGACCTCTCCACATCTTTCCAGGATCGACAGTAACACACATGTCCCCAACACCCGCATGGGGAGATTGGAGCTCCATGCTCTAATGGAATCTGGGAGAAAGCTTGGTCAGTGTCTCTTCTTTCTCACTCAAGCTGAGAGTATGTTGGCCCTCACATGGGATTCTCAGCTGTTCTATGAAAGTTGTGGTTGCAGTCTATTTTCTTGTACCGATTTTAGTCACGCAGAAAATGGTGGATGTGAGAGTGGTCTCGTGGCTTCATTTTTGTTCAAGGGACTGAATTGCTTATGTTTGTTCCCTATTAGCAGAGCTGAGGATTTCTTTCCTGAACAAACCAAAGCTGGTAGCTGGAGAATTGAGATATGGTTGCAGTGGTTTATGGTTTAGCAGCTGTGTTCTCATGAGGAATTGCTTAGGAAATATCTCATGAGATATTGCTTAGGGAAAAAATGACCTTTGCTTGAAATGTAACTTGAAAACAAAATAAAATGTAGAACGTAATGTCTTTTGTTTTTGTTCGTTTTGCCAAACGCTTTGTTTTTTTTTTTTTTCATGCTGGGCCCGAAGGCCCATGGGTGTCCTTCTCCACCATTTCACCAAGAAAGTAGCACTGCCCACTCCCAGTCTCCCATGACCTGGTCCCAAGGCCACAGAGCAAATGCCTAGAATCAGAATTGTTTTCTGAATCGAATGCAAAGTTCTCCAAGGGCCCTGAGGCTGCCTGGCTCAGCCTTGGGTCAGGCTGGCTCTGCCCGCAGGAGAAGCAGGGCTGGGGGTGTGCAGTGGGGTTGCACAGGAGAATTCCAGGGTGGTCTTCCAGGTGA
The DNA here is from genome assembly GCF_020171115.1 of Neogale vison. Lineage (NCBI taxonomy): Eukaryota > Metazoa > Chordata > Mammalia > Carnivora > Mustelidae > Neogale > Neogale vison. Next base: position 108,268,516 of record NC_058092.1, read on the forward strand.
CGCTGGGGACAGAGCCTGGGGTACTTAGGAAGGCCACGGCTTCCCTCTTGTTTTATGCGGCCTGCTGTGATGCTCCCTTTGAAACAGAGCAGGGAAATCAACCCGAGAGCCTCTCTCCCAGTGGTTGCAGGTTCCATGTTTGGGCAAGAGTGGATGACGTACAAAGTAAGAGGAGGGGTAACAGCACTACAATTCCAGTGGTTTCGACTCTAGAGTAGGCTCTTCTGAAATTCGGGGATGTTTGTGGGGCATGTCACAAATGGACAGAGGACTTGGAAGCTCTTTTTTTAATTCCCCCATATTTTAGATATGGGTGAAGTGGATATTATTCTTGAATCTTGTTTCCAGTTGCTTTCCTTCATCACATTTATTCTTACCTGTGGTGGCTGATTAATTTTTCCTGAGAACAGAAAGTTACTTCAGAGGAAATCAACAGCCTGAGTCTCCTCCCCTTACTTAGAGCATTTTGTTTGTATTCCTGACAGCACTGATGTACTCAGCTAATCAGAAACAATTAGCTACAACTCTGTAACATTTACCCCTAGCCCTTTACACTTACTTTACTTAGTATTGTTTACTTCAGAGGTTTTTCTCCTTGACCCTTAAAATGGACACTAGTGATATACTACTATTAAAATTTGCCTTATGATTAAAACTTTACCAATTTTTCTTTTTTTTTTTTTAAGATTTTATTTATTTATTTGACAGACAGAGATCACAAGTAGGCAGAGAGGCAGGCAGAGAGAGAGAGAGAGGAGGAAGCAGGCTCCCTGCTGAGCAGAGAGCCTGATGCGGGACTCAATCCCAGGACCCTGAGATCATGACCTGAGCTGAAGGCAGAGGCTTAACCCACTGAGCCACCCAGGCACCCCAAAACTTTACCAATTTCTTGATTGGAGTATCATTCTTAATAAAGTAGAAAGTTTTCAAAATTCAAGTTTGTAAATTCTGGCCTGAAATCAGTGATAAAGGAAATGTCTTCCGCCTTTGCCTCCTTGTGGACCTCTGTGCATCACACTTACACACCTGCCTGGGTTTGTAACAAGAGGAGGACAGTAAATCCTGGTGGTGGAGTCTTGAGATCTGGAGTTAGAATGACAGATGCAAATCCCAGGTTTGCCTCAGCTTCCCCATCTGTAAAATGGGAACATCAAGAGTTCCTACTTCATGAGGTGGCTATGCGATTTTGGGAAATTTACTTAACCTCACAGTTTGCTCACAGGTACAATAAGAAGTAAAGGAGGTAAGGCAATAATGTGTTTACACAATGACTGAAAACTTGTAATTTTAGGCAATAGCTATCCTTTTTTTTTTTTTTAAATAATTCTTAGACTGTTGCAGGCTTGAACCACCCCAGAGAAGCCCTATGGGCCAATTTGTCTTCGTTTCATTCACACAAGGATACAGCCTCTGTAAACAGCCTGTGCACACCATCTCTAACACTGCTTTTCCCAGGGGCAACTCAAGACACCGTCAGCCAATGAGGGCAAAGGCCTTGTAAAAATCTATTGTACAGGTTCTGAGAAAGAAGATTCCTATTTTTTTTTTTTAAGGTTTTACTTCTTTATTTGACACAGACAGAGAGAACACAAGTAGGCTTAGCGGCAGGCAGAGGAAGAGGGAGAAGCAGGCTCTCTGCTGAGCAGGGAGCCTGATGCAGGGCTCGATCTTAGGATCCTGGGATCAGGACCTGAGCGGAGGGCAGACGGTTAACTGACTGAGTCACCCAGGCACCCCGAGAAAGAAGGTTCTTTTTTCTTTCTTTCTTTCTTTTCTTTTTTTTTTTTTTTAAAGATTATTTATTTATTTGACAGAGAGGTCACAAGTAGGTAGAGAGGCAGGCAGAGAGAGAGGGGGAAGCAGGCTCCATGCTGAGCAGAGAGCCCGACGTGGGCCTTGATCCCAGGACCCTGAGATCATGACCTGAGCTGAAGCAGAGGTTTAACCCACTGAGCCACCCAGGCACCTGAAAAAGAAGATTCTTAAGGTCCGTGTAGATTGCTGCCATCTTGAATTTGATAGCCCTTGGGTTTGGGTCCCTTTCCTCTCCTCTCCATTTCTGTCCTTGCCTAGATTGCCATGCTGTGGAAGCACAAGGCTGAGGGCAGAAAAGGGTTTACAGGAGGGTGGGTGGATTGCCACAGTTCAAGGCTGACCACAGTTTCCCCTGGGGAGCTAGCTGGGACCTTCACATTTATAATTGTGCACACACTAGTCAGAGTGTTTAATGCTAGTTCTAATAGTATGGGGTAGGGATAGCAAACACAGCGTAGGGGTGCTGAGGGAGCCTATCTCTGTGGCGGTGCTCTGCTATTTCTCTAGTTGACCCTTAGTTCACTGTAGTGACTGAGACATGTCCCCCCACCGACCTTGTCTTTCTTCCACGGTTACTAGGAGTCACCTAGGCACATCTTGCTTTCATGGTGAGAGCCACCACTGCTTTCTGAGGGGAGGATGGCAAGTTGTTTTCCCAGAGTGAGGCTCACCTCTTTGTGTTCCTGCCAGCTGGGCCTGGGTTCCAACTGTGCTCTAAGGGTAAATTACAGATAGACACCGTTCTTCAGCAGGGGTCCCGGATGTGACCACTTCTGGGTCTGCAGACCAAAGGACTGGGTCTGGCACCCAAAGGGCTGAAAGGAGTCAACTCTAGAGTCCAGCCCTCTCATACACCTTCCAACTCTTGCCCATGACTTCTGCCTCTTTCTGCCCCTCTGCCTCCCACCGCACCTTACTCCCCCACCTGGATACCTCCAGACATGATTAAAACACTCGACTCTTAGAAAGGTCCCAGGATCCTTATGCAATTATCTCCCTACTTCCTCACGGACTCTCTGGGCTTCACATGTCAGTAGTTGAAGGGGAAGAGTTTGTGAGGGGGTGGAAAGAAGGATGATTTGGTTCCATTTGTCCCTCTGCCAGTCTGACAAGATTCCACTAGAAGAGACAGAAATGGGGTGACATGTCAACCAGAAATGACTAATCCTCTTCAAAAGATGTTTTGCTATATTAACTCACCAGGCACTTCTCCATTAATTGTAGGTTGAGTTTATCTCATATAAGTTATATGAGGCTATATATATGGTTCCTGGACTATAGCTATGCTTATTTAACATTTAAACTCTAAATACTTCACACATTGCTGCATCCTGTGGGCTCAGTAGTGTGCTGGCATGGCTCCCAACCAATGTGGTGAAGAGGAGAGTGACAGTAACAGCAAACATGCATTTTACATTCATTTACTCACTTAATTCCCCTTACAATCAAAACTAGGGACTAAGATTACTTAACTTGCTCCAAGGCACAGTCAGGGATGTGAAGCTAGGCTGTTAAACTCTGAAGAGTAGGCTCTGACTTTCTTTCCCTGTGACAGACCCTGACAGACCTTGACTGACAGAGCCTGAAAGACCCTGACTGACAGACGCTGACAGACACTGATGAATCGTGGGCTACCAGAAGACTTCTCTTTTGAGGAAACCTGGGCGGATGAGAAGCTACCAGTAAGAGGAACTATAGTTACCAAGCTCTTCCACCAGCCAGAGGCCATAAATTACTGCGTAAACGTCTCCTTAGATGAGCACAGAGCCCAGCCCTAGCCAGCAGAAGCCAAATTTCAACAAGTTTTGTCTTCTTCTTAAGGGTAAGGGTGTCCTATTCAAATCGCTTCTCTACCTGGGAATTCATACACATTTTTGCTGAACTCTTTCTCTGCATCATACTAAATGCTGTGTATGGATTTGCTGTTTTAAGCCTCATATCCTCATGAGGTATGCATTATTTTTAAAAAATTTTCTACAAAAATTAATTTATTTAACAGAGAGAGAGAGAGTGATAGAGCACAAGCAGGTGAGGGGAAAAGGGAGAGGGAGAAGCAGGCTTCCCACTGAGCAGGGAGGTTGATGTGGGGCTCAATCCCAAGACTCTGGGATTAAGACCTGAGCCAGATAATTAACTGACTGAGCCACTCAGCTGCCCCAGGTATGCTCTATTTTAAAAATCCAACTTCTATTTTATCAAAGTAATTTCTTCTTCTTGTTCTTCTTTTTAAAGATTATATATATTTATTTGACAGAGTGAGAGAGATCACAAGTAGGCAGAGAGGGAGGGAGAAGCAGGCCCCCTGCTGAGCAGATAGGCTGATGACGGGCTCGAACCCAGTACCCTGGGATCATGACCTGAGCTGAAGGCAGAGGCTTAACCCACTGAGCCACCCAGGTGCCCCATCAAAGTAATTTCTTGCATAGAGTTTAAGGTTAAGCTTTATGGAAGTAAATTTTTTTTAAAAAGATTGTATTTATTTGAGACAGAGTGTGCGTGACAGAGTGAGAGCGCGAGTGGGGAAGAGCCGAGGGAGAGGGACAAGCAGACTCTGTACTGAGCCCAGAGCCTGATGTGGGGATTGATCCCATGACCCTGAGATCATGATCTGAGCCAAAATCAAGAGTCAGATGCTTAACTGACTAAGCCACCCAGGCCCCCACCCCCAAAGTAAGGTTTATTATTAAAGACAACATATTCCCTTCACACTGCTCCGTTTTTCCACTTCCATAGATTCAATCACTTTTAACTATTGTAGTGTTCCTTTGGTTTTTTAAAACTTGATTAAAATGATTTTCCATTGTTGGGTTTATACTCTGGGTTTATTTCCGTAATATTTCCATATTTTATTTTGAATTAGAACTTATGAAACTTCAAAAATATTTAAGCTATATTTTTAATAGGAGCTTTGTAAGAATTTGTGTATTCAGCAATTAAATATTTGCGATTTTTATTATATTAAATTGTCTCTTAAGAAACTAAATTTTAAAACTCAGTACTGGCACTGGGAGCCTCAATCCTAGTTTTATATTATTTTTAAAAATATCACGAACTCACAAGATGGGACTGGGGAGGGAGACAAACCATAAGAGACTCTTAATCTTAGGAAACAAACTGAGGGCTGCTGGAGGTGTGGGGGGAGGGATAGGGTGGCTGGGTTATGGACATTGGGGAGGATATCTGCTATGGTGAGTGCTGTGAATTGTAAAAGACTGATGATTCACAGACCTGTACCCCTGAAGCCAATAATACATTATATGTTAATAAAAAAATGTATCACGAACTTTGGTCTTCTGTGATTTATTTGCCAATATTTAACCCGTATTTTTTAAAATTTAAATTCAATTAATTAATGTATAGTGTATCAGTTTCAGAGGTAGAGTTTAGTGATTCACCAGCTGCATTTAACATCCAGTGCTCATCATATCACATGACCTCTTTAATGCCCATCACCCAGTTACCTCCTTCCCCGACCTACCCTTCCCTCCAGCAACCATCAGTTTGCTTCCTATAGTTAAGAGTCTCTTATGATTTCATCTTATTTTTCCTTCTCTTCCCCTATGATCCTGTTTTCTCAAATTCCACATCTGAGTAAAATCACATGATAATGTCTCTCTGATTGACTTATTTCACTTTGCATAATAACCTCTAATTCCATCGGTGTCATTGCAGTTGGCAAGATTTCACTTTTGGATGGCTGAGTAATATTCCAACATATACATCACGTCTTCTTTATCCATTCTTCTGTCGATTTGGTCTCTTTCCATAGTTTGGACATTGCTGCTATAAACATTGGGGTGCAGGTGCCCTTTTGGATCACTACATTTGTATCTTTGGGGTAAATACTTAGTAGTGCAAATGCTGGGCCATAGGTAGCTCTATTTTTAACTTTTTGAGGACCCTCCATACTGTTTTCCAGAATGGCTGCACCAGTTTGCATTCCCACCAAGAGTGTAGGAGGGTTCCCCTTTCTCTGCATCCTCTCCAACATCTGTTGTTTCCTAACTTGTTAATTTTAGCCATTCTGACTGGTGTAAGGTGGTATCTCATTGTGGTTTTGATCTGTATTTCCCTGATATCAAGTGATTTTGAGCATTTTTTTCATGTGTCTGTTGGCCTTCTGGATCTCTTCTTTGCAGACATGTCTGTTCATATCTTCTGCCCATTTCTTGACTTGACCCCTATTTTTGTATCAACATCACCCCCACACTTTTATCACAGATAAATACAATGTACACTCAGGAAATCACTCACTCCTCCTAATATCAGTCTATTAATTAGACCTGAAAACTTGCTACATAAAAACTTTTCTAAAAATTCACAAAATATTCCCTCTATCATTATCTATTTGGAATCATCTGTGCCACTAACATTTATTCACCTAATTCTCTATCAATTGTCTAGTGCCACATTACAAATTACCTAAAATTTTAGCTCAAAATAACATTTATCTCATATCATTTCAGAGGGTGAGGAATTTGGAAGTGTGTTAACTCTGTAGTTGTGGTCCTGTTTCTCAGGAGGTTTCGGTCAACCTGTTGGGTGGGGTGGAGAGAGAGATCGTATGGGGAGAGGGAAAAAGGAAGGGGGGACGGGAAGAGAGGGAGGGAGAGAAAGGGAGAGATAGAGATGGGGAAAAGGAGGATTCAAGATGTAAAGATGTAAGCTTTTTTTTCTTTTAAAGATTTTTATTTATTTTATATAGAGAGAATACACAAGCAGGGAGGAGGGGCCGAGGGTGAGGGAGAAGCAGACTCCCAGTTGAGCAGGAAGCCCTGATGTGGGGTTCCACCCCAGGACCCCAGGATCACGACCTGAGCTGAAGGCAGATGCCCAACCAATTGTGCCACCCAGGTGCTCCAAGATGTAAGCTTTCTATTTGTTAGACGTGCCATTAAGTCCCACCCACACTCAAGGGGAGTGGAATTAAGATATAGTATAGTTAACATACAGTGTTAGTTTCAGGTGTACAATATACTGATTAAACAATTTATACATTATTCAGTGCTCATCATAAATGTACTCCTGGGTGGGGGGATGGGTTAAATGGGTGATGGATTAGGAGGACACTTGTAGGGGGTCCCTGGGTGGCTCAGTTGGTTAGGCATCTAACTCTTCATTTCAGCTCAAGTCACGACTATCGTGAGATCAAGCCACGTCAGGCTCCACACTAGGCATGGAGTCTGTTTAAGAGTCTCTCTCTCTTTCCCTCTGCCCCTCCCCACCACTTCCTTCTCTTAAAAAAAAAAAAAAAAAAGGCTAGCACTTGTTGCCGTGAGCACTGGGTGTTGTGACTAAATTCTGTACCTGAAATGAATATTACACTGTACATTAACTAACTGGAATTTAAATAAACTTAATTTAAAAAATAAAATTTATAAAAACTTTAAAGAGATAAAAACATTTATGCAAGAAGTTGTGGGAAAATATATAATACAGTATCAGCCATTTAAACCATGTTCAAGTGTACAATTCAGTGGCATTAATTGCATTTATGATGTTGTGCACATGAAATGTAAAACTATTTTCCAAAGTTTTCAACACCTGGAACAGAAACCATATCCATTATGCAGTAACCCCTCATTCTCAGCTCCCCCCAAGCCTCTGCTAACCTGTAATCTACTTTGTGAATAAATTTGCTTATTCTAGGTATTTCATACAAGTGGAATCACACAATATTTGTCCTTTGGTGTCTGGCTTATTTCACTTAGCATAATGCTTTCAAGGTTCATTCACGTCAGAATTTAGTAATAGCATTCTTTTATATGTATATACCATATTTGTTTATCCATCCGTTGATGGACACTCTGGTTATTTCTACCTTTTGGCCACTATGAATAATATGGTAATGAACACTGGCATCCAAATATCTAAGTCTCTTTTCTTTTTTTAAGATTTTATCTGAGGGGCACGTGTGTGGCTCAGTGGGTTGAAGCCTCTGCCTTTGGCTCAGGTCATGGTCTCAGGGTCCTGGAATCGAGCCCCGCATCAGGCTCCCTGATTGGCAGGGAGCCTGCTCCGCTCCCCCCACTCTCTGCCTGCTTCTCTGCCTACTTGTGACCTTTGTCAAATAAATAAGATCTTAAAAAAAAAAAGATTTTATTTGAGAGAGAGAGAGAGAGCATGAGCAGTGGGGAGCAGCAGAGGGTGAGGGAGAAGTAGGCTCTCTCCTGAGCAGGGAGCCCGACATGGGGCTTGACCCCAGGACCCCGGGATTGCGACCTGAGCTGCAGGTGCGTCTCTCTTTTTAATTCCTGTGCATTGCCAGGGAATGTGGGAGGAGAGAAGAGGGTGTGACTACTAATGGCGCTGTCTTCTGGGGTGATGAAATTTTGAAACTAGGGAGAGGTGGTTGTTGTACAACACTGGAAATGTACTAAATGCCCTGAGTCATACATTTTATTTTATTTTAAAGATTTCATTTATTTGACAAAGAGAGAGAGAGAGAGAGAAAGAGGGAATACAAGCATGGGGAGTGGGAGAGGGAGAATCAGGCTTCCCGTGGAGCAGGGAGCCCAATGCAGGGCTCAATCCCAGGACACTGAGATCATGACCTGACCTGAGAGCAGACGCTTAATGACAGCCACCCAGGCATCCTGAGTCATACATTTTAAAAGTTAATTTTATGCTATGTGACTTTCATCTTGATTAAAACACACATGCACAAAGTGGTTTCTCTTCACATCTACTGGGATGGCCATATATACATACAGGTATGCGTGTATGTACGCATGCGTGTATGTATATATAAATATATAGATACAGATTTATTTATTTTTAAAAAGATTTTATTTATTTATTTGACAGGCAGAGATCACAAGTAGGCAGAGAGGCAGGCAGAGAGAGGGGTGGAAGCAGGCTCCCCATTGAGCAGAGAACCTAATGCAGGGCTCCATCCCAGGACATTGGGATCACGACCAGAGTGGAAGGCAGAGGCTTTAACCCACTGAGCCACCCGGGTGCCCTGATTTTTTTTTTTTAAACAAAGAAAAAAACTAAGTGTCGGGAAAGATGTGGAAAAATTGTAACCCTGACATGATGCTGGTGGGGATGTAAAACGGTGCAACCATTATGGAAACAGCTCAGCAGTTCCTCAAGAAACTCAACAGAATTACCATATGAACCAGCAATACCACCTATAGGTATTTACCCACAGGAATTGAAAAGAGAGACTCACCTGCATCATATGGGGGTTACAATTTCTCCACATCTTTTCCAACACTATTTCTTTCTTAAAACAGACAAGATACAGACACATGGCCATCCTGGTGGTATGAAGAGATACCTCCTTGTGCATGTGTGTTTTAATCAAGGTGAAATTCATGTAGCATAAAATTAACTATTTTAAAATGTATGACTCAGGGTATTTAGTACATTCACAGTTGTACAACCACCTCTCTCTAGTTTTAAAATTTCTTCACCACCTCATCAGTAATCACACTGAGTTCTCTCCTCCCCCATTCTCTGGCAACCACTAACTTACTTTGGGCTCTGTGGATTTTCCTCTTCTGCATTTTAACTTTTCATTTAGCATTTAAAAAAATATTTTATTTACTTATTTGACAGAGAGAGAGAGATCACAAGCAGAGAGGCAGGCAGAGAGGGAGGGGGAAGCAGGCTCCCTGCTGAGCAGAGAGTCAGGCTCCATCCCAGGAGCCTGAGATGATGACCTGAGCTGAAAGCAGAGGCTTTAACCCACTGAGCCATTCAGGTACCCCTCATTTAGCATGTTTTCGAGGTTCCTTCAAGTTGTAGTATTCCTCAGTATTCCTTTTTATGGCTATATTCCACTGTATGGATATACCTCAATCTGTTTATCCACTCTTCCACTGCATTTGGGATGAATAATGCTACTATGAGTATCTGTGTCCAGGTTTCTGTGTGGGTGTGTTTTCATTTTTCTTGGATTAGAATTGCTCAGTCACATGGTAATTCTATGTTTAGCCTTTTGAAGAACCACCAAACTGTTTTCTAGTAGTAGCCGCACCATTTTCTAACTATGAACAGCAATGTATGAAGAGTTCTCATTTCTCCACATTCTTGCTGACACTCATTTCCATAAAAAATACCTATATATATGTGTATATATACATATATATCTCTCAGTGACTGTGAAGTGGTATTTCATTGTGGTTCTGATATGCACTTCCTTAATAACCCAATATGTTGAACATCTTTTCACATGCTGACTGGCATTTTCTTTCTCTTCTTTGGAGAAAGGTCTATTCAAATCCTTTACCCTTTTTAAAAATTTTAAAGATTTATTTATTTTAGAGAGAGCGTGAGCAGGGGGTAGGAGCAGAGGGAGAGGAAGAATCCTCAAGAAGACTCCCTGCTGAATGTGAGCTCGACACAGGGCTCAACCCCATGACCCGGAGATCAAGACCTGAGCTGAAATCAAGAGCCAGCTGCCTAACCAACAGAGCCATTCCGGCACCACCACCCCACCCCAGCTCATTTTGAAACTGGGTTTTTGTTAGGTTGTAAGAATTCTATATTCTGGATACTAAACCCATTATCATATAAATGATTTGCACATCCTTTCTCCCATTCTGTAGGTCATCTATTCACTTTCCTGATGGATAAAAGTTCTTAATTTGTATGAAGTCTTTGTATCCTGCAACTTTGCTGCATTCGCTCATTAGCTCTAGTAGTTTTTTGGTGGATTCTATGGGATTTTCTACATATGGAATTATGTCACCTGGAAATAGTTTTACTTCTTTCCAATGTGGGTGCTTTTTCTTTTCGTTGCTCAAATGCTCTGCCAAGACTTCCAATACTATGTTGAATAGCAGTAGTAAACTTACAAATCCTTTTTTAAAAAAAATGTTTTTTAAATTTTAATTCAGTTAATTAACAATGTATTACTGGTTTCAGAGGTACAGGTCTGACTCATCAGTCTTATGTAGCATCCAGTGCTTTTTACATCACACGCCCTCCTTAATGCGTATCACCCAGTTACCCTACCCCCCACTCCCCTCCAGCAACCCTGTTTGTTTCCTATGATTAAGAGTCTTTTGGTTTGTCTCCCTCTCTAGTTTCATCTTGTTTCGTTTTTCCCTCTTTTCCCCTTTGATCCTGTTTTTTAATTCCATATAGTAAAAAAAAAAATAAATTCCATATATCAGTGAGATAACTGTCTGATTGACTAATTTCACTTAGCATAACAGCCTCTAGTTCCATCCACATCAGTGCTAACAGTAAGATTTCACTTTTTGATGGCTGCATATTGAATCCTTATCTTGTTCCTGATCTTTGCAGGGAAGCTTTCAGTCTTTCACCAAGTATGCTAGCTGTAGGTTTTCCATAGATACCCTTTTATTATGTTCTGCAAGTATTCCTAGTTTTCTTGAGTGTTTCTTCATGATAGGGCATTGAATTATGTCAAGTGCCTTTTTTGCATCAATTGATCATGTGGTTTTATTCCTTTGTTCTCTTAACATGGTGTATTACATTATATTCTTTTGAACTACCCTTGTATTTCTGTGATAAATCCCACTTGGTCATGGTGTTTAATCTTCTAAAATGTGCTGTTGGGGGAGGTGGCCCTGGGTGTTTCAGTAGGTTGGATGTCCAGCTTTTGATTTCAGCTCAGGTCATCTCAGGGTCCTGGGACTGAGCCCCAATCCAGACTCTTTGCTCAGCTGAGTCTGCTGGAGATTCTCTCTCCCCCTCTGCCCTTCCCCTCCACTCTAAAATAAATAAATCTTTTAAAAAATAAATGTGCTGCTGGATTTAGTTTGTGTTTTGTTGAAAATTTTTGCATCTATATTCATAAAGGGTATCAGCCTATGGTTTTTCTCCCTTATCTGTCTGCAGTTCACTTAATTTTAAATCCGTAACTAAGATGAAAAATAAGCCAATTCTGTAATTCTGAGCTGATCTTAGTAGTGACAAAGAATATTATCAAAAGAAATTTTGAGGGATGCTAGGTGGCTCAGTGGTCAAGCTGCTGCCTTTGGCTCAGGTCATGATCCCGGGGTCCTGGAATGGAGTCCCACACTGGGCTCCTTGCTCGGCGGGGAGCCTGCCTCTCTGCCTGCTTGTGTGCCTTCTCTGACAAATAAAATCTTAAAAAAAAAAAAAAATTTAAATCTTCCTGAAACATAAAATCCAAGACTTTAGTGATTTAAACTTGAGATTTTCTTGTGTGTACCATAGAGAATGCTGTATGGTTGGCATTGGAAAGAGGGGTTTGCCTAGGGTTCCATGATGGCTGGTTATTAGATAAAATAGTCATTTGGCCTCATGACTCCCTGTGATAGGTGGTCAGCATCTTGAGGAGGAAATGCGATTTGAAACATAGAACACGAAGGACATCTGTACCCTAAGAACAATAGGTTTTTCTTGACTTCCTTTTATGTTTCATTCCACCTTCCCACTGGAGAAAAAGTTAATTTTTAAAAATTCCTTCAATGTACTTCTGTACATGACCATCTATTATATTTCCTAGGCATTTAGAAACCTGGGGTTAAGAGCAAAAGCTGGCTGCCTAATTGTTTGCCCTGATAGTTCAAAGGTATTTTAACACCGACCCACATCAATTCCTATCTTTATTCAAACTGTTCCCTACCGGCCAGGGTAATGAGGGGAAACGGGCATGGAGGAGTATCTGCATAGCAACAGCTACATAGCAAGCTAGTGACTGAGCAGAACTGGCCCAGTTCTCAGGAGACCTCCCTCCTAAGCCACTGCCCTCCAGCTTACAGATTTATCAAAAATGAAGGCAAGAAAGCAAGCTTGGTCAAGCCTAGGAACAGAGTCTACTGCATAGCAGGGAAACCATTTTGCCCTTGCTGGCTGTGGAAGGCCCTGCGTAGACAGCCGCCAAGCCTTTCCCGCGGCTGACCCTGTGCAGGTGCAAGCAGAACACCCGCAATACAGACAGCCCAGACACCAGCAAAACAGTGAGACGAAAACCTTACATGTGGATGGGAAGGAAGGTATGCACATATGTAATAAAACCTGGTCCTCTGGGAATCTTTGTTAGGTTCTTTTTAGCTTGGACGATGGCCTGGTATGCTTTAGCAGTTTGAAGTACCTTCTCTGTCTAAACTCCTTTCTAGATGGCAGTGTTGGCTCATTCCTTCAGCTTCACATTTTTACACATGCCTACTATCCATGAGAAGCTATGAGAGCGGCATCAAGAGCCCACAGGCTCCAGTATCATTAGATGGAAGATCTGGAAGAGAGGCTGTTGCCAGACATGCAAACTACACAGATGCGGGCCAGGCACCTGCCCAAGCTCTGCCAGGATTTCAAGGAAGAAGGAACTGTTAGCTTCACCTTTACTGTGACCCTGATCTTCTGCTGGGGCCTTTCTTGCAGCCTGGAAACTGCAGGTGTGCCCTAGGGATGGGAATCTTCTTTGGGCTTGGCCATCCCGTCTAGCTGATCTTTCAGCTGTGCAAGGATGACTGGGTAGGGGGCTGCAAGGGTATCCCTAAGTCATTAGGTTGAGCCACAGGAAATTGTATTTGACCATTCTGACCTTTGAAAATGGCTATTTTGTGTGGTTCAACCTAAACTTTCGTAAGGGAAAAGAAAGACAAGAAACCGAAGCCCCAACTATTGTCTGCAGTAGATTCTATTTGATCTATTAGAAGCAGAATAGGTTTCCTAGAACATTAGTCTCCCAATTCGTTTTTTCATCTTTCATCTTGTTTAAGGTTCTGTTATGGGGTGAACCATGTCCTCCCAAAAGGCATGCTGAAGTCCTAATTCCCCTACCTCATAATGAGAACATATATGGAAATGGAGTGTTTTTAAGTAGGGTCCATGACCCCCGTGCAGGGCTTGAACTCATGACTCTGAGATCAAGACCTGAGCTGAGACCAAGAGTTAAATGCTTAACTGACTGAACCACCCAGGTGCCACAGAAATGGGATCTTCATCAAGGTAATGAGTTTATTTATTTTTTAAAAAAGATTTTATTTATTTATTTGACAGACAGAGATCACAAGCAGGCAGAGAGGCAGGCAAAGAGAGAGGAGGAAGCAGGCTCCCTGCTGAGCAGAGAGCCCGATGCGGGGCTCGATTCCAGGACCCTGAGATCATGACCTGAGCCGAAGGCAGCGGCTTAACCACTGAGCCACCCAGGCGCCCCAAGGTAATGAGTTTAAAGCAAGGTCATTAGTGTGGGCTCTACCAATGACTGGTGGCCTTATAAAAAGGGGAAATCTGGCCAGAGGGAAGATGATGGGAAGGCAGGAGTGATGCATCTACAAACCAAGGAACTGCTGAGGCTACCAGCAGCTAGGAGAGAGACTTGAGCAATCCCTTCCCTAGAGCCTAACTCTTGATTTTGTATTTCTGGTTCCAGAACTGTGAGGCAATGAGTTCCTCTGTGGTTTTAAATCACCCAATATGTGATACTTTGTCATGGCAGCCCTGATGTGAAGGTCTGAATGTTTGTTCCCGCCACTGCCTTCGTGTGTTGAAATCCTAACACCCAACGTGATGTTATCAGTAGGTGGGCTGTAGAGAAATATGTAATAAAGTGGAACCCTCGTGTGTGGTTAGTGTCCTAATAAAAGAGGATCTAGAGAACCTCTAGCCCTTCCTACCATGTGAGGACACAGTGAGAAGTCATCAGCTCTAAGCCAGTTAAGCTAGCCTTCACCAGGTGACTGTGCTGGTGTTTGATCCTTGACTTTCTAGGTTTAAGAGCTGTGAACAATAAATTTCCGTTGGTTATTTTGTTCTGTATTTTGTTATAGCAGCCTGAATGGATGAAGATACCTGGGAAGTAAATACAGGTTCCTTCCAGTGAAGATCAACTACGCTGTTGGTTAAGACACAACAGGACAGCTTACGTTGGTACAGCTATTTAATCCCTAGGATTCAGAGTTGAGGTATCATTCATTCCTAGGAACTAGTTGTGCTTCCTACTGTGGCCAAAAAGATTTTGTTCGGATATAATAAAGCTAGCTTTGTAATTTACCTCTCTCTCTCACACACACACACACACACACACACACCCCTTCCTTCGGTTTTCTGGCATTTTCTAGTTTGTGGTAAGAGTTTCAATATGAATTTTCTTCAGTCTGTAATGGGGAAGACACTATGCTTATGCAACCATAAGAAGCCCATTCAAATTTAGGAGAACCAGAACTTATTCTGAGGACACACAAAAAACTGCTGGTACTGTCACAGAGAGTCCTTCCGTGTTAAAAGAGTTTAGAAGGTGCAAACACCTCCTGGAGTTGTATTTCGAAGATTTGTTCAGGAAGATCAGTGTTAGCAGCCTTCACCTGCTGGGGGGGCCTCAAAAGTGGGTAAGCGGGGCAGGATCAGAGACACCAGCTTCTTCTGGAGGGAAGGAGAGCCCAGTGCAGGTTGGTGCAGAATGCACCAGAAACTTTTATGGCGAACTTTTTTTGGGATCCAATTTTACAAATAAGCCTAAACAAACAAAACAACAGAAGGTGATTATAAGCTGGCTGACTCCAGTCGGATGGGACTTCTCTGAGTAGAAATGTATACATAAGGAAAGGGATTTTCATTCATATTTGTACCTTCCCTCTTTGGGCCTACTCTCCTTTCTTAGCCAAATTAAGAGTCAGCTTTTGACTATCCCAACACAACAGCGCCTCCAGGAACCGTCCGCTCCCACTTGGGTCATTTTCATGGTTCATTACCACTTCCATTAGAGAGAGTCAGGAAGTGAAAGGAGGTGAAATTACAACTAAGTCATATGGAACCTTTGATACTGAAAGCTTTAGGGAGACAGGACATATAAACCACAGCCTGGAATGGAGTCTTTAAATTTGCTATGGATTCAAATTATTCAGGATCCTATTCCTGCTTCTTTTACCCATCATTTCTGCAAACAGCTACTAACTGGCAGGGGGTGGGGAGGAGGAATAAATATTAAGACACAAAAAGGAGTAATTGTAAAGGAAAAAAAATTAATAAACACAACTACATTAGTGTGAAAAAAAAACAAACTTCCATTCATAAAAAAGATACTTCAGAGCAAATAAAAGAAAACTTACATACTGGAAGGTGAGGCTTGTATGTCCAACAAAAACACTAGTTTAATACAAAATAAAGAAAGAACTCCTATAAATCAGGTAAAAAAAACAATAGAAGAGGCTGAACAAATAGGAATTTTACAGAATGGGAAACTAATATAGTAGAGAAATAATATGATGAAATGCTCATCTTCATGGGTGATTAGGAAAATGCAAATCAAGATCACACAAAAATAACATTTTACAACCATTTCACTGGCAAAAATCCAGAAGTCCAACTTTACCAAATGCTAGAGAGGACAGGGCTCAACGGAATCTCATATATTGCTGGTGGGAGTATAATTTATTAACAGCTTTAGAAAACAAGCTAGTTTCCTCTCTGAAGCTGAACACTCCCATACTCTACAACCCAGAAATTCTACTACCTATATGCCAAGCTCTTGCCCGTGTACACCACCAGAATGCTCACAGCAGCCCATTCACGAGTCCAAGGCCCATGGGAGACTTGAGTGGCTCAGTCGGTTAGTTGACCAACTCTTGGTATCAGCTTAGGTCATGATCTCAGGGTCCTTTGATTGGCCCCAGGCTGGGTGTAGAGTCTGCTTAAGATTCTCTCTCCCCACCCTGCCCCCCACCCTCTACTCTCCCTGCCTCTCTTTAAAAAAATAAAGTAAAATAAAAATAAAAAAGAATCCAAAGCCCAACATCAGAAGAGGATATAAATCCACTGTGGTATAGTAACACAATGGAGTATCACTAAGTAGAAAAAACGAGGAAACTACATGCCAACAACAGAATGAACTTCAGAAATGTGAAGCTGAATGAAAAGACCATCAACTCTCAGAAAAATACATACAGTGTGTGATCTTTTTACAAAGTTCAGAACAACTAAACTGTACATTCCTTAAGTACACACACATATATATTCTTGATAAAACTTATTAAAATAAAAACTAGGTATAAGCAAATATAACTTTTTTTTTTTTAATTTATTTGACAGAGAACATAAGCAAGGGGAGTGGGAGAGGGAGAACAGGCTTCCCGCCAGAGCAGGGAGCCCGAAATCAGGGCTCGATCCCAGGATCCTCGGATCATGACCTGAGCTAAAGGCAGACACTTAAAGACTGAGCCACCCAGGCGCCCCTAACATTTTATGTTTATTATACTTCAAAAACCTCAGGAAAGCAGGAGGATGAGATGGGAAAATAATTAGATAGAAAGATGATAGTAGGATTCTGATTCTTGGCTGATGGTAGGTTTTCAGAGTGTTTCTTATTAAACTGAAAAATACTTTAGTGAATAAAGAAATAAAAGATGACTGTTTCATGCATCAATGATGCCTACTGTGTCCTAACTCAAAGATTCTGATTAAGCCAAATGTGGACATCTGAGGTCCATTAAATAAAACGGAACAGGGGCGGCCTGGGTGGCTCAGTGGGTTAAGGCCTCTGCCTGTGGCTCAGGTCACAATCCCGGGACCCTGAGATCGAGCCCGGGATTGAGCCCCGCATCAGGCTTTCTGCTTGGCGAGAAGCCTGCTTCCCCCTCTCTCTGCCTGCCTCCCTGCCTACTTGTGATCTATCAAATAAATAAATAAAATCTTAAAAACAAAAAACAAAAACCAGAACAGAAACAAACAAAAAGCACTGGATATCTTAATTAACTCGTCTACCAGCTTAAGCTAAGGAATGTAAGGCTTCAAGGGCTCCTCCCTTGCAAAGGCCCAGTCAGTCGAGGGGCCGTGAGTGCGCAGGGAACCACTTGTGAACAGCTTAGAGAGACCACAGAGGGAAGGGACCTGCATGTCCAGACAGCAGCAGCAGTAGCAGCAATGCTGCAGTTTCTTTCCTCTTTTTAAATAAAGACTCACATTTGTACCCAATTCTGCATTCTTTACACTGTTCAAGTTTTAGGTGCCACGAAACCTAGCTCTTGTCCTGCTAATCCACTGACATAATCATGCCACAAGCTACACACAAGGGCCTATGGTGGCCTCTCCCTCCAACCTACCTGGTCCTCCTCCCAGAGGAAACCAAAGTTTGTGTGGCACTCCTGAAGGTCTATTCAACACAAGAATATACAAATACTTCCCCCTCTCTCCCACTTTTTACCTTGAAATGTCAAGCTGCCAGAAAATTGTGAGACTAGTACAAAGAATGGTCTCCTCTGGCACCACTGGAGTTTAACTTGCCAAAATGTGTGTAAAATGACAACATACGAAGTTACTCACACTGTTATTTCTAAGAGCAAGAGACTAGGAAAACATTCATGTCCAAGATCTTCAATTCCAACCAACATCACAGCATTCATTCTAGTTTTCTCTTTCCGTATCTGGAAATCCCTTCTCTGACAGTAAGGCACCTGGCTCCCCTCTCGGCAGCCAGCCTGTATAGATGCCACCGTCCCACAAGGCTCTGACACCCTGCACTGGGCCACCTGCCCTTCATTCCACTCGGGCTCCAACATGGTGCTAAGCCATCATAGCCAGACCTCACCATAGCCATACCTCACCGCAGCCTTTGGTCAATCCCAAGCCTATCTTGCCCACTCTACCTAATGGCTTTTGGAATAAATTATTCAGGAAGGAGGGAAGGAGTAAAAGGGAAAGAGGAAGAAAAGGGTAAGAGAATGTATTTTCTGTATTAATGATAATGATACCACATTCACAGTCCTGTATCTTGGGGTTTTCATTCAATATATATTAATGAGATAGCCCCATAGCTAAAGAATTTCCTTATTATTTATGGTACCATAACATTCCACAAAATTTCTTGTGGCACACAGAAAAATGGTTGCTCAACCAGTCTCCTACTGATAGGTATCTGTGTTCTGCCAATCCTTTGCTCTCCCAAGTATCTTTACAAGAGTAACACAATTACTGTGATAGTAGAGCAACATATACATTGTAATTTTGCTCATTTTAGTACACCTGTGGGATAAATCCTAGAAATAAGTGAAAAAGAGTACAATGACTATGTAGGGGTGTTTGTTTTTTGTTTTTAGATTTTATTTATTTGACAGAGAGAAACACAGTGAGAGAGGGAACACAAGCAGAGGGAATGGGAGAAGGAGAAGCAGGCTTCCCACTGAGCAGGGAGCCCCACATGGGGCTCGAACCCAGGACTCTGGGATCATGACCTGAGCCGAAGGCAGATGCTTAACGACTGAGCCACTCACGTGTCCCATGACTTTATAGTTTTGGTAGATTTTTGCAAGTAGCTCTCAACCAGTGTTTAAGAATACCTTTAACTTTTATTTTTACATGATAGGGAACTAAGAATTTCTGGGCATTTGTGGGTTATAAAGCCAAAGCAAAACAAAAACAAAAACAAAACCCAACCACTTCCAAGTCCCCAAACACAAAACCCAAGAAACTAAACCAAACCAAAAAAAGACATAGTAGCAGTTTCTTACTTGTTGCCTCAGAGTATAGAGTCTTTTCATCCACACTTTGGACATTACAGGAAACAAACAGTTTCCTTCCTTCAATTTTATCAAGCTGGCTATTTATCACAACAACAGAACAAAGGGGGATAGGCCTGCAGGAAAAAAAAAAAAAAGGAGACAAAATTTGTTTTTATTAAATTTATATAACACTGAAATGACCAAGTGCTTGTGAAGTGCTGGAAATCTCTGATAGCTGGTATCAGCATGTGTCAGATAGAACTACCTTCTCAGATCAGACACCCCTACCCTGGGCTGAACCCAGGCTGCCCTTGATGTTAGCTTCAGAGACCCTGAGGGATTCCAGCTTTTCAATGGCACAGGCTGTCCCATCTGAAGACCCAGAGCAAACTCTGAAGCATACTGGAATCCTTTAAAGAAATGAAAACAGGGCCACGGGAGGTCTCATTTTCTATCATAATCCAAATTTCTCACCCAATCCCCTTTAGAGTGACTGTCACTAGAAAGACACCCAATAACAACAAACTGCAGGTAACAGCTTAATGTACTAAGCTAGGGCCATCCAAGAGAACTTTCCATAGTAACAGAAATGTCCCACCTCTGGTGTAGTTGTCCACTACAGAAGCCACCTTACAATGAATACCCAAGAGGAACTGCTGTGAGTTAGAAACTGAATCTTTAAATTTAATAAATTTGTATTTCATTTTAAATAGCTACACATGACCAGTGGCTACAGTGGCCTTTGGGAATCCTGGAGACAGAGTGCCATGATGAAAGAGGTACCTTTTCAAAGGTGAAGTGTTACTTGGCAGAAATGTAACGTGGAGCAGGATGGGGTCTCTGCTCCTACAGTGCCACCACAGAAAGGAACTACTCCAGGTGGACGGGAAGTCATCACAAGTGATTACCTCTGCCCTGGTTTTGCTCCCAATTAGCTTTTCCTGAACCTCCTGACAGAACAACCTAATTCCACTTTTATTACTTTAAACATATTTAAATATATTCTTTATCATGTAGAAAAACCATCTCTAGGATCTAATTTTATAGTATAAATAGTATAAAACTATTTGTTTAATGTCAATGTATAAAATATATATATACTGTATAATATATTTAAGTATAAATGTATAGTAAAGTGTATATATATAAATGTATAAAATAAAGTCAATGTAAAAAACCACTGACTATATGTAAAGATGACCATTTTTCCCAAGTTGATTTTTAAGTTAATGCAACTGCTATCAAAATCACATTTTGTTTTTTGGTAGATTTTAGCAAATTTATTCTAATTTTCATTTGATTCATTCAAATGATACAGAGGTGGCTGGTAAGACACAGGATTATGTAAGAGAAGGTATGACGACAGTTTGGATGAGGAGTTAAAAATCTCAAATACAATTAGGAATAAAGGAAACTACCTCAACGTAATAAAAGCCATGTAAGAAAAGCCCTCAGCTAACACCACCACTCTATGAAGACAGACTGAAAGCTTTTCCTCCTAGATCAGAAACACAACAAGGATGCCTACTTCTGTCACTTCTATTCAACAATTCCACTTCTATACATTAACAATGAACAATCAGAAAAGAAAATCAAGAAAATAATTATATTTAAAGTAACAGAAAAATAAAATACTTAGGAATAAACATAACCAAGAAGGCAAAAAAAACGTGTACACTGCAAACTACAAAGCCCTGTTAAAAGAAATTAAAGACAGAAATAAATGGAAAAAGTATCTGTGCTCATGGACTAGAAGAAAATACTAGTAAGATGTCAGTAGTATGCAAGCCAATTTACATATTCAATGCAATCTTAGAAAATCCCAGTAGCTTAATTTTTTTGCAGAAAAAAGAAAAATCCATCCTAAAATTCATAGTATTCTCACGGGACCCTGAATGGCAAAAACAGTGTTGAGGGGTGGGGAAGCAAGCTCCAAGTCTCACACTTTCAGATTTCAAAACATATTACAAAGTAATAAAAACAGTGTGGTACTGGCATAAAGACAGACATACAGACCAATGAAATAGAACAGAGAGCCCAGAAATAAACCCTTTCATCTTGGTCTAATGATTTTCATTAAGAGCATTAAGACCACTCAATGGACGGTGCCCCGGTGGCTCAGTTGGTTAAGCGTCTGCCTTCCCAGGTCAAGTTCCTGGGACCAAGTCCTGCATCAGGCTCCCTGCTCAGCGGGGAGTCTGCTTCTCCCCTTTCCCTCTGCCTGCACCCCCTACTCGTGCTCTAACAAATAATATCTTAAAAAAAAAATGCAAATCAAAGCACAATCATGTATCACCTCATACCATTAGGATGGCTACTATCCAACAAAAGCAAAAACAAAATATCCAAGATAACACAGGCTAGCAAAAAGATAGGCTGCCGATGGGAATGCAAAATGATGCAGCTGCTATGGAAACTTGTACAGTGGTTCCTCAAAAATTAAAAATAGAGCTACCATGTAATCCAGCAATTCTATTTGCTGTTTAGTACTTACTCAAAAGAACTAAAAGCAAGATTTCATGGAGATATTTGCATACTCACGTTCATTACAGCATTATCTGTAATAGGTCAGCAGTGGCAACACCCCAACTATTCAATGATGGATGTATGGATAAACAAAATGTGATATATACGTGATGGCATATTATTCAGCCTTAAAAAAGAAAAAAAAAATCCTGGGATACCTGAGGCTTAGTTAAGTCTCCCAACTCCTGATTTCAGCTCAGGTCATGATCTCAGGGTTGTGAAATCAAGCCCTGTACTTGGCTTGGCACTCAGCGGGGAGTGTGCTTGAGATTCTCTTCCTCTCCCTTTCTTTCTCTGTGTATCTCTCCCACCTGCTCTCTCTCTCATATATATATATATATATATATATATATATATATATATATATCAATCTTTAAGGAAAAAAGAAAGAAAGAAAAATCCTGTTACATGCTACAACATGGACAAAACATGAGGACATTTTGCTAAAATAAGCCAGTTACAAAAAGAGAAAATGTTGTATGGAGTCCAGATATATATATATATATATTAGTCAATTCATAGAAACAGAAAGAAGAATGGTGGATGCCAGGGGTTATAAGGACAGGAAAATAGGGAGTTAAGGTTTAATGGGTATAGGGCCTCAGTTTTGCAAGATAAAAAAGTTCTGAAGATTAGTTTCATAACAATATGAATATATTTCACACTACTCAAAAAAATGTTAAAAATATAAGGCACAGGGGCATCTGGATGGCTCAGTCATTGAGCATCTGCCTTTGGATCTGGTTGTGAGATCCTGGGATCCTGGGGATCAAACCCCGCCAGGAGACTCCCTGCTCAGCAGGAAACCTGCTTCTCCTTCTCTTACTCCCCCTGCTTGTGTTTCCTCTCGCTGGGTTTCTGTCAAATAAATAAATAAATAAAATCTAAAAAAAAAAAATATATATATATATATATATATGGCACAAAGCCCATTAAATCTAATCCACTGTGGGGATCCCTGGGTGGCCCAGTCAGTTAAGCATCTGCCTTGGGCTCAGGTCATGATCCCAGGGTCCTGGGATTGAAACCTGCTCCTTGCTCAGCAGGGAGTCTGCTTCTCCCTCTGCCTGCTTTGCTTGCCACTCCCCCTGCTTGTGCATGCTCTGACAAATAAATAAATAAAATCTCTAAAAAAAAATTTAAAATACTATAAAGTAAGATACCAAAAAAACTAAATACCATGTGAACTCATAAACTTACTAAATGTTAAGAATTTTCCAGCTATGACACAGAAATGGCCCAGCAGCAAGGTTATCCTGCCCACCATGAGAACACATCTAATATTTTCCTAGTCTTCTGCACTATTCTCCACTCAAAAGAAATCAGCTATCTTTACAGAGTAGCTACTATACATCTTGGCATAGATACACCTCGTTGTTGCTAAAATAAAAGTAATGATAATAACAACACTAATAATAATAATAATAAGCAGCCAACACTGAGTACTTATGTGGCCAGGTATTGTTTTAAGTGCTCTACATGCATTCACTCATTTACAGCTCATAATGACCCTATATTTATGGTGGGTATTATTAACCTCTTTTTAAAGATGATGAAATTAAACAGAGAGGTTAAGAAACCTGTCCAGGGCCATGCAGGTAGTAAGTGGCAAAAGGGGCATTTGAACCTGCTCCAACGTCTGTCCTCTTAACCACTACATTATACTGTCACTCTGGAGATAAAAGTACTTAAAATTCCATCTGGAAAGAACTGAAAGGGCAGGACCTAGGTCCAAAGAAACTCCTAACAGGCCAAATGCAATTTAAGCTGTCGGGGACCGCCTCCGGCCGGGAAAATCCCCGCCATTACAAGATGGCGTTGGCTCACTGCCAGCAAAATACGCTGCAAGTGAACACCGAATTTTCTGGTGAAGCCCACCTAAAGGAGGACATAGTCATTGGCTGTTTCAAATTTAATCAGCATAGTAACAGGACTCTCATTGGCTCTCCCCATTGTTTGGCCCCTTATTGGTCACCTTGTTCACTGATTGGTCATGTAAACATACATAAGTGTGTGGACTTGGGGAAATAAAGAGAGAGAAGATAGATCTGAACCGGGGCTTCTTGTCGTCCTTGTGGGTCGAGGGCGACAAAAGCACAGAAAAGAGTGTGATAATTATGACTATGTTATGGAAAGCCAGGAGTCCCTAATGATTCTGAAAAAAGGGAAAAATTAACTCAAGAACTATAAAACTATAGCTGTAATTAAAAAATAAGGATAGCTATAATTGGATAGGTTTAATTTTTTAAGCAGTTTACATATAGAGAACAATGAAGATAAAAGAAAGGTCATGGTTAACAGCTGAGCTGACAGGTGAAAAGAACACCTATGCACATTGGTGGATTTACACCCAGACAACTGCCATTTGGGGGTTTATGTATGTCTCGCACAATCTAAGAGCCCTCATTAACCCTCTCCCCACATCAACAGGCAGAGAACTGTCAGGAAGCCAAACAATTCCAGAAAATGCAGGAATGGTACCCTTTACAGAAAGGACTGATTTCAGAAAAGAACCAAGTAGAAAGAAGGCAAATGTGTTGCCCAACTGAGTATCTCTGAAAGAGAAAGCTAGCTTCCATAAGAAGCATTTCCTTTACCGTGTGCACACCAATCTCTGTCTCAAGGTATGCTGCCTGATCCAGGACATGTAAGAACCAGGTAATACCCAGGAATTTACCTTCTAAAATTGATGTTGAGATTGGCAGTCATGACAGCTCCCCCAGTTAAAACTGCACACATACCAACAGTAGAATCAATCATGGTTGCAATGGCACCTCCGTGAAGGAATCTAGTTACAAGAGAAAAAAAAGAAAAACGTTTTCAGGAAGGTCTAAAAACAGAGCCTCTGGAGAGAAACTACCCAAGCACATCTCCATATAATTTACTTATGAAAGGTCCATTTGGTCCATGTTCAATGAACTCAAATATCCACGTCCACAGATTTATTTCATTCTTAGCATAATACTATAGTGTTGCTAATACACCAGAACTTAATGGTAATCGGATACCAAATCATTTGTTTTATTTAACTGTATATAACACTGTTTAAAAATATAAGAAATGCAGGGGCGCAAGGATGGCTCAGTTGTTATGTGGCTGCCTTCGGCTCAGGTCATGATCCCAGGGTCCTGGGATCAAGGCCCACATCAGGCTCTCTGCTCAGCGGGAAGCCTGCTTCTCCCCTCCTACTCCCCTGCCCCACCCCCCCCACCCCCCGCCCGTGTTCCCTCTCTCGCTGTGTCTTTCTGTCATATAAATAAATAAGGGATCCAGCCCTCCGTAGGGCTCTCTGCTCGGCGGGGAGCCTGCTTCCTCCTCTCTCTGCCTACCTCTCTGCCTACTTGTGATCCCTGTCTGTCAAATAAATAAATAAATAAAAATCTTTAAAAAATATATAAAACAATAAAATCTTTTAAAAAATGTAGGAAGGGCAGATCAACAAAGAAAAATAAATTAAAAATTGGAAGGCCTATAATGCCACCATCTAGTGACAAATCAGCTAACATGTTAATGATACTCTCTTGTCCTCATACTTTTGAAATTTAGTATTTATAAACATCTTTCCATGTCAATAAATATGTATCTACACTGCCACTTCAATGCCTTTATTGTAGTCTATGGATATGTATGACTACAAGCTAGCCATCTTTCAGATGCTACTAATCAATGGGATGCTATCATTCTTACCCAGGTATTCCTTGCAGGTAAGGACCTCCTTGCAATATGCAAGCTGTCCTGTTTTCAACATGATTATGGAACATCGCATATTCAAACCCCAGACCTTCCTCAAGGCTTCTGGGAAAGAGCCGAGCCTGTGACAATGATTCTTCTTTCACAGGCTTTGCATCTGTAGGGAAATGAGGTGGATGAGCATATGAGAAAACAGGATGAGAAAGATGCCCTGACAGAGCTAAGCATCTGTACCGTGCAAGAACCACGTTAATGGATGACTGATTAAAACGTCAACGAGGTATAAAATTAGAGGGAATGGGAGCATCCCACAGAAACAGAATATAGGGTCTTGGGGCACCTGGGTGGCTCAGCGGATTAAGCCTCTGCTTCGGTTCGGGTCATAACCCCAGGGTCCTGGGATGGAGCTCCGCATCAGGCTCTCTGCTCAGCGGGGAGCCTGCTTCCCTCCCTTCCTCTGCCTGCCTCTCTGCCTACTTGTGATCTCTCTGACAAATAAATAAATATAAAATCTTAAAAAAAAAAAAAAGAATATAGGATTTTTGTCCTTACGGACTTAACAGTCTAATTGGGGACAGAGTAAACATAAATGAAATCAAAACGAAGTACTTACTCACACATGGCAATCAGGAAATAGAGCAGATCAATGCTGAGGGTACACTAAATGAAACAGTAAATAAGGTACAAAGTCTTCTTGGAACAAGTACGGCTTAAATGGGATTTAAAGAAAATTAAGTGTTAACAGTAGGGAGGTTTTCTCTGCAGAAGTGAGTCTAGCCTCAGCAGAAGAAAAGTTATCATACTGAATCAAAATCAGGTCCAGTTCAGTTGAATATTCTGTGTGACTAGGACTCTAAGGCCCCAGATTCTGGGTTAGAAGCATTAAGGTTAGTAAAATCAAATTAGTGAGTTGTAATCAGACTTTAAAAGAAATAGAATGCTTCACATATATCCCAGGCAATAAACAGTATTCTTATTTAGACACGCTTTTTCAGTTACACATCTGTGCCCAAGTTGTGTGTTAGTGGGCTGCGAGTCAAAAAACACAGGTCACTTCCAAGCAAAGACTGAAAGCTATTGTTCTGAAGGCAGGACGTGTTTAAACTTACACACCAATGTTAAGATTTAATTCCCCAATTAAATCTTGGGTGACTCAGTGGGTTAAAGCCTCTGCCTTCGGCTCAGGTCATGGTCCCAGGGTCCCAGGATGGAGCCCCGCATTGGGCTTTCTGCTTAGCGGGGAGCCCGCTTCTTCCTCTTTCTGCCTGCCTCTCTGCCTACTTGTGATCTCTGTCTGTCAAATAAATAAATAAATCTTTGAAAAAAAAAAAAAGGTTTAATTCCCCAAACTCTACTTTGTCGGCTCATCATGATTTGCCATGCCTAACACTAATTTCTTTTGTTACTAAACTTGTATTTACAAAGTTTGAAAAGGATATGAGATGAGACTACTTGGGAGAAGAGGGGAGAATGCCTTTATTTTAGGCCATGAACATCCCCTGGGGCAGGTACCCTTTTAGACTCTGTCCGCTCTACAAGTGGCATACATTGTGTATGCACACACTATACACACTCTAGTGGTTGTGGAGAAAATTAAGGAAGCCAGACAGTTAAAATGGAGGACCAATATCATAGGAGTTGGGAAAAGTGAGTTCTTTGCCTAGAACTTGTTCAATCCTCCACACTCTATCCAGGCAGTGAGGAAATAAACCTCAATGACTCGGAGAGCCATCTAACTCTGACACTGGAACTTCAGTTACTAAGCAACAAACCCTTCTAATTTTTTACTTAAGAGTTCAAAATTTCTGGGGCGCCTGGGTGGCTCAGCGGGTTAAGTCTCTGCCTTCGGCTCACTTCGGATGAGTTTGGATCCCAGAGTTCTAGGATCAAGCCCCGCATGGGGCTCTCTGCTCAGCAGGGAGCCTGTTTCCCCCTCTATCTCTCCCTGCCTCTCTGCCCATTTGTGATCTCTCTCACTGTCAAATAAGATCTTAGAAGAAGGGACGCTGGGTGGCTCAGTTGGTTGGACGACTGCCTTCGGCTCAGGGCGTGATCCCGGAGTCCCGGGATCGAGTCCCACATCCGGCTCCCAGCTCCACGGGGAGTCTGCTTCGCTCTCTGACCTTCTCCTCGCTCATGCTCTCTCTCACTGTCTCTCTCTCTCAAATGAATAAATTAAAAAATCTTTAAAAAAAAAAAAAAAGATCTTAGAAGAAAAAAAAAGTTCAAAATTTCTGATCTAGATTACCAAACCCTGAGGTTACCTCACAGAAATGAGAAAACAAAGATGCAAAGTAAGTTCTGTTAGAAATGCAGACTGTCAGGCTCTACCCTGACCTACTGAAGTGCGGTCTGCATTTTAACAAGACTCTCAGGTGCCTCATATTCATGTTCAAATTTGAGAGGCACTGGCCTTTTAAAACACATGATAGCAATGATGGTAGCAGGAGTGACATGATTGGACTTGCATTCTGAATCACTCTGCCAGCTGGATGAAAGGAGGGATTGATGACGATGAGAAAGATGAGTGGAAGACCACTGAAACACTACAAAATCATGGTCACCAGCTTATTCCCTAGGTGAGGTGACTGTCCCCAGTGTTAGAGAGAGATGATGCAGCTAGATTCGTCCAGGGTTGGGGTTTTCGTAGATGAGTAGGACAGAAGTTCAGACAAATGAGGTCAAAGAATTGCTTCTGTGAGCCTTAAGCAAGCAAGATGGAAGGAAGACAACCATGGTCAGGAAACTGTCTAAATGTGTGAATGTGGAGGCTGTTAACTTGTTGCAGACAAGGCTCAGGATGTCTCCGGCTTGTACAGCTGGGGCTGGGTAAAGAGTTCACAGCTGACAGGAAGCTAAGTGAACTGAAATGATGGGGACTCAGATGGTGAACCAGGTATTGAAATACTCTGTGAGGGAGAGGTTGGCAGAGGACAGCCAACACAGAGGGTGACAATGTCAGACGGTAGAAACCCCGTTCAAAGGGCACACACTTGTTACCCACACTTTCCTGTGTGGATAAGGAAATATGGGTTGAAAGCAAGTGTGGGTAACAAGGAGAACCTCTGAAAGACTCCGCATATAGACACCCCCCCCCAGCCATTGATTAACTAACTGCTTCTTGCCTTTCTGTAACCGCTTGGCTTTTAGGGGGTGATACTGGTCTCCTGTTTAAACAGGATACCTTATGCGCATAGTCACGTAGGCAAGGGGGGTCGCCTAGGTACGTGGGCCTAGTCACGTAGGCAGGATGTTTCTCTGCTGAGTAATAAGGTCCAACTCCCCCTCCTCACTCCCCCTCCCCGCCTTTTTCTTCGCGCGCGGGGGGTCCTCCAAAGCCAATCCGCAAACACCAAGTATGCCTTTTCTAAATGTTCAGATTGTAAGCCAATCAGCTCTGCCCCATCCAAAACTTGTTTGAATCTGTCCATAAAAATCCTGCACCACCCCAGCCTGGTGTGCTCAGCTAGCAGGAGCTGCTGACCACCCACAGGCGCCTGCGCTACAATAAAGAACCTCTTGCTGTTTGCATCCTGTGGCAGTGTTGAATTCTTGGGTAAGGGGATCCGCGGGTCTTACACCTCCAAGTCCCCCGCACCAAATTCAGATATAGTAAAGTTTCAGGCAAGAACCATGAGCCATGTGGGAAAGGAGCCCTGGAAAACACTGATATTTAAGGAGCAGGGAGTAGAGAGAGAAGACTAGTCAGAGAGATTTGTGAAAGCCAAGAGAGAAGTTCCAAGGAAATTGAGATCAACAGAGAGGTCAAGTACTGTAAGGGCCAAAAAAATGCCCTCCAGGGCACCTGGGTGGCTCAGTGGGTTAAGCCGCTGCCTTCGGCTCAGGTCATGATCTCAGGGTCCTGGGATTGAGTCCCGCATCGGGCTCTCTGCTCAGCAGGGAGCCTGCTTCCTCCTCTCTCTCTCTCTGCCTGCCTCTCTGCCTACTTGTGATCTCTCTCTGTCAAATAAATAAATAAAATCTTTAAAAAAAAAATGCCCTCCAGATTTGGTATTTAGGTCACTAGTAGTTTAAGTAAAGAAACTTCCATAGAGCTGTTAGGGGAGAAGCCAGATCACACTGTTAAAGACATTCAACTGTGTGACAGGATAAAGAGCTAGAATGGAGTTAGTAATACAAGTTACTAATTTTCCCCTTTATTTGTAAAACAAAGTAATTCTTATTTTTCTCTATTGGCAGTTCTATAAAGAAACTTGTGAACTCTACCATTTTTCTAGGTTAAAACTGGTTTTATTTTTCTTTCCTTCGTTCTTTCAACAAATGCTGAGGTACCTACCATGAGGAAATGGAGGCAAGGAATAACTTGCTCAAGATCATACAGCTTTTAACTGTGGAACCCAACTGGAACCCATACACTAAATTTCAACAGTAAAGTAGGAAGCTGTCAGCTTCTGGATGGTGTCCAAAGCCATGTGAATGAATGGGGTTACCAACAGAGTAGCTGAGATGTGGGGCACCCTAACATGAAGAGTTAGAGGACAATGAGGAACCAGCAAAAGACATGGAGAGGAAAGGACCAATGAGGCAGGGGAGTGTGAGGTCTTGGAAGCTAAGTAGGGGAGTGTGCAGCCTTGGAAAGGAGGCACTGGCTGTGCCAAAAGCTGAGAGGTCACTGGTTAGCATCGTAAAGGTCACTGTGCCCTTGACAAGATTAGTTTCAATGAAGTGATAAAATTCTGACTGGAGTGGGTTCTAGAGCAACTGGAAGAGAGAAAGATAGAGTTGTGGCATGTCTGGCACTGATGACAAAGACCCAGCACAGTGGGAGGTCTGTAAGTAGGCCAAAGGAGGGGGGGATACAGTGCACAGAGACAAGGCTTGGCTCCCCTAAGAGGAGCCGTTAACAGGAAAAACAGGACAAAGCAGAACACCAGGCACAGATGCAGGGAGTGGATAAATGAGGCAGAGGGTGGATGGAAGTTCTTTTCTGAATGCTTTTACTTTCTCTTAGGGTTACAGGAGGCAGATCAACTGAAAGCAAGGCTTGAGAAGGTAGGATATAGTCTTCTAGGACAGCAGGAGCATGAGCAGATAGGCAAAAATGAAAAATGCTTCTCAGGCAGCATTAAGGGCCTACTCAAGGTTATTTTGTAAAAAGTCCTACTAATCCCGGGCGTCTGGGTGGCTCAGTCAGTTAAGCGTCTGCCTTCAGCTCAAGTCATGATCTCAGGGTCCTGGGATTGAGCCCCACCCCACCCCCACCCACATCAAGTTCCCTGCTCCACCAGAAGCCTGCTTCCCCCTCTTTCCTTCTCCCTTTTCCTCTCTCCTCACCCCCAACTTGTGCTCTTTCTCTCTCACAAATAAAGAAAATCTTAAGAAAAAACAATCAAACAAAACCCTATCACAATCCCCAAATTATCCTCAGGGATGAGTTTGGATGACTAAAAGATGATGAGTAAATTAGGAAATACCTGTATAAGCTCTGTTTACCATCTGTTTACTAAGACCTATTCTAGAACTACAGTACTTAGGGCAGCAGAAATGCTCAAAAGATAGTTATCAAAGGAAAAAATCCTGGATTTGCAAATAAGCAGCCTAGAAGGTCTTTATAGGCTGACTCAAAAAATGAAGAATATATTAGGTATATACATAAACTTCAGTAAGGTTCAAAGATTTGGCCACGTAGGTGCAGAAAAAGGGAGACCAACAGTTCACACAAACACCACAGGGTGTTTAGCTGACTCTTAGTGGAAAGTGGGACATGGCTACCCACCTACTGCTAGTATCTTATTCTAAACTGAAAGGATATAAATGGCTTCAAACTTAGTTCTGGGAAACACACACTAAGAATTCTGAGAAACTGGAACATGTCCTGGAAAAAGCAACCAGGCTTATAGAACAAACTGAAATGTCCTCTGGGAAAAATACCTGAAAAAACAGAGAAGAGAAGCCTGGCAATAAGAACTGTCCAGCACAGGTGCGAGATGCATATATCTAACTTCTACACCAGAAAAGGATGTGAAAGGATGCTTACTCTATGTGTTCCTAGATTGGCTCCTCTGGGACCTCTTCCTTCCTACTGCTTCTGTCTTCTTTTGTCACCTTCTATCTTCCATTCAGTTCCCTGAATCCTTGATAAGTCCCCTACTTCAAACTCCTGCCTCTCCAAACCTTCTCCACCCCAGCCAGATTTTCCCTTCCCACTTTACCCCCTTAGTTCCTTACAGCCACCTGAGCCCCCTCTACTGGGGGCTCTCCGGGGACCCAGATGATGAGGGAGCACGGGGCTGGCTGAAGACAAAGCAAAAACTGGCGCCTTGCACCCCCCTCTCCATCTGCTCCCCCTCTGTCTTATGTGTAGCATCCCTCAGGCAGCCCTGACAGCCATGAACAATAAGCAAATAGTTAACTTGCAGAGCTCACAATCCTGCTAGACAGGTGTCTCCCTTGGCTTACAAATGTCCTAAATCTCACTAACAAAGACGATTGATAGCAGGATTGTGATACCCCACCAAAAAGTCTCCCAACTATCTTAATGTTAATGGCTGGTCTAAAGACAACATTGATCCACAGGCAAGGCCTCCGGTAGGCCTGAGACATCCTGGCACCTTGTAGGCCCTCTTTAGCATATGAACACTCTACTGAAACCTCCCTTACCTTCCCCCAACCCCAGGGTACATAACCTGCCATCCCTCACAACCCGGGGCGGCCGCATCTCGGCCTGCCCACGGGTCCTGTACCCGTGCTCTAATAAACCACCTTTTTGCACCAGAGATGTCGTAAGAATTCTTTCTTTAGCCGTCGGCTCCGAACCTCACCCCACCGAACCCGACCTAGGTTCTGGGACTTCATCACAGAGATCCCAGGCAACTCTCTGAGACTGCAAAGAAAAAAAGGAGCTATTTGGACATGGGGCAAATGAAAAACTCTTCGAAGTCTTCTACACAGGGACGCCTGGGTGGCTCAGTAGGTTAAAGCCTCTGCCTTCGGCTCAGGTCATGGTCTCAGGGTCCTGGGATCGAGCCCCGCATCGGGCTCTCTGCTCAGCAGGAAGCCGGCTTCCTCCTCTCTCTCTGCCTGCCTCTCTGCCTACTTGTGATCTCTGTATGTCAAATAAATAAATAAATAAAATCTTTAAAAAAAGTCTTCTATACAAATGTTTGTAAAAAGCTTTAGCTGAGTGGGTTAACCCCAACTTATTCCATTTGCCTGAAATACAATTTGGATTCAACTGTACTTTCTAAACTGAGTATAAGATTTCTGTTTGCATTTATCTGTATGTTTATGTATGTCTGTTCTAGATGTATGGTATTTTTCTACCTCTAGGTGGCACTGCCAAAATTACTCTGTAAAAAGAGCTCTACTTAATTGGCTTAAAAAAAAGTGCTTATATGTTAATTAAGCATTCCTCAAACTCAGAAAAAAGAGACTAAGCCGGGCGCATGGGTGGCTCAGTGGGTTAAAGCCTCTGCCTTTGGCTCAGGTCATGATCTCAGGTTCCTGGGATCGAGCCCCCGCATCGGGCTCTCTGCTCAGCGGAGAGCCTGCTTCCCCCCCTCCCTCTCTCTGCCTGCCTCTCTGCCTACTTGTGATCTTCCACTCTGTCAAATAAATAAATAAAATCTTTAAAAAAAAAAAAAGAGACTAAGCCAAATGTTTTTCAAATTCACATGACTTGGGTAATCTTTTGTAAATATAAGTACTGTTGGTTTACTAAATATAAGTACTGTTGGTTACTAAAAAACAGATAGGTTTTCTCAGAATTGTCAGCACTAAATGCAGACAAGCAACTTTTACTACCTCGTTTGCTAGTCAAATGAGCTCCTGTTATTTGTTATACAAATTTGTTAGCAAGAAAAATAACTTAAGATGATGAAATTTTTATGAATAATGTAAACATTGCTAAGAACAAATGAATTAAATGGATCTAAGCTAAACATTTATAAATGAACAACAGCAATTAGGCTTTAAGTCTACCTAAAAATGGTTTCTTAAATCTCTTTGGTAACTTACATTCTTAGAATTTTGCTAAGTTATGGGTAATCATTAAATATCGAGATCATTTCCAAATAAGATAAATACGGAAACATTGTTAAATTATTTAGTGCTTTTTTTTTGTTTAAACTTTTTTTTTTTTTTTTTTTTTTAAAGATTCTGTTTATTTGACAGAGAGAGATCACAAGTAGGCAGAGAGGCAGGCAGAGAGAGGAGGAAGCAGGCTCCCTGCCAAGCAGAGTGCCTGATGCAGGACTCAATCCCAGCACCCTGAGATCAGGACCTGAGCGAAAGGCAGAGGCTTAACCCACTGAGCCACCCAGGCTAAGTTTACCTGCTGTGGCTTCTTATTACAGAAAAAATAAACATACTGGGGTCTGTTAGTAAACATGTCCTGTGCCACACTGAAAAACTGTACTATGAGGAAGTGTATGCTTCTAGAAATTGGAAAATTTGTGAATACATTTTTATAATCTCCACAATGCTGGCATGACACAGTTCTTAACTGCTTACTTCTTCATTTTCACTAGAAATTAAGTTGTCTGTGGGTTAAGAATTCTAATATATGGTATTAAACGTACTAGAAGTAATAAGGGAAACAACTCTATGCAAAGCAAGCAGAATGTATTTTTAGTAAGAAAATGTATGAGGTGTGGAGATGTATTTTTGTTAAGGGAAAAAAAGGTAAATCTGTCCTCAAGTAAAGTAACTAGTTGTTTCAGAATGAAAAGAGAAGAAAGGACAAACTAAGTAGATAAAGTTGGGAGGGGAGAGGGAGAGACACTCTTACCTTTCGTGGTCAAAGTGGCTAGAACTGAATGAAATTATTATGAGGGTTTTTTTTTTTTTTAAAGATTTAATTTTTAAGCAATCTCTATACCCAACATGGGTTTCTAACTCACACCCCCAAGATCAAAGAGTCGCATGGTCCATCAACTGAGCCAGCCAGGTGCCCCTATTTTAAGAGTTTTTAAACTAAGTTTTAACTGAATGGCTGTACAAAGTTATAATTTCACCACCTTTCCTCATTAGGACAGAGTTTTCTTAAGACTATTGGTCTGCTCTTGGTAAGAGACTGTGGAAGGGATTTTTTTTGTTTGTTTTGTTTTTTACCTTTTAAACAATCTGCCTAGAAAGCACAAATTCTGTATCTTACCAACATCATTTCCTATGCTCTATGTTGTCTTTTGCAGGTCTTTACCGGAGAACCCAAGTCTTCTCTAGTCACAGAGATTAAGTTTTTGGTGTTTTAACAACTAAGTATTCTTCTGGTTTGCCTCTGACATCTTTTTTTTAAAGATTTTATTTATTTATTTGACAGAGATCACAAGTAGGCAGAGAGGCAGGCAGAGAGAGAGAGAGAGAGAGAGAGAGAGGAGGAAGCAGGCTCCCTGCTGAGCAGAGAGCCAGATGCGGGGCTCGATCCCAAGACCCTGGGATCATGACCTGAGCCGAAGGCAGAGGCTTTAACCTATTGAGCCACCCAGGTGCCCCGATACTGAACTATTCAAATCATGTTATTAAATTCCTAGTGATCTGCTCTGTTCTGGTATAATGTTATCAGTCATAATTCTAGTTATCTTAAAAATCTCTGCCACAGAAATAACCACATTTCCTTGTCATTTACATTAGAATGAACTCTCATCAGATCTTTAAAACCATGGCCATTTTAAAGTCCGTCATTTACAGCTTTACTGATGATTTTTTCAAGTGCTCGGTCTTCTGAGATTCAAGAAAAGGACTCTGATATGCATAGATTTCTGATGAACTTTAAGATCTTACCACTGAACTGGGTAAGAATTTCCTTAACTTTAATGGAAAACTCAACTCACAAAACTGCCCATGATGAAGTTTTAGAATGTAGGTGAGGTTTGGTGGGATGAGGTCCAGAGCCGATGACCAGGAAAAAATGGAGACATCTTTGGTGCAAAATGGTGGTTTTTTAAAGCACGAGGACAGGACCAGTGGGCAGAAAGAGATGCTGCCCCGGGTTATGAAGAGTGGCAGGTTCTGTACCACCATGAGGGTGGGGGAAGTAAGGGAGAGGGTTTCAACAGAACTTTCATATGCTAAAGAGGACCTACAAGATATGGGATACCAGAGGCCAGGCCATTGCCAAGGTCGTTTTGCCCTTTTAAGCAAGCTATGAGATAGTTGGGAGAGTCCTGAAGAATGTCACATATGTCCCACCAAGGAGTGGGGTTGGGGGGTGGGTTGCAAGGTGTCAGCCTTTTGGTTTGTCCTCAGCCAGGCTTCAGTTCCCTCATCACCAGGATCAAGCAAAACAAGAATCAATTACAAGGGACTAAATGAATTGATGAAGATAAACAGAACTGAAACATTTATCTTTCTCCTTACCTGATCTCATTAGAATTTGGAAATGCTTATTAAGTATTCTTATTTTTATGGTATTAATGTATTTATTTGCAGATAATCTGTTCCTTATAACAGACACAGACATGACCAAACAGCCTCAAGAACTAAGGCTGACTTTATAGAGCCAATAAAAGCCCTTCAGAACACTGCCTGGTATCTTGCTTACTGGGTTTCCGGCATCACAAAGGATAAAGATGGTCCCCTCCTGGCAGCCAGAGAAGTTCAGAATACTTTGGAGGCTCTGAGGAGAGAGGAATCCATTCAAATTCATAGGTATTGCAAGCAAGGGCAGTGAGTCCTTGGCTTGGCTTCTAGCCTTGAGTGGCTTTTCCAAGTACAATCTGAGGAGGGACCTGGGTGGCTCAGTTAGTTAAGCCACTGCCTTGGGCTCAGGTCATGCATGATCCCAGAGTCCCGGGATGGAGACAGCATCAGGCTCCCGACTCCTCGAGAAGTCTGCTTCTCCCTCTGACCTTCTCCCCTCTCATGACCTCTCTCAAATAAGTAAGTAAAATCTTAAATTAAAAAAAAAAAAAGTATAATCTAAGGGATGCCTGGGGTAGCTTAGTTCGTTAAGCATCTGCCTTTGGCTCAGGTCATGATCCTAGGACCCTGGGATTAAGTCCCACAAGGGAGCCTGCTTTTCCCTCTGTCTGCTGCTCCCCCTGCTTGTGTGTGCTCTCTTGCAAATAAAATAGTAATAAAATAGACGTCGAATCAGAGATTCCGTAGAAAAGCAAAGGAGCGCCTAAGTGGCTCATCTGGTTAAGCATCTGGTCCATGTCATGATCCCGTCATGATCCCAGGGTCCTGGGATTGAGCCCTGCATCAAGCTCCTTCCTCAGGAGGAAGCCTGCTTCTCTCTCTCCCTCTGCTGCTTCCCCTGCTTGTGCTCATTCACACTCTCTCACTGAAATAAATAAAATCTTAAAAAAAAAAAAGCAAATCCAAAAAACCCATGTGGCCAATAACTATTCTTGTGGTAGTGAGATGCTTAGGGAATAAAATTATGACCATTATACACCTAACCGCTATTTCTGCTTCTGTACCTTCGCTTGCTAACCCATGAGGAGATGGAAAAATACCAGCCGACTTTCTATGGACACTCTGTAACCAAACATCCCCCGCCCAGAACTGAACCTGGCAGAGTGGCTGCTCCCGGACCCCCCAGCGGGCTCTGGGCCCAGAGATAACAGCCATCTGGCGCCAGAGAAACCCCCACCCAGAATTGGACAGGACAGAATGACTGCTCCCGGACCCCCCACCCAGCTCTGGGTGCAAGAGGTAATAACCATCTGGCGCCCCGCGTCTTGACAGGGAGACCCTGGCCAATCCTGAGGTGACACATACCCTAGCGGTGCCAACCAAGCAGTTTAAAGAACGACAGCCCTTTGACCTAACCAATAATCTGTTCCCAGCCTTCTCCCGCTCTGTAGCATGCCAGTCATATTATAGAGTTGCTTTTTGATTTTCCCGTGATATGTGGCGATCTGTTACAAGACACTATGATGTATGCTAAGTCCCTGCCTCCCCCAAAATAGTGTATAAAACGTGTTGGGACCCCGAGCTTGGGACCTCTTAGAGTCACCAGCAACGAGTGCGTGGAGGTCCGGGTTCGAACTTGTAATAAATGACTCTTGCTGTTTGGCTTTGACTCTGGACTCTGGTGGTCGTCTTTGGGGGGTCTCAGAATTTGGGCATATTCAGTAGCTATGTAAATAATCAGACCATGTTTAATGAGACCAGATTTATTTTGCAAACAAGTTTGTCTTACTGCGAGTATCTCTGATACAAATGGGATGACTGCAGAAGAGAAAAGTATGTTTCAATAGCACACCTCTGTGGATATCAGATGCCACTGCTGTCGCTGTCTTTTAAGTTGTTATCTGCAAAGTGACCTGGATCCTAAATTCTTCTGGTTTTCTCAAATATTTATCTGATTAAAACTCTCCAAACAAACATTTCCAATTTTCTTCCAGCCTTCTGACTTGAAATCACTAAGAACAAAACCGCTTTTCTTGAGGTCCTGCAAACTGAAACTGGACAAGTGGACAGAAATTTCCTAGAATCACCGTTAACAGCCATGCGTGGACGATGTTCTTGCCTGTTGCAGCTGGGCTATTCGGAGGGTTCACACCTGATCACATCACCAGAGATCGTCCAACTGCACACAAGGACAATGAATGAGACTGCTCAAAGCGGGCTTTCAACTACCTCCATTTTGACCTTGAGTTTTCTTTCCAGCTCATCCTTAAGGCAGGCAAAAAGCCCTCCAGGCAAAGTATCCTGCCCAGGGAACCAAAACTGCCCCTCAAGCAATAAGGACTGCATAGACCAGCAATAAGGTCTTGCCTAGGCCAGGAACACCCCCACCTGTGATTGATGCTAAGCTAATCATCAACCTGACCTTTATATAATTGAAGGAAGGAGGGAATGGAAGTCAGGAGGGAAGTTGACCCAAGTAAAACCATTTTGGTTTTTAGTTTGTAAGTCAGCAGGTCATAGACCCAAAAGACCCCCCTCCCTCTGGCTATAAAAGACACGTTCAGTTGGACATTTTTGAAACTGTTCCCTCAGAGTGTTGTGCTGACAATACTCAATCCATCTTTGGCGGTCCATCTTGTTCACATTTGCTCAGTAACCTCACTTGGGACTACATGTTCTGGGCCACTAGGAGATTAATGTATATACCTTAGAAATGCCTGGTAAGGCCACAATTGGTGGAGGAAGAGGGAGGTTTATTTTGGCCTCCCATGAATGAGAGATGATGCACGGGGGTGCCCCAAGATCTAATTGGGCATGAAAGCCTTTGGAGGTGTGTGTAAACCTTTTGGTCTCACTACAATGCCCTTCTGTGTCCTCCCCACTCTACATAACCTCAGGACTAAGGTCTGGATTTTGTGAATAACTATGCAGCTGCTGTGGACTGTTTTCCACTAGAATTCCTCTGTCAGTAAGTCACCCTCAATAAAACTCTATGTAAACCATCAAGTGGCCTGCTTTGTCTTCTGGTCTCAAAGTGCCGTCTT
Organism: Neogale vison; assembly: GCF_020171115.1. NCBI lineage: Eukaryota > Metazoa > Chordata > Mammalia > Carnivora > Mustelidae > Neogale > Neogale vison. The sequence continues at coordinate 108,307,292 of NC_058092.1, forward strand.
AGCTTGGGAATAGTTTACTGATCATCCTCTACCTTCTAACATACTCCCTGCAGGTAATGCTAAAACTCTATGTAGGACAGTAGAAAAACCAACCACCAAAATATAGGAGATACACCCAAAGTTAAAGAGTAAGCTCCTCCCTATATGGTTAGCTACTAAAAAAAAAAAAAAAAAAAAAAAAAAAAAAAGACAAACAAACAAAACCCTATCAAACCCTTTACCAGAAGCAAAGGGGCATAACTCTTCTTCACCCAGGAGGAGAGACCATTACTTTGTGAAGCAGCTCCTGATGTGGGAAACAAAGGCAAAAGAAAACATTAAAATTTCCTACTGCCTGTAAGTCCTTGAAACAGGCAGAGTGACATTTCCTCTAGGAACTCAGCTGCCTTTATGTTAATACTTCGCTAAGGACAATCTTAGGCCACCCCCAAGATCCTGTAAGTCTACTTTAAAAATTTCCTTGGAAGGGGCACCTGGGTGGCTCAGTGGGTTAAAGCCTCTGCCTTCGGCTCAGGTCGTGGTCCTGGAATCGAGCACCCCCATCGGGCTCTCTGCTCGGCAGTGAGCCTGCTTCCCTTCCCCTCTCTCTGCCTACTTGTGATCTCTATCAAATAAATAAGTAAAATTAAAAAAAAAAAATTCCCCTGGAAACTTTCATTATCTCTACTCCCCACCCCAAGATACATGTTAACAATCATCCTCTAAGTGATGAGGGAGCAGGAGGTTGGCTGAGGACAAAGCAAAAGCTGGCACCCTGCACCCCCTCTCCACCCGCTCCCCTCGGTAATGTGTGTGACATTCCTCAGGCACCCCTGACTGCCATAAGCGAGAAACAAAGAGTTAACTTGCAGAAATCACAATCCTGTAAGACAGGAGTCTCCCTGGGTTTACAAATGTCCTAGAGATCTACAAAGAAGTTACCTTATCAATAGCACAATTTCCAGAGGCAAATAACTCAGTTCCTCAGCCCTAAATAAAGTTAAATTTCTTCTAAACCCAAATCTCACTAACAAAGACGCTTGATAACAGAAATGTGAATGGCTTGCCAAAAGACAACATTGATCAAGCAGCAAGGTCCTCTTTAGCATATGAAAGCTCTGTTGAAACCTCCCTTTCCCTCACCTTCCCCCAACCGCAAGGTAATAACCTGCCATCTCTCACAACCCGGGGCAGCAGCTCTTCCTGCCCACGGGTCCTGTCCCCGTGCTTTAATAAACCACCATTTTGCACCGAAGAGGTCTCAAGAATTCCTTCTTGGTCATCGGCTCTGGACCTCAGCCCACTGAACCTCACCTATGTTCTAGAACTTCATCATAAGCACACTGCCCACTGATCTACATCTGAAGGGTCTCATGATTCAGGTTTTGACAGTAATAAATGACCTCTTCCCAACAACAGTCAGCCCCCTCCAGGTCCTAGACTTTGCTTCCAAAATTCCTTACAACTTATGGTATAACCCTAACCCCTCCCAACTTGAAGGCATATTATCAGTCACCCATCACAATCCCAGTGCAGCTCTTTCTACCTATGAGTCCTGTCCCCGTGCTTTAATAAAACCACCTTTCTGCACCAAAGACATCAAGAATTCTTTTTGGGCTGTTGGCTCCGAACACATCACTTGGCGCCTGAGGGTGTGGCTCAGTCATTTCATCTGAAGTCTGAGCTTCTCAGACTCACTTTCTCCTTTCTTCCTTTACTATCATTTCAGGGGCTTTTCAACAACTACGGTCGTATTGGAACACTTTCAGGTCATTGCTCTGGCTGCAATCCTCTATCCTGGGGCTGCTCTATGGGGAGGAGAAAGCCTGCCTTTTGGCTGGTAGGACCCTGGACAGAATGGTAGTTAGACCCAGAAATTTGAAGCCTTCCCTTTATTCCTGTCTTTATACAAAGTTGTCTTTTGGGGGCACAGGACAACCACCTAAGTTGCTAGCATAGCTGCCAATCTTTAGACTTCCGTGGGAGGATTCTTCTCATTGGTTTAACGTGATGATGTTCTCCACATCTCTAGTCTAGTGATCTCTGGAACTGGTTGAAACCAGTACCCACTAACAAATTAAGTTTAACTGGGACCGTTTCCTAGAGAAGATGGCTGTAAACACTACACGCGTGGAATGTCACTTAGACCATGATAAATTTCTATCTCTACTGTCTTCTGTCAGAGTCCTCCACTTACAACTTTAATAGAACTGGACAATTTCGCCTTGTAAAAACTTTCCTAACGTTTTTCCATGGGTTAAAAATAGTGGGTTGGGGTGCCTGGGTGGTTAAGGACCTATTTAGCCAGAGGATTCCATTAAGGTTAAACAATACTCTTGTTGTGTAACCCTTGAACTGTCCCTGCTTCCCTTCCCCCAGGGGACTGACTTAAAAACAAGTCCCAGAAACCAGCCCCAAGTAACAAAGTCCAGATGCAAGGGTGGGTCAGGCCAGGTGGAGACATTGATCAGTGGGGGGTTGCATACGGTCTCCTAGCTACCAAGGAGTATGGGCCCCGCCCTTTGGGCACCTTTTGGATGCCAATTCTAACGAGGGTGATAGGTGAGGTCAAATGTCTACTATAGGGTAAATTGTAATTCAATTGGTCACTTATGTGTAACCTAACATGACTGTGGAGTTTTCTGTGTGTATTACAATCTCATTGGCCACCTGTGCATGGCCAGGCCCAACCACATGGTCTTTGCCCTTAAAAGCCAGTCTGTGAAACAGAGAAAGGTCGCTCTCTCTGTAAAGGGCGTGGCCCTGGCCGGTCAGTCTGATTCTTGATGCCTGGTGCAAAATAAAGCTTTGCTTGACCTTCGCTTTCTATCAGTCTCGCTCCTTTAATCACTGACCCATTACTGGGGGACCTAACAGGTGGCTCAGTGGGTTAAAGCCTCTGCCTTGGGCTCGAGTCATGACCCCGAGATCCCAGGATCGAGCACTACATCAAGCTTTCTGCTTGGCAGGAAGCCTGCCTCCCCTGCCAGCCTGTCTCTCTGCCTACTTGTGATCTCTGTCAAATAAATAAAATCTAAAAAAAAAAATGGTGGGTTCTTCAGGGCAAGGCAAGGTTTGGTATCTCAGTCCACAGGTCAGCACCCATTATACAGTCTAGAATGCAATGGGAAAGCTGGGGAATGCCAAGAATCCTTCCTACCAGGACTTTAAGGGCAAGGTGATGATCATAGCAATTTCACTCAAGGGATGTCTGGGGTTGCTTTGACACCAGGCACCTCTGACAAACATGGAACTGTCTATACATGAGCTATTGCAGAAATTTCTCTAAAATTTACCTCAACTTTTCTAGGTTAGGCAAACAGCAAACATTCAAAGACAATGAGAACTATAATTGTCTATAACAACTGTAATTGTCAATAACATCTGCAAAGGTGGGTTACTGAAACATAAATTTTTCTCTCTAGAAGCACTCTCATTTCCAGAAATAGCTAAATTAAGACTAATCTGTATGTAGAACAAGTCACAGTCTTAGCCTTACTTTTTCCTTTTGCCTTTGTTTCCCACATCAGCGTCACTTAGGCCAAGTCATCAAACTAAGGTTTGCTTATTTATTTTTTAAGACTTTTATTTATTTGTCAGAGAGCAAGTGCACACAAGCAGGGAGGAACAGGAGAGGGAGAGTGAGAAGCAGGCTCCCTGTTGAGTAGGGAGGCTGATGCAGGGCCTGATCCCAGAATCCAGGGATCATAACCTGACTGGAAGGCAGATGCTTAACCAGCTGAGTCACCCAGACTGTTCTGAAACTGGGGTTTAATATCTAATCTACCTGCAGTGTCAGCCTCCCCCAGAAAGGTTTTAACTGAGTCAGGCATCATCCAGTCATCACCAATGAGGTAATCTATTACCTAGGCCCTCTCCACCCCCAAAAGCAAATGAGGTCATCTGCATGATAAGACCCAGTACCCTTTCCTCCAGGTGATGGTAAGCTTGCCTGCAATCCTTTTCTTCTGCTATTAACTCCTTGCCCCACCCTCCTTCTTATAAAAACCTTCTATTCTGTATAACTCCTGGGAGCCCCTCTCCGCTTACCAAACGGGGTGCTGCCCGATTCATGAATCGTTTAATAAACCCAATTAGATCTTCAAATCTGCTCAGCTGAATTTTGTTTTTTTGGCAGGGCCCTCACTCCGATCTGAGATGCTTTGAGCCCAGTTATCTAAAAATCTTAACTATCCTCTGGACTCAAAAACAGAGTTTATAGTTTGTTCCAACTATTAACCTTTGATTTAGTTTTATTTCTATAAAAAAATGCCTCTTATTAAATAGGTGATTGATTGATTGATTGCTCACGTTATGCAGAATGCCCCCTGCAATACCACCTCCTGAAATGGGACACAACTGTTTAACTGAACTAACATATTCTCAGGACTAACAGAGTGGTTCAAAGACATGAAACTTCTTGGGAAGCTTCAAAGAGGGGAATGAAGGCTAGCAGAACGTGCCAACCCAAAGTATGGCTCTTTGGCATCAAGCTTATTCTGAGGAACAGCAGACACAGGGGAACCTCCGAAAACAGAGAAGTTAACCTTTTGAGTGGAAAATTTACATTTCTAAAGGAAATCTCCATTTGTAAAGGTGTCCCCCACCCTGCCCCATGCCCTTTCCAAATAGAAGAGGGCTCTACATTGAAGAGAATCTTATCTATGGAGAAAGCACCAAGTTAATTCTGCCTAACCAACCTTATCCTGTTTACTGTGCTTTTTGCTGGTTACTTCCCCACAACTTCCCCCCTTCTCCCATGCCCTGCTTCAGTCCTGAGCTGAACATGGTATTTAAACTGGTGACTAAGGCCACCCGGGGAATTACTCACTTTTCCCTAGGTATCTTCCATGTACACCTGAGGTAAACCTGTTCAACTTCATTAAAAAAAAAAAAGAAGAAAAAATTTTTTTAAATAAAGCAATGGGCCTCCCAATTCCTATACCAGAGATCTGGCACCACATTTTAGGGACTAAAAAGTTCTCTTTGGGAGATGAAAAGAACTGAATAGGGACTGCAGTCAAAACTGCTGTGATGGCAATGTGCAGTAACAGAGGGTAGCTACCCTTATAGTGATGAGCACTGAGCAACGTACAGAACTGTTTAATCCTATGTAGTATACAAAGAACTACCATAACATTGTTAGGTCCGTTTAAAAAACTCTTTTTTTAAAAATTAAGGTGCATTTATTTTTTGTATAGCACTCATCACCATTTGACATACTTTGTATTTTCTTTCTTTAATTGTCTGTCTCTCCCTCTATGGTGTTAGCTCAATGAGGGCAGAGATTTTAGGTAAAGAATTTTACCTTTTAGGTAGAGCACCTTAAACAGGTCTTCTGGGCTTGTTTTCTCTTTCCTTTCTTCCTTTCCTCTCTTCTTCCCACAAATATTTGTAAGGCACTTACTAGGTAGTTGGTACTGTTCTAAGTACTGGAGATCCCAGAGAGAATAAAACAAAAATCTCTGTCCTCAGAGCACCGGGGTGGCACAATAGGTTAAGTGATCTCAGGGTCCTGAGACCATGACACCGAGCCCCTGTAGAGCTCTGAGATAGCAGAGAGTCCGCTTAGGACTCCCTCTCCCTCTGCCCCTCCCCCCATATGTGCACACTCTCTCTCAAATAAATCAATCTTGAAAAAACAAATCCCTCCCTGCCCTCCTGGAGCTCACACCCTGGTATGAGACAAAAACAGTCTGTCAAACGGTGGTTAAGTGCTATAGAAAAAATAAATGCACCTGAATAAATGATTATTAAGGGAAAGAAAACAATTTGAAGAAACCACATACTGTAGGATCCTAATTATATGGCATTCTGGATAAGGCAAAACTATGGACACAGTCAAAGGATCAGTCATTGCCCACAGTTCAGAGGGAAGGTGGGGAGGGTGAACAGAGGGGGCAGGGGGGTTTTGAGGACAATGGAAACATTCTGTATGATACTCTGATAGATACCAGGCATCATACATTAGCCAAAACCCATAGAAAGCACAATCCAAAGAGTTAACCCCAATGTAACCTATGGTTAAGGATACTGTTATCGGGGCACCTGGGTGGCTCAGTGGGTTAAGCTTCTGCCTTCTGCTCAGGTCATGATCTTAGGGTCCTGGGATCAAGCTCCACATTGTGCTCTCTACTCAGCGGGGAGCCTGCTTCCCCCTCTCTCTTTCTGCCTGCCTCTCTGCCTATTTGTAATCTGTCAAAAAAATAATCTTAAAAAAAAATACTAATACTATTAGCAATAGTAGTTCATCAATTATCAATTACACTTTAATGCAAAATGTTAATGATGTGGGAAACAAACGCAGAAGGAATGTAGATAAAATTAAATCTTATAACCAGATTGTTAACATTCCTTTTTATGAAAGTCCATTTGGAACTTCCCCTATCTTTACTTCTTCCAACCAGAAGGTATAAAATCACATGCTCCTCATAAGCCCGGAGCAGCAAGGAGCAAGAGCCACAGCTCCTTCCACCCACAGGGCCTGTCCCAGAGCTTTAATAAAACCACCAGTTTGCACCAAAGACACCTCAAGAATTGTTTCCTGGCCGTGGCTCTGGACCCCAACATTTCCACATCAGTATCCAGTGCCTCAGTATTTCCTGTTTTGCATTTAACATTTAAATATTCTTTAAGAGAGTGGTTGTTCCTACCAGGAAAAAAGATTTTGACCTCTTCAAGCCTTTTAGAAGATGTAAATTTATATGAAGGCAAACGTTTCCAAGAGCCATCTTCACTCTTCTTCATGAACTGGTCAAAAATGAGTCTCATGTCCTTGCTCCAGCTGGGGTTGGGGAGAGAATGGTCCATGTGAACAACCTCTGATGAATATGACCTCTAGAAGAAAGATAAGAGAAAAAGAAGAATGGGAAGGGAACCCTATCTTGTAACATATTTTTCTTTTTCCCTGAGACTATCTGGCTGCCTCTGCCTCTCCTCTTTCCAGAAGGTGGTCATTTCAGAGTAGAAGCAAATTTTAAAAATCAGCCAGACCAACCTCCTTGAGAGGAGAGATTGAGATTTGCTCAGTGTCACCCAACTAGCTTGTTAACAGAGCAGCATTTAGCTCAGGTCTGTGGATTCCCTTTCTTTTTAAACAAAACAAAACACCTTAAGCACAAGGTAAACCAGGAACTGGAAGTAAACAGATGAATCTAAAAGAGTTACTATGGGGCATGCAGGACCCAGAGCACAGGGAGAGGTTATTTAGCTCAGATGTTGTTGTGGAGGGCAGGAGGGGGGCAGTGGTGGTGGTTCAGGAAGGAAGTTTGACCTAAATCTTGATTTTGATGCAGGGAAGATGTTAGGCTTCGAAGTCAATGGTCAAGAAAGAATTCTTGAGCTGTCTCTGGTGCAAAAAGGTGGTTTTATGAAAGCACGAGGACGGGACCCATGGGTAGAAAGAGCTGCACTGGGATTGTGATGGTGACTGATTATATGCCTTCAAGTTGGGAGAGGTTAGGGATATACCATAAATTGTAAGGAATTTTGGAAGCGAAGTTTCCAGGACCTTGAGGGGGCTGACTGTTGTTGGGAAGGGGTCATTTATTACTGTCAAATGAAACCCGAGTCCTGAGACCCTTCAGGTGTAGATCAGTGGGCAGTAAGCTTAGAGGATGATTGCTAACATGTATCTTAGGGTGGGGAGTAGAGATAATGGAAGTTTCCAAGGGAATTTTTGTGGGTTTAAGTAGACCTTACAGGATCCTGGGGGTTGGGCTTAGATTAAAATTGCCTTTTGCTCTTAGCCAAGTATTAACATAAAGGCAGCTGAGTTCCTAGAAGAAATGTCCCTCTGCCTGTTTCAAGGACTTCTTAATGGGGTACAGTAAGGAAACTTAATAATTTTTCTTCTACATTTGTTCACCACATCAATTAGACAGCAGAAATTAGCTAGCTAGAAAGGGTACTGTAGACAAGGGGAAACTATATGCAAAACAAGGAGGTATAACATAGTTTTATGGGGCCTCAGAACAACCACACTTACCAAATACTTATGAAGCAGGTACTAATTTATCCTCCCCATTTTACGGATGATGAAACTAAGGCCTAAAGAAGTTTGGCTTTGTTTCAGTGCAAGAGGAAGAGCAGATGGCTGCAGAAAATTCCATACTATACTAGTTGGCCTGAACTGGTCTGTAACCCTGGTTGTTCCCAGAGAGATTTTCACAGGGAAATAACAAGAACTCATCTGGCCATCATATGAAAGATAATGGGAGGGACCAAGACTGGATCTGGGGACTCCTGTGTCAAGGCTTTGGGAGATAACTTACCCAAGTGAAAAATTATGACTGCATTAAGCAGATAATGAGTAAGGGAAGAGTAAAAAGACAATACCAGCTTCAGGTTTCTGACCTATGCAACACAGTGAGTGACAGAGCCAATTACCAAGAAACAGAATAAAAAGCGGGGGTGGAGGCTGGGCAGACAGGTGCTTGCTGTCAGAGTAACCATGGCTTCCACCCATGCTATTTCTCTGCAGCACTGGGCCACGCTACCACTCCTGTGCCCAAGGCATCAAGTGGAATGGTGCAGAGGTCCCAGGCCCTAGAGGGGGAGAAAAGGTGACTTATTAAGGAGCAGGACAAAGCAAATGGCCATAGGCACTGGAAAGGAAAACTGTTTTTATTTTTGGGGATTTTTTTTTTTTTTTTTGGCTTCAGCAGAAATCTTGGAATGTTTAAGATCACAAAAGCTATCAAGTCTATGGCATTCCACTTACAGTCAACCTTTTCAGTTTAGATTCAATGTATCTATAACACTTGGACCACACCTGAAACCAAAACATGATGACATGATGGAAGAACAAACAAACTAGCCTTCCACTGACACTTGATACATGACACCTCCACTGGCTCTTATCTAGCTGGCTCTGATCCTGGCCTGATGGTTGAGAATACAAGCAGCCTGTCTCAAAAACCCTACAGAATTAAAAACTCCTTGGCTGAGGAGAAGGAAGTAACTATTTCATGAGGGTAACGTGAGTAGGGTTAAGACAACTCCACCCCTAGCCAGGATCTGTACCTGTTTTTTTCCTACGGCTTTGAATTTGCTCATCTCTTTAGAACCTAGTTCAGAAAATCTGGTAAAGAAAAGAGCGAGCAATTTATAGGTGCACGGGTGGCTCCGTCAGTTAAGTGTCTGCCCTTGGCTCCTCATGATCCCAGGATCCCAGGATTGGGCCTGAATCAGGCTTCAGGAAGCCTGGTTCTCCCTCTGCCCTTCCCCCCACTCATGCTCACAGACATGCACATTCTCTCTCAAAAATAAAGCAGTTTTAGAGAGCGAACGAGCCTCTGTATGGGAGAGCACAAGCTGTAGGAGAAGCAAGCCGCTCATCAAGCAGATAGTCCAATGTGGGGCTGGATACCAGGACCTAAGGATCATGACCTGAGCCAAAGGCAGACACCCAGGAGCCCCCAAAATAAAACGATTTTTAAAATCCACCATTATTTCTCCATCTCAAGACAATGATAGATGTTGGGGCATCTGCTTTTGGCTGGGGTCATAATCCCTGAGTCTTGGGATTGGGCATCCTGCTCTGAAAAAAGCCTACTTCTCCCTCTTCAACATCCCCCCCCCCTTCATTCTGTGTTTCTCACTATCAAAATGAAATCTAAAAAAAAAAAAAAAAAAGAGACAATAATAAATGTTTATGTCTTTCTACCAACTTTTCTTAAATGTGATCTTTCTCGTATTTATTTATTTATTTATTTATTTATGAGAGAGCAGGGGTGCTTGAGGGTGGGGGAGGAGCAGATGGGGAGGAAGGAGGAGAATCTCAAGCCGACTATCCACTGAACTGAGCATAGAGTCTGACACAGGGCTCAATCTCAGGACCCTGAAATCCTGACCTGAGCAGAAATTAAGAGTTGGATGTTTAACCAACTAAGTCACCCAGGTGCCCTTCAATGGAACCTTTTGTTTTTTTTTTTTAAGATTTTATTTATTTATTTGACGAGATTACAAGTAGGCAGAGAGGCAGGCAGAGAGAGAGAGGAGGAAGCAGGCTCCCTACTGAGCAGAGAGCCCCTTGGGAGGCTCAATCTCACCACTCTGGGATCATCACCTGAGCTGAAGGCAGAAGCTTTAACCCACTGAGCCACCCAGGCGCCCCAAATGTAACCTTTCTTGATATACTCGTAATTTCAGTAAGAAATTTATTTTTCCTTTCTGCCTCACCACTTAAAATTATGTAGTACCCACTTTTTCACATCCTTAAATCTCAATTATCACCATTTTCAACAGCAGAAAAATAGTCCTTTAGACTCATGTACTATAATTTACTTAACCATTTAAGTTAGGCATTTAAAGCATTTCTAATCTTTTGCAGCTTTAAGTAAGAATGTTCACTGGAAAATTTTGAATATAGGTTTTTCTCTGCTTTGGATTATTTCCTTAGAATCCAGTCTCAATCACATGGCTTTTAAAGGGCATGAATTCTGGAAATAAACTGATCTAAGCAGTCACAGATAAATATGCACTGAGCAATACATGTCAGCCGAGAGGTAGAAAAGACTGTAGGATCTGGTTCATCTACAGGTCTCAACAGGTGACTCTACCAGAGCTGGGGTGGCTCAGTCCTTTGGTATCTGCCTTTTGGCTTAGGTCCTGACCGAGCCCCCACATCCAGTTCCCTGCTGGGTGCAGAGACTGCTTCTCCCTCTCCCACTTACCCTGCCTATCTGTGCTCTCTCACTGTCTGTCATATAAATAAATAAAATCTTAAACAGACAACTCTAGGATGGATCAGTTCCACCTTCTTTTTATGTACCAGGATGAGAGATAATTGAAGACTTTTAGGAACAAGAACGACCCCTTGGCTGCGGACTGTCCTACCGGATTTTAACTTTGAAGGGTGGGATTCAACTACATGCAGTGAACTTTTTAAAATCTGCTATATGCCTGGTTTAGTGCTAGGAACTGGTTGAGACAGAGAGGGAAAAGAGGACTTGGGCCCTGCCCTCAAGTGGTGGCAGCTTCAGATGTGAAAAATACTGTAACAGGAGTACATACAGACACAAGAGTGACAGGGATGAGGACTGATGGAGTGGTTTCTAAAGTATAAGAAGTGCACTAAGGACAGAATGGGAGAGCTATACCAAGCAAAGGCACAGAGAGATGACACAACTGTTTGACACCTTGGGGAACTGCCAGGATTTCAGTCCTCAGGATGTAAGGTGCAATGAGAATAGCAGCCAGATGTGGATGGCAAAGTAGAAGGGAACACTCACCACCGAGCCTCTGTGGCCTTAACATAGGGCTTAGATTTCATCAGCTAGGTCAATGTTTCCAAACTTCAAAATGAAAGTTGATTTTAGGTAGCACAAGGACTACAGCAAATGTATTTTTAGAATGCCTATTATCAAAGGACATAAATAACATGTCATATTTGACGATCTCACAAATGTCTTATTTCTTAGGATGAAGTTCATTAAAGAAAGGTAGTCTTTAAAACACCACGAAGGTGGTATTTGAATGATAAAATACTTTTTTTCCACTATGGGGAGCTTTAAGCAAAGCTGTAACATGAACTTAGGTTTAAGAAACCACTCTCTGGTGTAAAAGATGAATTGCTAGGTGAGAAAAATGGCAGGGAAAGCTATTAAAACTGTTGCAAAGATCTAGATGAGATATGGTTAGAAGCCAAACTAGGTAGAGAGAAATGAAGGGGAAAAAAAGATTAAGAGACTTTTAAGATACTGGGACCAAGGGATGTGGAGAGAGACTGATCATGGGGAAAAAGAAAGTAGGAGTGCCTTGGATGATTCCAGAATTGCAGCTTTGCAGATTGGGGTGGAAAGAAAGGAGATTTTTGTTAGTCTCTGTGTGTGTTAGGAGGGGGAAGAGGAGGAGTAATCTGTTAATTTTAGAGGCATGTAGAGTGTAGGACCTCAGATGAACACTGTGATGTTGTGAGAAATTAAAAAAAAAAAGTTTCAGTTCAACAGGGTAGGACTCAAGAGATACTTGATGTAAAGGCACTTGCAAATTCCCAGCACAGACTGTGTACGTGAGGGATAAATGTTAGGGATAATCATTACCTTTTGTAGTTCTCTGTAGGGGAAAAGTCTCTGGTTATTATGTTTTTTAAGGGGGACTTGTTAACTGAAGTTATGACTTCTTTTTAATGTGTTTCCTTTTAAGATTAAATTACTGGACAGGAAAAAAAAAAAGGACTTACAAAGCCTCTAAATACTATTGTTAAATATTCTCAACACAGATTACAAGGCACCAACATGTAATTAAAGTAATAAATTTATCTTTGCTGTGAGAGCAGCACAGGCTATTTTCTTTCTGAGGTGAAAGACGGTATAGGATTAATAACCAGTCTGCACACATTATTCTTTAAAAGAAAAGTGTGACAGCTTGCAGTTCTTGCTCAGTACAGAACTGTTCCTTCCATGTTCCCTTAGTACTTCATTATAACATACAGCCATTCACCCTTTTCTCCCAAACTAGACTGTGATCTCCTTGAGAGAAACGGTTTTCTTACTCATCTTTATATCATGAAGACCAATGTCTTACATGTTGTTGGGGTTCGATTAGTAATAATTGAATACTGGGGTGCCTGGGTGGCTCAGTGTGTTGGGCCTCTGCCTTTGGCTCAGGTCATGGTCCCTGCGTCCTGGGATTGAGCCCCACATCAGGCTCTCTGCTCAGGAGGGAGCCTGCTTCCCCCTCTCCCTCTGCCTGCCTCTCTGCCTACTTGTGATCTCTCCCTCTCTCTGTCAATGAATAAATAAAATCTTTAAAAAACAGTAATAATTGAATACTTCAGTGAAGCTAAACATAGGGAAGTAAGAACAAGCATTATTTAGTACAGGCAGTGCATTAAGCGTTGCCTCATTTTCCTCTTACAACGGCCTTTAAAGTTGAGAAAGTGGCTTATGGGACAATTATCCGCTGGGCAGAGATGATCAGGAGGAACTCTCGAAGGGACACCGCTCTTCTGGCGAGCACATACTGGAATGGTCAGGAGCAGTACCGCCTAGGTCAGACCCCAACGTCACTACCGACCTCTGTCTGACCTTGCCCAAACCAGACCGCTTTTCTTTCTTTTTTTTTTTTTTTTTTAAGATTATTTATTTATTTGACAGAGATCACAAGGAGGCAGGCAAGGGGGTGGGGTGGGGGAAACAGGCTCCCCACTGAGCGGAGACCCTGACGCGGGGCTCGATCCCATGACCCAAAGATCATGATCTGAGCCGAATGCAGAGGCTTTAACCCACTGAGCCACCCAGGCGCCCCCACGACCGCTTCTTTACCGGTCTCAGCCGCAGCCATCCTCCCCGACCTGCAGACAGTCCAATATCCCGGAGGCTGCATCACGCCGGTGTCCCCTTCCTGTCCCTCTCCGCCTTTGGCTCTCAGGGCTGAAAGCGACCCCGCTAACAACAACGTCAGGCACTGACATTAGCTTTTACCCCGCGGTCAGCGGATCAACAGGTCAGCGCGGCCGTCCTCACCCGCTCCCCCCAGACACAGGCTGCCCTGGCGCGGCCGCCCGCTCCCGACGCCCCGCCCCCGGACTCACAGGCAGCGGCCTCGAGTCCCTCGCCAGCGGGGACGCGCCTCCCAGCCGGCCGCAGAGGACTCCCGGCGTCCGCAGTCGGGAGACGCAGCTCCGCAGCATCGCTCGGAGGGGACGCAGGGTTCCGACACAAACGGCCTGGCGGTCGCCGGCTCACCGGCTCTTCCCACTCTCCGAGGGAACACGTGAGCAAGGGGGCGCGGCTTGAGGCGGGCCGGGCGGGGGCCTTTGGTGTTGTCAAACTTTGGCCCTCGCCGGGTCCGGGCCTACTACTGTTAAACCACCCGGCTGGAGGGCAAGGGGAGCGAGGCCCCGGAAGCGGGGAGGGCAGGAGGGTCAGCCCACAGCCCGGCAGCTCCAGTCTGCCTTCGTCCCCACGCCCGGTCCCACCCCTCCCTCCCGGCGCTGGGATCTCGGGGCGTGTTACCCGGAAGTCCGTCCGGCGGGAGACGGAAGGGCCCTCGGCGGGTGGGAGCAGACACGCAGAACGGTAGCGATGAGGTCTTTGTAGGCCACAGACGTTCCCTGGGATCAGACTGGTATTGATTTATAGAGAGCCTTCCAACTACTGAGTGCGTTTATACGCGTAAAATGCTCCTTTTCAGCCTCTTCCGCTGCCCCGGGTCTCCCGCCCCCTTAAAGCCCCGGGCAGAGCTAAAAGTTCTAAGTCTTGCTTTTTTTTTTTTTTTTTTTTAAAGATTTTATTTATTTATTTGACAGAGAGAGATCACAAGTAGGCAGAGAGGCAGACAGAGAGAGGAGGAAGCAGGCTCCCCGCTGAGCAGAGAGCCCGATCCGGGACTCGATCCCAGGACCCTGAGATCATGACCTGAGCCGAAGGCAGCAGCTTAACCCACTGAGCCACCCGGGCGCCCAGTCTTGCTTTTTTCAAAAAAAAAAAAAAAAAAAAGAACTCTTAAGAGTTCTTACTCTTAACTCTTGAAGGACGCGTTCATCTGTAGCCTTGGAGACAGGCCTGAGCTCCAACTCCTCTCCATGCCTGGCCTCTGTTTCTTCATCTGTTTGTGGAGAAGACTAAAGGTGCACAGAAGGATGTTCTCTTTCAGTGGGGGAGTCACGAAGTTAGAAGTCACCCTAAGTTACCAAAAGTTACTTGGTACTTCCCTCAGGAAACTGCCCCAGGGGCCCCTGGGTGATTAAGTCCTTTAAGAGTCTTCCTGCCGTGGAGGTCAGGAGGGGCCTGGCATCCAGCCCTACCCCTGGGGTTCCCTGCTCAAGGTGCCCTCTGGCCTGCTTGTGCTCTCCTGTGCTCGCTGGCTCTCTTCCTCAAATAAATAAAATCTTAGATTTAAGAAAAAAAAAAAAGAGGGGCGCCTGGGTGGCTCAGTGGGTTAAGCCTCTGCCTTTGGCTCAGGTCATGATCTCAGGGTCCTGGGATCCAGCCCGGCATGGGGCGCTCTGCTCAGCAGGGAGCCTGCTTCCCCCCTTCTCTCTCTGCCTGCTTCTCTGCCTCCTTGCGTCTCTCTCTCTGTGTCAAATAAATAAATAAAATCTTAAAAAAAAAAAAAAAAAAGAAAGAAAGAAAAGAAAAGACAAAGAAAGAAAGGAAAAGGGAAAAGGGAAAGGAAAGGAGAGGAACTGTCCCAGGCCGGTGGTGTGCTGGAGCTGGCTCCTCCTATAAGCTCCTGGCAGCAGACTTAAAAATTCAGAATTTGGGGGTTCCTGGGCGGTTGAGTGGGTTGGGTGTCTGCCTTGGGGGGGATCCTCCTCCTAGGATCCTCTAATGGAACCCAGCGTGGGGCTCCCTGCTCAGTGGAGAGCCTGCTTCTCCCTCTCCCTCTGCTCCTCTCCCCAGTTTATGCTGTCTCACTTTCTTTCTCTCTCAAATTTTAAAAATTCAGAATTTGGCTAGCCAATCCTTAAATACTGCTATTATTGAAATTTAAATTATGTCATGGGGCGGGAGTGGCTCAGTTGCTTAAGCAGCTGCCTTCAGCTCAGGTCAGACTCTCAGCGTTCTGGGATGGAGCCCCAGCTTAGACTCCCTGCTCAGCCAGGAGTCTGTTTCTCCCTCAGCCTTTGCCCCTCCCCCATGCTTGTGCATTCTATCTCAAATAAATAAAATCTTTTTAAAAACTTATGTCAACTTACAATTGAATAAGTTATATTAAAAATGAAGGTGTTTGGGGTGCTTGGGTGGCTCAGGTCATGATCTTAGTGTCCTGGAATGGAGCCGCGCATCTGGCTACTTGCTCAGCGGAGAGCCTGCTTCCCACACTCTCTCTGCCTGCCTCTCTGCCTACTTGTGATCTTTGTCTGTCAAATAAATAAATAAAATCTTTTAAAAAATCACGAAGGTGTTTGATGGTAGAGTCTGTAACTTCCTAATTACTGTTGGGTCCCCCCAAAATGGGTACCCCAATAATGGGTCTGTGATTAAAGGAGCGAGACTGATACAAAGCAAAAGTCAAGCAAAGCTTTATTTCATGCCAAGCATCGGGAATCAAACCAAACCGTCAAACACTCCCGTCGGGGCTGCTCCTTACAGAGAGGAAACCCCCTCCCTGCTTTCCAGACTAACTTTTATAGAGCAAAGGCCATGTGGTTGGGCCTGGCCACGCACAGGTGGCCAATGAAATTGTAACACACAGAGAAAGCTGCACAGTCATGCTAGGTCACTCATAAGTGACCAATTGAATTACAATTTACCCTATAGTAGACATTTGAACCAGCCTATCACCTTGATCAGAATTGGCGCCCAAAAGGTGCCCAAAGGGCGGGGCCCATACTCCTTGGTAACTAGGGAGACAGTATGCATCCCCCCACTGATTGGATATCTCCATCTGGCCTGACCCACCCTTGTATTTGGGCTTTGTTACCTGGGGCAGGTTTCCAGGACTTGTTTGTTTTTTTTTTTTCCAGGACTTGTTTTTGAGTAAGTCCCTTGGGGGAAAGGGGACAGGGACAGTTAAGGGTTAAACAACAAGGTTATTGTTTAACCTGGATGGAAGCCTCTGGCTAAATAGGTCCTTACACTACCTGTGCTCTTGGGGTTATTTACCTCTATCCTATTTGTGTGGTGGGAATAGTAGGCATATATTTTCCCAATATCACTTTCAGTCACATGGTGGCTTGAAATTCACTTCATGGGAGTATTCACTCAGATATTGCAAATGAGGGCCTTCTCTCCCCTTTTTATTAAACATTTAGCAATAATATGCCATTAGTCCGTTTAAGAATTGAAGTCTTAAAACACTAAGTCTTAAAACACTAGCATAATAGGTTATTAAAATTGCTTACACTCAGCACATCATTCATTACATATTTTCCCAACAACACACCTCTGTCACCACTCACATAGTTAAAAGGTGGAACTGGAGGGACCATTATGAGGAAAGAGTCATCAGAGGTAAGAAAACTTTGCTTTGGGCTTGTTGTTAAGTTCAGAGAGCCCCCTTCTACTTTTTTTTGTGTGTGTGTGAGAAATGAGTATCTGTGAAACTAATTTCCAATTATTCCAGCATCCTTTATCAAAAGGCTCTCTTTTCTCTGGTCAGGTGTCTTTGCTCTCTGGTCAGGTGTCTTTGCACCTGGATCAAAAACTGATTATTCATAGATGTTTGGGTCTATTGCTAGACTCCGTATTCTGTACGTTAAGCTAGTTATCTTTCTTTTTTTTTTTTTTTTAAAGATTTTATTTTATTTATTTGAGAGAGAGAGACAGTGAGAGAGAGAATGAGCGAGGAGAAGGTCAGAGAGCGAAGCAGACTCCCCATGGAGCTGGGAGCCTGATGTGGGACTTGATCCCCGGACTCCAGGATCACGCCCTGAGCCGGAGGCAGTCGTCCAACCAACTGCGCCACCCAGGCGTCCCAGCTAGTTATCTTTCTTGATGCTAATCCCATACTATCTTTATTCCTGTGACTTGAAATTATTTTTAATTTTGTTTTTCTTAAAGTTGTTTTGGCTATTCTAGATATTTTGACTTTCCATAGAAACTTTAGAATCAGCTTGTCAATATCTACAAAAAAAAACTGCTGGGATTTTGAATTGACATCTCAGCAAATGGAGTCTCCTCATGAAAGTTGTTTTTCATTGATAAGGCTTATGAACAAGTTATATCTTCCCATGTATTTAAATCATATGTAATGTCTCTCAACAATATTTTGTAATATAGATCTAGTACATCTTTTGTCACACAGACATACTTGTTTTTGTATGATTCTCTTTATTGTGCTTTGCAGATACTGTGTTTTTACAGATTGAAGATTTGTGGCCACCCTATGTGGAGCAAGTCTGTTGGTGCCATTTTTCCAACAGTATTTGCTCACTTCTTGTCTCTGTGTCACATTTTGGTATTTCTTCAATATTTCAAACTTTTTCATTATTATTATATTTGTTATGGTGATCTGTAATCAGTGATTATGACTCTGAGTGCTCAGATGATGGTTAGCCTTGTTCAGCAATACAGTGTTTTTAACTTATGTATCTTGCTTTTTTAGATATAATGTTATCACACATTTAATAGACTACAGTATAGTGTAAACCTGACTTTTATATGCACTGGGATTAAAAAAAAAAAGCATTTGACTTGCTTTATTGTGATATTTGCTTTATTGTGGTGGTTTAGAACCCAACCTACAATATCCTGAGGTATGCCTGAATTTATCTTTAAGTATTTCGTGTGTTCTTATAAATAAGATTTTTTATTTCAATCCCTGATTGTTTACTGCTAATATATGGAAATACAATTACTTTTAAGGGTGCCTGGGTGGCTCAGTCAGTTGAGCAACTGACTTTGATTTCAGGTCATGACCTCAGGGTCTTGGGATCAGGCCCAATACAGAGCTCTGCACTCAGCCTGGAGTCTCCTTCTCTGTCTTTCTCTCCCTCTACCCCTTCCCCCAGTCTCTTTCTCTCTCTCTCATAAATAATCTTTAAAACAAAAGAAATACAATTACTTTTTATATATTGATCTTATATTTACAAACTTGCTAAAGTCACTGGTTGGTTCTAGTAATTTCTTAATAGATTCCTTACATTTTCTACCTAGATGATGATGCTATTTCTGAATACTTTTACTTCTTTATTTACTATCCATACAGCTTTTATTTCTTCTTCTTTTTTTAAGAGTTTATTTATTTATTTCACAGAGAGAGACAGCGAGAGAGGGAACACAAGCAGGGGAAGAAAGAGTAGCACAGTTCCTGTGGAGCAGGGAGCCCAAGGCAGGACTCAATCCCAGGACTGGGGTCATGACCCTAGCCGAAGGCAGACGCTTGACAACTGAGCCACCCAGCCACCCCTGTACAGCTTAAATTTCTTATTTTGGCCTTATTGCACTGACTAGAATCTCAGTACAATATTAAATAGTAGTGATGAAAGCAGACATCCTTGTCTTATTGTTGATCTTAGAGGGAAAGTATTCAGTCTTTCACTTTTAAGTATGATCTTAACTGGAGGGTTTTGTAGATTCTCTTTTAACAGGTGGAGAAGTGCCTCCTATTTCTAGTTCACTAAGAGCTTCTGTTAATGGGCGTTGGATTTAATCAAATGCTTTTTCTACATATTGAGATGATCAAGTTGTTTTTTAAAAAAAATTTGTTTCATATCAGGGTGCCTGGGTTGTGCGGTTGATTGAGCCTCCAACTCTTGGTTTCAGCTTGGCTAGTGCTCTTGGGGTCATGGGACTGGGGTCCACTTTGGGCTGTGCTCTCAGTGCAGAGTCTGCTTGAGTTTCTCCTTCTCTCTCTCTGCCCCTACCCCCTTCGCCTCACACGCACTCTCTCTCTCTCAAATAAATAATCTCTAAAAAAAATAAGTAAAATAAAATTTGTGTCATATCATGAATTACGCTGATTTTTTTCTCTGCCCCAACCATGTGTCTAATGAATTCTACATGTGAATCTATTCTTCACAGCAGAGATCACATAGAGCACTAAACACATGGTTTGTAGAGGAAGAGCAACAGCATTTCAAGACTAAATGTGTGGAAGAGATTAGTGCTAGGTGTCTTCATGTTTGCTAAAATAAAGTTTAGAGATGTAACTGAGACTTATGCTCAAAAGGGAAATAATGTATAAATAATTCAGATCAATTAAGACTCAGGCTTTTTTTTAAAAGATTGTATTTATTTGGGACGCCTGGGTGGCCCAGTTGGTTAAGCGGCTGCCTTCGGCTCAGGTCATGATCCCAGCGTCCTGGGATAGTCCCGCGTCGGGCTCCTTGCTTGGCGGGGAGCTTGCTTCTCCCTCTGCCTCTGCCTGCTACTCTGTCTGCCTGTTCTTGCTCTCGCTTCTCTCTCTGTGACAAATAAATAAATAAATAATCTTAAAAAAAAAAAAAAAAGATTGTATTTATTTATTTGACAGAGAGAGAGAGAGACCAGAAGCAGGGAGAGCAGCAGGCAGAGGGAGAAGGAGAACAAGACTCCCCGCTGAGCAGGGATTTCCCCCCCCCAATGTGGGACTCGATCCCAGGATCATGACCTGAGCTGAAGGCAGACCCAGGTGCCCCAAAACTCAGTTGTTGATAAATAAAACCTCTACAAGTGTATGTGGTTTCAAATAAAGAAATAGAACAGATAACAAAAAACATGTATGTGCATATGTGGAAATTGAAGTGCAGTGTAGGCATGTCATATGAAAGAGAGTGCGTGTCAGTGATTAAAAGTGCAGATGTGGAGGTGCCTGGGTGGCATAGTAGGTTGAGGGTCCAACTCTTGGTTTCAGCTTGGATTGGGGTTGTGAGATCCAGCCCCACATTTGGCTCTGTACTCAGTACGGAGTTGGCTTGGGAGCCCCTCTGCCTCTGCCTCTGCCCCTCCTGCTCGTGCTCTCTCTCTCTTCCACTCTAAAATAAATAAATAAATCTTAAACAAAACAAAACAGTGAAGTTGTGGATTCCAGAATCTAACATCTGGATCCAAATCCTATCTTCAACACAATATGTGTGGCCTTAGGCAAGCTAGTCATTTAACTACTCTGTGCCTCAATTTCCTAATTTGTGAAATTGAGATGAAAAGAGTACCTATTTTCTAGAGTTGCAAAAAGGATTAATGA
The DNA here is from genome assembly GCF_020171115.1 of Neogale vison. Classification (NCBI taxonomy): domain Eukaryota; kingdom Metazoa; phylum Chordata; class Mammalia; order Carnivora; family Mustelidae; genus Neogale; species Neogale vison. Next base: position 108,327,827 of record NC_058092.1, read on the forward strand.
GACTATACATATAAAATCCTGGAAACAAAGCAAATGTCTAATAAATATTGGTTATTATTGTGTACAAAATATATGTAAGACTTAATTCATGAGCACTGCAGGCAGTTAATTTCATATGATACTGATTTTTTGGTATATTTCCACTCCTCATGCTTTTTCAGCACTCCTGGGAATATCTGAAATACTCAACAGACGTGTTCCGCTTAATCCATTTCTTGCCGCTCTTATTACAAACTCCTTCCAGGAAAGCATCTCATAATAGCAAGGAATAAGCATTGGATGCATAGGTGACTTTTGAAAATTGAAATTTGTACCTTCCCTACATCCAGCCTGTGGAAGACTATTGCCCCATTCCCTTGGTGGCTAAGGATGTCAGAAGCACTTGGCTGTGGTTCCTGGCTGACTCCTGTTGAATGTTGTCTAAGGCGGGCCTCTTGGTTCTTTCACATGCCTAGAAGCCTCCATTTTGGGCATCCTCTAAGCAATTCTGTCATCTGTTGTGGTGCATTCTCAGCTCACAACTTGGCTTTCTGGATAATTTTGAAAGCTGACACTCTTCTTTTTCACTCATAATGGAGGAAAAGGAGGAAAGGGTTAAAGCATGATTCTTTTTCTTTTTTTTTTTTAAGCTTTTATTTTTAAGTAATCTCTATACCCAACATGAGGCTCAAACTCACAACCCTGAGATGGAGAGGGGCATGTTCCACTGACTGTGCCAGCCAGGCCATGCCTTACACATTATTATTATTTTTTTTTGAGATGTAATCCATGTATAACATTATATTAGTTTTAGAGGTACAACATGAATCAATAATTGGTATATATTATGAAATGATCACCATAATAAGCCTAACTAAACTTGCTTTCCTGGGTTAAAACCACATGAGGTATTTCGGACTGTGCTTTTCTTTCTTTTGTTCGTTCATTCTTTCTTTCTCTCTTTTTTTAAAGATTTTATTTATTTATTGGACAGAGAGAGATCACAAGTAGGCAGAGAAGCAGGCAGAGAGAGAGAGGAGGAAGCAGGCTCCCCACTGAGCAGAGAGCCTGATGCAGGGCTTGATCCCAGAACCCCGAGATCATGACCTGAGCCGAAGGCAGAGGCTTAACCCACTGAGCCACCCAGGTGCCCCCCTTCTGAAATATTTAAACTGCTGTTAAATTCCATCTGTGTATCATGTAAGATTTGTAGATTTTTATCTCTAGAAGTTTGATTTGGGTCTTTTTTATAACTGCCTTTCTCTACTAACCCTTTTGAACTTGCAGATATATTAACTGTTTTGTGTCATTTTTGCTACTTCTGATATCTATGTCAGTTCTGGGTTGGTTTTGGTTGGTTGATTTTTCTCCTTAATATGGGTTAGATTTTCCTGAGTGTGTATGCCTGGTAATCTTTGTTTAGAAGAGGAAGAGCTGAATGTCAGACATTGTGAATTTTACCCTGTTGGGTACCTCATCGTTTTGTATTCCTGTAAACCTCTTTTTTTTCTGTTTGTTTTCCGGTAAACCTTCCTGAGCTTTGCTCTGGGATACAGTTAATTTATTTGGAAACAGTGTAATCCTTTGATCCTTTTGAGTCTTGCTTTTACGATTCCTTAGGAAAGACTAGAATAGCCTGTAGTTTGGGACAGGGTTTCTCAGACTCAGTACTACTGACTTTGGGCCACATGGTGCTCTGTTGTCAGGAGTCTGTTCTGTTACCACAGGATGCTTACTAACATCCCTAGCCTCCCCACTAGGTGCTGGTAGCACCTCACTGCTAGTCCTGATAGTCAAAAATGTGCCTAGATGTTACCAAATGTTCCCTGGAGGAGGGGAGCAAAATCATTCTAGGCTGAGAACCACTGGTCTAGGGCTAATTATTTCCAACTACTGAAGAAAGACTCTATCCAATGTCCCGTGAACCATGAGGTTTTCCATTTTAGCTGGGGGGAACAGGCTCTTTTATGGCCCTATGTGTGTGGTGGGCAGTGCTTCCCCTGATTCGCTCAATAGTTCTTTCCCTAGTCAGTGGGGTAGTTTCCTCAGACACAGGCACCTCTGAATACCCTCCATAGATCTCAGAGTATTTTCTCTGTGTAGGTCCCTCTTCTCTGGCCCTCTGTCCCACAAACATGGCCACCTTGGGTTCCCATTCTCTCACCTGGGTTCCTCTTTTCTATGTCTTGCCCTGGAAACCTTCTTGAGTTCATTGTAGGGCTCTCTGCTACAATCCCATGTTCTCAGGAATCACTGTCCTCTATTGCCTAATGTCCAGTGTCTTGAAAATTGTTGTTTCATATATTTTTTGTTATGTGTGGGTTTTTGTTTTTTGTTTTATTTTTTAGGTTGGGGGGAGCGTTTTAAGGTGAGAGGGGTAAATCTAGTCCTTGTTACTGCATCTTGGCCTTAAGCAGATCCTTTAATTTGTTTTGTGTTTTTTGTTTTGTTTTGTTTTTAAAAACCAGGCTTTTTTTTTTTTTTTAAAGGTTTTATTTATTTATTTGTCAGAGAGAGAGAGAGAGCACAAGCAGGGGGAACAGCAGGCAGAGGGAGAAGCAGACTCTCTGCTGAGCAAGGAGTTTGATGGGTTTCTCAATACCAGGACTCTGGAATTGTGACCTGAGGGGAAGGCAGATGCTTAACTGACTGAGCCACCCAGGTGTCTCAGATTCTTTAATTTGTAACCTTGAACTGGGTGCCTAGTTTCCTGATAATCATTCCCCCTCTACCCGATAAACTTTTATATTACATTTTAAAAAGTTGTGAACTTGGGCCTTTTTACTGAAACAAAAGTCAGAATGAATATGAGCATGTAGGCTTGTGGACTTTAGATCTTGAGAGTTAACCCTTCACAAATCTTCAAGTTTCCCAATATTACCATAATATCCCTTTTCTGCCAAAATAAGATAAAGTATAACTGAAAACATTTAAAAGATATCTTAAGGAACCATAAACATAATTGAATTTTGATTGGCTCTCAGACGTATACTTCCTGGTTAGAAATTTAGGAATCACTCTTGACTTGTCCTTGTTCCACAGCCCTCCCCACATCCAGTTAGTAGATATTCTGGAGTTACCTTGTAAGCCAATTGTCTTCATATTTCTGGTTTTTGCTAACATAATCTTAAAATAATTTTGAAAAATTGTGTGTTCTTACATGTCTTAAAGTTGATATTTAAAATTGTTTCTAATTTATTCAACAAAGAGAGCAGCAGGGGAAGAGGGAGAAGCAGAATCCCTGCTGAGCAGAGAGTCCCATGTGGGACTTGAGTCCATGACCTGAGTAGAAGGTAGATGCTTAACCAACTGAGCCACCTAGGCACCCTAATTTTTTTTTTTTTAAGATTTTATGTATTTATTTTTATTTTTAAAAATATTTTATTTATTTGACAGAGAACACAAGCAGAGGGAGAGGCAGGGAGAGGGAGAGGGAGAAGCAGGCCCCTCACGAGTAGGGAGCCTGACGTGGGGCTTGATCCCAGACCCTGAGATCACAACCTGAGCCAAAGGTAGACACCCAACCAACTGAGCCACCCAGGCTACCCCATTTATTTATGTTTTAAAGATTTTATTTATTTATTTGACAGAGAGAGAAAGATAGAGCACAATCAGGGGATCAGTAGGCAGAGGGAGGGGGAGAAGCAGGCTATCTATTGAGCAGGGAGCCCAACCATGGAGCTCCATCTCAGGACTCTAGGATCATGACCCTAGCTAAAGGCAGATGCTTAACTGACTGAGCCACCCAGGCACCCCTGTATTTATTTTGAGAAAAAGAGAGAATGGGCAGGGTGAGGGGGAGAGGGAGTGGGAAAGAGAATCTCAAGCAAACCCCATGCTCAGTGCAGAGCCCGATGCAGGGCTCAATCCCATGACCCTGAGATCGTGACCTCAGCCAAACTTGAGTTTGATGCTCAAGCAGCTGAGCCATCCAGGCACCCCTGGTGTTTAAATTTTTTCCCGTAAATTTAAATCGTTGTAAATTTTATAGTATTTTGTGTGATGTATAATGAATATGTACTTCAGATGTATTTTCTCTTTTTTAAAAAAGATTTATTTATTTGAGAGAGAGAGTGTGGGGGGAGCGGGGGTAGAAACAGAGGCAGAGGGAGAGGGAGAGAAGCAAATTCCCTGCTGGCCATGAGCCAGATGTGGGGCTTGATCTCACCATTCTGCGATCATGACCTGAGCAGAAATCGAGAGTTGGGCGGTTAACAGATTGAGCCACCCAGGTGCCTCCCCTTTCAGGTATATTTTCATCAAAATCTTATGGGCTGCAAATGCAGCCCATTCAAGTTGTGAAAAATGTTTGCTCTGGGGCACCTGGGTGGCTCAGTGGGTTAAAACCTCTGCCTTCAGCTTGGGTCATGATCCCAGGGTCCTGGTATTGAGCCCTGCATTGGGCTCTCTACTCCTCGGAGGGCCTGCTTCCTCCTCTCTCTCTGCCTGCCTCCCTGCCTACTTGTGATCTTTCTCTCTGTCAAATGAATAAATAAAATCTTTAAAAAAAAAGTTTGCCCTATGAACTAATTGGCAAAATTAATCCAAAATTTTCCATTAGAAAGTGTCATTTTAAATTGGACAGCTATGTATAGATATGTATACATATGTATAGATATACACCTATGTATAGATATATAGCTATGTATAGAAAGATCTATAAAGAACTCAAACTCAATATCCACAAAACAGATAATCATGTTAAAAAATGGGCAGAAGACATGAACAGACGCTTCTCCAATGAAGACATACAAATGGCTAACAGACACATGCAAAAATGTTCATCATCATTAGCCATCAGGGAGATTTAAATCAAAACCACATTGAGATACCACCTTACATAATGGCCCAAATCAACATGACAGGAAATAACAAGTGTTGGAGAGGATGTGGAGAAAGGGGCACACCCTCTTACACTGTTGGTGGGAATGCAAGTTGGTGCAGCCACTTTGGAAAACAGTGTGGAGATTCCTCAATAAATTAAAAATAAAGCTTCCCTATGCTTTATTTTTAATTTCTTGAGGAATCTCCACACTGTTTTCCAAAGTGGCTGCACCAACTTGGGGCACCTGGGTGGCTCAGTGGGTTAAGCCGCTGCCTTCGGCTCAGGTCATGATCTCAGGGTCCTGGGATCGAGTCCCGGATCGGGCTCTCTGCTCAGCAGGGAGCCTGCTTCCCTCTCTCTCTCTCTGCCTGCCTCTCTGTCTACTTATGATTTCTCTCTGTCAAATAAATAAATAAAATCTTTAAAAAAAAAAAAAAAAGCTTCCCTATGACCCTGCAATTGCACTACTGGGTATTTCTCCCAAAGATAGAGATGTTGTGAAAAGAAGGGCCATCTGTACCCCAATGTTTGTAGCAGCAAAGTCCACGGTTGCCAAACTGCAGAAAGCCGAGATGACCTTCAATAGATGAATGGATAAAAAAGATGTGGTCCGGGGCGCCTGGGTGGCTCAGTGGGTTAAGGTCTCTGCCTTCAGCTTGGGTCATGATCCCAGGGTCCTGGGATCCAGCCCCATGTTGGGCTCTCTGCTTGGCAGCGAGCCTGCTTCCCTTCCTCTCTACCTCTGCCTACCTGTCTGCCTACTTGTGATCTCTGTCAAATAAATAAAATATTTTTTTTAAAATGTGGTCCATATATACAATGGAATATTATGCAGCCATCAGAAAGGATGAATACCCAACTTTTGTATCAACATGGGAGGATCTGGAGGAGATTATTCTGAGTGAAATAGGTCAAGCAGAGAGAGTCAATTATATGGTTCTGCTTACTTGTGGATCATAAGGAATAACATGGAGGACATTAGGAGAAGGAAAGGAAAAATGAGTGGGGTAAATCGAAGGGGAAGATGAAAGATGAGAGACTGTGGATTCTGGGAAACAAACAGAGTTATCGAGGGGAGAGAGGTGGGGGGATGGGTGAGCCTGGTGGTGGGTATTAAAGAGGGCATATATTGCATGGAGCACTGGATGTGGTACATAAACAACGAATCTTGGAACATGAAAAAAATAAAATTAAGATGCTAAAAAAAAGAGTGTCATTTTTTAGTTTAAATAATGGTGTTAATATGTATCTCTCTGATAAATCATTTCACTTCTGAATTTTAAGTTAAATTCTGAAGATGGCTTTAGTATTTCTTGCTGAATTTCTCTGAGATTTGCTGTCATAAGACTCCCTTATGAAAGATGCATCTTATTTATTTATTTATTTATTTATTTTTAAATTTTAATTCCAGGGGCACCTGAGTGGCTTGGTCAGTTAGGCAGCTGCCTTCAGCTCAGGTCATGATCCCAGAATTCTGGGATCAAGTCCAACATTGGGATCCCTGCTCAGTAGGAGTCTACTCCCTCTCCCCTCTGCCTGCCACTCTGCCTATTTGTGCTCGCTCTCTGTCAAACAAATAAATAAAATCTTAAAACATATATAACTCCAGTGTTGTTAATGTACAGTGTCATATTAGTGTTAGGAGTACAAGGGTGCCTGGCTGGCTCAGAACATGCAATTCATGATTTCGGGGTTATGAGTTTGAGCCCCATGTTGGGTGTAGAGAATACTTAAGAATAAAATCTTTAAGGGTGTCTGGGTGGCTCTGTCAGTTGAGCATCTAATCTGGATTTCCACACAGGTCATTATCTCAGGGTTGTAGGCTCTAGTCCCATGGTGGGCTCTGTGTTCCATGGGGAGTCTGTTTGAGATTCCCTCTCTCCTTCTCCCTCTACCCTTCCCCCCGTTTGTGTTTTCTATCTCTCTTTAAAATAAATAAAATAAATAAATACATAGATAAGTAAATAAAATCTTAAAAAAACCCAAAGATGTATAATATAGTGATTTAACAATTCTATACATTACTCAGTGCTCACCATGATCAGTATACTGCCTTGTGCTCTCTTCCAGGAATATTGTGGTTTCAAGTTTCACATTTAAGTCCTTGATTCATTTTGAGCTTATTTCTGTGTATGCTGTAAGAAATGGTCCAGTTTTGTTCTTTTACATGTAGCTGTCTGGTTTTTACAATATCGTTTATTGAAGAGATTGTCTCTTTTTCCATTGGATATTCTTTCCTCCTTTGTTGAAGATTAATAAACCATATATATGATTGTGTATTTATTTCTGCAATTTCTGTTCTATTCTATTGATCTATGTGTTGATTTTTGTGCCATACTGTTGTGATTACTGCAGCTTTGTAATATAACTTTAAGTCTGAAATTGGGATGTCTCCTGATTTCTTTTTTTTTTTTAAGATTGCTTTGGCTTTTCTGGTTCTTTTTTGGTTCCATGCAAATTTTAGGATTATTTGTTCTAGTTCTGTGAAAAATGCTATTGGTATTTTGCATTAAACCTGTAGATTGTGTTGGGTAGTATAGACATTTTAACAATATTTGTTCTTTGGGCCACCGGGTGGCTCAGTGGGCTAAAGCCTCTGCCTTCAGCTCAGATAGTGATCCCAGGGTGCTGGGATTGAGCCCTGCATCGGGCTCCCTACTCTGAGGAGAGCCTGCTTCCTCCTCTCTCTCTGCCTGCCTCCCTGCCTACCTGTGATCTCTGTCTGTCAAATAAATAAATAAAATAAAATAAAAACCAATATTTGTTCTTCTAGTCCATGAAAATGGAAACATGGAATCCATTTTTTTAATTTCCATTTTTTAAAAAAAGATTTTTATTTATTTATTTTAGAGAGAGACAGAAAGTGTGAGCAGGGGAAGAGGCAGGGAGAGAGAGAATCTCAAGCAGACTCTGTGCTGAGCACGGAGCCCAGTGTGGGGCCGATCTCATGACTCTAAGATGGGGACCTGAGCAAAATCAAGAGTCCAACGCTTAACTGATTGAGCCCCTCAGGCACCCTGTCTTTCCATTTCTTTGTATTGTCTTCAATTTCTTTCCTCAGTGTTTTATAGTTTTCAGAGTACTGGTCTTTTACCTCTTTAGTTAAGTTTATTTTTAGGTATTTTATTATTTTTGATGCAGTTATAAATAAGATTCTTTTCTTTTCTTTTCTTTTCTTCTTTTAAAGATTTTATTTATTTGACACACAGAGAGAGCAATCACAAGCAGGGGGAGCGGCAGGGAGAGGGAGAAGCAGATTCTCTGCTGAGCAGGGAGCCTGATGTGGGACTTGATCCCAGGACTTCAGGATCGTGACTTGAGTTGAAGACAGATGGGTAACCAACTGAGCCACCCAGGCATCCCTTGGACTGTTTTCTTAATTTCTCTTTCTTTCGCTTCATTATTGGTGTATAGAAATGCAACAGATTTCTGTATCTTGGTATTGTATCCTGTGACTTTACTGAGTTAATTTACCAGTTATAGTAGTTTTTGGTGGAGTCTTTAGGGTTTTCTATATAGAATATCATGTCATCTGCAAACAGTGAAGTTTTACTTCTTCCTTATCAATTTGGATGCCTTTTATTTCTTTGTGTCATCTGATTGCTGTGGCTAGGACTTCCAGGACTATGTTAAGTAACAGTGTTGAGAGTGGACATCTTTGACTTCTTCCTGACCTTAGGCTAAAAGCGTCCAGTTTTTCTGCATTGAGTATGATGTTCACTGTGGGTTTTGTTTTGTTTTGCTTTGTTTTTCACATAAGGCCTTTATTATGTTCATCTAAACTTACTTTTTAGAGGGTTTATCATGAATGGATATTGTATTTTGTCAAAAGCTTTTTCTGTATCTATTGAAATGATCATATGGTTTTTATCCTTTCTCCTGTTATGTGTTGTATCACATTGACTGCATTGCAAATACTGAACCACCCTTGCATCCAGGAATAAATCTCACTTGATTGTGGTGAGTGATTTTTTCAAATATTTATTGTTTTGGGGTGCCTGGATGGCTCAGTCGGTTAAGCCTCTGCCTTCGGCTCAGCTCATGATTTCAGGGTCCTGGGATCAAGCCCTGCATGGGACTCTCTGCTCGGCATGGAGCCTGCTTCCCCCTCTCTGCCTGCCTTTCTGCCTACTTGTGATCTCTCTCTCTCTCTCTCTGTCAAATAAAAAAAATAAAATCTTTAAAAAAATTTGTTGTTGGATTTTATTTGCTAGTATTTTCTTAAGGATTTTTGCATCTATGTTCATCAGAGATATTGGCCTATAGTTCTTTTTTAGTGGTGTCTTTATCTAGTTTTGGTATCAGGATAATTCTGACTTCATAGAATTCATTTGGAAGTTTTCTTTCCTCTTCTATTTTTTGGAGTAATTTGAGAAAAATAGGTATTAACTCTTTTTTAAATGTTTGGTAAAATTCACCTGTGAAGCCATATGGTTCTGGACTTTTTGTTTGTTGGGAGGTTTTTGTCTTTCTTTCTTTCTTTCTTTCTTTAAGAGAGAGGGCATTGGTGGGGAGGGACAGGAGGAGTGGGAAAGAGAGAATCTTAAGCAGTGTCCATGGCCAGCAAGGAGCCTGATGTGGGGCTTGATTTCACAACTCTGAGAGCATGACCTGAGCTGAAATCAAGAGATGGACACTTAACCAAATGAGCCACCCAAGTACCCCTATTGGGATTTTTTTGATTACTGATTGAGTCTCCTTGCTGATAATTGGTATGTTCAAAATTGCTATTTCTTCTTGCTTTAGTTTTGGTAGGTTATAAGTTTCTAGGAATTTATCCATTTCTTCCAGGTTGTCTAATTAGTTGGCATATAATTTTCATAATTTCTCTTAAAATTATTTGTATTTCTGTGGTATTAGTGACTTGGTTTACTTGGGTCCTTCATCTTTTTCTTTTTGATGACTCTGGCTAGAGGTTTATCAGCTTTGTTGATCTTTTCACAGAACCAGCTCCTGGTTTCATTGAACTGTTGTATTGTTTTTCTAGGTTTTTGTATCTTCTGCTCTAATATTTATTATTCCTTTCTTTCTGCTGATTTGGGGTTTTGTTTCTCCTTTTTCTAGCTCCTTTGGGTGTAAGTCTATGTTGGCTTTTTTGAGATTTTTTTTGTTTTCTGAGGTTGGCCTGTATTGGTATTAGAATTGCTTTTGCTACATCACAAAGATTTGGGACTATCACGTTTTCATTTTTTTTAAATAAAGATATTTATTCATTTGAGAGAGAAAGAGAGAATGAGCAGTGCGGAGAGTCAGAGGGAGAGAGAAAAGGAGACTCCCTGCTGGACAGGAAGATTGACATGGGGCTCCATCTTAATCCTGGGACCCTAGGATCATGACCTAAGCCAAAGGCAGCTGCCTAACCAACTGAGCCACCCAGATGCCCCATTGTGTTTTTATTTTTGTTTTTTGAGACAGAGAGAGAGAGTGTGTGAGCAGGGAAGGGTAAAGAGAGAGGGTGCTAGAGAATCTTAAGCAGGCTCTAAAATTAAGAGTCAGATGCTTAACTGACTGAGCCACCCAGGTGCCCCTCCATGTCATTTTTTATTTCTTCTCTGATTTCTTGGTTGACCCATTCATTGTTTAGTTTGCATGTTATTTAAACTCCATGTATTTGTGTTCTTTCCAGATTTTTTCTTGTGGTTGATTTCTAGTTTCATAATGTAGTCAGAAAAGGGGTGCCTGGGTGGCTCAGTGGGTTAAAGCCTCTGCCTTCAGCTCAGGTCATGTAAGGGCCTACTTAGCCAGAGCGAGCCATTTTGTTGTTATGCAGTAAACTTAGATTGACCCTGCCCCCCACCCCCCCAGAGGAACTTACTTAGAAACAAGTCTGAGAAACCAGTTAAATATGACTGACCAGCCCCTCATAACAGAGCCCATATACCAGGACGTGTCAGGTCAGGGGGAGGTAACAGAGCCCAGAATACAAGGATGAATCAAGCCAGGTGGAGACATCTAATCAGGAAAGCACCTCCCTAACCACCCAAGAATGTGGGCCCTGCCTTTTGGGTGCCAATTCTAACCAGAGTGACAGGCTAGTTCAAGTAGTTACTATAGGGTGAATTGTAATTCAGTTGGCCACCTGTGTGTGGCAGGCTCCACCACATGGCCTTTACTCTTCACTCTATAAAAGTTAGTCTGTGAGGCTGGGAGGGGTTGCCTCTTTGCAAGAGATGGCCCTGGCCAGTCAGTTTGCCTCGATGCTTGGCGTGAAATAAAGCTTTGCTTGACCTTCGCTTTGTATCAGTCTTGCTCCTTTGACCATGGACCCAACAGTCATGATCCCAGAGTCTTGGGATTGAGCCCCACATAGGGTTCTCTGCTCAGCAGGGAGCCTGCTTCCTCCCCTCTCTCTCTGCCTGCCTCTCTGCCTACTTGTGATCTCTGTCTGTCAAAAAAATAAATAAAATCTTTAAATAATGTAGTCAGAAAAGATGTATGGTATCACTTCAATCTTTTTTGAATTTGTTGAGATTTGTTTTGTGGCCCAATATGTGATCTATTCTAGAGAACATTCCATGGGCACTTGGAAAGAATGTGTATTCTGGACCTCCAAAGCTCACAGCCAGCTCAGAGCGCTCTTGGAGAAGCTGGGCAAGGACACTCACTGGGTGCCTATTAGTTGGGCCAGGTAACTGTATGCTAGAACATCTGGGTTGGAGAGGAGCTGGAGGAGGACCCCCTCATCCATCAAGGAATCCTAAGTGTGGAGAGGAGCAGAATTTTCCATAAACGTCCTTGTGCAGAAGAAAAAAAAAGAATGTGTATTCTGCTGTTTTAGGTTAGAATGTTCTGAATATGTTTGTTAGTTCTATCTAGTCTGATGTGTCATTCAAAACTACTCTTTCTTTGTTGACTTTCTGTTTGGATGGTCTATCCACTGATGTAAGTAGAGTGTTAGAGTCTCCTCCTATTATTGTATAACTGTTGATTAGTTCCTTTGTATTTGTTATTAACTGTTTTATGTATTTGGGTGGTCCTGTGTTGGGTGCATAAATATTTATAATTGCTGTATCTTCTTATTGGATTGTTCCCTGATATTAGTATTTCTGCCCCACCTTCTTTTTGACATCTGTTTGCATGGTAAATGTTTCTCCATCCCCTCACTTTCAATCTGCAGGTGTCTTTGGGTCTGAAATGAGTCTCTTCTGGCAGCATATAGATGAATCTTGTTTTTTTTTTTTAATCCACTCTGTCACCATACACCTTTTGATTGGAGCCTTTAGTCCTTTTATACTTAAAGTAATTATTAATATGTATTTATTGACTTTTCCCCCTTGTTTTGTGGTTGTTTTTATGAGTTTTTTTTTTCCCCTGGTCCTTCTCTCTTTCATGGTTTGCTGGCTTTATTTAGTGATATACTTGGATTCCTTTCTCTTTATTCTTTGCATATCTGTTACTGGTTTTTGACTGTGGTTACCATTAGTTTTTTTTAATATAACATCTTCTGCATATAATACTCTATATAAAGTTGATGGTTGCTTAAGTTTAAACCCATTCTTTACTCTGTTCCTCCCCATATTTTGGTATATGGTGTCATATTTTGTATCCTTTTATTTTGTGAATCACTTGACTGATTTTTTAAAAAGATTTAATTTATTTATTTGACATAGAGAGAGAGAATGGAGACAGAGAGAGAGAGATAATGAGCAGGGAAGGGGCAGAGGGAGGTGCAGACTCCCCACTGAACAGGATGGACCTTGGGATCATGACCTGAGCCAAAGGCAGATGCTTAACTGACTGTGCCACCCAGGCATCCCTCCATTTACTGATTTTTATAGGTATATTTATTTTTACTGGTTTTATGCTTCCTATTTTTTGTATTCTCACTTATGATCTTCCTTTCCACTCCAAGAGTCCCCTTTAATATTTCTTGTAGCTGTGGTTTAGTGATCATGAATTTCTTCATGATCTCTAAATCTCTCCTTCTATTCCAAATGACAGGCTTTCTGGATGAGTAGTCTTGGCTGCAGATTTTTCCCATTCAGCACTTTGAATATATCATGCCAACGAAAGATGCATCCTTGAATTGTTATGCCCAGCATAGTGCACCAAAGTGACATACTGCATGGCAAAGAGTACAGGTTGGTGGGGAGCATGTAGTGAGGAAAGGAGAGGTTAGAAAGAGGGCCACTTCAGGCAGCTGCAATTCATGTGTGTCATTACTATGTTAATGTATCTAGACACATTAGATGGTTCTTATCATCCTTTGAACCACATGGCAAGAGGGCAAGTTCTGCCTTGAATGGCCAGACATAGAGCATTGTCATTTTCTAACAGTCATATGTGCTTCCTACATGGGTTCTCTTTCAGGGAATACCCCAGAAATTTCCTGCCTCGGGCTTTCTTATATGCTGTTCCTCTTCTGGCGTTGCTCTTACCCCCAACTTTTCACCTGGCTAGCTCCAACTAATCCTCCAGTGTCAGCATACCTGTCACTCTTTTAGTGATGACTTCCTTGACCAAGTGTATCAGAGGCAAAGCTAGGTGCTTTACATTTGATAGTTTATTTAATCCAATTAGGTCCTTGTTAAGTTCTCCCATAGTAGCTGGGACTTTTCCTTTGAAGCATTTAGCATAGTTTGTAATTAAGTATGTATTTTTGTGCCCTCTGCCTCCCTCAGGAGAGTGTGAGCTTTCTCCAGGTCTCCAAGCTCAGCCCTGCATCTCTAATGTTTGGCACAGTAACGGACAGATCATGGCACTCAGAAAACTGTTGTTGGATGAACTAATGAATGGGAAACATTTGGAAAGAGGCTGAGGACTCTTTTCCTCTCTCAATCCCTCTCTCTCTAGATTATCTCATCAATTCCCAAGGGTGTAAACACTATCTATATGCTGATGCTCCCAACTTTTATCTCTAATTCAAAGCTCTCTTCACTTCATCATTAGGACAATTGTGTGTGATAACCATTATTATCCCTATTTTAGAGATGAAACACCTAGAGAAAATTATATGTCCTGGTACTGTCATCAAAGGTATGGTTTCTTGGATGTTAGGATACATTCCTAAGAATGTTCTGCTATGTCATTCTTATTACAGAGTGCTGGGTCAGTCTTTTTCAACATTGCCTTTGCTGACTTCAGAATTAAAAGCTCCCATAAGGTTTGTAATGTAAAGACACCTGGATTGATAGATCCAACCATGCTGTTAGATGAAGATTCTGGTAGTGAGTGGGATCTGCTAAGCTGGATAAACAGCATTCTTTACAGAATTATGTTTTAAGAAAGCTTGTTTTTTGCCATGGTATGCCATGACTAATAAAAAGAACCATTTAAAAATACTTATAAATGGGGGTAGTTCAGTGGGTTAAGCATCCAAATCTTGATTTTGACTCAGGTCATGATCTCAGGTTGTGGGATTAATCCCTGTGTTGGGCTCTGTGCTCACTGTGGATTCTGCTTGTCTCTCTATCTCTCCCTTTGCTCCTCCCTGCACTTGTGCTCTCTTTCTCTCTCTCTAGAATAAATAAATAAAATCTTTTGAAAAATAAATACTGACAAATGCTCAATATATATTTTAAAGTACTAGCATGTGACTAAAGAAGCACGTCTACTTCCACAGTTTTAGGATTACTGTAGGCCATACTTCCTTTGCTACTGTATGAAACTATTTGGGTTGGGCACTAGCCCAAATATCTTACGAGTCTTGAAGAGGAAAGCTGCAATAGGTTAATAGTGAAACTGTCCCTGTATAAGACACTAAGTCCCTGAGTGGATGAAGTCTGAGTTAAGTCTTGTGGGGCTAAGATGAGTTGGCCCAGCAGGTGAAGCAGGAGAGGACATTGCAGGTACAGGGTGTCCAGGATCAACTCCCAATGCCAAAGGAGAGTGTGGAGGTGCTTTAGCAAGCCCAGGGAACCACTTGTGGTTTCTGTGGGGTTTGGGGATTAGGGAGGAGAGGGATGTATGTAAAGATGAGGATGGAGCAGCAGGTAGGGTCTTCAAGATCCAGAAGGACCATTACTGCCCAACTGATGTCTTGGTGTTTAGGCCTTGGGGAGCTACAAGGGTCCTGTTAGCAGAGGAGTGACATTATTTGGTCTATATTTTAGAAGGATCACCATGGAGGTTTTGTGGAAATTGCATTAGAATCAAGGATGTGCTCGAGAATAGAGGATACTGCTCAAAGCGGGAAAAGAAGTGTGTTTGGGGACAGAGGAAAGAAGGAATATCTATTGAGTTGGAGATACCCATGGAGACAGCCAATGGGCAAATGGAAAAGTCAGGAGTTTGAGAGAAAGACTTGAAAACGTCTTTTGAGATACTCACACAGAGCACACTGCAGGCCTTCCCAAGAGCTGCGTGAGTGGAGTGAGGTTGGTGGCCAGACTGGAGAGGGGTGTGGCATGGTGGGGAGTAAGCAGGCAGGACATAGATGGGAATGGACTGACTGCCCCTCAGAAGCCTCCCTGTGAGGAGAAGGGGCGGCAGCAGCTGCAGCAGAAGAAAGGTCTGTTTGTTCTTAAAAAATGAGGCTCATTTCTGTTGTTGTTCTTTCTTCTTTAATACAGAGAATATCAACTATACATGCTAAGAACATTCAAACAACTCAAGTTATAAAAGTAAAAGTAAAAACTTTTCAACCTGCTTGGTGACCAGACTCCTGAGCAGGCAGCCTGACACCTATCCTTCGGTGCTTTCTGCCCCTTTTTGTTTAAATCTGCACATTCACCCAAAACAGCAATAATGCTAATAGACAGCCACTCTCCCAGTGTGGCCCCTCTCTTCCGCCAATTTCTCAACCCGTTGTATTCTTCCCCAGGTACTCCTGAATTTTCCCTCACAGTTGCCGTATTCAGTGGGGATTTGAAGGCCTCTTCTTGCTGGAGTCTCTTCACAGCAATTAAACATACTGATTTCTTTTCTTAAAGCTTCCTTTTCTCTGGTTCTCTCGCCTTTTTTTTTTTTAAGATTTTATTTATTTGGCAGACAGAGATCACAAGTAGGCAGAGAGGCAGGCAGAGAGAGAGGGGGAAGCAGGCTCCTTGCTGAGCAGAGAGCAGAGAGCAGAGAGCAGAGAGCAGAGAGCTCCATCCCAGGACCCTGGGATTATGACCTGAGCTGAAGGCAGCGGCTCAACTGACTGAGCCACCCAGGCGCCCCTTCTCTGGTTCTCTTAACTCCACCTCATCCAAGTTTAATTCTTGGGTCTCTGGAAAGTTGCTTCTGTGTGGAGTCATCAACTTTCTCATTACAGCTTGGGACATCTATCCTCGGCTGTCTTCTTTTCATGGATTGTGATCAGGCAAACTTGGTACTCTTTAATTCTGGTAAAAAGCTTGGGTTCAAATTTGACCGAGTGACTTTTTTTTCCGGGCCCTGTGGAGTAAGGGCTCAATCCCACACCACTGCCCCTACTTCAGATGCAATCTTCAAATGGGACACTCCAGCTACTTTCACTTCTGCCAGGTGACTAAAAATTCAGAGGTTCTCACACCCATCTCCCCACTAAGTTCAAGAATTCACAGAACTCAGGAAAGCACATATTTACTGTAACAATTTTATCATAAAAGATGTAACTTAGGGACAGCCAAATCCGAGGAAGGTGTGTTGGGGGAGAGGGTGATGCAAAGTTGCCATGTCTCTCTGAGCTAGCCACCCACCCAGCACATCAGGTTCACCAACCTGGAATTTTCCCCAAACCCTGTTTTTAAAATTGATCTCTCATTTTGTAGGCATGATTGGTTAAATCATGGGCCACTGGTGTTTGAACTCAGTCTCTAGCCCCTTTTCCATCTCCAGAGGTCCAGATGTGGGACTGAAAGTTCCAACCCTCCAGTCCCAAGGTTGGCTCTGAGGTCCTGAAGGTACCTAGGAGCTCTGCCTTGAGTCCCGTCATTAGCTTGTTACACTCAGGTGTAGTTGAAAGGGCCTATTATGAATAACAAAAGACAGTGTAGCTCTCAGGAAATTCCCCTTTGTGTCTGGGGCACGAGACTCTCTTAGCTTTTTTCCATCTTCTGGGTTGCTCCTTCTCAGTCTTCTTTGAAAGTCAAATTCCTTGACTAAACTATTAAATGTTGGAGGTCTTTAAGACAAGTTTGGTTCATTGATTCTATTTGTTGAGTTTATTTAATAAAATGTTTATTAGACAACTATATATTTGTTTCTTTTCTAAGTGCTGAGGATATAGCAGCGAACAAAATAAAAACTTTTTTTTTTTGCAGAAACTATTAAATGTTGGAGGTCTTTAAGACAAGTTTGGTTCATTGATTCTATTTTTTGAGTTTATTTAATCAAATGTTTATTAGACAACTATATATTTGGTTCTTTTCTAAGTGCTGAGGATATAGCAGCAAACAAAATAAAAACTTTTTTTAAAAGTCCTTATGGCTGTTATGATTTATTCCTCTACTGTATGGTTTTCATTAAAGAGTGCTGGCTTGGTCTTTCTCAAAATTGCTTTTGTTAGACTTCAGAGGTAGAAGGCGATCAGAACTAAGGAAAAAAAATAAAGCAGGAAAAGCAGAGAGGGAGTACTAGACTGGGGGTAATCAGGGAAAGGACCCTGAAAACATGACATTTGAGCAAAGACTTGGTGAAAATAAGGGAGGTTTGGGGAAAATGACAAGTACAGTGGCCTTGAGGCAGGAATGTGCCTGGTTTTTCAAGGAAGAGCAGAGAGGCCACTATGGCCACATCACAATGAGTAAAGGAGAATATTATATGGAAAGAGCTAATGGAAGCCAAATTACACAGACTTTTGTAGGGCATCGTAAAGGCTTTGGCTCTTACTCTGAGCAAAATGGGGCACCATTGGAGGCTTTGGTGTAGAACAAGGCATGATGTGACTCACAAGAGCTAACTTAACAGTGTTACTCTGGCCACTCAGTAGACAGTTGACAGCAGAGGGGCCTTTCTTCCCTCTGCCCCCAAACCAATTCCTTCCCTAGCTCATTTTGGAAATCAGTTTCCACCATTCATGCCCAGAAACCTGGATGGCATTCTGAGTACTTCTATCTCATAACTCACATCCAACCAGTTACCACGAGTCAAGGAGACCAGTTAGGAAGTTAATGCAGTAATCTAGATGAGAGAGGATGGCAGCCTGGACCAGGAAGGGAGTGATGGAGGTAGTGACTCTTGATCTATTTTGAAGGTAAAGACAGCAGGGTTTGCTGATGAATTGCAAGTGGAGTGTGAGAGAAAGAAAGGAGTCAGAATGAGACCAGGGATTTGGCCCTGGGCACTGGAAGCATGGAACTGCCAGCAACTGAGATAAGGCAGACAGTAAGAGGGGCAGATTTTAGGCGGAAGATCAGGAACTCAGTTTTGGATTCATTAGGTTTGAGACAGACAAACAGATCCAAGGAATAGAAAAGAGCATGAATGCAAAGACATTTATATATATATATGTATATATAGACATATATATATATTTATATACATAGACACCTGACTTAAAACCAACGTGTCACTGCAACAGAACAGGGAAAATATGTTCTTTTTAACAAGTGATGCTGGATCCATTGGATGGTTGATGGGAAGAAATGAGCCTTGACCCTCTTTCATGCTATGTGCAAAAATCAATTCTGGTTGGGAGTGCCTGGGTGGCTCAGTAAGTTAAGTGTCTGCATTCAGCTCAGGTTATGATCTCAGGGTCCTGGAATCAGGGCCTGAGCTGGGCTCCCTGCTTAGTGGGGAGTCTGCTCCTCCCTCTTCCTCTGCCCCTCCCTCCGACTCTTGCTCACATGCGCTCTCTCAAATAAATAAATAAATAAATAAATAAAATTTTATTTTTAAAAAAATTAAAAAAAAAATCAACTCCAGGGGCACCTGGGTGGCTCAGTGGGTTAAAACCTCTGCCTTCGGCTCAGGTCATGGTCCCAGGGTCCTGGGATCGAGCCCCACATCGGGCTCTCTGCTTGGCAGGGAGCCTGCTTCTCCCTCTCTCTCTGCTTGCCTCTCTGTGTACTTGTGATCTCTCTCTGTCAAATAAATAAATAAAATCTTAAAAAAAAATCAACTCCAGATGGATTAGAGACATAAGCAGGCAGATAAAACAATAAAACTTAGAGAACATGGAGGAAGATGTTTAAGACCTTGGAGTAGAAACAGTATTTCTTAATGAGATATAAAAATCTCTATCCATAAAAAGAAACCCAAATTTGGTGGCATCATAATTTTAGACTTCAAGCTCTATTACAAAGCTGCATTCATTGAGACAGTATGGTACTGTCACAAAAACAGACACATAGATCAGTGGAACAGAATGTGGAGCCCAGAAATGGACCCTCAACTCTATGGTCAACTAATCTTTGACAAAGCAGGAAAGAATGTCCAATGGAAAAAAGACAGTCTCTTTAACAAATGGTGTAGGGAAAACTGGACAGCCACATGCAGAAGAATGAAACTGGACCATTTTCTTATACTGCACACACACAAAAAATAGACTCAAAATGGATGAAAGACCTCAATGTGAGACAGGAATCCATCAAAATCCTTGAAGAGAACGCAGGCAGGAACCTCTTTGACCTCAGCTGCAACAACTTCTTCCTAGAAACATCACCAAAAGCAAAGGAAGCAAGGGCAAAAATGAACTATTGGGACTTCATCAAGATCAAGAGCTTCTGCACAGCAAAGGAAACAGTCAACAAAACCAAAAGACAACTGACAAAATGGGAGAAGATATTCACAAATGACATCTCAGATGAAAGGCTAGTATCCAAAAATCTATAAAGAACTTACCAAACTCAACACCCAAAGAACAAATTATCCAATCCAGAAATGGGCAGAAGACATGAACAGACATTTCTGCAAAGAAGACATCCAAACGGCCAACAGACACATGAAAAAGTGCTCCATATCACTCGGCATCAGGGAAATACAAATCAAAACCACAGTGAGATACCACCTCACACCAGTCAGAATGGCTAAAATTAACAAGTTAGGGGATAACAGATGTTGGTGAGGATGCGGAGAAAGGGGAACCCTTCTGCACTGTTGGTGGGAATGCAAGCTGGTGCAGCCACTCTGGAAAACAGTATGGAGTTTCCTCAAAAAGTTGAAAATAGAACTACCCTATGACCCAGGAATCACACCACTGGGTATTTACCCCAAAGGTACAAATGTAGTGATCCAAAGGGGCAAGTGTACCCAAATCTTTATAGCAGCAATGTCCAAAATAGCCAAACTATGAAAAGAACCTAGATGTCCATCAACAGATGAATGGATAAAGAAGATCTGGTGTATATATACAATAGAATACTATGCAATCATCAAGAGAAATGAAATCTTGCCATTTGCAACAAAGTGGATGGAACTAGAGGGTGTTATGCTTAGTGAAATAAGTCAATCAGAGAAAGACAATTATCATATGATCTCTCTGATATGAGGAATTTGAGAGGCAGAGTTGGGGGTCATGGTGGATAGGAAGGGAAAAAAAAAAGTTGGGACCGGGGAGGGAGACAAACCATAAGAGACTCAATCTTATGAAACGAACTGAGGGTTGCTGGAGGGTAGTGGGTAGGGATAGGATGTCTGGGTTATGGACATTGGGGAGGGTATGTGCTGTGAAATGTGTAAGACTGATGATTCACATACCTGTACCCTTGGGACAAATAATACATTATATGTTAATTTAAAAAAATCTAATCATAAATGAAATATATTGATAAATTGGACTTCATTATAATTAAGAACTTTTATTAATCAAAAGATACCAATAAGAGAGTAAAAAGGCAGGCCTAAGGGAGGCTGAAGATACTTGTAGAAATGCATCTGATGAAGGGCTTTATGTAATTATTATTATTATTATTTTTTAATATTTTATTTATTTATTTGACAGAGATCACAGGTAAGCAGAGAGGCTGGCAGAGAGAGAGAGAGAGAGAGAGAGAGAGAGGGAAGCAGGCTCCCTGCTGAGCAGAGAGCCCGATGCGGGACTCGATCCCAGGACCCTGAGATCATGACCTGAGCCGAAGGCAGCGGCTTAACCCACTGAGCCACCCAGGCGCCCCTGTAATTATTATTTAAAAAAATATTTTATGTATTTATTTTTGTGTGAGGGAGAGAGACTGAGCAGGAGGGAGGGGCAGAGGGAGAAGCAGACACCCTGCTGAGTATGCACGTGCTTGTAACTCAATCAAGCACATCAGAAAAGAGGATATCCAATGGTCAGTAAGCAAATGAAAGGGTACTCAGCTTTATTAGTCATTAGGGGAATGCTAATTAACCAATATGCACCTACCAGAATGCCTACTGAAAAAACCCTGACAATACCAAATTTTTTAATTGTACCAAGAATGGGACAGGCAACTGGAGTTCTCATTCTCTGCTACTAAGCGTATAAATTGATAAAACCACCTTAGATAGCTGTTGGGTAGCAACTGCTAAGGCTGAACATATGCTTTCTCTATGATCCAGCAGTTCCATGCCTAGGCTTACACCCAACAAAAGCGAATGAAAGAAACAAGGAAAAGAATGTCCATAGTATCTTCTTTTACAATAGCACTGAAGTAGAAACAGCTCCATACCCATAAGCAGTAGAATGGATAACCTGTGGTTAGCTCATACAAGACTTCTTTTATGCCTTGAAAAAGAATGAACCATGCTTTCCACAACAGCCTGGTGAACCTCATAAACAATATTGAGTGGAGACAAGCCAGGCACACAAGAGTAGGTTGAAGTTTCATTCATACAACCTTCAAAACCAGGCAAAACATTTAAAATCATAGAGTCAAAATTGTGTTATCTTTAGGGAGGGAGATTATTGATAAGGAAGAGATACATGGGAACCTACAAAGATGTGTGTAATGTTCCAATTCTTGAAACAGACGGTGGTTACAAGTATATGTCCCTTTGTATAAATCTATTGAACCACACTTGTGATTTATAACATATTCTTAATGTCTTTTTAGCTCCTTTCGAAATAATAGTCCATAGGGCTTTTAAAAATGTTTATTTACTTATTTAATAATCTCTACACCCCATATGGGGCTTGAACTCACAGTCCCAAGATCAAGAGTCACATGCTCTACTAACTGAGCCAGCCAGATGCCCCAAGGTTACAGTTTTGATCCATTTCGGGGACATATCTTTCTGGCATGTTCTATTGTTTATGGGGGTTTATTCTGTTCCTTAACTCTTTTTTAAAAAAATTATTGTTATTAAAACTTTGTGATGACTCAACTAAATCCTCTTTTGTTGCTCACTTTTGTATGAAAGTAGTTCTCTTGAACTTTTAGAGTGAGGTAAGAAAGTTTTTCCAACTTCACAGACCTTCCTCTTCTGTTTGGTGTAACGTTAAAAATATGAAGCCCACTTTCTGAGATTTCTGGACTCTGTTCTCCTCCCTGATCAGGGCCTCTGCCTTCTCTCTGTGCTAGGACACCTTGGGGGATGGGTACTGACAGTTTATGGGGGCCAGACTGCTCAGCCTCTTTGGTCCTTACTGGGGACCCCTTGTACTCACTTAGTATTGAGAGAGCAGAATCTCCCCAGTTACAGCTGGGCCTTCTGTGTCTGTTGCTGTTTTGAAGTTTTCCTGTTCTTGGGTCCATCAGACACTGCCGCCATTTCTTCCTTCTTCTTCCCATACTGATACTGATACTGTGCAGGTTTTGTGACTGCTGATTTATCTCTAGTTGCTTTTATTTTGAGGCACCTGGGAGATATTCTGCCATCTACTTTTACTATTAAAAGGTCCAAGGGCAGGCCACCCCAAAATGAGCCACTTCGGCATAAAGATTATTTTAAGTTAAAAAGCAATCCAAACCCAGCAGATTCAGGAAAAGCTCTCTACTGCCCCCACATCTACCTGAGAAGAACTGAGATAGAGGACCTGCTCCAGAAAGAGAGCTATCATGGTAGATAACTACCCTACACCATGAGCTAGGTCTGGTTGGCAGGAAGGAACCTAGCGAGGCCTGTTTGATCAAAGTCCTCAGTGTCCCATTATTTCTGAGGAGCCCAGCAGACGTATGTTTACCAAACATGGACTTTTTTTTATCTTCCTGTGAATCACATTCCTTTCCTTTGAAGTCCCAGACCCCTACTCCTCCTTAGTTCAGGACTGCTGTATATCTCATTCTGCCTGACTGTCTTTGGAATTTCCATGTCTATGTGGATTCCTCCTCGGTATAAAATTAAATTTGATTTTCTCCTGTTTAACCGTCTCTTGTCAATTTGACTAAGAAGTCCAGCCAGAGGGACCTTGAAGGGGCCAGAAGTTCTTCCTCCCCATGCGGTGACGGTCCGTGAGGTTTTGGTTTTGCTATTTCCTTGTTTGTCTGATTTTTTTTTTTTTTTTTTTTAAGTGGAGCCTGGGTGGCTGGATGGTTCAGTCGGTTGAGCATCTGCCTTCAGCTAGGGTCATGATCTTGGGGTCTTGGGATCAAGTCCTATGTTGAGATCCCTGCCCAGGGGAGAGCCTACTTCTTCCTCTCCCCTTGCCCCTCCTCCTGCTTGTGCTCTCTCTCTCTCTCTCTGTTTCAAAAATGAATAAATATCAATCTTTAAAATTAAAAAAAAAAAAAAAAAGGTGGCGCCTAATGTGAGGCTTGAACTCACAACCCTGAGATCAAGACCTGAGCTGAGATCAGGAGCTGGATGCTTAACTAACTGAGCCACCCAGGTGCCCCTGCTTGTCTGGTTTCAGGTGAGGATTCAGAGATTAAAAAAAACTGCTGCTGCCATCCCTGCTGAATCCCTTACACTCAGATGCATGCCCTGTGCTGTATAGATAGTTTATTTTTTAAAATTTTTATTTTATTTATTTATTTTTAAAGAATATTTATTTGAGAGAGAGAGAGAGAGCCAGTACAAGAAGTGAGAGCAGCAGAGGGAGAGGAGAAGCAGACTCTTTACTGAATAAGGAGCCCAATGTGGGACTCGATCTGAGGATTCTGAGATCATGATCTGAGCCAAAGCAAATGCTTAACTGACTGAGCTACCCAGATGCCCCATTGTATAGGTATTTTAGATATTTATATTTTAGGGCAATCTTAGCTTCACAGAGAAGTTAAACAGGAAGTATAGAGAGTTCCTTTGTACCCTTTCTTCCCCAAACAGTTTTACCTGTTATTAACAGCCTTTGTTACAAATGATGAACCAGTAGTGAGGCCATAACTAAAATCCATTATTCATATTAGGGTTTGCTCTTTATGTTGTACTTGGTTTTTGACAAATGTATCATGTCATATATGTTATATTTCCATAAGAGGTAAAAAGAGCCACCCTCTGCTCAGAAATAGCTTACCAGTTTCTAGTACTGAGACCTTGAGGCATGGATGTATACAGGGGTTCTCATGGAGGGGATTCTGTAAAATGTAACGAGTAACACCCTCAGTGACATCCTGGCTGTGAAAACAGAAAAAAGCCTCATCTAGTTCTACCATATAATGTCCCTCAACATAAGCTGATGGTCCCAAAGTCCAAGGAAGGAAATTCTGGGGGAATGGAGAGACCCAGCGGGGGAGGCAACAGGTATATAGCTTTCTGACAATCTGGCCTATTGTAGAGAAAAATGTACTGTAACTTACATATACTTCGGTTAATCCTACATAAAAATTTTGGTAGATACTGAGAAGTGAGAGCACATTAAAGATCTGTTCGCTTATGAGACATTCTTTGTCAAACGTGTGCCATTTTCTGCCTTTCTTTTGCTTGAGAAATTGTAAATGTGGGTTTTGGAGCTGGTATTCTATATGAAGAGAGGTGGGGTTTAAACATCATTAAAAATCTACTGACGTCTTCCCAGCTTGAAGAGAAATAGATTAGGATGTATTGTAGTTTTTTATGACCCATTTTTTTGTGTCTTTTTGTGGAACTGTTTGCAGCTCTACATCCCAGAAAGCTAGTGGTTTTAACACTTCCAAGTAGGCTATAGTAACTCTGCCTTCTATTTATGTATTACATTTTCCCGCCCTTTCATTTCTTTTGAAATTACTTATGGTATACCAAGAACACACAGAAGGAACATCACAGAATTTGTTGAGTTTTTTTCGGTATGTTCTCACCAAAACTGCACTTTAACCTGAAACAGCCAAGATAGTGTGTATTAGTCTCTTATTGCTTCTGACAAATTGCCACAAACTTAGTGGCTTAAAACAGTGCAAAGATAGTTGGGGAGGTCAGACACTCCACAGGGGTCTCATGGGCCTAAAATCTGAATGCGGGGAGAGGGGTGGGGGGGGGTGGGGGTATGGGGGGGTGGGGGGGGTGGGATTCAGGGGAGAGTCTAGGTTTTTGCCCTTTCAAGCCTCTAGAGGGCGCCCTCATCCCTTGGTTCTGGGCCCAGAGCCCGCAAGGGTCTAACTCCAGCCTTTGCTATAATCTGAGATCTCCTTTGATTCTTCTGCCTCCCTCTTCACATTTAAAGACCCTTGTAAGTATATCCGGCCCACTCAGGAAATCCAGCATAATCTCATTTTGAGTTCCTCAATGTAATTACATCTGGCAAAATCCCTTTTGCTACATGAGGGAACATTCATAGATTCTGGGGACTACAATGTGGACATCTTTGGGGGCCTTCTGTTCTGCCTAGAAGTGTTTTTAGACAGTTATCTGTATCTTCCATTGACTTTTAGCCCAAATCTTCTGAATTTGTAGTCAGTAGGTAAAATTTTTGACTATATGAATATCCTATGAGTAATTAGGAAGATTTTATACATCTTTATTTCCCTGCACACTTGTGGCTGATTTTCCTCAAGAAGTTAGTAAGTTGTATACCTAATAGTTTGTCCCTTTAACTGATGACTACTGTCTCATTAAGGGCTTGGAAAAACTTCAAAACTTCATCTGCTGAGGCTTACACAGTGATAAATTGTTATTTAACATTTTTGTTTTCCAAATTGGGTACAGAAGGGACATTTTATTTATTTTTTTTAGAAGATTCTATTTATTTATCAGAGAGAATGAGTGAGAGAGAGAGCGCGCAAGCAGGAGTAGCAGACAGAGAGGGAGAAGCGGACTCTGTGAGAAGCAGGGAACCCCACGTGGGATTCCGGAATCATGACCTGAGCCCAAGGCAGAATCTTAGCCCACTGAGCCACCCAGGCACCCCCAGAAGAGACATTTTATACAGATATAAACAATGAGATCTTGGAGCTGTTTCCTCTTCTATGAGGAGAGGTATAAGATGCTCCCTTCCTCTTTCTCCAGTACTTAAATCCATAGCAAGACTAAATGTGCCTGGAGGACAGTGAAGTATGTTTAGTGATTCAAAATAGTTCAGATTTTAGGAGTACCTGTCCTCGATCTCCTTGAACCTTGGACTGCAAAGTTGTCACCATCAAATCTTATGGGCTAGAAGAGGGGGTACAGCTTCTGGATTGTTGCTGTTTGGATTCTCTGCCAGGTGGTACTCTACAGCAGACACGTGAAGAGTGGGTAATGAGCAGTATCTATGTCCTCCTCTGAGTGGGCTTGAGGTTGTTGAAAGCAGGTTTCAATGTACGGACATGTGGTGTCTTGTAGGTGAATGCTCCGCCAAATTTCTAAGGCTGTAAGAAAAAAAGTACGATGAGTTCTAAGGATCGTCCTGGAAAATGAGGTATGAGTCACAGGATAGTCCTCCTCATAGGAGAGCTGGCAGCTGCAGGCAACGTGGGCTGTGCCTGTGGGATTTCTCCTTCCAGAGCAGAAACCACCGGAACTGCAGTTGCCTTCAGCATGAAGGACTGGGGGTGTGGGGTATGAAGAACATGACTATTATTTACATTTCCTTGGTTTCTGGTACCACAAGAGATACAGAACTCTTTTTTTTAAAAATTTAATTTATTTATTTGACACACAGAGAGAGAGAACAAGCAGGCAGAGGGGTGGGCAGAGGGAGAAGCTGACTCCCTGTTGGGCAGAGAGCTGGACGTGTGGCCTGAACCCAGGACCCTGAGATCATGACCTGAGCTGAAAGCAGACGCTTACCCAATTGAGCCACACAGGTGCCCTGATACATAACTCTTACTATATTCTTCTCTTTGGAAGAATATAACCACTTGTTAAGGAGCTCCCAGAGACTAGATACCGAATGAGGCACTTTTTACCCATATCGCATTTAATTCTCACAGCAACCCTGGAGTGTCTGCCTTGGTATGTCTATTTTAAAGGTAAGAAGACAGTTCCAGGAGATCAATTAACTTTCCCAGGATCACAGAATTAATAAGTTATAGAGCAGGAATTCAAACCCAGTGTTCCTGACAAATTACATGCATTTTCACTAAATTACAGCTAACTACACTGCCAGTCTTTTACCAATATTGGTGAAATCTCTCATTTCATTAATATGAGCAATTCCAGGGCACCTGGGTGGCTCAGTGGGTTAAGCCGCTGCCTTCGGCTCAGGTCATGATCTCAGGGTCTTGGGATCGAGTCCCGCATCGGGCTCTCTGCTCAGCAGGGAGCCTGCTTCCCTCTCTCTCTCTCTGCCTGCCTCTCCATCTACTTGTAATTTCTCTCTGTCAAATAAATAAATAAAATCTTTTTAAAAAAAATATGAGCAATTCCAGAGCATAATCCTTTAAAAAAAAAAAAGATTTATCTCTTTTTATTTTGAGAGTAAGAGCGAGTAGGGGTCGGGGGTGTCACAGAGCTGGAAGGTGAGAGAATCCCAAGCCAACTCCCCCACAAGCAGGGCCCTGAGATCATGACCTGAACCAAAATCAAGAGTTGGGTGTTTGACCAGCTGAGCCACACAGGTGCACCCAGAGCATAATACTGATGTCATTTCCAGAATCATACACTATTGAAACCTGTATTTGCTCTATCTTGTTGGACCCAGGTATATATATTCAGGTTAAATACAATCTTTTAAAAAAATAATTAAATTAAAATTAAAATTAAATTAATTAAAATCTAAAAATTACATTAAAAAATTAAGTTAAAGAAATTAAAATTAAATTAAAATTTAAAAAATACAGTCTTAAAAAATTTTTTAAAAGGGCAAGCAATTTGCCTTGAGGACCTGCAGGGGGCATCAGAGGCCCATTTGACCCTGGTACTCCTTTGTCTTTAGCCAAATTCAATTTTAGTATATGTGCTGCCGAAGCGAGCACTCTTTAGCCAAATTCAAAAAGAAGTCAAGGGGCCCTGGGACTAGGGCAGTATCAGCTATTTGGGGGATGTGGGCAGGAATAAAACAAAGTGAAGATTACAGATGGAAAGAGGTTGTGTCTCCCTCTTCTCCCTGCTGTTTTCCTACCACATTGCTCTCCCTTCCTTTAAAAATTGTTTTATTTTGTTCTTGTATTGTTAACTTCCCCCATCCAGTCCACCATAATTACATTTTGCTTCTTACTAAAGATCCTTATTTTTTATTACTTCTCTTAATTTAATTTTATATATTTTTTATATTTTAAAGATTTTATTTATTCATATGAGAGAGAAGGCAAGAGAGAGCGCTGTGCAGGAAGGGCATGGTAGCAGCTACAGAGGGAGAGGGAGAAGCAGATTCTCCCCCAAGTAGGGAGCCCTCCTATGGGGGGCTCCATCCCAGGACCCTGAGATCATGACCTGAGCAGAAGGCAGAGGCTTTAACCCACTGAGCCACCCAGGCGCCCCCACTTCTCTTATTTTTAAAAACCTCAAATTTGCCTCATTTAAAATCACCTCTGGGGACGCCTGGGTGGCTCAGTTGATTAAGCAGCTGCCTTCGGCTCAGGTCATGATTCCAGCATCCTGGGATCGAGTCCCACATCGGGCTCCTTGCTTGGCGGGGAGCCTGCTTCTCCCTCTGCCTCTGCCTGCCATTCTGTCTGCCTGTGCTTGCTCTCTCTCCCTCTCTCTCTCTGATAAATAAATTAAATCTTTTTAAAAAAAAAAAAATAAAATAAAATCACCTCTGTGCATGCGAAGATAACATAACAGCAGCACTGGTATTATAAAATAAGTAATTACTACCAAGAGAAGGTGCTCACTGACTTTTTAGGGGGAGGGGGCATGGAATTAAATGAAATTGAAAGTGATAGCAATACTTATACCTTAGTTTGGAAAAAAAGAAAGTTTCACAGAAATGCTTTGAGTTGAGATAAATTAAGATTGTGATTTCTTTGACTGTTTTGGAGAAACCTTTTCAGTGATCTAGCTTCAAATAACTGTTTCCTGCATTCTAACAAAACTTAAGAGCTCAGGGAATCTCTCACACACTCCTAAAAAGTAGTAAGCATCAAATTGTAATTAGACTCCTGGATTCGTAGTCTGTTGAAGCTGAGTGAGATCTCAGAGAGCGTCTAGACACCTCTCTTCTGGGGTGACTGAAATTCACCAGTGTACTAAGAATAGTGTACAGTGTACAAAGAATAGTACAGTGTACTATTCTTTGACCCCCTAAACCTCAGCCCAAATTCTGGTTGGGAGCAGGTGTTCTGTAAATATTTGTTATCTGAATGAGAACACTGGAGGCCCAGAAAGATTACAGATTCCTATAACTTCACATAACAACTCCAAAGACATAGGATGGACCCCGAATCTTGAAAGTACACATGGAATCCCTGTGATTGCAATAGTGCAGATTTGAGCTGATAGAGGTATGTTGGGGACTCACATTTGTCGTCAGTCACCTCGTTTTACAAAATGTGAACGGTTCAGATAGTCCTAAAATTTTGACCTACAGGAAGGCTAGGAGGACTTTTAAAGTTGTGTAAGACCTGGGGGGGGGGCGCGGTTACTGTTGCACGGAATGTAGAAGGTCCGTCCCTCACCCTGACCCTGCTGGCTGAGTGCTGGGGCCTGCCGATCATTGTGCAACCAAAGAACACACTTGTAAATTCCGCCCTTTTAGAGGTGACCCATCCTCGTTGAGAATGACTGGTCAAAAGGGTCAGCATTTTTTAGTTACCTATGATTTTCATCGGGAGAGATAATAATGTTGACATTTGTTGAGTACTAATTATGTGCTACCCACTGTTCTAAGTACTTAATCTATTTTAACTGATTTAATCCTGACAACAACTCTACAGTGTAGTGTCTGTTATTATCCCCCATTTACAGATGGGAGAACTGGTTAGGAGAAAACATAGCAAGGAAGTAAAGAAATTGGAATTCAAACCAAGGCAGTCTGGTGCCAGAGCCCGTGTGAGTAAACATTGCACCCATTGCCTTATGGTAGAAGGTGATCAGGCTTAAATCAGTTCCCTCAAAATACTTCAAAAAAAAAAAAAAAAAAGGTGATTCTCTTAAAATTTATCAGTGTCCTAAAGTAATCTAGGCCTGCTGTTGTGGAAATTGATGAAGATCATTTGACTCCGTTTCTAGATGCCCTGCTCCATTTCTCTCTCTCTCTCATTCTCTCTCTCTCTCTTTCTCTCTCTCTCTCTCTCTCTCTCTCTCTCTCACACACACACACACACACACACAGTACTTGCTTAACTTCCTCTGGCTCATTGGAAGAAATGATGATATCATAGTTCCTGCAGATCTGCAAATGCTGGTATCAAGGACTGGTGAAAATGAGTCAGGGGCCCTTTGTTGGAAAGATCATGAGGGTGTATGTGTATTGTATTTTCACCACTGAAGTCATAACTTGGTTACAGTTGCTTGGTAACCATACATGGTTGTAAGCAATTTGTAAAAATTGAAAATGGCTCTGGTAAAAGTCCATACAGACTTTTCCACCCCTTTTTATATAGTCTGTAGTTCTCACTAGTATCACAGAGAAACAAAAATTCAGTAGTCCTTCATGCTTTACCTTTCCCTCACTCCCCTGTGTTTGGCATCCACTTATAACATGCTTTTTGCCAAATTTTGTAAGTTTAGACATTTAAATCCATGGCATGGAATTGCTTCACAGTAGCTATTGAAATCACTACTTTCAAATATTTATTGGCAAAACTCCACACTGCTGTCCCTCACTAAAAAAGAAGAATTAAACAAATTTTGTGTTTGAGTGGTCAATGTGAGACCACACTGAATGACATGTGTTAGAACCCGTAGTCTGAGAGGTGGGCTCAGTGGAATGACAGCATATTAGGTCTGAGGTGCCAGTGAGTCCCACCCCTCAGCTAGAGTACATGGCTGCCCCAGGACAAATTTCACCCTATACTTGGTCTTCAACCTTGGTTAAGTTACTCAGATTCTTCAAGATGGAGTTTTCTTGGCTGTGGATGGAGATAATACTAGTTCCTAACTCATAGTGTTGCTGAGGCAGGGGGGTGAAATAAGGTGATGGGTATAAAATAACCAGGCCAGTCGGTGCCCAAGGCAAGTAGTAAGGTGGGGGATGAACTTAATACTACGAGTGCTCCAAGGTCACCAAACCTTTGAAGGTCAGAAGCAATGTACTTGGCATGTCCTTAGTGGCCATTGGTTGTGAATTAGTGGCCTGTACATATTTGGTCATCCATGTAGTACTTTAAAAATACTTTAGTAATTTGCCAGCCTTAAAAATCAGGAGATAGCATGTAATAACCTAGACTTCTGGCTTCTCTTGAGAATATAGGAATGTCTGAAATCCCCTGCCCTATTTCCTACTTGGCAGCAGTAGAGTGCAGCTGAAATGGGGTTGCCCCCATGGGTGAACTCTCTTTTCACTTCCTTGTCATCTGCCAGCTCCAAGACATTTGAGTCAGCTGCCGCCTGGTGCCCAGAACCTCTTACTCAATGCCTGTACCTTGTCACACATGTGTCACCAAATATGTGTCCAGCCCTTCCATGTGGAGGAGCTGGGTAGCAAGAACCCAACAGAGCAAAGTGACTGAAAAGTGCATCATCCAAGCCCTCCTGTAACTTCTTTGGAATGTCAGGAATTGTACCAGTTTTAGCACCATTAAGCCCATTCTTCAGAAACATTTCAAGTTAGTGGACAAGAGTATATTATATACACACCTGTCATGGTGGGACATTAGCTGAAATTTCAAGGAAGTTCTTGAATTAGGGAATGGATAGCATTTCTCAAATAGCTGTCAAATAGGATCAAATAGCATTTCTGTGGCATGTCTTTTCCTTTTTCCAATACATCAAGATACAGCCTAGCTTACAAACCCTCCAGGGTTCCTCACTGATCTCACTGGGGAAGAAGGGAGAGGGAAATAAGATATTCTTTTAATACTTAAAAAAAATATATTTTATTTATTTATTTATTTGGTGGAAAGAGTGAGTGAGAGGCAGAGAAGGAGCAGAGGGAGAGGGAGCTGAGTGGGGAGCCCAGTGTGGGGTTCCATCCTGAGACTTCGGGATCATGACCTTAGTTGAAGGCAGACATTTAACAGATGGAGCTATCCAGATAAACTCAAAATACTCTTGAAACATAATATAAACATAATATAAATCCTTGATGTGAATACTCCTGACATTGAGTGGGAAATGAGGAAAGTGGTGGTAACCAAGGGGTGGTATGGGGGATTCAGTCCCTCATTTTCTTCAAAATATCTTCCACAAAGGCCCTCCAAGTAAATATGCAACTATTTTGCTATCTCAAATGCTGCAAGAGAAGTATCCATGCCCTACCCTCAGATTGCTAACCCTAGAACCCTCCTTTGTAGAAATTTCTGAGGGCACATGGGAAGTTTGGTGACAGCCTGCATCCCTGCACTGAGGTGTTGTGAATTAAAACAATGCGGATTGGGTCCCATTCCTCAGAACTTGCTCTTCCCGCATTAGTAGATTTGTAGCAAACAAGGTGGGGTTATGGTTTGTTTTCCTGAAATCTGTCTGACCACCTTTTTGAACTTGATCTGGGTGCTTGGTTGAGATTATGATCAGAATTACCTTAAGGACAAGTAATATAAATAAGCCTTTTTATATAGTGGCATCCCAGTTAGCAGGCAAACCAACCTACCTCTCATACCCTATTTCAACATACTTAAGTCATGTTAGCAGGTAGACTGAACTCATGTGGAAACACAGTAAGCTCATCTAAATGGCAGGTATATATTTTTTTAAGTTTATTTATTTAAGTAATCACTACGCCCAATGTGGGGCTCAAACTCACTACCCCAAGCTCAAGAACCGTACATTCTTGTGACTGAGCCAGCCAGGGGCCCCAGGAACAGCAGATTCTTAAAGCCAAAGCTGAATTATGTGGCAGGCTGTCCCAGGAACTGTAACAAGCACTTGACATGAATTAGTTTCTTGATCCTCACAATAACCCTAAGAGGTAGGAACTATTACTGTCCCCTGTTTAGGAGTAAGCATACTGAGGGATAGAGAAGTAGAGTAACTTGCCCAGTTCCACAGCTAGTCAACCATCCACGTACGAACCCAGGCATTCTGTAGGATTCATGCTCCTCTGAAGATGAGATGAATTTCTTGGCAAGCACATTTTGCTGACCTCTCTAAGGAAGGTCTAACACGGTGGCCACTCCTGGCACACTAGCTTACTGTGGCACTAAAGTTTTGTAGTGTTGAGGAGCAGAAATTCCTTTCCCCTTCTAGGTCCTTCTTGCTGGATTAAGAATCAAATGGACTGGGGCACCCGGGTGGCTCAGGGGGTTAAAGTCTCTGCATTCAACTCAGGTCATGATCTCAGGGTCCTGGGATCGAGCCCTGCATCGGGCTCTCTGCTTAGCAGGGAGTCTACTTCCCCCTCTCTCTCTCTGCCTGCCTCTCTGCCTACTTGGGACCTCTGTCTGTCAAATAAATAAATAAAATCTTAAAAAAAAAAACCTCAAAAATAAATTAATTATTAAATATAAAAAGTAAACCTCATTTAAAAAAAAAAAGAATCAAATGGATTTGAGACAGATTAACAGGAGAAAATCAAATTTAATTTCATACCGAGGAGGAATCCACATAGACATGGAAATTCCAAAGATAGTCAGGCAGAATGAGATATACTCCCGAACTAGGGAGAAGGACTAGGCCCTTGGGACTTCAAAGGGAAGGAATGTGATTCACAGGAAGATGAAAAAGAGTCTGTATTTGGTAAACACATGTGTGCTGGACCACTCAGAAACAATGGGACACAGTGAGTGAATGGAGGACTTTGATCAAACAGGCCTCGCTAGGTTCCTTCCTGCCAACCAGACCTAGCTCATGGTGTAGGGTACTTATCTACCATGATAGCTCTCTTTCTGGAGCAGGTCCTCTATCTCAGTTCTTCTCAGGTAGATGTGGGGGCGGTAGAGAGCTTTTCCTGAATCTGCTGGATTTGGATTGCTTTTTAACTTAAAATAATCTTCATGCCAAAGTGGCCCATTTTGGGGTGGCCTGCCCTTAACCCCTACAGAATCATGATATAGCATGATGCTGTAAGCCTAGAGGAACTTTGTGTTACCTTTAATGACCTGAATTAGACCTATGGAAACTGCTAGTAAATGACAGAATACTTAACTCACTTTAGTGCCCAAGAAAAAAGTGGTTAAATGTAATTTTCGACTTGCTTTTGAATTTAGGTGCAACCAAACATTCACCCCCTGCTGTGCATTAAATGACAGTGGTCAGTGCCTCTTTTTTCATCTCAAATAATGGCTCTGGACCCAGAGCTAATAACCCTCCTTGAGTCCAAGCAATTCAGGCAGCTGAGAGGGGGTCCTGGCAAATGGCACTTCTCCAGGGCACAAGGCTGTCCTCTTGTGGCCCTGATGGCCCTCTCTCGGTAGGACAGGTAAGAATAGGATGGTGGTAGAGTTGTGCACACACCCAGAACCTGTCCCACCCTGCACCCCGCCCATTGTGGTCAGGGGCAGGATCTGTGAGCCGCCAGGCCTACCAGGAGGAGAATGTTGGCTGTGTGGTAAAGTAAAGCAGCCAGCTGTAAGGAGGGATTGGAGCTGATTAGCAACCAAGCACAGATCTTTCTCCATGTATCTGTGAACAGAGCATCTCTGTCCTACTAGCTGGCTCTCTCCTATGCCACTTGCTCAGTTTTTGCTTACTTAGCAGTTAGCTGTCAAATTAGAATTCCAGGGGCACCTGGGTGGCTCAGTTGGTTAAGCTGCTGCCTTCAGCTTGGGTCATGATTTCAGGGTCCTAGGATTGAGCCCCTCATCGGGCTCTCTGCTCAGCCTGGAGCCTGCTTCCCCCGCCCACTCTACCTGCCTCTCTGCCTACTTATGATCTCTCTCCCTCTGTCAAATAAATAAATAAAATTTTTTTAAAAAATCAAGATCCATCCTTGTTTAGTCTTCAAAGCCTTGATATAATCTAACTTTAATTGACAAGACCAAACAAAAAACCCAATCAGACAGGGGTCTTCCTGTCTTATAACCAGAAGCGATCAGATGGAGTGATTGGATGGGTGACTCAGGAGTCAGACTGCCTGAGTGAATCCTGGCTGTTACTTCCCACTTGGCCAGCCTTAAAGTCTGGTGTCTGTGTTTCTTCATCTGTAAAATAGGAATGATAAGGGAAAAACTGTACTCTAAGATGGCTGACCAAACCAGCATGGGAATTCCGGTCCCTGTCTCGAAGCCCTTTCAGGTTCTTCTTTCCTACCCCATTTCCTGTGCATGTCAAAAGTACCAAGTATGTATTTGTGGAGCATAACAAATAGCATGGAGGACAAGGGGCGTTAGAGAGGAGTAGGGAATTTGGGTAAATTGGAAGGGGAGGTGAACCATGAGAGACTATGGACTCTGAAAAACAATCTGAGGGGTTTGAAGTGGCGGGGGGAGGGTGGGAGGTTGGGGTACCAGGTGGTGGGTATTATAGAGGGCACGGCTTGCATGGAGCACTGGGTGTGGTGAAAAAATAATGAATAATGTTTTTCTGAAAATAAATAAATTGAAGAAAAAAAAAAAGTACCAAGTATGCAGAAGTAGAAGGGTATAGATTACCCTCCCTGCTCGTGCTTGGGGCTCAGACCTTTGGAGAACAGTCTCCTCTGAGCCTGCTGGTGTTAAATAAACCTCCAACCCTCCAAAGTCTCTAAGTGCCACTTGGTTCTTCTGTCAGGATCCAGTTCAGGTTCTGTAACATTTGGTTCCCTGACCGGGAAACCCCAACTATGCTGGCTCATTGTTGCCACTGGTTTGGGGCAATGGTGGGACAATGATGGAATGAGGGATCCTAACTGAGAAGGCACACCCTGCCTAATGCACATCTTACCTAATCTCCCACCCAGTCTCCTCAGACCAGCCAGCTCTGCTGTTTCCACCTGGGCTCAAAGGAGATTTGGCAGGTGAGGACCTGGTCCCAACAGTGGATTCTGGTAAGGCCTGGGGCCCCAGGACCCAGTGAGGCCCACCCATCAGGGTGTAAGGGGAAACTGATCACTTCTCAGAGACCTCTTAGAGGTCTCACAGGTAGGGACTCCTCGGGGGGAGATTCTTCAGGTCAGGAACCCACGAAAGGGGGGACAGAAAGGAATTTCCAAAAGGAATTCCACAGGTCAGGGCCTTCCAGTGGGGGAGGAACTGTAATAACTTCTGTGTGAATGCGTGAGTGAATGTGCAGTTTGACCTGGCTTGTCAGGCAGGACTGATTCTGTGGCTCCATGGGTGGGCAGAGCACTCTTAGGGTCCCCAGAAGCCTAGAGAGTCCAAATGGGTCCTAACCTGTTTCTGTGGTGACCTCATAAAGTCTGAGGTGAGCCCCTTTAGGGCATCAGTCCGGGGTTTATGTGGACTTGCTACAGCTAAGAGGCACCCAAGCCTCCTATGGGAGAGGCTCCTTGGGAGGGGCACTCACCCTTTGTCTCTGCACCACCGCACATGGGAAACACCACTATGGGATCAGGACAGAGCAAACCTATGGTCCTGGAGACCATGATCAAGAATTTCAAAAAAGGGTTCTCAGGAGATTATGGAGTTAAGATGTACCCCAGTAAGTTGACAACCTGTGTGAGTCAGAGTGGCCGATTTTTGAGGTTGGATGGCTGTCAGAAGGGACATTGGACATCCCAACTATCCATCATATATGGTGAGTCATCACAGGGGATCCAGGACACCCCAACCAGTTCCCATACACCCATTCCTGGCTGGATATTGCCCAGACCCTTCCCCCATGGGTGCAGTTCATTCACAACAGGCAGGGACAGGCTAGAGTCTTAGTGACCTCATCTAAGTGGCCCAAAGGGAATGGACAGAAGTCCCAGCCTCCACAGTTCTTGGCTGGAGATCCTGAGGATAAGACAATCCTGCCCCCCCCCATATGTGTCCCCAAGACCATCTGCACTGGCCTTCCAGTTTCAGACACTCCAATGCCGTCAGTCTCTCCAATGCCCTTGGGTCCAGGGAATCCACAGATGGATGCCCCTAGGCCCAAGGGATCTGCATTCTCTGGGACCAGGAGCCATACTGCTTCCCAGGCCAGGCATAAATGCCTTCCAGATGCTGGTGCGGGAAATATGGGAACCCAAAAGGTGCAATGAAGACTGAACGGTCCAATGCAACCACTCTATGACGTATTATGAGCCTTTCTCCACCACTGACGTCCTTAACTGGAAGCACAACACCCTATCTTACATCTTACTCTGAAAAGCCAAAAGCTTCGGTAGACCTCATGGAGTCCCTCTTCCAAACCCATAGGCCAACCAGGGAGGACTGCCAGCAACTACTCTGTACCCTGTTCAACATGAAGGAAAGAAGAAGAAGAAGAAGAAGAAGAAGAAGAAGAAGAAGAAGAAGAAAAGGGGCAAGGCAGTATCTAGAAGAACACGTGCCAATGGTAGTTATCGATCCTGTTGCGTGGGCTAGCGCTACAGCACCCGGGGAGCATACCATGTGGGACTTCACCATAAAGGAAGGACAGGCTCACATCCACTGATACCAAGGGTTCCTCCTCCAGGGAATCCGAGCAGGAGCAAAGAAACCCATGAACTTGACCAAAGTGTCCACGGTCACTCGACAACCAGAGGAATAATCTCCCAGGGACTACTATGAAAGACTGTGCGAAGCCTATTGGATGTATACTCCGTTTGACCCTGAGGCACAGGAGAGCCAACAAATGGTAAATACCTCTTTTGTGGCTCAAGCCACCCCAGACATCAGGAAGAAACTCCAGAAATGGAAGGGATTTGCAGGGATGAACATTACCCAGTTAACAGAGGTTGCTAATAAGGTCTACATGAATAGGGAGGTCACAGCTGAGAGGGAGGCTGAAAAGAAGACGAAGAAAAAGGTCAGTCTCTTGCCGCCACTCTGAGGGAAAAGGATGATGCAAAGGTGGGAAAACCACAACCACTGAAAGGGGGAAAGCCCAGAACCCCCCTGGCTAGAGACCAATGTGCCTAGTGTAAGGAAAAGGGACACTGGAAAAATGAATGTCCCAGCCAGAGAAAGCCTCCACAGCCCAGTCGCTATAAGGAAGAACCATAAGGAAAGGACCTCATAGGTCTGGCAGAAGTAGATTCTGACTGAGGAGGACTGGGCTCACTCCTCCTTGGCCCACTCCCCTTGGCCTCTGCGAGCCCACAGTCAGAATGAAAGCAGGGGGCCAATCAATGACTTTTATGGTTGACACTGGGGCTGAGCACTCTGTTTTCACCTCCCTGGTGGTCCCCTTCAGCACAAGAACTGCAACCATCTTTGGGGCCACTGGGACGAAAGCAATACAGCAACCCTTCTGCCAGGCACAACAATGTGAACTCGGGGATCACAAGGTCTGGCATGAGTTCCTTTATTTGCCTGATTGCCCCATCCCCCTCCTGGGCTGAGACATACTCTCCAAGCTCAGGGCTCAAATAACTTTTGAATCCACCGGGCATACCAGCCTCCGATTAAACCCAAGACAAGAAGCAGGGTCTTTGGTACTAGTGGTCACCACGCTGAGAGAAGAAGAATGGAGGCTATTTTGTGCTCAAGCCCAACTGAACAGCCCACCAGAATTCAGACTTGCCTTCTCTACAGTATGGGCTGAAGACAACCTGCCCGGACTAGTGGAGAACCAGGCTCCTATCACTGTTGAACTGATCCCAGGAGCCCAACCCAAAGACAAAGGCAATATCCCCTTCTACAAGAAGCCAAGATCAGCATCCAAGAACACGTGACCAAGCTCAAAGAAGCAGGCATTCTGCTAGAGTGTCAGTTGGCCTGGAATAGCCCACTCTTGGAATCAAGAAACCAGGAGGAGAACACCAACCAGTTTAGGACCATCTCTCTGCACCCTTGGGCCCAGATCCACACACCCTCCACAGTCAAATCCCAGGATCAGCCAGATGATTCACTTGCCTGAATCTAAAGGACGCCTTCTTCTGTCTCCACTTAGCTCCCTAGAGCCAGCAACTATTTGCCTTTGAATGGACTGAACCCAACACAGGGCCTCAGATGCAACTAACTTGGATGCGCCTCCAACAGGGGTTCAAGAATGCACCAGCCCTCTTTGGGGAAGCACTAGCTGCAGACCTCACCAGCTTCCCAAGAAAGTCACACGATTTACCCTCCTTCAGTGTGTGGATGACCTCCTTGCCAGTGATACACAAGAAGATTATACTAAAGGCACCAAGGCCCTCCTCCAGCATCTGACAGACTCAGGATACAGGGTCTCATGGAAGAAAGCGCAGATCTGCCAATGACAGGTCAGATGCCTCAGTTTCCTTCTCACCCAAGGGAAGAGAGAATTGGGGCTGGAAAGAGAAAAAGTCATCATCTCTTTGCCTAGGCCTCGGACAAAAAAAGGCCTACAGGAATTCCTGGGGGCTGCAGGATTCTACTGCATCTGGATCCCTGGGTTCTCAGCAATAGCAAAGCCTCTCTATGATCTCTTAGGAGGTCTAGATTGGGAACTCCCAGCTTGGACTGAGGAAGCATAAGCTGCCTT
Organism: Neogale vison; assembly: GCF_020171115.1. Classification (NCBI taxonomy): domain Eukaryota; kingdom Metazoa; phylum Chordata; class Mammalia; order Carnivora; family Mustelidae; genus Neogale; species Neogale vison. Next base: position 108,367,200 of record NC_058092.1, read on the forward strand.
CACAGAGATGAAGACTGTTCTGGGACAGGCTCTGGCTCTGGGCCTGGCAGATATAGAAAAAACCCTTCAATCTCTTTGTACATGAGAAAGAAAAGATAGTGTTTGGGATACTCACCCAGACTGTTCCCGTGGCATATCTGTCAAAGAAACTGGACCCCGTGGCAGCAGGATGGCCACCGTGTCTCAGGGCACTAGCAGCCACAGTCCAGCTCATCAAGGAGGCAGACAAGCTCACCCTGGAACAAGAACTTAACATCAAGGTCCCTCATGCAAGTTAGTTGCAACCCTCATGAACACACAGGGACACCACTCCCTTTCCTGCTCCTGGCTAGTACAATACCAAGGGCTCCTCTGTGTAAACCCTTGAGAGAGTAAGGACATTAAACCCAGCAACCTTTCTCCCCACAGAAGAAGGGGAACCAGACCATGACTGCTTTGAGGTAACTGATGAAGTCTACATGAGCTGTCCAGATCTATGGGATCAAGCCATAAAGAATCCAGAGTTCACGCTGTTTAGCGAAGGCAGCAGTTACCTACAAGAGGTTGTCCAGAAAGCAGATTATGCAGTGACCACAACCACTGAAGTCTCAGAAACTAAGGGATTACCATCTGCATGATGAGTACAATGGGCTGAACTCTATGCCTCAGTCTGAGCCCTCACCCTCAATGAAGGCAAGAGAGTCAGCATTTACACTGACTCCCGGTACACCTTTGCTACTGTGCAAATACATGGGGCCATCTATAAGGAAAGGGGCCTCCTTACCACCGCAGGGAAAGCTATCAAAAACAAGGAGGAGATACTAAAACTCCTCAAAGCTGTCTGGCTTCCAAAGGAAGTAGCAATCCTGCACTGTAAGGGACACCAGAAAAGAGACGACCCCATGGTGCAAGGAAATTATCCAGCAGATGAGATGGTCAAGACCACAGCCAGTAAGGACATGGACAAAGTCCTTTCCCTCACCATGGCCCTGATGCCCACTTACACTAAAAAGGAAGAAAACAGGCCGTGGCGGAGGGGACCACCCTGACTAAAAAGGGATAGTGGATGATGCCAGACAGACACGTCTTTGTTCCAACAGCAACAGTAGGGCATCTAGTTAAGGAGTACTACTAAGTCACTCATCTAGGGAAAACTGCATTAGAGGCCCTCCTCAAGAAGCACTTACTACGTCAGCCAGCTGCCAGCACTATGCCGAGCAACCAGTGAGCGTTGCATAACATGTGCTAAGTAAGAATAATGCTCGACCTGCACCACAGCCCCCACCAGTTGTCCAGAGGATGGGAGCAACCTCCTTTGAAGATCTAGAAATAGACTTGAGCCAAGTACAGCCTTGGTACAACCAAGCAGGGGATACAAATATCTCCTATTAATGGTGTGTATATACTCTGGTTGGGTTGAGGTCTTCCTGTCCAGAACCGAATGGAGTCGGGAAGTAACTGGAGTCCTCCTGAGAGAGATTGTGCCCTGGTTTGGTCTGCCATTAACAATCTGCAATGACAATGGACCAGCATTTGTAGCAGATAGAGTACAGACCTTAATCAAATCTCTCAACATCACCTGGAACCTCCATACTGCCTACCAACCTCAAAGTTCAGGGAAAGTAGAATGGATGGATCACACCCTCAAGGGAAACTTAGCAAAGTTTTGCCAGGAAAGTAATATTCCATGGCCAGATCTGTTACCCCAGCCCTCCTGCGCGGTCGTTGCATGCCTGGCACACTAGGCTTCTCCCCTTCCACATAAGTGTACAGATGACCTCCCCCATACTTAGGGAGCCTTCCAGGGAACCTACATCAGACTGGAGATAAGGACGTAAGGGAACAGCTTCAGGCACTGGGAACTGTCCTAAATAAGTTGTGGAGGTTTACCATCGAGAGAACTACGACATCTCTAGGGTTGTAGATACACTCATGCCAACCAGGGGACTCCATTTGGGTCAAGGATTGGAAAAATGATGCCCTCAAACCACAGTGGACAGGGCCTTACACTGTTGTTCTAACCTCTAGACTGCCCTCAGAATCACAGGTGTCACTCCATGGGTACATCACTCCAGAGTGAAGAAAATTCATCATCTGGATGAGGAGAGGCACTAGTGGAAAGTCCAGCCAGACCCCACAGACCTGGTCTGGCTTTTCCTTCGACAGGACCCCAACTAATGGACATCTGCTTGCCATGGTCCCTAGCTCTCATCGGCTTGATATCCCTCATCTTAGGAGTTGGACTACACTGTTGCCCCTTCTGACTGGACTTTGCCCCAGAGACTTGCTATTGTTATTGCTTATTGGGCAACCTTGGGAACCTTAGGATGGATTGCTCCATTTACCTAATTATGGGTTTCCTCCCCCTTGCCACCCTCCCTGATACTTCTGGAGAGCCCCAATGTGCCTGAGTAAAAACAAGCTGATGGGGTACCAGGTTCAGTGCCTATACTTATATGCCAGCCAAATGTTATCAAAGGGCCGCCTTGTGTATATATAATGGGAAAAAATATTGGACTGGGCAAATAACTAATAACAGGATTGCCAAACCAGGGGTGACAAGGGCGCCACTGCCTGGTGCACATATCTCACCCACTTTGGAATGTGAGATGGAGAAGGGGCCCAGGATCAGGCATTAAAAGAAAAAAACAAAAGGGTCAAGGAGGTCCTAAAGGCATTGGTAACCCTAAACCCTGACTATCACAGGATCGACCTTACCAGGCTCCCACAGTGAACCCAGGTCCTGGCCTCCATCCACTAGGTTGGCCAGGTCCTTACAGCAGCTTATTCACTAAACCAAAACTTGAGCATAAACATGTAAGCATGCTGGTTATGGCTACCTTCTAGTACACAGAGCCTATATAGGGACCTCTGTACCTGCCTCTATCTATTGGGAGACGGACCTCTATAACAAGACCCAGAACTCCATGATATTAATTGGTCTAATGGCTTTCAATGTTCAGCTCTAACTGACTAGAGATAATTTTACCTGTTTCAACAGTCCCAGAGCAGGAAATATTAGCTATGGTTCAGTCCCAGCTCAGCTATGTACCAGTAATTGTGCTGTAAGCCATTCAGAGATTTACCGTACCCCGCCCAGAGTTTTCCTCTTGTGTGGAAATTTGGCTTACAGGAAATTTGGCTCCAGGAAAATTGGATAGGTCTGTGAATGCCTGTCCTCCTTACCCCTGACGTCTCTGTCTGGTCTGATCAAGAGGTTGAGCGAGCTCTCAGCCCCCTCCCAAGCAGACCAAAAAGGGCAGCACTAGCCATGATGACACTGTTAGGTGCAGGGGTACTTTCAGGCTTGGGAGCGGGTGCAGCAGGCCTCGGTACCTCATTCCAGTTCTGTTACAAACTTTTCCAGGAACTAAATGAGGATATGGACAGGGTTGCAGACTCTCTCCTCTCATTGCGGAGCCAAATAACTTCCCTAGCTGCAGTGGCCCTACAAAACCAACGGGCCCTAGATCTATTCACAGCTCAAAGAGGTGGGGCACGTGCCCCAGGAGGAGAAGAATGCTGCTATTATGTAAATGAGTCGGGGTGGTAACCACAAAAATCAAAGAATTAAGGGTAAGAATACCAACATGAAAAAAGGAATGAAAAACATGGGGAATCTATGGGCTCAGCCAATGGACTACCCGGTTGCTCCCTTTAGCTGGACCCCTGATCTCCATCTTTCATCTCATCTCACTTGGCCCCTGTGTAATAAACCCTTGCTAGGTTTATAGAGAACACTGTCACCAGGTGCACCACTGCCCAGATATTGGCTTGCAAAACTACCAACTCATAGTAGATGATGATGATGCCCTCTAAACCAGGTGTTTAAAGGGGCATCAAAGGGGGGATGATAAGGGAAGAACTGCAAGATGGCTGACCAAACCAGCAGGGGAATTCTAGTACCTATCTCAGAGCCCTTCTGGGTTCTTCCTTCCTACCCTGTTTCCCATGCTTGCCAAAAGTACTAAGTGTGCGGAAGAAGAAGGGTATAAATCCTCCTCCCTGCTTGTGCTCAGGGCTCAGACCTTTGAAGGGCAGTCTCCTCTAAGCCTGCCTCTGAACCTCCAAAGTCCCTGAGTGCCGCTTGGTTCTTCCCTCAGGATCTAGTCCAGGACAGAAATCGTAAAAAGTGGTGCAGTGAGCCTGTTGAATACCTGTTTGTCAGCCCTCAGGAGTTACCGTTGTCCTCAGGGTAGTTTAGCATTGTCCGCAACTGAAGTCCCATCAGAGACAGAAACCGAAGAGGAACTGTTAAAGTGGAGTTACTTTGGGTCATTTTGGATCTCCCTTTTTCCTCTTTGCTTTTTGCAATGCTATGTGGCAGCTCTCTCTGCCTGTGTCAAAGGGCCTTTCCCAGTGATTAATGTTTCAAATTTATAACTGGTCAAACAGATACCAGGAAAAAAAAAGGCAGTAGTACTTCATCTAACCACACCCACACGAAAGCAGATGCTGGGCTGTTGCCGTGGTGATGCAGAGTATTTTGTAAAACACTTGGCCTGGGGACGGGAGTTGACTCATACTCCTGCTGGGTGGGGAGAGGGCAACTGCTTTCAATTAAAACCTCCAGGACAGGGTTTGAGTTGGGGATTCCCCAGGTTCTTGCAATAAATCAGAGCTTTCTGGGGCCTGGGGTTTGGTTGTACATTTGGTTCAGCTGTCATGTGGATACTTTTTTCTGACTTCCTTCCTCCGGGTAGAAGGAGCCATAGATATCCCTTTGCTCTTCTACATACATCAAAACATGGCAAATTTAGGGGCTCCTGGGTGGTTCAGTGGGTTAAGCCTCTGCCTTCAGCCCAGGTCATGATCTTAGGGTCCTGGGATCGAACCCCGCATTGGGCTCTCTGCTCAGCAGGGAGCCTGCTTCCCCTTCTCTCTCTGCCTGCCTCTCTGCCTACTTGTGGTATCTCTCTCTGTCCAATAAAAGTAAATAAAAAAAAAAAACATGGCAAATTTAGTTCTCTTTAAAATAAGGTCCGTTTTCCTCTTAAATGCTGACACAGCTAAACCTAGGAAAAGGATTTTTATGAGCTTCTCCCATCTTGTCTGTTTACGCATATTCATTGTCCATAAATAAGGCCCACTGGAGCGTGTTATTCAGCGTTTTCTTTTTAGCTAGAGTTAAGTACACGGGAGGTTATTTTTCAGAGAGGTATTTGGACAGCTATAGGTATCATAACCTCAGAATGGAAAATCTGTACCAGATATGACTTCACTGGAATTTATTAGCTGCTTGAACTCAGTAATTCTACATGAAGCAAACTGAGAGGCAGACTTACATGCCGATAGAATGTACCAGGGCCTCAAGCACTTAGTCTGGATTAGTATTGCTCAGTCATCAGTGACTACCCACAGTATGCTGGGCAGGAGCAGAATGAGACATACTCTTTAGGAATTACGTGCTAATGAAAGTCAACCTCTCAGTCACCTAACTTCTCAACCTAACCATCTCAATGAGTTGCTGTCATGCCCAAGGCACCCTGCTAAGCCATCAGCAGGGATATAAACCCTCTAAAACACAGCTCTTGCCTTTTAAGCATTTCTAATACAGGGTAGGGAAAACAAAAAACAGAAAAAACTAACTAGCAATGATATGATACACAAGGTAATATAAACTGAATATTGGCAGCATGTGTGTGGAGAAGAGAGAAAGCCCCATGGGCTGTGGTAAAGGAAGGTGGGATTTGAGTTGAGCCTTGAAGGATGGGTAGAGGGGGCAAAGGGTATTCAGGAAGGGGAAAAGACAAGAGCAACAGTGCAGAGGTTGGGCCTCAGCATCACAACTTGGTCCATATATAGAGATGTTAGGACAGGCCCAGGCCCAGGAGGTCAGAAACTGGGGAAGAGAGAAGGCATTGGTGAGGGGTAGTATTAACATATAGTGGGGAGGGCCACCTGGGTGTCTCCATCGTTAAGCGTCTGCCTTTGACTCAGGTCATGATCTCAGGGTCCTGGGATGGAGCCCCACATCAGGCTCCCTGCTCACGGGAAGCCTGCTTCTCCCTCTCCCACTCCCTCTGCTTGTGTTCCCTCTCTTGCTGTCTCTCTCTCTATCAAATTAATAAATAAAATCTTAAATATATATATATAATATATATAATATATAATAAATAAAATCTTAAATATATTTATAAGATTTTATTTATTAAATATTATATTATACACACACACACACACACACATATATATAGTGGAACTTCATTAGCACGGCACCTAAAAATTGTGAGCCAAGAAAAACCAGGAAAGCCAGGTAGAATATAAGGGGGGGGCTATTTAAAAGTGTGTAAGTTATGGCCCTGCCAAGCAAGGAAAAGATGAGAGGAACACAGAATTCAGTCAACCCAAATCATGCAAGAGTGTAAAAGTTTACAATAGAATTCCATAATATGTGTGGGATCTGATGAATTGGCATTATGATGCTAATGTGACTTGAGGGCCCAATAGAAGCTCTTACTCAGAAGAAAAAATTTTAAAAAAGTTACAATATACCAAATCTACAAAGTCAGTTTAAAAATATTTAAGAGCATTTAATTAATTTGTGAAGGCACTCTGAGAAGTGATGGCCGAATTTTGCTTGATTAATAACTAGACTATGGAGATTTACACTAGAAATACTGGATTTTTAAATTTAATTCTAATAAACCAAAATGGTGTTTTTCTGTGCGTGACTGCTGCTTTGGAGGACACGGACAACCGCACTGAGCACGAGCACAGCATGGAAGTCCTGGCCGAAGCTGGTTTGATATGGCAGGTGGGTAGCACCAGGTCGAGGTCCCTTAGTTGTAGGGACTGAGGTTTGGGACGAGACTTTAGTTCCTGGAGGCATGGAGAGGAAAAAGAAACACTGACAGCCTAGGGCCTGGGGCAGGAAATGGAGACACATGTCAGCAATTCTAAGTGGCAAAAGGTTCTCTCTCTGAAGGTAAATGTTAGGGTACGGAGTCCACCACCCCTCAATTAGAGAACACTCTCGATAATGCAAGTCACACAGCGAGGTTTATTTCCAGCTAGCTGGGGTCCAAGTATCTGCCCGGCGCAGCGGGTTTCAACAAGGACCCCGAGCACTCAAAGCCAAGAGTTTATATAGCATTTTCTTTTTTTTTTTTTTTTTAAAGATTTTTTTATTTTTTTATTATTTATTTGAGAGAGAGAGTGTGAGAGAGAGCATGAGCGAGGAGAAGGTCAGAGAGCGAAGCAGACTCCCCATGGAGCTGGGAGCCTGATGTGGGACTCGATCCCGGGACTCCAAGATCACGCCCTGAGCCGAAGGCAGTCGTCCAACCAACTGCGCCACCCAGGCGTCCCTATATAATAGCATTTTCAAGGCATTTTTTTTTTTTATAGCTACATACATATCTTGCACCCCACTTTGACAATTTAACTTTGTTTACCTTTTGCCACCCTGGCGTCACCCTGGCGGTTAAGTGAGATTTAGGTTTAGAAGAAATTTAACTTTATTTACATTTCCCTCCGCCTCAGCCTCCTTCAGTTTTATGGTGGGGAGGGCGACATTAGGCCTCGAGGAACTGAGCCATTTTTCTCTGGAAATTGGGTGTTGAGAAGACAGCTTCTTTGTTGTAAATCACTAGGACATTCGTAAACCAAGGGAGACTCCTGTCTTGCAGGATTGTGATCTCTGCAAGTTAACTATTTGTTTTTCATTAACATCTGGTCCCTGTGGTGCCACCGCCTAACCGCCCTGGTGGTATATAATTAAGTTGTTCTTTTAGGTTTTAGCTCGTTTCTCTTATCTCAAGTCATGTACGCAGTGTCAGTGTCGGCCGGTTAGGGACGCTCAGTAAAATGGCTTCCTGGCCTTCAGGATGGCCATTCTTATGCTAACCCACTCTTAACAGTAAACAAGCACAGGGAAAAATGAGAACTTTTAGGGAAGAACAGGTGGAAATCCCACGAAATACTTTTCTTTTGCTTTGCGTCGTGTGAAAGCCTATAGTAACCAGTAATTGCCGCGGCCGGCGCGACAAGAGGGAACAGGGTTGAAGGATAGGAGAATGAAGAAAGGGAATGTGGGGAACAGGAGGGACACAGGCGAACGTATCAAGCAAGTGCCATAGTTTGTTTTACAGAGTTCTGAACTATACCACACAGTAAGAGAATCGCCTTCTGTACATCTAGTTTCTCTTTTGGCCTGAGAGTAGCTGGCCATGCAGAGATATCAGACAACCTTGACTTTCGTGGTTTGGACACTTAGGCCATAACTCAATATTCTCAAAACACAGGAGCCTTAGTAACTTAGTCTTGAGACAGCAGCTGCACTGGCAACAAGCCAAACCTTACAATGTTCTCATAACAATCCAGGGAAACACGGTGGCACTCTAGCTCGCCACCCGTGAAAGTCCTCGGTTGAAGAGGTTCCCAAGAACTGTTGCTCTATTGGGTTAACCCTTCTAGGCATGAGGCTCCCAACAAGTAATAAAACTGGTATTGGTCTCTTTGTTATATTAGAAATGAGTTATTAGTCTGGGGACCCTTAAGTAGAATTCAGTATGTGCTGAGAGCAGGCCAAAATTCAAAGGCCCATTAGAAAGGACAGCTTTTAAAAAAGAATGCTTAAGCCCCATCCCAGAACAATTGAATCAGAATCTCTGGGGATAAGCACTGGGTATCAGTGTTCTTGGCAAGTCATTTTAACTCTCTGGGTGTCTGTTTCCAACTATACAATAAGATTGGACTAGATGATCTCAAGGCCCCTAAGCAGCTCCAACATTCTGTGATTTGTGGTGGAGAAACTGCCATGCTGTTCTTTGTTGACTTAGGCATGGCGCTGCCCACAGCCGCAGCTTGATGGCCCACTCACTCTGGAGGAATGTCACACAGGAAAGAAGATGCTAGCAGTCATTCCAGAGAGACAGGCAGAGACTTTGTACTTGGTGAGGGAAACAAATGAGAAACAGAAGCAACCCCCAAAGCAGGCTCACTTCCTTTGGCTTGCCTGCATACCTGTTCCTAAAGTGAACTTGAATGAGAACTCTCAAGTGGAGGCTTATGTCTTGCGTTATTACTTATATTGGGGCCATAATAAATGACCAGAAACGGGGATGCTTAAACAACACCAACTTGGTATCTCACAGCTCTGTAGGTCACAAGTCTGCCTTGGTCACAGGAGGCTAAGATCCAGGTGTACGCAGGCCGTGTTCCTCTCTAGAGGCTCTGGGGGAGGTCCGGGGGTCTTGCTCCTTCCCGTGACTGGTGGGATTTAATTCCTTGCTGTCCTAGGAGTTGAATCTCCTCTCCCGGCCAGTCTTCTTCTTTCTCAGCTCTCCAGCACCAGGGAAGTTTCTCTGCTTTTATTGGGCCCACACAGACAATCTGGGATAATCTCCCCGCTTTGAGGCCCTTAATCTTAATCCCATTTGCAAAGTCTCTGGCAGGGTAGGATTCACAGGTTCCAAGGATTAGGATGAGGGCCTGGCGGTGCAGGGGAGGAAAGTATTATTCTGCCTACACTGGCCTCCAGGTAGGTAGTTGTTTTTTTCTTTCCTTTTTTTTTAATTTAAAAAAATAAACAAACAAATATATATATGTATGTATATATATGTATATATGTATGTATATATATATTTTTTTAAGATTTTATTTATTTATTTGACAGAGAGAGATCACAAGTAGGCAGAGAGGCAGGCAGAGAGGGGGAAGCAGTCTTCCTGCCAAGCAGAGAGCCCTATGCTGGGCTTGATCCCAGGACTCTGAGAGCATGACCTGAGCCAAAGGCAGAGGCTTAACCCACTGAGCCACCCAGGCACCCCTATTTATTTATATAAATAAAATTTATTTATTTATTTATCTATATAAATTTATTTATTTATATAAATAAAAACATTTATAAATAAATGTTCTATTTATTTCACAGAAAGAGAAAGCGAGAGCAGGAACACAAGCAGGGGGACTAAGGGATGGAGAAGCAGGTTTCCCACTGAGCAGGGAGCCTGATGCTCTGACCCTGCGATCATGACCTGAGCCCGATAGGGAAAAACTGTGCTCTAAGATGGCTGACCAAATCAACAAGGAAATTCCAGTCCCTGTCTCAAACCCCTTCCAGGTTCTTCTTTCCTACCCCATTTCCTGAGTGCACCAAAAGTACCAAGTATGCAGAAGAAGAAGGGTATAAATCCCTCTCCTTGCTTGAGCTCGGGGCTCAGACCTTTGGAGAACAACACCCTCTGAGCCCACTGGTGTTAAATAAACCTCTGATCCTCCAGAGTCCCTGAGTGCCACTTGGTTCTTCAGCCAGGATCCAGTCCAGTTTCCGCAACATTTGGTTCCCTGACCAGGAAACCCAAGTGTGCTGGCCCATTGTTGCCACTGGTTTGGGGCAAGGACAGGGCAGTGACTGAACAAGGGATTGTAAGGGAGAAGGCACACCCTGCCTAATCTTCTGCAGTCTCCTGCCCAGTTGCCTCAACCCCCACCCCCACCCGCGCCTCCTCTTCCCACCCAGATTCAAAGGAGACTTGGCAGGTGAGGACCTGGTCCCAATGTCAGATTCTGGTAAGACCTGGGGCCCCAGGACCCAGTGAGGCCCACCCCTGAGGGTGGAAAGGGAGACTGATCACTTTCCAGAGACCTCTTAGTGATCTTCACAGGTAGGGCCTTCCAGGGGGGAGGTCCTTCAGGTCAGGAACTGCACCCCCCCCCCACAATAAGGGAGGACAGGAAGGAATTTCCAGAAGGAATTCCACAGGTCAGGGCCTCCTGGAGGGGAGGAACTGTAATAACTTCAGTGTGAATGTGTGAGTGAATGTGCAGTTTGACCTAGCTTGTTGGGCGGACTGATTCTGTGGCTTCACAGACAGGTACCCTTAGGGTCCCCAGAAGCCTGTGGAGTCTGAGTGGCCCTAAACTGCTTCCGTGGTGACCTCATAGGGTCTAAGGTGAGCCCCTTTGGGGTACCAGTCTGGGGTTTGTATAGACTCGCTAAGGCTAAGAGGCACCCAGGTGTCCTCTGGGATGGCGGACAGAGGGGCATCTGACTGGTCTCTCCTTTGGAGGAACACCCACCCTTTGTAGTCCTCATGCCGAACACACAGGGTGGCCAAGAGAGCCTCCCTGCTCACCATGGTGGAAACCTCTTCAAAACCTATAGTCTTTTTTTTTTTTTTTTTAAGATTTTATTTATTTATTTGACAGAGAGAGATCACAAGTAGGCAGAGAGGCAGGCAGAGAGAGAGAGAGGAGGAAGCAGGCTCCCCGCCGAGCAGAGAGCCCGATGCGGGACTCGATCCCAGGACCCTGAGATCATGACCTGAGCCGAAGGCAGCGGCTTAACCCACTGAGCCACCCAGGCGCCTTAGACTGTATGCTCAAAATTTTAAGAAGCAATTCTCAGAAGATTATGGGATCAAAACAAGTCATCACGGAAGCAGTTTAGGGCCACTCGGACTATGAATTGGAATGGGCCACCTTTGGGGTCAACTGGCCCTCTGAGGGGCCCTAAGACCTACCCACTGTCCAGGTCATTTACAAAATGATGGTCGGGGTTCTCAGACACCCTGACCAATTCCCATATATTGATTCTTGGCTTCAGGTAGCCCAAACTCTGCCCCCATGGGTCCAATTCTGTGTTAATAGGAAGGACCAAAGTAGGACATTTGTAACCCAAGTAAAAGAGCCCAAAGGCTGCAAGGAGGCAAAGCCTATCATATCAGGGAGGCCCTGCCCAGAGGTATCAGGGGCAGCAAAGCAGATAAACTCTGGACAAGGATGAACCTGTCAGAAATTGTGGGGACCACAGTCCTCCTCTGACCAGGGGCCTAAAGCTGAGCTGCAGGAAGAGAGTGCTCCTGTTTTTTTGTAATTGGCACGAATAGGGGCTCTGATAGCCCACAGGAAAATTGATCCAGACAGAAAGAGAATGTAAAATAACAGAGGCTCTCATATTTACCTTTAAGAGAAAGTGGGAGAGGTACCTGGGTGGCTCAATGGGTTAAAGCGTCTGCCTTCCACTCAGGTCAGGATCCCAGGTGTCCTTCAGGATGGGGACTTTAAGGAATATTCCCAAGCAGCTGCCAAACCTCCTTTGTTTCGGGAAAATTCCCTGTCTTCTGTGGCCCAATATGGATTGTCTATCCCCATCCTTGTTGTCGGGAAAACATAGCATCTGCTCCTCTGGAGCTGATGATCATCTGAACCGGGAACCCTTTCTCTGCCCTCTGGCAGCACTTTGTCTCTTCTGCCTCCCCATCCCCCTTTTTCCTGTTTCTGCACCACCTTGGGTGGGGCCTACATTACTGGCTTCTAGACCATCCTCAGGGCCTCAGGCACCACTGTCAAGGAGCAAGAAGAGCACCCATTGGACCTACCACAACCCACTCCAGATTTCCCCACATGTCAGGTGAAAATTGACCATGGGAAAGATCCTGGTGGAACATATTTCAGCATTTAAACTAAGTTTGTTGGTTTAGTTCAGACAGATGTATCAGTGGTAAATGTGAAACTTTTATTCTATCAAGAATCAAGGTCAAATAAGCTTGTTATCTCTGTTGAAGTTTGTTAGCAAAGTGATGACTAAACTTATGATTAATTGTCTTAAAGTTTTCATGGGTAATTGTTAATATAGCTTTCAAAGTCTTTGGTAACCTGAAACTTTAAAGTTTTGGTTGAATGACAAATGGAATTAAATTCGTTGGATATGTAGGTCTTTCAAATAGGAAAAAATGCTAAGTCATTAATTACTGGACATAGGTTTGTACTTTGACTTACTGCAAAGAAACTAAGAATATTTAAATCTGTTGGTAAACATGTCTTCTAAAGAATTCTGTTGTAGGGCACCTGGGTGGCTCAGTGGGTTAAGCCACTGCCTTCGGCTCAGGTCATGATCTTAGGGTCCTGGGATCGAGGCCCACATCGGGCTCTCTGCTCAGCAGGGAGCCTGCTTCCTCCTCTCTCTCTGCCTGCCTCTCTGCCTGCTTGTGATCTCGCTCTGTCAAATAAATAAATAAAATCTTTAAAAAAAAAAAAAGAATTCTGTTGTAACAGTTCACAATGGTTAATACTTAGCCATCACTAGATGTCAAGGTGTTTCTTTCTTTCTTTTTTTTTTTTTTTTAAGATTTTATTTATTTATTTGAGAGACAGAGATCGCAAGTAGGCAGAGAAGCAGGCAGAGAGAGAGGAGGAAGCAGGCTCCCTGCTGAGCAGAGAGCCTGACGCGGGGCTCGATTCCAGGACCATGGGGTCATGACCAGAGCTGAAGGCAGAGGCTTTAACCCACTGAGCCACCCAGGTGCCCTTAGGTATTTCTAAGAGTACAAAATTCTGCTAACTGTAACTAAGATTGATGGAAGTAAGGGAAATAACCCTGTATGTGGAAAAGTAGGAGATATGTAAGAAAGATATAAGGAATGGGAATGCATTTTGTTGAAGGAGAAGAAGATAATTTTGTCCTAAATGAGATGGTTGTTTGGAAGGAAATGACTTGGGACAAAGCCTAAATGCAAAGGAAAGTTGTAGAAGGTTTGTGAAAGGAAATCTTCAGAAAAAGAATTTTAAGTGTGGTCATGACGGACTAAGATTGAAATGAATTTTAAAAAGACACTGGTATAGAAAGCTGGTTTTCTCTCTGTTCAAAAGGACAGTTTTCTTAGGTTAACTGATCTGCTTTTAAGAAGAAAATGCAAACAGTTGTTTCCTCTTTGCCTGTCCAGGAAAACCATTTTCTATATTTTGCCTATATTGGGTCTTTATAAATATCCCTAATTATATTTAGGCATGTGCTTTAAAACTTCTTAAGATTTTAACAAGTGTTGACAAGATTTAAATTATAAATGAAGTCCAGTCACATTTCCATTGGTTCTGGACCTGCCTGGGGGCCCTTCTTTTTCTCTTCTGCTGAGTAATGGCTGCCTCTGAGACCCAGGGGGTTGCTGCCGGAGGGGAGGAGGGCAATCACAGCAAAGTTGGGGGTGTCAGTTATGAGGACAGTAAGGATTGTATCCTGGAGCCGCTTTCCCTGCCAGAAAGTCCAGGTGGCACCACTGCCTTAGAAGGTTCTCCATCTGTGCCTTGTATTTTCTGTGAAGGACATTTTCCTTGGATGAACAAGACAAATTTCTGAAGCACATGATTATTGAACATAAGATGGTCATAGCTGATGTCAAGTTGGTTGCTGATTTCCAAAGGTACATTTTATATTGGAGGAAAAGGTTCACTGAACAGCGCATTACAGATTTTTGTAGTGTGATAAGAATCAATTCCAGAGCTCCCCTTGAAGAACAAGACAATTACTTTTTGTTATGTGATGTTTTACCAGAAGATCGACTACTTAGAGAAGGACTTCAGAAACAGAGACTGAAAGAAATTATGGAACAACAGCAGCAAGAAAGAAATGATAACCATTTTCATGGTATTTGTATGTTTTGCAGTGAGGAATTTTTCAGGAACCGATCTGTTCTTTTGAACCACATGGCCAGAGAACATGCTTTCAACATTGGATTGCCAGACAACATTGTAAACTGCAATCTCTATGAACATTACAGAAAAAGCTGGACAACTTGCAGTGCGGGTACTGTGAGAAGACCTTCGGGGACAAAAATACACTTAAAGATCATATGAGAAAAAAACAGCATCGGAGGATTAACTAAGATCAGAGAATATGACCGATTTTATGTCATCAGTTATTTGGAACTTGGAAAGTTGTGGGAGGAAGTTCAACTGGAAGATGACCGGGAGTTGCTAGACCATCAGGAAGATGACTGGTCTGACTGGGAAGAACACCCTGACTCTGCTGCCTATTTTGTGAAAAGCAAGCAAAAACCATTGAGAAATTATGTGTCCACATGGAGGATGCTCACGAGTTTGATCTCCTCAAAATAAAGTCAGAACTTGGATTAAACTTCTACCAGCAAGTAAAACTGGTCAATTTCATCTGGAGACAAATTCACCAATGTAGATGTTATGGCTGCCATGTGAAATTCAAATCCAAAGCAGAGTTAAGGACTCATATGGAAGAAGCTAAACATACATCACTTCTTCCTGAAAGAAAGACATGGGATCAACCAGAGTATTATTTTCCAACCTATGAAAATGACACTCTACTGTGTACACTGTCTGACAGTGAAAGTGACCTGACAGGTCCAGAACAAAATGGAAATATTACCATCATCAGTAAGATATATCTAAACTGCGTGCTTTGAAACAAAGCAGTATTTTGAACCGGTTGCTACTACACGAGGGCTTGAAAAACTAGAAGAAAACGCCACAGAAAAACTAGAAGAAAATGCAACTTCTCATGTTTTTCTCTTATGAGACAGAAAAATAAGGATTAGTCCTTGGTGAAATAAAATTTTAAAAAGTACTTTGCAAAAAATAAAATGAGGACTTTTTAAATTTTTGGCTATAAAGTTTTACTATGTGATCATTATAAATGATCTCATTTCATTAGGCTCAATTATCTATAATGCGGAAGACATATGGGGCACCTGGCTGGCTCAGCTGATGGAGCATGTGACTCTTGATCTCAGGGGTCATGAGTTTGAGCCCCACATTAGGTGAAAAGATTGCTTTAAATTTTTTTTCCTTTTTTAAATAAAGGGGACGTGTAAATCACACACACACACAAAAATAAATTGTAAATGAAATCTCTTTAACTCATTAGGCTTTTCCTTGGTATGTTAAGTTACTCAGGAAGTACTGCTAAACAAATGATAAACTCTGGGCTACATCTGGGTAAATGCTATAACTATTCTAGAGATTCTATGCATTTCCCAAAGTTTTAATGTTTTGATAGATCATCATTTGTTATTGTAATTATTGAAGTGTTATGTGTCAATGGGTCACAGGATAACTCGAGTTTCTTTGTCTACAGTATCATAGTGAACTTTCGAATCAGATTATTAACAATGCCCATTTCTGAGTTTTTTTTGTCATTTATAATTGTGCTAATTCTCCCATAAAATGAGTTTTATTTTAAAGATTTTATTTATTTATTTATTTGACAGAGAGAGATCACAAGTAGGCAGAGAGGCAGGCAGAGAGAGAGGAAAGGAAGCAGGCCCCCTGCTGAGCAGAGAGCCCGATGCGGGACTCGATCCCAGGACCCTGAGATCATGACCTGAGTTGAAGGCAGCAGCTTAACCCACTGAGCCACCCAGGCGCCCAAAATGAGTTTTATTTTAAAGGAGATTCATAAAAAGGACTTTCAGGACAACACAGGTACTCAATACCTTTAAGATCAGAATTGAAATGAGTAAGAAATTTCAGAACTAACTAAAGCTGCATTCAAACTAAACCAGAATTAGTAACATGGGACTAAATGAACTAAAAGATTTATAGTGTTATGTCTCTTATTTTAGACATTGCTCGTGCTCTAATGTTTGCTCTTCCAGACTAAGAAAAATTTTACTTAAGTTATCTGTGACTTACAGAAATGCAAAAATATTCATTTGTAAACAAATCAAAGTGTTCAGCTTTTCTATCCGAACCCTCTGAAACTCAAAAGGGCTTAGTAAGTATTCTTTCTTCCATGGCAATCAGTCATTTGCATAAGTTCAATAAGAATCTGTTCTCCTTGTAACAGGACACCATTGGAAACATGGGTTATTTTACCAAAGCTTTGACTGGAATGTCATATTTGAGAAAGACATTCATACACTCAGATATGACCAGACAGCTTTAAGGAACTTAGGTTGACTTTATGAAACCTGGAGCCATAAAGCCCCTTGGAACTGTTGGTCTGATACCTTGCTTACAGAGTTCCAAGCAGCCTCACCAGGTGAGTAAAGAATGTCAATTCCTGGCAGGTACAGGAACCTCAGGATACTTTGGGGACTTCAGGAAGAGGAATTTGCCCCAATTGACAGGTATTGCAGGCATGTCTGATGGCAAGTACTTGGCTTGGCTTCTGGCTTGGAGAGGCTACTAAAAGTTCAACCAAGAGATTCCTTATAAGAAGTTTCAGCAAAGCAGATTCTAAAAGATCTATAATGATCACTCAGTGTTCTTGCTGAGCTTATGAAAATAATTAGGCCAAATCTGTTTAAACTGGACTTGTTTTTCAGATAAATTAGTCCTGATTTGGCCGTCTCTGGAAATGAGGGTTATTTTAGAGAGAAAAATTGTGTTTTGTTTTTTTTGAATGTTTTATTTATTTATTTGACAGAGATCACAAGTAGGCAGAGAGGCAGGCCGGGGGGTGGGGGGGTGGGGGGGTGGGGGTGGGGGGTGGGAAGCAGGCTCTCCGCTGAGCAGAGAGCCTGATGTGGGAGCCTGATGTGGGGGCTGGATCCCAGCAACCTGGGGTCATGACCTGAGCTGAAGGCGAGGCTTTAACCCTTTGAGCCACGTAAGCACCCCTGAAAAATTATGTTTTAATAACATACCTTGTGGATTCTAGATTTGATTGTCTTTTAATGTTGTTTACCTAACCTAGACAACTTGAGGTAAACTTCAGAGAAGTTACACAATAGCTCATTTAGACGATCTTCTTGCTTTTTATTCAGTGGGGATAATAACAGGACTCCCTGGCACATAATTAAACTGAGGCTGATAGAGACTCCCGGCTCCAGCCCCTTTCCATTCCGTGCTCTCCTTTGCTCCTGCTAAAGCCAAGAAAAGACCAAATAGCCACCCCATTTGACTAAGATAAGATAACAAGTCATTGCTCCTGCTGAGACAGAAGAAAAAGACAAGATGCCCGATCCTGTTTGAATAAGAAAAAGAAAAGAAACAGTCCCCTGGAGTGATTTAGCACTCTCCTGAGACACCTCCACATAGATGATACTTCCACATGAAGGGGCCATTTGGCCTTGAGAGACTGGGAAAGTGTCCGGGCCTTGAGAGACCATGAAAACACCCTGTTACCACCCCCCATTACCTGTAATCATAAAAATTCACTCCTAACCCTGTCGGGTGCTTTGGGAAGGAATCCCGCTGAGCCCACTAGCATTAATAAAGCTATGTTTTCCTTCCTCTCCCGTGTGGCGTTTGAGTTTTCCTTGGTCGCCTCAGATTTTCCACAACCAAACATCTGGAAAATGGGATTGATTCCCCAACAATTATATAACTTAACTATCACCTTGACCAGTTCTGTGTGGCTGGGATAATAATATTGACTAAAAGCCAGAAGCATAACCCACCCCACAGGATTAACTATGGACTTGTGGTGATAATAGATGACCCCACTTTCTTTATGATTGGATTGGATGATGCATGTGGGACTCCCCTTATCTCTTGACAGGTTTTCTCCCACATGCCAGTGATCCTTTGTAATTAGGATATTGTTTTTTTTTTTTTAAGGCTGGACCACTCAGGAAAAGGGCTTCTTAATGGTTTCGTCCCTTAGTCATATTTATCCTAGAAGCCACCCCATTGAGGTACAATTACAAACAAAGTCTTTAGCTAAGCATGGAACAGCCCTCCTTGTAAAAGGAGCCTCAAAGTTCACTATGGGACAGTCCCTGACAGTTATGACTTTGCATCAGGTCCAGATTTGTCAACCAAAGGCTGCCGATGGATGACGGAGGCCAACTTATTAAATACCAGGCTACACTGATAGAGATGTCTGAAATAATACCTAAATAACACCTAAAAACTGTCAGACTTTAAAATCCAGCTACCCTTATGTCTGGACCTGAACGTCACACTTCTGTAGAGCATAACTGTTGGAGGTCATTGATATCGTTTATTCTAGTTAACTGGATTTAAAAGATTGCCGCAGCTATAATTCACCTCAAAAGCTCTATGGCAGGCCACCCCTCCCATAGTAAGTAGGCTTAGAGGAGACCTCAAACAGATTGGAAACTTAGAGGTGTCCTAACATCTGCAGGCTTTGGGAAAAACTCAAATGCGCATCTCCTGAGAAGCTTTAGACAGGACCCACTCAAACCATGGTGGACTGGGCCCCACACTGTTGTTCTAACCACCTCTATTGCCTTCAGGGTCTTAGGTGTCACCAAATGGGTCCACCACTCTAGAGTAAAGAAGACCCTCACCAGCTGGATGAATCACACAGTGGGAAGCCCAACCAGATCCTATGGACCTGTTCCAGCTCCACCTTTGATGAGACCCCACCGACTGATGGACATCTGTTCACCGTGGTCCCTGGCTATTGTTGGCATGACACCGCACCCTCACCTCGGGAGTTGGACTTTACATTGCTCTCCCTTCTGACTGGACTTTCTCCCAGAAACTTGTTATTGCTTATTGAGCAGCCTTAGGGGCCTTAAGACAGATTGCAAAGTTCATAGAAAACATTATTACCAGGCGAGCCACTGCCCAAATACTAGCCTTGCAGGGCCATGGTAATAGATGATAATGATGCCCTCCAAACTAGGTGTTTAAAAGGGCATCAAAGCAGGGAATGATAGGAAAATACTGTACTCTAAGATGGCTGACCAAACCAACAAGGGAATTCCAGTCCCTGTCTCAAAGCCCATCTGGGTACTTCTTTCCTACCCCATTTCCTGCCTGCGCCTAAAGTACCAAGTATGAGGAAGTAGAAGGGTATAAATCCCCCTCCCTGCTTGTGCTTGGGGCTCAGACCTTTGGAGAACAATGTCATCTGAGCCCACCAGTGTTAAATAAACCCCGATCCTCCAAAGTCTCCAAGTGCCGCTTGGTTCTTCCACCAGGATCCAGACCAGGTTCCACAACAAGCTGAAGCCAGACCTTAACAACTGAGCCCCCAAGGTGACTGCCTTTTTTTTTTTTTTTTTTTTTTAAATAACAGAAAGGGGGAGGGAGTGGATAAGAAACAGGAGTGGGAGATTGTGGTGCAGAGTGGATCTTAGGTTTATCTTCAGATTCACTGAATATTGATCTTGGACAGGATGTAAATATTTATCTGATACAAATTATTCCCCACCCCCACCCCAAGTAGGTAGAGGGGAATCCTGGACACTGACGGTGCTGGCTCTTCCCTTTCTTTAGCTCAGGGATAAGAAAATATTATGTCTAATTCTATTAGTGTATGTTCTCTGAGAACCATCAGCAATGGCTGAAAACAGCCTCCTTTCTGGGCCAGAGCTTTTCATTCCTGTCGCTGGAATTATCTGCTTTTCTAGGCATACTTTAGAAAGTCTGGCTTTGTTGGTCATGCCTTATTTGCTCCCAGTTCATCTTCTTCAGCACTAGCAACATCAGGGAATGGAATTGGGGCATTAACAAAAGAAATGAAGAAGACAACATAAATATAAAAAAAGAAAAGAATTTCTGTTTTTCAGATCCTTCATGTACTTAGGACCTGTCATGAGCGTGCTATGAAGGTGCACACATGAGTTGTGTCTTTCCACGATGTCAGCTTTACTCACTCATAAAGCAAAGTTAAATCGCAATGACAAAGCAGGTTCAGGATTCCAAACTCAGTGACCATTCACCATGGGATTAGACCTGGCTTCTTACACAGCTCATGTACGGGCAGAGAACACAAGCCACACAACAAACAAGCTAACAGAAGTGGGAAGTTAATGAACCAAACGAGAAGTCAGTCTGTGGGCATGCAGCTGAGATGAGGACTCAGTCTGGTCTGGGTTGGCTCTTGGCCCTTACTGCTTCTGATGTTCAAGCAGGGAAGGATCTCAGTTCTCTCCGGAGATCCATCAGGCAGAACCTTCGGGGGAAGTTGCCTTTTTTTTTTTTTTTAAAGATTTTTTATGTATTTATTTGACAGAGAGAAATCACAAGTAGATGGAGAGGCAGGCAGAGAGAGAGAGAGGGAAGCAGGCTCCCCGCTGAGCAGAGAGCCCGATGCGGGACTCAATCCCAGGACCCCGAGATCATGACCTGAGCCAAAGGCAGCGGCTTAACCCACTGAGCCACCCAGGCGCCCCGGAAGTTGCCTTTTTAAAGTGGTCAGACATATAGAGGTGTCAGGTCCGAAGAGTCTGATGGTTTGCTGCTCAAATCCTTCCTTTTTAAAGTGATTGCATCATTTTCAGGTCTCTGCAGACCTCCTCTGGTTCTGCTCCTGGTTCTGGGCAGTCAGCTGACATTGGTCCAGCAATGTCTCCCAGCCGCAGTGCCTGAGCTGCTTGCAGCATTGCTTGATACAGACTGCTGCTTGACACGAGGGACTCCATTTTGCTCTCCACAGGATCTGAACTCCAAATTACAGGGCTTTGAAAGCTTTTTTTTTTTTTTTTTTGGATTTATTTATTTTAGAGAGAGAGTGAGAGCACAGTGGGAAGGGCAGAGGGAGAAGGCGAAAGACTCAAGCAGACTCCATGCTGAGCACCCAGCCCCCATCACAGGGCTTGATCTCACAACCTTGAGATCACCAACTGAGCCGAAACAGCCGAAACTAAGAGTCAGATATTTAACAGACCACACCGCCCAAGCACCCTTGAACTCCTAATACAGGAATGACGAAGATGTAGTCATTCATTCAGTATTTATGGAGTGCCCACTCTGTGTAAGATGTGACTAGTCTGGTGATTTTTGGGAGGAAGAGGTTGGGCGTTGTTTATTCAAAAACAGTCATCAAGCCAACTTCAAATTCTTGTGAAAGGGCTGGACTTGTGGATTTGGGGTTTGTGCACCTCCCACTATGGTTTAATGATAGACAGGAACTGGAACCTCCCTGGAGTGAAGTCCTTTTAGTCAATTAATTATCCAAAAGATGGCTTCTAGTTTGTAGCAGGAGGAAAAAGGTGCTTCCTTTTGATGTGGGGAACATAGGAAAAAGAAATGTAGGTAAAATTAAATTTCCTTAAAACCTGCAGCTAATTACAAATACTTGAGGCAGGCAGAGCAGGACTTAGCTCCAGAATCTCATTCCTCCCAACTGTCCTAGCAGTAATGCTTTGCTAGAGGGAAAAACAACTTAAGCTTGACAATAGCCCAGCCTCTAGGTCCTGGGAGTCTTCTTTAGCATCTGCAAGTCCTTTTGGAAACTTCCCTTTGTCTCTACCTCCCCCAGCTCCAAAGTATACAATCTGTTGTTCCTCACAGTCCCCAGGGCAGCGGTCCTTTCTGGCCCTAGGTCCTGTCCCTGTGCTTCAATAAAACCACCTTTTTGCACCAGACACGCCTCAGGAATTCTTTCTTGGCTGTCAGCTCTGAACCCAACCTTCAAACCACACCACTTTGACTTTTTCGAGGCTTTCTTAGGGACTTTTTTTTCTGGCATGCTGTGGCAGACAAAGGAAACAGATTTTGTTTTGAAAAAGATGGAAGTATTACATTCCAGTGCTTTCCATTCTTGTGGTGGATTCTGATAAGCAGGATTTGGGAAACGTTTCTGGAAAAAAATGATTTTTTTCCTAATCCCCTTTTAAAATGTTGTGAATAATTTTTCTCCATGTTAATGTGACAGCATCTTTGATTCAAGCAGTTTTTCTTCAGAGGGAAACATTCCAGTTCTGGATATTGCTGTGTGCTGGAATGGAAAACAGATGGACAAGAGAGACGGAGCCCTGCCACTCCCTGGTTCTGTTCTTTTGTGGGTCATTTTGATGAAGTTCTAGAACCTAGGAGAGGTTCGGTGCGCTGAGGTCCGGAGCCGATGACCAAGAAAGAATTCTTGAGACATCTTTGGTGCAAAATGGTGGTTTATTAAAGCACGGGGACAGGACCCGTGGGCAGGAAGAGCTGCTGCCCCGGGTTGTGAGGGATGGCAGGTTATGTACCCTGCAGTTGGGGGAAGGTGAGGAGAAGGGAGCTTTCAATGGAGTTTTCATATGCTAAAGAGGGCCTACAAGGTGCCAGGATGTCCCGGGCCTACCGGAGGCCTTGCCCTTGTGGCTGGATCAATGTTGTCTTTAGACCAGCCACTAACATTAAGATAGTTGGGAGACTTTTTGGTGGGGTGTCACCAAATCGTCTTTGTTAGTGAGATTTAGGACATTTGTAAGCCAAGGGAGACTCCTGTCTAGCAGGATTGTGAGCTCTGCAAGTTAACTATTTGCTTATTGTTCATGGCAGTCAGGGCTGCCTGAGGGATGCTACACATATGACAGAGGGGGAGCGGATGGAGAGGGGGGTGCAAGGCGCCAACTTTTGCTTTGTCTTCAGCCAGCCTTGTGCTCCCTCATCAATTTAACCTCTCTCAAGTTTTGATTCCCAGGAGATAATAACCACCTGCATCAGAGTTCTTAGTGTATCACAATGAACCAACTACACATTTCCTCGTGCACTGAAGCAGAAAAACAATTTATTAGAAAGGGTTTGGAGAGCTTAGCATATCTCAAGAAAGCAAAGTGTGTACAAACAAGGCAGGTCAGGCCGCTGCCAGGATCGAAGCACAAGTACGTCACACAGACAGTCTGGTGGACATAACAAGATTCAGGGGTTGGATGCTGGCTGCCAGATGGCACTCCTAGTCATGGAAACTCAACATTGCCGCCCTTCTGCCTGCTGATACAGCAGATTCTCTATGGTCTGGGCTATTTAGCATCACTCATTTCTAATTCCATGGGGATAAGGTGTGTCTGCTTACAGAACTTAAGTCGCCTGCTATTCCTTAACCATGAAGGGGTCTGGGGAAGCAAGTGTGTAGCATTTCAGCTTCTATAGTGAGAAGTGGGTTCTTCCAATCCACCAAAACTTTTAGGACTGGAGAATTTCCAAACAAGAGAAAGAAGTTCGGATGCTGGCTAGCCAAACCAACCAAACAACTGCTGGAGTCCCTCCCTTTGATGGTCTAACATCAACCTGATTCCTTTTTCCCATATTTATACTTTCAAAAGAAAAAATTCCTCCTACACAAAGTAATGCAACTAAACTTTGTATAATTTAAAATGCTCTCTCCCCTAACCCAAGGAGAACTGGGACTTACCCCAAGGAGCTTCTGGATCCTGCCAGCCTGTTCCCAGCCTCATTATGTGGAAGCTTCCCTCTGTCCTCTTGATATTCAGAATCAATCAATCTGTGACACTGGAACAAGGACAAAAGCCTATTTATCCTTGAAATAGGACAAAGCCTATTTCACAGGTTGCACAGAAGACTGACCTGTTAATTGACTCTTTAGGGAATCTGAGATCTACTCTAGTTAGAGACTCAGAGAAAATGAGCATTGCTGTGGGCAATGACCTCGTTTCCCCTTGCACCATGCCTCCCTTCAGCTGCAGGATCATGGGCTGAGAGCATCTCTTTGGACCAGAAGGGAGTGGTTGATGAGGAAGACTCAGTGAGAGTGAGGTTTTTGAGTGCTCTGAGTCAGCCAAATGCTGGTGTATTTCCCAATTCTAGCACTCGGAGTTAAGTTCTTTCTGCTCAGTACCCTAAATCTCGCATAAAAGATTCTGCAAGACTGTGGAGTCAACAATTAATTTGGTGACCCACAGAATCAAGCCTTTTTTTTTCTTTAAGATTTATTTATTCAAGAGAGAGAGAGCTTGAGCAGGAGGGGCAGAAGGAGAGGGAGAGAGAATCCCAAGCAGACTCTGTGCTGAATATGGAGCCTGAGGCAGCTCTCAATTCCAGGACCCTGAGATCATGACCTGAGCT
Organism: Neogale vison; assembly: GCF_020171115.1. NCBI lineage: Eukaryota > Metazoa > Chordata > Mammalia > Carnivora > Mustelidae > Neogale > Neogale vison. The sequence continues at coordinate 108,391,584 of NC_058092.1, forward strand.
GAAACCAAGACTCCGACGCCCAAAGGACTGTGTCATGCAGGTGCCCCATAATCAAATTTTTGAGTTTTTTTTTTTAAGATTTTATTTATTTAACAGAGATCACAAGTAGGCAGAGAGGGAGGCAGAGAGAGAGGAGGGAAAGCTGGCTCCCCATTGAGCAGAGTGCCTGATGCGGGGCTTGATCCTAGGACCCTGGGATCCTAGGACCCTGGGATCATGACCTGAGCCGAAGGCAGGTGCCCCGAGGTTTTTTTTCTTTAATTGTGGGAAAATAGACATAAGAGAGCTTTATTTTTAAAGTTATATAAAGTCTTGGATTTTAGTCCAGTTGTAAGGGTAAAATGTGAGAATTTGAGCTTATTGTTCTTTCTTTATTCTGTCCAGTGACATTAGAAGAAACTACTGCACTCCACAGTATTTGAATTCCTTGTTCTGAATTCCATGTTGGTCTATGGCTTCTTTGTCCCTGATATCTTCCCTTCAGTAGGTTTCCTAGTCCATGTGGACATAGGTAAGAATCTAATTAGCAGAGATTCTTTATAGTTCCTGCCTCTCTGGGTCACTAGCTTCTGATTCAGGTTTGCATCAGTCTGACAGTCTGACCCAGGGCCTCTTGCTAACTTCCAGTTGCAAGGGGGGGACTTGGAAAGTGATTACCTGGCTTGGCAGACTGTTTCCAGCAACACTCATGGGACAGGGAATTCCTCAAATGTATGCAGGGGAGGGGCGCCTGGGTGGCTCAGTTGGTTAACCTGAGCCTTAGCTCAGGTCATGATCCTGGAATCCCGGAATCAAGTCCCACATCTGGCTCCCTGCTCAGGGGAGAGTCTGCTTCTTCCTCTGATCCTCCCTGTTCTGGTATTCTCTCTCTCTCAAATAAATAAATAAATAAATAAATAAATAAAATCTTAAAAGAAAAATATACGCAGGGGATTCAGATGCTGGGCACCGTAAAACCCATCCAGGGTCTAGCACACTTCCTTATGAGTTGTAAGGGAGATTTAAAAAATGATATATATACCATATATATAAAAATATGTATAAATAAATATGTATTTCTATATTAACATATACTATATTTATACATTATATTAATATTAAATATTATATTTATAGTAATAGAATTATATTTATATAAATATATGATTATATATTTATATTGCTATATACTTATATTATATTATTATATATAATATAATAATAATATATTATATAGTTATGATATAAATATATAATATATGTTGGGTCAGCGGGCTCCCGGAGTGCAGGAGGAGCAATGGAAATGACCGCTGCGGCTGGGTCCCGCTGTCTTCCAGCCTCCCCCTCCCCCGCCCCGCCTCCCCCCCCCCCCCCCCCCCCCCCCGCACTCCTTAACCCTTGACTCTCCTGCCAAAAGGATGCATGCCTAGGTCACGTCTCCATAAGTAACCCGATACCTATGCAGGAGACCAATAAAGGACCCCCGCCAACTTCCTCCCAGCTCGACTTCCCCCACTCTTGCTTTCCAGAGTTGCGGAACCTCGCCTGAGAGTACCCACCTCCTCCCGGCACAACTTTCCTGGCTCCCCTTCTCCTGAGCCCTGAAACTTCGCCTGAGAGTGCCTTTAATAAATCTTGCCTTGCACCCACTTCGCCTGGTGTCGGGTTTATCTCGCCTATAAAACCTTACAATATATATTTAATATGATATAAAATATATTTATATATAAATATAAAATAAATAAATAAATAAATGTAAAGCATCCAACATAATACCTGATGCATATTATATATCAATTGATGTTACTTCCTGGCATCTTCCTGGTTAATAAAATTGCCAGGTCTGAGCCATGAAGGATGGGACTGCAAATATATAGTTAGACTCAAGCATCAAAATTTGACATAGGATTTAGATAAAAGACTTATCAGGCTAGGAAAAGTTATATTAATTCATCATCTTCTGATACTTAGAAAACTTCTACTTTTGGTGTCAGCATTGGCATTTTCATTTAGAAAAAGTGTGACTACTCAGCTTTTTTTCTAAAAAGTTTTTTTTAATTTTTTTTAAATTTTTTTTAAAGATTTTTATTTATTTATTTGACAGACAGAGATCACAAGTAGGCAGAGAGGCAGGCAGAGAGAGAGAGAGAGAGAGAGGAGGAAGCAGGCTCCCTGCTGAGCAGAGAGCCCGATGTGGGACTCGATTCCAGGACCCTGAGATCATGACCCCAGCCGAAGGCAGCGGCTTAACCCACTGAGCCACCCAGGCGCCCTAAAAAGTTTTAATAAAACCGACTAACCAGTTTTTATCTGGTTCTTGTTATAAAGAGGAGATTAAAAAATTTTAAATTTGATTCATCTTCATCCATGAAAAGTTATTTAGGCTGTGTGCGTTCTCTGTTGTGTTGACTGCTCTTGCTTGCTCCTGCATCCAGGGGTCTGGGTTAGTTTTGCTTCTGTGGTTTAAACTTATGAACACGTGTAGAAGGATAGGCAGAAATGAGAAAATACTGTTTTGACTCCCAAACCCAATCTGAAATCAGAATGAAATTGGTCATGAATTTTCTAGTTACAAGCTGCATTGAAATTAGAAGCCCAGAGGCATATTTATTGGCTCGGAGATACGATCTTTCTCCATTGGCTTCCATAAGCAGCAAAAGAATGTCACTTCTCAGGATTTCCTTTGCAAGTATCTACACCCATTAATTCATTCATCAAAACTATTTCTGAGTTCCTAGGACATAGTGGATATTAGGTCAGCCTCTGAGAACATAGTGTTGGAAAGACTGGTTTAACAGAATAGGTAAGACAGACTATAAACAAGTAAGTGTAGTGTTTTGTGCCAAGTGTAATAATCAATGTATGTGCAAAGACAAGTGGGGGCTCAAAGGGCAAAATATTTAACTGTGGTTATGGTGGAAGTAGATTCAGAGAAGTCTTCGCGGAGGAACAGACCTTTGAGTCAGACCTGGAAGGACAGCACGGGGTCTCCCCGGGAAGATAAAGGAATGATCTGTACGCAGGCATGAAGGCATGAGGTATCCTGGTTCCGTGTGGAACTGTAGGTAGTTTGGAGCACAGAGCAGGAGAGGGGGCATCAGGAAGCGAGGTTGGAAGGCGGTGAAGTCAGAACCTTGGGGGCCCTTCATGCCACGCTGAGGAATGTACATTTCATCCTAAAGGCGCTGGAGGACACTGATGGGGCAGGTTTGAATCTAGAGCAGTTATTCTGAAAGCAAACTGTAAGACAGTTGGAAGTGGAGGTTGAGGGTGGAGCAGGGTGAGTTTAGAGATGGGGAAACCAACGAGGACAGAGAATATCGCACAGATACTGAGAGGATAGTGATGAGGATATTGAGGATAGTGATGAGGATATTGGAGAAACCAACGAGGACAGAGAATATCGCACAGATATTGAGAGGACAGTGAGAGGATAGAGATGTCCATCTTTGACTCTGTCTCCATTTGATATGATGAAGCTACCTATTGTAGCTGTATTGATATGGAAATCCCAATGCTCTTCAGATCACTTCAGTTTCCTAAGATAACTCTTATGGCAACGTGGCAGAGGCTGCCGGCTGATCCCCCAAAGACATGTGTGCCCCTGCAGCCTGGTGGGCCTATGGAACCAGTTCTCAGGTGAGGAAGGGATGTGTTAAGTTCAGGGCTAGGGTGGTTAAATATCAGGTCTCTGTCCCCCCTCTACACCTTTTCTGCCTTGCTGACTGGCAGTCCCTGTCACCACTTGAAGGAAAGGGGCAGGACAGGTTGGGACTTTCTTGTGCTGTTGACTCAACAGTGAGCCTGCTGTGATATGGCCTGTCTGTTCTGTTGCCAAATTATAGAAATGTGTTATTAGACTTGATGGGCTTGCTGCTAAGTTGTTCAGGCTAACTCTAAGTCAGTTCAGGGATTATGAACTATTTTGACAGCAGCACTATCTAGAGACCTAGGTAGTTTGTGTCCTTTTTATTGAAAGCTGTCTCCATGATGTCTGGAGTTGGAGGTGGGTCCGTTCTGTGTTCCACAGAGTGACTCCAGCAGGAGGCCAGTGGAAGTCAGAGGCTATCACTCATGTTCCCTCTCTGGGCGGCAGCCTGTCAGTTTTTAGCCAAGTTATGCTGCACCTTGTTTTGAGTGCCATTTTGGTTCTTCTTTCTTTTTCATTCCCACAAACACTTTTTTGGCACCTGTCATGTGCCAGGCCTGTTCATAAAGTTTCACTTTGGGCCTACAACTATGCTAGATTGTTCTGGTGCAATGATGAACAGGAAAGACACAGTCTCTACTCTCCTGAAACATAGGAGTACTGGTGGCAGGAGAGAATTAAAGAAACTTTTCAAAATGATATGACAAGTGCTGTGTTTGAGTGAGAACAGGGTGCCTAGAAAAGAAATGGAAGGAATATAAAACTGAGGCTGGAAATTCAGGAAGGCTTCCTGGAGGAAGTGATGTTTAAGCAGATCTATCAGGGTTGAATAGGATTTGGTCTGACGAAGAGTAGGAGAGAGAGAGTTCTAAGAGGATAGTATGTGCAAAGGCCTAGAGGAGGGCTAAAAGAAGTTGTTAGCCCTTTGAAAACAGAGTACAAACCGGGAAGCGGCAAAGGCTAATGTTGGAAAAGGAAGCAGGGGCCTAACGATGAAGGGGTTATAATCCACGTAAGGGGCTTAAAAAAAAAAGCAGAAACCAAGGCAAGTAGAAGTAGTTTATTTGAAAGTGGGTCAAGAAACACAATGAAAGAATGGGGAAGTAAGCAGAAGGGAAGAAAGTGTTAACTAGCAGGGTATGGCTCTGGACAGCCAAAGCTCAGTGCCACGGAGACACTGGAGAGGGTGGTGACATGCTTCTGAGTGGTCACACTGGTCCAGGAGGTGGGGCATTTATCCAGCACTGTCACCCCTCATTGGTTGGAGGTTGCACCTGGGGATCTTAGTTCCTTCCACTCTGGCCTGTCCCTGGCTCCTCAGAGTACGACTTATGTCAGGCTGAGAGACAGGACCTCTGGAAGTCATTGTGTGAGCAGGAGCAGATATTCAGGGTGGGCAGTGGGGATGTGGCACAGCACCGACAGCGTCTCCCAGAAGTCCAAACATTGTCCAAGAACAAATGGGATCTACTGCAGGGTGTTTAACAATGCATTTTATTTTATTTTATTTATTATTTTTTTATTTTTTAAGATTTTATTTATGTATTTGACAGAGAAATCAGAAGCAGGCAGAGAGGCAAGCAGAGGGGGGGAAAGCAGGCACCCTGTTGAGTAGAGAGGCAGATATGGGGCTTGATCCTGGGACCCTGAGATCATGACCTGAGCTGAAGGCAGATGTTTAACCCACTGAGCCACCCAGGCACCCCATTAACAATGCATTTTAAAAAGCTGATCTTGGCTGAATGGAGAGGGTGGATTAGATAGGGCAAAACTGAAGTAGACAGATGAGTTCAGAGTTATTTTTTATTTTAAATTTTTAAAAAGATTTTATTTATTTATTTGACAGAGAGAGATCACAAGTGAGGCAGATAGAGAGGGGGAATCGGGCTCTCTGCTGAGCAGAGAGCCTGATGCGGGGCCCGATCCGAGGACCCTGGGATCACGACCCGAGCCGAAGGCAGAGGCTTTAACCCACTGAGCCACCCAGCCACCCCTGAGTTATTTTCATTTTTATTTATATGACACAGAGAGAGGGAACACAAGCAGGAGCAGTGGGCAGGGGGAGAAGCAGACTCCCCACCAGACTCGATCCCAGGACCCCAGGATTAAGACCTGAGCTGAAGGCAGATGCTTAACCAACTGAGCCACCCAGTCTCCCCAGTTCAGTTATTTTAATAAAATTTACTTTCTGCTAAATAAGCCCGAGTGAATTTTGTTTGAAACCAAGAACCCTGAAAATCAGGTCAGCTTTATAATTTGTGTGTGGGGAGGGGAGAAGGAAGAGGAGGGGAGATGATGAACAGTTTTTTTTTTTTTTTTTAATAGATTTGACCATTTGGAGCATTTTTAGGTGAAACTGAGTGGCAAGTACAGAGATTTCCTGTATGCCCCCACCTTATACCCCCACATATGTGCTGCCTCCCCTGTTACCAGCAGCCCCCACCCCACTGGAGAGTCCATTTGTTACACGTGATGAATGCACACTGATGCATCTTTATCACCCAGGGTCCATAGAGTGCATTACAGTGGACTCTTGGTGTTCTGCATTCTATGGGTTTAAAGACACGTATAATGACTCATATCCATCATTCTAGTATCATAGAGAGTTGTTTCACTGCCATAAAAAATCTCTTGTGCACTGCCTAGTTATTCATTCCTCCAAATTTCCAACTCCTGGTGACTACTAATCTTTTTGCTGGCTTCATAGTTTTGTCTGTTCCATATTGTCTTATAATTGGAATCATACATCACATAGCCTTTTCAGTCTGGTTTTTTTTCACTTACTAACATGCATTTAGGTTTTCCCTGTGTCTTTTAATGGCTTGGCAGCTCATTTCTTTTTAGAGCTGAATAATATTCCATTGTTTGAATGTACCACAGTTTATTTAGCCATTTCTTAGCCATTACAGTTTATTTAGCCATTTCTTAGCCATTATTTAGCCACACTGAAGGACATCTTGGTTGCTACTAAGTTTGGGAAATTTTGAATAAAGCTGCTATTAACATGTGGACATAAGTTTTTTCAACTCCTCTGGGGAAATACCAAGGAGTGACTGCTGGATTGTATGGCAAGAGTATGCTTAATTTAGGGGTGCCTGGGTGGCTCGGTTGGTTGAGTGTCTGCCTTAGGCTCAGGTTATGATCCAGGGGTCCTGGGATCCAGCCCTGAGTCGGACTCCCTGTTTAGCCAGGAGCTGCTCCCTGCTCAGCCTGCTTCTCCCTCTCTCACTCCCCCAGCTCTTGTGCTCTCTCTCCCTCTCTCCATCAAATAAATGAATAAAATCTTTATTTAAAAAATAATATGGGATGCTCAGGTGGTTCATTCGGTTAAGTCTCTGCCTTGGGCTCAGGTCATGATCTCAGGGTCCTGGAATCGAGCCCCGCATCGGGCTATCTGCTCAGTAGTGAGCCTGCTTCCCTCCCACCCACGGCCTGCCTCTCAACCTACTTGTGATCTCTGTCTGTCAAATAAATAAATAAAATCTTAAAAAAAAAAAAAACCAATGGGCTTAATTTTGTAAGAAGTCCCCAAACTGCTTTCCAAAGTGGCTATAACATTTTTCATTTCCACCAGAAATGAATGAAGAGTTCCTGTTGCTTCATATCCTGTGTTCTGGATTTTGGCAATTCTAGTAGGTTATAGTGCTATATTTCCTTGTTTTATTTTGCATCTCCCTAATGATATGTGAGGTGGAGTATCTTTTCTTTTCTTTATTTCTTTTTTGTTCCCTCTTAAAGATCTATTTGCTTATTTTAGAGAGAGAGAGAGAGAGCACGCAAGAGAGTGGGGGGAGGCACAGAGGGAGAGAATTTCTTCAAGCAGACTCTCCATGGATTGCAGAGTCTGATGCGGGGCTCCATCCCAGGAACCGTGAAATCAGGACCTGAGCCAAAACCAAGAGTTGGCTGCCCAGCTGACTAAGCCCCTCAGGAACCCTTGGAGTGTATTTTCATAGGCTTATTTGCCATCTCTACACCTACTTTGGTGAGATAACTGTTAATGTCTTTAGCTCATTTTTGTAATGGCTTGTTTATTTTCTTATTGTTGAGTTTTAAAAGTTCTTTGCATATTTTGGATAATAGTCCTTTGTCAGGTATGTCTTTTGCAGGTATCTTTCCCCGTACATGGCTTGTCTTTTCCTTTTCTTGACAGTGTCTCTTCACCAAGCTGAAAATCTAATTTTAGTAAAGTCTGGCTTATCAGTTTTTCCTTTCATGAATCATTTCTTTGGTGTTGTATCTAAAAAGTCACTGCTAAATTTAAGGTTCACGTAGATTTTCTCCTATGTTGTTTTCTAGGAATTTTATTGTTTTGCATTTTACATTTAGGTCTGTGATCATTTTGAGTAGATTTTTGTGAAGGGTGTAGGGTCTGTGTCTAGATTCATTTTTGTGCAGACAGATGTTCTTGTTGCAAATTGAATGATTTTTCTTTGTCAGCCTGCTGATTTGATGGATGACATTAACCAATTTTTGAATGTTGAATCAGCCTTGTATATGTGGGATAAATCTCACCTGGGCCTGGTAAACAATTCTTTTCACACATTGTTGGATTTGGTTTGTTAATATATTGTTGAGGATTTGCATCTATGTTCATGACAGGTACTGATCTGTAGGGTTTTTTGTTTTTGTTTTGTAAACATTTGCTTTTGTCTGGTTTTGGTATTAGGGCAATACTGGCTTCATGGAATGGGTTAGGAAGTATTTCTTTTGCTTCTATCTTCTGAAAGAGATTACATAGAACTGGAATAATTTCTCCTTGAGTGCTTGGTAGAATTCACCAGTGAGCCCATCTGGGGCTAGTGCTTTCTGTTTTGGAAGCTTATTAACTATTGATTCAATTTCACAAAGAGATACAGGCCTACTCAGATTGTCTATCTCTCTTCTTGTGTGAGTTTCGGCAGATTGTGTCTTTCAAGAAATTGTTCCATTTCATCTAGGTTATCAAATTTGTGGGCATAGAGTTCCTTGTAGTAATCTTTTATTATCTTTTTGATGATTAGGAACTACAGTGAGGTCCTCACTTCTTTCTGATATTAGTAATCTGTATTACCTCTCCTTTTTATTTTATTGGTATTATCAAAGAACTAGCTTTTGGTTTCATTTGCTTTTTTTTTTTTTTTAAGATTTTATTTATTTATTTGTCAGAGAGAGAGCGAGTGAGAGTGAGCACAGGCAGACAGAGTGGAAGGCAGAGTCAGAGGGAGAAGCAGGCTCCCTGCGGAGCAAGGAGCCCGATGTTGGACTCCATTCCAGGACGCTGGGATCATGATCTGAGCCGAAGGCAGCTGCTTAACCAACTGAGCCACCCAGGCGTCCCTCATTTGCTTTTTTGATTGATATACTGTTTTCAGTTTTATTGCTTTCTTTTTTTTTTTTTTTTAAGAATTTTATTTATTTATTTGACAGAGACAGATCACAAGTAGGCAGAGAGGCAGGCAGAGAGAGAGAGGAGGAAGCAGGCTCCCTGCTGAGCAGAGAGCCCAATGCGGGACTCGATCCCAGGACGCTGAGATCATGACCTGAGCCGAAGGCAGCGGCTTAACCCACTGAGCCACCCAGGCGCCCAGTTTTATTGCTTTCTGCTCTAATTCATATTATTTCTTTTCTTCTGCCTACCTCAGATATGCTTTTCTTTTTGTTATTTTCCTAAAGTGAAAGCTTAGATGATTGATTTGATTTGATTATTTTTTCTTTTTTAGTTTTTTCCAGTTTTATACATTTATTTGACAATTCTGGTTAGTTCTCATCCACATCAACTTGACTTTTGAAAGTGGAGCCAGGTACATAGGTAACCAATGATAGAGCTTGTTTGGTGCATCTTTATTCTTGTCCTTTTTCTGGACAACCACACATGGATACAATATGGAATATTTATTTAGCCCAGACAGTTTTGTTGAACGTGGTGTCAATGTGCACATCTGGAGTTCCCATCTCCTTCATGGAAAATTTCTAGATCTCTTTGAGTACCCAAGGGGCACACTTCTTGAAACCCACTCCATGGATCAACCTGTGATGTTAATGGTTTGTTCCCTGGTCACTGTCTCGTTGATGGCAGGATGGCTCTTCTTCTTGACACCTTTCCTTGTAGGAGCCATTCTGCCAAGCTTAGTTTGGAAAATGTAAGTGATTGATTTTAGATCTTTTGTCTTTTTAAACACATGCATTTAATGCCATGAATTTCCCTCTAAGCACTGTTTTCACTGCATCCCACAAATTTTAATAAGTTGTGTTTTTATTTTCATTTAGTTGATAATACTTTAAGATTCTGCTTCAGATTTCTTCTTTGACACATGTGTTAGTTAAAAGTATATTGTTTAATCTCCAAGTATTTGGGGATTTTCCAGCTCTCTTACTGTTTTTGGTATCTAGTTTAATTCCACTGTGGTCTGAGAGTAGACAATATAAGATTTCTATTCTTTTACATTTGTTAAGGTGTTCTTTATGGTCTGGAAGGTGGTCTGTTTTGGTGAATGCTTCCTGTGGGCTTGAAAAGAATGTTTAATCTGCTGTTGTGGGATGATGTGGTCTATAGATATCAATTATATCCAGTTGATTGTTGGTGCTGTTGAGTTCAACTATATCCTTACTGATTTTCTTCCTGTTACATAATTCAGTATATTATTATTTTTTTATTAAAATAGATTTTATTTATTTATTATAAAAAGAAAGAGAGAAAGAGAGCGCACAAGTACAAGTAGGGGGAGCAGCAGAGCGAGAGGGAGAAGCAGGCTCTCCACTGAGCAGGGAGTCCAATGCAGGGCTTGCTCCCAGGGTCCTGGGTTCATGACCTGAACCAAAACTGACTGAGCCATTCAGGTGCTCCACATTATTACTATTATTATTCTGAGCAATTTCCTATGTGTTAGATCAATTAAGAATAAGAAAAAAAAAGTTTTAATTTTACCTTTATTTATTCCTTTTCAGAAACTCTTCCTTTCTTGATGTAAATCCACATTTCTAACCTACATCCTTTTCTTTCTCTCTAAAGAACTTCTTTTTCTTTTAATTTTTACTTATTTTTTTAAAATTTTTTTTCAGTGTTCCAGAATTGTTTATGTACCACACCCAGTACTCCATGCGATATATGCCTTCCATAAAACCCACCACCAGGCTCACCCAGCCTCCCACCCCTCACCCCTCCAAAACCCTCAGGTTGTTTTTCAGAGCCCACAGTCTCTCATGGTTTGTCTCCCCCTCCAATTTCCCTCAACTTCCTTCTCCTCTCCAGCTCCCCATGTCTTCCATGTTATTCCTTATGCTCCACAATTAAGTGAAACCATATGATAATTAACTCTCTCTGCTTGACATTTCACTCAGCATAATCTCTTCCAGTCCCATCCATGTTGATGCAAAAGTTGGGTATTCATCCTTTCTGATGGAGGCATAATACTCCATAGTGTATATGGACCACATCTTCCTTATCCATTTGTCCATTGAAGGGCACCTTGGTTCTTTCCATAGTTTGGCGACTGTGGCCATTGCTGCTATAAACATTGGGGTACAGATGGCCCTTCTTTTCACTACATCTCTATCTTTGGGGGAAATACCCAGTAGTGGAATTGCAGGGTCATAGGGAAGCTCTGTTTTTAATTTCTTGAGGAATCTCCACACTGTTTTCCAAAGTGGCTGCACCAACTTGCATTCCCACTAACAGTGTAAGAGGGTTCCCCTTTCTCTACATCCTCTTCAACACACGTTGTTTACTGTCTTGTTAATTTTGGCCACTCTAACTAGTATAAGGTGGTATCTCAATGTGGTTTTAGTTTGAATCTCCCTGATGGCTAATGATGATGAACATTTTTGCATGTGTCTGTTAGCCATTTGTATGTCTTCTTTGGAGAAGTGTCTGTTCATGTCTTCTGCCCATTTTTTGACATGATTATCTGTTTTTTGGGTGTTGAGTTTGAGGAGTTCATTATAGATCCTAGATATCAGACCTTTGTCTGTATTGTCATTTATGAAAATCTTCTCCCATTCCGTGGGTTGCTCTTTGTTTTGTTGACTGTTTCCTTTGCTGTGCAGAAGCTTTTCATCTTGATGAAGTTACAAAAGTTTATTTTTGCTTTTGTTTCCTTTGCCTTTGGAGACATATCTTGAAAGAAGTTGCTGTGGCCAATGTTGAAGAGGTTACTGCCTATGTTCTCCTCTAGGATTCTGACGGATTCCTGACTCATGTTGAGGTCTTTTATCCATTTTGAGTTTATCTTTGTGTATGGTGGAAGAGAATGTTTGAGTTTCATTCTTCTACACATAGCTGCCCAATTTCCCCAGCACCATTTATTGAAAAGACTGTCTTTTTTCCACTGTATATTTTTTCCTGCTTTGTCAAAGATTATTTGACCATAGAGTTAAGGGTCCGTATCTGGGCTCTCTACTTTGTTTCACTGGTCTATGTGTCTGTTTTTTATGCCAGTCCCATGCTGTCTTGGTGATCACAGCTTTGTAGTAAAGCTTGAAATCAATCAACATGATGCCCTCAGTTTCATTTTTCTTTTTCAACATTTCCTTAGCAATTTGGGATCTCTTCTGATTCCATACAAATTTTAGATTGCTTGCTCCAGCTCTTTGAAAAATGCTAGTGGAATTTGGATCAGAATGGCATTGAAAGTATAGATTGCTCTAGGCAGTATAGACATTTGAACAATGTTTATTCTTCTGATCCAAGAGCATGAAATGGTCTTCCATCTTTTTGTGTCTTCTTCAGTTTCTTTCATGAGTGTCAAAGAACTTCTTTTAACATTTCTGGCAAGACTGGTCTATTGGCAACAAATTTCCTCATTTTTTGTTTGAGAACTCTTTATTTCTTCTACGCTTTTGAAGGGTAATTTCACAGGGTACAGAATTCTAGGATGCTGGGTTTTTTTTCTCTGAACACTTTAAATATTTCACTCCATTCTCTTCCTTGTTGCATGGTTTCTGAGGAGAATTTGAATGTAATTCTTATCCTTGAGCCCAGAGATTCTTTCCTTAGCTGTGTCGAGGCTACTACTAAGCCCATTAGAGGATTTTTCATTTCTGTTAGTATAGGTGTTTTTTTTTTTAAGATTTTTAAATTATTTATTTGACAGAGAGAGAGATCACTAGTAGGCGGAGAGGCAGGCAAAGAGAAGGAGAAGCAGGGTCCCTGCTGAGCAGAGAGTCTGATGTGGGGCACAATCCCAGGACTCTGAAATCATGACCTGAGTCAAAGGCAGAGGCTTAACCCATTGAGCCACCCAGGTGTCCCTATTATAAGTTTTTTTATCTCTAACATTTCTTTTGGGTTCTTAGAATTCCCATCTCTCTGCTTATACTGCCCATCTGTTCTTGTGTGCTGTCTGTTTTATCCACTGGAGCCCTTAGCATACTAATCACAGTTGCTTTAAATTTCCAGTCTGGTGTCCACTGACAGATCAATGGATAAAGAAGATGTGGTACACACACACACACACACACACATACACACACACGAATACTACTCAGCCATCAAAAATGAAATGTTGCCATTTGTAACAGTGTGGATGGAACTAAAGGGTATTATGCTAAGCAAAAAAGTTATCAGAGAAAGACAGTTATCTTATGATCTCACTCATATGTGGAATTTAAGAAACAAAATAGAGGATCATAGGGGAAGGGATGGAAAAATAAAACAAGATAAAAATCAGAGAGGGAGACAAAACATAACAGACTCTTAATCACAGGAAACAAACTGAGAGTTGCTGGAGGGGAGGTGCATGGGTGGATGGGGTAGTTGGATGATGGGCATTAAGGAGAGCTTGTGATATAATGAGCATTGGGTATTATATAAAACTGAATGAATCACTGAACTCAATCTCTGAAACCAATAATACATTATATGTTAATTAATTGATTTTAAATTTAAAAAGAATAAATAAAAAAATAAATTCCTGGTCTGGTAATGCTAACATCCCTGTTTTGTCTGAATCTGTTTTTTTTTTTTAATAGATAATTTTTTTTAAAGATTTTATTTATTTATTTGACAGAGAGAAATCACAAGTAGGCAGAGAGGCAGGCAGAGAGAGAGAGAGGGAAGCAGGCTCCCTGCTGAGCAGAGAGCCAGATGCGGGACTCGATCCCAGGAGTCCGAGATCATGACCTGAGCCGAAGGCAGCGGCTTAACCCACTGAGCCACCCAGGCGCCCCTAATAGATAATTTTTTTAAGGATTTTATTTATTTATTTGACAGACAGAGATCACAAGTAGACAGAGAGGCAGGCAGAGACAGGGGGGAAGCAGACTCCCCGCTGAGCAGAGAACCAGATGTGGGGCTCCACTCCAGGACCCTGGGATCATGACCTGAGCTGAAGGCAGAGGCTTTAACCCAGGCGCCCTTGTCTGAATCTGGTTCTAATGCTTGCTCTGTTTCTTTTCTTTTCTTTTCTTTTCTTTCTTTCTTTCTTTCTTTTCATTTTTTTTTCTTTTTTAAGATTTTATTTATTTTTTTGGGATAGAGTGAGCATGAGCTGGGAGACAGAGGGAGAGAGGGAAGCAGGCGCCCCACTGAACAGGGAGCCAGCCATGAGGCTCAACTCCAGGACCCTGGGATCATGACCTGAACCGAAGGCAAATGCTTAACTAATTGAGTCACCCAGGCACCCCTCTTTTGCCTTTTAGTATGTCTTTTAATTTCTTCTTGGTAGCCAGGCATGATGTACTGGGTCAAAGGCACTGCTGTAAATAGGTCTTTAATAACACAGTGGTAAGGTGTGAGGGGAGGAGGAGTGTTTTGTGGGCCTGCAATTAGTCTCAGTGAACCTATGCCTTTAGACTATGAACTTCCTGTAGGTTTTCAATCCCCCCACCCCCTCACATGGGGCAGAATGGGAGTTGGGTATTTCCTCTCTCTTTCTGGCAGAGGTTAGGCTCTGGTTAATAGATTCTCCTGAGGGCAGACCTCGTTAAGAGGAATAGAATGCTTGGAGTATTTCAGAATGATTCCCCTTCTCTTTCCTGTGCTGGAAACACGTGGGGATTTTTCTCTAATATTCACTGAGAGAACCTGATAGAGTTCAGGAGGTAAAACTTTCAGGAGTGTGGGAGGCTCCCAGGGACTGAATCTCCCTGGACCTTTTCTCTCTCAGACTCACCTGTGCTGAGGCTCCGACACTCGGTGCATTTCAGATTTCCCTACCTTGACATTCATGAGGTTTCTGGTCCAGTTGTGTATCCTCCTGTTGATCTCTCCATTTGCGGGGGCAGCAGTTTGCCTGTGACCTCACTTCTCTGATGATACGGATATTAAGAAGGGTGGTTGGTTTTTTAGTTTGTTCAGTTTCACTTGTTGGGATGAACTGGTGACTTACAAGCTAGACTAGAAACCCAGGATATAGTTTTTATGCTGAGTTCAAGAGGCCTGTGGAACATCCAGGTGGAGGTGTTACTCTACTAACGATGCCTGAATGGGGGGTGGTAGTGGTAAATGAGATTACCCAGGGACAGAGTTAAAGTAGGAAGAGAAGAACTAGGCAATGTCCTTGAGAAAGACCAACATTTAAGGAAGAAAAAAGAAATGCTAATAAGGCAGAATAAGAATGAACCTGAGAGGTAGGAGGAAAATCAGAAGAATGAGACCCGTGGAACCTAAGGAAATTTTGTTTTAAAGATTTATTTCTTTATTTTGAAAGACAGAGGGAGAAAGAGTGTAAGTGAACACACGGGGATGGGCAGAGGAAAAGGGAGAGAGAATCCCAAGCAGGTTTCCTCCTGAACACAGAGCCCTACATGGGGCTTAATCCCAGGACCGAGGTACCCCGAAAGAAATGTTTTAAAAGAGGGAATAGCTAACAAGAGTAAATGCTTCTGAAAGGTCAGATAAATTAAGGGTTAAAGATTGTCTCTTGGAGGGAGATTTTTGGGGTTTGGATGAAAGCATTTTGAGTGGTGTCGTATGGCCTTATATGGGTCAGAAAGAACTGAGAAGGAAAAGGTGAGGAAATGGACAGAGCAAGTGAGATTAATTTTTTCAAGAAATTGAGATGTGAGGGAGTGCTTTTTCTTCTAGCAGGAGATATTTAGGCATATATATATGTTGATGGGAATGAATGCAATGAGCTGGAAAGAGTGATGGAAAGAAGATACAGAGGAGGGTAGGTAGCTGCTGGAGGGAAATCTCTTAGAAGGCAGGGAGGAGGTGAGAACCAGAGCACAGGAGGAGGGATTAACCTTAGAAGGCAAGAGAGGTGTCTAGTCCATTTTGACAAGAAAAACGCAGGAAAGAATGCTGTAGGTTGTATATTATGTCTTAATCTTTACAAAACTCTGGGGCTAGATGTCGTTCTCCCCAATTTTTTTTTTTTTAAGATTTTATTTATTTGACAGAGAGAAAGATCACAAGTAGGCAGAGAGGCAGGCAGAGAGAGAGAGAGGGAAGCAGGCTCCCTGCTGAGCAGAAAGCCCGATGCAGGACTCTATCCAAGGACCCTGAGATCATGACCTGAGCTGAAGGCAGCAGCCTAAACCACTGAGCCACCCAGGGGCCCTCCCCAGTTTTCAAGTGATGTAACAGAAGCCTGGAAAAGTCAGGTAATCTGTCCAGAGTCACAGCGGAGAACCTAGGTCTTCCCATCCCAAGGTTGCTTTGAATCGCAACTGTGATATTCATTCGCCTCTGATATTTTAAAAGCTTAAGTGCCTCATAGGAAATGCCCTGAAAATGACTGAAATCTAGTTGTGTCCTTGTTTCATGACTTGATAACCCAGGATGCGAAGAGTTTTACTGCCGCAAACATGCAGTGCCATTTGATAGAGCTCTAGCCAGAGAGGCAGTCTTTAATTAATGTTTGACCAACTCCATACCAAAGGTCTGACTTTTCTTCCTGAATAAGACTTTGCTAGAATAAACAACCTTGCTCTGGCTGTTTGTGTGGCTGAGAAGCCCTAACATGTGTATCTTGTATAACTTATTCATTCTTCCCAACAATTACCACCACATGGGTACAATTTGTCTGTGCTGTAGATGAGGGAACTGAGGCTCAGAGAGGTCAGGTAGCTTGCCCGAGGCCACAGAGTAGATGGCAAAGGAAGAATCTGAACCCAAGTCTTTCTGACTCCAAAGCTCTTGCTCTTTCAACAAAGCTTTGCTATATGTAGCTTGAGGAGTCGGAGTAGGGAAAGACCTTCTGGCTGGGGATGAATTATAAGTGCCAACTGTATACCAAGTATTGTTCCAGGTGTTGTAGATGCAATAAATTAATCCCAGGGCAATCTGTGAGATAGGTTCTATTATTGTCTCCATTTTACATAGGAGTAACTGAGGCACCGAGCGGCACAAACGTATTCAAGGTCACACAGCCTTTAAGTAGCAAAGCTGGGATTAGAACCCAGAAACTATGGCTCCTGATTTTGGGCTATTGCCTCTCAGGAAAGGACTATTGCTCTTTAATGAGGAGAATAACTAGACTGGGTTCTCAAAGCTGATTTTCTGACTTCTTCCCTGTTTACCCAGTTTAGTTATTTGACGAGAGGCATAGGCTTTGGAGTCTGACCTGGATGTGACTCACAGCTCTATCACTTCAAGTTGTATGACCTTGGGGCGCCTGGGTGGCTCAGTGGGTTAAAGCCTCTGCCTTCAGATCAGGTCATGATCTCAGGGTCCTGGGATTGAGCCCGGCATTGGGCTTTCTGCTCAGCAGGGAGCCTGCTTCCCTTGCTCTCTCTCTGCCTGCCTCTCTGCCTACTTGTGATCTCTGTCAAATAAATAAATAAATAAAATCTTTAAAAAAAAAGTTGTATGACCTTGGACAAATTACTTTCCTTTTCTACCCATTCAGTTTCTTTGTGTATAATGCAGGGACACTGTAAATATATAACTCAAAGAGTCTCTATGAGGATTAAATAAGACAAAGCCTGTAAAGGGCTTGGCAAGAGGGGCCCCCCGGGTGTTTAGTCGGTTAAGCATCTGTCTTCAGCTCGGGTCATGATCCCAGGGTCCTGGAATTGAGCCACACATCCGGCTCCCTGCTCAGTGGGGACTCTGCTTCTCCTTCTCCTTCTCCATCCGTGTGTTCTCTCTCTCTCTCCCTCTCCCTCTCTCTCTCAAATAAATAAATCTTAAAAACAAAATAAAAAATGAGCTCAGCAGGAACACAGCACAATAGACAATGGGTAATAGATGTTACCCATTCTTATCAATACATCATGAAGTTGACAATAACCAGTAGGATTTGAGCATAGGTTTACTTGACTCCAGAGCCCCCACTTCCCCTATTGCACCAGTTGTCTCCAACCGTCCCCACCCTGGTGCTTGGCAGACCCCTCTTGTAGACTTCCCTGATGTCAGTGGATCTGTTAGTGTCCACTCAGGTGGCTTCTTTGACCCTCCCTCTGCCTGACCCACTGTGACAGCAGTTAGCGCTGAGAAGCTAGAAGTGACCAGACTGGGAGTCGGAGGCCAGAGAAGTGGGGATAAGAAGCCAATGCCAGGGGAGGTCACACGCCTGACTTGCAGTGTTGCTGGCAGCTCCCAGCGGGAATGTGCAAAGACTACGGGAAAATGTCATGGCCAAGTTAGGGTCTGACTTAGACAAATCCTTGTATAGAATGATTCATTACAGGTGGTCTTCTTTTGGAAGTCTGTCATTCTGGCCCCAGCCCTAGGCGTTAGATTTTTATATTCTTGCATAGATTTTGAAGGTGCTTCTAATACTTCTATTTTCCATCCATTTTAGAAAAGATTTTTAATGTATTCGTTTGACAGAGAGAGACACAGCGAGAGAGGAAACACAAGCAGGGGGAGTAGGAGAGGGAGAAACAGGCTTCCTGCAGAGGAGGGAGCCCGATGCGGGGCTCGATCCCAGGACCCTGGGATCATGACCTGAGCTGAAGCAGACACTCAATGACTGAGACACTCAAGCACCCCTATTTTCCATCCATTTTTAATCAGTCATTGAGTCCTATTACATTTTTAAGACACTGTTTTTGTGTCCTGGCCCCTCATTTTGAGACCTGAGAATGCCTGTGGGGAGTGCTGTTCTTCAGAAGGCTGCAGTAGTGTAAAAGGTTCTAGATTTCCCAGGGTGGTCTGAGAAAGCCTAAGTTAGGAAGATTCTGTATGAAGGAGAGAAGTCAGGGTCATCACAGGTAAACTGTGGGTGTGCTTCAGGTACTAAAGGTGAAATAGGGCCATAAATAAGAGTGTGATCAGATGCCGGCAGGATGGGGGCTGACACGAGAGTCAGCCCCAAAGGCAGGGTAAATGGTGGGAGTCCAAGGGTGGGGGTGTGAGGAGGATGTTGGGCACTTACCACATGGGGCTATTTGTGTGGCATGGGATGAGCCCCATTGCTTAAAGCAGGCTTCTCAACTGGGTCCCTCACAGTGCAGCTTGCTGTGGAGGAAAGTGAACACGTGTACGTGTGTGTGCATGTTGGGAGGAGTGGGGTGTGTCCAAAAAATTCAGCCAAAAGCAATACCCTCAATTTTCTTTGAGGTCTTCTGTTTTGTACTGAAGATCTGATTGTTTTAATAGAAAACTGTTTGAGAGGACAGCACCAAGTAAAGTGGGTGTTCCTACTTATGCTGTAACCTGTAGGCTCTGTCACTGCTCCTCACCTCACTCCCTAAAAGCCACAGTGGCTCAGCGCAGCACAGGCTCAGCGAACTGGGGCTGGGGTATTTTGCTCCACCCTATGCTTACCTTCCTACCTCCTGTACTCGTCCAAACCTCAGCTTCTCTTACTCGGCTTATTACAACGTGCAGTTAAAATCTTAGAAAAAAACTACATTGTGATGTAATTATTGAAACAATACATATTAATTAAAGACAGGATAGTTCTTAAAAAGCAATGAATTATTATTATTTTTAAAGATTTTATTTATTTATTTGAGAGAGAAAGAGAGAAAGAGAGAGAGCATGAGAGGAGAGAGGGCAGAGGGAGAAGCAGACCCCACAGAGCAGGGAGCCCAATGCGGCACTTGATTCCGGGACTCCAGGATCATGACCTGAGCTGAAGGCAGTTGCCCAACCAACCGAGCCACGCAGGTGTCCCTGAATTATTTTTTAAAGTAAAACTTTATTAAATCTTTTGTACATGGATTCATTTTGTATATGAATTCAGATCCTAATGATATGAAAGGAGACACATAAATATTCTCCTTCCCACTTCCTGCTCCCCTCACCCAACCCTGCCCCGCCATCCTGCTTTTTTTCTGGGAAGCATCTGGTTTTATCAGTTTCTTATATATTTAAGTGATTATGGGCAGGTATTCGCCACTATCATTACCCCCCACATGGTGGTTTAATGGACATACTAACAGATGCACGCTCTCCTGTACTTGAGGTTTGGTTTTTTTTTTTTTATAAGTTAATTTTTTTTTCCAATTTATTTATTTTCAGAAAAACAGTATTCATTATTTTTTCACCACGCCCAGTGCTCCATGCAAGCCGTGCCCTCTATAATACCCACCACCTGGTACCCCAACCTCCCACCCCCCCCCCCCGCCACTTCAAACCCCTCAGACTGTTTTTCAGAGTCCATAGTCTCTCATGGTTCACCTCCCCTTCCAATTGAGTTTTTGCTCTAACATTATGTCTCCTTATCATTACAGATCAGCATATTGAGATCAGCTGTTTTTCATGACTTCCCAGTGAGCAGCAGGCTTTTTTTGTTTTTTTTTAAAGATTTTTTTAAAATTTATTTGAGAGATAGAGAGCACAAGCAGGGGGAGCTGCAGGAAGAAGAGGGAGAAGCAGGCTTCCCGCGGAACAGAGAGCCCCATGTGGGCCTTGATCCCAGGATCCTGAGATCACGACCTTCGCTGAAGGCAGACGCTTAACCAACTGAGACACCCACGTGCCCCTGAGTAGCAGACTCCTAATTAGCAGACTTCTTTCTAGTGTCTCTGTCATTTGTATCACATTAATTATGCTGAAAAATCACTTCCTTGTCAAACCTATGTGCTTTCCCCCTGCCAGGTGTGATGTGGTCCTTCCTCTTCCCCACGTTCCAGCATCTGACAGCATACCCACCCCAGCCAGGCCCGGCCTTTCTCTGCTCATTCTTGCCTTTTCTGTGTTTTCTGTTCCTCTCTGCTCTTCCCACCCTGCCCTGCCCAAAGTGGATCTTCCCCTCCGTTCTTTTCTACCGACTCCTCTCTCCAAAAAATGTGGTCCCTCAGCAATGGTGGTGGCATCCACCACTCAGCACACAGGCTTCGCCATTGTCTTACCTGCTGTCACCTACGTGTTGTTGATAAGCGCAGCTCTTGTCCTGCAGACTCCATGCAGGCCAGTGATCACATTTTCTGTGTCATTCGCTACTCCTGTGCTGCTTGCAGTCACATTGTTGAATGGAAATTTCATTACAGGAAATCACCTGTAAAGTGGAAATGTTGGGGTCTGGAAGCAAATGGTCAAGAAAGAATTCTTGAGGCATCTTCAGTACAAAAAGGTGATTTTATTGAAACACAGGGACAGGACCCACAGGCAGAAAGAGCTGCACTGGGCTCATGAGGAGCAGCTGATTGTATATTCTGAGGTGGGAGGGATTAGGGATAGCGAATGTCTCTAAGGAATTTGGAAGCAAGGTTTCCAGGACCTTGAGGGGCTAGCTGCTGTTAGGATGAAGTCATTTACTACTGTCTAGTTAAAACCTTAGTTATGGGACCCTATAGATGTGTATTGGTGGGCTGTATGCTTAGGGGATGACAGATAACATATATTCTGGGTAGGGGGTAGGTAGAGATAAAGGAAGTTTCCAAAGGGATTTTATGGGTTAAAGGAGACTTACAGGATCTTGGGGGTCAGGCTAATGTCAAGCGAATGTTGTCTTTTACTTCTAGCAAAGTATTAACATCGAGGCAGTTGAGTTTCTAGAGGAAGGTCACTCTGTCTCAAGTACTTGTCAATAGACTGTCAATTATAAGAAAGCTCAATTTTTTTTTCCTTTTTCCTTTGTTCATCACATTGTTATCTATCTCATAGGCTGTAAAATTTGAAAGAAAGCCAAGAAACCTTTTGTGTGTTGATTCACTCCGAATGGGCGTAAGGTAGAACAGAGTCCTCTACAGAGACCAATGCTGAATCCTCCTCCTTCTAGAAAAACAGGCTTGAGGCTAAGTGCTGTTACTGCTTGATGGATGTGCCTGAAGTGGTTGATGGGAACAGGTTGAGCCTTTGCAGGAAGAAGCCGCAATGCAGGGGCTGCTCATTGATTAGCTGCTTGGGTAACATGGTAGGATTTTTGCATTATGCACTACAAGTTCTGTGATCCAGAGAGCTAACTGAAATGATTCTTCCTCCTCTGGTCAATCTTATTGGAAAAATTATATAATGTCATTAAAAAAACATTAATGATATTACCGTTTTTACTTTTACATAACTGCTTCCAGACTTTGCCCACTTTCATGCAGTAAAAAATATACAGGGTAGCTTCAGTCAGAGTGAATATATCGTTTTGCAGGTAAGTGGGAATCTCGGTAGGACATGAGGATTAGTGTTCCGTGGGGGCATCTTCCTCGTCCAGACCCTGTGGCCCTGTCATCTTGATTTTCTCCCTCTCTTCATTTTGGGTTGACTTGCCAGAGATCAGTGTTTTTCTTTCTTCCCTGTTCTCAGTGCTTCTTAGAAAGATAGATATAAAATAAAATAAAATAAAATAAAATAAATAGATTTATCTTTTGTATGCTGGGATGTGATTGGGATGTGAGTGCTATAAAACCTTAACAAGGTTATTGTAAGGGCTAAATAATATAGTTCTTAAGAGGTATCTCATACAGATCTTCATAGATCCTCAATAAATACACACATTCTTTTAAAAAACACTAGAATTTTGTTTTCCAGATTCTAAAAGTAGAATCGTTGTAGAAAATTTAGATGACATAGCAGTGTATAGAAAGGAAATTAAAATAATCTTATCAACTTCTTCCTGGAGACAACAGTTTCCCCAGCCAGTAACTCCTACCTTAGAAACTAAAACACAGCTGGATGTATATCCTTTAGTCTTTTGTGCATGTGCATATTTTAAAAAGAAAGGAATCCCGGGGCGCCTGTGTGGCTTAATTGGTTGAGTGTCTGCCTTTAGCTCAGGTCATGATCCTGGGGTCCTGGGATCAAGCCCCGCTTCAGGTTCTTTGCTCAGTGGGGAGCCTGCTTCTCCCTCTCCTTCTGCCTGCTGCTCCCCCAGCTTGTGCACTCCCTTTCTGTCAAAAAACTAAAATATTTAAAAATACATATATATGTTTATATATTATTATTTCAAAAAGTATTTATTTATTTGTCAGAGAGAGAGAGAGCTCATGAGCGGGGAGAGTGGTAGGCAGGGGGAGAAGCAAGGACTTGATCCCAGGGTCCTGGGATCATAACCAAAGGCAGACTCCTAACTGCCCGAGGCACCCAGGTATCCCTATACTTAATTTATTTAATCCTATTGTTGGACCTTAAAGTTGTATTCAGGTTTTAGCTACTCTTTTTGTTTGTTTGTTTGTTTAAAGATTTTATTTATTTGACACAGAGAGACACAATGAGAGAGGGAACAAAAGCCGGGGAGTCAGAGAGGGAGAAGCAGGCTTCCTGCTGAGTAGGGAGCCTGATATGGGGCTTGATCCCAGGGAACTGAAGGGAGATGCTAAACGACTGAGCCACCCAGACGCCCCCAGGTTTTAGCTACTCTAAAAATGGATGCATCAAATAAATATCTTTGTATACGAATCTTTGTAATGATCTTTTGTTACTTTGTTAGGATAAATTCTCCCAGGATAGAGACGTTAGGTCAAGAACAACGCGTTGAAGGGTGCTGGTGCACACTGCCAAATTTGCCTCCCCCAAAGGCTGTAGAAATTACTTTCATATTAACAGTGACCAAGAGTGCCCGTCATAAATCACTCTTGCCAATGTTCTGTTGTGTTGTTATTTAATTTTTTTTGTCTGCTTTGTATATTATCTTTCAACCAGATTCTAATCTTGAGCAAGTGCTGTGGACATCTGCCTCTTTACATCCATCACAGAACTTTGCTGAGAGTCATTCCCATAGATAGCCTTTGTAAATAATTGCTAGATGAATGAATTCCTCTTCACAACTATCCCTCTGAGGTTAAGAGCTGGAGAAGGCACTGAACAATCACTCTCAAGTGGTCAGATTGAGAAAGAGGTTTATATACTTGCTCTTGTTCTCTCATGAAGATGATTTAGAATAGAAAATAGGAAATATTTTTAGATATTTTGTTTAAATATCAAAATGTTAATTTATTAAATTTTAAATATTAAAAAATTTGAATAGAAAAATATTAAATCACAGGTAATTGGCTCATGTTTAGGGAACCTGGACAAGGGCGTGGGCTCCAAGAGAGAAAAGGTGTGTTTTAGGGTCAGCTCTGCAGCATTTCCATGCTGCCATCCATTCTTCCTTCAGAACTGGGTGTGGAGGGGGGCGGGATCTGCTTTTACAACTCAGCCCTGTAGCAGAATGAGTGGAATTTTCCAGAAGTTCTTCTTGATAGCTGTTGGCATAATCACAGCTTTGCCCTCTGGGAGTCATTAGGCAGCGACTCTAGAAGCCTAGACGGCCGTTTTGGTAGGTCAGATTGTAGGATCCATTGTTTATGTTGGCATGGAGAGTCATGTAGGGTTTTGAACCATAAATACCATTTTTATTTTTATTGTACTAGCTCAAAACTCTGTTTCGAGCAATGGGGTTAACATAAGGAAAGTGTGCTATTCTCCCCTTCCCCTGCCAGCCCCAACATGTACACACACCCAGAGGCTTCCCTGGCAGTGGGGACTATTCTGAACGCCAGAGTCTGGGGTCATCTTCTAGAAATAATACATTTCTTTACAATTTTGGGGGATCTACATACCCACTGTGAACATGAATATAAACTTCCTCTGCCCTAACCCCAGAATCTTTCCTAGGCTAGTTCTCTTTCTGTTTTCAGGTAAAGAGGTTTAGAGTGTGAAAGTTTGCTGAGGATTTGGGGACATCTGAGCCCATAGTAACACCCTCGTGTTACAATTTCACTTGTCCAGTTGTCAATTGAACACCAGTTTTGTAATACTCAACAAATACATTTGTCCCAGGAGGCAGGAGGTGTAAACTGAGGTGGTACTACTGGGCTGATACACATTCCTGTAGACCTAGATTTTGCTGGCTTGTGAAGGGTCAGTTTCTTCATTCCCTGTAGCTGTCAGAGGTTATCTCTTGGAGCCTTCTTCCTTAGAGCCATAGTGTCTTTAACTTACAGGCTGGAAGAGCCCCCTTAGAATTAAGAATCATCACTGTGGTTGGGGTGCCTGGGTGGCTCAGTCGGTGCAGTGTCTGCCCTTGGCTCAGGTGATGATTGATCCCTGGGTCCTGGGTGGGGAGCCAGCTTTTCCCTCTGCCCAGCCTCCCTGCTCATGTACATGCACTCTCTCTCTCTTTAAAAAAATCAATAAAATATATTTTTTTAATACTGCGATTTTTTTCTTTTCTTTTTTTTAAAGATTTTATTTATTTATTTATTTGACAGAGAGAGATCACAAGTAGACAGAGAGGCAGGCAGAGAGAGAGAGAGAGAGAGGAGGAAGAAGGCTCCCTGCTGAGCAGAGAACCTGATACAGGACTTGATCCCAGGACCCTGAGATCATTACCTGAGCCGAAAGCAGAGGCTTAACCCACTGAGCCACCCAGGCGCCCGCCCCCCCCCTTTTTTTTAGAAGAATCATCAATGTTGCAGATACGGTGGATGGGTCAACTCCTAATGTGCAGAGGTTGGAACATGTGAAACTCTTACTTCCCAGGCTCCCTGGAAGTTAGGGCTCTGATGGGATTGCAGTTCTGCTCATTAGATATACTTCCTTGAGTCTCAGGTGGGAGCCAAGTCCTGTGTGGGAAGAGGCAGGGAAACGGGTATCTGGGTGGCGTGGTTCTGGAGCTGCCCGCTGTAGCAAGGGCTTCCCAGTCCAGGCCCCTTAGAGACCCAGTTCTGTGACATGACATTCCTGGGCTCAGTTTCTACAACTAGCCAACCCTTCCTCTAATATCTTGTAATAAATCCCTCTTTGTAAACCTGATCTAATCCCATTGCTGCAAAGCTGTGAGTTACCTTAACTTGTTCATTTCTCGGTTGAGACAAAATAAAATGGTAGAATTGTGTCTTTGATTTAATTACATATTTCCTTTTCTCAAAGCTAGTTTTGGACTACCTGTTCTCTTTTGCATATTTTTCCTTGTGAGGATGGATGACCTCATACTGAGCTTTTCCCCAGAATTTTGTTGAAGTGTCCAGTCGTTAGAACAAATGTTTTCATCTTCACCAACCTATTTAACTGGAGCAATTTCATATACCAATTCATACATCGTCTCTCCATAAAAACAGGGCATTGTTATCAGTAAGCATATAGCACACAATGCACATATGCCGGAGCCTGCAGTAGGCAGACAGGGCTGGGAGAAGCATTTGGCTGCTTTTAAAGACATTGGTACCAGCACTTCATTTTCAACAGAAAAGACTACCCCATTCTGTAAGTTGTGCTGGCCTGTTTCCTGCCGTCACAATCTAATCAGGACACATCCCGTGACAACTCAACATATGTTAATGTGTTGTTACTGAAGCATCACACCAGACTCTGTTTTTTGATCGGTTGTCTTACAGGCTTATTTTTACCCAAGACTGCTGAAACTCCACAATGAAAATTGGACTCTGACATCTCAGACATTCAAAGTGCTGGTTGGAAAGGCTCTGACTTAACTAGACAAGAAGGTGCTCAGCAATGATAAAATTAGGATATATTCTGGAAGTTCCTTCTCTTAATCCTTGAAGTTTTGGTCCTTCAGCTAGACACAGCTCCAAGGGCAGATCAGAGAAGTCAGACCCCAGGCTAAACTGAGACAGCTTTCCCACTTTGCCCGCTCTGCAGTAAGCAGGCTGCCCAAGGACATGCAGGCTCTTCAGGAATGAAGCAGGGACCAAGCATTTCTGAAGAAGGAACAACCATTCCATCTCAAGTGAGGAACTAAAAAAAGGAATTTGTTTATTGAGGGCAAGAGGATGCAAACAATATAAAAATCAAAAGCTTATCTGACTTTTCTTTCTCTGCTTCTCAAATAGGGGTTGGATTTTATTTGTAAATTTTCTGAGGGTCCCCAACTGCCAATGGAATCCTTTATACAGAGGGAAGCTGTGTGACAGATTCCTTAAGAGACCCCTCGGAAGAACTCTCATTGGGCAGGAGTGGTGCTCAATATCGCCTATTTCTTTCCCTTCTGCTTCATGTGTACTACAAAATACTCATTGCATGCAATGGTGAGCCCTGCGATTAGCGAGAAGAAGCTCTGGAAGCCCACTTTGCCATCTCGGCACTGGTCGAGGTCCTTCATTATTTTGTCCACGGCCAGAAGGTCTTTCTGATTCTGAAAAAAAGAACAAAGGCAAGAAATACTGGTCAGTGGTTACTATGCCAAGCTTCTCTGATTTGCTCTGCTGACAACCATTAATTAATATAATCTTCCAATTATCTAAACTCTTGTTTTAGGTTGTAAGTGATTTTTGGAGGTCACCTAAATGTATTTTTCTGCCTTGAGGGAGCATTTCAGTAAAATCATATTCAATTCATAAGATAGGAAAGAAGTTTTCATGGTCTCTTTTCATAGAACTATAGAGATATTAGGAATTGCCTATTTCTAGGAAGAGGAGATTCATGTCAGAGAAGCTAGACCAGGCCTCCTAATTCTCAGTCCACTGCATATACCGCTGTGAACTTGGCATGACCTTCTGATCTGCTCTCCTTCTAGCTCAGCCAATTCCACAATTTTCAAGATCACAGGATTCTGCCTGAGAACCACCCTAAAGTTCCCATTTTTTTTTGCAGCGTGTCAGCCTACATTCTCTCCACGATTTTTTTTTAAAGATTTCATTTATTTATTTGACAGAGAGAGACACAGCGAGATAGGGAACACAAGTAGGGGGAGTGGGAGAGGGAGAAGCAGTCTTCCCTCCAAGCAGGGAGCTGGACGCGGGTCTCGACCCAGGACCCTGGGATCATGACTTGAGCTGAAGGCAGACGCTTAACAACTGACCCATCCAGGTGCCCCAGCCTACATCCTCTTAACAAGTGTTTGTTTCTGACAGTGTGGTCAAATCCTTGAAAAAGGAAGCTCCTTAAGAAAAGATCTCCTTGGGGCACCTGGGTGGCTCAGTGGGTTAAGCCGCTGCCTTCAGCTCGGGTCATGATCTCAGGGTCCTGGGATCGAGTCCCACATCGGGCTCTCTGCTCAGCAGGGAGCCCGCTTCCCTCTCTCTCTCTCTGCCTGCCTCTCCATCTACTTGTGATTTCTCTCTGTCAAATAAATAAATAAAATCTTAAAAAAAAAAAAAAAGAAAAGATCTCCTTAAGATAATTTAGGCAGTAAGTTTCAAATCTCTCCTTCTCCTCGTGAGGGTGGTGAGGATGGTTAGACGTGGTAGTGTGGCTGCTCTTCCAGGGGCCAGACCATCAACCAGTGAGGGAAATGAGGCCCTCTGGAGGTGTAAAGGTGTTCAGGGGAAGTCTCTGCAATTCCACGGATTATGCATATGAGTGAGGAAACTCATGCGCAGTGTCTCAGGAGTGCTGGATGTTTCCACACTGCACCCAGAAACCCCCTATGCTAAAGCAGCAACATTTCCCACTTGAGGACTGTAAACTCCACCCTAAGCTGTCACCTACGACTCACTCTGTGTGGCTGCCTCTGCTTCTGGTGGGTTTCAGTTAATTCTGGCCTCACCCCCAGCTTCCTGGCTGCGGTCAGGAGTGAAATTTGGATGACACAGAGGTCAACTCTAGAAACAAAATGCTCCATCAGTGCAGCAAGTGTGGGTGTGTCTGGAATTAGGACCTGTGCCTGGAATAAACGGCACGGCCATGTTCTGTACTCCGGAGTCTGTACGCCCTTTACATTTCTTATGCCACCAAGCCTTCAGATGGAGAGTCTGGGTCTCACATGATTTTCATCTTCACTTCTCATTTTACGCAGCAGCACAATTAACAAGGAGTTAGTACGCGGAAAATGCCTTTGTGTGATGGGCAGGCTTACAAGGAACACATGCCCCTGCATTTTATGCTTGCCTGGGAGGATCCCCGAGAGTGGAAGTGTGGAGGTGATTGTGTCCAGCCCTCTCATGTATGGGGCCGGATCTGAGGCCCAGAAGCTAATGCCACCTGGCTAGTGTGAGGACAAAGCCAGATCTAATTCATGGTCTGGGGCTGTGAAAGCAGAGCAGCGGCATATTCTGCAGCCTTCTGGGCTAGCATTGTGGCCCGTGTGGCTGTGAGCCCGCTGTCAGGCTCTGCGTATCCACTTACTTAACTGGTGTGGATCAGAGCATACTGTAAAACCCCATGTTTACGGGTTCGGGAGGCAAGGGCTCGACTCATGTGCTCACCACCAGGCTGACAAGACGCAGGACTCAGCACTTTACCATCAGCTCCCTTCACCTGTTAGAGGCTAATGCAGTTTTCTACCCCAAGCACAGTAACGATCCTTTCCTCTTTTTTTTAGATTTTACTTATTTATTTGACAGCGTGGGGGGAGAGAGAGCATAAGCAGGGGAGTGGCAGGCAGAGAGCATAAGCAGGGGAGTGGCAGGCAGAGGTAGAGGGAGAAGCAGGCTGCCACTGAGTAGAGAGCCCAACATGGGGCTCAACATGGAGCTTGATCCCAGGACCCTGGGACCATGACCTGAGCCAAAGGCAGCCGCTTAACTGACAGAGCCACCCACGCGCCCCAGTAACGATCCTATCAAATGACCACAGGAGTGGCAGGAAGAAAGGGGCTTGCATTTCATGCTAGTACTTTGTCAAGCAATGTTTCCCCTTCGGTTAAACACCACAGCCACGTCTTGAGGGGCTACGATGTAAAAGGACAACTATGCCTTATGGCCTAATGTCCTGAGTGAGGTGTCTGAGCTGATGGCACAGTCCTCTCCTAGTCCTGATGGGCCCCTCTGTCTGTGGGACTCAAGCTGTGTTCTCAGAGCATTTTCACTGCAGAAAGCAGTGATTTCTGAGTCACACTTGGCTCTCATTCAGCAGATGCTTGACACCATTCCTTTCTAGATTAGAGCAGGACTCTTATTTTTAAAAAGCCTTTATCTGAAGGGATCAAAGAAGAGACATGAATTGCTCAGAGTGGATGTGACCAGAGAATGTGGGATCTCTAATGCCAGGTTTATGACCTGAGGTGGCCACTTCCTGCTTGATGCCTCTCTGGTGAGAGGCTTTTTTTCTCTGTCTCTGTCTCAATGGACATCTTGTTGTTCTGTGTGTGCAGCCTTATTTCACCTTCATACTGTAAGCTCCTTGAGGGCAGGGAGTGTGTCTTCTCTACCTTCTGCTTCCCCTGTGACATCTTACAAACCGTAGGCCCTCAATAATGTTTAATAAGCAAAGGAACAAAGACACTTTTCTACTAGGGGCCTCCGCAGGGAAGGGATGGGAAGTGGAAGGAACAGCAACCAAGACTAGAAGTCCCAGTGTTCATGCCTGGTTCTTTCTGGGCCTTTCAGGACTTACTTCCAAAAATCCAGGGAACTCCTTTTCCATGAGTACTCGCAGGTCCTCCTTTGTTAAGTAGCCTTTATCACCAGCAAACTTGTGAAATGTGAACATCATAGTTTCCATGGCATGTTCCATTTGAGACGGCATTTTGGTGAGGTCTGTTGAAACCTTTTAAAAGATGTAAAGAAAGAGTTTACATGAGCTTTTAAGACACATGTATTGCCAGTCTTCTGTGGGTAACTGGAAGGAAAAGGATTAGGTCATCCATGTGACCCTTTCTGGCTCTAACGTTCAATGAATCTAAGGCCCCATTCACCTCAGGTGTTGGGCCTCCTGCTGATGGAAATGGGCCCCTCAGGTATTGGTGCTCTATATGAGGAATTTGTCTAGTTGCCCACTAAGTCTGCATCAATCACCTAATGAAGAATAAAAACTAATCATTTGGAAAAGCAAGGTCAGTATTCCTATTTTTAACCGACAAAGCATCTACTGAAAGAGCAGAGGTTTCATCTTTTCTCTTGCCACTGGTACATGAGACTGACTCTTAGATACGTCTGAATACCAACAACCCCACAGTCAAGCCTGGTTAATACTCCAAGCTTAACTAGGTAACCTGATTCAGTTTAAGTCTAGGTTTAGAAATCTGCTAAAAAGGCACCTGGGTGGCACAGGTGGCTGAGTGTCCGACTCTTGGTTTTGGCTCAGGTTGTGATCTCAGGGTCATGAGATCAAGCCCTGCTCAGTGTGGAGTCTTCATTGTATTTAATTTAAAGATTTTATTTATTTATTTGAGAGAGAGAAAGAGGGAGAAAGGGCACAAGCTGGGGGAGCAGCAGAGGGAGAGGGAGAAGCAGACTCCCCACTGAGCAGGGAGCTCAATGCAGGATTCCATCCCAGTATGTTGGGATCATGACCTGAGCCAAAGGCAGATGTTTAACCGAATGAACCACCCAGGTGCCCCCGTGTAGAGTCTTTTTGACATTCTCTCTCCCTCTCCCTCTGCAGTGTGCCTCCCCCAACCTCCAATGCCATGCATGTGCTCTCTGTCTTTAAAAAAAAAAAAGAAAAGAAAAGAAAAGAAAAATACAAATCTGATTACAAATAAATTTTGTTTTCTGGGCGTGTATTCTTTACTAAAGGTCTGAACTTGTTATTGATTGCAACACATTGCTTGCATCTCTGGTAGTAAAATGCAGGTTCTCAAAGCTACTCAAAGCTCATTGTCTAGTTTCTTGAAAAGAACAAGTAATAGTATATCCCCAACTCCTTCGGGGACCTAGTTTTTGGCAGGAAGCACAGAAGAACCACTCTGATTCTGGGGCACAGTGGGAGAGCAAAACCTTTCATTGGAAAGTGTTTAAAAGAAGGGAAAGGAAACATGTCAGATCATTCTGTTCAGGTACAATGATCTGGGGGCATATGCCACATCAAGACCCGGTGCCTGGTGCTTAATACAAACTCAGTGGATTTTGGCTTCATTGGAAGGAATGTTTTGTCAGAACAGAGTAGTTTTGGCCAACATCACTTAAGATCACACTAGTGGACAGACAGAAACAGGTAAACCTGAATGGAGACTGCAGCATACCACTCCAAAAACAAACAACAACAACAAAACAAAAAGCCCCCAAAGGGGAGCCTGGGTGGCTCAGTTGGTTAAGCAGTTAAGTGTCTGCCTTCAGCTCAGGTCATGATCTTGGGGTCCTAGGATTGAACCCCACATTGGACTCCCGGCTGAGCAGGGAGTCTGCTTCTCCCTCTCCCTCTGCTGCTTCCCCCGCCGCCCCTCACTTGTGCTCTCTCTCTCATTCTATCAAATAAGTAAAATCTTAAAGAAAAATAAGTAAGCCCCCCAAAACCCCACGGCACAAGAACAGGTTTTGAGCACAGATTGATGGAGAGACTGGCACCTTCCCTGGCTGGAGTGCCCAAAGAAACCAGAAACATTATTTTGGTCTGATTCCTGCTGCTGACGGATCTGTGTTCAACACAGATTTCTAAATGCTATCTTTTACAGAGGAGAAGGCAGAGCTAGTTGGTGACCACGGGGACTGAGCAATTATACTTCTGAATTGTAAATTCTACCCCTTTAATCCCCAGAAAAGTGCAGGAACCAGCATGCTAAAGAATGTGCTACTCTAGAGAATACTACACGCCAGACTCTGGCGTGATTCATCCAAAAGGCAGTTCTCTTGGAAAGATCAGCAAATTAATGCTTCAAGGTCCACTGTGAGATGAATTCCAGGGGAACCACACCCTTTTCCTCCTTTCGTACACAGCCCCAGTGGTTGTCAATGGCAACCCACAGCGCTTAGATGGAGTTGCCCTTGCCTGGATTGTTCTGGAAGTTGAGCAATTTAAGAGAACTGAGCTGAACGAGTCAGGGGAGGGAAGATGTGGGATCCCACCCAGATCTGAAATAACTCAGAAAAGGAGTCAGTGACCAGAGGTATTAAACAAAACAAAACAAAACAACCCCTCTGTGTCTAAGCTCAGAGCAGCAGGGTTCTTCATAACCGATTCCCAAAGGTGCCGAAATTGGTACTGGTCACCAGACACCCAGCTCACCTTCTGCACAGAGCAGAGGGAAGCCAGAGAAGAAAGGGGACATGGCATAGTAAGGACCCCTATAATGGGAGAACAGGCTAATTTAGGAACTTCTAAGGAATATAAGTTGTAAACAGGAAATCTTGGCGACCCTTGAATATCTTCTTTGAGAGAGTGAGGCCAGTCTAACTCGAGTGAACGCTCAGGTCTCAGAGGACTCCAGTCCCACTCCTACTTGTCCACATTCATTATGAAGCTTTCTTCTCTGAAGCCACGTGTCCCCCATCTTCCCCTTCCCATCGCTGTTTTATTTAACAAACGGGCAGTAAGAACAGCAGCCAGCCAACTCCCTATTTGTCAGGTAGACCTTTGAAATAAGAACGCAGAACAGTGACTAGCCAGGAATCCGAGTTCATGGAGGTGAATAGCTTTGATAAGCAGAGGAGATGCCCACGGTCTCATCAGGAACCAGTGCCTAGAGAGTACTGAGCAAGGCTACGAGCAAATTATTGTTTTGAAGAAGGAGCCAGAGCACTGGTTTTCAAGTAAGATGAAGGAAAAGGGGCAAAAGTTGTGATTAGAACTGTTCTCTTAGCTAGTGGATGAGTCACGGGGCTCTTCTTCCCCAATGCAGCTGCTGCCCCACTGAGTCAGCAGCTCTCCTGTCTTGGGTGGGGCAGGCTGCAGGGCTGACCACTGGTACTAGAGGAGCAAGTTCAGGGACCTGAATCTGGCGCTTCCAACTCCCCAATCACACAACACACTCCATTCCATTTGCACTGGGCTAAGAGGGGGCAGCATCCTGTGTACCCAGGACAACCTAGTTCTGCACCTGACACACTCAATCCATTTAATCTTTCACCTGTCTATCTCCCTCTCAGATTTAAGATCCTCCAGGGGAAGAACTGTGAATTATTCTGTTCTATGAACTGCAAGATAAGCGTTTGCAAAATGAATCAATCAATCAATCAGACAAGCCCCTTGGCAGGTCCTGCAGTGCAGGTGTGACCACCCAGGTTTGCACTGAAACCCTTGTAGTTCAGAGCTCGGCAGAAGGATGTGAAGCTGGGGTGAAGTAGGGAAGCGGCCCACAGGGGCTGCGAATAGTAGGATACAGACAAAAGCACATTCCGTGAGCGCAGGGAAAAAAAAAATGTGTCCTGCTAAACAGGTCTGGCCAGACCCTGAACATGACTTCTCTTTCTCTTCTCACTCCTGCTGTTTTCTTGTGTTTTGGTTCACACTGTGCACTCCACAGGCTGTAACTACCTCATCGTTCTTTCATTTTTTTATTGAGTCATTTTATTCTGATGTCTGTGTGTCCTCCCTACCTGTTTGCCTGGGTAAGAGGTCTTTACGATGGAGGCTCAGAACTCTAGTTTTTCTCTGTGCAGTTCTCTCTACAGAAAATAACCCTGGACTCCACAAATGTAGTCACAGTGGTGGGAATTACATTTTCCATTTCTGGTCCTCCTACGTGCTGTGCACGTCCCTGACGTTAGGCTGGTATGCACATTCACACACACACACACACACACACACACACACTTTCTCTCTCTCTCTCTCTCCCTGGTGCTTGCCTTTGGGGAGTTCACCAGCTAATGGCATACTGTTTAAAAATATATTCTGAATTCTAGTTAATTGTGTTTCTGATTCTTTCCCCACTAGACTGTGGGTTCCTTAAGCAGCCTGCCCTCCCACAGCCTGCTCAATGGAGTGGTAAGAATGAGTGACAATAATGTACATTTTGGTTCTCCTGGGAGTAGCAGGGAGCATGAGGCCTCCTTAGAAAAGTGTCTATTCCTGAGTGATCCCAAATGTTTGCTCTGGACCCATGCCCAGATCCAGACCGTCATTTCAAAAAGGATACTTCTAAAGAGCAAGAGGGCTGATTTACTTTGCTCTTCTGTGTCTTGTCCATACTCTAGTTTTCTTACAGCCCACCCAGAAAATAATTGGCAGGGTGTGTGTCAAAACAAACATCTGTTATTTAAAAAAATGTGTTTGAGGTTTCCTTCCTTCTGCCTTGGAGATTTTGAAAAGAAAAGAAAAGAAAGCTTGCTCTTTCTTTCTTTCTTCCCTTTTTTCTTTTTTTTTAAATTTAACACAGAGGTATTTTTGAATTTGATCCCTAAAAAGAATTCAGAAAAAATGAGTTGAGGCAACGGATCTGGATCCAGGCTCTCTCTCCTGCCTCTCCTCAAACATAAAACTTCCTCATCAAAAACGTGGGCAGTGAAGAAAAAGCTCCAGATGCAAGAAGAACTCAGAAGCCTTCTCTAGCCCAGTGAAGCATGTTCACTTTTCCTGGAAGATCTGTCAGACATCAGCCTGAACTGGCAAAGGGTAGCCATTGTGACAGTGCTGTTAAAACCACTGGTGGGTTATTTGTGGAGCATAACAAAAAGCATGGAGGACATGGGGAGTTACAGAGAAGGGTGTTGGGGTAAATTGGAAGGGGAGGTGAATCATGAGAGACTATGGACTCTGAAAAACAATCTGAGGGGTTTGAAGTGGCGGGGGGGTGGGAGGTCGGGGGTACCAGGTGGTGGGTATTATAGAGGGCACGGATTGCATGGAGCACTGGGTCTGGTGAAAAAATAATGATACTGTTATGCTGAAAATAAATAAATGAAATGGTGGGTTGAATGGTAGTTATTTAGTGAAGGGGTAGGAAGCGCTGAAAATTGTTAAAAAATAAGCAAATTCATTCTTTTTGGTTTTGATATGAGATTCCTAAATTGTTGAGTCTTCAGGAAAATGAAAAGCTTAAGAAAGATGCTAAGCCTTCATTCCAGCTTTCCCAGCACTAACCCAGTGCTAACTTACACATCAAAACCCTGAAAAGATTCCATTGTTTCCCTCAACTTTGAACTATTGTGCTTTATCCAAGAGCATACCAAGTGGGCAGTGCTCTAAAAAAGCCACATTTTTGGAACTCTCATTGGAAAGCAGGGAGGCACCCAGTCTTAGCTCCACCAGGACCAAGGGCTGACTTCACTGGGGCGGCTGCTTGAGGGGCTAGTCAAAGGCCAGACTTGGGAGGAAAAGGGCCCATCCTGTATTGTTTGCAAAAAAAAGCCAGGGCAGAGCATCATCTAAAAATCAGCGCACTTTATGGCCAGAATATCCTCAAGAAAATGTGAAGAACTGAAATAAGAAACTTCAAATGGGTCAAGGACCACGATGAAGAAAGTAGCTTCTGGCTGTCAAGAAAGGCATATATGCCATCTGGGAGAGACAAGAAATAGAAACAGGTTAGGAATCTGTGGGGGCCGGGCTGATAAAGAAATTTCCCATGAGTTATATGAACTCATTTTTGCCCCAGCCTCTGGTATTATCTTTTGCAATCTGCTGGAACATGTTGGAGGCAAAGATCACTGTCTGGGTGTTTTTTGAGCCTGGTCTCCTCTGAAGTGCAGAGTATAAAGAGCCACTGCAGCAGTCTGAAACTCAAGCTGCAGAGCTGGGGGGTGGAAACCTGCAGCCGCTGCTAAAAACATCTTAATGGGAAGAGCTACCTCACAAGTAAAGCTGGGGCAGCCTGCCAGCAGGCATGCCGGCCAATCACCCAACAGGGGTGCGTCTCACCTTGGCCTTGCCAATCCAGTTGCTGCCATCACCCACAGTTCAGTCCAGAAACCTCTCCTTCAGCTAGCTGGCCAGTCCTGGTGACTCACTTCCTCTTGGAAAATGCCCTCTGAGATGGCACAGTTCCCCTTCTTCGGGAAGTGTTCTGTCCGAATCATCTGCACAGACTATCTGGAACCACTGGGGCCACACCCATGCATGGTCTCACAGCTGAGTCACGGGCCTGCTCTAGGAGAATCTGGGAGCCCTTTGTGCTCACCAGCCCTGCAGGATGCTCCCAGCTCCCCTTGAGAGGGAAGGGGAGGTGGACTTGATGTGTTTCAGAGTCTGGCCTAGGGCTCTGCTCTGCCTAGCTTGTAGCTGCTCGGCTTTCCTTAGCTTTCCTCACCAGCCCCAACCACCCACCTTTCAGAGTCCCAGTTTCAATTAGGTGGAGTCTAAATGGACAGTTAACAGTGTCCAGGGCTGGAGGAAGCCGCATTCCTTTGGCTGAGCTCAAGTTGTGACTCGGTACCAAGGGCAAGTCTATCTCTGCTCATGCACGGGGCCAGATTAATCTGGGCTGGAAGGTCTTTCATCAAGGCCGCTCTTCCCTTCTTTATAGTTCCACTTGTTTAATGAGGATTGCAAGAAGGGAATCCTTTCAGTAGGGAAATCCCTTCCTATATTCTCCTCTCCGCCATCCGCCGGCTGGCCAAGCTTTGTTACGAAAACAAATAGACCTACACACAAACAACAGGAAGCCCAACCAGCAGCATCTGGGCGAGGGACTGAGTAGTGCCCTTTAGGAAGCTGCCAACCTGTCCAGCTCGGTCCGTGTAGCTCAGAGGAGGAGGCCACACACATCTGGCCAGAGGTCAGCCTGCAGCTCGAGCCCACAGAGAAACATGTCAGCCAGGAAGGGGCGAGAAGCAGGATTTCGGATAACTCGGGAGACTGGTGGAAAAGTAGGAAAAGTGGCAGTAAGGAGCAATGGAAAGGGAGGAGAGAGTAGAGGCCCCAGGGCGCCCACACCCCGGTCCGGGAATAAAGGACGAGCGCCCCTCCTCCAGTCCGTGAGGATCGGGGCAGGGGCTCTGCCTGCCTCGCCGGGGTGTGGCCCAAGGCGCTGAGAAGTGGACAGCTAGCAGCCGCCGGCGCCTGGAACACCGCGCGAGCCCCGACTGCCGACGGGGGGCTTCCCCAGGCGCCAGGTCGGGGCTGGGGGCGGCCCGGGAGCGGCGGGCGGAACTCACCTTGGCCCGAGGCGCAGCAGGGACGATTGGCTGGCTGGGACGCGCGGCCAGTGAGCGGAACGCGGCGCTCTGGGAGCCTTAGTAAGGGGCGGGGGTTGGAAGGGGGAGGGGGAGGCAGGAGGAGCCTGGGCCGGTGTCCCGGGCGCGCTCACCCCACCCCTTCACCCCGCCCCCTCACCCCGCCCTCCTCTTCCTGTTACCCCCCAACCCCAACCCGGCGCAGGCACACGCCCTCCCCGCGGTGCCGCTGCGCCCTGGACTCCGCCCGCTCTCACCTCGCCTGAGAGCATTCTTGTGAACGTCTCTTCCTACTCGAGGGCTCTCGGATAGTTCAGGGCATCCCCACCCTGGGCCGTGCCCTTCCTCTCGGGTTTGGTTTTAGAGTGAGCGCGTGAGGAAATCAAAGAATCCAGCCGTTCTGCGGGTGGGGTGCGCTGGCCCAGAACCAGATGTAGGCGGCTCTTACATAACCTACAGGTCTAGGAATTAGTTTCTAGATGGTTCCGCAGGGAGGGAGGGGCACGTGGAGCCCAAACGACAGCCAAGGCGTTTTATTTGCAGATTAGGCCCAGGACTGAAGTCCGGAGGGTCTCCTTGGCCTGTGCCCCTGGCAGCCGGTTCTCTGCTTGGCGCCTGCCCTGCAGAGTGGGGGATGGAGGGTGCTGTTGGCTTGTCGGCTCCCACACAGGCCCCTTGTTGGACAAGGGATTGACCCCTCAGTGTGTATGGCTTCACGTGGTGTATAGTTGAGCTTCAGTTGTAGGTGACATCATTAAGACCAAAGTTTCTAAGCCTCCTTTTTGTCCTGTAATCGGCCTGTTTGGTTCTCAGAGCCCTTTAAAAAGTTTCTGGAAGAAGTTTAGAGAAAACCTAAGGGTTTCTAGTGGATGCACAGTGTTTCCCTCCTCCCCCCATTTCGTTTAACTGCTGTTTAGGTTTAAATGCAAACTACTAGCAGCTGTTGGTGGAAAAGGGCCCAGTCCCAAGTCCTGGGTTTTCCTTTGTTCCCAGGGGAGGTACTGGGAGGAGTGGAGTGAGTGATCCTAAAGGAATGAACAGACTCGGGGAATCCTCCAAGTGCTACCATGTGACTCATCTTGGCTTTTGCTAGGAAAACCTGATTTGAATTTCAATTCTCACTCACACTGGGTTCCTGCAACCCTGGTGGTGACTGTTCAAGGGGGGAGTTCTTCAAAATTTTGCCATATACTTTCTAAGTTTTAGTCAAGAATGGAGAAACACACACACACACACACACATTTCTAAGTTGGGGGTTTGCAGGAAGGGAGGGGGACTTAAAAAAAATTGAACCCAAATTCTCAAATTTGGTCCCTAAAGTAAATTCAGAAAAAAGGCAATGGATCTGGATCCAGGCTTGCTCTCCTATTTCTCCCCAAACATAAAACTTGTTCAACAAAGAAGTAGGTGGCAAAGAAAAAGCTCCAGATGCAAGAAGAAAGAACTCCGAAGCTTTCTCTACCCCAGTGGAGCACATCCACTTTTCCTTGAAGAGTTGTCAGACATCAGCCTGAACTGGCAAAGGGTAGCCATTGTGACAGTGCTGTTAAATCCACATTGGTGGGTTGGGTGGTAGTAATTTAGCGAAGGGATAGGAAGTACTGAAAATTGTCAAAAATAAGTTTAAAAAAATTTTTTTTTGCTTTTGATGTGAGATTTCTAAATTGTGATCACACTGATTATAGAATTATGTGTTCTATTTTTGTTTCATAATACTTTATTTTCCTTCCTTCCTTCCTTCTTTTCTTCCTTCTCTCTTCTTTTTCTTTTTACTATTTTCTGTCATTATTTATCAAGAACATGCTCCTTCATTTACTCATTCTTCTTCTTCTTCTTTTTTAATCCCTATTCGTCTACACCATAGCTTCTCTACTCTCTTCTTTTGGTTGCTGGTGCCAGAAGCTGAGGCCTTCCAGTTCCTAGTAGCTTTGGCTCCAAAGATGGAGGGAACCGGGTTTCTGAAACCCTGTGAAGTGCTGAGAATGCAGTGGTGAAAATGGTCAGCAGGATGGCCACTATCTCTGTCTTTGTGTAGCTTCTTATGTTTTTGTACTGGAACGTCCATAAAGTCCCAAGTGTCTGCCATGCTTATATTCTCCCTCTAGAAGATGTTGTGCCAGGCAGTTCTTTCTTTTTTTTCTTTCTAAATATTTTATTTATTTGATGGGGAGAGAGAGAGAGAGAGAGCGAGCGAGCGCACGCACACAAGCGGTGGAGGTGGGGGGGTGAGGAGCAGAGGGAGAGGGAGAAGCAGGCTACCCCCTGAGTCGGAAGCCCGAGGCAGGGCTGTATCACTGGACACTGTGATCATGACCTGAGCTGAAGGCAGATGCACAACCAACCGAATGAGTCACCCAGGTGCCCCCAAACAGTTCTTTCTTGAGAAAGTAGTTAGGTCTTGTAAACCATACGCATACAGGGACGCCAACTCAGTTTCCCTAGTGACAACCAACGGGATCAGGCAGCAGCGCCTGAGCCAGAGCTGCTCAGCCAGGATGGTAGAGTAGCAGCGGGAAGGGGAGCTGCGCAGAATGGAAAAGACAGAATGGCCCTGTGAAAATCAAAGAAAATCTTGTTTAAAATGGAGTCAGGAAGCCAGCAGGGGGAGCTCTCATGCTCAGCACTCATTAAAGGCAGACCCAGGAAGAGAGGGACTTTGCAGGTGGATACTACTTTACTATTCAGGAGGGAGGGAGAAGGCTTTCTAGCACAATCCAGCCAATGAGAGACTGTCACAACCCAGCCAATGAAAAGCCACTACCCTTCACATTCTCACTTTACTTGAATGGACTTGATGTTTGTAACAGTGCCCGTCAACTTCCAATTTCCTCTATAAAAGAGCAGTCCTCCTTTGTTCTTCTGACTTGCCTACGTTTGCTTGTCCCAGTTTGTAATTCTCTGCTGTGCCCAAATAAACCCATATTTGCTGGTAAAATAACTGGCAGTTTTATTTTTTAGATTAACAGCCATCCAAGGAAGGGGAACAGAGGCCTGACTCAGTGTGGTCCCTGGAGTGAACAGAAGGCAATGGTGAAGCTCTCCACCAGGTCTATGGTATGTTCTAGTATACTAAATGCTAGGAGCAGAGGGCATTGTTCCACTACTGAGGCAGCAATGGGAGTTGTCCCTCTTCTCCGCGTGGAAACAAAACCTGTCACTTGGTGGTTCTTAACTTTTTGAGGTTTGTAGTTAGAGCCCAGAGGGCGGCCTGTTCACTGGAAATGTGTTCTTCCCGTCAGCTGGCTGTGGCTGCTCAGCCAGGAATTGGGATCCCAGCACCTGTTGCACTCAGGTGGGACTCTGATTAGTCACCTTTTGAATCGAACTGGCTGTGATGTGTGTCACTTGCAGACGA
This sequence comes from Neogale vison, assembly GCF_020171115.1. Taxonomy (NCBI): domain Eukaryota; kingdom Metazoa; phylum Chordata; class Mammalia; order Carnivora; family Mustelidae; genus Neogale; species Neogale vison. Next base: position 108,432,407 of record NC_058092.1, read on the forward strand.
AATTAGTTAAGAGGCTACTTTACCACATTTTTTTCTTCCCATTTGCTAGATGCCGAGGCTTTAGGGGGTTGGAAGGAGCCTGAGTTACTGAATCACTGAGTGGAGGAAAACCACCTGCAAACTAGGCCCAGCTTCACTGGAACAGTTATGTAGGTGAGAAAGAAAACTGTGGAATTTGGGGGTTTACCTGTTACCACATAACCCTAACAGATAGAATGGCATTCTTTTGTGTGCCAGAAATTTTGGTAGCATGCTCATGAAGTCGGGAGTTGAAGAATTACACTGTTACACTGATCACACATCAGCATGGTGTCGTGTTTTCGTGGAACTGGCTCTCCTCTCTGAGAATCTCTTGGGTCCTCAGAAGGCATGGTGCTCCCAGGTCTGGCAAAAACATACACCTTTTTTGTCTCTTCATGTGCATCAAGTTGTGCCTGTAGCCTATGTGCAGCCTAGCTCTGTTTGCAGGGAAACTCTGTTACTGTTGCGAATCATAGTTGTAGCAAAAGAAAATTTGACCTGTCAGTGAGGGAGCTCTGGTAAGGAGTCACCGCAGTGCGTGGTACTTCAGTTGAAAAGCACAGATTTACAGTTGTCTGGTCAAGACTGGTTGATGGCAATCCAGAAAACAAAACAAAACAACAACCCCCCAAGTGTGGTACACTGTAAATAGGGCAAAGCAGTTTATTAAACCTTTCCCATATTTTTTGAACATTTAGGTTGTTACCAGTTTTTTTTTTTTAACTGCCATACATTATAATGATATACAATAGGACTATTTTTGAATAAACACCTTTGCCCGTCTGTTTATTTGCTTGGATAGATTTCTCTCAGAAATCTTAAAGGACAAGTAGGGCTTAGATTGTGTGGGTGCGGACAGGAGGGAAAAGCATGTGCTAGAGCATGGAATCCTGGAGTGAGTGCTTCTATCCTAGGAATTGCTCCAGTCCCGAGAGGAGGTGCCTTTCCTGGGGCGCCTGAGATACTCTTCTAAGGGGTTTAGAGCTTGTTTTTGAAGGTAACAGGGAGTTGCTGAAGAATGTTAAAGGAGTGTGAGCTGCTATCCCACTTTCTAGCACCAGGCTCTGGATCATCACACCACTATGAACTTGAGTCTCCCTCTGGGCAAAATAGGGGTAGACACTGATCTTCTGTGTTGACAGAAAAAAATGAAGCAGCGAGTGACCATGAAGGCACCCAGCTCTGCCCAGCAGGCAGCAGGTTCTGCACAGTGGATCTAGCTTCTGCGTGGTTCCCCCTCTGTGAGACAGAACCTCTGGGGAGGTCAAGCACGGCTGTTCTGTGGGCAAATGCCTTTGAGCAGGCTTCGCTCCAGGGCCCCCGAGGGTTGAATAGAGGCTGTATTTGCTCTACTAACCTGTCTCCTGGGGCAGCAAAAGTTGAAAGACTGTAGCTTGCCTGTAGTCCTCCCTCCCTTCCTTTAAACACTGAACTCTTGGGGCACCTGGGTGGCTCAGATGATTACATGTCTGCCTGTGGCTCAGGTTGTGATCCCCGAGGTCCTGGGTTTGAGCCCTAATATCGAGCTCCCTGTTTAGTGGGGGATCTGTTTCTCCCCTCTGTCTGCCTCTTTCTTTCTTTCTCGCTCTCTCTCTCAAATAAATAAAATCTTAAAAACAACAACAACAACAATGACACCGAACTCTTAGCTTGGGTTTGGAAACTACATGCTTCTTCTATAGCTGAACTGCACATTCTAATGATTATAATCAATCAGATATGTACTGAGCACCTTCTTCTTCTTCTCCTCCCCCTCCCAACTACCCCCTCTGCCCCCCCCCCCACCTCTTCTTCTTTTAACTGAGCACCTTCTGGTACCTGGTATGGTTTGGGTACTGTGACTATGTCAATGACCAAGACAGAAAAATTTCCAAGGCCTTACATTCTAGTGGGAAAGACAAACAAAATACAAGCAAAGGAGAAAACTAAACTAATATAAAAATTGTGGTAGGTTGTAATGAGGACCATGATGGGAAAAACAAGAGTCTGAATGAGAGAAAGATTAAAGGGGACATGTTTTAGGTAAAAAGTCAGGGAAGAGGGACACCCGGGCGGCTCAGTTTGGTTAAGTGTTTGGCTTCAGCTCAGGTCATGATCCCAGGACCCTGGGATGGAGTGCCTCATCAGGCTCCTTGCTCAGTGGAGAGTCTGCTTCTCCCTCTGCCTGAAGCTCCCCCTGCTTGCTCTCTCTCTCTCTGACAAATAAATAAAATCTTAAAAAAAAAAAAAAGTAATGGAAGAGTATACTGAAGACATAGAGGAAGAGAAGAGGAACTAGGGTTGCAAATAGAACAGGGGCTAGGAGGAAGCTTTCCCTGTGGAGGGAAAAGCAAGTGCAGAGACTGGGAGGTGGGCAGGGGAATTGAAAAGCCATGGGTGTGCTTGCAGCATGGTGGGGAGCAGAGGGGAGGGTGATAGGACATGAGGTGAAGGCACAATCTGCTGTGTCTTAACATGGTGGTTATGAGCACAGAATTGAGGTGAATCCTAGTTTCTGTGCCTCTCTTTAGCCATGTGATCTCACATATGTTACCTAACCTTTCCAAACTTTAGTTTTCTCATTTGGAGAAGGGACTTGATCTTAGAACCTGCCTCACAGGGATGCCATGAATATAAATAAAAAATGCTTGCCAATGCTTAGCTGAGTGCCTGACATATAGTATGTGCCACACTAACGTTAACCATAATTATTATTAAGTGGCTGGTGGGTTGGGCTGGATGAGCCTGTATAGAATCCTGGCTGTGCTGGATTGCTTTGTGCCATGGGCAGGTAAGTCTCAATGCTTTCTGTTTCCTCATCTATAAAATTCCTTAAATTCCTATCCTGGGGGGGTAATTATTATGGGAATTATATGAGGTGATTTATCTGAAGTCACCCTGATGGTAGGAACCAACCCCTCAAGGTCTTATACTTATTACTATTTTTTAAAAAGATTTTATTTATTTGAAAAAGAGAGAGAGAGAGATTGAGAGAGAGAGAATATGTGAGCACAGAGGGAGAGGGAGAAGCAGACTCCCTGCAGAGCAGAGAGCTGGACAAAGGGCTCCATCCCAGGACCCCGAGATCATGACCTGAGTTAAAAGATGCTTAATCCACTGAGCCACCTAGGTGCCCCAGGTCTTATAATTATTTAAAAATGTTTTCCTGGATATTCTACTCTCTTAGCAATGCTCCAAAAGAGATAATCAAAACCTGAATGAAAATTTGTTATAAGTTTATGAATCTGGGGCACCTGTGTGGCACAGTTGGTTAGGCTTCTGAGTCTTGGTTTTGGTTCAGGTGGTGATCTCAGGGTCATGAGCTAAGGGTGGTGAGATCGAACCCTAGGTCAGGCTCTGGGCTCAGCGCAGAGTCTGCTTAAGATTCTCTCTCTCTTTCTCCTCTGTACTTCTCCCCCTTTTCTCTCTCAAAGAAATACCCCCCCCAAAAAAAGTTTGTGAATCCATTTGTGTTATGGATTGAGGTGGCTAAAAAAGAAAAATCTGGGAACTTTAGCTCCATTTTTCTCATCACCAGAGATCCTGATTTCCCTGGTCTCTTGCAAAGAGGAAGAATAAAGACCCGTGTACTTTGAGTTAGGTAATAGAACACCAGCTTGTCTGAACTCCAAGAATGCTTAGTGCTGGGGGCACACTCTGCAGGGGAGGAGCTGCTTCTTGTGGGCTGTAATCTGCCAGCCTCACATGTGGTTCCTTTTCCTTTATTAACCCTTGAGAGCAGGCAAAAATTCTGCGGGCTGTGCGGAAAAAAGTTGTTTAAGCCACAGAGACTGGGCTCATTGGTGACACTGGAATGTGGCTGGGGAGGGCTCAGACCTATGGGGCCCTCGTGAGTCAAACCCTTTGTAAAAAGCTGGCTGCTTAGTGAGGGGGCTCCTGGTGGCACAGTCGGAAACCTGCTTGGTTTCGGCTGGCTCAGGTCAGTGATCTCTGGGGTGGGGGTGGGGGTATGTGATCTAGAGGTTGTGAGATAGAGCCCGGCCTCAGGCTCAGAGCTCAGCTGAGAAGTCCGCTAAAATTTCTCTCTCCTTCTCCCTGCCCCTCCCCGCGTGAGTTCTCAGTCTCTTTCAAATAAATAAATAAATCTTAAATCTTAAAAAAAAAAAAAAGAAAGAAAGAAAAAGAAAAGAAAAAGAGCGGGCTGCTTTGTCAGAACTGATACCTCCACAGCGTCAGCCAGCAGCTAACTCTGGGGGTTCCTGGCAATCCTGTTTCCGGTCTGAAGTAAGGGGCCGCTGCCGAGAGGCGCCCTCAGCGATTTGAGTAGGGAGGTGTGTCCTTGCTTCCTACCTAATGCTGTGGGACCCTCTAGTGGCTGCGGAGTGAGTAGCTCTGCTGTGCAGGTTGTTTTCTTGGGCGTGGCCCCAGTAGACTAATGGGCAGGAAACCTTGCTCCAGGCCCCCCCAGGAGTGAATATGGGGCAGGCAAATTCACCTAGCTGGTTTGTGATGGAGGCTGTGATTTCGGTTGGCACCCTGCCCTATTCTCCCATGCCTTTGGTAGCATATCTCAGGTTCCAGGAATTTTCCATGTATAAGATGCAAAAAACCAGAAAAACAAACAGCAAACAAAAAATGAAAGTAGATATTTATTTTACAAAAAAGATTTTATTTATTTGTCAGAGAGAGGGAGAATGAGCACAAGCAGGGAGAGTGGCAGGCAGAGGGAGAAGCACTCTCCCTGCTTAGCAGGGAGCCTGATGCAGGACTGGATCCCAGGACCCTGGGATCACAATCCAAGCTGGAGACAGACGCTTAATGGACTGAGCCAGTCAGGTGTCCCAAAAGTAGAGATTTAGGTTAAAGTAGTGCTTGGTGCCATAGGGATCAAAACCTCAAATAGGGCATAGAATTCAACCAATTTTATTGGTTGGCTTTTAAGTAAATTCATTTTAACAGTTTTGAGCAAGATATGTTGAAATTCAGAGTGCCTAGTTATTGGAGAATGTGTTTGCTGATAATCAACAGGGGCATCTTTGAGGTCTATACTAGTCATATTGTAAGAACAGAAATATAATCCAAATTCCACGTATTAAAAATTGATAATAGGGATGCCTTGCTAGCTTAGTCGGTTAAGCTTCTGCCCTCAGCTCAGGTCATGATCCCACATCCTCGGATTGAGTCCTGCACTGGGCTGCTTGCTTGGCAGGGAGCCTGCTTCTCTCTCTGCTTGCTACTCCCCTTGCTTGTGCTCGTGCTCATGTTCTGTCTCTCTGACAAATAAATAAATAAAATCTTTAAAAAATTGACATGATAATTTTATAGTGTGCAATACTCTGACTTATTTGTTCTGTGTAGTCACCTCAAGAAGTATTTCAGATTGATTGTTACGGTCATTGTAAATCACTGTGGTTTGCATATATTATCTCTAGTCTCCCAGACTGCTTGTATGATAGAGGTTAAGTCTGTTTGCAGAGGAGAAGCAGAAGCTCAGAGAGATTAAGTAATTTACCTAAGGGCATATTATGGCCCTATCAGAACCCACACTAAGCCTAGTTTCAAAGTCTCACTCTTGCCACCACCCCTCTTTGCCTTTCTTTGGATAGAGCAACAATGAGGACAGCTAGCTGCCTCGGATTATAACCAGAATCTAGGCAGAAACATGAGCAGCTCTGATAGGAGGTCCCATATGTGGCCAGTGTTGCACAAGTGTAGATAGTAGACCAGGGGGATTCAGAGCATAGGCTCCCTATTGGCTAGGACCCTTAGGAATAACTTCAGGGGAGAGACACAGAGTGTGCAGTGAGCCTTGAAGGCTGGGTGCTCTTCCCTCTGAAAGGCATTGATGTGACACGTGGAACACTCACAGAGAGGAGGGCAGTCTGGGGGTTAATAGGAACAGAACCACAGAGGGGCAAATGTCGGGACACATTTGGAGAAACAGTAAGTGCAACTAGAAAGGGTTTGGGTGGGTGCTAAAGATTTAAACTGCGGACACAATTAAACCACAGAAGCGATAGTCGCCAATCAAGCAGGGAGGGGGAGCCAGTAGATGATGGTGGGGATGACATAGGCCTGAATTCGGATGATGGAGGCCTGAATTCAGATGACGGTGGTGACAACGGGCAGGAGGGTGCACACTGTTTGAGAACAAACTTCAGGAGAATCTGCGGGGCTTTCCTACTGAGCTGGGGACACGAGGAAGAGGAAGGAGCACAACCCCCTGGAATTTTCCAGCCAGGGCACCTATTATCATTGTGTGCTTGCCAAATGCAGGGAGGAGACCCTGGTTGGCACAGGAAGGTGCTGAACAGGGGTTGGTGGGATTCCAGGTGGAAATGACCTACTTTGTGATGAGTCTCAAATTGTTGGACCTACCCCAGGCATGGTGACTTGGGAGAGTGTGTAGACACTGGCTTTTCCAGTTGATGCTATACAGAGCCTGCTTCCCTGGACAGGGCCTGGTGGCTTCCTGCACATGCTGGTGGTCAGGCTGAGGTCCTGGCAGGATGCCTAGTGCCCACAGAGGTTTTCCTGGCCAGGCTCGTCTAGTGATGAGAATGTCATAGTGGCATTTGGAAAGCAGGCTGTAGTTGCTGGGCAAGGCACTTCAGGGAATGCTGGGATGAAGGCAGCAATTCCTGGTCCTTGAGAGGAATTTGTGCTACAGGTGAGGAGACAAGCTGTGAGGGAAGACAGTGAAGGGAGATCAGGAGGTGGAAGTAAATATTAGCTGATTGCAGAGCTGGGCACCCTCCAGGTTCTGGTCGGATGTTGTTTCCATCATGAAGCTTCCCTGAATCCTCCCAGACTGGAGCTGGGTGTTAGTCCTTGGGCCTCCCTTGGTACTTCATGGCCCTTATCACGGGGTGTAGAAATTGCTTATGAAGTTGTTTGTCTCCCTCACAGCCTGTAGGTTTCTTGGGGACAGAGATTTGTCTTGGTGTGTGGTGTCTTCTGAGCAGACTGTGAGGGAAGTTGGTGGAGAGTGTAAATCACTGTTCAACACGAGCTGCTGAGGACAGCGGCGGTGGCTTGGAGCCACATACCCTTTGCTTAAAGAACTGCTGGGATACCTGAGAATGGAGTGGGGAGAAAGCTAGAGCTGAGCTCAGCCTGACTGTGTCCAACTTCTCTCTGTGAAAAACGTGATTTAATATCTGTCACTTATTCTAGCAAATACGAGTTAAATCCCTTCATGTTTTAAAACACATTCATGCTACTCGGCTTCATCTGTTCTTAAAAGTTAACGGTAGATGTGTCATCGAGGTCTGTTAATGACAGAAATACTTCCACTATGAAACAGTTGTCCGACAACTCGACAACCCACGCTAACATTGTTTTTTCCTTGTTAATATTTAATGGTAGCAACTGTGGTGAAGTAGAAAGAGCATTAGAAAAATGAGGTTTGAGTTCAGGTTTCCCCACTTAACTAGCTTTGAGAACTAGGGCAAGTCACTTCACTTTTCTTAAGCTGCTTATCTTCAAAGTGAGGATAACAGTAACCAATATTTGGGAAAATCATTGCATTTTATAGATTGTTTAGGTATATTCAGGTAGAAAGTTGAGCACCAACTTTATGCCTGACACTAAATGCTTTGGATCCAGAAATAAGGACATTGTCTCTGTCTTCGGGGATCTCAGTCCAGCAGGGCAGGCAGACCAAATTACATGCAAAGGTGAATAGCATCATGGCCAAAGGTGCCTTTGGCTGTTGCAGGAGTGCAGAGCAGAGAGCAGAGGTGGGGGAGATGGGGGAGGCTTTTTGCAAGGGGAGCCACCTTGAGGCTAATCTGAAGGATGAGTCTGAGCTATCCAGGTTAGGAAGGTGGGGGAATGAGGGAGTAAGGAAGAGGCACGTGGACAAATAATAGATGATCTGGAAGGTTTGGTGGTTATGTGGGTTGTGTGTTTGCAGGTTGTAGGAGATCAGGACACGGAATCCTTGAAGGACCAGATCACCAAGCACCTCCAGTGCTGAGGGAAGAAACTTGAACTTTATTTTGAATATCATAAGGAATGTTGAAAGTTTAATAGTTACGTCTTCCTAATGACAAGAGCGATCTGTATCCATTGATAGGAAAATGGAAAATACAGAAATAGAAAGAATAGGGGTAGCATCGGGAGGTAGCCCTTGATCAAATTTTGGAAAATATACTCAATGAAGGTGTATGGATTTGTCTGTTAAGCCCTGGCTACTTAAAGTGTGGCTCGTGGACCAGCAGCAGTGGCATCCCTGGGGAGCTTGTTAGAAAGGCAGAAGCCTGGGCTGTACCCAGGCCCAGGGAACCAGACTCTGCAGCTGGAGTGGAACAAAGATGCGTGACAGTGTGTTCTCAGGTGCTTCTTGGTGGTGCAGGAGTTCAGAGGAGAGGGAGAGCCCTGCTGATCAGAATGGGGGACCTGAGGTAAAGTCTGTGGAACGTGTGGGATTAGGCCCCACAGAGAGGAGAGAAATGATGAATGGCATAGTGGCCAAGATTGGATTTTGGAAAGTATCAGGGTTCTCCTGAGAAAGAGAACCGAGAGGAGGTTTAATGTAGAAATCTGCTCAAGAGGTGGTGGAGGCCGAGCGGTCTCTGTACCTGCTGTCTGCTAGCTGGGGAGCCAGGATAGCTGGTGGTATAACTCAGTACAAGTTCCGAGGCTTGAGAATCTGGAAGGCTGATGATGTAAGTCTCCACCTGAGTCCGAAAGCTCAAGAAGCAGGTGTCGATGTCCAAGGGCAGGAGAAGATGGCAGTTTCAGTTCAAACAGACAGAGGACAAATTCTCCCCTCCTCTGCCTTTTTGTTCTATTTGGGATCAGATTAAAGGATGCCCACCCCACATTGGGAAGGACCATTTGCTTTTACGTAGTCTATTAATTCAAATGTTAATCTCTTCTGAAAATATGCTCACACAGGGCGCCTGGGTGGCTCAGTGGGTTAAAGCCTCTGCCTTTGGCTCAGGTCATGATCTCAGGGTCCTGGGATCGAGCTCCGAGCTCCGCATCGAACTCTCTGCTCTGGAGGAAGCCTGCTTCCTCCCTCTCTCACTGCCTGCCTTTCTATCTACTTGTGATCTCTGTCAAATAAATAAATAAAATCTTTAAAAAGAGAGATTAAAAAAATATGCTCACAGACACACAGAATCACTTATTACCAGCTCTCTGGGCATCCCTTCCCCAAGTCAAGTTGACACATAACATTAAAAAAAAAATTTTTTTTTATTCATATATTTAACAGGCAGAGATCACAAGTAGGCAGAGAGGCAGGGAGAGAGAGGGGGAAGCAGGCTCCCCACTGAGCAGAGAGCCTGATGTGGGGCTCAATCCCAGGACCCTGGGACCATGACCTGAGCTGAAGACAGAGGCTTAACCCACTGATCTACCCAGGCACCCCTCAAGTAGACACATAGTATTAACCATCACCTGGAGTCAGGCCACCTGGCCTTGTCTCTTCCCTAATTGCTTTGAGACTTGGGAAAAGTTCTGATTCTCTCTACGCCTTAGTATCCACCTCAGTAAAATAGGGGTTAATAATTGAGCTTATGTTATAGGATTAGTAAAGGAATATAATAGATAATGTATATAAGACTCTTAGTGTATGGCATGTAATATGTACTCCATAAGTTACTAGCTATTACTGTTATTACTACCAATATCAACAGTGAGAATACAACACTTGGGACATAGAAGACACTCAATAAATTTAAGCTGAATTATGTCAAACTGAATTCCAGGTGAAGGAAGAAACATCAAAGGTGCAGTGGCAGTCAAGCCAGGTTGAAGAACTTATTCTTGTTAGGAATGTGAAAATATAGACCAGCATGAAGTGCTAGTTGAAGCATTACTGGTTAGACTTTCACTGATGAGAGAGATTAAAGGGACACAAGAGGAGATGGACATAAGAGGACACAGTTAAGGCACAGGGAGAAGAGCTGGCAAAGGAAACGAAGAGTGAGAGGGGTTGCTGAAAGGAAGAAGGGGTCCTTGAAGAAAGATCTGGTGCAGGAAATGTACAAGATGAGCCAGGAACACCTTATTTCGGAAAGCACTGACATTTTCAAAGACTAGTGGAGTCATGTCAAAAGGGCTTAGGACCCAACTCAAAAGAGCTTCCATGGGCTGAACATGAGCAATAGGAGCATCAAGAGCACAACTGAAACACACTAAATATGCTTAAATCTGTGAGTTACTAATGAAACTAAATAACAAAATGATCTCATTGCTCAGTTTCAGAGAATGCTAGGTAATGATTCTGACACCAGCCACAATGTGTACGTTTTTTTTCCTCCCATACCATCAAGAAATTCTCTGACACTAGCTGGATGTTCTACAATTTAACTGAATTCTGACCCTGTCTCCTTAGAGGTAGCATGGGACCCACTGCTCATGCCTCAGTCCTACCAAACTGCCCATCCCCAACCTCAGAGCCAACTGAGAGTCCAGGGGGCCACCTGTGCTTCTGACCAACTGGCTGTGGGTTGGAATTTCCAATAGTCCCCTCCCCAGGTTCGATTACTTTGCTAAAGTGGCTCACAGAACTCAGAGGAACATTTTACTTACTAGGTCACTGGTTTATTATAAAAAGGTGTAAATCAGGAATATGCAGATGGCAGAGATGTATTCAGCAAAGTATGTGGGAAGAGGCTTGGGGCTTCCATGCTCTCTGGAAGGTCACTTTCCCTGCACCTGCACGAGCTCAGCAACCCTGAAGCTCTCGGCGGAACCCTGTCTTTCTGGGTTTTTGTGGAGGTTTTATGACTTAGGCACGACTGATTAAATCATTGGCCATTGGTAACTGATCTCAATCTCTAGTTTCTGTCCCATCCCTCGAAGTCAGGGGTCTGGACTGAAAGTTCCAGCTGTTCCATCACATGGTTGGTTCCCCTGGTAACTAGCCCCAACCTCAGGTGCTTTCCAAAAGTCACCTCCTTAACACAACAAAAGACTGATCCCAAGGGTTTTAGGAACTCTGTGCCAGAAATGGGGATAAGGACCAAATATATGTTTCTTATTGTAAATCACAGTATCACACTTGGGAGCCAACTGTTACTTTGAAAACTGTATATTTTCAAAATAAAGGGAAAGAATCAAGATTTACCCTGCTCTTCCTCTGTAAACTGTTCTTTAGGATAATCAAACAGTTGATGAAGAGTTTCTCTTTTGAAAAACATCATAACTAAAAATGAATAAAATAAAACTATTTTGATTTTGCAACTTCTAAAGAAATAATGGATTGGGATAATGAGCATCAGTGAACATTGGTGACTTCACAAAAGGAGAAGCAAACAGATGCTGCAGGATGAAAGCACACACGGGCTCTGAAGTATTCTTAGCAAAAACTTGAACCTGAGTCTGATCAATCTTCAGATCTGATTCTAATCTTTAGAAAGTATAGGAGAAGAGGAACACATTAAACATGAACACAGAAATATATTAGCAGAAAAAATTATGAGAAATCTCACAAGACAAATGAACTTGTTTCTTCAATACATAAATTGCAAGGGACAGGGAGGAAAAGGGAGAGAGACTGCAGAGTAAAAGAGCGGGAAGATATCAATGAGTTGCACTAAGGGGACCTTATTTTATTCTAGTTTGTGCAAACAAACTATAAGAAAATACGTTTAGGAGATAATTGAAAATATTTGAACATTATATTAAGGAATTCTTGTTACTTTTTTAGGTATATATTGATTATATATATTTTTAATTTTTTAAACGGTTTTATTTATTTATTTATTTAAAAGATTTTCTTTATTTGACAGACAGAGATCACAAGTAGGCAGAGAGGTAGGCAGAGATAGGCAGAAGAGGAAGCAGGCTGCCCTCTGAGCAGAGAGCCCCACATGGGGCTTGATCCCAGGACTCTGGGATCATGACCTGAGCCAAAGGCAGAGGCTTTAATCCACTGAGCCACCCAGACACCCCAGGTTTTATTTATTTTGGGGGGGGAGGGAGAGAGAGCAAGAGAGAGCAAGCACACAACCAAGGGCAGTGGGAGGAGGCAGAGGGAGAGAGAGAAGCAGACTTGCGGAGGAGCAGAGAGCTGGATGTGGGGCTCCATTCCCGGGGGTCATGGGATCGGGACCTGATCCCAAGGCAGATGCTCAACTGACTGAACACCCAGGCCTCCCACCTCGCATTCTCCTTTAAGGGCACTCTCACACTCCTATTTCCCTTCTGTCTTAGCACAACGTGGGAGTAAGGTTGGATAGGTGGTGTCATCTCTACTTTCCCGCCAAAGAGGGAGAGACTTGGAGAAATTGCTCAAGATCACACAGTTCTCTTAGACCAGACTTCACATATTCTGAGACCAAGGGAAGGAGACTGCGTGGTGCGGTAAGAATCCAGGAGGGGCTGATTTTCAGCTCCAGTGTCCAGCAGTGTTGCTGTGAGTGGAGGACTGGGAAGGCGGAGAGCCTGCTACTGGATTTGCTGATACAGTAAGGATTTGTCTGACCCCGGGGAAGAGATTGGAGCCCTGGAGAGGAGGAAACAGCCAGATTGCAAGGGAGTTGAGGAAGTTTAGTGGTGAGGAAATGCAGAGCAGGTGAATTAGCATTTATGAACTAACCTCTGCTGCCTCCTTGATTTTAATTTACACCTTCCCTGACTTTTACATTTGGTTTTCTTCCTTTGCCAAAAGTTAATCTCTTTATGGACTGGACTTGCAAGGTTCCTATGATGTTGCCTTTGTTTTGCATTCTTACCAGGAGCCCTGGTGACTTTGTGGATCATGGTTAATGATGGTGTTGACACTAAGCTGCTGTGGGCATAAAATGTGAAGCTGGTAACAGGAACACTTCTCTCTGGGAAGGTCAAGTTCTCTGCCGAGAGAGGTGGGGCTCCGGCTCCAGATTACCACTGTGTCTCTCTGCCCTCACTGCCTGCGAGGTGAACTCAGTTACTTCCAAGCCAGTGCAGACTTGCCTTTCCCTCCCAGAGTTTTCTTTCTTGACTGCAGTTTTGTGGGAATGCTTTCAGCAGTCGCTGGGGGAGATTAAGGAGATTAGAGAGGACAGAGAAACAAAGAATGAATTATTGCTATCCCAGCGCAGGTGTGGTCCTCACCGTCTTTCTGCCTGAATTCCCAGTACTTCTCTCACCAGGTTCACGGGCAGTACAAAAGGGTGCTTGAGAGGTGCGTGGGGCGGTGAGGCACCAAGGTCATCTTGAGGTGCAGCCAAGCGACAGGTGGGGTCGGGGGGGGGGAGAGTTTCTCCCCCAAAACTGGAGCTGGGCCATGAATTGCTGGTGGAATTTTTATATATTTGCATCACTCTATATCTCATTTATAGAAGCTCTCTTTGGTTCTGTTTTTCCGTTCATGTATTCCTGCTCTTGTTTTATGTGTCCTATTTCTTGCTGTGTTTATTTGAATTTTTTTTTTTTTTTTCTTTAAGTAGGCTCCACGCCCAGTGTGGAGCCCAATACAAGGCTTGAACTCAGGGCCTTCAGATCCTGAGATAGAGACCTGAGCTGAAATCAAAAGTTGGGCACTTAATTAACTGAGCCACCCAGGTACCCTGATTTATTTGAACATTTTAATCATGCTCATGTTAAGGTCCTGTCCAGATTGCTTGCTCTCTCTCATTATTTGGGTGCAAAGTATCTCTTCTGTTGCATAAATTATTGGTGCTTCATGGGCAATGCAATGTTTGTCTGTGAGCCCACTTAGCAGGATTTATCTCCTGTAGAAATCCTCCAAATAGCTGGATTGTCTTCATGAAGTGGTTTGCATTTGTCTAGGGTTTTATAGTGCTCACTGCTCTGGAGTGCTTCTTAGTATCTTTGCCTGGGGATTTGGTACAGGGAGCAGTGTAGGTTTGAACTCCATGGCTTCAGGAACCACAGGTGTGGTGCCCTGATGTCTCTCTGATGAGAGACCCCAGAGCTCCTTCCAAGTGCTGTCTAGGATGGTAGGCTGAGTTTTCCAGTCTCTGCATGGACAGTGCAACTCTTGAATAGTTGTCCCTTATAGTTGTCTCCTTTAGCTAAGGGCTCAGTTCCTGTTCTCCACTGCAGCCCTAGGTCATATGGCCTCCACTCTGGTGTACTGTTACAGCTCTGAGTTCCCTCTTTGCTTTTGGCATCTGGCTACTTCTCTTTCTGTCTTTTGATTAACTAAGTATTCCAACTTTTTAGGGGGAGGGGTTTCTATTTTATCTAGCATTGTTTGTAGTAGGAAAGGGGCTTGATGTATCTGCTATATCTTTGTCCTTTTTTTTTTTTTTAAGATTTTATTTATTTGTTAGAAACAGAGTGAGCAGGGGGAGGAGCAGAGGGAGAGGAATGAGCAGACTCTGTGCTAAGCACACAGCCTGACTGGGGTTTTGATTCCACAACCCTGAGATCATGACCTGAGCTGAAGGCAGAGGCTTTAACCCACAGAGCCACCCAGGCACCCCATCCTCCATCTTCATTCTTGATAGAAGTCCTAGCTAGCATCATGGCCCAAATCTTCATGAAAAGTGGTAGATTTGGGCTTGTTTTTTTCTTTTTTTTTTCATTAAAAAAGAGAATCAACATTGGATTTGGCAGTGATTTCTTGGATATGACAACAGAATCACAGGCAATAAAAGAGAAAACAAATAAATTGGACTTCATCAAAATTAAAAATTTTTGTGCATCAAAGGACATTAATAAAGGAGTGAAAAGGCAACCTGCAGTTGTGAGGAAATTTTGCAAATCATGCATTTGCTAACGGATTATTATTCAGAGTATATAAAGAACTCCTACAATTCAATAACAAAAAAATGACCTGATGGGGTGCCTGGGTGGCTTAGTGGGTTAAAGCCTCTACCTTCAGCTCAGGTCATGATCCCAGGGTCCTGGGATTGAGCCTCGCATCAGGCTCTCTGCTCAGCGGGGAGCCTGCTTCCTCCTCTCTCTGCCTGCTTCTCTGCCTACTTGTGATCTCTGTCTATCAAATAAATAAATAAAATCTTTAAAAAAAAGAAAGAAAACGAGGGCTTGAGCAGACTTGTACTCTTTGTACATAGCAGCACTATTCACAATATGCAAAAGGTGGAAACCATCAAGTGTCCGTTGATGGATGAATGGATACACAAATGAAGTCTATACCTCTGATGGAATATTATTCAGCCCTAAAAAGGAAGGAAATTCTGACATATCCCACATGGATGAAGCTTAAGGACATTATGCTAAGTGAAATAAGCCAGTTAGAAAAGGACAAATATTACATGATTTTGCTTATAGGAGGTACTTGCAGTATTCAGATTCACAGAGATGGAAAGTAGAATGTTGGTTGCTGGGAGTGGGAGAAGGGGGTAATGAGGAGATATTATTTAATGTCTACAGAGTTTCAGTCAAAGAAGATGAAAAGTTCTGGAAATGGATGGTAGTGATGGTTACACAATAATGTGAATGTATATATTTACTGCTTCTCAACTGTGTACTTTGAAATGGTTAAAATTGGGGTGACTGGGTGGCTCAGTTGGTTAAGCCTCTGACTCTTGTCTCAGCTCAGGTCATGATTTCAGGGGTTGTGAGATTAAGCTCTGTGCTCAGCTCGGAGTCTGCTTGAAGATTCTCTCCCTCTGCCCCTCCCCCCAATCACACCCACACTCTCTTTCTCAAAAATAAATAAATCTTTTAAGAATCATTAAAATGGGGGCGCCTGGGTGGCTCAGTTGGTTAAGCGGCTGCCTTTGGCTCAGGTCATGATCCTGGGGTCCTGGGATCGAGTCCCAGATCAGGCTCCCTGCTCAGCAGGGGGTTTGCTTCTCCCTCTCCTTCTGTGCTTGTGTGCACTCTCTCTCTCTGTCTCAGATAAATAAACAAAATCTTAAAAAAAGCCTTAAAATGGTCAAAATGTTAAATTTCATGTTATGTATATTTAACCCCAATAAAAAGAAAAAATATCTCAATAAATTATGAATATTTACTAAAAAAACACTATGTGCATTAGTGTTGGTACTTTATCCTCTATCTCTTTCTGTGGCAGGAGTAACTACACAGTAGGGAAATACTGATCTCTTCCTTCTACAATGTGCTGGATATTCTCCCTTTCCTTCCAGATTCACTTCCCTGCTTCTCTGTCCTGCTCAGCCTTCTAGCTGGGTTGTGCTATGGCAGGCACTGGCAGCAAATCAGAAAAGGTGGGAAGAGAGAGAGATTGGTATTTATTCTCTTTGCTCCCTCCTGCCTCCTGTGGTCTGACAGGTGGCTGCCTTTCTGAACCTAAGGCCACAGCATCTGTGAGGGACCCCTTTCTCCTGCCTGTGGCTCTTGCTGGCTTCCAGTAACGGCTCCCTTGCCTTATCCAGTTAGGCCTAGTGGTGGAAACAGCTTCCTACTTTTGCTAGTCCCTGGTGCTTTGCTCGTTGTTTATCTTATCCTACCCACACCTCTATAACAGTTTCTTCATTAAACTAAGTGTCCATGTATTTTCTGTGGGGACCTTGACTGATACAGTGCCCTAAATCTGATTTTATAGCATTATCTATTTTTTCAAATCTACTACAATAGTCCCTCCTTATCTGTGGGGAATATGTTCTAAGACACTCAATGGATGCTGAAACTATGAATAGTACCAAACCCTATATATGCTATGTTTTTTCCCTATCATACATTTTTAAAAATTTAATTTAATTTAACTTAATTTAACTTTACTTATTTGAAAGAGATAGATATAGAGAGAACACAAGCAGGAAGAGGAGCAGGGGGAGAAGCAGACTCCCCACTGCACAGGGACCCTGAAGTGGGACTTCATCCCCGGACCCTGGGATCATGACCTGAACTGAAGGCAGATGCTCAACAGACTGAGTCACCCAGGCACTCTCATACATATCTATGATAAAGCTTAATTTATAAATTAGGCGCAGTAAGATATTAACAACAATGACTAATAATAAAAGAAATTATAAGTGTACTATTATAAAAGTTATTTGAGTGTGATCTCTCAAAGTATCTCCTAGTACTGTACTCACCCTTCTTGTAATGGCGTGAGGTAATATAATGCCTGCGTGGTGAGATGAAGTGAGGTGATGTACTGTGACCCAGTGTTGGGCTGCTCTTGACCATCTGATGGTATGTCTGTCAGAGGAGCATCAAGTGGGGGCTCCTGTGTATGCTGGGCACCATGTTAAGTACTAGTGATGTCAAAGTGCATTTAACAAGGTCCCTGTTCTTGGATTCAAAGTCAAGTCAGGGAAGACAGACAAGTAAAAGCACCATTGCAATGCAGAGTGATAAGCACTGTAGTAGAACAGAGTGCTGTTATGAAGGCACAGAGGCACAACACTTAGCTGTCTGTTCAGGAGTATTTGGCAAGGCTAGGGAAAAGTGACCATGGTGAGAGCAGGAAATGAGACTGGACGGTAGCAGGGACTGGACCATGAGGACTCTGGAATGCCCCAGGATGAGTCTAGTTCCTATCCTGCATGTTGAGAGGGCCAATGCCATTTTACCATGGGAGTGACACAATCAAGTCCTCCTCTAAATCCTCTTTGGTCACAGGGTGGAGAAATGAGTGGAAGAGGTCAAACTGGGGACAGGGAGAAGAGTAAGAGTGTTTATTGCAAAATAGTAGAGGCTGTCTTTTTAGAAGGGGAGGGACCAGTAATTGGCTGGTTTACTAAAAGAAATCTGTTCAAATGCGTACTTACAAAACAGTATTTCGACATGTATACATTGAAACATGTCTGTTTACCAATATTTTGCTATATTACCTTTCTTGTGTAAATCACATTCATGATGATTTTTAGTGTTTTTTTTTTAAGTTTTATTTATTTGAGAGAGAGAGAGCGAGCCTGCATGTACGTGTGTCACAAGTGTGAGTGGGGGTAGGGGCAGAGGGAGAGAATCTCAAGCAGACTCCTTGCTGAGTGTGGTGCCCTACATGGGGCTCCATCCCACGACCAGGAGATCATGCAAGAGTCAGACACTAAACCAACTGAGCAACCCAGGTGCCCCTAGTTTTTCCCCCCCCCCCTCTTTTTAGTGGGGAATTTAGGGATAGTTGTGGTACAATCTGAGTGAAAGGTGCTTCTAGATTTTTACCAGGTTTTTTTCGTCTCATTTGTTTATGGTTGTCTTACATAATACCTACATCAACTACAGTGATCTTCAGTGAATTTCCCTAATCAAGTCTTTGAAAATTCAATTTGGCTTTAATAAAGACAATTATCTGTACCCATATTTTATTGGTTTATAGACGATTTAGGTAAATTTCAGTTTTCAAAGAACAAATACAACTGATACAAACAGATTTGGGAATAGCCACAAATATGCTCTTAGTGAACACATGATCTCACTGATGGGGGCTCCCAAAAGCTATCCATTAGCCTCAGATGTTTGTAGTTGTGTGGTCATCAGTCAGCAGGTTTTTTTGAAGGGAATGGGAAGATGGTTAAATGAGTCAGCTACAAGGAAGGTCTGAAATAAAGCAACGAGGGTGGAGAGGAGGGGGTGCATATGCAGGAGGTAGAACCCAAGAAACGATGACTGTTTGGATGTAGTTGTGAGAACGAGAAGTCTAGGATTACCTCTGGGTTCCTGGTTTGACAGCTAGGTGGATGGTGGTGCCATCCACTGAAATCGGGAATGAATCAACAGGATCAGGTTCTGGGAGAAAGATGTACAGTTGAGCCTTGAATTACACAGGTTTGAGCTGGGCAGGTCCACTTAAACGTGGATTTTTTTCAATAAATATACTGGAAGACTTTCTAAAGATCTGCAACAATTTGAAAAAACTCATGAACTGCATGACTGAAATTTCAAAAATATTAAGAAACAGGTATCTCACAGGGCATAAGATGTATGTAGATACTAGTCCATTTTATTACTTATTACTATAATGTATACAGAAATCTATCATAAAAGAGTTAAAATTTAGGGGTGCCTGGGTGGCTCAGTGGGTTAAAGCCTTTGCTTTCAGCTCAGGTCATGGTCCCAGGGTCCTGGGATTGAGCCCCGCATCCGGCTCTCTGCTCAGGGGGGAGCTTGCTTCCCTCTCTCTATGCCTGCCTCTCTGCCTGCTTGTGATCTCTGTCAAATAAATAAAATCTTAAAAAAAAAAAAGAGTTAAAATTTAGGGGTGCCTGGGTGGCTCAGTGGGTTAAAGCCTCTGCCTTCAGCTCAGGTCATGATCCCAGGGTCCTGGGATTGAGCCCCGCATCCGGCTCTCTGCTCAGGGGGGAGCCTGCTTCCTCCTCTCTCTCTGCCTGCCTCTCTGCTTACTTGTGATCTCTGTCAGTCAAATAAATAAATTAAAAAAAAAATTTTAAAAAGGAGTTAAAATTTATCAAAACTCTCACACTTACAGACTGTATGTGGCACCTTTAAAATCAAGAGAAATGTGAATGAGCACAAAAATTTAATATTAAACCATAACCTTGTAAAATTAACTGTAGCATGTACTGTACCATGATAGTTCTGTGGCTGCCTCTTGTTGCTGTTGTGGGGAGTCCGAATGTTGGGAGTATCCCAGTATCTGCGCAAAACACATGATGCTAATACCACCATCTGAGCAGTTGCCTGGCTGGTAAATGGCATACTATAGTAAAAAGTAATCTTGTGGTTCTTGCTATTAGTAGTTAAGTTTGGGAGGAATCAAAGTTTCTATGTGGATTATCTACTGCGTGAGGGTTGGAGCCCCAACTCCTGTGTTGTTCAGTAGTCAGCTGAGAACGCTGTATTTGGAGGTAGGTGTTCCTTATGTGGGATCCAGCTCCCATATCTGATCCACTCTCCTCAACTCTTGGTTCTCATAGTTCGTTTGGGGGTCCACCCCAGTTCTAAGGGTCAAATACACAGTCCAGGCTTGTGTAGCATATCTTCAGACCCACTAATGGGCCTGGGTGGTCACATGAAACAGCCCAGGGGTGGAAGCAGCCCAGGAATTTAGAGAAAGACACCATCTCCTACCACTGTGCCGAAGTTCCGGCTGTCCCTAGGCTGTTCTGTTACACGGGTCAAAAAACTCCTGTTCTGCTTACAATTTTTAAAAAGGATTTTATTTATTTATTTGAGAGAGAGAGAAAGAGCACAAGTAGGGGGAGCAGCAGGCAGAGGGAGAGGGAGAAGCAGGCTCCCTGCTGAGTAGGGAGGCTCATGTGGGGCTTGATCAGGATCATGACCTAGAGCTGAAAGCTGACGCTTAACTGACTGGGCCACCCAGGCGCCCTGCTTACAACAATTTAAATGGAATTTCCCATCACCTGCAACAAGAATCCTAGCTGTGTGACAGCCAGGTAGAGATGTTGGGTTCAACAGATAACTTGAGAATTCTCGTGATAGATTTGGGCTGGGGATATAGAAATGTAAGTCATGAGCATACAGATTAAAGCACTGAGTCTGGAGAAGGTTACCCAGGGAAAATGCATGGTGTAGAGACCCATCAGCGTCAGTGCCATGAAGGGGGAAGCACAGAGCCTAATCATTCGCAGGAGGGACATCTCATCCCCACTTGGAGTTTTGCGAGGCTTCCTGCAGAAAACCATGTAGGCTGAGAAGGGAAGAGGAGGTGGGAATGGACCTGAGAATAGGAGTGGTGAGGGTGGGACAGAGTCTTAGTCACAAAACTTGGGCCCGGAGGTGAGAGAACCCGTCGTGTGGAGGAAAGTAAAGGTCAGGCTAGCTGGAACATGAAAAGTGTGTGCATGAGAGCAGAGCCTGGGAGGTCCTGTGCGCAGTGAGCAAAGAGGGGGTGCTGTGCCTGGTCTTACATGCCCAAGAGCCCTGGGGAGTCCATGCAAAGTGGAAGCTGGAGAGCAACCAGATCAGAGGCTTCAGGAAGGAGGAAGGTCTGGAGAGGAGCAGGGCGAGAGGAGTGGGGTCACTGAGGAAGCTTCTGCATAGCCAGACAGAGGCCGTGGTGCCTGAGTCAGAGGAAACCTGGGGTGGGTTTGAGGGATATTTTGGTGAAGAATGAGATGAACTTGAGGGTTTGGGCGGATGTGAGGGGTGACTTCCATATTTCCAGCTAGGTGGACGGGAGTGCCCTTTCCTGGGATGGGGGCAGGGGAGGAGGGGAAAGCTGGGAGCTTGGGAGGATGGTGAATGCAGTTTGGGGTACACTGACCCAGAGAACCTGAGTCTATTGAGGACAAGAATCTTCTCTGCCTTACTCATCCCCCTCTGCCAGATACACAGACCAGTTACACATTATAAGTCAATCTTTGCTCAATACCTGAGTAAGTGAAAGATACTGGTATGATTTTATGTGGACAAATCCAGAAGCCAGTGTTGGAGTTCAGGAGCTAGGAGTGGGTTGAGGAGAGAGGCATGTGTGGTCACTGGCCCCTACTGGTAGATGAAGACAGAAGTGGATGAGATCTCCAGGCAGAGTGTGAGGCATGGGAGGCAGACTTTGCATATGGCCTGGAGAGCAGCAGCTTTGAAGGACTGTGATTGTCTGATGGGGTTCCTAACCATGATCTTGTCCCTCTCAGCTCTGCTCCTCTTCCCCAACCTCTTAGGCTCTCCTTTGCTGAGGACTCTTCCTCTTGCTACCCCATTTCTCCAGCTTTGGGCTTGCCCCCAAGCCCTCTCCTTTCTCAAGCTAGATCTTTTCTCCAGACTTCAAATGCAGATGCCCACTGGGCATTGCCAACTGGACCTACTAATGACACTTTCTACTTGAAAATTTAGGGTCTTGCCAGCCTGAGGCACTGGTCTTCATTCTGGAATGTCAGAGCCAAACAAACAAAAAATGGTCCCAGTAGTGGTCTAATTCATTCTATTAATCTATGAAGGACGAAAAAAGCTCTAGAGAGCTTTTTACTAAGAAGTTAAAACTCATGCAGATGGACAAGGAATCAGAGGGCCTCTGGAAACAATCACTCTCACTTGTGCTGCTTCAGGATCTGTACCCCACATTCTTTTGTCTACCATCTTTAACTTTGGGTCAACCTTCCGGCTTTCCAGAAAGTCTAGGCTCATTCCCAGCTGCTTTATCAGAGGGCTTAGAAAATTAAGACTAATGTTGACAGAAGCCCAAGCCAGAGGTAAAGAAGGAAACCCACAGCCAAAGACCGTGACCACACTAGCCTTTCCATTCCTCCAGCATCCTGCTCCTTCTTACCTCAGGACCTTTGCCCTCACTGTTCCTTCTCCTGAAACTCCCTTCTCCATTTTTCTTGAGGTTTGCTCCAGCTCATCCTTCAGATGTCAGCACTCGAGATCTCAGAAACATGCCCTCCCCCAGCCCCCATTAACCTGTAACACACCACCCTGTGATCTTCCTCCATAGGACTTCACACACTCCAGTCATCTTTGTTGCTTACTTGTTCATTGGCTTCCCCCACTAGAAAGTCAGCTCAGTGAATGCGGGACCTTGTCTGTCTTGCCGACTGTGTCTTCAGAGCCTGTGACAGTGCCCACAGTAGGGGTGAACAGATGCTTACTGATTTATGACAAGTGACACCTCTCCATCAGTCTGAGTAATCGGGAATGATTCTATTGGTATCGTGAGTCATAATTACATCTACACCCAGTGTGTATTTCACTATTTCCTGTGCTGCTCCGGGAACTGCTTCCATCACGCTAATGCCATTCCTCCCATGCTGCTTCCTCTCTGGCACAAATGTAACTGACTTTCTAGTGTGGGATTTAAAAAACACTATTGCTTTATTAACTACCAGCAGGACTGGAAGGGTGGGGGGGTGGGGGGGTGGGAGGCGCTCTGGGCTCAGGGTCCATGGAGATTGTGAAGAGGACGTGATGACTGGGAAGCTGTTTTGAAGGCAAGAGGTGGCCTGGAGCACAGGCCCAAGAGCCCCTCCGATTTACTTCCGGAAATGCGGAGACTTTGTAAAGGAGTCATGGCAAGCTATAGCCATGCCACCAATAAGATTAAGAAATTCTTGGAAATCTAGCTGCCCGTCAGAGTTGAGGTCCAGTTTCTTCATCATGCGGTCGAGGACACCAGGGTCCTTCTGGTTCTGCAAGATAACAATAAGCATCATAATGATCCTATTAGAAATACAATTAATTTATGTCACACTTTCTAAGATGCTTTCCATTATGTCGCCACATTTTAGTCACACAAGAGTGTGCAGTACAGGGTAGGGGCTAGTAGCATTTCCACTTCCCAGACACTGAGACAGACTCAAACATATGAAGTGACTTGCTGAAGGGGAAATCTGCAACTAGAATACACATTTTCTGGCTCCCCACCCAGGGTTCCTCTGTGACTGGCACAGGCTGGCTATTCAAGTTCATAAAAGCAGTGGAAACCTTTGTCAAGTGTTGCATGCAACCGCAGTGTATGAACTGTATGGAAGTGGAGTGAAGTGACAGGGAAGAAGGTGCAGGCCCCGATCTACCCCCTCCTCCCCTTAGCTTAGTGGCCAACACGTGCACACACTCACAGCAGCTAGTGGCAAAGGGCTGTTTAAATTAGGAATTTAGAAAGTCAGTCCTTAAGTGGCACATGCACCTTATGGCTACCACACTAGACTATGCAGGTATCCAGAACATTACTTCCATGATCACAGAAAGATCCGTGGGCGGGACTTCCCTAGAAGCTTTGGGTTGGATGAATAAATTTGAAAACTATCCTATTACACCATTTACCATTTCATATGCCTTTTCCCTAAATGGAAGAAACAATTCACCATCCCCTGTGTCATGCAGTTTGATAACTTTGATCTTTAAAATACATCTTACTCAAAGAAAAGAAGAAAAGGTCCTTTAATAGTCACAGCACTCAGAGCCCTGGGGGCTCAGCCTTGTCCATGCTGGAGTGATTGAAGAGGCGGCAGGAGTGTGGGGGTCAGCTGCTGGGCCTTCACTTCTAGCCATTCTGCCAGCGTCTTATTTAGAGCTCTGGGCAGTTTGGGGAATGAGGGTTGGGAGCCGGGAGCCATACCTTTGTGAAGGCAGCCAGTTCCGTATTCATGAAGGTTAGGAACTCTGTCTTGGAGAGCGTGCAGTTGTTACCCTCCTTTCCAGCAAACTTCTGGAAAACAGCAATCAGAGACTCGATGCACCGCTCGGTCTCAGTAGGGCTGGACATTTTTGCCTTTAGAGAAAAAAAAAGTCAGGGCTCAGACAAGGGCTAGATGCCCAGAGGACACTCTAGAGATCTCATACTTTCATTTCAGGGCAAAGCAGTTTCCTAAAAGGCTTGGTCATATTTTAAGGGGCAGAGGGCCCCAGGACAAACACAGAAAGTCACATTCTATGAGCATGCCTTCCCTATCCATTCCCATGTTTATTCCGGGTGAAGCATATTGAGGGTACACACAAAGCATGTGGGTGTGTCTAAAAGTAGTAGACTGCCTAGATGAGAGTGAGCATGGCAGGCTTCATGATGTTTCTAGAACTTCTCAGTAAACATATGTATAACTATAGCTCCACAGATCCATAAGCACACCAAGCTCTGTCTAGAGATTAAATAATTTCCTATTTTCTAAGAGAATACAGAGACTATCAGGATGAATGAAATGGCAGCTTTTTAAATCAATACTGAGGGGTGTCTGGGTGGCTCAGTTGGTTAGATGATGGACTCTTGGTTTTGGCTCAGGTCATGACCTTGGTTTTGGCTCAGGTCATCTCAGGGTCACGAGATCGAGCCACACTCAGGGCGTGGAGCCTGCTTAAGATGCTCTCTCTCCTTCTGAACCACCCCAATAAATTAAAAAAAAAAAAAAGCAATACTGAATTCCTGGGACTCTTGCATTTTCTAGAAGAACACTAAATGCATAGTTATTATGTGTGGGGTGGAAGATCTGAGAGCTTTTTGGATGTTCAAAAGCTTCTTTCATATCAAAGGTTAGAAATAGTTAATTTTACATGTGAGAAATAGAGACATGAGAAGGTAATTGACATAGCAGAGTCACCCCTAGAATCTCAGCCTCCAGGTCCCTTTCTGCAGTTTTTGGTCTTTGTTCCAAGATACCACTAATTCCTACAGGAACAGCTGAAGGAACTTCTCTGGTCACTTCAAAACACAAAGGTGGATATCAGGAAGGGAATGCCCAGGCTGTCACACAGCTCACCTGACCTCTACAGAGCTAAACCTCAGCTGTGGTTGCACCAGGAGGAGCTGGGGTCAATTTTGCGCTGGGCTCTGCTTTCCTTTTAACAGAATCCTTCAGGGAAATCCTATTTTGCAGAGCCTTTGGGTCATTCCTGCTGGTACCGAGATCCCCCTGGTGGTTCAGACTGGCAACTGCAGGCTTTCTGGAAGACTTGCCCCCCCACGCCCTTCCTCTAAGGCTTCAGGTATTAACAATGCTTTGCGGGGTTCCTGGGTAGCTTAGTCATTTAAGCTTCTACCTTGGGATCAAGTCCTGCTTTAGGCTTCCTGCTCAGCAGGGAGTCTGCCTTCTCTCTCTGCCCCTCCCATTGCTCATTC
The DNA here is from genome assembly GCF_020171115.1 of Neogale vison. Classification (NCBI taxonomy): domain Eukaryota; kingdom Metazoa; phylum Chordata; class Mammalia; order Carnivora; family Mustelidae; genus Neogale; species Neogale vison. The sequence goes on from NC_058092.1 coordinate 108,457,680, forward strand.
CATCTCTATTAAATAAATACCTAAAATCTTGGGGAAAAAATGATCCTTGGATGGTGACATTTGCAATTTAGCAATGAACCTTTAATTTGATTTTTGCAGAACTTCCAGGAGACTTTCAATCCCAGTAATTAGTGAGCTACGGACTGTAATTAATGTGCTAAGAACTGATCTGAGCTTTAGCCACACAACTTTGGGCTCCTTCCCTCTTCCCTGTAGTGTTTTCATTTGCAGTTTCTCCATGTGCTTTACCAGCTAGCTGAGCTGCTTGGGGCCGATTGCATGTAGTAGTTATCTGTAATGCCCCTTCCAAGGTGGTTCTAATGAACTTTTCTGGAGGTGGATTCTTTCCTAACAGTCATCTTGTTGGAATTTTTTTTTTTTCTCAAAGAGAACTTTTTCTTAAGCAAAGAAAAACGTTTGTAAGTCCAGGGTTTGGGAGTGAAACAGAATAAATAGCCTGGAAACAGTTGTGTTTGCTCCACAGCCTTCCTTATCAGGACTAAAATCTCACGTCTTAGTAATGTGTCAGTTGACAGGAAGAAGGTCAGCTGGGAGTGAATGCCAGATAAGGTAGAAGATTCCAGGCTGAGGAGCAAGGGCTTTCTGACCTTTCTTTAGGCCTGTAGATGCTACTCTGCCCCCCTTCCCTGCAGAATTCAGATTGTTTTGCTTTTCTAGTTTCCAAGTGGCTTTCTGCATTTTTTTTTCCTTCCTTAACATCAGGACTATAATTTAGACTTTTTCTTTCTACTTGAAACCTCTGTATTTCTCCTCAGAGGTAATTTTCCAGAGCAGAAAAAAAAAAACAAAAAAACACAATTACCAAGTTACTGAAATGGAACTGCAAAATTTGTAGAGCAGAAGGGGGCTTGGGAGATGATTCCAGGGAAGGGAGGTGCAGAGACAGGAAAGCTTTGCTCACGGTGGAGCTGAGGCTGAGACGGAGGAGAACTGGATCTCCTGACCAGAGGCCAGCACTGCCCACAGCTCACTGCATCCTCACAGTTGTATTTGGCACCATGATAGGAAGAAGAAAATGGTGTGAGATAACTGGATACTGTGAAAGAATTTAAACAATGCATGCTCGAATGTTGATGAAAGGGGGAAGAAAAAGGAATATGAAAATGAAGTAACACTTGAAAATGACTCCAGCACTGCTGTTTTCATACTTATTTTTTAAAAAAGATTTTAGATGTGAGAGAGAGAGAGAGCGAGAGCAAGAGAGCATGCACAAGCAGGCAGAATGGCAAGCAGAGATAGAGAAGCAGGCTCCCCATGAGTAAGGAGCCCGACCTGGGATTATGTCTGTCTGTCTGTCTGTGGCATGGATCCCAACCTGGGGCTTGATCTCACTACCCTGAGATCAAGACCTGAGCTGAGATCAAGAGTCCCACCCCTGATCAACTGAGCCACCCAGGCACCCCTGCGTTGGGCTGGCAGAAAGGGCTACTTAAGATGGTGAAAGTTCCTGCCACAAAACCTGAGCTCAGACAGGAGAACAAAGACCCAAGCAGGAATCTGTAAACCCTCCCTACCCGGGCTCCGGTGGACCAATGGGACCCTGACAAGCGGGAATCTGAGACCCCCGCCCGGGGCTCCAGTGGACCAATGGGACCCCAACCAGCAGGCGAAATATCCAAATAAGGGAAACTTGCCAAAAGACCCCTGAACTCCGATGGAGGCCCCTTAAAAGTCCCCTCCTCCCTGCCTTAGGCGCTACTTCCGCCACTCTGCTTTCCAGAGTCACAGAACCTCGCCCGAGGGTGCCCACCTCCTCCCGGTGCAACTTTCCTGGCTCCCCTTCTCCTGAGTCCTGAAACTTCAACAGAGAGTGTTTTTCTAATAAATCTTGCCTTGCACCCACTTTGCCTGGTGTTGTGTTTATCTCACCGGAAAAACTTTACACCCTGCTGTTGTCGTTCTTAACCAGTGTGCTCCCCCACCCTCAAAGGATCTGTAATGGCAGATCTTCACCACCTACTGGTGATGGGTCCACCTTTTCAAGGTTCCATGCGACATTGTTACTCCCTTTTTGCATGGAAAGGAAGGAGGGAAAGAGTAGGCAGGGATAAATGTTGACACACTAGAGCAGAGTCTGGCAAATGTTTTGTACAGGGTCAAACAGTAAATATATTAGGCCACTGTGGTCCATGTTGTCTCTGTCCCTCCTCTTCTGCAGCGGGACAGCAACCACAGACAACTCGTAAGTGAACGGGTGTGGCCGTGTGCTAATAAAACTTTATTTATGGACAATTAACTTTGATTTTCGTATCATTTCACATGTCACAAAGTATTATTCTTCCTGTGATTTTCTTTCAACCACTCAAAAACATAAAATCCATTCACAGCTTTTGCGGGGTCGGGGGTGTAACAGAAACCCCATTTGGCCCCTGGGCGGAAGCTTACTGACTCCTTTCACTGAAGAGGCCTCGGAGGAGGTAAATTTTGGAGGTGGCTTAATGCAAAAGTGAGAAACAGAGTTCAAAGTAGGCTGGCAGAAACTGAGAAGAGAAAAAGAGATGGCGACGCGAGTCCCTGAAAAGATGGTGGGTTCAGAGGAAAAGGGCAGGAGGAGGGAGCTCGGCCTGGATGGGGCTCCTCCCACAGTCTGGGCCGCATTCCGCTGGCTGGGAGCGGCATCAGCTTCAGGCTTTTTGAGTCCTGGCGGGTTGCCTAGCTCACCGAAACTGATTTTCCCAGGCTCCCACGGCTCAGTTCTGAGAAGTGTCCTTTTCTGGTCTACAGAAACAACTAGTGCCGCCGGACGCCCCTACGGCCCTTCTTTCACTTGTCTCCCAGGGGCGGGCCAGGGGCCTCCAGCCCTTCCCCAGCGACTTCCCCACTTGCCGGTAGAGGGGGATCGGGCGTGGCGCCACCCGCGGGGTAGCGGTGCCGAGCGCAGCCCCCTTCTCCAGACGCGCATCAGCTCTCTGCCCGGGAGCCCGAGACCCTCCGGGGGGTCGATCCTCCGCGACTATCGCAGCTATCACTTAGGGCTGCTTCTTTCCTGCCTCTCCACCCCAATTCCCCCCACCCCACCCCCGATTTATTTTTCCTGCCCTGCTTCCTGCCACATCCACACAGAAACGAGAGATCAAGCATGGTGGAAAGCGCGGTGTGGCTCCTTCTATTGCAGCGCTTCGAAGACCAGAAAAAGTTCGGGCTTACCATGTGTTCGCGGGACGGGCGCGGAGTCGGCGTCCGGCGGCGGCGACGGCGGCGGCGCAGCGAGCTCTGGGCGGCCAGCGGCGGGCGGCGGGTTCCCGGCTCTCCGCGACCCGCCCCGCGCGACCGCGTCTGACTCACGCGCCCCCTCCCGCCAGTCAGCCTCCGCCTCCCGGAGCCGATCCGGACTTGTCCGCCCCGCCCGCGTTGCCCAACGCGCAGCTCACCCACGACGCGCTCTCTTCCTGCCTGTGGGCCTTGAAGATTTAAAGGGCTTTCCTGAATTAGAAGTTCGGCGTAGCTGTCTTGGGCGCGGTGTGCCCATGTCTATGGTTCTTTTCCGTGTACGAGCCCATTGTGCTCGTTCAGATTAGAGAGGCAGGAGGGCCCTTTTGTAAAAACGTGCAACGCGGAGTGTGGCCGTAACTGTAGAAGTTCCCTAGAAGCCGGGCTGTCTCTTCCTTCACACTAAAGTTGGGTAATGGAGGAAGCAGTGGTGAGTCCTGCCAAGTGGAGCGCTGTTGTCTCAAACTTCTTCCCCTGAGACACTGAAACCCTCCAACCCCCAAACCACTGCAATTAAAACCTGACCGGTGTGAGTAGGGTATTTGTTCTGTGTGCAGTTGGCAGAAGCTCCGGCTTCTGAAATGGGGCTGTCACTTTATTGCAGTACTTTTGGCAAATCCCCTCGCTCCTCAGAGCTCCCCTTCCTTATCTGTTAAAAGCAGTGGTGTTGCATTTCCTGTTTTCATAAGACCCTTATAACTGTCCAGGGAAATCATGGCTTTGAGACGGCTTCAGAAACTGTGGAGTAGACGTGAATGAAAGATAACGGACCACAGGGCATTGCATAAATTGCTTCCTGCACCGGCTGCTCACTTCTGAGCAAATCTGCGTCGCCCCTCAGCTACCCAGAGGCATGTTTTCTTGAATCCAGTTGAAAGCCCTACCCAAGCCCTAGGCTCAATAATTAAAGAAATAACCTGTTTCTCTCCCGTCTTCCCCTTCTCCGCTAATGGTACTCCCTTTTTGCCATTCTTCCGTTCTGCTGACTTGAGAGCTTTGTAGTCAGGTTTTGACTGTAAATCCCTTTCTTACCCACAAGTCTTTTCAACTGACAACTTCTATCATTTTTTTAAAAAAGATTTTGTTTATTTATTTGACAGATCACAAGTAGGCAGAGAGGCAGGCAGAGAGAGAGGGGGAAGCAGGCTCCCTGCCAAGCAGAGAGCCCGATGTGGGGCTTGATCCCAGGACCCTGCGATCAGGGCCAGAGCCAAAGGCAGAGGCTTAACCCACTAAGCCAGGAGCCCCCCAACTCCTATCACTTAAAAAAAAAAAGATTTTAATATTTATTTGACAGAGAGACAGTGAGAGAAAGAGCAGGAGCAGGGGAAGCAGGAAAGGGAGAAGCAGCCTTGATCCCAGCACCCTGGGATCATGACCTGAGCAGAAGGCAGAAACTTAACTGCACCATCCGGGTGCCCTTATCAGTTTTATCTTTATACTTTCTTGAATCTGCCCCATCTTTTCTAATCCCACCTCCAGTGTTCTGTTTAGGTTTTCATTCACTCCTTCCTTGGGTTTCCTAACTAGTCTCTTGCCCCTTTAATCTATCCTTTTGAATGTGTAAAACACGTTGGTCTGGGTGGCTCAGTCGGTTAAGCGTCCACCTTCTGTAGTGTCCCGGAATCAAGTCCCACATGAGGCTCCTCCTGCTCAGCGGGGAGCCTGTTTCTCTCTCTCCCTCTGCCTGTTGCTCTCTCTACTTGTGCTCTTTGTCAAATAAATAAATAAATAAATAAATAAATAAAATCTTTTAAAGAACTGCATTTTCCTGCCCTACAGCCCTGATCAATTGTCCTCTTAAAATACAAACCACAACAAAAGAAGGAAACAAAATGGCTCCTCGATTCCTTTTATATAAACTATTAACTTCTTAGCCTCTATCTGGATTGGAAAAGCTTCTTTTACCAAATGAATGAATTCTATTCATTTCTATCAAATGAATTCTTTTTTTTTTTTTTTAATTTGTCAGAGAGAGAGAGGGAGAGAGAGTGAGCACAAGCAGACAGAATGGCAGGCAGAGGCAGAGGGAGAAGCAGGCTCCCTGCCGAGCAAGGAGCCCGATGTGGGACTCAATCCCAGGGCGCTGGGATCATGACCTGAGCCGAAGGCAGCCGCTTCACCGACTGAGCCACCCAGGCGTCCCTCAAATGAATTCTTCAATGTACTCATTTGACAAATATTTTTGGAAACTTAGTATGTGCCAAGACCAGTGCTAGGCACAAGAGATACGACTACGATATAGTTCCTGCCTTTGAGGTGGTCTGTGGATAGATTTTACCCTTAGTAGTTTGGGGGTGTTCCATGGATGGCTGCTAGGGTTCACAAATACCCTAAAGTTATATATGAATTTTTTTGCAAAAGAGATTTTCTTTCTGGGGAAGGATCTATAGTTTGCATCTGATTGTCACAAAATTCTAGGATTAAAAAATATTAAAGAATCATTAGTCTAAATGACTAATTTGTGAATCGTGGAAACTTTGATAACATAATCCTCTTTAAGGGAAAACACCTCACTTATAGCCTCCTTTGTAGTGTCAGCCCAGTTGGTGACCACATGATTTGACCCCATGCCCACTGTCACAGCTGACTGGATTGAAGTTAGCTCTGGACTCAAGGACTACCAATCCATAGACTGGACAGTAGTGGATATTACATGACATGACATAGAAAGATGAACTGAGGCCATTCATCTTCTTGTCCTTTGGAAACTGAAATTAGAAACACATAGACAACTACATATTCAGAAGAGCTGATGCTGAACATTTGTGTAGAGAGACCCATAAGGTCATGGCAAATCAAAATTACAAAGAAGTGGACACTGTGAATAAGTAGAAGCTATGAGGTTTGGAAAGTGCATAGAATAGTGGGGGAAAATAGATGAATTGCAAACTAGAAATAAAAGGAGTAACTACTTAGACATTAGCTGAGTTTTATAAATAGTGAATCACTAATAGTGAGAACCTGTGGTCCAACTTCACTGTTTCTTGTTCTTCCTGAACCTGCTTGTTCAGTTTCCCTGATTTTCTGTAAGATATTTATTCTTTCAACAACTCGTCTGCCCCATGAGTTAGCTTGAGTGAAACCAAAGAAAGAGCTAAGCCAAATAAGTATGAATTGTCTAGAACCAGGCTGGGACATCAGCTTGCTCCAGTTAAGTCTGCCAGTGTTGGTAACTGCCCAGGGTCATGCTGAAATGGGTTCATTACTAGGTTTTCATCAGTGGAGGGAGAGTTCAGGATAGATGGGAGGGAAAGGTAGATTTGGCAAACTAGGTAAGCAGTACATCAAACTAAAGGGCTAAAGTAGGCAAGGAGCTGAGGGTGAGTGAGGACTGCTAAACCAATAGCAAGAGACTAAAATGAGGTACAGATGAGGAAAAGGACAATTCGGGAAATAAATGTGGGGCCTCCCACAGTACAGGCTAATCCTTGTGTGTTACCTGAATTCGGTGCAGAGTTCGGTAGATTCTTAAATGGACACAATGGATTGTGATAGACATAATTACCAGCTGTGACCAAGGTACAGTGACAACACTGGGAAGGAAATGAGTGGTTAATGCTTGGGAGCAGGGAAAGCATCATGCAGAGAGTGCTGCCTGAACTGGGTGTTGAAGGATGCATGAAAATCCACTAGGTGGATGGAGTGGTGGTGAGCCTAGGTGAAGTCAGGCAGTAGGGCAGTATGGCAGTATTTCCAATGACAGACTCGAGCTAGACCCTGGGGTTCAAACCCAGTGCTGCAACACATTATCTCTAAAATCTCCAGCGAGACATTTCTCTGTTATGTGCCTCAGTTTCCTCATTTCCAAGTGAAGAGTATAGTAGTATTTACTTCATGTCGTTGTCATGAAGGTTAAGACATAATTCCTGTAAAATGCTTAGAACTCAGAGCACTGTCTTCAGAGGAGGAATCACATGATGACTTGTGCAGAAGTAAGGAGGCTGTAGCACATGTGTGTTCTCAGGGCTTGTGGGCGGTTCTGTAGCCCTGTACTTTGGGTGTGGAGGGATGGTAAATGTGAGGCAGAGGCTCCAGGATATGAGACTGGAGAGATAAGGGTCAGAGCATGAAGGGCTATGCCTGAAAATTTGGGTTGTATCTGGAGAGCTATTTATCAAGAACCACTGAAGAGTCTTATGCAGGAGAGTGGCATGAGGTACTTCCCCTTTAGGGAAGTATAGAAAATGTACTGGAGAGGAGAACGACCAGAGACACTGAACATAATCGAATATTCCTGCAGTGACCAAGGCGAGATGTCCATGAATTCAGGGAGAGGGAGTTACCCTGTGCTGAGAATGCAGAAGCAATTGAGCTCACCCCTGTGTGGAGGTGTGGGCTTTGGAAGAGAGATAAAATCACTATAGGAGAGAATAAGACTGAGAACAGTCACATTTGCTTATAGCTCCTTTTTTTTTCTCTTTCAAATATTTATTTGAGAGAGAGACAGAAAGTGCAAGCACAGGGAGAGGGGCAGAGAGAGAGGGAGAGAGAATCCTCAAGCAGACTCCCTGCTGAGCATAGAGCCCAACGCTGGGCTCCTTCCCAGGACCCTGAGAGTGTGACCTGAGGCAAAATCAAGAGTTGGCCACTTAACTGACTGAGCCACCCAGGGGCCCCTGCTTATAGTTCTTCAATCTCTCTCACCTCAGGACTTTTGCACCTCTATTACCTACTCATCTGTCTTAGTTTCCTTAAGCTGCCATAATCAAACACTGCACACTGGGTAGATTGAAAAACAGACATCGGGCGCCTGGGTGGCTCAGTGGGTTAAGCCGCTGCCTTCGGCTCAGGTCATGATCTCAGGGTCCTGGGATCGAGTCCCGCATCGGGCTCTCTGTTCAGCGGGGAGCCTATTTCCTCCTCTCTCTCTGCCTGCCTCTCTGCCTGCTTGTGATCTCTCTCTGTCAAATAAATAAATAAAATCTTTAAAAAAAAAAAAAGAAGAAAAAAAAAAAGAAAAACAGACATATATTTTCTCACAGTTGGGGAGGCTAGAAGTCCAAGATGAAAATACTAGCCAATTTAGTTCTGAGGGTGCATTCTCTTCCTGGCTGCTTCTTTGCTGATTCTTCATGCATTGGAGAGAGAGGGAGAGATCTCACTCTTCTTCTTATAAAGCCACAGTCCTATTGAATTAGTGTCCTGCTCTTATGACCTGTAATCACCTAATCATTTAACCATATTACCTCCTGAAGCCTGTCTCCAGATATAGTCACATTAGGGTTTAGAGCTCCAACAAATTTTGTGGGAGAAGGGAGAACATAGTTAAGTACCTAGCATCATCCTTCTTAAAACTTAAAAATTATCTCCTCTAAGTATCCCTCGTTCTTTTTTTTTAATTATTTTTTTTAAATTATTAAAGTATTCTTTTTTTTCCCCCAATTTATTTATTTTCAGAAAAACAGTATTCATTATTTTTTCACCACACCCAGTGCTCCATGCAAGCTGTGCCCTCTATAATACCCACCACCTGGTCCCCCAACCTCCCACCCCCCCGCCACTTCAAACCCCTCGGACTGTTTTTCAGAGTCCATAGTCTCTCATGGTTCACCTCCCCTTCCAATTTACCCAAATTCCCTACTCCTCTCTAACGCCCCTTGTCCTCCATGCTATTGGTTATGCTCCACAAATGAGTGAAACCATATGATAATTGACTCTCTCTGCTTGACTGATTTCACTCAGCATAATCTCTTCCAGTCCCGTCCATGTTGCTACAAAAGTTGGATATTCGTCCTTTCTGATGGAGGCATAATACTCCATAGTGTATATGGACCACATCTTCCTTATCCATTCATCCGTTGAAGAGCATCTTGGTTCTTTCCATAGTTTGGCGACTGTGGCCATTGCTGCTATAAACATTGGGGTACAGATGGCCCTTCTTTTCACGACATCTGTATCTTTGGGGTAAATAACCAGGAGTGCAATTGCAGGGTCGTAGGGAAGCTCTATTTTTAATTTCTTGAGGAATCTCCACACTGTTCTCCAAAGAGGCTGCACCAACTTGCATTCCCACCAACAGTGTAAGAGGGTTCCCATTTCTCCACATCCTCTCCAACACATGTTGTTTCCTGTTTTGTTAATTTTGGCCATTCTAACTGGTGTAAGGTGATATCTCAATGTGGTTTTAATTTGAATCTCCCTGAGGGCTAATGATGATGAGCATTTTTTCATGTGTCTGATAGCCATTTGTATGTCTTGATTGGAGAAGTGTCTGTTCATATCTTCTGCCCATTTTTTGATGTGTTTGTCTGTTTCGTGTGGGTTGAGTTTGAGGAGTTCATTATAGATCCTGGATATCAACCTTTTGTCTGTACTGTCATTTGCAAATATCTTCTCCCATTCCGTGGGTTGCCTCTTTGTTTTTTTGACTGTTTCCTTTGCTATGCAGAAGCTTTTGATTTTGATGAAGTCCCAGAAGTTTATTTTCGCTTTTGTTTCCTTTGCCTTTGGAGACGTATCTTGAAAGAAGTTGCTGTGGCTGATATCAAAGAGATTACTGCCTATGTTCTCCTCTAAGATTCTGATGGATTCCTGTCTCACGTTGAGGTCTTTTATCCATTTTGAGTTGATCTTTGTGTACGGTGTAAGAGAATGGTCGAGTTTCATTCTTCTACATATAGCTGTCCAGTTTTCCCAGCACCATTTATTGAAGAGACTGTCTTTTTTCCACTGTATATTTTTTCCTGTTTTGTCGAAGATTAATTGACCATAGAGTTGAGGGTCCATATCTGGGCTCTCTACTCTGTTCCACTGGTCTATGTGTCTGTTTTTATGCCAGTACCATGCTGTCTTGGTGATCACAGCTTTGTAATAAAGCTTGAAATCAGGTAAGGTGATGCCGCCAGCTTTATTTTTGTTTTTCAACATTTCCTTAGCGATTCGGGGTCTCTTCTGATTCCATACAAATTTTAGGATTATTTGCTCCAGCTCTTTGAAGAATGCCGGTGGAATTTTGATCGGAATGGCATTAAAAGTATAGATTGCTCTAGGCAGTATAGACATTTTAACAATGTTTATTCTTCCGATCCAAGAGCATGGAATGGTCTTCCATCTTTTTGTGTCTTCTTCAATTTCTTTCATGAGTGTTCTATAGTTCCTCAAGTATAGATCCTTTACCTCTTTAGTTAGGTTTATTCCCAGGTATCTTATGGTTCTTGGTGCTATAGTAAATGGAATCGATTCTCTAATTTCCCTTTCTTTATTTTCATTGTTAGTGTATAAGAAAGCCACTGATTTCTGCACATTGACTTTGTATCCTGCCATGTTGCTGAATTGCTGTATGAGTTCTAGTAGTTTGGGGGTGGAGTCTTTTGGGTTTTCCATATAAAGAATCATGTCATCTGCGAAGAGAGAGAGTTTGACTTCTTCATTACCAATTTGGATACCTTTTATTTCTCTCTGTTGTCTGATTGCTGTTGCTAGGACTTCTAATACTATGTTGAACAAGAGTGGTGAAAGTGGGCATCCTTGTCTTGTTCCTGATCTCAATGGGAAGGCTGCAAGCTTTTTCCCATTGAGGATGATATTTGCTGTGGGTCTTTCATAGATAGATTTGATGAGGTTCAGGAATGTTCCCTCTATCCCTATACTTTGAAGCGTTTTAATCAGGAACGGATGTTGGATTTTGTCAAATGCTTTTTCTGCATCAATTGAGAGGACCATGTGGTTCTTCTCTCTTCTCATATTAATTTGTTTATCACATTGATTGATTTGCGAATGTTGAACCATCCTTGTAGCCCAGGGATGAATCCCACCTGATCATGGTGGATAATCTTTTTAATGTGTTGTTGGATCCTGTTGGCTAGGATCTTGTTGAGAATCTTAGCATCCATACTCATCAGTGATATTGGTCTGAAATTCTCCTTTTTGGTAGGGTCCTTGCCTGGTTTGGGGATCAGGGTAATGCTGGCTTCATAGAAAGAGTCTGGAAGTTTTCCTTCTGCTTCAATTTTTTGAAACACCTTCAGGAGAATAGGTGTTATTTCTTCTTGGAAGGTTTGGTAGAATTCCCCAGGGAATCCGTCAGGTCCTGGGTTCTTGTTTTTTGGGAGATTTTTGATCACTGCTTCAATCTCGTTATTAGATATCGGTCTAGTCAGGTTGTCGATTTCTTCCTGGTTCAATTTTGGTAGTTTATATTTTTCCAGGAATGCATCCATTTCATCTAGGTTGCTTAGCTTATTGGTATATAACTGTTGATAATAACTTCTGATGATTGTTTCTACTTCCTTGGCGTTAGTTGCGATCTCTCCCTTTTCATTCATAATTTTATGAAATTGGGATTTCTCTCTTTTCTTTCGGATTAGTGTAGCCAGTGGCTTATCGATCTTATTGATTCTTTCAAAAAAACCAGCTTCTAGTTTCATTGATACGTTCTACTGTATCTCTGGTTTCTCCCTCATTGATCTCAGCTCTAATCTTGATGATTTCCCTTCTTATGTGTGGAGTTGGTTTGATTTGTTGTTGATCCTCCAGTTCTTTAAGGTGTAGAGACAGCTGGTGTGTTCTGGATTTTTCAATTTTTTTGAGCAAGGCTTGGATGGCTATATATTTTCCCCTTAGGACCGCCTTTGCTGTATCCCATAGGTTTTGGACCGAAGTGTCTTCATTCTCATTGGTTTCCATGAATTGTTTCAGTTCTTCTTTGATCTCCTGGTTGATCCAAGCATTCTTAAGCAAGGTGGTCTTTAGCTTCCAGGTGTTTGAGTTCCTTCGGAACTTTTCCTTGTGATTGAGCTCCAGTTTCAAAGCATTGTGATCTGAGAATATGCAGGGAATAATCTCAGTCTTTTGGTATCGGCTGAGTCCTGATTTGTGACCCAGTATGTGGTCTATTCTGGAGAAGGTTCCGTGTGCACTTGAGAAGAATGAGTATTCTGCTGTTTTAGGGTGGAATGTTCTGTATATATCTATGAGGTCCATCTGGTCCAATGTGTCATTCAATGCTCTTGTTTCTTTATTGATTTTCTGCTTCGATGATCTGTCTAATTCTGAAAGAGGCGTGTTAAGATCTCCTACGATTAGTGTATTCATATCAATATGACTCTTTATCTTGATTAACAGTTTTCTTAAGTAATTGGCTGCTCCCATATTGGGAGCATAGATATTTACAATTGTTAGATCATCTTGGTGGATAGTCCCTTTAAGGATTATGTAGTGTCCTTCTGTATCTCTGACTACAGTCTTTAGTTTAAAGTCTAATTTATCTGATATGAGAATCGCTACCCCAGCCTTCTTTTGAGTCCCATTGGCATGAAAGATGCTTCTCCACCCCTTCACTTTCAGTCTGCGTGTATCTTTAGGTTCAAAATGGGTCTCTTGTAGACAGCATATGGATGGGTCCTGTCGTTTTATCCAATCTGCAACCCTGGGCCGTTTTATGGGTGCATTTAGGCCATTCACATTGAGAGTGATTATTGATAGATACGTTTTTATTGACATCGAGTTACCTTTGAAGTCTTTCTTCCTGTAGACTGTCTCTATATTTCTGTTTAATGCTATTCTTGGGATTTTTCCTCTTTTATAGAACCCCCCTTAATATTTCCTGCAGTGTTGGCTTGGTGGTTGCATAGTCTTTTAAGCCTTGCCGGTCTTGGAAACTCTTTATCTCTCCATCCATTTTGAATGTCAGTCTTGCTGGATAAAGTATTCTTGGCTGCATGTTCTTCTCATTTAGTGCCCTGAATATATCTTGCAAGCCTCTTCTGGCTTGCCAGGTCTCTGTGGACAGGTCTGACGTTATTCTGATGGGCTTCCCTTTGTAAGTAAGGAGCCTCTTTGCCCTGGCAGCTTTCAAGAGATTATACCTACAATTATAATTTCTCAATTTGACTATCAGGTGTCGTGATGTTTTTTTGGAGTGTATAATCTTGGGTGGGGACCGTTCAGCCTCTAGTACATGAACGCTGGTTTCATTCGCGAGATTCGGAAAATTTTCATGAAGGACTTGTTCCACGATATCTTCTAGACTTCTTTCTTTCTCCTCCCCTTCAGGAATTCCAATAATTCTGACGTTGGAACGCTTCATGACATCATTTATTTCCCTAATTCTGCTTTAGTGGGATCTAAGCTGTTTGTTCCAGGCTTCCTCCTGATCCTTTCTCTCTATCTGTTTGTCTTCCAGATCACTAATTCTATCTCCTGTCTCAGTTACCCTAGCTTTGAGAGAGTTTAGATTGGATTGGAACTCATTGAGAGCATTGTGGACCTCCTCCCTGGTAGCTTTAAGCTCCGCCCTAACATTGTGAACATCCTGTCTGGTCGCTTTCAGTTCGGCCCTAATCAATTCTGTTTGGTCATCCATGGCTTTCTCCAACCTAGCTATTGCCTGGATAATTGTTAGCCTGAATTCTCTTTCCGACATATTGTTTATGTTGATAGCCGTTAGCTCTATTGCAGAAGGTCCATCCTCTGTATTTTTCTTCTGTTGGGCATTCCTCCTCCTAGTCATTTTGGTGGGAGAAGACTGAACAGATGTAGCTGGATGTATCAACTCTGGTGCAGTCAAGGTGCACCCTGGAACACTTCCTGATCTCCGTCTCAGAGAGAAGCCTCAGTCTGGGTGCAGAACTGAATAAATTCCCCCTTGGACGCTGGCAGTGCAGATTCCAAGTTAAAGACCCTGGGGGCGCAGGATCTTTTGCTCGTCCCCAAAGCCAAGGCAGTGGCGGCTGTCTGGGAGCTCCTGACTGCCAGAGAGGTTCCAAGCAGCGATCGCACACTGAGATTTTGCCGCCTGCCCGGGCTGGGAGTGCCCGGCTTGCGCGCACCTCTTTTCAGAGGCGGCTGTGGGTCGGGCGCGCGTCTGGGGCACTGAGAACGGGGCGCTGGTCAGTAAGCCGCAGGCTGGGCTTTTGCGCGCCTCTGTCCAGGGAAGAGTTTCGCGTGCGCGGCTTAGACTTTGAAACAATGGCGCGGGTCAAGAAGCGCCCCCGGGGCCTTAGAAACCCAAGAGAGCTGGAGGGACGTGCGCGTGCATCTCAAGCTTTGTGGTAGGGCTAGTGCGCGTTCTGCAGATCGGCGCAGCTCCCATCCCCTCACAGGAGCCGGAACCCCCCGCGCTCTGGGGCGCGCTGGCGGCTTAGGGACCAGGAGCCGGTTTCTCCGCCGCACTCTCTGCCTCCGGGCCGGGGAGGCCGTCTGGGACCGGGGACTTAAGCCCCTGTCCCTAGCCGCCCCGATTCCCACAATTTGCCCCCGCGATCCTTTGCTCTTTTGGAGTGCTTTCAACCAGTCTCCAAGTTAATGCTGGTCCCCAGACGCAGGGCACTCCCGCTCATATCGGGGTATTACCTTTGCACCGGTCGCCTCTGTTGGCTCCCTCCCCCTTTTGTTTATCTTCCGATATCAGTCCGCTGTTCCCATTCCGCTTTACCTGCTCACTGGCGTCTTCTGCCCCTGTAGAGATCCAGACATGTATAATTCTGATCTCAGGCTGATTTCATGGGTGATCGGAGTTCTTTGGTAGGTAATCAGCTCACTTTGGGGTACCAGCTGAAAAGACGCCTCTTCCTAGTACCCCGCCATCTTGTCCCCCCCTCTTTTTTTTTTTAAAGATTTTATTCATTTATTTGAGAGAGAGAAAGATCACAAGTAGGCAGAGAGGCAGGCAAAGAGAGGGGGGGAAGCAGGCTCCCTGCTGAGCAGAGGGCCTGATGCGGGGCTCAATCCCAGGACCCCGAGATCATGACCTGAGCCGAAGGCAGAGGCTTAACCCACTGAGCCACCCAGGCGCCCCAAAATTATTAAAGTATTCTAAGTATTCCTTGTTCTTTAAGATGGAGCTAGACATCTAATAGATCTGGCCTTGGACTGCTGTACTTAGGCCTGCTTGCAAGGTTAGCCATGGCCCTGGTCTAGCCTCTAGGAACTTGGATTTTGGGAAGTTTCCCACTATTCTCTGACTGTGGTCCATAGTCCACTGTGCTTAACCTGTACAAACAATGTGATTTATGCCAAACACCTCTTTCCTTCTGGGAGGTTGGCATTTTGATAAATACCAGACAGGGTGTGCCTATGTGACTGGCCTCCAGTAAAACCTTTGGGCACTGAGTCTCTCCTGAGGTTCCCTGGTGGACAGAACTTCACATGTGCTGTCACAGTTCAAAGCTGGAGAGATTAAGCACGTGCTGTATCCCCGTAGCTCCTAGTAAGATGATTTTTACCACACTCTACTGTGGCAAACTCTTCTGTTTACTTCTTTGTCTTGCTCACGAGACTGCAAGCTACTTGAGGACAGAACCAATGTCCTGCTCACTCCAGCAGGCCCAGCACTCAGTGTAGGAGCTAACTGGTTGTACAGGGAAGGTCTTCCCGGGGTGTGGAGCTGACCTAAGTGCTTTGGCGACAGTGGCTAACAAGGCAACAGAAGTCCTGTTCTCTTCCTAGCTTTTGTGGATAAACCAATCTTGAAAAACCATGGGGAAGGAGCTTGAGAAGTGATCAGGGACACAGGAAGAGATTCAAAGCCTTCTCTGGTGTCATGAAGTCCATGGATGAGAGACCTCCCAGATGGAGGGATTGGTGAACAAGGTGAAGGTCCTCAGAGAGACAGAGTAGGTTGAAGGCTAAGATGCATTCTGTGGATGTGGCATTCATATCTGAGGAGACCTTTGCCAGAGCAGTTTTAGTACAGTGGTGGGGAGAAAGACAAACGACTGTGGACTGAGGGGTGAATGGGAGGAGAGGAGGGGAGGCAGGGCGTGGATCATTGGAGAGGACTCACTATGAAAGAGGAGAGGCAGGGGCGCCTGGGTGGCTCAGTGGGTTAAGCCGCTGCCTTCGGCTCAGGTCATGATCTCAGGGTCCTGGGATCGAGTCCCGCATCGGGCTCTCTGCTCAGCAGGGAGCCTGCTTCCCTCTCTCTCTCTGCCTGCCTCTCCATCTACTTGTGATTTCTCTCTGTCAAATAAATAAATAAAATCTTTAAAAAAAAAGAAAAAAAAAAAGAAAGAGGAGAGGCAGAGCAGCAGCCAGAGAAAGCTAGCTTGAGGGAGGGTCTAAAAACATCTGGGGAGGGGCGCCTGTCTGGCTCACTCCGTGGAGTGTGTGACTCTTGATCTTGGGGTTGTGAGTTCGAGCCCCACGTTGGATGTAGAGATTACTTAAAATAAAATCCTAAAAAAACCACATCCATATCCAGGGATGGCGTGAATAAGTTCACAGGCCACGGAGAAGGAGTTCTCAGAGGGAGAAGGCAAATGGACAGGATTGAAAGGATACAAATGATGGAGCGAGCAAGTTACCCTAGGAGCTGTGGGTGGAAGGAGAAAATCAGGAATAAGGCTGTAGATAGTCCACAGATTTGAGAGGGCTGTGGAGGAGCTGTCTCCCTGACGCCACTGTCAACATCATGAACCAGGGAGTGAGGACATCTGTTGCAATGGCCAGAGGTCTCAGAGCGACATGGAGAAGGGAACTGACCCAGAATGACTGAGAGCTATAAATGCTTAGGAAGCTAGAATTCACAGTGACTCTAATTCACATGTTTGTGTGATTGTGTGGCTGTGTTTCTTCAAGTATGCTTATAAATTTAGTCACTGACTCTAAGAAAGAGGTCTGTGGAGTAGGTTTAGGATTAGGGTTTCATAGGATGGGTGTAACAGAAGGATAAGACAGTGAAGGAGTTGCGGGCGTTGGCAAAGCAATCCACTTGATTGATCATTGAACACAGGACAGAAAAGGAAGAAGCAAGGACATAGAAGGTGGATGGGCACTAAGTCTGCATGAAATCAAAGGACAAGCAGAAAAGTGGGAAGGAGAAATAACTTCTCACATGAGAAGTTATTGATATAATGTTATCTTCCAGTGAGTTTAATGTTTAGGTAGAGCCCTTATGGATGCTGGGAAATCCAGCCATGGGTATGGCCATTAAGCTGATCCCAGTTTACATGGAATGGGCATGAAGGAGGTCAAGAACCTGTGAGGTGAGGTTGAGTGGGTGATTGCTATCAATGCTGAACTCATCCAGGATGATGACTGGGTAGGGCTGGAGGGCAGAATATGAAGCATGTTATAATGTCTCATGTGAAACTGGTGTGCAGCACTGATAGGTGGGGGCAGAGGGTGCCACTTTCTTTACATATGCTATGCCTCAACCAAGTGGAATCACTGGTCATTACCAAAAAAATCCTCTTTGCCATTGCTCAAGCTTTCTTTGTTTGAGGAATATCCTTTTTTTTGCAATTTTATTTTTAAAATTTCTTCTTATTTTTTTGAAGGTAAACTCTACACCCAATGTGGGGCTTGAACTTATAACCCTGAGATCAAGAGGTGCATGCTCTACTGACTGAGCCAGCCAGGCACCTCTATTTGGGGAATATCCTTAATTTCAGCTCCCTCTGATGAAATTCTATTGCTCCTTCAATGAAGCTTCTCCTTCATGAAGCTTTTCTGATCTCTACCAGCCCTCCTTAAGTCCTCCCACCATATTTCATAAATTTTGTTTTGGAAGGGAAGATTTTGATATTCTGCTATATATTAAAGGGCTTTATGTTAATAGTTGTTTTATCTTTTCTGATAGCATGTAAATTCCTCGAAATGATAGATTAATCTGTCTTGTTCTCTTGGGTCCATGGTCAAAGGAGCGAGACTGATACAAAGTGAAGGTAAGGCAAAGCTTTATTTCTCGCCAAGCTTCAATAATCAAACTGACCGGCCAGGGCTGTCTCTTGGAAAGAGGCAGACCCTCTCTTCCTTATAGACTAACTTTTAAGGGCAAAGGCCATGTGGTTGGGCCTGACCACGCACAGGTGATCAATGAGATTGTAACACAGAGAAAGCTGCACAGTCTGGCTAGGTCACACATAAGTGATCAATTGAATTACAATTTACCTCATAGTAGATATTTGAACTAGCCTATCACCTTGGTCAGAATTGGCGCCCAAAAGGCACCCAAAGGGCTGGGCCCATACTCCTTGGTAGCTAGGGAGACAGTATAGGCCCCAACAGTTGGATACCTCCACCTGGCCTGACCCACCCTTGTATTTGGACTTTGTTACCTGGGACTGGTTTCCGGGACTTGTTTTTAAGTAAGTTCCCTGAAGGGGGTGGGGGCAGGGTCAGGATGGAGCTTCTCTGGCTAAATAGGCCCTTACAGTTCATCTTTGTGTCATTAATACCAGTTTGCACAAACTAAGACCCAATGCATGTTTGTGGAATTGAATGAGTGGTGCAGTTTCAGAGTAGGGGCTGTATCTGTTTTAATTCTGTGTGATTTAACATTCATGACTTAATGTTAAATAACTTGTTCCTCCAAGAATTGTTTGACTTTATGTTTTTTTTTTTTTCTGTGGGGAGGACATCAAGATATTTCTGTTAAATTCTTAAATTTATCATCCTTAAGTTATTCAATGAGTATTTATTGAGTACAAGATCCTGTGTGGGGTCTGAGGATACAAAGATAAAAAAAAAAGTCATGGTTCTTACCTTCAAGGATTCCCAAATCTAATTTGATGAATAAAATGGGATCTTTTCGGGCGCCTGGGTGGCTCAGTGGGTTAAGCCGCTGCCTTTGGCTCAGGTCATGATCTCAGGATCCTGGGATCGAGTCCCCCATCGGGCTCTCTGCTCAGCAGGGGGCCTGCTTCCCTTCCCCTCTCTCTGCCTGCCTCTCTGCCTACTGTGATCTCGCTCTGTCAAATAAATAAATAAAATCTTAAAAAAAAATGGGATCTTTTCACAAACTATGCTGTATACATCAGAGGGTATTCACTCAGCCTCCAGGATAAGTTCTTTTCATTTAAATCCTGGGCCAGAAGGTTTACCTCTTGAAGAAAAGAACTGTAAGGGGAGGTCCATAGGGTTCTCTCATAAACAACATCTCTCGCTCCAGAGCACTGGGACTACATTTGCAGTATCGAGGAATGAGCCCACAATCTCTGAGGCCTGTGCTGTAAATAGAAATGCTAGACAGGGAATGTTAAGGCTTGAGTTTGAGTTCCAGCCCCGTCCCTTGCTAGATAAGCTCTTTTCTATTTCTGAACTCTAGTTTTCTCATATGTAAAATGGGGATAATAATTAAGGAGATAATAAAAATAAAAGAGCTCTTTAAATGGGTAAGGTGTTATACTAATGTTACTTGCTACTGGCAATAATGCTGTGCAGGTTAAATCAAAGTGTGCTTTGTTTTTTAGTATATGTGCTGCCAAAGCGAGCACCAAAGTGTGCTTTGTAAACTACTTTGCAGATGGTGGGTGTCATTACTGTTTTCCCTCCAAGTCCCTCGCTCCTCATTTCTGTTACCTCTGTCCCAGTTGCTGGCCCTCATTGATTCTCTCACTGGTACTATTGCAATGGTGACTTGAGCAGCCCTGGGGATCCCGTGTAGGCTGGAGGGGTAGCTATTCACTTTCCTCCATTGTTTGCATACGTCCGTCTATGTTTACTTCGTGTTCTAGACATCTTTCATGCTGCTGGTTGGAAACCATTAAAGTCCTTCACATAGTTGTTTCTAGATCTTCAACTGTTATTCAGTAGAGTTGAGAAATTTTCTCTTTCACAGTGACCCAATGGAAAATTGTCACACATATGTTAAAATTTCTACTCTGAGGAGGCTGTGCCATATCAGGTCCATGTCCAATCCTTTGGCTCTAAATATGTCATCTAAATATTCTCAGTGAGTCTGTAGTGCTTAATTTTTTTTTTAAAGATTTTATGTATTTATTTAACAGAGAGAAATCACAAGTAGATGGAGAGGCAGGCAGAGAGAGAGAGAAAGGGAAGCAGGCTCCCCGCTGAGCAGAGAGCCCGATGCGGGACTCGATCCCAGGACCCTGAGATCATGACCTGAGCCGAAGGCAGCGGCTTAACCCACTGAGCCACCCAGGCACCCCAATAGTGCTTAATTTTTTGGTCTAAATTCTGGATTTTGGAATTTAAGGTCCTTTATATTCTAATACCAGTTGTTTTTTCACTATTTCCCTTCATTCACCACAAACTCCAGTCAAATGGAACTTTTCATTGTTGCCTGTAGGCAAATTTCATCTTCCAGCTGGTTCTCATTGGTAAGGCCAGATTGGTTGTTCAAATATTGAAATTCTTCTCTAGCTTCCTTCTTGTCTGAACCCCTGGTCAGTGGCCTCTCTTCTTGTCTGAACCCCTGAGTGTTGTCCCTCTGAAGCCCAGCCACCTCAGTCTCTCTGGTGGGCCATGCAATTCCCATAATCAAGTAGCTTAAGGGTTAATTTGTGATATGGTGTGGGTCTCCAGGACTTGCTCCAGCTGGGCTGCCGGGTAACTATACTGATGGGTCAGTGATAGGTCACATTATGATTATCTTCCAGCCCCCTTAGGAACTTTCTCCCTTGCCAATTTTCGTTCTTATGATTCCTTCCTCTCATCTAGAATGCTTTCCCCATCTCTTCATGTCCAAGTTCTACCTATATGAAGTCCTGGCTCAAAAAGAACCTTCTCTACAAAGCTTTTGCTTATCTCTTCCAACTAAAAAGAATCTGTCTCTTTTTTGATTTACCACAGCCATTTATCTGCACTTTCCTTGTGGCATGTGTTCAGGTGATCTTGAATTCATGCTGAAACATAGGTTTATCCTGTAGACTACATTTTGCAGAGTACCTGCTGACACGGCTGGTTCCTAGAATTGATTTTCTTTTCTCTGGACATCCTCTGCCCCACAACCTTACAACAGTTCAGCTTCTGTGAAACATCCAAGCCTTTGGCGGGAGGAGAACAAGGTATAGATTCTAGAGGAGAGAACCTTTGTACTGTCTCCCCTTCACTGACCCAGTGTGGAGGTAAATTCAGTTTCTTCCCAAATTACAAGAACAGATGTTGCTGTAGCTTTGTTCATGCTGGGTTTTTACTATTTCAAGAATTCTATTTTTCTGGCCACTGAGACACTCAATCATGATTTGTTGGGTGAATGAACAATTTTATTTGGGTTGGAAATTTGGAGTTGATTTCATTAGAGATAAGTTGAAGCCCAACGGGGGTGGTTTGCAGGACTTGGTGAGAAGCAGAGGCAGACTTGGAACTCAGTCTCTTGGCTTAATTGCAGCTGGGTTGGCCTTCATTGTGTAAATGAATGAATGTTTGAGTGAAAGAGTGAGTGAATACAATGACTGCATATCTTAGATTTTTCTCCTGCGATAGTGAATTTCAACCTTTCTATTCTTGTCCACGGTCACACCTGTGAGATCTTGTGCTTTGTTACTTTATAATAAAACCTTTCTTTTAGACTTTGTATATTTATGCCTATACATGTACATTTTAATGTTGTTTCTTTAAACTAACCATTAGTATTAAAAAAGTACAGGCTTATTGTGAAAAAAATTCAAACAATGCAGAAGGGTTTAAAGTGAAAGGGGAAAGATCCTCACACCCCCTAGATCCACTACCCGCTGTAATCTGTTTTTTTTTTTTTTTAAGATTTTATTTATTTATTTGACAGCAATCACAAATAGGCAGAGAGGCAGGCAGAGAGAGAGGGGGAAGCAGGCTCCCTGCTGAGCAAAGAGCCCCGGTGTGGGGCTCAATCACAGGACCCTGGGATCATGACCTGAGCCTAAGGCAAAGCCGAAGGCAGAGGCTTTAACCCACTGAGCCACGCAGGCACCCCCTGTAATCTGTTTTTTGAGGTGTTCTCTCTAGTTGCTTTATTTGATTAAATATATGAAATCACACTGTATGCACAAATTTACCGCTTGCTTTGTTTTCATGTAATTGATCTACTTTGGACATCTTTTCATATCAGTGTGTATATTTCCACCATATTCTTCTTGATGACTACATAGTATTCCTTTAAAAAATTTATTTTATTTTTATTATTTTTTTGGAAGAATTTATTTGAGAAAGAAAAAAATGTTGAGAAGAAAATCGATTCTATCTTTTTAGTAGAATAATTAATTAATTAATTAATTAATGATTTTATATATTTATTTGTCAGACAGAGGTCACAAGTATGCAGAGAGGCAGACAGGGAGAGAGAGGGAAGCAGGCTCCCCGCTGAGCAGAGAGTCTGATGCAGGGCTCCATTCCAGTACCCTGAGATCATGACCTGAGTCGAAGGCAGAGGCTTTAACCCACTGAGCCACCCGGGTGTCCCGAAACATTTTTTTTTTTTTTTAATTTTATTTATTTATTTATTTATTTTTCCGAAACATTTTTAATTAAAGAAAAATTACACCTGGCATGGTCTAACAACATCTTGAGCATTTAGGACAATTTATATAAATATATTTACTCATGAAAGGAAGGAAATATGAACACTGAAATTTGACCATCAGGAATAAAGCTATATTTAGATTTATTAAAATGATGGGGAAGAGTGGGCACAGTATTTTTCCCCTCTCTGGGAGCACATGTAAGAGACTATTAGAAATAAAAGTGGTTAGGAGCATTCCACCTGTGGGAGCTATGGGGAAAGGTTTTCATAGAGCAGATATGGAAGCAAAGCAAGGAAATTGTTTGATTTGTTATGGCTGAAGTGGTTGCCTTATTTGGAATTTTATTTTATTTTTTGCCTCCTCAGTCTAATGGCCTTCTTGTTTAATTAATTTAACAGTTTCATTGACATTTGATCAATCCTTTTAAAATTATTAACATATAATATATTATTTGTTTCATTAGTCTTACACAATACAAAGTACTTACCATAACACATACCCTCCCTAATGTCCATCACCCAGCCACCCCATCCCCCTACCCACCTCCCCTCAGCAACCCTCAGTTTGTTTACTGATACTAGGAGTCTCTTATAGTTTGTCTCCCTCTCTTTCTCTTGTTTTGTTTCATTTTTTTCTTGTCTTCCCTTATGATCCTCTCTTGTTTCTCAAATTCCTCATATCAGTGAGATCATATAATACTTGTCTTTCTCTGACTGACTTATTTTGCTTAGCATAATACCCTCTTGTTCCATCTGCATTGTTGCAAATGGCAAGATTTCATTTTTTGATGGCTGCATAATATTCCATTGTATATATGTATATATAATATACATATTTATATATAAATAAATATAAATAAAGAAGATTTTCTTTACTTATTCATTTATCCATTCGTCTGTTTATGGACATCTGGGCTCTTTCCATGGTTTGGCTATTGTGGACATTGCTGCTATAAACACTGGGTTGCAGGTGTCCCTTCTGATCTCTGCATTTGTATCTTTGGGGTAAATACCCAGTAGTGCAATTGCTGGGTTGTAGGGTAGCTCTATTTTCAACTTTTTGAGGAACCTCCATACTGTTTTCCAGAGTGGCTACACCACATTGCAAAATTTTTTTATTTTGAAGATTTGTTTATTTATTGGAGAGTGAGAGAGAGAGAGAGAGAGCATGTATGTGCATGTGGGTGAGCAAGGGGAGGGGGAGAAGGAGAGGGAGAAAAGCAGACTCTGCTGAGTGTGGAGCCTCATGTGGAACTCAATTCCAGGACCCTGAGATCAAGACTCAAGCTGAAGTTAAGAGTTGGGGACGCCTGGGTGGCTCAGTTGGTTGGATGACTGCCTTCGGCTCAGGGCGTGATCCTGGAGTCCCAGGATCGAGTCCCACATCAGGCTCCCAGCTCCATGGGGAGTCTGCTTCGCTCTCTGACCTTCTCCTCGCTTATGCTCTCTCTCACTGTCTCTCTCTCTCAAATAAATAAATAAAATCTTTAAAAAAAGAGTTGGACGCACAACTGACCCAGCCACCCAGGCACCCCTATAGTATTCTATAATACAGAGATAATATCAAAAGTCAAATAGTGAGCTTTTATTGAAAGACAATTAGATAGTTTCATTTTTTTCCTATGAAGTGTCTGGAAATCCTGTACACATACAGGCATATCTGAGGAGAAACTCTTGAGAGTAGAATCCATGGTTTCCAGCATATAAACTTTAACATTTTGATAGCTATCCCAAAATTGTCCCTCAAGGGTTAGTAGCTTTTGGTGAAGAAAACAAGTCACTTCTTCTGTGAATCATCAAGTCCTCTGAGATGTTTCACACCAAATGGACACAAAAGAGTTTAGTGTTGTGGTATATTCTCTCGTGTTTCAGCCCAGAGGTGAGGTATTTCTGAGCCCCTTGCCTCTGGTATGCTGCTGGGGTTCTACCAGCTTCTCCAGCTGCCCTCTCCTCATTTCCCAGCCCAGCCCTGGCTCTACTTTGAGTCTCTGTGTACCTGGCAAAACCCCCCTCTGTTGCTAAGTAACCCTTGATCAGGAGCCAAAACAAACCAGCCAGTGGTGAACAGGAAATACCTGTTTCTGCATCAACACCTGCCCTGCCCTCCTCCCCACCAACGGTCAGTGATCTCTCAGTTATTGTCCAGAGTGTGGCCTCTCCTTGTGGTCTTGTGGGTGCTATTTAGAGGCAGAGAGGGAAGCAAAGTTCTTCTAAAGCAGGGCAGTTTGAGTGGCAAAGTTAAAACAACAACAAAAAAAGCAAGTTAAAGAGGATAATGGTATGGAAACGGGGAGATATGTATTCAGTAAATGTTCTCTTAGCACGCGCACTGTCCCTACTCGACAAAGTGGGTGTGTATGTGGGATGAAGGGTGCTGGGCCTGAGTAGGCTGAGTGCCTGCCTGGGCCTCCTGTTCTGGTCTCATATACCAGGAGTAGGAAGGAAGCCCTGTGTGTCTCTCTGTGCTCTGTCCCTCCCCTCCAAGCCAGGCTGGTCAGGAATAGAGCTAGCTGTGGCAGGAAACTTGTGGTTTTGGTGGTCTGAGTGGAAACAACGACATTTGCTCCTGCCAGGCTTGAAGCCTGGAGCAGCGTAGGGGCTGAGAGTCTCCCCAGGAAGTGACTCAGGGTCCTGAGATGATTGAGACGTGGCTTGCTTTCTCCGGCTGGAGGGTTGTGGGTGGGTCCCTGAGTGTTGTGCTTGATTTCCTCACCTGGGACACCTGAGCAGCCAGAACTCTGATTCAGGAGATATGAGCACCACGTGTTGTCACAGGTCTCTGGGGACTCTAAAAATGCCAGGAAGCCCTGCCCCAGAAGCTGCCAGAGGGAAGTGCTGTGATGGTTCCTCATTCCTTCACCCACCTATGTTGCCCACAGCCCCTAATGGTTGCAGCCCTGTGACTTCAACTTTGGAGGGCAGTAGCTTGGCCCCAGAGCTAGTGGTGGGAGGGTGGGGCAGACATGCTTCAGTCATTTCAGGTTTCTCAATTAATGAAGAACTTGTCAGATTACAGGAATCATATGAGGCACTTAAACTGTCAGTGTGCCAGAAAAATAATTGTCACCATTTACTACCTGCTCCAATGTACCCTTTTTATCTAGCTATTCATCTACCTTATTATTTTATAATTTATAGAAGTAAGAATAAAGAAATAGTAAAAAAAAAAATAGGGATACCTGGGTGTTTCAGTTGGTTAAGCGTGTCTGCCTTTGGCTCAGGTCATGATCCTGGGGTTCTGGGATTGAGCCCTGTGTTGGGCTCCCTGCTCAGCCAGAAGTCTGCTTGTCCCTCTCCCTCTGCTACTCCCCCTGTTTGTGATCTCTCTCTTTCAAAGAAATAAAAAACTTCTTAAAAAAAGGAAATAGTAAAAATAACTTTATTAAACATTATAATAAGAATTCAGATAAGGCAAACTCAAATTTTTATTCCATATTTTCCTGGACTTGAAAACATGCACAGAAATGTTTGCTTGTGTGTATTTTATTTGTTCCATGTGTGTATTTTATTTGTTCCATAATTACAAAACATTTTCTTTTCTTTCTTTTTTTAAATTTTAAATGTTTTTATTTATTTGAGAGAGAGAGGGAGAGAGCACAAGCAGGAGGAACAGCAGGCAGAGGGAGAAGCAGGCTCCCTGCTGAGCGAGGAGCCCCAGGACCCTGGGATCATGACCTGAGCTGAAGCAGATGCTTAACTGACTGAGCCAACTACACATCCCAAAACATTTTCATTTCAGATTTATAAATACCAAATGACCAGTCTTTTTTTTTTTTTTTTTTAAATGACCAGTTTAATGAATATTTGTACATTCTACATCATCTTCCTTCCCGGCTGCCTTGTTACACTCCCCTGTCTTTAGCATTTTTCCACTTACAAACTGTATCAGGTAAAATTCTGTGCCTAAACATTAGATGAAAGAATATCATGTGTCTTTTTAGCAAAATGGGGTGGTTCAGGTACATGCAAAATACTGTGTGATGCCGCTCTTCCTGTTGAATAACTAACTGGATGAGAATACCGTATCTCTTTTGTCCTTAGAGCTATACCATTCCCTCATTGATTCTTGCAAGCTTGTTTGGAGGAGGTGCAGCTACTTGTATACCCTTTATGAAGTCATGGTTTCCTCCCTCAGGGAACACCATCTTCCTTGACCGAGTGTGCAGTTTTGGGATAGACACACATGCAGGTGTGAGGAAGGCTAGAAAGCCAGATCAGCAGAATGGACCCGGGAGTCAGTGAGGTGAGCCACTTTGCTGAGAACACACCTGGTTCTCCCACGCATTGATGTAGGGTGTTGTCATCCAAAGATTTGTAGCATGAGAACTCACTTAGATGATCAGTTTCACCACGGTCATTAGAGGGCTTGCTATGAGTCTCTGAATTTTGATTCACCCATTTCATTCTTCTCCTTGAATCCTTTGATTCATCTGATCATTGTGAATGTATTCTTTTGTCAATTTTCTCCTCTTTGCTATTATGGGAAGAAAATTTTCAGTTCTCAATTCTCAACTGTGTTCAAGGAAAACAAAACCAAACAAAACCCAACTCTGTACATAAAGATGATGTCTTCAAACTTTTTAAAGTAACTTTTGAAAAGATGATGCGATACTTTGGGCACCACCATGGGAAAACTGAAGGATGACATAGAGGATGTCAGGGAGACGATTCATGTTACTCATGCAGGGTCTTCCAAGCATTCCTGTCTCTCTTCTGTTTTCTTATATCTTTTTTTTTTTTTTTAAGGATTTTATTTACTTATTTGACAGAGATCACAAACAGGCAGAGAGGAGGCAGAGAGAGGAAGGGAAGCAGGCTCCCTGCCAAGCAGAGAGCCCGATATGGGGCTCGATCCCAGGACCCTGAGATCGTGACCTGAGCCGAAGGCAGACACTTAAAAGACTGAACCACACAGGCGCTCCATTTTCTTATATCCTGAAACGTTTTAAGACACAGTAAAATGTGGTCACCAAGACCTCAAAATACAGCTTTGTTTTGTAAAAGGGTCCAATGATCCTGAGTTTGTGTTTTTTTTTTTTTAAAGTAAGTCATCCCTTTGTTCTATAGAAGAACTCTAAATAAGAATAAAAGTTATGAAATACAAATCCTTGCAAATAGAAATACTGAAGAGGGAAACACGACATGTAAAACCTATATTTCTTTTAAAGCTTACAACCTATACCAGTGTTTGTGTAACATCATTATTTCCCTTTTCCTCCCAGCTTCTGGAGGCTTTGTTATGGAAGCAGTCAACAACATGTGAAGAGGTGACGTGACGCTGTCTCCACTGCGGTGGGTGACTTTAGCTCAGAGTCCGATACGGTGTTCTTCCCTTCTTGCCAAGGTTCTGAGAGCACTGAGATGCGTCTCACCTCCTTATCTTTGCTTTCAGCCCCAGGCACATTTCTCCATCTGTCTTTGCTTTCAGCCCCAGGCACATTTCTCCATTTGTCAGCCGCCTTAATGCCATTTTTCTTGACCTCCCAGCCTGGACTCTACCAGCCACCTGAGCAATCAGTCAGACATTGTCATTTGCCTTCAGTCCTTGTCTGTCTAACCAGGTGCTCCCTCTGCCCCTGCTGCCACCTGTTAGCTGGGGCCGGCCTGGGGGAAGGTCACCCAGCCATGGGTCTTTGTTTTTTTACTTCAGCCCTGTGTGTACCACTCATCAGTCCCTTTCCTTATCTTTGGTGAGCTAGTTTCCACCTGTCCCTCAGGAGCTCTTCCCAGCTGTCATCCTCCTACCTCTGTAGGGGACCTTTCTTCTAATTCCTGGGGGAAATGCAAGGCCCTTAGGCACAACTTCTCCCAGTCCCCCCACACCCCCAAAGAGACCTTCCTCCACACCCATCCTTATTTCTTTTCCTCCTGTTCCAGGAACCTGGAGGCCCCTCCAGCCCCCGATCCTGCCTGTTCTGTATTCTTTACGGCTTTGGCCATGGTTTTCACCTCTTTCCCCAGTGTTTTGATCCCTCTCTCCCAGGGCTCTGTTTTCTCCTATATTATCAGTCAGGGGACAAAAACACACCTGTTATTTTAACAGAAAGAATTTAACAGAGGGACTTGTTTGCTTGGTCCCCAAAAAGGCACACAGTGGCAGCAATTTCAGGAGGCATGGGAGCTAAGGGAGGAGGTGGAGTCATCAGTTTGGCAGAGGGGCTCCGAGACCTGAAGCCTCTGCAAAAGGACTCAGGGACGCATCTTGTGGCACATGTCTCTGAGGGCTGCTGCCCCAAGAATGGAAAATGGCACACTGGATTCAGCTGCCTTTGGGGAACAAAATCCAAGCCAGTGAAGGGCTGCTCAGTTGTGACAGAAAGTGTGCCTTTGCGGGGAAACTGCCCTGCTGGGTGAAGGAGCCGGGGCACCAGAAGCCATGGAGAGCAGGCCCCTCCTCTCTGCAGCCCCCTCATCCCAGCAGGGCCCCCACTGGAAGATCTCCTGGGGATTCAATGGCAAGTGGAAATGTGGTCTGTGGAGTCCCTGGCATGGCAGAGTGTGCACCGAGGGGTGGTTTGGAAATGGACAGACACTAACGTCCTACCGTCCTACCCCTCCTCTCCGTTTTCTTTCCTAGACATTCACTACCTGAGTAGTTTCATGCGATGTCTGCTCTTCCTTGGCTCCCTGTTATTTCAAGCTTCTGAAATTTGTCATTGCTATCATTTTGCTGCCTGAACTAAACCGGAAAAGGCCTCATCGCTGGGCAGATCCTGGGGGCCCGTTTCCGTGCTTATTTCATTTGGCTCCCTGAGTGAGCCGTGGGTGGCGGTGGATCTATTATCTGCTTCCTGGCTTCCATGATTGCCCACACTCCTGTCTCCCCAGGAACCTCAATGCCTGTCCCTCCTGATTCTCCTCCTGGATCCCTTCTTTTGCTTTCCCCTCAAGTGCCGGTGTTCTCCAAGCTCCTGTCCTGTGGGCATTTCTCCCCAGGGGACCTCATTCTGGTGCATGGTTTTAATCAGCACCTCTATTATACAAGTTGACCTCCAGATCTTCATGTCCACAGGCCACACTCTGGCAGTCTGCTGGCCAGTCCTCCTGGACATCCCACAGCCACTTCAAATCAAATATGGCCAAAGCTGAACTCAGCATCTTCCCCTTCAAATATACTTCTCTGTCTGTTTTCTCTCTCTTTGAAGATTTTATTAGACCAATGAGAAAAATATCCATTTTCTATGCTAAGGTATTTTATTTTATTTATTTAATTTTTAAAAAGATTTTATTTATTTATTTGACAGAGAGAGAGCACAAGCAGGGAGAGCAGGAGAAGGACTTGATCCCAGGCCCTGGGATCATATCCTGAGCCAAAGACAGATGCTTAACTGACTGAGCCACCCAGATGCCCTGTGCTAAGGTATTTTAATCATTTGGTCATTTGAAGACAGGACTAGGCAGAAATTAATGGAGAACTTCTTTGACAAAATATTATGATTTCATAGGAATACATATTTTTATAAGCATTGTTGAGGACAGCATGTAGTAGATCATCACCAAATAATGCATTCATATATTACTAGTACCTCGATGAGTTTTTAAGCATTCCATGGAGCTAAGTCTGTCTTTCCTGTGAACTTTTAAACATCTGCCTTCCTGAATTTTAGTTTTTATGTCATACCATGTCCAGTCTCTCACTTCTTGGCTTTCATAAAACCTGGGATGATATTGTTGCTTTTCCTCCACGTTTCCATTGGTTTCATAGCATCATTGACTTCTGTCTTGCAATCTCTGTACCATTTTCTCATCACGAGAGATCAGAAGAACAGAAGAAGTTATGCCCTTCCCACATGCTGTGTTTTTAGCAGGCTGCCCACCCCCCAGATGTCACATAGCCCTGGGATTTGTGGTTCTCCAAGCACCTGGAGTCTACCTCCTTCCCTGCTATGGTGTTAGTGACTAAGACCCTTCCCCCAGTTAACTAATTAACTGCTCTTTTGCCTTCTTGTAACCGCTTGGCTTTTAGGGTGTGACACTGGTCTCCTGTTTGAACAAGATACCTTCTGCTAATAGCCGAGGCATAGGCAGGGGGCCACATAGTCACGTAGGCAGGAGGCAGGGGGCCACATAGTCACGTAGGCAGGATGCATCTCTGCTGAGTAATAAGGTCCAACTCCCCCTCCTCACTCCCCCTTCCCGCCTTTTTCTTCGCGCGCGCGGGTCCTCCAAAGCCAATCCGCAAACACCAAGTATGCCTTTTTCAAATGTTCAAATTGTCAGCCAATCAGCTCCGCCCCATCCAAAACTTGTTTGTATCTGTCTATAAAAATCCTGCACCACCCCAGCCTGGTGTGCTCAGCTAGCAGGAGCTGCTGACCACCTGCAGGCGCCTGCGCTACAATAAAGAACCTCTTGCTATTTGCATCCTGTGGCAGTGTTGAATTCTTGGGTAAGGGGATCCGTGGGTCTTACATTAGCAGCTATTTATTCTGCATTTACTGTGTGCTGGGTAAAATCCCTACCCCAGATCAATATTTTATATTGTAAGGGAGGGAGAATTCTTCCAGTTGGACTGGGAACTAAATCGACATGAGACAATTAACAGGAGGAAAAAAAAAACAACCCAAAGTTCTATTACGTGCACTTGAAGGCTCAATAATGAAATTGGGACCCAAAGAAATGACCAAGGCAGACAGTTTTTCTACCTTTTAGATGAAGAGACAATAAAGGACAAGGAAAATAGATGTTTGGAGGCTTTAATTAGTAAAGAATTTGGGTTGAGGTAGATCAATAAAAAACTACCAAGGGTTTATTTCTATAGCTTTTTCAACTTTAAAGTACCCATCTCGGGTGAGAAGGATGTCTTTTTACTTCTCAGTACAGGGAGGGTACCTTTCGTGTAGAAGATGTGTTTCCTGCCCCACCCTCCTTCAGTTCCCCCCCCAGGGCTCCCTGTCATCTCTATCCAGGGTCTCAGAGATGTTCATGCAACTCTGGTCACCCAGCACAGCGCTTCGTTCCCGTCACGGCTCTGCTTAGTTCATTTCTGATGAGAGTGTGCTCATCCCTATTCCAACCATGATTCGTGTCTCACTGCGTCTGGGAAATTCCACAGTCATTTATGGAGCTCTGGCACGTGCTCTGCACTGTGCTCAGTGCTAGGAATAAGACATCCTCCTTCCCTCTTTGGGTCATAATGTCAGGGCCACTCTGTTCACTCAATATTCCAGCTGGGCCTCTGCAGACTCCGTTCTCTTGTCAATTACCAAGGACTGCTCACCTGTCATAATGCAGTTGCTATCCCTCACAGTAACTGCTCTCACAGTCTCCTATAGTAAGGGACTTAACAGATGTTGGATGAAATGATTGATGTTAAATGCTGTTCATGTTCCCACATACACTGAATATGTGTTAAAGACTCGACTGTAAATAGATAAGCAACAGCATTGTTTAAGTTTAACTTTGCAACTCACTCAGCACAATAGCAAGCACCATCAGCCAAAGTCACTTACTTACACCACAGCAAACTGGTGTTAGGAATCATATCTGTGTTCAAGGAAGGTTAAGTTAGGTCATATTAAGAGTGTATTTTAAAAAGTTAACTTTAAAAAGTTAACTTCACTTTAATATTTACTTACTCAACATACGTATATGGCACACTTTCCTGTGCCAGACACTCTTCAAGATGTGAAGGTTCAGCAGGAAATAAAAGTCACTGCTTTCACAGAGATTACATTATACACATGTATTTGCATTCATGTTGCAAAGAAAATAGAAATTACAGATCAGCAAAGAAAAAAAAATGAAAGAAAGAAAAAGAAAACATATACAGTTCTATCATCCTGGTTAATTTTTCAGTGTACATGCTTCCTGACTTGGGTTCCTTTTTCTTTTTTTTTTTAAGATTTTATTTATTATTTGTTTATTTATTTATTTGAGAGAGAAAGAGAGCATGAGCAGGGGGAGGAGCAGGGAGAGAGGGACAAGCAGACTTGGTGCTGAATGCAGAGACAACATGGGGCTTGATCCCAGGACGTTGAGATCATGACCTGAGCCGAAATCAAGTGTTGGACACTTAACCAACTGAGCCACCTAGGCGTCCCATGTTCTATGTTATAAACATTCATATTTTACTCAAGAGTGGAATAAGACTTGATTATTATAACATAAGTAAGCACTGTAAATGCCTTTTCATGTCATTAAATAATCTTCTACCTTATTGTTTTTAATGATAACATAATATCATTGGAATCTATTTGATCAGAGTTTATAGTTGGTCAATAGCATCCAGTAACTGTGAAAGTGTCAACACTAAAATATGTTACATTTATTTACTTCTCAAATATTATTATATTATATTATGTTATATTAGCTCTTAAATATTACATTTGTCTGGTTCTCAGGCTTTAGTGTTATAAGATTTACCTTGGGAGCCTGTTAATAGTTGAGATTCTTGGGCTCCTTACTCAGAGATTGTAATTTTGGAGGTCACGAATCTGCATTTTAATCAGTTTTACCAACCAAGGGATTATGAGGTAAGTGGTCCTAGAGCCACTGTGAGAATCTTTAGTCTGATTTATAGGAAGAGCATCTTATAGGCTCATAACTCCCTTCTTTCCTTCATGTGGTTTGTGGGAGTTAGGTTTCCCTCAAGGTAAGGTAGTTAAACTACAGTAGGTATTTAAGAGAATGAATCAGAGGGTTGAATTTGAGTTGGTTAAGGATGGTTGGAGCCAGAGCCAAGGAAAATATCACTAGGTCTAAGAAACAGGGCAGCTTCGAAACTAGGAATCAAACTGAAGGTCAACAGAGAGAGGACCTGGAACAGAATTGAGGCAGTGAGAAAGGTCCTAGACATATCTATCAATTAATGTCCATGGTGCTGTTGGGTGTGTGGTCAACACCCAGGTCAGCCTGGTTTAAAGTGTAGAGTCAAGGGCAATGAGAGTTTGCAAAAGTCCTGATATATATAGGTCAGACATAGGTCAGACAGAGATTCCCTGACTCTCAAGACTCAATAAAATAAACTTGAACTATCCCCACACTAAATCTTGGCCAGCAGAAATCCCAAATCTGGGTGATCTCAGTGCATTTCGGGGGCTCACACTCTTGTGGCTGCCTCTTACCTGCATTGGATTTCTGCCTTTTTCACATGGATAATTCAGCCTCTTCTCAGATTTCCACCAAAAAACCACTTACACAGCATTTAGGAAATTTTTTTTTTTTTTTTTAAATTTAAGATTTGGGGGTTGTGGGCAGGGTTACATCACATTCCATAGAGCCTACTATTTATGGATCCCCTTCTTTCTCTTCCCTTCTGGAACAACCCAGATTCCTCATCCTGACTAACAGCTTATAGTCCTTTTTTAAAAAATCTTATTTGTGTGCACACTCTGGGTCTTGCCTTTCACCCTGAACTAACGCCAGTCTTTTTCTTGACAGTTTCAGTTTGAAGAGATATTTTGTTTTTATAATAAAACCCTCTCCCTTTTTATGCACATCTCTGAACCTGTCTTTGTAGCAGGGGATGGGATGGTGGAGTACTTATTTCTCATTTCATAGTTAGTATATAGTAAGCTGTGGACAGAGTTGGAAGCCAGTCCTTAGTCAACAGCTGTGGTCATTAGCAAATGAATAGCCATCTGTTCGCACTGCACAACTCAATTCATGGAAGATCAGGTTACTCTTAGTTTCTATCAGGTCTTTCCTTCCTTTCTTCCTTTCTTTGTTTTTCTGCAGGGTGGCTGGCTGGGAGATCCTCTGGGTGATGATATTTAAACTACAACTTCTTGAATAACACTGGGGTTGGGGGCCCACCCCTCTCCCCACCCATTGAAAATATGCCCTTTTATCTTTTGTCTCCCCCGAAACTTAATAGCTTACTGTTGTCCAAAAGCCTTCCTGATAACGTAAATAGCTGATTAACACATATTTTGTAGGTTGTATGTATTATATACTGTATACTTACAATCATAGCTTTTTCTTAAAAGTTTTTAGTATTTCTAGACCACCCAATTTGTGAGTTTCAAGTTGTCACAAATCCAAAACATTTTCCAATAATGTTTTGAAAAAAATTTCATGTATATGTTGGCCCATGTAGTTCAAACCTCTGTTGTTCAAGAGTCAACCATACTTGCCCTCCAGAGTTGGCTGTGATCACATACCGAGTGAGAGATACTCAAATGAACCTGTAGTTCATTTCATGTGTAAGTGGTCACTACCTTTCCTATCCAGGAGACTTTGCAGATGAAAGCAATATTTGAAGACCTATTTATTGATGTTACAATGATTTTGAAATTCAGATGTGTCTTAAAATTGAAATGCACACTTAATGTAGTGTTTTCTCTGTCCCCCCAACAAAAAATGCTGACTTTTAATATTTTTTATATTTATTTTTTATTTTTTAAAAATAAATATAAAAAATCATTTTATATTTTTATATTTTTCATTTTTTATATTTTATATATTTATATTTTTTCATTTTTTAAAATTTAAATTCAATTAATTAACATATAATGTATTACTGGTTTCAGGGGTACAGGTCTGTGATTCACCAGTCTTATATAATACTCAGTGCTCATTACAACACATACCCTCCCTGATGTCCATCACCCAGTTACCCCAGCCCTCCTATGTCCTCTCACTTCTGCAAAGTTCAGTGTGTTTCCTGACATTAAGGGTCTCTTATGGCTTTTCTCCCTCTCTGGTTTCATCTTGTTTAATTTTTTCCTCTCTATGAACCTCTTTTGTTTCTTAAAATCCAGATATGAGTGAGATCATATGATAATTGTCTTTCTCTGATCGACTTATTTCACTTAGCATAATACCTTCTAGTTCCATCCGCCTTATTACAAATGGAAAGATTTCGTGTTTTTTTTTTTGTCCTTTGTTTTGATGGCTGGGTAAAAATGCTGTTTTTTAATCAGTGGTTCCTATTGCAATCCACAGTGTCATAGAACAATGTAAATGTGACACCACCTATCCAGAAAGCATCTGGATTTAAGAATTGTGTAGCACTCTCTGCTCTACAAGGGGAAAATCTCTTGCCCATTTGAAATTCCGAGAAAGAACACAAGATGTTAACTGCTCATTGTTAGCCCAGGACCAAGGCAGCGAAGTGCGACTTTCCCATTTCCTATTGCCTAATGATGGGTCTACTGGGAGCATTGCAGGAACTCACCACAAGGTGGCGGACAAACATCAGGCATGAAGTTCTGAGCGCCATCAGCTGCAAGGATGTGGTCCTTCGTGGATGGCCATTCAGGACCATCTAACTGGCTACGCTGTGGCTGAGCCCACTGAGCCAGGTGAAGACACAGATTCCATGGAGCAGCTGAAGGAGGATTTGGAATAGGGAAAGAAGTTAGGGGTCATTCATTAGAATAACAGTATATATGAATAAATGCTTACAATGTAGGGATATAGATGTAGGGGATATAGGTAGAGAATAAGATAGTGTTAAATAACAAAAAATTCAATGGAGTAAATTCTAAAGATTTAATTGACTTTGTTGC
This sequence comes from Neogale vison, assembly GCF_020171115.1. NCBI lineage: Eukaryota > Metazoa > Chordata > Mammalia > Carnivora > Mustelidae > Neogale > Neogale vison. The sequence continues at coordinate 108,493,488 of NC_058092.1, forward strand.
ATGAATTGATGCATGAATCTGACAGCATCCCAATTAATAAGTAGAAGGGAGCAGCAAAGGACTACAGAAAAGGAAACGTTTTTATTTTTATTTATTTATTTTAAAAGATTTGTTTATTTAAGTGATCTCTACTCTCAATGTTGGGCTCAAACTCATAACCCTGAGATCAAGAGTTACACGCTCTTCTGACTGAGCTAGTCGAGCACCCCAAAGAAAGGTCTTTAAAAGTAGTATGAGGGGCACCTGTGTGGCTCAGTTAAACATATGACTTTTTTTTTTTTTTAAGATTTTAATTTATTTGACAGATTGAGATACGTGAGAGAGGGAACACAAGCAGGGGGAGTGGGAGAGGGAGAAGCAGGCTTCCCGCTGAGCAGGGAGCCTGATGGGGGCCTTGATCCCCAGACCCTGGGATCATGACCTGAGCCAAAAGCAGATGCCCAATGACTGAGCCACCCAGGTTCCTCAACATCCAACTTTTGATTTTGGCTCTGGTCACGCATGATCTCAAGGTTGTGAGATCAAACCTGGAGTCGGGCTCCATGCTGGGTGTGGAGCCTGCTTAAGATTCTCTCTCTGTCCCTCCCCGACTCTTTCTTTTTCCTCTCTCCCTCTCTAAAAAAATAGGTAGAATGGGAGCAGAAGAGAGAAGTTTATTAACAAAGAATCAATTGTTTTAGGCAAGTTTGCTTCCTCAGGAGAATGAAAGGGGCGTATTAGTAAATTTCCTAGTGCTGACTGATGAGGAAGAAGCAGAAAAGTAGTCACCTTTATTCCACAAGGCTCACTTGTAGCCTGCATAATTTTGGTAAAGATCAAATTCATGCTGGTTGTTACATTTATTTTTAAATACTTATTTATTTCCTTTAGAGGAGGGAGTAAGCAGGGGAGGGGTAGAGGGAGAGAATCTCAAGCAGACTTCTCACTGAGCATGGAGCTAGATGCAGGACTCTAGGTGGGGTTGATCTCATGATCCTGAGATCATGACCTGAACTGAAACCAAGAGTCAGATGCTTAACTGACTGAGTCACCCAAGCACCCTCTGGTTGCTGCATTCTTAAAGGTCTCATGACTGCCTGTAAATCTCACTGATAGTTAATATGGAACTCAATGATAGTCACCAGAGAAATCTTGCAAAAGTCGTTTTATGAGTAGAAATTTGAAGAATACTCCTTGCATGTCCCCTCCTCCTCCAGCACTAAGCATATGACCACCAGCTTCATACAAAAATGCAGCTCTTTCTCCCATGGGTCCTATCCCTGTGCTATTTAAGGAAATTTACTAAGCTGAACTGTAAAATGCTTCAAGAGTCCTTTCCTTACCCTCCCATAACATTTCCGTTGGCTCATATGGGGATTATGGAGGGAATCCAAGAGTGTCTGTTTGACTTGGTAAGTCTTTTCTGTCCCCAATTCTTTGTTTCTTACTTGTTCTTTTTCTTTTTCAGAACGTGCCTTGTCTGAGTGTTCAGGAGACAACATATTGTCTGTGGCTTCACAGAGGGACAAACTCCTGCCTCCTGGCTAGACACCAATTCCTTGGTCATAATGGCATTAGGCTCAGAAACCAGGCTTTTCTGTTTTTTATTTTATTTTTTTAAAAGACTTTTTTTATTTGTCAGAGATCGAGAGAGTGAGAGAGTGAGAGTGAGTGCACAAGCAGGGTGAGTGGCAGGTAGAGGGAGAAGCAGGCTCCTGCTCAGCCAGGTGCCCAGTGTGGGACTTGATCCCAGGAACATGGGATCCTGGCCAGAGACGAAGGCAGTCGCTTAACAGACGGAGCTACCTAGGTATCCCTAGGATCTTCCTGTTTTATCCATTCTTTAAATACTTTTATTTTTTTTGGGCACAGGATGGGCATACTTGTCATTAGTTTGGCCGCTGATCTTAAGACTCCCTGTAAGGTTTCTTTCTAAGTAACCCGATATGATCCCTCAATGAACATAAAACCCAAGGTATGTCTACTGTGCTTCCCTAAAGGAGCTGGTCAGAGCTATTATCCACCTGGGGCACTCACCACTCCCGTGGGACTGGATCATAGTTAAAGCTCACTACAAAGTTGCCTAGATTATATAGGAGGTCCATCCTTTCATTTTTTCATATTTCTCATTTTGTATTTACCCATGGGCTTTTTGGCATTCTCAGTCCTGCTCTCAGATGGAAAGTACTTCTAGCTTAAATATATGATACTTGATGTGATATAAAGTAGCTACCCCTTCATTTCTTTTTAAAATGATTTATTTACTTATTTGAGAGTGAGAGTGAGTGAGCATTAGTAGGGGAGGTGGGGCAGAGGGAGAGGGAGAGAAAGAGAATCTCAAGTAGATTCCCTGATGAGCATGAGCCTGATGTGGGGCTTGATCTCAAGACCCTGAGACCATGAACGGAGCTGAAATCAAGAGTTGGATACCCAACTGGCAAGTGGCTCCTTGCCACTGCTTGTCACATAGTAGGTGCTCTGTAACTACTTATGGAATTAAGGGACCTTCCTAACATTAATGACATACTGTATTTCATGGTTAAGCACAATGCTAGGTGTTTTGTTTTATTTTATTTTATTTATTTTTTTAAAGATTTATTTGAAAAGGAATATGCACCCATGTGCTTGCAAGTGAGGGGAGGGGCAGAAAGTGAGGGGAAACAGACTCTCCACTGAGCTGGGAGCCCATCACAGGGCTGGATCCCATGACCCTGACCCCAGGCAAAACCAAGAGTCAGATACTCAACAGGTGTTGATTTTAGGAAATTTTTCCTTTCACTAGTTTAAATTACAGAAAAACCAAGCATGGATTAAAAAATAATACATCTCCTTAGAGATGATCACATAGGTTTTGTTTGCCAGGTTCTAGGATCTGTATGAATGGGTTTCTCTTAGTGAACTGAGATCTCCCAGAAGTGAACCATACCATGTAACAGTATGTAGTTAGTATTCTTTTCTGGCATCCAAGTGGAAAGAAAAACCGGTCTTGGCTAACATTTTGTTTAGAGATTTCATCTATATTTATCAATGGGATTTATGTGTAGTTTTGGGGGATTCTGGGATTTTGATATTGGAGTTCTGCTACCTTTGAAGAAAATGATAAAGATTTATGTTTGTAGTCTCAGATGTGGTTTAAATGGTGTAGGAATTATTTGTTTCATGAATGTTTGAAAATAATTAGCTGTGAGGGTGCCTGGGTGGCTTAGTAGTTAAGCATCTGCCTTCAGCTCAGGTCATGATCCCAGAGAGCCCCATATCCGGCTCTCTCTTTGTAGGGAAGCCTGCATCTCCCTCTCCCACTCCCCCTGCTTGTGTTCTCTTTTTCACGTGTCTCTCTCTGTCAAATAAATACATAAAGTCTTAAAAAAAAAAAAAAAGAAAAGAATCAACTGTGAGAGAGTATTGCCTAACGTCTTTGAGGGAGCATTTATTTGACAACCTTCTCAATTTTTTTCTAGAGTTATATTATATTAGCATTATCATAAAAAATGTGACCTGCAGTGTTTATGCTTTTTGGAAGTTATTGCAGTTATTGGTTAGCTTTTATAAATCTTTCATGGGTACTTAAAAATATGTGCAGTTTTGGAGTGCCAGGATGGCTCAGTTGGTTGAGTGTCTGCCTTCAATTCAGGTCATGATCCATGGTTCTGGGATCAAGCCCACACTGGGCTCCCTGCCCAGTGGGGAGTCTGCTTCTCCTTCTCCTTCTGCCCCTCCCCCTGCTCATGCTTGCTTTCTCTCATAAATAAATAAAATCTTTTAAAAAACTGTGTCCATTTTCTGAAGTGTGTAGATTCAAAATACTGAAGATCAAAAATACTGAAAAAAGTGTTAACTAGATACTGTATGAAGCATTTTATTGTTTAATATCTTATCTCAGTAGGTAATCTTATTTTTATCATTTCCATTTTACAGATGAGGAAATTAAGATTTAAAATGGTTTTAGTGCCCAACGTCATAAAGCTAGTTAAGTATGGTGGAGCCAGAAGTTCAAACCTGACTGGTTTGCCTCTGGAGTTCATTGTCTTTACCATTCTTTCATTCTTTATTTTATTTTTTGATTTTATTTATTTATTATTTATATATAAAATATATAAATATATTTATATATATTATTTATTTATTTGACAGAGAGAGAGAGACAGCAAGGGAGGGAACACAAGCAGGGGGAGTGGGAGAGGGAGATGGAGAAGCAGGCTCCTTACTGAGCAGGGAGCCCGATGTGGGCCTAGATCACAAGACCTTGGAATCATGACCTAAGCCAAAGGCAGATGCTTGATGACTGAGCCACCCAGGGGCCCCTTCACCAATACTTTAAACAAATTTCCCATGAATTTACTTATTTTCTATTTTTCATCTTCATCTCAACTTTCAACCTGAGAGTGATGAATTTCAAAAAAAAAAGGAAGAAAAACTAAGGAGAAATCAGTACTTGTTAATTATTTACTAATTTTTATAAGGTTTATAATTTGAATATGCAAGCTCTTCAGATAAGCCTCATTAAACTTAAAATTGTAGCGTTATTGGAAGATATTATATAACATTTAATTTTTCTTTCTACTATTAGCCATCCCTAAAAAATGCTAGAGTCCCAGAACCCCAAAATTGTGGCATTTTGCCTATTAAAGATTAAAACTAGATGTCTAAGATTTATAGAGAAAGAAAAAGCAAAGAATGCCTATAGAGAAAGGAAAAGCTCAGCCAGTTGGGGAGGTGGAATTTCTTGGAGCATCTGGAAGGGATTTCAAAATTCATCCTCAGTAGAGTCAGGCTCATCTGGGACCCCAGTATTCTTCTCATACTTGTGGGTGCCAGATTTCCAAACATGGTAGGGTTTGTCCTGCTGGTCATCAACACAATATTTCCATCCTTCTTCCTTGTCTTGGTACAAACATTCTTCTGGATCCCCATTTGAGGAGCAGCCATAGCTTCTTCCCTTTATTTGATCCTTAAACATCCCCAAACCTGTATAAGTGAGCTGACTTCTTGTATTGCCTGTTTCAGATGGGTCATGTAGGCAATAGCATAACCAGTTACCCTTCTGCTGGGGAAAAAATTATACCTGACAACTAAATGGCCCAATTTTTCTGGTTGGTGCTGATCCCTGAATATCTAGATCTTCACGCTCAGGTTTTTCTTGTTTGGGAAAAGGCTTTTGATTTTGTTCTTTCCCAAGCTGATTTTTTGTTTCATAATCAGGTTCCCTCAGAGATGTACTTCTTCTAATATTTCTTTCATTGTTGCCCCTAAGATAACTCTCATCCTTTCTTGATGGGGGTCTTTGCTCTCTAACCTCTAGTATCTTGTCAGTCTTGGGTTCTGGGCTCAGGTCTCTTATTTGTTGTCCCCCATCATCATTGGGTTCTGAGCTCAGGCCTGTCTCTTGGTGTCTTACATAATTCCTGGATTGTGGGCTCACATCTCTTTCTTGGTGTCTTTCATCATCTCTTGGTACTGGGGTGTGGTCTTTATATTGGAATGGTTTACATATTGGAGTTTGTCTCTGATCCCTCATTTAGCTTCTTCTGTCACTCCTGGGTTCCAATCTCTGCTTCCTAATTTGGTATCGCCCATTTTCATTGGGCTCTGGGCTCAGGTCTCTTACTTGGCTTTTCTCATCATCCCTTAGTGCAGAGATCTGGTCTCTGTGTTGAAATCTTTCATAGTGTCTTGGAATCAGTCTCCGCTCTCCAACTTGACTTCTACCATTCCTGAGTTCTGGTCTCATGTCTCTCTCTTGGTGTCTGCTAACATCCCTTGGTGCTGGGATTTGGTCTCTCACTATATATCTCTCATTTTCTGGTGGGGTTGGTCTCTGCTCCTTATCTTGCTGTCTCCCTTCATTCCTGGCTTTTGGGTTCTGCTCCCTAGCCTGGTGTTCCCTATCATTCCTGGGATCAGGGTTTAGATATTTCACTTGGCTTCTCTCACTACCTCTTGGTGAAGGGGTCTGGTGTCTATGTTGGATACTTTCACATTATCTTGGAGCTGGTCTCTGCTCTGTAATATGGCATCTCCCATTATCCCTTGGTGCTGGGTTTTGGTCTCTCACTTGGTGTCTCTCATATTCTGTTAAAGTTGGTCTGTTCTCCATAATGTGGTAGCCCCCATCATTCCTGGGCTCAGGGCTCACGTCTCTCACTTGGTTTTTCTCATCATCTCTTAGTGTAGGGATCTGGTTTCTATATTGGAATCTTTCCTATTGTCTTGGAACTGGTATATGCTCTGTAATGTGATATCTTTTATCATTTCTGGATTCAGGGTTCAGTTCCCTAACTTGGGTTCTCTCTCCATCCCTTGGTGTGGAAATCTGGTCTTTATGCTGGGATCTTTCATATTGTGTTGGAAGTGGTTCCTGCTCTCTAACTTGGTATCTCCCACCACTCTTGGGTTCAGGGCTCAGGTCTCTGGCTTGGCTTCTTTCCTCATCCCTTAGTGCTGGGATCTGGTCTCTTTGTTGAAATCTTTCATATTCTCTTGGAATTGGTCTCTGCTCCCTAACTTGGCTTCTCCCATCATACCTGAGTGTTGGTCTCACATCTCTCTCCTGTTGTCTCCCACCATCCCTTGGTCCTGGGGTTTGGTCTTTCCCTTGGTGTCTCTCATCTTCTGTTGGAGTTAGTCTCTGTTCCCTAATTTGGTATCCATCATCATTCCTGTGCTCAGGGCTCAGATTTCTCCCTCAGCTTCTCTTACCATCTTTTATTTTAAAAATTTAAAAAAATTTAAAATTTTATTTTTAATAAACATATAATGTATTTTTATCACCAGGGGTACAGGTCTGTGAATCGCCAGGTTTACACACTTCACAGCACTCACCATAGCACATACTCTCCCCAATGTCCATAACCCCACCCGCCTCTCCCAACCCCCATCCCTCCAGCAACCCTCAGTTTGTTTTTCTCACCATCTTTTGATGCAGGGATCTGGTCTTTATGTTGGAGTCTTTCATACTGCCTTGGAACTTGTCTCTGCTTCCTAGCTTGGCTTTTCCCATCATTCCCGAGTGTTTGTCTCACATCTCTCTCCTGGTGTCTCCCATCATCCTTTTTTGCTGTCTCTCACTTGGTGTCTCTCATCTTCTATTGGAGCTAATCTCTGTTCCCTAACTTGGTGTCTCCCATCGTTTTGGGGTGTTGGGGTCAGGTCTCTTTCTTGGTATCTCCTATCAACACTTGGTGCTACAGTTCGGTCACTATGGTGGATTCTTCCATATTTTCTTAAAGTTGTCCTCTGATCTCTAATATGGTTTCTCCCATCATCCATGCTTTCTGGACCTAGGTCTCTTACTTGTTTGCCATCATTTCTAAGTTCTGAGCTCTGCTTCTTCACTTGGTGTCCCTCATCATTCCTGGCCTCTGGACTCAGGTCTCTCACTTGGTGTTTCGCATCATTCTTTGTTACTGAGGTATGAATCCTCACCTTGTATTTTCCATTTTCCTGTGGTATTGGAGTTTGATCACTAACTCCTACTCTTTCATCCTCTCTTGGAGATGGAGATGGTCTCTGCTCTCTAGTTTGCTCTCTTCCACTATTTTGAATATCTGAGCTCAGCCCTCTCACTGGATGTCTCTCTTCATCCATTGGTGCTGAGGTCTGAGCACTTATCTGTTGTCTCTCATCATCTTTCACTTCTGGTCTTCGTTCTCTAGTTTGTTGTGCTTTACCTCCTTGTGCACTTGGTTCTCTCACTGGGTGTCTTCTCTTATCATTTCTTTGTACTTCAGTCTGACTCCTAACTTCTTGTATCTCATTCCTTCTTGGTGAATGTCTCTGTCCTCCAGGCTGCATCTCACTGTTACTTAATTCTGGACTCTGTTTTTTTACTTGGTGACATTCAGCAGCTTTTGGTGTTGGAGTCTGTTCCCTACCTTGTTGCCTTGTAATACGCTGGAGTTCTGGGCTGTGGTCTCTCACTTGATACCTTCCACCATCCTTTAGTTTTGAAATCTGGTCTCCCAGTTGGTTATTCTCATCAACTTGTGATTCTAGTGTCTACATACCCCTTTGTTGCTTTGATTGATCCTGTGGTTCTGCTCTGTGGTCTTGTGCTTGATATCTCCCACCATTGCTTAGAGCTGGGAGCTGGTTTCTCACTTGTTGGCTTGCAACATTCTGAGATACTTGAGTATTGACTTCTTTCACTTGAAACATCCTAATGGTGTTGGGCTCTGGATACTTAACTGGTGACATTCATCAACTCTTGATTCTAGGATCTGCTCCCTACCAGGTCATCTTGAATAATCTCTGTATACCAGCCTCTGGTCTCTCACTTGAAGACTCCTGTAATCATTTTGTCCTGGGTCCTGGTCTCTCTCATGGCATCTCTGGGAGTCATGGGATTTTAAGCTTGGGTCTTTTAATTGTTGCCCATCATCATTCACTGTTGAGATTTGATTTCTCACTTGGTGTTTCTGAGCCTCCTGGGAATTTTGCCTCTGATCTCTCATTTGATCACTCTCAGTATCTCCTGGTATTGGGTTCTGGTCTCTTGTGTGGTACATGTGAACAACTTGGGATTATTGGTTCCAGTCTGTCATCTGATGCTCTCCCTCATGCCTTGGTATTGGCATCTGGTCTATCTCCCCACATCCTGGTATCTTAAGCTCTGGTTCCTTCCTTGGTATCTCCTATCATCCCTTGATGTTTGGATTTGGTCTCTCACTTGGTGTTTTCTTATATCTTGTGGTTCACGACTCAGGTTTCCCACATGCTGTGATTCTAGGCTTTGGTCTCTCACTCCATGACCCTCATCATCACTGGGTGTTGGGATCTGGTTTCTCACTTCATCTCTCTGACTCTTGAAATTCCCTCCCTAGGAATTTTTCTTTCTGCAATTGACTATCTTCTAACTCTGTAGATTGTTGTTCCTGACTTTCAGTTCTTTTTTCCCTTTCCTCTAATTCAGGACAGAGAATTGATTTTATGCAGGTATAATAGGCCTTTGTCAGTCCAAATATGAGCAAAATGAATTCACTGAAATCAACTGTTTTGTCACCATCTTGATCCAGCTCTTGAAGGATATTTTCTGTTGTTTCAGACTTATTTGTTTTCCATGAGAAAAAATCAAGAAAAGAAATAGTGTATTTGTTATTTTTTTCATATGTCTTTTTTGTTACCTTGAATGTTTCCTAGGAGACATGTAGCAGTTCTCTTTTCTATTTCTTTTTGTTCTTTTTATTAGGTACCTCACTGAATAGTGTATTTTTTCCATTGAATAAATGCATAGTTTTATATTTTTTAAAATTCCAGTGAATGAAACAACTATTCCTAATAAGTATTACTAAGCTACTATATTATGTTGTGAAATAATTTACTAATCACTAACACCTTCTCTCTTTCTCCAACTTCCATTTCATATTTCAAAAATAAAACATGAGTTACTAAAGTAGAATTGTTTCATCTATCCAAGCAAGGGATCAGTCTTCCTTGTTGTGTACTCTTTTTTCTAAGACAATAGAGGAAGTTCACCTATTTCAATCAAAGGCAAATTGTTCTATTTGAATTTTGCTATTTGGTGATGGAGTCTGTGCCATTTACATTCTAAATGACACAATACCTTCTGATAATCCGTCTTTCTCCTGACTTTTCAATATTTTAGTCTTCACTGGTCATCATGTTGCAACAGTTTCTTTGCTAGGTATGATAGTTAAAAATATTTTTGTGCATCATCTTCCTGCATTTCTTTCTCCTTTCTTTCTTCCTTTTCCTTCCTTCCTTCCTTCTTTCCTTTCCTTTTCCTTCCTTCCTCCATTCCTTCCTCTTAGTTTCTTTCTTTCTTTCTTTCTTTCTTTCTTTCTCTTTCTCTCTCTCACTCTCTTTTTCTTTTTTGCCTACTACCCATTATCTTTTCTTATCATTTATCTTCAGGCTGCTTCAAAGAGTTATTATCTACTTCTTCACTCTTCATTTACCTTTTAGGCCATGTATCCCTGGGCGTTCATATTTACCACAATACCAAGTAGCTTCCTTAACGCCAAATACAATGGAAAATTTTTGATCATCATTTTATTTCACTTCTCAGCTTCAATTCACACAGCTAACTAAACCTACTTTCCTTGGAAACATTCTCTTTTCTTGGATTCCATGACCATCCCACTTCCTGGTTTTCCTCCTACATCTCTGGCCTCCTTGTGCATTTTCTATTCTCATTTCTTCTCTTCTGCTTGATTTCTAGTTATTGGAGTTGTTTAGGATTTAATCATGGAAAGTCTTCCCATTCTATGTTGTTGCCTTATCACCCATTCTTGTAGATTTTCACCATAAATCAGAAGATGATAATCCGATTTTTGTCTTTGGACCAGATCTCTCTTCTGAATTATATACCTATATACTCAACTGCTTTGGTGACGTCTTTACTGTGATATATCACAAATAGGAGAAATTCAACTTCTAGCTTCAGAGTTCAATGTCCAGTTCAGAATTCTTGACTTTCCCTCATGTGTACTTCTCATCAAATCCTCCCTTTCTCAGTAAATGGCATCACCATGCTTTCCAGTTTTTAAAGTCAGAAGCTTGGTAGCTCTCTTTGATTCTTTCCTCTTCAAACTTCCAATCCAATTGACCACAAAGCTTTCAGTTTATACCTCCAAAAATGTAATTATCAGCTCATATATTCATTTTCTTTCTTATTGCTTGGATCCAATCTAACTTATCATCATCTTTGCCTATACTGTTGTAGTAGCCTTCTCATAGATCTTTAGTCTTCCTCTTTTGTCCCCTTACAATCTGTTCTCCATTCAGAAGCCAAATGACTTTAAAAACTGTTAATTAGATCTTGTTATACCTCTGCTCAGAATTTTAAATGGGTTTCTGTTATGATCAGGGGAAAAAATTTCAATTCCTTAACAAAGTCTACAAAGTTCTTCATGATTCAGTCCTGGCCACATTCACCACCTTCTTCTCCTCCCATTCTTATCCAGCCACCCTTGCCTTCTTCCAGTTCCTTGAACATATGGAGCTATTTCCTGACTCAGGGACTTTTATACCCTTCTTTCTGGAACTCTCTTCTAACCATTATTTACTCTGCCAACTTCTACACATCCTTCAAATCTTACTTAACTTGTTTTTTTTTTTTTTAAGTCTTAACTTAAATGTCATTTCCTCAAAGAACCTTCTCTGAATCCCCTGTAGAATATGACATTTACCATTGTTTTTAACCAATAGTTTTAAGATTATTTATTGCCTGTAAAATTTAAAGGCAAGAAACATGTCTATTTTGCTCATTAATCTTTCCCAGAGCCTAGAAATACACTGCATATAACTGATGCTGAGTAAATATTGGTTGAATAAGTGAGTGGATAAATGTGTGCCAGAATGGTGCCAGGTGCTAGAAATACAAAGGAAAACATGGCAGTCATGGTTGCTGCCTTTACAGATAAGTAAACAGGCAATTACTACACACTGTGTTCCACAGGGTGAAATGGCAGCCAGTGAGACAAACACCTAAACCCAATCGCTTTGGCTCCAGTTAGGCAACAGTCTATTTCCCCAGAATAGACCGGGGGAAATTAGAAAGCTCTTGCAATAATCCAGGTTGAGATGCTAGTGGCTTGAACCAGTGCAGGGGCAGCAGTTACAGAGAGAAGTGGATAGGTCTGGGAGAGATTTATTTAGAACTCAGAATAAGCAGGTCTTGGTGATTGAATTAGATGTGATAGAATAGGTCAGAGATGGAGCTGTCAAGGCTAGTGTTCTGATTCTTGGATTAGACAAGTAAGTGGTATTTGCTGAGAAATGGAATGTAGAAGGAGAACAGGGTGGAATTCTGCAAAGTTTGAGTTTAGGATGCTCATGAAATATCCATGGGATATTTGATGTGTGTGAAGCTTAGGAGAGAGACCCTGACTGGTGAGGTACTGAAAATTGCAGTGTCCAGAGAATGGTTGAAGTAAAGAGAGTTAGAAGAATTACCAGGGGGAACATACAGAGTGAGAAGAGAGTCTCAGAGAATATGAGCCCTTAAATGACAAGGCAGAGTGAGAGGAATTTGAAATAACCCCAAGAGAAAGTAACTGGAGAGATAGGAGGACAGCAGGAAAGAGTAGTACCACTGGAGCCAAGAAGACAGTCCTAAGTGCCAGAGTACTAGGCAAGGAGGGTGACTGTTCTTCTTACCTCTAGAGAATTTCCAAACTCTTGCTGGAGAAGTTTCTTAAGTTCTGTCTTGGTTAACCTCTGACAGTGTCCATCACTTTTCGCATGCTTGTGGAAGGCATTGGTGATACTGATTATGTTCCTCAGAAGACAGTGAGGCATCTTATTTTGCCAGGAGTACACCTAGGATGTGACAAGGAATACCCAACCTGTTTCATATTCCTGAATTGTTACAATTTCTTCTTTTTTTTTTTTTCATTTCTTGGAAGGCAGACAACAGTGTAAAAATCTGACTTATTTATAATGCCAGATGTCTAGCTGGCCTGTGTAATTTGTGAAATATGGCATTTTTATTTCGTCTTTAATTTCCAATGATAATGCTCTTACTACAATTCCCAAAAAGAAGAGGGCAGAATCTAAACAGACCCCCTTTGCTTTGTAGCCCTGAATGCATCACATAAAAGTCATCTGGAATGAAGATAACAATACCTCTCCTTCCACATCTGAAGTGTCCTCTGTGGATGTGCTGATGGGAGGGTTCCAGACTGTACTAGACCACTTGGCCCAAGAAGTAAAGAGCAGGCCTAGAGAATCATGTCCATCAGATTATCTTTTTCTTTGTACTTGCCGATGCTATGTTACATGTCACATTGTATATGAATTGCTTATTTCATATCTTACTCCCTTAAAGAGTGTTCTGTAAAGGCCAGGACCATGTCTTATCTATTTTTATATTTTTTTTACTGCCTAGAATATAGTAGAAGTTAAAAAAATGTTTGATGGATGGATGCATGAACAAATGGATGATTCCTAATTTTTTTCCAACTTATTTATTTTCAGAAAAACAGTATTCATTATTTTTTCACCACACCCAGTGCTCCATGCAAGCCGTGCCCTCTATAGGATAATTCCTAATTTGAGTGGTATGTTGGATTAAGTCTGTGGTTCCCAAATCTTGCTGTATTTTAGAATCACCAGGGGATCTTTAGAGAAATAGATTTCAGGTCCCACCTCCAGAGATAGTGGTTTAGTAAGTCTGTGGTGGGACCCTGGGCTTTGCATATAAAAATCTCCTGGCTGATTCTGATGCAACTTCGAGAACCACTGGCCACCTGACTTCTGAAGTCCTTTACAGTGAGAGGATGTTGTGATGGCAAAAGTAATAAATTAATTTGTTCAATAGTTAAACTATTTCTTTTGTGGTATATTCTGGGAATGTGAATGAATAAGAAACTGTTCCTTTCCTCAAGGAACTCAAAGCCTGGAGGAGGAGATCTAAAGTTACACAGTACAATAATGGACACCTAGTGGTTGGAGACTCAGGCAGGAACCTTTCTTCAGATGTTTCCTTCCTTCCTTCCTTTCTTTTTTTTTTTTTTTAAAGAATTTATTTATTTATTTGACAGAGACAGATCACAAGTAGGCAGAGAAACAGGCAGAGAGAGAGAAAGAGTGAGAGAGAGAGAGGAGGAAGCAGACTCCCTGCCGAGCAGAGAGCCCGATGCAGGACTTGATCCCAGGACCCTGAGATCATGACCTGAGCCGAAGGCAGAGGCTTAACTCACTGAGCCACCCAGGTGCCCCAGATATTTACTTTCCTTTCTTTTCTTTTCTTTCTTTCTTTTTTTTTTTTAAAGATGTTTCTTTTCTTGAAGACAATAGAGAATTCTGAAAATATTAGCTTTTGGGTGAAATCCACTAGGATTTTGCTTCTGTCATTCACATAAGAACATGTCATGGTTGGGAAAGTCATAGAATTCTCCAGAAAGACAAAATTACACAATCTGCACAATCTAATTGTCTATGTAAGAGTGCTAAGAAAGAGAAACAGGTATAAAAAGAGAAATAGAATTTTTTCTTGAAGGACTTACCTAGGTTGCCAAGAGAAATGGAGGGCTTAGCCTGAGAGCTTGTGGAATACTGGTTTGGGGGATCCTGGTGCTTATAAAGGAGTATTAATTGCACCCTTTAACCAGACATCTTTTGCAGACAGCACCCTGATGTCTAATGCACTGATTCATTGTCAACCAAAACCCATTCCATCTGTTTCTTCTCCAGCGGGCTTTTAATCTCTGTGTTTCCTTGAATGCTGTTCCTATTGCCTTCTTTCTCTGTCCACAGCTTGACCCTTGAGGGACACGTGCACCTTACACCCACTGTAAGGCCCTAGTACCACCAGAGTGTGTGTGCTGATGGAGTGCTGAAGTACTGCCAAGAAAAACCTGGTGAACCAAGAGCGGCCTCATCTCCTGAAAGTAAAATACTTTGATTCTTGATCTGAGCCATTTTGTTCCTGAATAAGGTCTTTCTCACCATTTCTGATAGCACATCTGATTGGGTATATTGGATTAATAATCCAGTTACTTTACATGCTGCTTTCATGTGATGGTGCATACAAATGTGCATCTGTCTTTTTTTTTTTCCAATTTATTTATTTTCAGAAAAACAGTATTCATTATTTTTTCACCACACCCAGTGCTCCATGCAAGCTGTGCCCTCTATAATACCCACCACCTGGTACCCCAACCTCCCACCCCCCCGCCACTTCAAACCCCTCAGACTGTTTTTCAGAGTCCATAGTCTCTCATGGTTCATCTCCCCTTCCAATTTACCCAAAAGCACATACCCTCCCCAATGTCCATAACCTTCCCCCCTTCTCCCAACCGCCCTCCCCCCAGCAACCCACAGTTTGTTTCGTGAGATTAAGAGTCACTTATGGTTTGTCTCCCTCCCTATCCCATCTTGTTTCATGGATTCTTCTCCTACCCACTTAAGCCCCCATGTTGCATCACCACTCCCTCATATCAGGGAGATCATATGATAGTTGTCTTTCTCCGCTTGACTTATTTCGCTAAGCACGATACGCTCTAGTTCCATCCATGTTGTCGCAAATGGCAAGATTTCGTTTCTTTTGATGGCTGCATAGTATTCCATTGTGTATATATACCACATCTTCTTGATCCATTCATCTGTTGATGGACATCTAGGTTCTTTCCATAGTTTGGCTATTGTGGACATTGCTGCTATAAACATTCGGGTGCACGTGCCCCTTTGGATCACTACGTTTGTATCTTTAGGGTAAATTCCCAGTAGTGCAATTGCTGGGTCATAGGGCAGTTCTATTTTCAACATTTTGAGGAATCTCCATGCTGTTTTCCAGAGTGGTTGCACCAGCTTGCATTCCCACCAACAGTGTAGGAGGGTTCCCCTTTCTCCGCATCCTCGCCAGCATCTGTCATTTCCTGACTTGTTGATTTTAGCCATTCTGACTGGTGTGAGGTGATATCTCATTGTGGTTTTGATTTGTATTTCCCTGATGCCGAGTGATATGGAGCACTTTTTCATGTGTCTGTTGGCCATCTGGATGTCTTCTTGGCAGAAACGTCTGTTCATGTCCTCTGCCCATTTCTTGATTGGATTATTTGTTCTTTGGGTGTTGAGTTTGTTAAGTTCTTTATAGATTTTGGACACTAGTCCTTTATCTGATATGTCGTTTGCAAATATCTTCTCCCATTCTGTCAGTTGTCTTTTGGTTTTGTTAACTGTTTCCTTTGCTGTGCAAAAGCTTTTGATTTTGATGAAATCCCAAAAGTTCATTTTTGCCCTTGCTTCCCTTGCCTTTGGCGATGTTCCTAGGAAGATGTTGCTGCGGCTGAGGTCGAAGAGGTTGCTGCCTGTGTTCTCCTCAAGGATTTTGATGGATTCCTTTCTCACATTGAGGTCCTTAATCCATTTTGAATCTATTTTTGTGTGTGGTGTAAGGAAATGGTCCAATTTCATTTTTCTGCACGTGGCTGTCCAATTTTCCCAACACCATTTATTGAAGAGGCTGTCTTTTTTCCATTGGACATTCTTTCCTGCTTTGTCGAAGATTAGTTGACCATAGAGTTGAGGGTCTATTTCTGGGCTCTCTATTCTGTTCCATTGGTCTATGTGTCTGTTTTTGTGCCAGTACCATGCTGTCTTGATGATGACAGCTTTGTAATAAAGCTTGAAGTCTGGAATTGTGATGCCACCAACTTTGGCTTTGTTTTTCAATATCCCTTTGACTATTCGAGGTCTTTTCTGGTTCCATATAAATTTTAAAATTATTTGTTCCATTTCTTTGAAAAAGATGGATGGTACTTTGATAGGAATTGCATTAAATGTGTAGATTGCTTTAGGTAGCATAGACATTTTCACAATATTTATTCTTCCAATCCAGGAGCATGGAACATTTTTCCATTTCTTTGTGTCTTCCTCAATTTCTTTCATGAGTACTTTATAGTTTTCTGAGTATAGATTCTTAGCCTCTTTGGTTAGGTTTATTCCTAGGTATCTTATGGTTTGGGGTGCAATTGTAAATGGGATTGACTCCTTAATTTCTCTTTCTTCTGTCTTGTTGTTGGTGTAGAGAAGTGCAACTGATTTCTGTGCATTGATCTTATATCCTGACACTTTACTGAATTCCTGTATAAGTTCTAGCAGTTTTGGAGTGGAGTCTTTTGGGTTTTCCACATAGAGTATCATATCATCTGTGAAGAGTGATAATTTGACTTCTTCTTTGCCGATTTGGATGCCTTTAATTTCCTTTTGTTGTCTGATTGCTGAGGCTAGGACTTCTAGTACTATGTTGAATAGCAGTGGTGATAATGGACATCCCTGCCATGTTCCTGACCTTAGTGGAAAAGCTTTCAGTTTTTCTCCATTGAGAATGATATTTGCAGTGGGTTTTTCATAGATGGCTTTGATGATATTGAGGTATGTGCCCTCTATCCCTACACTTTGAAGGGTTTTGATCAGGAAGGGATGCTGTACTTTGTCAAATGCTTTTTCAGCATCTATTGAGAGTATCATATGGTTCTTGTTCTTTCTTTTATTGATGTGTTGTATCACATTGACTGATTTGCGGATGTTGAACCAACCTTGCAGCCCTGGAATAAATCCCACTTGGTCGTGGTGAATAATCCTTTTAATGTACTGTTGAATCCTATTGGCTAGTATTTTGGTGAGAATTTTTGCATCTGTGTTCATCAAGGATATTGGTCTATAGCTCTCTTTTTTGATGGGATCCTTGTCTGGTTTTGGGATCAAGGTGATGCTGGCCTCATAAAATGAGTTTGGGAGTTTTCCTTCCATTTCTATTTTTTGGAACAGTTTCAGGAGAATAGGAATTAGTTCCTCTTTAAATGTTTGGTAGAATTCCCCCGGGAAGCCATCTGGCCCTGGGCTTTTGTTTGTTTGGAGATTTTTAATGACTGTTTCAATCTCCTTACTGGTTATGGGTCTGTTCAGGCTTTCTATTTCTTCCTGGTTAAATTTTGGTAGTTTATATGTTTCTAGGAATGCATCCATTTCTTCCAGATTGTCAAATTTGTTGCCGTAGAGTTGCTCATAGTATGTTCTTATAATATTTTGTATTTCTTTGGTGTTAGTTGTGATCTCTCCTCTTTCATTCATGATTTTATTTATTTGGGTCCTTTCTCTTTTCTTTTTGATAAGTCTGGCCAAGGGTTTATCAATTTTATTAATTCTTTCAAAGAACCAGCTCCTAGTTTGGTTGATTTGTTCTATTGTTTTTTTGGTTTCTATTTCATTGATTTCTGCTCTGATCTTTATGATTTCTTTTCTCCTGCTGGGCTTAAGGTTTCTTTCTTGTTCTTTCTCCAGCTCCTTTAGGTGTAGGGTTAGGTTGTGTACCTGAGACCTTTCTTGTTTCTTGAGAAAAGCTTGTACCGCTATATATTTTCCTCTCAGGACTGCCTTTGTTGTGTCCCACAGATTTTGAACCGTTGTATTTTCATTATCATTTGTTTCCATGATTTTTTTCAATTCTTCTTTAATTTCCCGGTTGACCCATTCATTCTTTAGAAGGATGCTGTTTAGTCTCCATGTATTTGTGTTCTTTCCAAACTTCCTCTTGTGGTTGAGTTCTAGCTTCAGAGCATTGTGGTCTGAAAATATGCAGGGAATGATCCCAATCTTTTGATACTGGTTGAGTCCTGATTTAGGACCGAGGATGTGATCTATTCTGGAGAATGTTCCATGTGCACTAGAGAAGAATGTGTATTCGGTTGCTTTGGGATGAAATGTTCTGAATATATCTGTGATGTCCATCTCATCCAGTGTATCATTTAAGGCCTTTATTTCCCTGTTGATCTTTTGCTTGGATGATCTGTCCATTTCAGTGAGGGGAGTGTTAAAGTCCCCTACTATTATTGTATTATTGTTGATGTGTTTCTTTGATTTTGTTATTAATTGGTTTATATAGTTGGCTGCTCCCACGTTGGGGGCATAGATATTTAAAATTGTTAGATCTTCTTGTTGGACAGACCCTTTGAGTATGATATAGTGTCCTTCCTCATCTCTTATTATAGTCTTTGGCTTAAAATCTAATTGATCTGATATAAGGATTGCCACTCCTGCTTTTTTCTGATGTCCATTAGCATGGTAAATTCTTTTCCACCCCCTCACTTTAAGTCTGGAGGTGTCTTCGGGTTTAAAATGAGTTTCTTGGAGGCAACATATAGATGGGTTTTGTTTTTTTATCCATTCTGATACCCTGTGTCTTTTGATTGGGGCATTTAGCCCATTAACATTCAGGGTAACTATTGAGAGATATGATTTTAGTGCCATTGTATTGCCTGTAAGGTGACTGTTACTGTATATTGTCTCTGTTCCTTTCTGATCTACCACTTGTAGGCTCTCTCTTTGCTTAGAGGATCCCTTTCAGTATTTCCTGTAGAGCTGGTTTGGTGTTTGCAAATTCTTTCAGTTTTTGTTTGTCCTGGAAGCTTTTAATCTCTCCTTCTATTGTCAATGATAGCCTAGCTGGATATAGTATTCTTGGCTGCATGTTTTTCTCGTTTAGTGCTCTGAAAATGTCATGCCAGCTCTTTCTGGCCTGCCAGGTCTCTGTGGATAAGTCAGCTGCCAATCTAATACTTTTACCATTGTATGTTACAGACTTCTTTTCCCGGGCTGCTTTCAGGATTTTCTCTTTGTCACTAAGGCTTGTAAATTTTACTATTAGGTGACGGGGTGTGGGCCTATTCTTATTGATTTTGAGGGGCGTTCTCTGAACCTCCTGAATTTTGATACTCGTTCCCTTTGCTATATTGGGGAAATTCTCCCCAATAATTCTCTCCAGTATACCTTCTGCTCCCCTCTCTCTTTCTTCTTCTTCTGGAATCCCAATTATTCTAATGTTGTTTCGTCTTATGGTGTCACTTATCTCTCGAATTCTCCCCTCATGGTCCAGTAGCTGTTTGTCCCTCTTTTGCTCAGCTTCTTTATTCTCTGTCATTTGGTCTTCTATATCGCTAATTCTTTCTTCTGCCTCATTTATCCTAGCAGTGAGAGCCTCCATTTTTGATTGAACTTCATTAATAGCTTTTTTTATTTCAACTTGGTTGGATTTTAGTTCTTTTATTTCTCCAGAAAGGGCTTTTATATCTCTGGAGAGGGTTTCTCTAATATCTTCCATGCCTTTTTCAAGCCCGGCTAGAACCTTGAGAACTGTCATTTTGAACTCTAGATCTGACATATTACCAATGTCTGTATTGATTAGGTCCCTAGCCTTTGGTGCTGCCTCTTGTTCTTTTTTTTGTTGTGAATTTTTCCGCCTTGTCATTTTGTCCAGCTAAGAGTATATGAAGGAGCAAGTAAAATACTAAAAGGGTGGCAACAATCCCAGGAAAATATGCTTTAACCAAATCAGAAGAGATCCCATATCGTGAGGGGGGATTTCTCCCCCGTCACGATTGGGTGAGGGATCTCCTCTGATTGGGATCTCCTTTGATTGGGATCTCCCAATCTCTTCTGATTGGGATCTCCCAATCTCTTCTGATTGGGATCTCTTCTGATTTGGGGATAAAAAGAGGTTCAAAAAGAAAGAAAGAAAAAAAAGAAAAAAAGAATTAAAAAAAGAGATTGAATTAAAAATTCAATCAAGAATTTAAAAAAGAATTAAGAAAAAAAAGATTGAAGAGATTAGGATCTCTTCTGATTTGGGGATAAAAAAAGGTTCAAAAAGAAAGAAAGAAAAAAAAGAAAAAAAAAGAATTAAAAAAAAAGAAAATGAATAAACAAAAGTATAAAAAAGAAATATATATATATTAGATAATCTAGTTAAAAAACGTTAAAAGAGAAAAGGGTAAAAGTTATAAAAAATTTTAGCAGAAGAAGAGAAAAAAAATGAAAAAGAAAAAAATTAAATTAACTGCAAGACTGAAAAGTCACAGGCAGAAAGCCATGAGTTCCGTGGTTTGTTTTCTCCTCCTCTGGGATTCTGCTGCTCTCTCCTTGGTATTGAAACTGCACTCCTTGGTAGGTGAACTTGGTCTTGCCTGGATTTCTTGTTGATCTTCTGGGGGAGGGGCCTGGTGTAGTGATTCTCAAGTGTCTTTGCCCCAGGCGGAATTACACCGCCCTTACCAGGGGCCGGGCTGAGTGATCTGCTCAGCTTTGCTTTCAGGAGCTTTTGTTCCCTGAGCGCTTTCCGTAGAGTTCCGGAGGACGGGAATACAAATGGCGGCCTCCTGGTCTCCGGCCCGGAGGAGCCGAGAGCCCGGGGCCCCGCTCCCCTGTTCGCCCTCAGCGAACAGCTCCCAGTAACTCGCGTCTGCCCAACCTCCGGCCGCGCTCCGAGCTCACCGAGCTTGCGGCCGGTTCAAGGCAACTCCGAGCTGCGAGCTCACTGTCGGCTCTGTCTCTGCAGCCGGCTTTCCCGTTCCAATATCCGCAAGCTCTGCGACACTCGGACACCCCCGATCCTTCTGTGACCCCGCAGGACCTGAGGTCACGCCGACCCTGTGTGGGCTTCGCCCCGGTTTAGCCTCTGGAGCGATGTCCCTCAGCGGAACAGACTTTTAAAAGTCCTGATTTTGTGCTCCGTTGCTCCGCCGCTTGCCGGGAGCCGGCCCCTCCCCCCGGGGTCTATCTTCCCGTCGCTTTGGATTCACTTCTCCGCCAGTCCTACCTTTCAGAAAGTGGTTGTTTTCTGTTTCTAGAATTGCTGTTCTTCTCCTCGATCTGCCGATGGATTTGCAGGTGTTTGCAATCTTTAGATAAGCTCTCTAGCTGATCTCCTGCTAGCTGAGGTAGTCTCAGCCTGCTATTTCTCCGCCATCTTGACCCAAATGTGCATCTGTCTTAACTGCCATCTGGTCTGTTCCCCATGCTGGTTATTCTGCCCCTCATGACCCTTCTCCCTCTGTCTATGTGCTGAGCAAGCATAAGATGCTAGCATTGTGGGAGAGATAATGCTTCTCTAGCTGCAAAATCATGGACCCAGGAGAGGATCTGTGGGCTGCCGAGTTGGTGGTCTATTGAAATTTCACTTTTTGTAGAATTTTGCCAACCGAGGACCCTTTCTGTTTGGTTCTCTATTCACTTTCACTATTGTAAGCCTAGAAAGAAGTTTTTTTTTTTAATATTTTATTTATTTATTTGAGATAGAGAGAGGGAGTGAGCATGAGCCGGGTGGTAGGCAGAGGGAGAAACAAGCTCCCTGTTGAGCAGGGAACCTGATGCGGGCTCAATCCCGGGACCCTGGGATCATGACCTGAGCCAAAGGCAGACACTTAAACAAATGAGCCACCTGGGCGCCCCAGAAGTGGTTTTTTAAAAAAATTTCATTATTATTAAAAAAAATTTTCTTTCTTTCTCTTTTTCTTTCTTTCTTTCTATCAGAGAGAGAAAAGGGAGGAGCAGAGGAAGAGGGAGAATCTCAAGCAGTCTCCACTGAGACTCTACATGGGTCTGCCCTACATGGGTCTCAAGTTCACAACCCTGAGATCATGACATAAAGACTATCTTCCAATTTCACCAGCTCATATATTGTTCCTTAGTTTCAAAGGAATTATGTACAGGTGGCTACACTCTCACAGAACCTTTTATGACGATAAAAATAATTTCTAATTGTCTTCATTGCAGATATTTGTAGTCTTCTCTTAAAGATAGCTAGTCCTAGGGGCGCCTGGGTGGCTCAGTGGGTTAAAGCCTCTGCCTTCGGCTCATGATCCTGGGGTCCTGGGATCGAGCCCCAGATCGGGCTCTCTCTTCGACAGGGAGCCTGCTTCCTCCTCCTTCTCTCTCTGCCTGCTTCTCTGCCTACTTGTGATCTCTATCTGTCAAATAAAATAAATAAAACCTTAAAAAAAAAAGATAGCTAGTCCTATAATCTTGTTAATGACTATAAGGTAAACTGTATTAGAGAAACCTATAATAACCTTGTGGAAATGACAAACTGATAAGAACTATGAAATCAATTAAAGTGAATACAGGTAAATTTATTTTCTGGGGAGTATGATAGTTCCTTTTCTGCTAGTTGCACTGACTTTGAGAATGGCTCCATGAGCCCCGTCATCTCCGTGTCATAGAAAGAAACACTGAGGGCGCCTGGGTGGCTCAGTGGATTAAGCCACTGCCTTCGGCTCAGGTCATGATCTCAGGGTCTTGGGATTGAGTCCGGCATGGGGTTCTCTGCTCAGCAGGGAGCCTGCTCACCTCACCCCCCGTCTGCCTCTTTGCCTACTTGTGATCTCTCTCTGTCAAATAAATAAATAAATAAAATCTTAAAAAAAAATAAAAAAAGAAAGAAACACTGAGGCCATGAGAGGTGGTTGTTTTCCCAAAGAAACAGTGAACCACAGACTTGGGTCCCAAATCTTTTTACATCTATTTTGGTTCATTTGTTTGTAGGGCTCTACTCTGATTTCTAAGATTGTGTGTGATAAAGACATTTGGAGTTTTTTTTTTCCCAAAGTCTGTAACAAAAACACAGAATGTCAATTCTACCCAGTTTCTCTCCTGAACATCTGCATGGCTGTGGGCAATTAATTTCAGGAAATGCCCTAAGTATATTATTTGTTAAACAAAAGAAAATAAAAATAGCTTTTGAAAAGAGGTATTCTAGGTATGTGACTCAATAATATTCCACTGGTTTTGAATTTGTGTGTGAAACTTTCGTGCCCATATTCAGAGGGTTTCCAACACTGGCTGAAGTGTTTTCCTCACTACAGGAGGAAGAAGAGGGAGGCGTGACCCGCTGTGACCCAAGAGAAGCCAGAGCCCTGTGTGCCTTGGAGGCAGGGGCCTGATGAACGGGCTCCCTGTAGCCAGTAGTGCCATTGTTGGGGTGATTCATTAACAGTAATACAAATAATTATAATTATTACTTTGAAAAACTTTTCTTTTGAGAGGAATTGTCTTTGTGTAAATGTCTTCCCACCCTCTTGGTTAAACCAGTCTTTGGCAGCCAAACCAGCTGCTTCAGGATTTTGTGTGTGATCACAAGGGGCTGATGCATAAGGTGTGCTGAACTTCTCTTCTGAGTTTGCCCTATCTATTTCCTGGGGTCACTCGCTCACTTTTTTTTTTTTTAAGATTTTATTTATTTATTTGACAGAGAGAGATCACAAGTAAGCAGAGAGGCAGGCAGAGAGAGGAGGAAGCAGGCTTCCCGCGGAGCAGAGAGCCGGATGCGGGGCTCGATCCCAGGACCCTGGGATCATGACCTGAGCCGAAGGCAGAGGCTGTAACCCACTGGGCCACCCAGGCGCCCCAACTCGCTCATTTTTTGATGATCTCTTTTCTGACTTCCTTCGTCTTCCCTTCAACTCAGCATTTCAATCTGTTTCTTGTTATCCTTTTCTTTCTGTGTACTTTCTTGCCTTCTGTGTCTTCCAGCCTGCCTCCCACATTGCTACCCCATTTGTTCCAGAATATCTGAAATCTCTGTTTTGGTCTTCTCTTTAATCCTCTTGGTCAAAAAATTATTCTTTCCAATCAGGGAAGATAAAAGTAGAGCACCCTGAAAACTGATATGCCGTGTTCCTGCTATCAGAAGGGGAAGTGACATTTACTGAGCATCTGCTCTCTTGCTGGAGTAGATGGAGAGCCTGCCATAGTCACATAGCAAAGAGGGTGGACTTCATTCTTGGTCTGTTTTGTGCCAGGGCCAGTGCTTTTCCCACTATACCACCCATACTGCCTTCATGGAGAGGGCAGTTTCTGACCCAGAGTCTATGGCCAACCGGTGTTAGAATAACTTTTGCTGTGACAGCCTTCTGGTGGTGTGGTCTTGGCCCCTCAGCTTCAAGGGAAGAACTCCTAGGAGTGTCCAAAGTCATGGTTCAGATGACAGGAGGCTACTAGGTCATTTCAAGGCATTGAGTCCTCTGTGAGAGGTTAGTTACTGGAGAAGTCATTGCTGGGGGTGGCTAACCCCATGCCCTTTCCTGCTGTGAAATTCCTGCATGGTCTGCCTGCTGTGCAACCTCAGACAACTTATGAAATCTCTCTGAGCCACAGCAGCCAGGTCAGGTGGTCATCGTGTCTTGGGTGCGTCACTAGGATATTGTAAGGCTCAAGGAAATGGCTGTATTGTGGTATGTTTGAAATTCGTCTGGGTGAAAAACTCTTTACAAATCCCAGTTATTATTCTTATTATGGGGTTCAGCATGATTAAACATGAAGCATTTGTTCCATCTGAATAAGGTGCCTTAAATACACTTGGGCCCGTAATTATAGAAATTTAAGACTTCCCCCAACAATGTTCACAATGAGGAACTGATGTAGCTGAATGAACTGAGGCATGAGGTTGATTCCAAGCTCCCTAATATGTACTTGCTTAGACCAGCCAAGATCTTCTTGACAAGAAAATGGAAAAGAAACAGAAAATTCTTGTCCTTTGCATCTTCTCGGAAGAAAATAATAAACTCAGCAACCAAAAAATAACTTCTCTTATGTATCAGGACTTATTTCTGAAACTATTCTTGTTAAGGATTTTAAATAATACCCAAACTGGTAGGGGGTGCTGTTTCTTTTTTTTTTTTTCCCTTGTGATTCAAACATACTGATATAATTATATATCTCAAAGTTCTTTTTATTTACACACAAATTATGTATAAATTCTTGATTCTTTTTTAAAAAATTTTATTTATTTGAGAGAGAGAGAGAGAGGCTGAGCATGGGTAGGGGCATAGGGAGGGGGAGAAGCAGACTTCCCACTGAGCAGGGAGCCGCGCATGGGGCTTGATCCCAGGACCTTGAGGTCATGACCTGAACTGAAGGCAGACACTTAACTGACTGAGCTACCCAAATGCCCCTAAATTCTTGAATCTTGAAAAAATTTAAACATTACAGATAAAAACCCAAGACTTCTTTGATGAGTTCCATGACTCCTGGTCCCTTTTATCTGTTCTCAGATGTCACAACCATTTATCAGGTTCCTGTTTTGCTTTCATATCTTTTCTTTGCCTTTTTATTCTTATAGATAGAGAAAACCAAGAAGATGTGTGTATACCAGTCTCCACATATTTCCCCCATGGTTTAGTTTTGTCTTCTTCTGCTTGGTCTGATTCCGCCCCTCTCCACCCCATTCCCAAGCCTGGCAGAGAGGTTTGTATATTGGCAGGGAATGGTGAAGAATAGTTGTCTAAAATCTTGGTGTTTGAGAGAAACAACTGTATAACATTTTATTCCAGTAGAGTTAGTAACATGGCCAGGAAGTGTTCCAGATTCTGTGTTTCAAAACCACCCCACCTCACCCAGGGGAAACCAGAACATTTTCTTATGGTTTTTGACAATACCTTGAACTTTAGCTTGACACGAAGGTATTAGCATTTATTCATACTCTCTTCAAAGAATTGAAACATTGCTAATGAAAGTCTTTCTGTTGTCTCTTCATCTGCCTCATGACTCTTGGATGTTCTCATTATGCTCTGCTTTCTCAGAAACAGACATGAAGGAAGACTCTTTTCCTTCATTTTCATGGAGACCCCTTCAGGGGTAGTTGTATCTAGTCAGCCAACCTCAGCATTGACTCTGAAACCCTCCTGGTTTCTCATTCAGTGGTTTATAAAGGGCAGGAAAACATGTTTGTGATGCTTTCTGGAGGTTTCTGGAACAGGTTTAAAGTTCTTTTGACTCTAATTGCTCCTTCAGACAACAGGTGCCCCCAGACACCTATGGAAAGATTCTATCTTTGTATTAAGTCTTTCTAATTTCTTCCTAATTTTTTTCCTCTTTCCTCAAAATCGTGCCTGGGTGAGGCCCATATTGTGTCCTGTGGAAAGGACATTGCTGGGGTTGTTACTCTGCCTGAGTGCTTCCTGAAAATCTCCCCAGAAATTTTTATCACAGACCCCTCTTCACCATTCAGACTTCACTCATGTTTGTCCACAATTTGAATCAGGTTGACTTCATACTCTGGGCTCTCTCACACCATGCCTTTTCCGTGTGCTTCCCTGCTACCAAGCCTTTGTTCAAGGTGTTCTTTTGGCTTGAGAGGAAACAACCAAAGTCCCTGCTAGCTGAATCTATCTTCTCCTAGGTACTTCCTGGGGATTTGATTGAGTCTGCACTGTTTCTGGACTCATTTTCTTCCACTGTGCCATCATTGTTCCCTCTTCCGCTATACTATCCTTATTCCTTGAACATGCTGGGTCACCTGTCTCAGGGCCTTAGCACATGCTGTTCCCTCTGCTGGACTGCCTTTACCCTAGTAACTGTTGTTGCATGGATCCATTCCTCATCTCCTATGGCTCTCTGCCCAAATATCAGCTGCTCTCTCTGTCTTAAAGGGCAACACTTCTGCTTCCTCTGCCTCCCCCAACCCATACCATCACTCTGCTTTTTACTCTCCCTAACATTGATCCCATATGACATATTATACCATTGCTTCTTTATTTTCTATTTTTTTGCACTAGAATGTAGGCTCTATGAGGGCAGGGACTTGGTCCATTTTGTTCACTGTTGTATTTTTAATACCTGGAAAGTGTCTACCAGGTGGTAGGTATGCAGCAAATATTTGTTGAGTGAATAAACCAGTGACTCTAACTACCATAATCTTGATCTTTTTAATGGTTTCTATACTGATTGCCTGTGCCATGCCTACTATGCCTGTACTGAGGCACTTGTCAGAGCTAAATGATGAGGCTTTATTTAGGCCTTCATCACTTAACCACATGTTCTCCAATTGTTTCATGAGTATATCTTATTTACTCAATTATATTGTAAGCGATTTGGGCATAGAGACCAAATTTTATTATTTTTATTTTTTTAAGGACTTAACACTTCAAATGGTGTTGGATTCCACTAGTAATTATTTGTTTGTTTATCTATACCTATGAAAGGACAAGAGGTTGCTAATCGTGGAGCCCAGTGTGTTCAACAACTGCTATTGATGGCTATTCAGTGATGTCCTGGTGGGGTTAAACTGACCCTAAGAACATAGTGCATTTGGTGCATTTGAGTCCCTTATGTGAAATTCATGGTTCTCCTTGCAGGGGTGTGACATCTCTAACTGATGTTTCAATTTCCTTGGATCTTTGTTCTTCCATTCCAATCCAGATTCTGATCAGTATATTCCTGTCAAAGGGTGACTGTAAAACTGATAATATATTTTGCTGTATATAAACCAACATATGTTATTTACTATTTATAATATTTGAGAGATGCCCCATTCTTCCCTTATTTTATTTTATTTTTAAAGATTTTATTTATTTATTTGACAGAGAGAGATCACAAGTAGGCAGAGAGGCAGGCAGAGAGAGAGAGGGAAGCAGGCTCCCCACTGAGCAGAGAGCCCGACGCGGGACTCGATCCCAGGACCCTGAGATCATGACCTGAGCCGAAGGCAGCGGCTTAACCCACTGAGCCACCCAGGTGCCCCTTCCCTTATTTTAAATGAATTTATTTATTGATAGCCTCTTCAGATTTGAAAGTCACTTAACAATAAAATACCCAACTTTTGTAGCAACGTGGACAGGACTGGAAGAGATTATGCTGAGTGAAATAAGTCAAGCAGACAGACACAATTATCATATGGTTTCACTTATTTGTGGAGCATAACAAATAGCATGGAGGACAAGGGGAGATGGAGAGGAGAAGGGAGTTGAGGGAAATTGGGAGGGGAGGGGAACCATGAGAGACTATGGGCTCTGAAAAATAATCTGAGGGTTTTGAAGGGGTGGGGGTGGGAGGTTTGGGGAACCAGGTGGTGGGTATTGGAAAGGGCACGAATTGCATGGAGCACTGGGTGTGGTGCAAAAAGAATGAATACTGTTATGCTGAAAAGAAATAAAAAATTAAAAAAAATACATAGACAATGAACTAGTAATGCTTTTTTTTTTAAGATTTTATTTATTTATTTGACAGACAGAGATCACAATTAGGCAGAGAGGCAGGAGGTCGGGGCGGGGAGGGGGGTGGGAAGCAGGCTCCCCGCCGAGCAGAGAGCCCAATGTGGCCCGATCCCAGGACCCTGAGGTCATGACCTGAGCCGAAGGCAAAGGATTTAACCCACTGAGCCACCCAGGCGCCCCTAATAATGCTTTTGAGGAGTAGAAAAATAGAACTAGGAAAAAGGTGACTTCAAACACACCGTGTAAATAGGGCCAGCATGACTGTTGTACTTCAAGCCTTCTGGCAGCTGTTCCTAAGAGAAAGCACCATCGGTTACAGGGCCCTCATGACTGAAAGCAGAAGAACTGTCATTCTTTTTATGAGGAAAGAAAGCATTTATTAGAATTGAATTCTAGATTTTTAGTTATTTGACACAAAGAGAGAGATCACAAGTAGGCAGAGAGGCAGGCAGAGAGAGAGGGGGAAGCAGGCTCCCTGCTGAGCAGAGAGCCCAATGTGGGACTTGATCCCAGGACCCTGAGATCATGACCTGAGCTGAAGTCAGAGGCTTAACCCCCTGAGCTACCCAGGCGCCCCTAGAATTGAATTCTAAAAGGAATATCTCAGGCAGGACTTAATAAAAATAGGCACCTAACGATGGAATGGATAAAACTTTCAATGATATTTTCACAGCCAGTGCAGTGATGAGTTTCACATCTATTTCTTATTTTTATAAAAATATTTTATTTATTTATTTGTTGAGAGAGAGAGAGAGAGAGAGAGAAAGTGCACAAGTAGGGGGAGCAGGAGGCAGAGGGAGAAGCAGGCTCCCTGCTCAGCATGGGACTTGATCCCAGGACCCTGGGATCATAACTTGAGCCAAAGGCAGATACTTAACTGACTGAGCCACCCAGACATCCCTATTTCTTGTAGTTTTGACGAGAACTGAGGATGTGAATGGAGAGTTGCTATTCAATGGGTATAAAAAATTGGGTATGTAACTCTATAACAACTCAGTGATGAAGGCAGTTTTGAAGCATAGATCATTGGGTCCCTTTGAAAGGACTTCCAGTGATTTAGCTCAGGCCAGGTATAGAATTTCAGCTATTGGAGGAGTGGGAATTTAAGCTTGGTATACAGTCATCCATAAATACCACTCCCTCAGCAGGACTGTTTGGGCATCCTCCCTGATGAGCCCGGCATGCTGGTACTCCCTTGGCACTGTGGTGGAGGATAGGTGTTCATACTCTACAAACCCGAGAAGCAGGTGTCAGGCAGGGTGACATTAGGAAAATCAAGGTAGTCTTCTGACCTGGATAAAAGACCATGCATCTCTGCATAGACAGGAGCCACAGGGACAGCCTTTTTCTTAATGAATAGACTCCTTAGTGTAATTGGTGTCAGAAGTACTGGAAAAAGGCCTGCACTTTTGTGTGGATCAGTCGGGCATGTAGCACAATAACATTTAATGCCAAGGTGATTTTGATTGGCTGTGGGAAACCTATCCTGTCCACCCCGTTTGAAGGCTTGGATTACCTGTTGCTATTCAGCGGAGGGTACCTGTAGTTGATCTGTCAAAAAGTCCCAGCAATAACCAAAATAGCTAAACTATGGAAAGAGCTCAGATGTCCATGATAGGTGAATGGATAAGAAGATATGGAATATATTCAGCCATCAAAAAGAATGAGATCTGGGACGCCTGGGTGGCGCAGTTGGTTGGACGACTGCCTCCGGCTCACGGCGTGATCCTGGAGTCCTGGGATCGAGTCCCACATCGGGCTCCCAGCTCCATGGGGAGTCTGCTTCGCTCTCTGACCTTCTCCTCGCTCATTCTCTCTCTCACTGTCTCTCTCTCTCAAATAAATAAAATAAAATCTTTAAAAAAAAAAAGAATGAGATCTTACCATTTGCAGTGATGTGGTTAAAACTAGAGGGTGTTAATGCCAAGTGAAATAAGTCCATCAGAGAAAGACAAATAGCATATGTTCATGCATATGTGGAATTTAAGAAACAAAACAGATGAGCATAGGGGAAGGGAAGGAAAAATAAAATAAGATAAAAACAGAGAGGAAGGCAAACCATAGAGACTCTTTTTTTTTTTTTTTTAGTTTAATTTTATTTTTTCAGTGCTCCAAGATTTATTGTTTATGCACCACACCCAGTGCTCCATGAAATACATGCCCTCCTTAAGAGACTCTTAACTATAGGGACCAAACTGAGGGTTGCTGGAGGGGAGGTGGGTGAAGGGGTGGGTAATTGGATGATGGGCGTTAAGGAGGGTGCTTGATGGACTGAGCACTGAGTGTTGTATGCAACTGATGAAACACTAAATTCTACCTCTGAAATTAATAATACGCTGTATGTTAACTAAATTGAATTTACTTTTATTTATTTATTTGTATTTAAAATATTTTGCTTATTTATTTTTCAGAGAAAGAGAGAGAGGGAGAGAGAGAGAGAGAGAGAGAGAGAGAGATCTTGCATGAGCAGGGGGAGCAACAGGCAGAGGGAGAGGGAGAAGCAGGCTCCCTGCTGAGCAAAGAGCCTGATGTGGGACTCCATCCTAGGACACTGGGATCATGACCGAAGGGAGATGCTTGACTGAATGAGCCACCCAGGCATACCACTAAATTGAATTTAAATGAAAAAAATCCCCAGCTGCACCTAGGTGCAGTCACTGACTCAGCATGACATCTCCTGGGGCGGGGCAGGTTGCGGGGAGGCCTCGGGGAATGCTGTGCTGGAAGGAAAAAGTGGCATTTGTGCAGCTGTTTCCTCTGGACTACTCTGTCTTTTTGTGTGTTTAGATTTATGGACCCAGAGCCTGCATGTTCTCCCTGGGATGTAACCATGAAGTAAGAGAAGATATTTTCCTGTGCCCAGGGCCAATGTTTTAGAGATCTGAAAGGAACTTAGGGTAGGAACTCAGGAGGCCAGTCGACCAGCTCTGGCAGCTGACATAGGGTCATTGGCCTGCATGTACTCCACTTGTGCCACAGGGACCCTATCCCTGCTTCACAGCGGACAGATAGAGCAGTGGTCCAGGTGCCATATGATGCAACTTTCAAATACACAGTACGGTGTTAGTAACTATAGTCACTATGCTGATTGTACATTGCTGTATCCCTTAAATGTGCTTCTTTATGTGAATATAGCACAAATTACTGTTTTATTCTCAGGTTGTAAACTTTTGGGTTAACTTTTCTTTGGGGCTGTTACAAGCAGTGCTGCTATGAATATTTTGGAACATGTCTCTTGGTGCATTTTTGTTGGGTTACATACCTGGGTAGAATTACCTGGTCATAGGATTGCATATATTCAGCAATAGTAGATATTACCTTACTGTTCTCTACAATGACTATTGTAACAATTTATGCTCCTGCTACCAGGTTGAGAGTTCTAGTTGCCCTACCTCTTTCCATACACTTGATATTATCACTTTTTAATTTCAGACATTTGGTAGATATGAGTGGTTCTCAGTGTGGTTTAACTGGCACTTACCTGATTTCCAATAATGCTGAATACCTTTCCATTGGCTTTTTTGATATCCTCTTTTCTGAAGAGCCTGTTCACGTCTTTTACATTTTTTTAGAAGTTAGGTTATCTTTTACTCATTGACTTAGGCATTCTTTGTATATTCTGATACTAGCTCTGTTTTTTTTTAATTGTTGTTTGTGTGTGTGTGTGCATATATGTGTGTGTGTTTTAAATTCTTCACAATAGTCCTGTGAGTTATTATAATGACACTTTACATAGGCAGATACCGAGGTCAGAGAGGTAAAGTCAGTTACTGGTGGACATGTGAGGTATTAGAATGTAGGAATTATTCCTTCTCTCCGGTGACTTATAATCTATTTAGTTGGGGAAATAACACTCAGAAAACACTTAGTGAGTAATACTAGCAAGTAAGTATTATAGTATTAATCTGTTATAGGCTATGAATAAGCTTCTAGAAAGGTAAGATTTAGTCTAGGACTTTAAGAACAGATATAATTGCGGAAATACAAGAAATGAAAACACATTTCAGCGAAGGCGAACCACAGGAGCAGAGGCAAGCATTGAGATGGAAAAAAATAATGTGACTAATGCCTTGCCTTTGAATAGTTCTTTGCAGGATTTTACAGTTGTCTTATGTAGGACTACAGCATCCTTCATGAGGGTAGGGACCATTCCTGTTCCACTGACCAGGGCATGTCTAGTGTCCATATAGTGCCTGGCACATAGCAAGTGTTTAATAAATACACTTAAATGACATGAAAGAATGCATTCAATCCCAGAACCTTTCAACTTAGTAGAATAAGATTTAAATGATCAAGGGGAGGATTTAAATGAGATGACTAACCTGATCTCCTCACAGGATTTCTAAAGATATTAGTGGTAAATTGTAATTGGAGGGAAAGATTATATAGAGTTTGATCAGTTTAGACTTAATACAGCATAGAGGAAAGTGTAAGGCATCACTGAGAGGTCTTGAACTGAGGGAGATGAAATGAAAGCAATGTTTTACAAAATTCCTGAGTGATTAAATGAAGGATGGACTGGAAGCAGGGGGCCCAGCTAAGAGGCCATTGCAATGATATCAGGATTTATTTATGTATTCAACAAACACCTATTGAAATAATAATACACATTTAGTGCTAAGTTCCATGCTAAAGAAGGATAGCAAGATGTGTAAGTTGTGAAACTTACTGTCAAGGAGCTAATGGTCTGGGAGTAGAGGTAAGACAAGCACACAAACAACTGCACCTCATGGGAGGAAGTTTGAAAAAGACACAAATCCAGACTGTGGAGTCAGGGTAGGACAACAACTGTTTTTTGGGGACATCAGGAAAGGTTCAAGTGGTCTTCTATAGCAGCACTTCTACCTGCCTCTGACTTCCTGCTTCCTTGTCCCTCTCTGTCATGTTCCTTGCTCTGTTATCTGGAATTATCTTGTTATTTATGGTTGTACATGTCTGCTGTTTGTCTCTTCCTCCCTCATTAGAATACAAGCTCCAAGATAGAGAGTACCTGTTTGTCTTGTCACTTCTGTATTTCTAATTCTTCACCCAGTATTTGAACTGACAAATTTTTAAATAAAAATTTTGGAATGAATGAATGAAATGATATTGAATTTGGGCCCCATAGGATAAGCAAGATTTGGACATTCAATAAAAGGAACATTATTTTAGTGTAGGGTACTCAAAGGCCCAAAGGGAGTGGAGAATGAAAGGCGGATCTGGAAAATGGACTTATGGAAGACTATGGATATACATTAGTGGATTACATATGGAGAATAAGAGAAAGCAAATGATAATTCTGAAATTTGTGCCTTTGAAGCCTGATAGAATGGGGATAGAGAGGACAGAATGAGGAAAATTGGGAAACTGGGAAGACAAACCAGTTTAATGGGAAATGATTGGCAGTCTCAGGGGTCATATCTTGTGAGCAATTGCACAGACTGGACTGAAGTGCACATTCAAGTCTGAACAAGGTGAGTTGAGACTCATCATTGTAGAGACACTAATAACTTGGGCTAAGGACAGTTTCTCAGAGGAAGAAAGTCCAGAAAGGAAGAGCCTGAGGTCTTGGGAACAGGATAAGAAGAATCCACAAGAGATGGGGAAGGACCAGTGAAGTGAGAGACAGTCACCAGTATAGATTCTCTTGCAAATTTATTTATAACCTTTGCCATTTTGTGGTTCCTGACATATATTGCCAGTTGCTTGTGAAAAAGGCTGATGAGTTTAAGCTCTTTTATATATATATGTGTGTGTGTGTGTGTGTGTGTATGTATGTATGTATATATATATATATATATAGTGAGTTGTCTCATGTCACCTGGTCATTAAAGAGATTTATATACATAAACACACATATATGATACATGATATGATATATACATATACATATATATGTGTATATCTATGTATAGATATATACATGTATATTTAAATAAGGATATTCATTCATGTTCGAAAGTAGAATGAATAAAAAAGAAAAAAAATGAAAAAAAGTAGAATAAAAAGAGCTGAAAATGTTGGAGGGGGAGGATATAAAGGGGAATTTTAGATTCTAGAAGAAGTATGAGATGAAGTGGAAGAATATTGAATCTCAAAGGCAGGATGCAATGGGAGATGGGGCATTTTGATTTCAGGAAACATTTTTATGATATCTATTTTATTCCTTTTCTGGGATATTATTAGCTCTGAGGCATCATCCTTTGTTTATTTATTTATTTAAAGATTTATTTATTTATTTCAGAGAGAGTGCAGGGGGAGGGCTGGAGAGAAAGGGAGGGAGAAACTTTAGGCAGACTTCACACTCAGCACAGATCCCCATGTGGGGCTTGCTCGTACAACCCTGAGATCAGGACCTGAGCCAAAACCAAAAGTGGACTGCTTAATGGACTGTGCCACCTAGGCGCCCCTTATTACAGTCTTTAAAAATAACCACAAATCACCTAAGATTGTTTTTGTTTCTGATCAGTGTTTCCAAGGCTAGGTAGAGAATAAAAGGGAACAAAAAGAACTAACAAAAGATATTAATCATGAAGTTTTTTATTTCCTACTTTTGATACAATGCTGTCAGCAAACCATATTGGTAAACATTTCATAGACTTAGTAGATCGTAAGATCTTCTGATGGAATCAAGCATACATTAGATTTATATTTGGATTGCTTATTTGAGCCAGAAACTCTGAAAACACTGTGTAAGGAGTGAGATTTAATAGAATTTTGCTGAATGAATTAAACGAACAAATGAACGAATCTATGGCATAGATTAAGTTGCGCCTGGACATTAAGAAAGAGTCATGAATCTATTCAGATTGGGGGCTAGAAAGTCATAATTATTTTGAATTATGGTGATATCTGAGATTATCTTGAAGGATAAATTTTGGGATAAACTTGAACTCTGTTAGGGTATGTCATGAAGCAGAATAATCTGCATCTATGAATTAATTACATTTTATGATTATAAGGTGGTATTGCAGAGTCTCATACTCACTCTTGCCATCTTATAAGAAGCCAACAAATCAATTAAAGAAATTGGCATCTGTTAAAGATATGAAAGGAAATTTTCTATTTTTAGTAACAGGTAAATTGTGAAAAACTGTCTCATGAGAAGATCCATTAATACTTTCTTATTTGCTTTTGTAGAAATCTAGGAAGGGAATTTAAATTTTTAAAAAGATTTTATTTCAGAGAGAGGGGAGAAAGCACACAAGCAGGAACAGGGGGAGGAGTCAGGGCAGAGGGAGAGGGAGGTATCAGGGCTGAGCAGGGAGTCCTGGGCTCTGTCCCAGGACCCTGGGGTCATGACCTGAGCGGAAGGCAGATGCTTAACAGACTGAGCCACCCACAGGTCCCTAGATCGGGAATTTAAAGGATTATCAATTTTCATCTGAATGTGTGCTTTTGAGTGTTGAGGGTGACAGGGAGGGAAGAATTCTGTGACATGTTGAGATGTTAAGAAGTTCCTAGGAACTTCTCCTGGGATCATAAGGATTCATTGCTCTTTGGTGCTTGCCTCCTTTTGTAGTACTGGTTTCTTTTCCTGAGGGTAGCTTTGCTTATCTTCTGAGGCTAGGGGAGCTGATGTTTGCTGTGCATCAGCAGGATCTGCATCAGGGAGACATTCCTTGGTGTAATGCAATGCTTGGCTGTCACTGAAGATGATAGGACAATCTGAGATCTCATTGGTGAGGGGTGCACTTGACTGGTTGTTGAGGAGCTCTGGGCTTGATGACCTAGCTGTCTGAGCTTGATTTTGCTGCTCCATTTGGGTCATTTCCTTCTGTTGCAGCATCTTCTCTTGCAGGTACTGGTACAGAGGACTGGAATAGACAGTACCCCTCTCTACAAAACCAGGTTCTTGGTTCTTCTGCATCTTCTCCTCAAGTCTGGACTGGGGGACTGAAACATCATATCTTTTCTTGGCTGGATTTTGTTGGTCATTGGCTTCTGCCAACTCTTGGGGGGTTTCATCCTCTTCCAATGTTGCAGGTTCCTCTCTTTCAAGGTGTGTTTTGGGGGATGCTGAATTGTCCTCATCTAGATTTTTTACTGGAGCGTCCTGGGTCTCTGGTGTCCTACCTTCTTCTCCTTTGGTACTTGGGCCTTGGACCTTTAGCTTTCTTCTGCTGTCTTCCTTTGCTGGAAGCTGCTTTATGGAAAACTGGTCACTGAAGTCTGCCTCCAGGGACTTTTTGTCTTCACCTCTTGCTGTGGACTCCTGTGCCTCTGGATGTCCATTGGGGTACATAGCTGGACCTGGGCCTTTTGTCCCTGAGCCCAGACTTCTGTGCTCTTCTCTGGTAGCCCATTCTGGTTCCTCAGTGAGCTGCTTATCCTGTTCTTCAACTCTGACTGCTAGCACCACATCCTCCTCAGTTCTGCTTTCCTCACCCAGTGCTACCTGTTTCTCAGTGTCTGGGTTACCATTGTGACTTCTTTCCACAGACTCTCTGAGAGGGTCTCCTTGATTCTGGGAATCCCCTTGCACAGGCAGGTCATTTGTCTCTGAGCTGTTATCACCATCCTCTGGAGTCAGGCTGTTGGGAATTTCAGAAGAACCCTCATTATTCTGTGTGACTGTGGGCTCGGGATCCTCTTCCTGGTAACCATCATCATCCTTGACTGGCTTGTCATGAGTCTTGGTGACCCTCTTATTTTCCTCTCCAGACTGGTTCTTGAGTGGTGCTAATTCCTGTGTTCTTTCTCTTGCTCCTGGTGTCCCTTCTGCTGCAGGGACATTTTTGCTACTCTTAAGTGCTTTTGCTGTGCCTTCCTCAGCATGTCTTGCCTCTTCTTCTGGGGTGACTATTCTTTCAATTTCAGGATGGTTCTGATCTCCTCCTTCTGAGCTTGACTCTTGTGTTTTAGAATCTGCTTTAGCATCCCTTTTTTTTGATGACTTTTGGAGTTCCTGATACTTTCCATCCTGTGGATGGTCTTCCAGTGTTAGCAGCTGAATTTCTATCTCATTTTCTTCCTGTTCTGCTGTTCCATGGACCTCAGGGCCTCTCCTCTCTTTCCTTATAGCCCTAACATCAGGTGTTTCTGAAACATTTCTGTAATCACCTTGGACAGGCAGGTCCTTTGTTTCTTGTTCTTTTTCTTGTGCTGTTGGTTCTTGGGTCTCAGATGCTCTGCCATCACCCCCAGGTTCAGCTGGATTCTTTGTCTCAGGTGGTGTCCTGTCGGCATCCTCTCCTTGTCCTTGGGTCGCGGATGTTCTATCATCATCCTCAGGATCAGTTAGTTTCTCTGTCTGCAATGGTTTCTGGGCAGCAGCTTGTTTTGGCAGGTCTGCAGGTTCTGAATTGGGCTCATAATTTCCTGGCAATGATAGTTCTTGTGTTTTAGAATGTTCCTTAACACCCTTTTCTGTTGTAACTTCCTGATCTTTGGAAGGCCTCTGTGTTGTTTTTTCTGGTGGAGAACTTTGTGTTCTTAGGTTCCCTTTCTGTTCTCCACATTGATCCCTTGTCTTAGTGATACTTTGCTCCCTGACTGGTTTATCTCCCTTCATGGGACTCTCCTTATCCTGTTCCTCCTGCTTTGTGGGACTGTCAGTCTGTTCTGATTCTGCTGTTGTCTTATTTGTCTCAAGTTGAGCCCCATTGTCTCCTGTTGCTGACACATCTTGGGCCACCTCCTGGCTCTGTTGATCTCCTTCCAGGTGTTGGTTCTTAGGGTCATTGTGCCCAGGTTCTTCCACTGGCAGTTTGCAAGTCTTGGTGTTTTCAACCCCATTGTGTCCAACTGCTCCCCTTTCTGTAGGGTTGAACTGAGCTGATGATGTCATTCCTGAAGAGGGTACAGCTCTGTCTTGAGTTGGTGGCATTTGCTCTGTCCACTGGCCAGTGCCACTGGTCACCTGAAGATCCATATCATCATGTTTCTCCTCTAGATTAGACACTTGTCTTGGTTCTGATTTTAGTAATGATTGTATATCAAGATAGGAGAGGTTCAACAAGTTGAAGATTGCAAGAACAAATTCATCAAAACTGATGGTGCCACTGCTGTCAGTATCCAGAAGGTTCAAGTTTCTCTCCACAGCATGAATGACACGTGGCTGCATGAAAACACAGTGAGAAATCAGGCTATTTATATGTGGTTAAGCACCGTGAGTGGCTGCATATATCCAAAGAATCCTCTTTTTTTTTTTTAATCTTATTCCTCAGGAACTAGTGAAATTTCCCAAATAGGAAGAAATTGTTGATTCTGGATGCCATTTTTCATCAGAAAGCTATGCTAAGAAGGAGTTTTTACATCACTGTGAGTTGTATTTCCATATATACTGGCTCGTGACTCCTCTCAGAACCTACTTTGCTGAAGCATAGCCCCAGTGAGGAAAACCTTATTTTCCTTTGTAAGACTTATTAAGCAATTGCACAGAGTAAGGGGCTGAGACTGAAAAAAGTTGTTCAAAACCATTTGATAGCCAAATGTAAAATAGGCAGGGATCACCTATGCCCATCTTGCATAGATTATGGAGAAAGGGTAAGTGGGGGAGAATTTCCACAACTCTCTGGATACCTTACCTGAAGAATGTCCCCAAACTCGCCCTGGATGAGCAGTTTCAACTCTGTGTAGGTCAATGTTGCCTTGTCACCATCCTCCTGGGCATACTTGTGGAATGTCTTGATTACACAGAGGACATCTTTCAGGAGCCGAGCCATCTTTCCCAACTCAGTAGACTGTGAGAAAGAATAAACAAATCTTATTTCCTAGGAAGAGACCTTCAGGAAGGAGATACCTAGGTCATCCTTTTTCTGTCTCTCCCACAGTTCCACTGCCATCATCTGTTCTGTTCTGTCTATCTATCTCTGTTAAGATATTGTATCTGCATTACAGTGATTTAGTTTTGTACCAGATAATGTCGGTGAGATCAGATCTGGCACAGGGGGGTATAGAAGGGACACTTCATCCCATCCTGTGGAAAACAGTGACACTCATGTCTTCAGAGAAAGCTTTATTGCAGAAAGAATTGGAAAAAGAGCACAAATGTAAGTACTAAAATGCACGAATGTTGTCAACAGAATGGGACCAATCCTTCCATCCTTAACTGAGAGTGTCTACCCATTTTCTCCTACCTTGGGTCAGTCTAACTCCTCTTCTTAAGAAAGTATAATTTTATAGTTAGTAAAGCTTCTGGAGAAAAGAGAAGTAATGCCAAGAAAATCAATCCCTATATATGCAGACTGAAGCAACATGTTTTTATTATTTATTTACTTTTAAAGATTTTATTTACGTATTTGACAGAGAAAGAGATCACAAGTAGGAAGAGAGGCAGGCAGAGAGAGAGGGGGAAACAGGCTCCCTGTTGAGCAGAGAACCTGATGTGGGGCTTAATTCCAGGACCCTGAGATCATGACCTGAGCCAAAGGCAGAGGCTTAATCCACGAGCCACCCAGGCACCCCTGAAGCAACATGTTTTTACCAAGAAGACATGGCTCAGTGAACCCACTGGTAAAGCAAATAGAATCTTGACCCCTCAGTCATTACCCATCATTTAAATGACTCTGTATTTTCATTTTAGAATAGCTCTGAGTCCCATGTCTTGTTAAATAGTATTCATGCTTATGTCATATAGTTTATTATTTTTTTAAAAAGATTTTATTTATTTATTTGACAGAGAGAGCAAGAGAGCACAAGCAGGCAGAACAGCAGAGGGAGAGGGAGAAGCAGGCTCCCCACTGAGCAGGGAGCCTGATTCGGGACTCGATCCCAGGACCTTGGGATCATGACCTGAGCCGAAGGCAGTTGCTTAACCAACTGAGCCACCCAGGTGTTCCAGTTTATATTTTTAAAACAAGACAATGATTAAAGAAGTTCCAAAGCAAAGAATGTATCTGGGGGGCCGGAGCTCTCAGTTTAGCGGGATTAATAGTGGTCAAATTAGACTTGGGGTATGTCCCCTCTGGAATCCTTATACAATCTCACATATAAGCAGAGCAGCAACCAAGATCCCAAGTATGTTCAAGCATATGGCCTATGAGACTTACCTTGTACACAAATGAGAGCAAGTAGAATAAAATGGGCAGCAGGCTGTGAGCTGACAGCAGGTACTGAAACCTTTTATTGAGTCCCTAATTGCACAGTTAGGAAGGAGACACCCTCCAGGTCTAATGCCCTGATTCATCACAAGCAAACCCTGTCTCCTCTCTTTGTCTACTCTCAGCTTCTCTTATTTTTGTTTCCTTTTTTAGGCAGCTTCAGTTAAGTCTTGGTTTCAGACTCATCCAAAGGAAGGAGAGGGGATATTTTTCTTCATTTGCTGACTTGCAGGTTATAGTTTTGAATGATCTTTGGGGTGGTGTTGGCTTTTTTTTTTTTCAACCTAAGGACACAACTACATTTCTGTTTGACAAATCATAGGGCTGGCAGAGACCTCAGAAGTCATCTGATTCCTTCCTCTGCCCACAGGATGGACTGTATTTGACCCAGCTGGACAGATGGGTGTCAATCATGTGTTTAAAAATAGAGGCACCATTGAGCCATGTGACAAGAGTGGAGATACCAGTTGATTCAGGTGTTTCAATGCTCTGCTCTCCTTGCCCAGAGGCAGAGTTAGAAAAAAAATTCTTGCTGGGTATGAACTTTGCTTACCTAGAATGTGCTATTTTTTTTATGATTGATATCTGCTCTTTAAAGGTACTTTTGTAATCCAAGGAGTTTAGAAATGGGCATCCATATTCCGGTGTTCTTTATGTAAAGGGGAGAGGGAGACCTAGAAATTACCAATCTGAGGACAGGTAGGAGAGAGCCTGAGATGCTGAACTGGTAAATGTTTTTATTGCCATCTA
Source organism: Neogale vison (assembly GCF_020171115.1). Lineage (NCBI taxonomy): Eukaryota > Metazoa > Chordata > Mammalia > Carnivora > Mustelidae > Neogale > Neogale vison. The sequence goes on from NC_058092.1 coordinate 108,534,466, forward strand.
GATCTCTGTCCTTTTTTGCAGAGAATATTTAATTAACCAGAGAATTAGATTAGTTGTTTTATTAGATATTTAAAAAGAGAACAGGGTAAGTTTTAAAACATTCTTGCCTGCTTATAAAAGCATGTAAGAAACAGACCCATGAAAACAACTATTAAAGGCAAAGACCAACAGCATGGAGGGATGCAGAAGGGGGTAATTTTACAAGAAGACTGAGGCTAAGGGCAGCATTGATATTGAGCAAAACCTTGTTCTGTTCCTCCTGATAAAGCAAGTACAAGTACAGTGGAACTGAGTGTTGGGGTGGGGATGGGGAATCTATGTTGATAGTTCCCACCTGTAAAAAATTTTCTCAATACTCTCCTAAAATGCAGAAGCCTCCTCCTGAGAATTGGGATTGGCATGTGAAGGTCATCTTAATTCTGATCAGTCAAAATCTCCTGATTACCTACTATTTTCCAGGCACTATGCCAGGCACTGGGGTGTTTAAAGTTGAGCAAATTCTGTCTCCCTGTTTTGGAGGTTACAGGACAGTTTCATGAGAAATGGCTGAAGGAAACTGAGTATTTTCAAGGTTGGAGTGGAAAGAAAGATGTAGGGGAAACATAACAGCTGTTTTCAAATGTTTGAAGGGTTTTCATGGGGATAAGGAATGGGATTGGAAGAGAAAGGAGCTTACATTCATTGAACACTTAAGACAGGTCAGGTACTGGGACGCCTGGGTGGCTCAGTTGGTTGGACGACTGCCTTCGGCTCAGGGCGTGATCCTGGAGTGCTGGGATCGAGTCCCGCATCAGGCTCCCAGCTCCATAGGGAGTCTGCTTCGCTCTCTGACCTTCTCCTTGCTCGTGCTCTCTCTCACTGTCTCTCTCTCTCTCAAATAAATAAAAATCTTTAAAAAAAAAAAAAAACCAAGCACTTTAAAAAAAAAAAGAAGACAGGTCAGGTACTTCACATGGGCAGTCTTACTTAATCCTCATAGACCTTTTAGGTAGTTATTATCCTCTCTTAGTAAATAAAGAAGTTAAGGCTCTTACTGGGCACTGTGGCCATGTGCCTAGTAAATGGAAAGCCTGGATTTAGAATTTAAATGCCTCAAGAATATCTCTGAGCTCATGGCATCTCTATTATATTGAATTCCTTATTCTGTGTAATGCCAGAGAATAGAGCTAGAATCAGTGATTGACAATTTCTAAAAAGAAGTCTTAAGTTTTTATTAAGAACTCTTTAAGGAACAGTGTTGTCTGTCAATGATGTAGACTGTTCTTAAGGTAACAAGATCCCTGTTCCTGGAACTGTCAAATAGAGGCTGAATCACAATCCATTGGCTAGGTAATGGGGGAGTACTGCCACAGCATGTGGCAAGGCCCGAGCGGCTTACAGGGAAGAACATTGAACTCTTTCAATCCTAAATGTCTATGTTTTTAGCTTATATTTTCTATTTAGAAGGTCAGGGTTGTATCTTGAACAATTAAAGCTCTTTTACAGGCATTCTTATTTTTTCGGCGCTTACTTAAGACCATTTATTAATACCCATACTTATGGGTGGGTGGTGTCTTAAGGGATGGCAGAAGCAGGAGAGAGATGGGAAGAGAGGATAAGAATGATTTTTTGTTTAAAAAAATTCTTTAGACTACTATGCAATAAACTACAAACAATTCTATTACCAAGGAAAAGACCTGGGCTGCCCTTTCTTCTTTTAAAAAGATTATCTTTAGGGAACCTGGGTGGCTCAGTGGGTTAAAGCCTCTGTCTTCGGCTCAGGTCATGATCCTGGGGTCCTGGGATTGAGTCCGGAGTCGGGCTCTCTGCTTAGCAGGGAGCCTGCTTTCCTTCCCCTCTCTCTCCCTGCCTCTCTGCCTACTTGTGTTCTCTGTCTGTCAAATAAATACATAAAAAATCTTAGAAAAAAAGATTATCTCTAATAGTCCTTTCAACATGCCCTGTCCCTTCTAATTTTGCATAGGGATAATGAAGAAAGGGAGAGAGACAGAGTCAAAAGAAATTGATTAATTAAGTACTATGTCTGGGGTGCCTGGATGGCTCATTCTGTTAAGCCCTGGACTCTTCACTTGATCTTAGCCAAAAAGGCTGAGGAGCAATAGTGCTGAACTCTTAATTTTAGGCTGGTTAATGATCTCAGGGTCCTGGTATGCAGTCTCAGCTTAGCTGGAGTCTGCTTGAGAGTCTCTCTCTGCCCCTCCCCCTCACATGCATGCTATCTCTCTGTCTCTCTTAAATAAATGAATGAATACATACCTATATACACAAATAGATAGAAACATATTTAAACATAAAACTGTATTTAAAAGCCTCTTACTTTCAAAGGTCACAACTGAAGTCTTCCATGAAGCTTCAAATAAAGCCGATATGATGGCTACTTTGGAAGAGATGGTTAATAAAGCAACTTTTAAAAAGATTTATGTATTTATGACAGAGAGAGCTATGTGTGAGTGGGGCAGGGGCAGAGAAGGAGTGAGAGAGAGAAGCCAACTCTGCACTGAATGTGGAGCCCAGATATGGAGCTAGCTCTCATGACCAGAGATCATGATCTGAGCTGAAATTAAATCCTACACTTAACTGAGGGAGCCACACAGGACCTCTGCTATTAAAGCAATTTATCATTATTATTATTATTTAAAGGTTTTATTTAATTGACAGAGAGAGACACACAGAGAGAGGGAACACAAACAGGGGGAATGGGAGAGGGAGAAGCAGGCTTCCCGCTGAGCAGGGAGCCTGATGTGGGCCTCAGTCCCAGGACCCTGGGATCATGACCTGAGCCAAAGGCAGAAGCTTAATGAATGAGCCACCCAGACGCCTAATAAAGCAATTTTTAATGAATCTCTGTAATACTGGAATATATGGCAAGCAAAAAAGAAGACTTTAGTTTATATTTATAATTTCATTATCTTTTTTTCTTATTGTAAAAGTGTTCAGGATGATGGTGGACTGAGAAAATGTATATCCTTATATCTCTCCGGGAATCTTCTAAAATAAAAATATACAGGAAGAAAAAAATAAACCAAAATTATTAGCAGAACTGGAAATTATAGCTTAGATTTAGGAAATTTATGGAAGTTGAAAAGTGGATGATTGAATGTTCATAGAACATTTCAATTAAAACAGGTGGAGAAAGGCACAGTGCCGAATGTGTTATGAAGGAGGGGCAAAGGGGAAGGCGGGTCTAGCCATCAAAACCTGGAGAAGCTCTGGACTCAGAATTAGCAGGTACAATGGAGGTGGGAGTAGGAAGTGAGGCTTTAAACAGGGAAAGTAATTGAGAGTTTATGTGAGGAACTTCTGTCTCAGTGGCCATACCCATATCCCGCCTCCACTTTAGAGCATGGAACATAGACATCTGAGCATATACTGCCTAACCTTCTTAGCAAAACCCCAAATGGCTCTTCCCTAAATATATTGAAGAAAAGTCCTAGAAATGGTTAAGTGTAAACTTCTTGAGGGCAGGACTCTGTATCTTATTTTCCATATTATCCTCAGAAGCTGTATGTGTATCTGGACTACAGTAGGTGCTCTGTCATATTTGCTGACCAATAGATGGACTGAAAGCTAAGGCATCTAGTATAGATATTAATACTCTAGGAAAACCCTCTCCATATGAAATTAGTGGGGCATGGGGAAAGGGCAGGTCTGCATCCTGACAGCCATTTCTCTGCAAATTGACAGGTTTCTCATCCAGCCTGCTTCAAGTTCCCATCTAGGTAAGAGAATTGGTGTGAAAACAGACCTATTTATTCAAATCAGAAGAAACGCAGATCTTTTAATTGGTATAAAGGAGCAACTAAGAATATTTAGGCATATCAGTAAATCAGCAGCATTAAAAAAACAAAACAAAACAAAAACCACAAGATAAACAGACAAACTGAACCCAGAGGAAATAGATATAGTTCAGGAAGCAGAAGAGAAATTAAAAAAAAAAAAAAAACAAAAACCAAAAACAACCCTCAAATATACTCCAAAGAGATTAATTGAGGCAAGACCAGAGAACAAAAATCAGAGAATAAAATAGTATTTTTAGATTAAATTAAATAAAAAAATGAAGTGAAATAAATAAATGAAATAAAAAAAGAACAATAGAATTAAAAAAGAAAACTTGACTTGGGGGTGGCAGGATGGTGGAGAAGTAGGAGGTGTTGTTTTAACTGGTCCCCTAAAGTGAGCTGATTATCTACCAAAGCACTCTGATCATTCATGAAATCAGCCTGAGATTAGAATTATACACTTCTGGATCTCTACTGGGGCAAAAGACTCCAGTGGACAGGTAAAGCGGAGTGGGAACATCGGACTGATATTGGAAGATAAACAAAAGGGGGAGGGAGCCACCAGAATAGAGTGATTGGAAAGTAATACCCCAATACGAGAGTGCCCTGTGATTGGGGACCAGCATTAACTTGGAGTCTGGTTAAATGCACTCAAAAAGAGCAAAAGATCTTAAGGGGAAGTTGGTGGAATTGGGCGGTTTGGGATGCGGGCTTAAGCCCATGGACCCAGGACAGCCACAACTGGCACTGTGCCAGAGAGAGTGCAGTGAAGAAGTTGGGTCTTGGTCCTTGAGCCGCTGGGGCACCCATAAGAGGTGGTGGTATGTGAGAGAGTCTGGTGTGGACGCCAGCTGGCACTCTCTAGAACCACAGCCTGTTGCACTCTGCACTTGTGCTGTGTGACCAGGGTCTGAGTCACCCTCCATGCCCTCCCCTGATAGAGGTCTGTGAGGGTGCTAGCTGGTGCTCTCTAGGACCAGCGAGAGTCTGAACACTCCCAACCCTTGCCAGCCAGCGTGAACTGGAGGTAGCCAGCCTGCTACCTCCAGTTGGGACCTCTCCAGGGGTCTAGACCTGCCCAGACAGCTGTGGCAGAGGCAGCCAAGGAAGCCAGCTCTCTGAACTAGTACCTCTTGTGGTTTTGGTAGCAGCAGGGCACAAGCGGGAGCTCCTGCTACCCCTGAGACTGTGGCTGGGGTCATGCTCTGGGAGGTGACAGAGGGGGAGTTTATGTGCTCTGGAGCACCCAGAAGGGAACAGACTGAGGCTTCTCTCTGAGACAGAGGTCTGGGTGCAGTTTGCTTTCCTCTAAACCTCTGAAGAACCGAAGAACCTCCAAAAGCGGACAAGGGGAGGAAAAAGAAAAGAAAAGGAAAAAAAAATCCTCTAGAGAACAAAAAAGAAAAGAAAGAAAGAAAGAAACAAAAAAGCCTCCAGAGAATAAAAGCCTGAAAAGCCCGTTTCCTCAGAGCCCAGACCTTTGATGGGGGCAAGACTGCCTGAAAATCCACAGGGCAGGCCCCTCCTCCAGAAAGCCAGCCAAAACAAAATAAAACAAAACAAAACAAGAGGACAGTCACCACAGGGTCCACATAAAACTGTAAAATCACAATATCAGAGGAAAAGAAGATATTAAGCTCCAGGTATTCCCCTAAAGCCTGTATACTTCATAGATACAACTTTTATTTTTAATTTGTTCCCACTATTCTTGTTCTTTTTGATTTTTTATATGTTTTTAACCTATTTACCATCATAATGAGAGGTTCAGTACAACAAATTCCATAATAACCTTTTAACTTGAACTTTTTTGATACATATATCTGTGTTTTTCATTTGCTTTTCTATTTTTTTAAATATTCATATGGAGATAAACTTCAAGGTAATCCTCTTTTCCCTGTCATTTCTAACCCTATATATAAACCAGTTTTAATCCCCCTTTATATCAGGAAAGTTGAGTCTTTTAACAAAGGTATCAAGGTAAACCCAGGAAGAATCAAAATAACATTCCTCGCCCACACTGAGAATTTACAACCACCCTCCCATCTTTTTCTTCTGTCAGTGTTTCTGTGTATTTGTTTTTATTCTGATAGTATATAAATCTTATACTTCTGGTTCATTTTGGCTGGGTTCATCTTCTTCTTTTTTTTTTTCTTGTCATTTACTTTTGTTGGTCTTTTTTTGTTTGTGTACTTTATAAATCTTACCTTTGGGGCCCATTCAGGCTGGGTCTTCTCTTTTCTTTTTTTCCTGTCTCTCCCTTTCTCTCTTTTTTTCTTTTTTCTTTCTTTTTGATGGGGACTCCCAAATGCTCAGAAGTGTTCCAGGGTGCACCTTGCCTGGATCATGGTTGATATATTCAGCTACACATCCCCTCAGCCATCTCTCACCAAAATGACTAGGAGGAGGAATGCCCATCAGAGGAAAAATTCAGAGACTGTGCCCTCTCCATCAGAGCTATTGGATGTGGACATAAATAGTAGGTCCGAAAGGGAATTCAGGCTAACAATTATCCAGGCAATGGCTAGGATGGAGAAAGCCATTAATGACAAAATGGAATTGATTAGGGCAGAGGTGAAAACCACCAGGGAAGATGTTAACAATGCTATCAATGAGTTCCAACCTAATCTAAATTCTCTAACAGCTAGGGTAAATGAGGCAGAAGATAGAATTAGTGATCTAGAGGACAAACTGATAGAGAAAAAGGATCAGGAGGAGGCCTGAAACAAATAGCTTAGAAGCCATGAAAACAGAATTAGGGAAATAAATGATGCCATGAAACATTCCAATGTCTGAATTATTGGAATCACAGATTGGGTGGAGAAAGAAGAAGACTAGAGGATATAGTTGAACAAATTCGCCATGAAAATTTTGGGAAATGGGAATGGAACCAGCATTTGTGACCTAGAGCAGAAAGGTCTCCCCCCAAGATCATAAATCTAGAAAGACCTCGAGACACCTGATTGTGAAAATGATGAATCATAATTTTGGACAGGAGCTTTTGAAAACAGCTAGGGGGAAGAGATTCCTTATGTACAGAGGAAGGTCCATCAGAATAACATCAGACCTGTCCACAGAAACCTGGCAAGCCAGAAAGGGCTGGCAAGGTGTATTCAGGGCACTAAATGAAAAGAACATGCAGCCAAGAATACTTAATCCAGCAAGACTGATATTCAAAATGGATAGAGAGATAAAGACTTTCCAGGACCAGCAAGGTTTAAAAGAGTATGTGACCACCAAAACAGCACTATAAGAAATATTAAGGGGGGTTCTATAAAAGAGGAAAAAACCCAAGAATATCATTGAACAGAAATTTACAGAGACAATCTATAAAAACAAGGACCTCACAGGTAACATGATGTCAATAAAAATATATCTCTCAAAAACGATTCTCAACGTGAATGGCCTAAATGCACCCATAAAATGGCACAGGATTGCAGATTGGATAAAACGACAGGACTCATCCATATGTTGTCTACAAGAGATCCATTTTGAACCTAAGGGTATATCCAGACTGAAAGTGAAGGGATGGAGAAGCATCTTTCATGCCAATGGGCCTCAAAAGAAGGCTGGGTAGTGATTTTCATATCAGATAAATTAGATTTTAAACTAAAGACTGTAGTCAGAGACAGAAGGACACTACATCATCATTCTTAGAGGGACTATCCACCAAGAAGATCTAACACTTGTAAATATTTATGCCCCCAATATGGGAGCAGCCAACTACATAAGACAACTGTTAATCAAGATAAAGAGTCATATTGATATGAATATGTTAATAGTAGGGGATCTTAACACGCCATTCTCAGTAATAGACAGATCATCCAAGCAGAAAATCAATAAAGAAACAAAAACATTGAATGACACATTGGACCAGATAGACCTCATAGATATATACAGAACATTCCACCTAAAACAACAGAATACTCATTCTTCTCAAGTGCACATGGAACTTTCTCCAGAATAGACCACATACTGCGTCACAAATCAGGACTCAACTGATACCAAAATATTGAGATTATTCCCTGCATATTCTCAGATCACATGCTTTGAAACTGGAGCTCACCCACAAGAAAAAGTTTGGAAGGAATTCAAACACCTGAAAGCTAAAGACTACCTTGTTTAAGAATGCTTGTCAAGCAGAGAGAGTCAATTATCATATGGTTTCACTTATTTGTGGAACATAACAAATATCATGGAGGACAAGGGGTTTAGAGAGGAGAAGGGAGTTGGGGTAAATTGGAAGGGGAGGTGAATCATGAGAGACTATGGACTCTGAAAAACAATCTGAGGGGTTTGAAGTGGCGGGGGGTGGGGGGTTGGAGTACCAGGTGGTGGGTATTATAGAGGGCACGGATTGCATGGAGCACTGGGTGTGGTGAAAATATAATGAATACTGTTATGCTGAAAATAAATAAATTAATTTAAAAAAAACCTCTCTCACCAATTAAAAAAAAAAAAAAAAAGAATGCTTGGATCAACCAGGAAGTCAAAGAAGAACTTAAACAATTCATGGAAACCAATGAGAATGAAGACACTTAGGTCCAAAACCTGTGGGATACAGCAAAGGTGGTTCTAAGGGGGAAATACATAGCCATCCAAGCCTCCCTCAAAAACATTGAAAAATCCAAAATACACCAGATGTCTTTACACCTTAAAGAACTGGAGAATCACCAACAAATTAAGTCAATCGCACACACAAGAAGGGAAATAATCAAGATGAGAGCAGAGATCAATGAGATAGAAACTAGATATATAGTAGAATGCATCAACGAAACTAGAAACTGGTTCTTTGAAAGAATCAATAAGATTGATAAACCATTGGCAAACTAATCCAAAAGAAAAGACAGTAGGCCCAAATTAATAAACTTATGAATGAAAAGGGAGAGATCACAACTAACACCAAGGAAATAGAAATAATCATCAGAAATTATAATCATGCTAATAAGTTAAGTGACCTAGATGAAATGGATGCATTCCTGGAAAACTATAAACTTCCAAAACTGAATCAGGAAGAAATTGACAACCTGAATAGACTGATGTCTAGTAATGAGATTGAAGCAGTGATCAAAAGCCGCCCAAAAAACAAGAGCTTAGGACCTGCCAGATTCCCTGAGGAATTCTACCAAACTTTCAAAGAAAAAGTAATACCCATTCTTCTGAAGCTGTTTCAAAAAATTGAAGCAGAAGGAAAGCTTCCAGACTCTTTATGAAGGCAGCATTACCCTGATCCCCAAACCAGGCAAAGACCCTAAAAAGAAGTAGAATTTCAGACTAATATCCCTGATGAATATGGATGCCAAGATTCTCAACAAAATCCTAGCTAATAGGGTCCAACAGTACATTAAAAAGATTTATCTGCCAAGACCAGGTGGGATTTATCCCTGGGTTGTAAGGATGGGTCAACATTTTCAAATCAATCAATGTGATAGAACAAATCAATAAGAGAAGAGAGAAGAACCACATGGTCATCTCAATTGATACAGAAAAATCATTTGACATGATACAGCATCTGTTCCTGATTAAAACGATTCAAAGTGTAGGGATAGAGGGAACATTCCTCAACTTCATAAAATCTATCTATGAAAAACCCATAGGGAATATCATCCTCAGTGGGGAAAAGCTGACAGCCTTCGCCTTGAGATCAGGAACACGACAAGGATGCCAGCTCTCACCACTGTTGTTCAAAATAGTAATAGAAGTCATAGCAACAGCAATCAGACAACAATGAGAAATAAAGTTATTCAAATTGGCAATGAAGAAGTCAAACTCTCTCTTTGCAGATGACATAATACTTTATATGGAGAATCCAAAAGACTCCACCCCCAAACTACTAGAACTCATACAGCAATTCAGTAATGTGGCAGGATACAAAATCAATGTACAGATATCAGTGGCTTTCTTATACACGAACAATGAAAATACAGAAATGAAAATACAGTAATGAAAATACAGAAAGGGAAATTAGAGAATTGATTCCATTTACTATAGCACCAAGAACCATAAGATACTTGGGAATAAACCTAACCAAAGAGGTAAGGGATCTATACTTGAGGAACTACAGAACACTCATGAAAGAAATTGAAGAAGACACAAAAAGATGGAACAGATTTCCATGCTCATGGATCAGAAGAATCAACATTGTTAAAATGCCTATACTGCCCAGAGAAATCTATACTTTCAATGCCATCCTGATCAGAATTCCACTGGCACTTTTCAAAGTGCCAGAACAAATAACCCTAAAATTTGTATGGAACCAGAAAAGACCCTGAATTGCTAAGGAAATATTAAGAAAGAAAAACAAACCTGGGGGCATCACATTGCCTGATTTCAAGCTTTAGTACAAAGCTGTGATCACCAAGACAGCATGGTACTGGAAAAAAAACAGACACACAGGCCAGTCAACAGAGTAGAGAGCCCAGATATGGACCTGCAACTCTGGTCAACTAATCTTTGACAAAGTAGGAAAAATATCCGGTGGAAAAAAGAAAGTCTATTCAATCAACAGTTCTGGGGAAGTTGGACAGCTATGTGTAGAAGAATTAAACTCAATTATTCTCTTATACCATACAGAAAGATAACTCAAAATAGATATAAGACTTCACTGTGAGGCAGGAATCCTTTAAGATCCTAGAGGAGAACACAGGCAGTAACCCCTTCGACATCAGCCACAGCAACATCTCTCAAGACACGTCTCCAAAGGCAAAGGAAACAAAAGCAAAATGAACTTTTGGGACTTCATCAAGATCAAAAGTTTTTGCACAGCAAAGGAAACCATCAACAAAACAAAGAGGCAATCCATGGATGGCACTACAGACAAAGGGCTGATATCCAAGATCTATAAAGAACTCCTTAAACTCAACACTCAAAAAACAGATAATCATGTCAAAAAATGGGCAGAAGACATGAACAGACAGTTCTCCAAAGAAGACAGAAATGGCTAACAGACACGTGTAAAAATATTCATCATCACTAGCCATCAGGGAGATTCAAATCAAACCCATCTTGACATACCATCGTACACCAGTGAGAATGGCCAAAATTAATAAGACAGTAAACATCATGTGTTGGAGAGGATGTGGAGAAAGGGGAACTCTCTTATACTGTTGGTGGAAATGCAAGTTGGTGCAGCCACTTCGGAAAATAGTGTGGAGATTCCTTAAGAAATTAAAAATAGAGCTTCCCTATGACCCTGAAAATACACTACTGAGTATTTACCCCAAAGATACAGATGTAGTGAAAAGAAGGCCAATGTTCATAGCAGCAATGGTCACAGTCCTCAAACTGTGGAAAGAATCAAGGTGCCCTTCAATGGACGAATGGATAAGGAAGATGTGGTCCATATATACTATGGAGTTTTATGCCTCCCTCAGAATGGATGAATACCCAACTTTTGTATCAACATGGATGGGACTGGAATAGATTATGCTGAGTGAAGTAAGTCAAGCAGAGAGAGTCAATTATCATGGGTTCTGCTTGTCTGTGGAGCATGAGAAATAACATGGAGGATATTGGGAGAAGGAAAGGAAAAGTGAATTGGGGAAAATCGGAGGGGAGAAGAACCATGAAACTGTGGAATTTGAGAAACACACTGAGGGTTTTGGAAGAGAGGGTGGTGGGAGGTTGGGTGATCCTGGTGGTAGGTATTAAGGAGGGCACGTATTGCATGGAGCACTGGGTGTGGTGCATAAACAATGAATCTTGGAACACTGAAAAAGTAAAATAAAATAAAATAAGGTAGGTTTAGTGTCTTCTCCCTTAATGAATAAACTTGGGATAATAGGAAACCACTCCGGAGAAGAATTTGGGAGATAAATGGAAAGAACTTCAGATCTGATTGGCTAGAAAGGTAGGATCTTTGAAGTTAGAAGTAGGCTCTGATAATTACCATCAGTTAATTCTTTTTCCTGCTTCCTCTTAGCTCAGGGTAGAAGCTGGGGTGAGGCATTATTTGCGTTGCTTTTAGAGTTTCAGTTGAACAAACTGAACGTTAGAATTAATTTTTTTTCAGTCCTAGGAATAACCTTGGTGATAGCTATTTCAGCCTCATAGTTCATAATACAAAATGAGGCCCAGAAGTCCTGTGACTTGCACAAGGATACACAGACAGTAAATGATGGTATGGGTGAGAAGGACTATTTCATTACTGTATGCATAGTGCCTTAGAATGCCTTGCAAATAGCAAGGACTCAATAAATATTTGCTGAATGAATGAATGAATGAATGAATGAATGAATTCCAGATTTCTGATTCCTTGTAGCAGTCTTTCCACTGCACCATAGAAACTATGGCAGATTTAGTAAAGTGTCTTTGAGTAACCAGGATCTGCTTGTAAAATGTCAAAGGATATATAAGATCATCAGATGATAATACAGATATTTCCCAGCATAACCTCACCTTGCATGGTGTATTAGTTTGCCAGAGCTATCATACAAAGTGTCATGGACTGGGTGGTTCAACCAACATAAATTAATTTTCTTATAGTTCTGGTTGTTAGAAGTGTAAGATCAAGATGTTGGAAAGGTTGGTTTCTTCTGAGGGCCATGAGAGAAGGATCTGTCCAGGGATCTCTAACTTTGCCTTGTAGATGGCCATTTTCTTCCTGTGTCTTCATATCATCTTTCCTCCCTCCATGTCTGTGTCCAAATTTCATCTTCTTATAAGGACACCATTTGTATGGCATTAGGGCCCACCTAATAACCTCATTTTAATTTAATTACCTATTTAAATACTACATCTCCAAATATGACTACAATTTAATGAGCTGAGGGTTAGGACTTCAACATATGAACCTCTGGGGGAACATAATTCAGCCCATAAAATGGAGACCAGCTTTTCCATCACAGATTATATATATTAAACCCCACTCCCCAGGAGGAGCCAGTTTATGTTACTAGAGCTCCCAGTTTATAGGTAAGCAGCCAGTTGCCCAACAGCTTCAAGTTTCTGCCCATGCATGTACATTAACAGGTGCAGCAGGAAGGTTGGCTTGCCAGCATGTTCTTTTGCCAGCAACTAAAAGAAGAGCCATAGGGCATGGATTTACTGGCATTTTTTTTTCTAACTACATGTTATTATAACTGTGATGAAACAATACTTTCTTCTTTGGAAATTGGCCCTTTTCTCATCTTGTAAAGTGTGTAAGAAGTCTGAAGGGCTTTGATTGTTTTTATTATAGTTGAACTATAGCTTAGATGATGAGTGTAAATTTCAGGAGTATCCTGGGGCTGATATTTATAAGGAGGCTCTGAAATGGTGCCACTGAGAGGATCTTGGGGGAAAGCCAATCAGGCTCTTCTGGGGTTTCTGTGAAGATTCCTAAGTAAGGAAAAGTTTACACTTGCCTTAAGAGAAAAATAGTTTTTCCAGTTAGAAATAATTTGAAAGAGATGAAGTTCCAAGGTAATATCAGGGGATTCCCAGGTTCTGTCTTTTGTGGGTACCTGCTATTTGCGTTAATGTGAGCAAGAGCCCAGTGCTCCTTGCAGAAAATGTCACCTTACTCTATCAGAATGATTCTCAGGAGCTATAAGCTTTGCTTTATTGTCTCTACCATTGATCAAAATGTTAAGTGTCTGTAACTTAGAACTTCTCACCCATGACCCTCACAATTAGAAATGACCCTTTCCTCGATCAGGGCCTTCCTGGACTTATTCCTAGGTACTAAGGTACTGAATGTAGAGTTCAGCAGGTGGCACAGGAGGGTTTGGATTATTAGATAACAATTTTATACTTTGGCCTGATTAGTATTAAGCATCTTCTGACTGTGTCACCTCATGGATTATGTTGCTTAAGTCAATAGATAATCTATAATGTCTATAATATTGAGCTGAACTTTTAGGCAATTTTTTACTTTGGCTTATCAGACACCAGAGAGCAAGAAAACTGCTGTATTATTATGGAGTATTATGCCTCCATCGGAAAGGATGAATACCCAACCTTTGTAGCAACATGGATGGGACTGGAAGAGATTATGCTGAGTGAAATAAGTCAAGCAGAGAGAGTCAACTATCATATGGTTTCACTTATTTGTGGAGCATAACATATAGCATGGAGGACAAGGGGTGTTAGAGAGGAGAAGGGAGTTGGGGTAAATTGGAAGGGGAGGTGAACCACGAGAGACTATGGACTCTGAAAAACAATCTGAGGGGTTGGAAGTGGTGGGGGGGGTGGGAGGTTGGGGTACCAGGTGGTGGGTATTATAGAGGGCACGGATTGCATGGAGCACTGGGTGTGGTGAAAAAATAATTAATAATGTTTTTCTGAAAATAAATAAATTAAAAAAAGAAAACTGCTGTATTATCAAAAGGAAGAATTAACAAACACATTATACAAATAATTTGTATAAACACATTATTCAAATAACATTGTATAATGTCCTGACTAGTGAGTCACTGCTAGAATAGAAAGCTGTGGGGTCAAGAATAAAAACACTTGGAAAGAGAATTGCAGGTTGGAGATGCAAATAATATAGGGTTCAATCTTACAGGGAAAAATGGTTGGGGAAAATAGGTTTTTTTTTTTCCTTTTTCATATTTAGACATAGACAATAGTAGCCAAATACCCTTATGTGGGATATTACATCATTTAAGACCATTAGATCTTGAACTATGATTTGATGCATAATCAAAACAGACAAACATAATTATTTGCCAAACATTTATTATTTTTTACATAGTCCAATCATTTCAATAAGAACATCTCCAAGGTAGTATCAATAGGCCTCAAAGGGTTGTGGGATGATGGGTCTTATCTAAGGGCCTCTAGGAACTTGCCCTTCTTTTCACAAAATTTCCCTTTCTCTCCCCCCAAATGCTGTGATTGCTTATTGGCTCTAGAGCTAAATAGATGTTTACAGGATCCTGAGCAGTTTCCTTCTCAGTTAAAATGAACAAAGGTAGTAAAATTCTCAAACTCATCAAAGACTGGGGGAAAAGAAACTGAGCACTACAGACTACAGTAGAGAGTTTTAAAATTTGAACTGTGGAGTTGTTTGAGAAACAGCTTGCTTTTGCTCCATGATATTTTAAGTGTTTATGAAGTGTGAAAAAAAATCTAATTCAAATTCTAAGTCTTGAAGCTAAACCTTCTTCATAACAGATATTTCTTCCAGTTGGGGGCTGATTTCAGAGGGAGTTTTTCTGTAGAAGTCACTCCCCCTGTGCTTTTCAAGGTTGTAAAAATTCAGTCCCCTTGCAGAATCTGTGCTAATTATGTCACAAAAGCCAGTCTATTTGGAGGTAAATATTAATGTCGTTTAGGCTCAAGAAGAAATACCAACTGAACATTAAAAATATTGAAACTCTCCAAACGATGGATCAACCATTAAAAAAAAAAAAGACCCAGTTCTTTTTGAATCTTAAATCATATTCTTGCTACTTTGGAAAGCAACAGATTAACGTTCTCCAAACAGAACTCCTTAAACAAATTATTTATGTTTTAAAAAAATGCACACCATATCTGCACCAAAGAGCAAAGACACCCTGCAGTAAAGAATTATTTCAGGAAGAATAAAAGGCAAGAGTAAAAGGTTCATGAAATAAGTGTAGTTTAAGGTTTTGGAAAAAAAGATTTTGGAACATCAGAGAGTTCTCCCACAACCAGAAACATTTGAGTCATTTGTTATCCAGTGTTCCTCTTTTTCTTTTGCTGGAAGCTTTTGTAGGTGTCCGGATATTGGCAGCATCTCCTATGGGCGGTACTGAGATCTCTGCTCTTGGATGTACTCATAGAGAGGGCTGGAGCGCACCGGGACACTGGCAAACTGACGCTTGCCAGGCTCCAGAGACTGCTGACGGCCCATGTCTCCTTTCTCCGAGACTTGGCCACGGCGCCTCTGCTGCTCCTCCTGCTGGCGGCGCAGCTGTTCTTCCCTTTCCTGCAGGAGCTGCTCCTCCTCGCGGAACTTTCTGTCGCGCTCCTGGCGAAGCTGTTGCTCACGTTCCCTGCGACGCAGCTCCTGTTCTTCCTCCGGGAAGTTTCTGTCACGCCCCTGGCGGCGCAGCTGTTCTCTTCCCTGCAGGAGCTGTTCCTCCTCCCAAAACTTCCTGTCGCGCTCCTGGCGGCGCAGCTGTTCTTCCCTTTCCTGCAGGAGCTGTTCCTCCTCGCGAAACTTTCTGTCGCGCTCCTGGAGAAGCTGTTGCTCACGTTCCCTGCGAGGCAGCTCCTGTTCTTCCTCACGGAACTTTCTGTCGCGCTCTTGGCAGCGCAGCTGTTCTTCCCTTTCCTGCAGGAGCTGCTCCTCCTCACGGAACTTTCTGTCGCGTTCCTGGCGGCGCAGCTGTTCCTGCCTTTCCTGCAGGAGCTGGTCCTCCTCGCGGAACTTTCTGTCGCGCTCCTGGCGAAGCTGTTGCTCACGTTCCCTGGGACGCAGCTCCTGTTCTTCCTCACGGAACTGTCTGTCGCGCTCTTGGCGGCGCAGCTGTTCCTCCTCGCGGAACTTTCTGTCGCGCTCCTGGCGAAGCTGTTGCTCACGTTCCCTGCGGCGCAGCTGCTGTTCTTCCTCGCGGAACTTTCTGTCGCGCTCCTGGCGGCGCAGCTGTTCCTCCCTTTCCTGCAGGAGCTGCTCCTCCTCACGGAACTTTCTGTCGCGTTCCCGGCGGCGCAGCTGTTCCTCCCTTTCCTGCAGGAGCTGCTCCTCCTCGCGGAACTTTCTGTCGCGCTCCTGGCGAAGCTGTTGCTCACGTTCCCTGCGGCGCAGCTGCTGTTCTTCCTCGCGGAACTTTCTGTCGCGCTCCTGGCGGCGCAGCTGTTCCTCCCTTTCCTGCAGGAGCTGCTCCTCCTCACGGAACTTTCTGTCGCGTTCCCGGCGGCGCAGCTGTTCCTCCCTTTCCTGCAGGAGCTGCTCCTCCTCACGGAACTTTCTGTCGCGTTCCCGGCGGCGCAGCGGTTCCTCCCTTTCCTGCAGGAGCTGCTCCTCCTCGCGGAACTTTCTGTCGCGCTCCTGGCGAAGCTGTTGCTCACGTTCCCTGCGGCGCAGCTGCTGTTCTTCCTCGAGGAACTTTCTGTCGCGCTCCTGGCGGCGCAGCTGTTCCTCCCTTTCCTTCAGGAGCTGCTCCTCCTCGCAGAACTTTCTGTCTCGCTCCTGGCGAAGCTGTTGCTCACGTTCCCTGCGGCGCAGCTGCTGTTCTTCCTCGCGGAACTTTCTGTCGCGCTCCTGGCGGCGCAGCTGTTCTTCCCTTTCCTGCAGAAGCTGCAACTCCTGGCGGAACTTCTTGTCGTCCTCCTGAATCTTTTCTTCGTTCTCTCTGCGTTTGGAGTAAACCCGATGATTACGAACTTCATTTTCTTTTTCTGGTTGCCACTGCCATTTCAGATCACCGCGCTGATCGTCATCCTGGAATTGCCGCTTCCCGTCTAGGCGCTGCAGCTCTTCATCCTCCAGATACTGCCTGTCGCGCTGTTCACGCCTCCTTTCCCTCTGCAGCTGCTCTTCCTCCTGCTGCAGCTGCTTTTCCTCCCGATATTGTCTCTCCCGCTCCTGGCGGCGCCTCTTCTCGCGTTCCTCCCTCTGCAGCTGCTCTTCTTCCTGCTGCAGCTGCTCTTCCTCCCGATATTGTTTCTCCAGCTCCTGGCGGCGCCTCTTTTCGCGTTCCTCCCTCTGCAGCTGCTCTTCCTCCCGATATTGTGTCTCCTGCTCCTGGCGGCGCCTCTTTTCGCGTTCCTCCCTCTGCAGCTGCTCTTCTTCCCTCAGCTGCTCTCGTTCAGCTGGCTTGGCGTACACTATGTGGCGGCGTCTCTGGCTTTCCTCATCTGCTTGCCACCTCCATTTTTGGTCGTGGCGCTGCTCTTCCTGGTGTAGCTTCCTCTCCCGGTCCTCTTGGAAGCTTTCCTCCAACTGGAGCTGCTTCTCCTTACGGACCTGCTGCTCCTGCTCCCTCTCGAGTCGCTGGGGGCGCTGCTCCTCCTCTTCACAGAACAGCTCCCGCGCCTGCCGCTCCTCCGCCCGCAGCTCTTGCGACGCGGGCCTGGCCGACAGCTTCTGGCGGCGCCTCTCGCTCTCTTTCTCAGCCTGCCACTGCCATCTGAAGTCGGGGCGCGGCTCTTCCTCCTCCCTCTGCAGGCGTGCCTGCTCCTCCCGTTGCAGCCGCAGTTCGCGCTCCTCCCGGAGGGGCCGGAACCCGCGCTGCCACTGGCCGTCCTCCTCCTGCTCCCGGAGTTGCCGCTCGCGCTCCTGGCGCCGCCTCTTCTCCCGCTCCGGGCAGTGCTTCTGCTCCTGCCAGCAGGGCCTGGAGTAGACTTTGCTTTGACGAGCTTCTGCCTCACTTTCGAGCTGCCACTGCCACCTTGGGGTGCGGCTCTTGCCCCGCTCTTGGGCCTCTTCCTGTTCCACCGCCTCCTCAGCCAGCTGCTGCTTGCGCCTGAGCTGCTCTTTCCGCCTCTCCTGTTCCAAGTGGGTCTCCTCGCTCCTCAGTTGCTCGCGTCTTTCCTCCTGCTCGCGCCTCAACTGCTGCTCGAGTCTCTCTTCCTGCTCACGTCTCAGCTCCTGCTCCAGGCGCGACTGCTCGCGCCTGAACTGCTCTTTCCGCCTCTCCTGTTCCAAGCGGGGATCCTCGCGTCTCAGCTGCTCACGTCTTTCCTCCTGCTCGCGCCTCAGCTTTTGCTCTAGTCTCTCTTCCTGTTCGCGTCTCAGTTCCTGCTCTAGGCGCGGCTCTTCGCGTCTCAGCTGCTGCTCGCGCCTGAGCTGCAGCTCCAAGCGCTGCTCCTCGCGCCTTAGCTGCTCTTTCAGCCTCTCCTGTTCCAAGCGGGGCTCCTCGCGTCTCAGCTGCTCACGTCTTTCCTCCTGCTCGCGCCTCAGCGGCTGCTCGCGTCTTTCCTCCTGCTCGCGCCTCAGCTGTTGCTCGAGTCTCTCTTCCTGCTCGCGTCTCAGTTCCTGCTCCAGGCGCGGCTCCTCGAGCCTCAGCTGCTGCTCTCGCCCGAGCTGCTGCTCCAAGTGCTGCTCTTCGCGCCTGAGCTGCTCTTTCCGCCTCTCCTGTTCCAAGGGGGGCTCCTGGCTCCTCAGCTCCTCCTGCTCGCGTCTCAGCTGCTGCTCGAGTCTCTCCTCCTGCTCCAAGCGCGGCTCCTCGCGCCTCAGCTCCTGCTCGCGCCTGAGCTGCTGCTCCAAGCGCTGCTCCTCGCGCCTCAGCTGCTCGCGTCTCTCCTCCTGCTCGCGTCTCAGCTGCTGCTCGAGTCTCTCCTCCTGCTCCAAGCGCGGCTCCTCGCGCCTCAGCTCCTGCTCGCGCCTGAGCTGCTGCTCCAAGCGCTGCTCCTCGCGCCTCAGCTGCTCGCGTCTCTCCTCCTGCTCGCGTCTCAGCTGCTGCTCGAGTCTCTCCTCCTGCTCCAAGCGCGGCTCCTCGCGCCTCAGCTCCTGCTCGCGCCTGAGCTGCTGCTCCAAGCGCTGCTCCTCGCGCCTCAGCTGCTCGCGTCTCTCCTCCTGCTCGCGTCTCAGCTGCTGCTCGAGTCTCTCCTCCTGCTCCAAGCGCGGCTCCTCGCGCCTCAGCTCCTGCTCGCGCCTGAGCTGCTGCTCCAAGCGCTGCTCCTCGCGCCTCAGCTGCTCGCGTCTCTCCTCCTGCTCGCGTCTCAGCTGCTGCTCGAGTCTCTCCTCCTGCTCCAAGCGCGGCTCCTCGCGCCTCAGCTCCTGCTCGCGCCTGAGCTGCTGCTCCAAGCGCTGCTCCTCGCGCCTCAGCTGCTCGCGTCTCTCCTCCTGCTCCTGCCTCATCTGCTGCTCGCGCCTCAGCTCTTGCTCCAAGCGCTGCTCCTCTCGCCTCAGTTGCTGGCGTCTCTCCTCCTGCTCCTGCCTCAGCTCCTGCTCGAGTCTTTCCTCCTGCTCACGACTTAGCTGCTGCTCGCGCCTCAGCTCCTGCTCCAAGCGGGGCTCCTCGCGCCTCAGTTTTTGCTCTCGTCTCTTCTGCTCGCGCCTCAGCTCCTGCTCCAAGCGCTGTTCCTCGCGCCTCAGCTCCTGCTCGCGTCTTTCCTGCTGCTCACGCCTCAGCTGCTGCTCACGCCTCAGCTCCTGCTCCAAGCGGGGCTCCTCGCGCCTCAGCTGCTGGCATCTCTCCTCCTGCTCCCGCCTCAGCTCCTGTTTGAGCCTTTCCTCCTGCTCCCACCTCAGCTCCTGCTCCAAACGGGGCTCCTCGCGCCTCAGTTCTTGCTCACGTCTTTCTTCCTGTTCGAGTTGCGGTTCCTGCTCCAAGCGCTGCTCCTCGCGCCTCACTTCTTGCGCGCGTCTCTCCTGCTCGCGCCTCAGCTGCTGGCGTCTCTCCTCCTGCTCCCGCCTCAGCTCCTGTTTGCGCCCTTCTTCCTGCTGGCGCCTCAGCTCCTGCTCCAAGCGGGGCTCCTCGCGCCTCAGTTCTTGCTCACGTCTTTCCTCCTGCTGGCGCCTTAGCTCTTGCTCATGTCTTTCCTCCTGCTCGAGCCGCAGTTCCTGCTCCAAGCGCTGCTCCTCGCGCCTCAGTTGTTGCTCGCGTCTCTCTTGCATGCGCCTCAGCTCCTGCGGCAAGCGCGTCTCCTTGAGTCTCTGCGGTTCCAACTGCTCCTCTTCCTGGAGCGCCCGCTCCCGTTGCTCTTGGCGCTCTAGCCTTTGCAGCTGCTCTTCCTTCTGGAGTTCTCGCTGCTCCCGCCTCTCTTGGCTTTGCTCTTGGTTAGAAAATTTCTCTAGCTCCCGACCCTTGCGCCCCTGCAGATGCTCTTCCTCCTCAAGGCGCTCTTCCCGTTCTCGCCTCTGCAGCCGCTGCTTCTCTTCCTCAACGAGTTCCCGCTCCAGTTCTTGCCTTTTCTGCCTGCGTTCTTCTAATTGTCTGTCCTGGGGCTCAAATCTCCTTTGGTCCTCTTGCCTGGGTTCTTGTAATGGGTTCTCCCTTCCCTCACACTTGGCCCTCTTCTCATCCAGCCCGGAGGCCTGACTGAGAGCATAATAACAAGCTTGAGCTACCTTGAAAACGAACAGGAGGAATTCATTGAAATCGATGAGCCCGTTACAGTCTCGATCTAGAAGTTCCAGGATCAGATCTACTGTCTCAGGGTCATGTGGTCTCTATTAAAAAATGAAAACAAAAATTGTACAATGTGCTATTTACAAGTAGTAAACTTTTCCCACGATGAATGTTTTGTGATATGCTGACGCTCAAAAGACATTAAGAGCAATTAGAAAAACATCCAATATGTATTAAGTCTTGTACCTGTGTAAAATGTGAACACTTCATTTTAAAACATCTGTTGAAAATTTTTGTAACTTGTAATTTAATGCTGGTCAAAAGAATCCATCTTCTCTTGAGCTGGGTAAGAATGAACTAATCCTCAAGAGAAATACAATGGAAATTTATGAAGTTTTACAGCAGCCATTTCCGTCTGAAATAGCCAGTACTCCTGATCGATTTTTATCCCATGTTTGAAAACAGAACAAGGCATGCATGTTAACACCATTTTACTAGGGAATAGGCTGATTTTAATAATTTAAATTTGGAAATAAATGTAAGTTCCTTCCAAGTTTAGTTTGATCGACATCTTTGGTGGTTACTTCCCATGAACAGTTCATTTATTGCCATCAAGTACATGAAATAGTTGCTAACAACTTCCTTAGTTCTCAGACTACAATGCCAGCTGAATACTCAGAAATGAATGGGGTGGGGGCACGTAAGCTGCTCAGTTAAGCACCAGACTGGACACTTGGTTTCTGCTCTGGTCATGATCTCAGGGTTGTGGGATTGAGCTGGCAATGGACTTTGCATTTAGCATAAGTCTACTTGTCCCTCTTCCTCTACCCCCCGCGCCCCTGCATTTGAGTACATATGGTCTTTCTCATAAATAAATAAAATCTTTAAAGAAGATAAGTGAATAGGGAATGTAGTGTAGAGCTGTGATGTACAAAATGGATATGTTGCCATTCTTTGCGATGATCTCTCCTGAGAATTTGTGATGATCTCTCCTGAGAATAAATTTTATAACCCTAAATCAGTAGATTTTTTCTTTGTATTATTTCTTACCCGAAGGACATCTCCAAATTCCCTTTCAAGGAGGTTCTTCAGGTCTTTTTTGCTTAGTGCTGCCCCATCACAATCATGTGAGGCATATTGATTGAACATTTCAGTGATATTGAAGATGCTTCTCAGAAGTGGAGACATTTTTTTTTCTTTCCTTCAAGTTCAGGTAAATCTAGAAGAATGAAAGAGGATTCAGAATCAGAACTCTGTTTCTGATCTTGGGGAGGCCTCATCTATACTCGTTCAGTCAGATCTCTAAATTTACAACCAGTAGCTATTTTCAGTCTGGGCTTTCAAAGCTTTTTATCTTTAAATATTGTACTTAGAAAGGGGAAGACAGATTCTGAGAAATTTCAAGGCAGGGAATAATCCTCAGACTATCTTGTAGTCAGCTTTTGATTGTCCACTCAATCTAGATTATCCATATCCTTTCCTTCTCTTTCTTCTTGCTCCCTAGCATATGTTGGGTCAGATAGTCAAGAGAAGGGTGTAGAAATTTAAATTTGATATGTTGTTACTTATAAGTTTCTTACTTTATAGCTGAATAAAGAGAATAGGTGAGGAACACCTGGGTGGCTCAGTTGGTTTAGCATCTGCCTTTCACTAAGGTCATGATCCCAGGGTCCTGGGATGGAGTACAGCATTGGGTTCCTTGCTCAGCTGGGAGCCTGCTTCTCCCTCTGCGTGCTGCATCCCCTGCTTGTGCTCTCTCTCTCTGGCAAATAAATACATAAAATCTTAAAAAAAAACCCACAAAAAACAGAGAATAGGTGAAAGCCAAAGTGTAAAGGAAGATTTGAAAGTAATCTTAAAGTGGATAGAAGCCAGGCACCTGGGTGGCTCAGTGGGTTAAGCCTCTGCCTTCGGCTCAGGTCATGATTTCAGGGTCCTGGGATCGAGTCCTGCATCTGGCTCTCCACTCCACAGGGAGCCTGCTTCCTCCTCTCTCTCTCTCTCTCTCTCTCTCTCTCTACCTGCCTCTCTGCCTACTTGTGATCTCTGTCTGTCAAATAAATAAATAAATAAAATCTTTAAAAAAATTCTCTCTTAAAAAAAAAAGTGGATAGAAGCCATGCAAATCTAATTGTGGCAGTAAAACATTTGGTGGTAACCAGAAAAATAAAAATGGAATGTGGATTATTTTCCAACCTTATAGTTCATACATCACATCTTGGAGAATAATTTATAAGTCACAAGTTCTATGATTAAACACCACTTCTTCCTGTCAAATATGACATTATAATATTCAGAAATAACTATGCAGAAAATGGAGTACATGTTGTCTGCATTAACACAGATATGTTGCAAATACACAGTTTTTGGCTGGTTTCTTTAATTACTTCTCAACTCCAATACCTCAGATGTCATAACTATATGAAGATGGCCCATATTGAATAGAACGAATACAGAAAGAGTACTGAGGGTTGACAATCTTTTGAGATGGCAGTTTTTAGGAAGAAGAACCCAGAATCACACATGACATCCTCCAACACCTGATGCGCAAACAAACTTATAGAATTCAGAAACTTGGAAGAAGAGCTATGTTTCCATTTGAGTGATAGCTTCAGTTATAAGATGGCATGGAGTTAGTGGAAGTTTGATATCACTGTAAGATACTGATCCTTTCTGGTCTATAGACCCTCCTCTCCCCCACTGAATATCTACTACAGCTGTAAAGTGAATCGTACAGAAGAACATGATCCCAATTGACTGGGACTTACCCACTTCACCAAAGGAAGTTGAGCCCTCGCTGACACTGCTGGCAAGTGTACTGGACAGTTGGGAGCTGGGCCTTTTATAGGGGATTTAATTGTGCCCTGAAGAGCAACTTGGGAAGGAGACACCCACTCTGTGGGATGGCCTGATTCATTCCTAACCAAGCCCAGCTCCACCTCTGTCTCCACGAAGGACTTGTTTATCTCACTATTTGCTCACGTAGGTATTTGGCACGAGGTTCACAGACCTTACTTTCTGACAGTTAAGGTACTAGTCCTACCTAACAGGAATGGATAGGTTATTTGACAGAATCTATAATTTTCTTAAAGTGCTAAAATTAAGTAAAACAGTGAGATAAAAAAATTAATGTTCAGAATCTTAATTATGACTTCATAAAAAAGTAGTAACTTCTAAGCCATTTACTTTATAAAATATATAAATTCTAGAGCGGGGTTAAAGAGAAACTTTAGCATAAACTGATGAGAACAAATTAATATAACAATTCTTAGGGTGATGAGAGAGTGTAAGGAATTGTTTTCAGTTTTTTCTCTAAAAAAGGGAAAAAGTTTGCATTTATATTTTTTGGGTCTAATGATGATTTTCCTACAGATTTGGGATTGCTTCCATGGGAAGCAATTTTATCACCTTAAAATATGTTTTCACTAATTGTTCATAAGAGAACATGAAATCTATAAAATTTCATTCTTAGGATATTACATCTAAATGAAGTTTGCTGATTTCTTTTCTCATTAACATATCAATGCCCCTGGAGAAAAAGAGCTGGTGTAATGCATTATTGTAGATATAATCATCCTACTCAGCCTAAGTTACTAATGATTATGACACCTAAGCACTTGAGTCTGCTTCTCCTGGAAGCACATTAAGGTAATAGGTCATTCTAACCCATTATATCTGTCAGGGCTTTCTCAACCCTGGTGATCATTTGCAAATCTCAGTGCTGTTTTATTGTAAGGAACTGGATTTTATCCTTGGTGTCAGTGACTTCTACCCTTACATTTTGGAATATATGGAAACTTTGGTTCACAATAGATTTATGGAGACTATTAAAGATTCAATGGCTTTCAGCATTTTTATCTTCTCCTTTGTCCAACACATCCAGCTATTGGTTTTCTGAATTTTGAGGAGACTCTGTAGGGCCCTTTAATAGAATGTGAAGATTTAGAACCTAAATCTTTTTTTTTCCAATTTATTTATTTTCAGAAAAACAGTATTCATTATTTTTTCACCACACCCAGTGCTCCATGCAAGCTGTGCCCTCCCTCTATAATACCCACCACCTGGTACCCCAACCTCCCCCCCTAAATCTTGGTAGAACCTAAATCTTGATGACTAGTACATTGTGTGCAGATTGGTCCAAATGATAATGGAGTTGACTTCTGTTTCTCTCCTCACTTGCTGCTGCTATCCCAGAGTTGGGTGGAGAGGAAAGTGGAAGTGATAAATGGCGAGAAGACAATTGTAAGCCTGGCTCAATTCTGTATCCTTAAGGACTTTAACACTGAAGATTATGATCTAGGAATTTTCCTAGAACTGCCATTATTTCTTGAGATCTGGTAGTAAACTTAATGTAGTAGCTACTTAATGAAAAGTGAACATTTTTCTTCTTTCCTTTCTATTTAGGGATTTATATAGTTCTTTAATCTTTGGATTCTAGGATAGAACCATCATGATAGAACCTTCATGAGCACTGTGTACAATGTAACCACAGATAATCTCAGAACCTCTATTTCTCACAGAGGGATAGCTTTTTTAATGGTTGTCCTTCAAGGAGTTCCCTGGACAAAACCTGCTTTGTGTCTGATTTTGTTGTCATCCTCCAGTGTGTGATCTGTTGGGAACCTCAGCCCAGGTGGTAGGATGCATTTGTCTGATTCCATTATCTTCCTGTAGTTAATACACTCAAAGGGAGACTAATTAGTTTCTGTGAGAATAAAGGGAAAATATTAATTATTCTAAAATCATGGTTGAGCAAGCAAAATTATACAGAAGGAAACTTCCCCCCAAAGTGCTTCTGAATAACCTTGAGAAAATGGCTGAGATTGCTTTCATAGTAACAGAAGAACTTCTCCCCCATTATGAATGAAGCTTGATCTTTAATGAAGCTTGATTTTTAATCCAGTATTGGCTCTTTTACTTACTCTTGTTTAAAGTCAACACAACATAAGGCAGAATATATAGAAAACTAAGAGAATTAGCCTATTTTTCTTGCTGCACTTTGTCTATAATCAGAAAGATTATAAGCAGATTCAAATGCTAAATTCTAAAATCAGGTTTGATATTATCCTAATGAAGTGGCCCTCATTATTATATAATGTTCTTTTATTTAAAACAGTATCATTATTTTAAAATCCTGTTTAAAAAGAAGCTTCTGACATAATATTTGGATAGGGAAAGAATTTTTATTGTTTTTTATCTCCTTAAAATGTTGGTAAATGCCAAAGAATGTAGAAAACTATTGAGTCCTAACATATTGGTCAGTCTATTTTTTTTTAAAGACCAATATGGAATCCTTAAAATGGAGCAGTGTTCACTCTTCATGGTTCATCAAAAAAACAACAACAACCAAAAACCAAAAACCAAAACCAAAACCAAAACCAAACCAAACAAAAAACCCCAATAATCTGAGGATCCCCATTCTTTTTATATAGACAGAAAATCTCATTATTTTTCTTTTATAAGACTAGAGACTGAGGCACTGGGAGGTCAGAGAATACTAAGTATACTGACTGACCCAGGAAGGACCCAAGTGCTCCTGCTCCGTTCTGTAAGAATCATCCTCCTTTATTAAGGATGAATGCTGCTGGGTCCAGAGCACAGGATTATATTGTTACTTGGCTTTGAGGCTTGGGCTCTTCATTACAGAAGCATTGGAAAGAGAAAATAAAATTTATATCACTCAGCTACTTTGATATTATGTCAATCATGAAGACTTGTTCATGCTGAAATCTCTCAGGTTAGAGTTCTGATGGATTAGCAGAACTAAGGAAGTATTAGGTATTCTTTGTCTATATCCTAGTCAAAGGCTCATGTTCCATTTTCTGTTGTCAAAACCCAGAAGAAGTAAATAATAGATTTGACATTCTGTGGCATTCTACCAGGACCAGGCCTGTCTTGGCTTTACTGGAAAACCACCAAATTGAAAATTTAGGTGAAGCAGAGAAGGTAGCTGTGTGATTGGAAGCCCAGTGGTCTTATCCAGAACACAGTATGAGCCATGATGCAGAACTCTGGGAAGATGTCCAAGTAGGGTGATTTTATTTAATTAACTTATTTTTTAGTTTTTTAAAGATTCATTTATTTATTTTGGAGAAAGAGAGAGTGGGCACATGAGAAATAGTGCCTGTGGGGAGAGGGGCAGAGGGAGAGAATCCTCAAGCAGACTCCCCACTGAGCCCCATGTGGGGCTCCATCCCATGACCCATGAGGTTATGACTTGATCCAAAACCAAGAGTCTATTGCTTAACTGACTGAGCAACCCAGGCGCCCCCAAACAGGGTGATTTGAAATGGCTTAAAAAATAAGTTTGGTAAGTTCTCTGAACATCTCTCCAATGACTACTTTATTCTTAAAATTATGTGTTAAACCTTTCAAGTTTTCCTATTGTTTCTTTTTTATTCACTGATCTACCAGTGGAACCCCACCTCTGACAGTCTAAGACCTAATATATTTTCTCTGAGGCCATGTACAAATTCCATCTCTTCCCAAAACCTTCCTTGACCTTTGCATATAACGATCTCGCAATTAAAAAAAAAATTACACAGCATGCATAGTCAGCATCACACAACCTAGCACTAGTTAATGTGTATTTTCCACATTTTCCCTCTAATTTAATGAGAGCTTGTTCTGTCTTCTCAGTTGGGTTTTAAGTTCCTTGAAGGCAATGTTGTATCTTTTACTTTGACTAGGTATTTAGTAAAATCCTTGCTGATATGATATAATTTTATTGCATTGAAGCAGTTTAATTGGCCAGCAGGTTAGAATGAGATGAGTTGCTTGATCTGGGATGGATTTCTGTGGGTTTGGGGAGGAGGGCACACACTATAATGGGAGTGAACCCTTCTGGGGCCTCTTTTTAGTTTCGTCATGTGTGGGACAGATGCTGGAAGAAACATTACTCTATCTCTCTCTGCCTTCCCGCATGCCCATCACTTCACCCTCTCTTAAGTTAGGAGCAGTAAGATATGAATCCCTTCCTCAGAGGGAGCTGTAATAATTACAGCTTGTAAAGCATTTGTGATTCTTAGATATAAGAGGACTAATTATTATGATCATTAATAATTCTTAATTTTTATCTTCTTTAAGGTAAATTATTCTTACTTTAATTATACCCCCACCCTGGTGGTAATTATACCTCTGAGAGTCAGCAGATGCTTTCATCTTACATCATGCCATGCAGGGTGACGAGGCATGGGTGCCCAGGGAGGGCACTTCTGTTCACTCCCACTCTAAGAGGGCCCCTGGCTTTCTTTGTCATTAAACTGGTCATAGATTTCAAGTGATTTGATTTCTCTGTTCTATAACTGTATATCCTAACCAGTAGCTCCTCAATTTCACAGACTGTTGGGATTTATCAAAAGACACATTGAATGGGAAGAATGAATTTAATTTTCATAATTTGATGAATACTCTGAATGAAGGAAGCAGGCATTCTTTGGTTGGGTGGTGGAGACTTTATGATGTCTATTACAGAAAGGTTCACCCTGCCATATGAAAGAAGGGCCACGGGTCCTCAGGAAACAAGGTGCTGTGTGTGACATTCTCTGTTGGACTTAGATGTGCTGCTAGTACAATGGTAAGTCACTCTTTGGGATGAGCTATGAGGTTGTGTATCTAAAGAACTAAAAAAAAATTTTTTTTAAAGAGGTTTTACTTCTGATAGTAAGGCATAACAAAGGAAATTGAGAGCTATGACTTTACACTTAGTAGAAGTTTGTGTTGTTGGATAAAAATTACAGCCTCCCAAAGGTGGAGAAGAGTACTGCCAGCACAGGCAGGCAGGCTCCAGTCTTCTTTGGAATGCTTTCTCTAAGCCTAGAAGTTCAATAGTCACCTGTGTCATGACACAGCTATTAAGCCCCACTCTTAGGTATTTCAGCACATTGAATCCTACCCCATCCCTGAAGTAAGGATGGAAATGGGACAAGGAGGAGGCCAATGTCCGGAATTTTTCATAGTTTTCATTCTGACCCTTCCTCTGCAGAGGGGCACATGCTTCCCTGGTCATCCTCTGCCCCTCTCCAACAACTTTTTTTCAGTTGCCTTCCTTTGCTCATTTCTCTTCTTACTGGCCTAGGTTCTTGTCTTTTTGGCTCAAATGAGGATCTGAGTGAGCTCCTGGCATTTTTGAAGATGCAGAAGATGGGCTGTGTATTTCTCCATTCTTCCTTCCTGTAGATGTCTCTCTGGCCCACAAGCATTAAGTTCTTGTTCTGTGCTGAGCATGGTGCCAGACACCACAACAACTCTTACTACCAGGCGCTCCATCCACCCTGCTCCCTGGTGATTTGGAATGAGACATGTTAATTCCGAAAATAAGGCTATGGGTTAGTACTTGCTTGTATACACAAGGATGGTTTTTCTAAGAACGTACACACACACACACACACACACAAACTAGTAACAGTGGTTACCTGTAAGGAGAGAGATGGGAAAGTGTCTTTTTTATTGTCTACTTTCTTGTACTTTTTGATATTTGAGCAATGTGAATCTGTTATCTTTTCAAGAATTAAATAAATTAAATGCTAAAAACAAAAGTTTTCAAGTGATTTGATTCCACGAGAAAAGAGATGAAAGAAAGATAAGGTAGCTAGCAGAAAATGAGATGGGGAAAATCAACATTTTATTCTAAGACTTGCGTCTTAGAGCAGAACAGAAGAGTTTCTAGAAGTCAGTGCTTCTAGAAGTAAGAATGTATCTTATATACTCACTTGGTATTGCACCTGGCAGGGTACTTGGGGGATATATATATATTTAAGTGAAATGAAATGAAATAGACCTTAAAATATTTGAACCTTAAAAACTCACTAAAGTTGTTGCACCCTAAGCATTCATTTTAGCCTTTTAGCAATTCTGTCAGATGTGTAATTGGAACTTTTCAGAAAGTTCTTTGAAGTTTTTCCTTATCTGCAGATGAAGAGTGCTGTGGATATTGCTTCTCTAGGTGTCTAACCAACTCCACCTGGCTCTGGGCTCTCAGTTGGCTTGCTCTCAGCTCTGGTCAGAGTGTCCTTAATGGCTCATTTATAACTGCACCGTTTGAAAGAATTTCCCAAATTACAAGAAAAAGGGCTTTCTTCAGCAAAAGTTGAGTCTTTGAAGTAAACCATATCCTGTATGGATGTTTCAAATGGGGAATGATTGCAACTTCTCACAGAGCTTTCAGTTTTTCTGACATTAATGTAATCCCTCCTTTCAGGGCCAATATATTTCAAAACCAGATTAGGGTGTCCTTTTGTTGTGCTTTTCAAGGTGCAAAACTCTTTGAAATTTTCTGAATGCAAGCTCTAAAATAGTGCTTGTATAACCTTACCTGTCCCATGAATATCCATAGCACCTTGCTCCTCAGCTAATCAGAAGCTTTCACTAAAAACCTGTTAAATGAAAGGCACTGCACTAGGTGAAAAGAAGACATTTTGGGCATTCAGAGTCCCTTGTGATATAATTGTGAAGTCTGGTTATAATCCAAACATGCTCTTTGGGTTACAGAAGGAAGGCACCACTACTGGTTAAAGAAGTTTGGGAGGCCTTCTGAGAGGAAGTGGTGCTTGTTCTGGATGAGATGAGTGGATTTCAGGGACTCCTGGGTGGCTCGGTTGGTTAAGCAGCTGACTCTTGGTTTCGTCTCAGGTCACGATCTCAGGGTGATGGGAGTGAGCCCTGTCTCTGGCTCTGTGCTCTGTGTGGAGTCTGCCTGGGACTCTTTCCTCTCTGCACTTACCCCTGCTTTCTCTCTCTTTCTCCAAAATAAATAAAATGAATAAAAAAACAAAAGATGAGTGGATTTCAGGTAGGCCAAATGGAATGGGAAGTATTCTAGGCAGTGTGTGGGAAGCTAGGGAAGAGGAACGGGCAGTCTATTGTGAGAAATAAAGCTGACCAGGCAGACTATAATGGAGAGTTTATCACTCTTTGATAAAGGGCTGTGTCTATTAAAACCACATTGAGATACCACCTTACACCAGTTAGAATGACCAAAATTAGCAAGACAGGAAACAACATGTGTTCGAGAGGATGTGGAGAAAGGGGAACCCTCTTGCACTGTTGGTGGGAGTGCAGATTGGTGGAGCCACTTTGGAGAACAGTGTGGAGATTCCTTAAGAAATTAAAACTAGAGCTTCCCTATGACCCTGCCATTGCACTACTGGGTATTTACCCCAAAGATACAGATGTAGTGAAAAGAAGGGCCATCTGTACCCCAATGTTTATAGCAGCAATGGCCATTGCTGTGGAAAGAACCAAGATGCCCTTCAATGGACGAATGGATAAGGAAGATGTGGTCCATATACACTATGGAGTATTATGCCTCCATCAGAAAGGATGAATACCCAACTTTTGTAGCAACATGGACGGGACTGGAAGAGATTATGCTGAGTGAAATAAGTCAAGCAGAGAGAGTCAATATGGTTTCACTTATTTGTGGAGCATAACAAATAGCATGGAGGACAAGGGGCGTTAGAGAGGAGTAGGGAATTTGGGTAAATTGGAAGGGGAGGTGAACCATGAAAGACTATGGACTCTGAAAAACAGTCTGAGGGGTTTGAAGTGGCGGGGGGGTGGGAGGTTGGGGTACCAGGTGGTGGGTATTATAGATGGCACGGCTTGCATGGAGCACTGGGTGTGGTGAAAAAATAATGAATACTGTTTTTCTGAAAATAAATAAATTGGAAAAAATAATTATGTATTTTTATTTGAATTAAATTTAATTAACATATAGTGTATTGGTTTCAAAGTTAGAATTTACTGATTCATCAATTGCATATAACACCCAGTGCTTATCACATCACATGCCCTCTTTAATACCCATCATCTAATAATCCCATCCCCCTACCCACCTCCCCTTCAGCAACCCTCAGCTTGTTTCCTATAGTTAAGAGTTTCTTATGGTTTGACTATTTAGAAGTCACTTTTTAGGATTTTAGGAGATTTGGAGGAAAAAGAGCACGTGAGAGAAATTAAGATGAACCATGAGATAGGAAGGAGGGCATAATTTTATTTTTTAAGTCTTGCTGGGAGTGTGAAATGGGGTGGCTGGATTGTCCAGTACGTGAAAGAGTGAGGATGGGGAGGGTAAGAGTAGTGACGATAAAACTGATATCCTAATTCTTTCTACACTGGCCTAGTCAGTGGTTTCTTTTGGAGAGTTGAAACAAAGGTTGGGAGAAAGAAATTATATTCACCAAGGGGCTAATTTCGGGTCTATAATTTAAAAGCAGTTCCAGGAGTATCACCTGAGCCAGTCTGAGTTTCTTCTGCTATTATTATTCAGATGAAAACTTGACTAAACAGAATTTGCCACAGTGAGGAAATTGCCTGGGGCTCCAGCCTAGGCATGGCCACGTGGACTGGCTTTGCCCATATTTAGACAATGGCTCCTGGAGGAGGTGTCATCTTTCTAATCCAAGCATCTGCTGTATTTCAGCTTGTTCCTCTGTACTCAGCATCATATGATCAGTTAAGTCTAACCAAATTTACTGCGCACTGGGCAAGGTACTGAGAATGAAAAGATGGATGAGAGATACCTCTTTCCTACATCTCCAATTTGGTGGAGGGAGTTTGGCCTATGTGGCATGGTAGTGAAGAGTTTTTTTGTGTTTCTGTGACTATCACCACCACCATCACCACCATCACCACCATCATCATCATCACTGTGAACCAGACATGACAGTAGCTGTTGTCTCTCATTCTTAGCTGGTCTTGTGTGGTGAGCATGCTTAGACTCATTTAGTAGGTGGAGAGACCAAGAGTTGGAGATGTGAAGTGACTTCTCTAGGGTTGAAGAGCTGGCAAGTGGCGAGGTTGGATTTGAATCCAGATCTATCTGAATCTAAAACCTGTGTTCTTTACCATCTTCAATACTACTCACTCATTTACTTTTTTGCTGCCTATGTGGAGGTGACAACACTTTGATATGTAAAGTACCAGATCTTCCCTTTACAATTCCCCATCATGGTCAGTTGATGCTCTTGTCCCCCACCCCCTCCTCACCATGTGCTTAGAACAAACACATACTGTGTAGTGGGGCAGCCCTCTGTAGCAGGAATCAGTTTCATGAAGGCTGTTCCCTCAGCCACAAGTACACAGAAATTCATGGTTTTTGTGGGGAGGCTGTGAGGATCTTGTCTCCCATGAGATGTGGTGATTAGACCAAGACAACTTGACCTCTGTGATGTTTTTCCCCTGATAATTTTGTGTGAAGAAACCAGTGTCAGCCTAGACCAGTTTGTGCAGCTGATGCACTGAGGCTCAGAGTGTCCTGTTATCAGATACCAGCACAGTAACTGCTGAATGTCATGTGCGGACCTTGCAGACTTCTAGCCACAGCTTGATTATAATCATTAAGATTTTACAGGACACTGAATGTATTGCCAAGTGTTTTATGACCTTCTTTTTATTAGTTGTTCCCCATCCAGCCTAGTCTGACAGAAGGGCTGCCGCCTCTGCTTTCCTGATGTGGAAACAGGGCCACGGTGAGGTTAAAGTTTTTGCCAGAGGTCACCCAGCGGCTGAGCTGGTGTTCTGACTTGTTGGCTTGGCCAGATGTGGGCTTCTTCTTTGGGCCACTCTGTTGATGTGGGAATCTGGGAAATTTAGAGCTAATGAAATAATACCTTGGGGGTCTGGGAGGTAGCAGGATGCATTGTCTTCCTGGATGAAATTTGTCTTCCAGTATGAATTTTGGTTTTGGTATCCAGAATTGATAACTCAAAAAATAGAAGAGCTCAGTAATTCCTATTCCCTTTCTATGGTTCTCCCTTTTTTATGTACTAAGTTTTCCTTTACATTCCAAAGGAAGGGGTTGGTCTTGAGTGAGTGATTTTAAGTTCCTGGCATTTTGAGTACCTGGCCCAGGTAGTGGGTGGTTATGATCATGCTGGTCACATAAGAATCATGAGATAGCTCTCTTTTGTTTGGAGATAGCATTATGATATCCCCTCATTCTCCTTAGAGGATCTCTAGTTAAAACATTGGTTTCACAGGATCTTCCTAGGGAACCAGGTATTTCAGGCTCTAACATTAACATTAATTGAAAATTCAGGGTTAAGCAAATTGAAACACATTATTTATTATCCTCCTCCAGAAGGACTTTTAAAAGTCTCTCTGTGTTGCAAGTTTCCAAAGGGGGAACTCTGGTGTAAACTATACCTGAAACTCAAAGACCAACAGTTCTATTTTTTCCTTAGCTCTGATTTCTAACAGTGATTTTCCATGGAATACCCCTGCTGAGAATCTCAAGCCTATTTCACTCAGACGGGTGGTACATGGTCACTTCTTTCTGTGGCTCTTTATGGGACTTCATTGTGCTCTGTGGAGTCATGGGAGGGGAGAAAATGCTCATGGGAAGCATAGGTGAAAGATCTAGGCATGCGTTTGTACCCAAGGCCAGGAGATGAACCACACATCTCCTGAGCTGAACTTTTCATTTTTTCCCTGGCTCATTAAATGAGTATTGATTATGGGGCATGTGTTTGGACATAACTTATATAGGTCTTGGGACATAACTTATAGAATCATGCAGGTTGTACTATACGATGAGAGGCATTTTGAAATCATTTGTACCAATAATTTTTCAACATAATAAGAATGGCCTTGTGTTGTCCCCACCAAATTTCTTTCCAGAACTGTGTATTTAGATACTTTTGGTACATGGTAGTGTCAGGGGATAAGAATGTATCTTTTTAAGGAACAGTTAATTTTTAAATGGCTTCTGACTTGCCATGTGGTAGGTTGGGAGCTGGTGGGGGACAGGGTTCCTGCTGTGGATCCAGCTTAGACATTGGTATTCTCTATGACCTTAGGTGAGTCACTTAAACTCACCTGGTCCCGAGTGTCTATGTATGAAATTAAGATAATGACTCCTGCTTCCTTCCTCCCTCTTGGGCGTAGGGGTGCTAGGAGAAATGAGATCATATGAGCTTTGAGCCTAGAGGAAAAAAGCAAGAAGAGAATTTTTTAAGGATTTCAACTTTTCCCTTCCCTTGAAGTCTAAATGTAGAATCCTGGGAATAGATCCCCGGAGATCAGATCCCAGGAGAGAGAAATGAGGTCAGAAAGAGATGCCTGCTCCTGGGAACTGCTTATGGGCCTTTGCAGACTCTTTCACTAAGTGTCACCCTCTTTAAATCATGGTGACTTGGGAGATTTGCCTCTGTTCTTTATCTATCTTCCTCTCTGTCCTTTATCTTTGTCCTTTATCTATCAGTTGATAGTCATCTTCTGTAATTGTGGGGTGCTCAGTCTGATTATTTTCTGTTTCTGTGTTAAATCTTTTTCCTAAAATGTATCAGGATTCTGGCAAAGTTTCTTTATGAAAATTGCCCAAAAAACCCCCTTGCTGAAATTGAGACATGTTTGCTGGACATTTGTCCTGCCATTGGCCTTTTCTTATCATGTGCCCAGGACATCTAGGATTGATGTCTTAGACTATTCTTTATCTTTAATCATCAGGATATGGCATCTCAGAAGCTTTTTGCTCTCAGGAACCTGAATTCTTTCAGTGTTCTGCTATATGTATATTGTTATGATGCCCATTTTCCTGACCATGAGATGGAGGCAGAGGTGGGATGGACTTGCCTAAGGCTGCAGGGTGACTCATGAACATAAGGGAGAAGAAAAATGTGAGGGAGGGATTCTTCTTTCCTGACTTCACTTCCAGACCCCACGCTGTCTAGCCCATTCCCTCCCATGAACTTGCTTGCTTGGAAACCCAGTTCCAGAGTTATTTTGTTGCCTCCTCCCATCCATTATTTATCTTTGATGTAACTCATTTATCTAAGACATCATTTAGCTCATTATTTTCTTGTGGTTCTCGCTTGATTGCAAAGGGTTCCCCATCTCTTGTTCTACTTAAATAATAGTACAAGTCTCAGTAAGTGTAGCTCTCCACCTACCCTCCTTCTCTCTTGGCTCTGGTCTCTGTGTCAGAGGTTTGGGATCATATCTCACAGTGATAAGTGCAGAGTAGTTGCTCAGGAAGGAAGAGAAACTATAATTTATTGAATGCTTTCCATTTGTCATGTCTATATTAGATACAAAAATAACATAATAAACCAATGAGTATGGTATTCATATTTGGCAGATGAGGAAAATGAGGCATAGAGAGGCCAAGTGACCTGCCCAAGGTCACATGACATTCAGCTCACATTCTTTTTTAAAAATTTTAATTGAGGGGTTATTGACAAACAAAGTTATATTAGTTTCAGGTGTACAACATAGTAATTTGACATTTGTATTCATTGTAAAATGATCATCACAGTAAGTATAGTTACTGTCACCTTACAAAGTTAACAGAACATTATTGAGTATATTTCCCTTGCTAAACATTACATCCCCATGACTTACTTATTTTACAACTGAAAGTTTATACTTCTTGATACTTTTTACCCATTCTGCCTCCGTCCCCATCCCTTGTCACATTGACAGCCACTAATTTGTTCCCTGTATCTGTGAGGCTGGGTTTTGTTTTATCTTTTAGATTCCATGTATAAGTGAAATCATGAAGTATTTGTCTTTGTCTGACTTATTTCACTTAGAATAATATGCTCTAGGTCCATCCATGTTGTCTTCAATGGCAAGATCTCATTCTTTTTTTATGGCTGAGTAGTATTCTGTTGTATGTGTGTGTATAAAAAAATAAACAAATATATATAAATAAAGTGAACATACACACACACATATGCATATAAACCATATTCTCTTTATTCATTCATCCACTGATGGATACCAGGTTATTTCCATGTCTTGGTTATTGTAAGTAATGCTGCAGCAAATATAGGGGTATAGATACCTTTTTTAAAAAAAATTTTTATTTTTTATAAACATATATTTTTATCCCTAGGGGTACAGGTCTGTGAATCACCAGATATCTTTTTCAAATTAATGTTTTTGTTTTCTTTGTATAGATACCCAGTAGTGGGATTGCTAGGTCATATGGCAACTCTACTTTTAAGTTTTTGAAAAACCTCTATACTCTTTTCTATGGTGGCTGTACCAATTTACATTCCCACTAATAATTCATGAAGGCTCCCTTTTCTTTACGTCCTTATCAACACTTATTTCTTGTCTTTCTGATACTAGCCATTCCAATATGTGTAAGGTGATATCTCATTGTGGTTTTGATTTGCATTTCCCCAATCGTGGGTGATATTGAACATTTTTTCATTTGGCCAACAGACAACACTTATTTCTTGACTTTTTTGAAAAAAAAAAAGTCAATTTCTTTGTCCATTTATAAATCAGATTTTATCCGTTATTGAGTTGTATGTACTTTATGTATCTTGGATATTAACCCTTTATTGGATGTATAATGGACAAATATCCTTTCTCATCCAGTAGGTTGCCTTTGTTGACTTTTTCATTCACTATGCAGAAACTTTTTAGGCTGATGTTGTCCCATTCAGCCCATTGTCTTTGCCTCTATGTCCTGCTGCTTTATACTTTACTAAAAGTTCTTTGATGGCTACATTTCTTGTTACTCACATAATCTTAATTTCTTACATTTGTACAGTGATTTATGGTTTCAGAATGTTATTACAAATTTTATTTTATTTTATTCTTGCAACAGCCTTGTGAAACAGGTACCACAGGTAATAATACTCCAGTTTTTTTTAGATGAAGAAGCTGCTGTTCATAGAGCTTAGTGATTTGCCCAACATCCCACTATTTGGTGTCCAGTCCATACCATATAATCTATTATCAAAATATTCTTTCTCAAGTGCTACTTTTATTACACTACTTTTCTGATTAAGAATCTTACAGTGACTAGCTATTGCTAAATATACCATTAACAGTCAGTTGTTCAACTCTCTTTGCCAGTAGGCCTTCCCCATCCATCATTCATTCATTCATTCATTATTCAACAAACCTTAATTAAACACTTGTGATGTGTGAAGAACTGGGGATACAAAGAGGAATAATACCTAGTCCCAACCCTTGAGGAGATTACAGTGTGGTCAGGGAGTCATGCAGGTCAACCCATTATTTTAATCCAGGATAATAAAAGCTATGGTAGAGGGTGTTGTGGGAGTACATGGAAGGGGCACATCACCCAGAAAGTGGGCTCGAGGAGGGCAGCTTAGGGAAGGTTGGGCTTGTACGGAATCCTGTGGGACAAGTTGAGGGTAGGGTGTGAGATAGGGAGGGATAAGGGGTGAGAATAGGAAAGATCATGAAGGATTTTGTGGGCAAAGGTAAAGAATTTAGACTTTATCCTACAGACTATGGAGAACCATTATAGGATTTAAGTCAGGAGAAGACTTGATGACATACTCAGTTTTGCATTTTGAAGTGGTCACTCTGGCAGAAACACTGAGAATGGATTAAGGGAAGGCTGGATAGGAGACAGAAGTCACTTAGGTATCCGTTGCAATGAAATAGTTAAGAAATGGAGGCTTAAACTAAGATATTTACAGGGCGCCTGGGTGGCTCAGTAGGTTAAAGCCTCTGCCTTCAGCTCAGGTCATGATCCCGGGGTTCTGGGATAGAGCCCCGCATCCGACTCTCTGCTCAGCAGGGAGCCTGCTTCCCCCTCTCTCTGTCTCAGCCTGCTTCTCTGCCCACTTGTGATCTGTCTGTCAAATAAATAAATTTAAAAAAAAACTAAGATATTTACAGTTGGGCTGGAGAAAATAATTTGAATCAGGCTTTAAGAACTAGAAACCCATAAAGCCTGCTGACATATTAGATATAGAAGACAAGGAAGAGGAAGGAATCAGGAGGAAGTCTGGGTTTTTCTGGAGCCCCTGGACAGATAGATAGCTGGGAGAGGGACGTGAGAAGCAGTGGATGTTTTGAGTATGTTGAATGCCTGTGAGACACCAGATTAAGGAGGCCCAAGAGACAATAGGACACCTAGGTCTGGAAGCCAGGAGTGAAGTCTAGGCTGGAGACAGGGATTTGGAAACCATCAGCAGGAATGAGATGGTTGTAGCCTCAAGAAGAGTTGAGATTGAGTGGGCTGTATGTGTGGGTGTGTGTGGGTACAGTGGTTCTCACCTGGGCTGTGCATTAGAACCACGGCAGGGGTGGGGGAACTGTAACAATCAAGATAGCTTGGGTCACATCACAGTAACATTAAAAATTCTGGGAAGAAAGGGGTGAACATCTTTTACAGTCTTTAGTCACTTCCTGAAATGACCCTTTCCCACAAGCACCCAATCTGTTGGCTATTTCTTGCATTAACTTGGGAGATGGTCCTCTGTATCTCTGCTCCAAACTACTCTAGATAGCCAGATTCCTGCCTTTTGCCAGGATACCGGTCCACTTCCCTTCCATGTGTAAGACTTGGCTTAAAGCTCCTCCTCCAAAGATCTGATTAATTTTGCCAGATTCTGAGGACTCCTCTTTAGGTAGTCCCTCACACTAAATAGTGGTTCATCAGAGATGGCCCAGCTCTGGGGCAATGCCTGGAGCTCCGGTCTTGGACTCTGAAGATTTAGGTTCAAATCCTGGCTCTGCTACAAGTTAATTAGCTGAACCTTTTGGGAGAAGTCATTAGAGCTCACCAGTTTCTTTATCTGTAAGGTATTCATAGTTATAACTACTTTGAAGGGTTCATGTAAGATCTGTGTGTGAGATTATAAGAAAACTATACATGTGGTATAAAATTTTACCTTTGTGAATAAGTTGCTCTACAAGCAAAGCCTGTGTGTGTGTGTGCGCGCGCGCGCACGCACAAGCATTCATTTGATTTTCTAACTGGATTATAAACTCCTTAGAGACAGAAACTGTTTTGTTTCTTTTCTGCCTCCCTGGAAGGGGGTTTATCGGGCTATTGTGATTAGCAGCCAATATCTTTGTGGGATCATGCTGGTTAACCTCAGCATCCCTGAGGATGTTGCTCCCAGGTGACAGGACTTCTGTGCAGGGAACCAAGAGTCAGATGACAGCCTGCACAGGCATAGGATGCTATTTGGGTCAGTATCATCAGTTTAGATCTGTGGGCTCCAAACATATAAAGGCCAAATCCTAGGTGTGTGCAGGAAGTGAGAAAGGATTGAGCCCAATACCGTCTGATGGCTTACCAACTTGCTCTGAGGAAAATCTAAAATCCTTAAGCCTACTAGACCTTGCATGATTAGTGGGTATGCAGAGCGACTTCTCAGATCTCATTTCCTGGGACTCATCCCTTACTTGTTTTGTATCCACTTGTCTCTTTGCTGTTCCTAAACTCACCTGGCATGCTGCTGTCTTAGAGCTTTTATAGCTGCTCTTCCTTAGGCTTGGACTGCTCTTCTCCAGGAGTTCATTTACTTTGTTCACTTCTTTAGGTCTTTGCTCTGATGTTACTTTCTCAGGATACCCTTCCTGACCATTTTGTTTAAAATCATGACCCTCAACATTCCTTATCTTCCTCCACTGCTTTTTCCCTATAGCATTTGTCATTATCTGATGTAATATGTATTTTATTTATTCCAATTCAATGAGGACCATGTTTTTTTGGTCTATTTTTTTCTGTCTGATTTTCAAAACTGCTGTATTCCTGGTACCTAGGTGATTCTTGAACATAGTAGGCACTCACTATTGTTGATGAATGAATAAATGAATAAACAAATGAATAAATAAAATTTGCTTATCAATGGGCAAGATATTTTGAACTGGTGGAGAGCCAGTAGGTCAAGGAGTCTGACTCTTCTCCTTACTCTGATTTCCTGTTTGTTTCTTGGGCAGAGATTTGTGGTGAAAACTCTTTTTTTTTTTTCAATTTATTTATTTTCAGAAAAACAGTATTCATTATTTTGGTGAAAACTCTTATTAATTCCTGTGGGGAAATGACTCTTCAGCTTCCTGGCTTTTTTTGTTTTGTTTTGTTTGTTTGTTTTGTTTTCTCTCAAAGGGAATAAATTCTAAGGAGGAGAGGGCTTTGGTAGTTTATTGAATTTTACTTCAAGCTCTTTGCTCTTATATTTCCTGAATGTGGATCCTAGTCATCTGGAAAGTCCTACCTTTCTTTGGAAGGAATTTTCTAAAAAAAACAGTGGATCACTTCTTTGAACTTCGAAGTCAAATGAAGAGAGAAGAATTAGGACATTGTGGTTTATAAATATGTGGGATTAATTCTCTCATGAGGTTGATAGGGTTGGGAGTGCACATTTTTTTTTTTTTCCAGAAGAGCCTGGACAAATTTGCAGAAGTGAAAGCACAATGAGCTGCTTGGGAACTGTCATCCTAATGTGTGTGGATACTGTTCTCTCGCTCCACCTCTTCCATAGGGAGTGTATAGGCAGTGACTGCATGGACCACTGGTCATGCTCAAGAGAGCCACTGTGGTGTGGTTCAAAGCCCCCAGATGCTCTGCTCAGAAGCATGGAAAGACTAAATGTGAGGTGTGGCTTCTTTCATCTCTCATCTGACTCACCTCTACCTCATCCAGCTACATCATGGGTGGGAGTAAGACACGTGAGTGAAAATATCTCAGAGATTTACTGTTTTTTTAAAACCAGGTTGTGACAGAGTGTGGGAAACAATTTGGCAAGGATGTCAAGGCAGAGATTTCTGGCTTATGTGGGTATATAAGGTGACAACCATAGAACAAAGAAGCTTAGGGGCACCTGGGTGGCTCAGTGGGTTAAAGCCTCTGCCTTCGGCTCAGGTCGTGATCCCAGGGTCCTGGGATCGAGCCCCGCATCGGGCTCTCTGCTCAGCAGGGAGCCTGCTTCCTCCTCCCTCTCTCTCTGCCTGTCTCTCTGCCTACTTGTGATCTCTGTCAAATAAAATAAATAAAGTCTTAAAAAAAAGAACAAAGAAGCTTAGAGTTGGATCATCTAGTTCAACTTAGAAATCATCCAACTCAAGATCCCTCTACTGCAGAAGTGCTTCTGCAGTGACCCTGACTTATGGTCACATAAACTTAGACAGGGCTGGTGATGAGATGATCACTACCTCCTAAAACAGTGGACTCCGTTATAAATGTAAGGATATTTCTCTTTAAATTGGGTAAAATTGCCTTCCTTTTGACTTGTACCTATTGATTCTAGTTCTACTCTCAAGCAATGTAGA
This sequence comes from Neogale vison, assembly GCF_020171115.1. Taxonomy (NCBI): domain Eukaryota; kingdom Metazoa; phylum Chordata; class Mammalia; order Carnivora; family Mustelidae; genus Neogale; species Neogale vison. The sequence continues at coordinate 108,576,149 of NC_058092.1, forward strand.
ATCACTTTTTATTCTATGGGACCATCTTCAGATACTTGCAAATTCTTAACATCCTTTAAGTCTTCCGAGGAGAGAAATCCTCATCATACTCTCCCAGAAGAAGTCCATGTTGCTTTGCTTCTTGTGATGTCTGGACCGAGTAGTGCAGGGCAGAGAGTTCTATTCCTTCCTATCTGGACACTACTTCTGTTAATTTAAACTAAGATTGCTTTACCTTTTTTTAATTAAAATTTTAAAAAATTTATTTATGATAAAACATGTACAACATTAAAATTACCATCTTTTTTTTTTAAGATTTTATTTATTTATTTGACAGACAGAGATCACAAGTAGGCAGAGAGGCAGGCAGAGAGAGAGAGGAAGGGAAGCAGGCTCCCTGCTGAGCTGAGAGTCCGATGCGGGGCTTGATCCCAGGACCCTGGGATCATAACCTGAGCCGAAGGCAGAGACTTAACCACTGAGCCACCGAGGCGCCCCTTAAAATTATCATCTTAATCATTTTTAGTTGTATGTAACTAGGTACATTCACATTGTGATGCAACCAATCTCCAGTACTCTTTTCATCTTGAAAAAAAAAATGAAATTCTGTCCTCTTAAAACTAATTCCAAACTATGGAAAGAACCAAGATGCCCTTCAACGGATGAATGGATAAGGAAGATGTGGTCCATATACACTATGGAGTATTATGCCTCCATCAGAAATGATGAATACCCAACTTTTGTAGCAACATGGACGGGACTGGAAGAGATTATGCTGAGTGAAATCAGTCAAGCAGAGAGAGTCAATTATCATATGGTTTCACTCATTTGTGGAGCATAACCAATAGCATGGAGGACAAGGGGCGTTAGAGAGTAGTAGGGAATTTGGGTAAATTGGAAGGGGAGGTGAACCATGAGAGACTATGGACTCTGAAAAACAATCTGAGGGGTTTGAAGTGGCGGGGGGGTGGGGGGTCAGGGTACCAGGTGGTGGGTATTATAGAGGGCACAGCTTGCATGGAGCACTGGGTGTGGTGAAAAAATAATGAATACTGTTTTTCTGAAAATAAATAAATTGGAAAAAAAAAACAAAAAAAACCTAATTCTCCTAGTACCCTTTATCCCTAACCCCTGGAAATCACAATTCTGCTTTGTGTATCTATGAATTTGACTATTCTGGATTCCTTATATGAATCCAATCATGTAATATTTCATTTAGCTTAATGTCCTTAAAGTTCAGCCATGTTGTATACATTAGAATTTCCTTCCTGGAAATTTTCCTGGATAATATTCTATTGTGTGTATATCACATTTTCTATATGCATTCATCCATCAGTGGACACTTTATTCTTATCTTTTGGCTACTGTGAATAGTGTTGCTATATCAGGAGTGTGCAACTATCTCTTCACGATCCTTTTTTCAGTTTTTCTGGATATAAACCCAAAGTGTACTTGCTGGATCATATGATAATTCTATTTTTAATTTTTTGAGGAATCGTCATACTGTTTTCCATAATGGCTTCACAGTTTTACAAACATACTAGCAGTACACAGGGTTCCAGTTTTTCCACATCCTTACCAGAACTTGTTATTTTCTGTTTTTAAAATTTCAAAAAAAAATTTTAAATAGTAGCCATCCCACTGGGAGTGAGGTGTTATCTCATTGTGCTTTTGATTTGCATTTCCCTAATGATTAGTGATATTAAGCATCTATTTATGTGTCTTGTTAGCTGGTCATGTACCGTCTTTGGAGAAATGTCTTTTCAAATCTTTTATAAACTTTTTAATTGGATTGTTTGGGGCTTTTTTTGCTGTTGAGTTTTTGGAGTTTTTTGGTACATTTTGGATTTTGACCCCTTGTTAGGTATACATTTTGCAAATTTATTGATTCTATTGATTGTGTCCTTTGATGAACAGAAGTTTTTAATTCTGATGTAGTCCAATTTATCAATTTTTACTTTTGTGTGTGATGGTTAAGTAAAAGGCAGAGGCTTTTACTTTTGGTGTGATGGTTTAAACTATTTAAGTTTTTTCTTAAAGCAATCATAGTTCATACTTTCCTGTTATGATGCCAATCAATTAAAAGCCCTAGTCAGATCTGTCATGTGTAATGCTGTTAAACCTGGTGACCTTCATTCCACCTCCTCACCTACATTTCTATAAAGCCTACTCATCCCTAAAGACCCATGCCAAATGATTTTTTTCAGCAAGAATCCCACTTGTATTCCCCATTCAGATGTAATTTTTTCTTCCTTTGGAACTTGTGCTTGATTATAAGCCTGTCATAATATTCTTTGGATTAAATTATTGGTTTATATGTATTACATCCCTCAGTAGACTGTGAGCTCCCTGAGGGCAGGAACAGTTTGGTTTATGGTTGTGTCCCCCACCATCCTAGCATCATGTCTCGTGTGTGGCTGTTTTAGCAAAGACTAGTAGTCTTGGCAGTTATATGCCGGATTCTTCTCCATGAATTACAGTACTCATTAGATAGGCTCTTTTCACTGGCTTGGGACATAATAAAATAATTAAAAAACATGGACCCTGGAAGTCAGGCCTGGATTTGAATTCTATTTTTGTCACTTTGGGGAAGTCATTTAATCTCTTTAGGCCTTGGCTTTCTCTTCTGTAAAATGGGGATGATAAAAAGCATCTAACTTATTAGGGCTCATAAGAGGATTGCATGGAATAGGCATGTGAGCTCTCAACATTGTATCCAGTGTACACTAAGTTCTCTGTGAAAGTTAGTGGCTATTTTTCACCTGTCTTTGCAAATACTTTGTTCTTTTGGACCCATCACATGGAATTGTGATTATCTTCCTGCACCATAGATTGTGAATTCTTCATAGTGAACACCCTATCTCTGTAACCCTTCAGTGCCTACACAGTGTCTAACAAATTATAGTCATTAGTATTTGTTGGATGAATTAATGAATGAATCTGAGACTTCTGAACTGCAGCCCCAGTGTTGAGTGTGTAAATGCTGTTGTTCCACATGTAAATGCTGTAGGCATTGCACTGTGAGGTCTTAGAAATGAATACTAGCAATGTTTTCCTTGACTTTAGGGAAGTGTGTGGAAGACAGCGTGAAAACCAGACTTGCAGATTATGAACTTTTAATTAAGCAGAGTAAATTAGAATGCCACAATAGTGTAATGAGAAGAGTAGGTGCATACAGGTGATATGGAAAGCATATGACTAAAGTAAGTGTAAGGGGTGGCTTTATGGAGAAGAAATTTGAAGTGAGATTTTAAACAGGAATACAATATTGATTGAATAAATCCATCTCCCTGTTTCAATCCTAACCATTCACTAAAGTCCAGGGCAGAGGTTACCTCTACCTTGAAGACATTTATCATGCCCCACCCACATGTGATCCATTCCTTTGCATCTCCATGGTGCTTTCTTTCTTATTACATACCACATTCTGTTATAGCCTTTGGTGTGTATGAGGTGATCAGAAATGTACATAGAATCATTATTATTCATATGCTTAGCTTAGCACCTGCCTCTGCTTCTGACTGATTGCAAGCTCTTTTAGAGCATGGTTGTGTTTCCACAGTTCTCTAGTGCCTAGAACATGCCAGGTACTATGCCAGGCACTCCACAGGTCCTTTTAGTCACCCTATGAAGAAGATCCTATTATCGGAATTTTAAAATGAAGAAACTGAGGCTCAAGTCACACAGGAACTCAAGTGGTTGGGGCAAGATGGGAATTCACTTCTTTTGGACTCCCAAACTGCTGTTCTTCACTCCATTGCATATTACACAATGTGTATACTCTGCATCGTTAGGGACAGTTGCTGCTGTAGTAGAAACTGATGAGTTCATTTGACAAAAGTCTTACTAGTTTACTGGGTAGACAGCGCCATACTATGACTTGTTCCCTTCTCAACAGTCGTTATTTTTTCCTAGACATCTCAAGACACGGGGAATCCAGTGATCAGTAGGTGGCGCTAGAATCCCATGTGTTATTTTTTCCAGTTTGGTGTCAAGGTGTTTTTTAGCCTCTGGAATATTTACTGTCCTTAATCAGCCAGGTTCATTCACCTAGACATTTAGCTATAAAATCAGAGCAGTACAACTTTAAGGAAATCTACATTGTAAATGGTATTGTGCCAAGTCCTCATTTTAAGGCGGAGAACACTGGCTTACAGTATGGGGACAAAAAGCACCAGTCATATGTGGCATTAGCAGCAGTACGAGGACTAGAACTCAAATTTTCTTTCTCTCAGTTCAATGTGCTCTCTTTCTTAGACTGTTGCTATTTATTTAATAGGTGTTCCTAGTGTCTTTTGCTCTCAAGAATGCAAATTGCTTGTATGCAAAATGTATTTTGACAGTGGGTACTCAATAAATGTTCAATTCTAATTAGGCTCCAGCTGCTTGAGTAAGTCTCCCAGTAAGTTAACCGACACCAGTGGCTGCAAATCTATTGTGCTGGGTTTTCAAATGAGCAGGAGACTCATCAGCTTCTTAATGGCCTCATAGCTTCTGTGGAAAGGACAAATGACATAACTGAAGCAACAGAAGAGCATTTGTGTATGCTTCTGTCAGAAAGCAGGGTGCACACAAGGGAGCCTGAGTATATGCAAGTCAACAGAGCACTGAGGGAGGGAGGATTACAGAAGGTGAGTTTGGAACTGGCCTTTTGAGGAGCTGGGGGATAGGAATTGTTGTGTTTGGATTGCAACGGAAAAGAAGGGGGAAAATAGAGTGAAGACTAAGAAAACAGAATGGCCACGGTCTGGGATCCTGCAAGTCATGGAAAGTGTTGGTGTTGAAGGGAGATTACACACCCCTCAGGAGTTCTGTTTCAATGGGGCTGTGCGGGGGAGGTGGGTGTGGGTTGGCAAAATGGCTGAAGGGGGTGAAGAAGTGGAAGCTTCCAGTTATACAATAAATAAGTCACAGAGATAAAAAGTTTAGCCTAGGGAATATTGTCAGTACTATTGTAATAATGTATAGTGACAGATGATGACAGATGTGGTAAGCATTGTGTAAAGGATAAAATTGTCAAATCACTATGTTGTATACCTGAAACTAATATAACAACTATATTTCAATAAAAAAATAAGAAAATAATAAATGGGGCTTGAGCAGGGAGGCACAGAAAGTCTGAGAGAGAGAAATGCTGGTCCTGGGTTGTGAGGGAAAGTGGGAGGGACGAAAGCACACTAATGGTAGAATAGAACAAAGGGGACAGAGTGGTGGTGCCAGGCATGGACGGAAAGAGCCTGATGTAATGGAGAGTCTATTCAGTTGAATTTGATTCAACGAGCACCCACCAAATACTTATTCTGAATGTTCTGGGTGCTAACAATGATGTAAAGAACAATGAGCGGACCTTTTTCTGAAGGAATTTCTAATATAGTCAGGGAATGAGAATGTTCACCAATACCTACAATAATGTAGAGGGTGACTATGATCACAGAAGCTTTCCAAAGATGCTGCTTGAAGACAAAGAGGTGGTTACTATTGTTTAGAAGAAGGGGTATCAAGGATGGCTTCTTGGAGGAGCTGGAACATAAGCTGGGCTTTTCAATAATATGGCAAACATTTGTTGAGCTTCTATTAAAAATAATGCCAAAGGGGAGAAGATGATAAACACTAACTAAATAAGTAAGAAGATATCAGATTCTTAACTACTTTATGTATGTCATCTCAATTTATTTTTAACCAATGATTGGAAATTTTTTTTAAAGAATTTATTTATTTATTTGACAGAGAGAGATCACAAGTAGGCAGAGCGGCAGGCAGAGAGAGAGAGGAGGAAGCAGGCTCCCTGCTGGGCAGAGAGCCGGATGCGGGACTCGATCCCAGGACCCTGGGATCATGACCTGAGCCGGAGGCAGTGGCTTAACCCACAGAGCCACCCAGGCGCCCCCAATGATTGGAATTTTTAATCCTATTTTATAGATGATAGAACTGAGATTAAAGAGATAAAGAAGTTTTTCTAAGTTTTCTAAAATTGTAAAACAGTAAGTGGTAGAGCTAGGTCTCAAATACAGGTCTTTTTATTCTAAATCTCAGTGTCTCTTTTTTAAAGATTTATTTATTAATTTTAGAAAGAGAGAGAGGGTGGCGGTGATGAGGAAGGCAGAGGGAGAGGGAAAGAAAGTCTTAAGCAGACTTTGCGCTGAGCATGGAGCCTGATCTGCAGGGCTTGGTGTCATGACTCTGAGATCAGGATCTGAGCTGAAATTAAGAGTCAGACACTTAACTGACTGCACCACTTGGTTGCCCCTAAATCTCAGTTCCTTTACATACAATTGGTCAGTTACTATGTTTGGTGGCGAAGATACAACTGAATAAGATGCAGGATCTGCTTGCTAGGATCTTGCAGCTTAGTGTGGGAAACAGATGGATGTGGAATCATTTCAGTGCAGTATGATAAATTCTGTACTGGTACAGGTTTGAGAGATGCTGCTAATTAATAGAATAGATAGGATTTTTCCAGGTGAAGGTTAGGAGAGGGCTCCAGTGGAGGAAATGGTAAAAGCAGAGGTGTGGAGGTAAAAGCAGAGGTCCAGTTAGGCTGGAATCTAGGTGGCATGTGGGGGTATAGTGGGAAACCAAGCTGGAAATGCAGACTGAAACCTGATACCAAAGCCCTTTTGGAGTGTTCAGTGGACAGATTCATTGGGCTTGCACCTAGAATGCATACTCTTTTTGATGCCGACGGTACAGTAGTAAACAAGACAAAATCTGTGTCCTTATGGGTATCAAGTTCCAGTAGGGAGAAAAAGACAAAAACAGGTAGCATAAAACCAAGATAACCGATGTGAAAAATGTTGGGAACAACAAGAGAAAGAAAGGGATGTGATTGGGAGTGACTGGGACTACTTTTGTAGACTAAATGTCAAGAAAGCTCCTGGGAGATGACTCTTTAGCTGAGACTTGAATGAAATAAGGAGCCAGTCACACAAAGCTGGGGAGAGGACTCTTCCAAGCCAAAGCAATAGCTGGTTCAGAGGCTTTGAGGTGGGAACCAGCTTATCCTGCTGGAATCACCAGAGGAAGGCCAGCATGGTTGGAAAACAGTGAGTGCAGAGTGGAGTGGTGTATGAGGGCGTGTAGCAGGGCCCCATACTAGGAAGGTTCTGGGAGAATGCTGGATTTTATTTTGTGTGGTGAGAAACCACTGAGCCTTTTACCCAGGGGAGTGATCTGATGAGGCTTCCATTTCACAGAGGATTAAGGAGTTCCATCAGGAAACTGTTGCTGGCTTCTAGGAGAAAGACAGTGGAGAGAGGGTTGATGAAATGGGAGATGACAAGAATGGTCAGGGCTACATTGTATTTTGAGGTAAAAATAAAGGGACTGCTGATGAATTTGATTTGGGGGAGAGAATGAATACAATATAAAATGTCTCTCCTGTGCTTTCCCTTGAGAAATGTGGAAGGTCCTACCAACTTACTGAACTGGGGAAAATTGAGGTAGAAACAAGTTAAGTCAAGACTCCTGATTGGGAATGCTAAAGAGATGCTATTTGAAGTCCCATTGGAAGCACCAGGAGATGATTGAATATAGGAGTCTGGGATTTAGGAAAGAGGTAGGGCTGGAGATGAAGACTTGAGAGTCTTAGAAATAGTTGTGATATTTGGAGCTATAGGACAGGACAAGATAACCTTATCAAAAGAGAAGGTGGCTGAGGAGTTAGTCCCATGGGGGAAGATGTCTTCTATAAAGGGAATGGTATCTTTCTGGTGTGGGTCGATTTGGATGACCTATTGTGAAGTAAATTCATGGTGTGTATGATTGTCTCAGAGTTTGAGAGTAGAGACAGTGCTTAAAGGAGTGATCTGCTGTTTGGTTATTCCAATTGAGGACATTTGGTTGGTTGATCTCTGGTTTAGATACAGAGAGCTGCTTTTTTGCCCCTTGAGGAGCAGGGCAGTGCAGTAGGACATCTTTTCTCCATGCTTTCACACCCTTTTAGGGTAGAACCCTTTCTGGTCTTTTGGCCTTAGAGCCTGGATAGCCCCTCAGTCTGTGCTTATGTTGTACCTGTGATGGGGAGTTACCCTTACAGTAGCATTTCTCTTTATCCCAAATATCTCTTCTGCTCCTCTCATTTTCTGCTCAGAAAACTTTTGTGGATCCTACTATTAACAGAAAATATTCCAAACTCTTCATGGTGGGTTTTGAAGTCCTCCGTGATCTGGCTTTATTTGTCCTTCCAGCTCTCTTTAGTATTCCCTTGGAACTTCCTTTACCATGCAGCACTCATGCTGTCCCCCTGCCTAGAATGCCTAAATCCCTCCCATGCTTCACTGCCCAGCTGACCCACTGAAAGCCCCCAAGAACTCTTAGCAGCTTATAGATTTTGAGATCTCTCAGCTTTGGGTTTATTTTCCACCGTCTAGTTTAGCTCTCTGGGGAGTGTCTAAATTACAGAGAACATTTGTGAAGAAGACCCACCTTACTCCTGAACAATCATGCCATTTAAACAGCAGCGAACATATGGGACATCCCCATCGAGCTTAAGGCCCAGGACAAGCCATGACCCTTCTCATGCCCACTCCCCCAGCCAGGATCATGACCCTAGCTTTGATGCTTTCCTCTGTGTATGCTTATCTCAGTCCTTCCACACAGTTACTTACTCCCTTCTTGGTGTTATGACAGTGATTTTCTTTCTTTTTTTTAATTTTCTTTTTTCCATCTTTTTTAAGAAAACTTAAGCTCATTTAGTTAATTTATAGCATATTATTAGTTTCAGAGGTAGAGTTCAGTGATTCATCAGTCTTATATAACACCCAATGCTTCTTACGTTCCATGCCCTCCTTAATGTCCATCACCCAGTTACCCCATCCCTCAACTCCCCTCCCTTCCAGCAACCCTATTTGTTTACTATGATTAAGAATCTCTTATGGTTTATTTCCCTCTCTGATTTCATCTTGCTTTATTTTTTTCTCCCTTCCCCTATGCTCCTCTGATTTGTTTCTTAAATTCTACATATGAGTGAAATCATAGGGTAATTGTCTTTCTTTGACTGACTTATTTCACTTAGCGTAATACCCTCTGGTTCTATCCATATCGTTGCAAATGACAAGATTTCATTTTTTTGATGGCTGAATACTATTCCATTGTATGTGTATACTGCATCTTCTTTATCTATTCATCCATCAGTTTTCAACTTAGCTCTTTCTATAGTTTGGCTACTGTGGCTATTGCTATAATGACAGCAATTTTCTTGTAGTTATGACATCTTGCTTTATTTAATGGTTGTGTGCTGTATACATATTTCTTACTAGACTGTAATCTTGAGGAAAGGAGGGGCTGTTATGAGTCTATATATCCTTCCTATGGTGAATCCAATGGCCTTTAGCACCCACTCTTATCTCTTTCTATATTTCTTAGACTCTTTTGTAGCTAGGGTTCTGGATATGAATTATGTTTTTCCAATTAGATGTGTTTACATAATATTTGGAAGATACTGTGATTTTTGCCATTTATTTTGGTAAACAGGGTTGTGGAATATGGTTGTTGACAGGCAGATTTGGGAGCAATGCCAGCTGCTTCTGGATTCCAGCTTTCTGATTGCTGGGTTACAGTTCTATAGATGTCTTGACCTCAATAGTTCAGGCTTCACTTCCTGATTTCTAAGAATTCAACTCTTATAATTCTAGGCATTAAATGTTCTATTGCTTAAAATATCAAAAAAGATTATTGTTTCATTCAACTTCATCCTTGACTGAATAAGGGTCAAGTTTAGCCTCTTTTGTCTGTTATTATGTAAATATTACTATGTATTTATTTACCTGAATTTTTCCTGAAGCCAGACTAATTTTCTCCATCTGCCCACTTATTCAGCAAATAATCATGAGTGCCCCTGGACACTGGGGGCTGCACTAAATGCTGAGGAGTACATAGTTGAGTAAGATACATTCTTATTCCCAGCTTGGTAAGGGTGATAATCACAGTAGTGTGTGACAAATGTTATAAGAGAAATGAGCGGGAATATAAAGGAAGGAGTGCTTGGAGTGTCCAGGAAGGCTGCCCAGAAGATGTGTTGTTTTAGTTGGGACACAGACACAGAGGATGCCCAGGTTTTTTACCTGGCAGAAGCAAGGGGAAGTACTCTAGGCTATGGAATGGTATATTCAAAGATATGAGTTAATGAAAGACCATGATAAACTTAAAAAAGGCTAGGCCCTTGGTATGGCTGGAGCATTTGGTGCTCCTGGGAGGGGCCTTTCATGGGACTAAGCTGGGTGGGTCATCTGGGTCAGATGGTGAAGGGCCTAGGTGTCATGCTAAGGAGTGTGAACTTCATCTTAAAGTCACTGGTAGACACTGAAGAGGAGGGAAATTCAAGGCAGTAGAAATGGAGAAGTGGGAAGAGATTCAAGAGGTATGAAGGATGTAAAGTTGGCAAGGCTTAATGACCATGGAATGTGGAGGTGAATGAGGGCAAAGGTCAATGTTGACTCTTCTGTGGTGGAAGGAGCTGAAAATATTTAGATAAATTCCTTTTGACCTTCTGTTATTTGTTTTATATTAATTCCTCTTCTTCCTCTTCCTTCTCCTTTCTCTTCCATTCTTCCCCTTCTTCTCCTCTTTCTTCTTCTCCTTCTTTTCCTTCTTCAGTGCTCAGGAACTCAAAGAACAGAAGCAACTTAGAAGTCAAGAAATGAGGCCTTATTTTTTGGAAAACTTCACCCAGGTGAAGATAGGATAGCATGTCCCTACCATGAAAAAGGAAAAGAGTCATTGAGATCATTGCTCACCAATCATTTATTGGGTATTTTAATACAATTCCATAGATTTTCTTTGAGGGGTTTTCAGGAGCTATGGATGGACAGTTTTGGCTTGTTGGAATCTGCAGGCAGATGACATATTCTTTCTCAGTGTTTTATTTGATCAGAAACTGGATACATATGAAGCTGGGACCTGTCCAGTCAGCTATAGTGATAGCAGCTAAGGGGATAGTCCCTCTGGTGAAGGGTAGGAGCCTGGGCATGGAAGGTATTGTGAACTTCAAGGAGGACTTTCCTAGAAGCCTCTCATCATGTTTCATTTTAGTGTAGGCTATGAGGTTTGCAATTCCTGGTGTTTTGTCCATAGGAGCCCAAGGCTACCTGTCCTGTCCTCAGGCTGTAATATGCATCTTCAGAATACTTTTCCTGTTTCTGAATTATTGGGAGAAGTTTCTACCTTTCAGTGATCCAACCATGTCCCACCTACACAGATGGAAAACCAGGAAATGATTTAAATCTCCAAAGTAATAAAAATTGGGATCTGATTGTATCACCCAACTTACCACTCAGATTTAACCCAACTAGAACAACCTAGAAGAGAAATGCCCTAAAAGTGAATACTAGTTCTCAAAAGCATCCTTGCAAGTAGATAGAAGAGGGAAGGAAGACAAACATTTTCAATTTCTTAAATAGAAGTAAGGATAAACTTGGATTTCTTCCTTGGTTTCAAGTTGCTTTAGCTCTGGTGTGTGCACAGCCTAGTGCTGATTCCTTTTCTGCTCTTGTACATAGTCATAGAGGGGATTGGGAGTAGGAGCTGCTTTGGTAGGGTGACTTCTACCTTGTTCTCTCCTTGGGGGCCTCCCACCAGTCTGGGTGGGATGGAAGGTCAGGTTACTGTGTCTTCCCTGGGAACCTTGCTTCTGGCTATTTTCATTCATGTGGAATTTTTCTCTGTTAGCACAGCCTTGCTGGTTCTCATAAGATTGTTGATCCTGGGATCCTTGATATCTTTCTTCCTCCTCAAGGGTTTGCCTATCCCATTGTTGTTGACAGTTTTGACTCTCTTCATGGGTTTGCCTGTCTCGTCGCTGGCGGGTCTGTTCATCTTCATGGGTTTGCCTCTTTTGTCCCTGGCAGGTCTGCTCATCTTCATAGGTTTGCCTGTCTTGTCGTTGATGGATCTGCTCATCTTCATGGGTCTGCCTGTCCCATCTCTTATGGGTCTGCTCATCATGAAGGGTTTGCCTGTCCTGTCTCTGATGGTTTTGTTTTTCTTCATGGGTTTGCTGGGCCTGCGTCTCCCATGGAGTTTCTTGACTCTCACAACCATGTCTGCCCCAGGTTTGGTGGCCCTGCTCTTCCTCTGCCTGGTGGCTCTGCCCCTCTCCATGACTTTGCCTGGCCTGGGACTGTCTTTGGTCCTGCTCGCCACTAACTGACTGCCAGTCACCTCCTTTGTAATTGTGTGATTTTTCTTGCTGGATTTCTGCTATGAGTTTGTGTTGGTCGTGTTGGCTATCCTCCTCAGGCTCCCATGCCCGATGGCTGTTCTGTTGGCCTTCCCTAGACTGGAATCTCTGCCCTTGATTTTGAATTACTTCCTGTCCTTGAGTCTTTTGACTTAGTCTCCCTGACCTTCCTGATTGCTCAACATAAGAGTCTCTGGTTGTTCCCTCACTGCCTTGGAGGTAACTATTTTGCCCTGTTACCCCAATCGCTGACTGACAATAGTGAGAGCTCAGGCTTTGTCTGTCTGTCTGACCATAATGATAACCCTGGCCTTGTCTGTCTGTCCAGCCATAACAAGAGCTCAGGCCTTGTCTGTCTGACTGGTTATAATGATAACCTTGGTCTTGTCTGTCCACCTGACCATAGTGAGAGCTGAGGTCTTGTCTCTCTGTCTGGCCATAACGGCAACTCTGGCCTTGTCTCTCTGTCTGACCATAGTGGGAACTCTGGCCTTGTCTGTCTATCTGACTGTACTGAGAACCTAGGCCTGGTCTGTCTGTCTGACCATAGGGAGAATTCTGGCCTGGTCTGTCTGTCTGGCCATAGTGGGAACTCTGGTCTTGTCTGTCTGTCTGGCCATAGTGAGAACTCTGGCCTTGTCCATCTGTCTGGTCATAGTGAGAACTCTGGCCTGGTCTGTCTGTCTGGCTGCACTGAGAACCTAGGGCATATCTGTCTCTCTGGCCATACTGGAAACTCTGGCTTTCTCTGTCTGTCTGACTACACTGAGAACTCTGGCCTTGTCGGTCTGTCTGCCCATAGTGAGAACTCTGGCCTTGTCTGTCTCTCTGGCCATAGTGAGAACTCTGGCCTTGTCTGTCTGCCTGGCCATAATGGAAATTCTGGCCTTGTCTGTCTGTCTGGCTACACTGAGAACCTGGGGCTTGTCTGTCCCTCTGGCCATACTGGAAAATCTGGCCTTGTCTGTCTGTCTGGCTACACTGAAAACTCTGGCCTTGTCTGTCTGCCTGGCCATAGTGAGAACCCTGGCCCTGTCTGTCTGTCTGACCATAATGAGAACTCTGGCCTTGTCTATCTGACTGACCATAGTGGGAACTCTGGCCTTGTCTGTCTGTCTGGCCATAGTGAGAACTCTGGCCTTGTCTGTTTGACTGACCATTGTGGGAACTCTGGCCTTGTCTGTCTGCCTGGCCATAGTGAGAACCCTGGCCCTGTCTGTCTGTCTGACCATAGTGAGAACTCTGGCCTTGTCTGTCTGACTGACCATAGTGGGAACTCTGGCCTTGTCTGTCTGCCTGGCCATAGTGAGAACCCTGGCCCTGTCTGTCTGTCTGACCATAATGAGAACTCTGGCCTTGTCTATCTGACTGACCATAGTGGGAACTCTGGCCTTGTCTGTCTGTCTGGCCATAGTGAGAACTCTGGCCTTGTCTGTTTGACTGACCATTGTGGGAACTCTGGCCTTGTCTGTCTGCCTGGCCATAGTGAGAACCCTGGCCCTGTCTGTCTGTCTGACCATAGTGAGAACTCTGGCCTTGTCTGTCTGACTGACCATAGTGGGAACTCTGGCCTTGTCTGTCTGTCTGGCCATAGTGAGAACTCTGGCCTTGTCTGTTTGACTGACCATTGTGGGAACTCTGGCCTTGTCTGTCTGCCTGGCCATAGTGAGAACCCTGGCCCTGTCTGTCTGACTGACCATAGTGGGAACTCTGGCCTTGTCTGTCTGCCTGGCCATAGTGAGAACTCTGGCCTTGTCTGTCTGACTGACCATTGTGGGAACTCTGGACTTGTCTGTCTCTCTGGCCATAGTGAGAATGCTGGTCTTGTCTGTCTGTCTGGCCATATTGAAAGTACAATTCTTGTCTATCTCTCTGACCATAGCCTGATTCCTGATCCAGCCTCTGAGACTGTCCACGATAAGAGCCTGATTGCTGTTGGTTTTTCTGGCCATAACGAGAATTGTGAACTTGTTTGTCATACTGACTTAAGGCAAAAATATATCCTTGTCTTTTAGGCTGGCTACTGCTAGATTTATGTCTCCATCTTTGACCATAGTGGGAGTCCCTATCCTGTCTCTCAGACTGACTATTGCAGGAGTCCCTATCCTGTCTCTCAGAGTGACCATAGCAGAAGTCCCTATCCTGTCTCTCCGACTGAGCATAACAGGAGTCCCTATCCTGTCTCTCTGACTGATCATAGTGGGAGTCCCTATCCTGTCTCTCTGACTGATCATAGTGGGAGTCCCTATCCTGTCTCTCTGACTGATCATAGTGGGAGTCCCTATCCTGTCTCTCAGTCTGACCATAGTGGGAGTTCCTATCCTGTCTCTCAGACTGACCACAGTGGGAGTCCCTATCCTGTCTCTCAGACTGACCATAGTGGGAATCCCTATCCTGTCTCTCTGACTGATCCTGGTGGGCATCCTGGTTTTGTCTCTCAGACTGAGGGCAGTGGGAGACCTGCTTTTCTCCATCATGCCTCTGCCTGTGTTGCCTGCCTGTATTTTCTGGAAACCTATGGTCTTGTGTTCCCTCCTGCTCCACTTCTTGCTGGGAGATTCTATCTCCACATGACTTACTATCCAGTTTATGATAGCAAGCTTGAGCCAATTGGAACACCAACAAGAGATATTCGTGAAAATCAACATGTCCATTTCTGTCTTTATCCAAGAGGCTCAGGATGGTTTCCACTGTGTCTGGGTCATTTGGTCTCTGTGAGAAGATAAAACAAAGAGCAAAATCAGCTGTTCTCCTGTGGATACAGTGTGTGCCAGTGTCTATGCCCCAGCCTCTTCACTCTTGTATGAGCCTTCCTTGGTTGGAAACCATTAATCTGAAATGGCTTGGGCTTGGTTCTAGTCTTTGATCAGATTGTCCTCAGAACTGCATCTCTTGCTGGACCAATGTGGGCATGATTATTCCATCCCATCACATGTTATATTGTAATTATTTTTTTAACCTATTTTCCAACTACACTGTGAGATCCTAGAGGAAGGAGAAGCTGGTTTTATTCATGTTTGCATTCCCAGTGCTGGGATGGTGCTGGAATGGAATAGGTGTTCAATCACTCTTTATTGAATGAATGAATGAGTGAATGAGAAAATGTGTGGACAGAAATCAAGATACAAATCTAGAATTTCTTCTGAGAAATTATTTCTGGTTTGAAGTTGTGCTCCCTTCTGTCATGCCCAGCTGTAAGAAGGGGTGTGTGTGTGTGTGTGTGTGTGTGTGTGTGTGCATGTCTGTGAGTATGTGTGTCTGCTGGGAGAGAAATACTGAGGAGCTTTCTGAAAATCTTTACCTATAGGGTGGATGGAGCATGAGCAGATCAAATGAAAAACATCAAGCCCTGGATGCAGGTGTCAGAGTCATTCACACTTGACTTCATGGGGCCAAAGTCTATGCATCTTACCTGGAGGATATCTCCAAACTCGGCCAAGAGCAGCTGCTTCAACTCTTTTTTGCAAAGCAAGGTACATTTCCCATTCTCTTTGGCATATTTCTGGAACACCTTGATCACAGTGAGTATGCTGTTCAGGAGCTGAGCCATTTTAATAAAAATTGATAAACCTAAAAGAAGAAAGAAGATTTTTCCTGTGCTTAGGATGAAGACCAGGAGATAGCATTTCCAGAGGGCAAGTGGCCCTTTTTGGTCACTAGCCTTTGGCCAGGGAAAGAAGTTTAAGAAATGATAGAGCCCCTTCTTAGCCATACCCCTCACTCCCTTTGACCCACATTCAGGCTCCAAATATTTACTACAGTGGAAGATGGGCACAAACTATGTGTCTCTGACTAGGAAAAGTGACAACTTCCTAAGAAACAAAGAACATATGGCAGGTGGTTTACATGCCCCATCCCCTACTCCAGGTGGAACTTGCTTAATTGAAACTTTTATTAGAACAAAAAGGAAGGAAGGTCAGTTTTCACCAACTGAATAGGCCTTAGTCCTCAAACAGCCCTTGCTCAAGTGGGGAAGAAGGCTAGAGGCTTGCCATGGGCCAAGCAAACTTTCTGGGATGTCAAATTCCAGCATGTACTTCTGGCATGGATGGTCATTTGGGGCATGCTTATAAAGTAGAACCAATTAATATAAAAACTATTACTGATAAAAATAGCAAGCCAAATTAACTGCACAGATGAGAGGAAGTATATATAATCAGCTAGATTCACACTGGCCATGTTGGAAAACTAAGGTCTTTTGGGATCTGGATCTCAATGCTCTTTCTTCCTGTGCTGTAAAAATTCTGGTTACTGGGTTTATAAGCCTCCAAGAAGCCCTAACTGCAAAACACACTGGACTTCCAAAAGCATACAGTGATGCCTATAAGGATGCATGGCACAGTGAATTGTATGGGACATGATAAGTTCCTTAGGGCATTTCACTATAATGAGACATTAGTGTTACTGTGGCCCTGTGGTTTAGGGCCTGGGTCCCAATGAGATTTAAACTTTTCAGTCTTGCCTTACTTGCATGAAAGGTCAATACTACACTATGGGAGACTAAGCTATTTACCAACAGTCCTAGCCCTCAGATTTGGGATTTCCAGGACATGCTGAAACAAAGGCATGTATATTTTAAAGTCTTGGAAGTGGGCCACCCCAGCTATCATCATATTCTCAGATAGACCCAAAAAGAAAGCAGGATTCTACCCAGGCATGTCATGCATAGGGAGCAGTCTCAGACCTCCCCAGCCCAGCACATTATAGCTGATACCAAGAGTCTTGTATATACTGCCATAACCCACCCCCCTCTCCACTCCCCCTTCCCATGCATGCCTTACCTGCTTAAGGAGGAAGGGTAGAAGATTCAGAAGCCAGAGAGGATACTGGAGACTTGAAAACCCATCCTATTTATAGGGGTTTTAATTGTCCTGCTAGGCCATCCCAGGAGACACCCATTCTGTGGTGGAGTCTGAATCACTCTGGGCCCAGCCCAGCTCAGCCCAGCTTGACCTCTCCCTCTGCAGACCATTTGGTTTATTTATTTCCCCCACTTACTCACGAACCTGTTTGTCATTAGATAGATGCTCAAGTCCCAGCCCCATTTAATTAGGGGAGTGTGTGTGTATGTGTGCATGCTGCGGGGGTCCCAAAAGACAGGTGTAGGTTTCATTCATCCTTAATATGTGCCACTTACCAAGACTAATGGAGGACAACTGTTAAATCATACCAAAGAAGGATATTGATATGCTCACTTTATAAATACCTGTCAGAGTAGGGACTAGTGATTCTAGGTAAATAGCCAGGATATAGTTCCTGGAAGAGATTTATTTTAGGCTATCTTGTTTTCTTGTTTATGTAGGTAGATATGTATATTTTAATCTATTGACCTGTTTTAATTTTAACTTTTTTTTTTTTTTTTCATTTAACAGGTCTACCTACTAGAGGGAGAATTAGATACATGACCAATTTGGGGAGGAAGGGCTTGATGATGGTGGAGCTGCCACCTTTTAAGGTCTTCCTAAAATGTTACAAGTTGATGGACAGTGTGGATGCTATGACATGTGTGAGTAGGGCTGCTGTTGGAGTCACTGCTTATTCCTCACCTCTGCACCTGTGACAGGTCAGCAATATCTTAAACACAAGAGTTTCTCAGTAACTTTTTGTGGAGTAAGTCAATTACTGATTTTTGGAAGCATTTTGGAATCTTGTGTAAAGTGCAAAAAATTCTAGATTTACCTCTACTTTCTACTTTTGCCTCACATCTAGATGTGAGTTAGTGATGATGCTTGCTATTATTGACTATGTGTTCAGCATTCTGAAGGCAATCACAGAAGTGCAGAGATTTTAGTTCAGTTGGAATAAAGAAGCTTCATGTAGAAAAAGATTTTGAACAGAAAGAGCAGGACATGAGAAATGCTGGGAGTCAGACAACCTCAGTACATGTGGAGTCTTTGTGGGGTAGGTCCAGGCTCCCCTCAACAGGAAGGATTTGTGTCCTTCCTCATGGAATTCAGGTCGGCAGAAAAGTAAGGAAAGAAATCCTGGTGGAGAGAAGGGAAAGACCAAAGCTGGTGAGTCTGGCTGGAATGGAGGGTATGTAGAAGAATTGAATTAAGAGAATTTTAGAGCTGCAAAGGAAATCTAGTTTTAGCCTCTTAATTTTACAGATGAGGAAACTGAGGTCCAGATAAATGGAGTAACGCACTATCATGACAAAAGCCAGGCTCAGAATCTTTGTTTTCTTACCTCAACCAAAGTGTTCTTTTTTTTTTTTTTTTTACTTGACAGAGAGAGAGAGAGAGATCACAAGTAGGCAGAGAGACAGGCAGAGAGAGGGGGAAGCAGGCTCCCCGCTGAGCAGAGAGCCCAATGCAGGGCTTGATCCCAGGACCTTGAGATCATGACCTAAGCCTAAGGCAGAGACTTAACCCACTGAGCCACCCAGGCATCCCCCAAAGTGTTCCTATACATTCTCTGAGACAGATTTGGGGACTGCTTTGAGCTAGTTTTTTTTTTTTTTTTTAAAGATTTTATTTATTTATTTGAGAGAGAAAGAGAATGAGCAGTGGGGAGGGTGGAGGGAGAGGGAGAAGCAGATGCCTTGCTGAGCAGGGACCCTGCTGATATGAGGCTCAATCCCAGGACCCTGGGATCATGACCCGAGTTCAAGACAGACATTCAAACAACAGAGCCACCCAGGCATCCCTTTAAGGTTAGTTTAAAGAGAAATGGGGAACAGGGTACATTTTGGTCAGGAAAATGACATGATCAAAGCGTTGTCTGGGGGAAGATTTTAATCTGGCCGCAGTAAGGTGGCCAGCTGTCTCAATTTGTCTGGTACTAATGAGTTTCCCAGGACACGAGATTTTCAGTGCTAAAATGGGGAGAGTTCTGGCTAGCCTGGGACGAGTCAGTCACCAGAGACTGCAGTACACAGGATTAATTGGAAAGAGGAATGTCTGAGTAGGGAGACCATTTGGGTCTCATGGCACACATGAGAAATGGTGAGAGCTTTGACTTGGGGCTAGATTAGATGAGGCAGGGAAGATGGAGAAGTCAAGGGAGACTCAAGACTTTAGGCCTGGATAGCTCAGAGAACTGTGGTGTGCTGAAGGAGCCCCTAAGGGGTTTCAGATTTGGCACTCCTTCCAGCATCCCGCAGGCTTTCTGCCTCTGGGATCCTGCCATCTTTCCTCCTGCTTGCATCCTCTGCTCTTCGGGGTCTTCTGGCACTGTGAGGACTTGCTTCAGTCTGCTTGTAAATCCTGAAATCTCTTTCTGCTTTTGAATCTTGACTTGTGAGTGCTGTTCAGTTATGACTCTTCTTACCAAGAGAAGGTTTGGTAAGCAAAAACCAAGAGAAGGTTTGGTGACCCAAATAAGGAGAATGGCAGTCAGAAGGGTAGAGGGTAAAGACAACAGCCATTGCCATAGAGTGGCAAAGCTGTGGCCCCCAAGATGTTGGCATCTTCCAGGGCTCCTTAGAAATTCTTTCTTTTGTTTAGATGGGCAGTTCTCTGCAGTGGAGAGAAAGATGATATTCTCCACAGTAGGATCTGCTATGTATGCATACATTCAATGCTTAGTAAGTTCCTACAGGAAGGAGAGAGAACTGTGTGCCACCCAGTCAGTCCATCAGTGGGGATGTGTGAGCACATGGAAGGCTCTTTTGTAGGCACTGAGACACAAGCACAGCCTTTGTTTTCAAGGAACTTTCAGTCTTACTGGAGCATGGGGTACACATGTTCTTTCTCTAGAGGCTAGAAATAACACATATTTGAAGAAATCATGGAACATACTGGACAATTTTGGGCAAATCACTTAACCTCTTGGTCTTACATTTCTTTATCTGTAAAAGGAAAGATTTGGACTGATCTCCAAGTGTTTTTTCCCCGCCCTGGCATTAACATTTTTAAGATTCTGTGACTCTGATCTAAGGATTAGCTTTAGAGATTATGTTTTAACTTTGCTCTATTCATGAATGTGTTAAAGTCCTCAGAGCCTTGTGCTTCATAGTCTTCCTCCATGGAAAATGTGGAGGGAAATTGTGAATGTTTGGTCACTTAGTTAACATTTGTAATGTGCACGAGGATTTCCACTGTTTTTGTTCATTGTTTTTCAGTGTGTTTTTGCATTCATGTTGGAATGTGGCCTTGTGTTTTCAAAGGCAAGATTTTTTAAGCTACAATTTATTGAGGTCTTATTGTATGCTAGGCTCTATGTTAAGATTTTATATGTGCTATCTTGCTTAATTTCTACAACTGTGTGAGGCAGGGAATATTATCATGAGTTTTCAGAGAAACTGAGGGTCAGAGAAAGATGAATAACTGGCTCATTGATTCTACAACTTCCTGGCTCCAAAGCCCTTGTTCACAACCCCTATGTTTATACCACCTTTTGTAACAGGACTGGTGATAGCCTGCTCCACAATGAGAGAAATAGTTTTCTGCAAAAGCTAAAATAAAAAAACCAAACTTCCTAACAACCTACTTTAATGGAATCCAACTTTGAACTGAGAACCTTCTGATGCTTAGCCAGTCAAATATTTATTATTTTCTAGTGCTTCTTGTGTACCTAAAGGTTCCAACACTGAAGGAGTTTGTAATCTATTTGGAGAGATTAACAGAAGCTTATTCTTAAAATTTTTTTAAACATGCATACAAAAAGTATCCTCTGTTTTTACAGTTGACAGAATGAGATGGAAGAAGTTCCATGTATTGCCCATTCATTTCAGGTCTTGACCCTATTAGAACCCTTACTGTTCATTTCCATGAGATACAGATGGGCCTGGTGGGTGTGACAGGTACTATTTTGAGCTAATAGAATTTTCAGGAAGTCTCCTTGCATATTTTGACCAAATCATTAGGATAATTGTCACGGAACTCTTAGACTTCCTTTTTCCTTCTGTTGAGAAGTTGGGTGCCTATTTAGAGATGAAATCCTCACAACCCAGAGCATGGCTATTTGTATGACAAAGGGAGGCCCTTGTGTAATCCTGAGGCAGGCTCTCCATTCCTGCTTAGCTTTTGGAATTAAGCATGTAGATAAACTGGAGATGGGGGGAAAATGACCACCTTCTCCTGGAGAGGAGTAGGACTAATTAATAGGCATAAAAGTCTTTGAGATTTCTTGATATTGAAGGGTCGTTTATTATCATCTGCACAAATAAGTTCTCATTTTAAAAAATCTTTCCTTGCAGATGAATTACCCTCCTGTTAATTATAGGCCATCTCCCTATTAATGACATCTGTGAGAGTCAGTGGTTTTTGAAGGTAACACTGGCCTCAGCGATATTTTAACTTTGTTGGAAAATGTGTTTTGAGCCAAAGGAAAGGGATGTTGGGTTCTTGAGAGTCTGGTGCACAGGTTTGCATCTGGAGCTGGGCTTCCTACAGCCAGTGTGTAGCCCAGTTTTTTCTTCTATCATAGCTTTTGTTTTTGGATAAAAGATTGCATCATCCCCCACCTCCCCAGTGTTTCAGACCATGTTCCCCCTACCGCCCCATGACACAAGCAAGAAAGTGTCAGAAGTTTTTGCTGAGCACAGTCCATGGGGTTTTGGATAATTCCCCAGAATATAGTTAATAATGCTACAGACCGAAACATATTTCCTCAAAGTCTGCCACATGTGACTGAAATTGGATCATTCAGCTTAGGCTTCTGAGTTTTTTCCTACTTTTTATTAAAGAGCATCTTTATAAAAGATTTTATAAGTGATATAATTCATATGCCATACAACACACCCATTTAAATTGTACCATTCAGTATTTTTTAGTATTGTGCAATCATCATTAAAATCTCATTTTTAGAACATTTTGTTCCCTCCCTCCCCACCCCCAAGAAACCCTATGCCCATTCATAGTCATTTCTTATTTTGCCCTCTTCCATCCCATGGCAACTGCTGATCAACTTTGTCTCTTTAGACTTGCTTATTCTGGAAATTTCTTGTAAATGGAATCATATAATATGTGGCTTTTTGGACTGGCTTTGTGCACCTGGCATAATATTTTCAAGGTAGGATGGGAGTTATGTGCTTCCCAGGGTCGGGGGAGGGCTTGTACAACACTTGCAACCCAGTAGCAACAAAAAAACCCACAATAGTAGGCACCTAATAAAGGTTTGTTGACCAAAAGAATGAATATGTCCTGAGGTAAAGTGGGAGTGGAGGAAATGGGGCAAGAGAGACAGATAAATATACTTTGTAATCTGTGAAGTTTCAATTGTATTTTGGGTATTATTAGCAAGTCACTTGGGGTTCCATCAGTGTTTTCCATTCTCTGGCCTCCACCCTTCTACCCCCCATGTCAGCTCCTTCAGGATGGGAAGAGGTGAATTTGGGGAGTCTGGGTATGTGGAAATCAGTGCTCAGGTATCTGCCTATTCCCTTGTACAAATGGTTGGATCTCCTCCTGCCTTTCCCTACAGCTTCTCCTGGCCCCTCACCTTGCCCCAAAGAGCCCTCAGGGTGAGGCCCTGGCTTCTCATCAGGTCCCAGCTTTCGCTGTGAGCTTGGAAAGGATATTGCTACTTTGTGACTATCTTTAAGTCACAAAGTCACATATCTTTAAATGAGGGATGGCTTTGAAGACATGACTAGTTGAGCTGGGTACCTTCCTACTTCTGCCTGTCTGTGCTCCCTGAGGTCTCCTGACTCTGAGATTCTGTCCTAACTCATTTCTTGTCGTTCGCCTTTGCTCCAGCTACTGCTCAGGGAGGGATTTGTTTCTGTTTGCCATGACTGTAATGCAGCTAGCAACATAACTCCCAGCCTCCAGTCTTCCTTTCTAATTTATTCTTCACACTATCCCAAGAGTAATTGTCTTTTCTCAAGGAGGGTTATAGTTTCCTATAAGAATAAAGGGTTTTCACTTTTCCATAAGAATCAAGTTCAAAATTATTATTATTATTATTTTTTAAAGATTTTATTTATTTATTTGACAGAGAAAGATCACAAGTAGGCAGATAGGCAAGCAGAGAGAGAGAGGAGGAGGAGGAAGCAGGCTCCCTGCTGAGCAGAGAGCCCGATGCGGGACTCGATCCCAGGGCCCTGATCATGACCTGAGCCGAAGGCAGCGGCTTAACCCACTGAACCACCCAGGCGCCCTCAAAATTATTTTTTAAAAGATTATTTATTTATTCATTTGAGAGAGAGAGAGGGTGAGAGAGAGAGCATGAGTAGGGGGAAAGGAGCAGAAGGAGTGGGGAGAACCAGACTCGTTGCTGAGCAGGAAGACCCCCTGGACCCACTCCTCTCCATTTCTATAAAAATTCTACCAATTTTATTATTTTAAAATTTTTTATTAAAATTTTTTTTAAAGATTTTATTTATTTATTTGACAGACAGATACCACAAGCAGGCAGAGAGGCAGGCAGAGAGAGGAGGAAGCAGGCTCCCTGACAACCAGAGAGCCTGATGCAGGGCTCGATCCCAGGACCCTGAGATCACGACCTGAGCTGAAGGCAGAGGCTCAACCCACTGAACCACCCAAATGCCCCTAAATTTTTTTTTTAATTTTAAAGCTCTATGCCAAATGTAGGGCTTGAACTTATGAGTTGCATACTCTACTGACTGAGCCAGCCAGGTGCCCCAAATTCTTCCCATTTTAAACACATTTAAATAGTTACCTTTTCTATAACAGCATCTCCAGCTCTTCTTCACCAGAACTATCTCCTCTCTGCTCTGCCCTACCCCATACTCTGTAGCCCTCACTCTCAGTGTTTGCGATGCTCTCTTCTGTGTTCTATAGATGGCTGTATCTGTGTTTGCCTAGCTCACGAGACTTTGAGCTGTATAAGAGAAAAGACAGTCTCTTAATTCATCTGCCTGTCTCCTACCAGCTCTGCTTTGCCATTCCCAGTTTTTTTTTTTAAGGCTTCTGCTTTTTTTCAAAATAATGTATTTTTTAAGATTTTATTTATTCATGAGAGACGAGGGTGGGGAGAGAGAAAGAGAGAGAGAGAGAGGCAAAAGGAAAGGGAGAACCCAGTTTTTTAAAAATTGACACTGAGTGGCTTTCTTTTGCTCCTGTGTCCCCTGTAGAGTGGGAGTTAGAAATACACAGCTAAGCTCTCATTTCATGTGGACTCTTTGTTGTATGCTGTAGTTCTATGTATACTTCTTCTATATGAATGAGATGATGAGTTCCCTGTGGGCAGGGACCTAGACTTCCCTTGTTTTGCTCCCCGCATGTCCCCTGCCACAGTGCTAGGGCCTCAGTGGGTGGCTGAACCAGACAACTGCCCACCTCTGCAAGTCTGTGCTCCATGGGGAGTTCTATGTGGGATTTAGGGCTCGTTTGTGGTTTGACTCTTGGGAATAAAAAGAATACTCTATCAAAATGATAGCTCCATACAGGGTGTGAGGCAGGGAGATGGGTTTATAAGCTGGACCGGTGGTGGGCTATGATGATTTCAGGAGGCCTGGGGAATGGCTGCTAGTATCTTGAAGGATTTGCATGGATAAAGAACGGAGAAACAGTTTTAGTTTCCCCAGAATTAGCTGGGCGCTGCGGACTCCAGGCCCAGCTGATAGGGTGGGATCTGGGCATAGCCTGGGAGCTGCAGCTCTTGCCAATAGCTGAGTGTATCTGTAACACTGGTCAGCTTGCGCGCATCGAGTTCTGGAGTGGGCACACTGAGAGCAGTGTTGAGTGAGCCTTGGACTCATTGGGCCTCTGGAGGTCATCTTGCCCTGCCTGGCCCCAGATGGTCAGTGCCCAGGCCATCCTCAGCAGGTGTCCATCCTGAGGCTCCCCCAGAGGAGCAGACTACCCACTGTTCCCGAGAAGCTTATGCCTGTTTTTCATTCCCTTAGCTGTCAGGTGCAGTAGGAGACTGGATCCAGGGTCCTGAGAGAGCAGGGAGAGAAAAGTAGGTAATCATGGGGATTTGCTGCAAAGGCTTCAGTATGGGGAATAATCCTTCAGGGGCCTTTGCCAGCAGAGCATAGAGGAAGTATTAGAGGTCACTAGCTCATGGCCTAGGGGCTCTGGTGGAGATTATCTGGGAGTGGGAAGCGGTACTGTCCCCAATCCTCTGTGATTTGTTGTCTGGTTCCCCAAATGAGGGCAGTTGGTGCCTGAATGGTAACACCTACTTGTCACGTCCACCTAGCATAGCAAATTCTTGGCATAGTCAGGAAACAAGAAAGACTGAAGGCCAAGCCAGAGTTTTCTTCCTTGATTGGCTCATTCCTTCATTTATTTATTTATCTTCTTGACAAAATGTTAAGTGATGAAGACAGAATCAGTAACAATGCAAAGGATTCTGGGAGAGGTTACAGAAGAGCTGGGGGCCAGGATTGGGAAAAAACAAAATTTTACCGTCATTTGTTCTCTCCCCACAGTGGGACCAGCCCAGACAGCACTCCTTGTCCCTCTGCTCCCACCCACAGTGCCTCACACCCTTTGTGGGCCTCAGCCAGACTTAGTGGCATTACCACATCCCTTTGCCATGGGTGTTTTGCCTACTCATCCTCTTTAATCCCTAACCTCTTTATTGTGGTCACAGATGCTCCACATGGCCCCAGCACCCTGCAGGGAAGAAATCATTAGTTTCTTGTGGCATCCAGAAGGAGCACGCCTTACTATTTGTCAAAAGGAGTAGAAGAGAAGGATTAGGGGAGGAAAAGTGGCAGCAGAGGGAGAGGCCCAGGTGGGATTTTGTCCTGACACATTGCCTAGGCTGATCAGAGTCGGGAGGAGTCTGGCTGCTGATCTGAGTATCTCGCCTCCATTCATCTGTGCAGAATGCCAGCATGCTCCTGCTGGTATGCAAGAGAAGAGGCTGGGAGTCCCCTCCGCAGTATTTCCTCGACTCTGACTCTGCCATGTAGAGGTGGGCTGGTGAAGTTGGGTGCAGGACATTCCTGGCCATCTGGAAGGACCAAAGCCCCGGTACTGGGAACCTCTCAGGTTCCATAGAACAGGGAGTATCAAGTATCCGGGGCCTTCCTGCCTTTGAAAAGGGAAAAATTAAGGTTCCTGGAGAGAGGTTGTGTATTTTACAAGGTCACACAGCATCACACAAGAAGTTAATCATAAAGCTAGTTAGAACCCAAATGGTCTAGCACAAGGGTATAACCACAGGATCTTTCTTGTCCTGAGACTGTGTTCCACTCTGGTCCTGTTTACTAACCCGACATGAGGCAGAGAGAAGCAGGGTCTGACAGTCATGCAGATCTGCGTGGGCATCCTAGGTTTGCTCAGACTTGTTCTCTGACCCCGAACCTAGCACAGAGAGGATGTGGTCAAGTGCACATTCTGTTCCCCTTCCTAGGGGCCTGTCCATCTTCTCCTTTCTGGAAACTCACTGGGCAGCAGAGGTCCTGACTTCCTTGGTTGGGCAGAGTGTTGATGATATTTAGGCCTCCATTTATAGAATGTTTCAGGAGCTCAAGTACTTTATGGGTAGAGATTAATTACTGTCATAATTTATCCTACTAGCCACCTGATTTGAGAAACAGTGGAGGAACTTTCTGAGACTAATTTGATCTGTGCCATTAATTTGAGTACTGAGGATGTGGGCTATGGAAGGTAGACCATTTCAGATAATCTGCTTCATGTTGTGCTGTCCCCTTTGCTGCCTTTGCCCCATGACCCAGTCCTTTGTAGTACCTTCCTAGCGTCCCTTCCAGGCTCTCATCAGCTGGGTCCTAGAGAACCACACATCTCACAGAAGAGGAGATGGGTGGTTTTTACACTGAATCATCATGAACGTTGGATGGGGAGGGCAGAGGGAAGCAAGGGCAGATGATTTCTAGCTTTGCTCACTGACAATTAAGATTTTGAGAGGACCATCTCTTTAGTCTAGAAGGCAGGTAGAAAAGGGACATGGATTTCCCTTGCTGGCAAACACATTTAGTGAAAAATACTTAGAGTGTGAAGTGCATGAATTGCACTGCAGGGGAGGAAGGTGCATCTGGCATCAGGAACTGGCTTTCGTTGCTGGGTCTCTGAGCTCCTGGCTGTTTGGCACCAGTAACCTGGAAGGATCCCTTCTGAGGAGGGACTGGTGCATGTGCTGCAGCCACTGGGCACGGAGTGGGTGTGCTGTGATGATGTGGGCTGCGTGTACTGGCTCAGATGCAACCCTGCCATGCACTTGTTACCCTCCTATGCTGTCCCATGTCCTGAAGTCCAGATCCAGACTCGCTAAAGGGAGCTCTGTTTTATTGGCAGCCTCTGTATCCTGGGGAGGCTCTTCCTTGGAAAGCAAGCTTTTGTTTGATTTTTGTTATCAAGTCCTGACCCATGTCAATGTTCCTCCCCCTCAGTCTTCCTGGAATGCATGGAGGCTTATCCATAATAGCATCCAAGATTTTTGTTTGAGGCTTATCTCCAGGGACCCAGTAACTGCCTTTTCTTTTCCTATCACTTAGTGGATTTCTCCCTTTAGATTGTGAATATACAGATGCTAGGCTCTGGAGAGTCACTGGTTTCTGTCGCAGCATGGAACTGTAGTGAAGACAAAGTGCTCAGAACTCTGCCGGCACATAGTGGGCCCATGGGAAATGTTAGCTGCTTTCAATATGATTTTTCCATCTGTAAAAAGCTAGGCAAGGGCATGATCTCAGGGTCCTGGGATCGAGTCCCGCATCGGGCTCTCTGCTCAGCAGGGAGCCTGCTTCCCTCTCTCTCTCTCTCTCTGCCTGCCGCTCCATCTGTCAAATAAATAAATAAAATCTTTAAAAAAAAAAAAAAGAAAAAAGCTAGGCAAGACATTTGGCACATGATCGATGTAAACTTAGCCTAAATTATCCATGGGGAGCAATGGGCTCCGCACTGTCCACATGGTGCAGGAAGAGGGTCCCAGGATTATGGCCCTGTTTCTTGCGAATATACCTGTGTGTGTGTGCTGGGCAGCCCCGGCCTCCTGCAGTTTGTCCCAGCCTCCTCTGCCAAGCAGACCTCTGTGCTGCACTCTTGTGGCAAGGCTTAGAGCCTTGCCAAATGGCAGGCTCCCTGCAGGTTCTGCCTATGTCTTCTGGGTCTCTGTATCCCTTACTCGTGGCACAGTGTCTGGCACAGGGCACTTTCCCCAGGGTGAATAAACCTAAGAGGAGACCCAAAGAATGGACACCCTTGCAGTGTGTACTACAAAGGAACCAGGAACACTAGCTCTCAGCCTCCCTGGCTCCAGAGCCAGATGGCCCAGGTTTTTGTGCTGGCTCTGGTGTTAACGAGCTGGGGGAACCTGGCAGTGAGGGGCACGTGGTGGGTACTCAGTAAATGTAAGCTGTGATTATTTTTATCATCATTATTAGTAGGAGTCTTTAGTGGACCAGTCCCTGGAATAGTCAATGCAATTTTGGTCTCCACACTTGAAGTAACAAACAATAAAAATTTCAGAGTTAACTAGGAAATGATGATAAAGAACCTCCTATCTGAAGGCCTCTGTCCTTGCTCTTCACACTGCCTGGAATGCTCTTCCCTCAGAGAGCTGTGTGGTTTAAGTCCTCATTTTATTTAGGACTTTGCTCGAATGTCAACTTATCAGAGAAGGCTTCCTAGCCACCCTGTAGAAAATAATAAGTCGTCACTGAGCTTTCTATTTCCTTACTCTGCTTTAATTTTCTTCTTAGCAGTTATTGTTGCCAGCTGGTTTGGTGCAGATTGGCTCATTTATTCTCTCTCTCCTCCCCTAGAAAGTGAGCACTTTATAGCCCCAGTGCCCACAACAGTGCCAGGCACACAACACATGCCCCTTAATGTGTTTGAATGGCAAAATTAAGTTTCTTCCTTTACAGAGGATGACAGCAGGGAGGGCATTAAATGGACGATTGTAAGCTCAAGAAGGGCATATATTATTCGAATATAGCTGTAGACTATGTAACACCTAATGTAGACTAAGGGAGTCCCACTCCCTTTAAGGCTTACAAAAGATCAGTTTAAGACAAAGAGAAGGACTTCCTACTTCATACAACAGGCCACTGTGGAGAGGAAATCCCTGTTTCAAGAAATGAGACTAACTAAAAAATATGAATCCAGTCACAGATTTCCAGCATATCTGGGTACTGTTTCTAGCTGTCTGGTACTGGGGTTTCCACAGCTTTCATGCCTAAGACTCTGGTGCCTTTGTTAGGGGGAGGCTTTTGAACGAATACACACTGGGCTGCTTCCTAACTGCCATTCAGTTGATGCTGTGTACAAGGGTGACAAGAGAGAGAAGTGACAGGGCAAGGGATAAGTGAGGGGACAGTGCAGAACAAGAGATCGGATTTCCAGTGCATCCTCCTAAGTGGGAGACACAGGGAAAGAACTCTGGAAGAAGGGTTCAGATTTGAAAATTTGGGAGACTACCCTAAACCTTGGGCTAGAGGGATTCATTCTCTCCATGGTTCGTTTATTGAACAGGTGTTTATTGATAACCTTGTTACACATCAGGCACTGCTCTAGACATAGGGGTCCCAGCAGCAAAACCCTGGCCTCATAGAGCTTCATGTTCCAAGATGGGGAGACTCATAATAACGGGAGTAACATTGGTAAGGGGTCAGTCGGTGCCAAACACTCAGGAGAAAGAGAGGCAGGGCTGGGGACTGGTTGTGTGGGGACAGTGGAACAAGGCAGGGACAGGGTGGGATTGTAATTGGCTAGCTGCGGTAGGCTGCTCTGAGAAGGAGGTGAAGGAGGTGAAGGAGGAGAGATTTTCTGTGTGGTCCCAGCCAGAGGCCCAGCAGTTCTCAGTGGCCTCTTTACATTTGACTGCATGCTTTGGAGTCTCGTTTGGTCCCTCTGTGCCTTCTACCATGTTTCCTCTCTGGCCTGGCCATCTAGTTTACTCAGTAAACAGTGGGTATGAGGACACCACAAACAAGATAGACAGGATCCAAGCCTCTGTGGACCTTTCAGGCTGAAAAAGGAAACAAGTAAATAGTTACCCAACAGTGCAAGGGGTGCTGCTTTGGACATTTTCAGGGTGTGGGGCAGTGCAGAGCAGAGTGCCATCCTAGGCCTCCCAGCCAAGACTGAGCCTGAACCCAAGACGGTCTCTTTTTCATTTCCTACCCTTTCTCCCTGCCTCCTTCCATACTTTCCTGTCTCGAATGTCTCCTGAATTTTGAGTTCTTTCCCATACTCCCATTTCTTGTTGTCTTAGGCATCATGACTGATTCTCCCCTGGCCTTTACTTCCCGGTTAAGTGAACATAATAGCTGTTGCCACCCATATGCTCATAAGAATGCAGGAGTGTAACAGGGGATTAGTGTGGCATTTTAGGATTAAGGACAGGATGGTAGTTTAAAAGCTTTTAGCTCCCCCTAAATTAGGGGAGCTGCCAGACACAATGCATTGTTAAGTCTCACAATATTTCCCTGTGGCAATACTTCTGTTTCTCTCTAGGTCCCACACTGGCTACTGTTTGGAGAGTCTGGGCACGACTGCTTTGGGTGTCAAGCACAGGTCTCTTGGACCTCACCCCTGCTCCCTTTTAGGGCCTTGTGACCATAGAGCTCAGGTATGTGACACTTGATGAACTTGCAAGGGATGTGGCTGGTGTCAGGGAGGTTTGCTGAAGGTCACCCACAGCCACAGTGGGACACGGTATAGATACCCCTGTGGTTCTTGTCCTCTGCAATGTGGACATCACAGACTGGGGACCAGGATGGGGGCCCCTTTCTGTGTTAGGGTCTCCACAATCTGACCTGACTCCCGTTTCCAACTCCATCCCCCCTCCAGAATCCCCCTGCTCTAGTTGACATGGTGTCTTTGCTGAGGCCCTGGCCCACGTCCACAACTTCACTCAGGTAGTGAGTCCTCTCTGAAATGTTTCTTTTACCTCTCACTTTCTGTAGATCTGCCTCCCCTGCTCCACCATGAAATACCCCTTGAGCCCTCCTTTGATGTCTCCTTGAGCTGAGCTTCCCAGCACACCTTATCTAGCACAGCGCTTTGGTTCAACAATATCTACTACTATAGAGGATCCTCAGCCAGAACTGGCCAACAGTCTATGACCCTAGCCCAGTGGTTTCCAAACTGTGTTCCTTGGAACCTGTCAGGGGCTGAGGTGAGGCGCCTGGTGGAAGGACTCTGCTGCTTACCCTCATTCACCTAATTGCTTTTAGCTTTCAAACATCCTAAGCTTTGTTTGAGGAAGGGGTTCTGTAGTCAAACAGTTTGAAAACTATAGCAGCAGATTTGATTTGTTTATAATGTGGTCGTATAATATCCAATGACACATACTGAGGCAGTGCTGGGATCAGAGTGTCAGACCCTTTTTACCAGAAGATATTACTGGAGTCGTAACCTGCCCCGTTGTACCATGTAAAGTGAATTATAATTTTTTTACAGTCATAAAATGTCTTATACCTCCTTGTTCACTGGCACAACACCCTGCTCATAGATGTTCGACAAACACTGTCACATCCCTCCCCTCCAGTGGTGGTGATAGCAGTGACATAGAGGACACACCCAGCAAGCTCCCGAGGGGCCCTGGGCTAGCTTCGCTGGCTCTGCCCCTCAGGTGCTGTTTCTGTGGCAGCGGTTAAGCTGTAAATGCTGGCAAGGCATCTCAGGGGGATCTCAGTTGCTCCCTGGACTGTGCTTTTGGTTGTCAATAAGGTAAACATGAACCAACTCCACCTTCTTCCTCATCATTCAGCATTGGCCTTAAATCTGTCTTGCCTGTGCCACCAAGAAATATGAAGGTTCCCAAACCCACTAGGCAAATCCAGCTTCCAGGCTGAGTCCTTGCTCTCCTGCCCACACTCACCTTCCTCCTCTACTCTGCACGTGGTCTTTAAGATCCCCTTCTCCAGGAGACTTCTTTGGTTCCAAGGCTCCCATCAGTCTTCCTTTCTCTGATAACAGTGCTTTTACCTTTATTATTTTGTTTTCTCAGTTTTGTTCAAGTATAATTCACAAATAAAATTATAGTGTATGGTGTACATTGTGAAGATTTGATATACATGTACATTGTGAGAGGATTCCTCCCATCTAATTCATTAAGATGTCCTTCCCCGATGGAGAGGAGAAGGGAGTTGAGGGAAATTGGAAGGGGAGGTGAACCATAAGACACTATGGACTCTGAAAAACAATCTGAGGGTTTTGAAGGGGCGGGGGGCGGTGGTGGGAGGTAGGGGGATCCAGGTGGTGGGTATTAGAGAGGGCACGGATTGCATGGAGCACTGGGTGTGGTGAAAAAATAGTGAATACTGTTACACTGAAAAAATAAAAAAATTAAAAAAAAAAAAAGATGTCCATCCCCTCGTATAGTTACCTTTTTTTTCTAAAGAAAATTTTATTGTTTTGGGGGATCGACTTAAAATTTTTTCTTTGTGTGTATATAAACATATATATAATATATATTTTAAAGTTTTTATTTTAATTTCAGTTAGTTAATAGAGTGTAATTTAGTTTCAGGAATACAATATAGTGATCCAACACTTCCATACATCTCCCAGTGTTCATCACAACAAGTTGCCCTCCTTCATCCCTATTGCCTATTTTATCCCTCCTCCACCAACCTCCCCTCTGGTAACCATGTTTGTTCTCTATAGTTAAGAGTTTGTTTTTTGGTTTGTCTTTCTTTCTTTTTTCCCCCTTTGCTCATTTATTGTATTTCTTAAATTATACATATGAGTGAGATTATGTGGTATTTGTCTTTCTCTGACTTGTTCACTTAGCATAATATTCTCTAGCTCTATCCGTTTGGTTACAAATGGCAAGAACTTATCCTTTTTTTAGGCCCAATACATAATCCATATATATGTGTGTGTGTATATATATATATATATATATATAGTCCCAAGAGTTTATTTTTGCTTTTGTTTCTCTTGCCTCAGGAGACATATTAGAGAAAGTTGCTATAGCTGAATGTCAAAGAGATTACTGTCTATGCTCTGTTCTAGGATTTTTATGGTTTCATGTCTCACGTTTAGGTCTAATCCATTTTATACAATTCCTTTTTCGTGTGTCTGAAAACACTTAAGTTCTAGCCTTTTAGCAATTGATTATACAACACAGTGTTATCAACTATAGTACTCATTTATTGAGCTCTCTGGGCTCTGTGTCAAGTGCTTTACATCCATTACCTCATTTGGTGCTCATAACAAACTTGTGAGACAGATAATATTATTACTCTCAGTTTATGAATAGGAAAGTAGGGCTTAAAGATGTCAAATAATTTGTCTGAGGTCCTGGAAGTAGTAAATGGCAGTGGCAAGATCTGAACCCAGACAGTCAGACACCAGAACCTACGGGCTTAACGTTGCAACCATGTTGGGCTCCTATAAGGTTTAGAGACAATTATATTATGTATCATTTACTCACTGAATCCTTCACCAAATGGTTATTAGGCACCAACTATATTCTAGAAACCTTAACACTATTAGAAGTATGTGTTAAAACTGCCTCATCCCCTTGGTGTCCATATGTGTCAGGCTAGTTTTCCCACCTGGACTGCAGGTGCCCCTCGAGAGCAGCTTCTTATTTGCTACCTCTCTTTTTCCCCCCTGCCTTTCTTTCTTGCTCACCCACTCAAATGGCTATTACAATGCTCACTCAACTGGTTAACTTGATTGCATGACAGCATCTGTAGCCTGTGACACACGCCACAGATTCCCAAATTGGTGGGGAGGTTAGAAGTGATCTGGTCCATCTCCCTGACTTCCAGTAGCCCTAACTACAACTATACTATTCAAGGAAATACGACCATCTAATTTAGGGGTTGGCGAACTATGGCTGTGGGCCAAATCATGCCTCCTGACTGCTGACAAGCCAAGGATGTTTTTTATATTTTTAACTGAATGAAAAAAAAATGGAAAGAAGAACACTATTTTGTGATGCATAAAAATCATATGAAATTCAAATTTTAGTGGCCACAAATGGTTTTATTGGAACATAGCGATGCTCATTTGTTACATAGTGTCTCTGGCGGCTTCCCACAGGCTACTGAGTATGCAGGTGCAGTTGTAACTTGACAGCATTTTTTAAAAAATTAATTTAATTTATTTATTTTCAGAAAAACAGTATTCATTATTTTTTCACCACACCCAGTGCTCCATGCAATCCGTGCCCTCTATAATACCCACTACCTGGTACCCCAACCTCCCACCCCCCGCCACTTCAAACCCTCAGATGGTTTTTCAGAGTCCATAGTCTCTCGTGGTTCACCTCCCCTTCCAATTTACCCCAACTCCCTTCTCCTCTCTAATACCCCTTGCCCTCCATGATATTTGTTATGCTCCACAGATAAGTGAAACCATATTATAGTTGACTCTCTCTGCTTGACTTATTTCCCTCAGCATAATCTCTTCCAGTCCGGTCCATGTTGCTACAAAAGTTGGGTATTCATCCTTTCTGATGGAGGCATAATATTCCATGGTGTATATGGACCACATTTTAAGGGTCAAGTATGTTGTTCTGAAACATTTCATTTTCTAACACCAGTGCACACCCATCACGTTGAAACAAAAAAAAAAAAATAGAGAGAGAGAGAGAAGATAAAGGTAAACTTCAAATGTCCTACTTTTAAGGCACAAAGGAGCATAGTTTGCTCTCTTTCTCATCATGGAATTAAAAGGTAAAGTATTATGTTTATTATACAGTGATGCTGCCACTGTGCTCAATTAATACAGTCTGAATGTGTGCTGATGTCATCAGACTAAGCACTCATCACAATGTTTCTAACTCACAGGAAGCAATGGTCAGAAATATTAGGAAACTGAAATTTTTATCACCACAGAATTTCTTTTCAAAAAATATAAACCAAACCACAATAAAGTAAGTCACAAAAAAGGAAGCTTTTTTGTTAGTGAGGCAAGGAAAGCTTTTACCGTTGGTGAGTTAATTAAATCATATTTGGTTCCAGCAGCTGAAGGAATGTGTCCAGAGAAAAGAGCCTCAATTAAGACTACTAGCCTTTTGGCAAAGAGTGAGGACATTTCACACATCAACCATCAGTTAAAAACAAGGCAAATAAATGGCTTTGAGTGGTTTTCTTTTTCTTTCTTTCTTTCTTTCTTTCTTTCTTTCTTTCTTTCTTTCTTTCTTTCTTTCCTTCTTTCTTTCTTTCCTCCTTCCTTCCTTCCTTCCTTCCTTCCTTCTTTCTTTCTTTCTTTCTTTTTTTCTTTCTTTCTTTCTTCCAAGGAATTGACAGATGTTTCTGATACCGCTCCGTTATTTATTTGGGTAGTTAGTGCTGAGTTTGAAGTGACTCATGAGTTAGCCTCTGGGAATACTCTGTGGAACAACTGCCTGCAAGGATGTGTTCGAAGTGGTGGATACTAATTCCCTGAAGGGGAATCTGCTACCATATGTACAATTGATGGTAGAAATACAATTGGAAAAGAAAAGAACTTAGTTTGAAAACTTTCAAAGCTTATGAAAGTGAAGTGATTAAAGCTTACGATTAATCATTGTGTTACTCATCAGCAGATACTTTGGACAAAATGTTTGAGTCTTTCATGTTATTGAAACAGCAGTGTCAATGGTGAACTTCACCTCCTCTTGCGCATTTAATCATGCTCAGTTCTGTGATTTTTTTTTGAGTCAGAAACAGAGGCTGAGGAGTCTCACTTGCTTTATTGCACAATAGTTTGATGGCTTAGCAATGGCCAAATTTTACTGTGATGTTTTGAGTTCAAGGCTGAACTTGAAATTTTTATTGAATGAGAAGAATAATCTTCATCCACTATTTTTGAACACAGATAATTTTGGTAGTTAACTTTTGTGACAGACTTGATAATGTTTCTTAATGAATTTAATCTAAATCTACAAGGCAAAGCGGCTCTCAAATGTGGAACTTACACTGTGCTGACGTTTTTTCAGAGACAACTAACACTGTGTGAATCACAATAGTGTCAAAGTGTTTTATAGACTTCCTATGTGTCAAAAGTTAAATAAAAAGTGGAGTCTTAATAAATTGGGGAAAAAAACAAGTGGAGTCTTACTACTATACAAATTTGTAACAGATGTACTTTTGGAACTCTATCTATTGTACTGGCAACAGTTTTTTTTTTTGACCTCAAGGTAAGTGCAAAGGACATTTCCATTTTTCAAAACAAATTTAATTATGCAACAGAAGATTTTCACCCTTAACCTTCAGTTGGAAGGAGTTACTCTTTAATGTAATGCCATGTTATAAGGCAAATATCAAAAGAGGAAGCTAGTAGAATTCTATGGATACCTTCCAAGTGACGAATATGCTGAATTAGAATCTTGTCTGTGGATTGACATTGGTAATATCTATATCTATATCTAAAAGACATTTTAAAATATGGAATATGTAAGATCTCTTTATACATCAGCATTAACAGAGGAACATTTGCAGTTGATTTTGATGGCTGGGAACAACTTTGAACCTTAGATGAACTGTTACTCCTTAAGAAGAGAATTATATTTTTTTTCATTGTAGACCTGTATTATAAAAAATTATACTCAATTATGATCATATTTTATTTTATTTTATTTATTTTATTTTTTTTAAAAGATTTTATTTATGTATTTGACAGAGAGAGATCACAAGCAGGCAGAGAGGCAGGCAGAGAGAGAGAGAGGAGGAAGCAGGCTCCCTGCTGAGCAGAGAGCCCGATGTGGGCCTCGATTCCAGGACCCTGAGATCATGACCTGAGCCGAAGGCAGCGGCTTAACCCACTGAGCCCCCCAGGGGCTCCTGCCCCACTTCTTGAGTAGAAACACACAAAAGGACGGAGAAAGGAAATGGAAACAAGGACACAGAAGAAACAGGCAGCTCTGGTCCAGGGAGAGGACTAAGTAGACCTCTAGCCACACCTCATCTCTACCGAGAGCCCTGTCTTCCCTAGCTGGTACAAGGGAGGGCTCCTCTGTCCTCTCTCTCCAGCAGGCCCAGCATGCCCAAAGGCCCTTATTCTTGTTCCCCTCCAGAACCAGTTTAGGATCTCCAGGGGATGTCCTCAACCTTGCCCTTCCCGTTCCAATATGCATTTACCAGCTTCAGAGGGAGAGAGAGTTCCCATAAATTAAAACCAGTTTAGCAAACGCAGGCAAATAAACTCTCAAGTTTCTTTATTGCGAGTAAAGGGCTTCAAAAGCCCTTTACTCGCAATAAAGAAACTTGAGAGTTTATTTGCCTGCGTTTGCTAAACTGGTTTTAATTTATGGGAACTCTCTCTCCCTCTGAAGCTGGTAAATGCTTATTGGAACGGGAAGGGCAAGGTTGAGGACATCCCCTGGAGATCCTAAAATGGTTCTGGAGGGGAACAAGAATAAGGGCCTTTGGGCATGCTGGGCCTGCTGGAGAGAGGACAGAGGAGCCTCCTGTACCAGTAGGGAAGACAGGGCTCTCGGTAGAGATGAGGTGTGGCTAGAGGTCTACTTAGTCCTCTCCCTGGACCAGAGCTGCCTGTTTCTTCTGTGTCTTGTTTCCATTTCCTTTCTCCGTCCTTTTGTGTGTTTCTACTCAAGAAGTGGGGCAGGAGCCCCTGGGGGGCTCAGTCAGTTGGGCTTCCGACTCTTGGTTTCAGCTCAGGTCATGATCTCAGGGTGGTGAGATTGAGCCCCAAGTAGAGCTCTGCGCTCAACCCCAAGTCTGCTTAAGATTCTTTCCCCCCTCCTTTCCCTCCCCCTCTGACCCTCCTCCCCACCCCACAATGTGCTCTCTCAGATAAAGAAAACTATAAAAAAAAGAATGGGGGTACTAAACCCATTTTACAGATGAGGAAATTGAAACCAAGGAAGCTAAGTAGTTGACCAAGACAACATAGTCAGTGTAAGGTGGAGTTGGGGTTTAAACACTGGATTTCTACCTTTCAATCCTGTGTCCATTCCACTGTGTAGCACTGTGGTGGCTGTAGGGTGGGTTCTGAGCCCTTGTTGTTTGACTAACTGGAGGGCATCCAAGAAGACTCTCCTATTCAAACGTTACTGTGCTGCCAACCCAACATTAGACTTGTTCATGTCTTCTCGAGGTACTCCTTATTTTTTTAAAATTTAAATTCCAGTTGGTGAACATACAGTGATATTAGTTTTAGGAATACAATATAGCACTTCCATACAATACCCAGTGCTCATTATGGCAAGGCTAGGCACCCTCTTTCAAAATGTGGATCAATGTGGTAAGGCATTAACACTCTTAAGTGAGTTCCTTTTTCCTTCCTTCCTTCCTTCTTTCTTTCTTTCTTTCTCTCTCTCTTTCCCTCCCTCTCCCCTCCTTTCCTCCTTTCCTCCCTTCCTCCCTCCTTCCCTCCCTCCCTTCCTTCCTTCCTTCCATCCTCTCTTTCTTTCTTTTCTTCAGTTACTCACACCCAAGCCAGGAGAGTTAGCGTTAGGAGTTTAGTGAGTAGAGTCAGTAAAGGTTGTAAAAATTTGAGTGAGGGATGTTGAAGTCAGATTTTTTTCTTTCTCATCATTGCTCAGGGTCCCTCAGGACTCATCACATAGGCACTTGCCCTTCTGTTCTGGGGCATGAGAGACATGAATTTGAAATCTTCCAGGTAATCTTTCAAAACATGTGTACTCATTCCTGTGCCGTTCCCCAGGGCAGTGACCAGCCTATGCCCGGCCATGCCCTCTGATGGAGGAGGCCTTCCTGAGGGGCAGCCTGTCTCTTCCTTTCTCAAGGTAGCTCTAGCCTTGGGGACGTCCATCACTGGGACATGCAATCTACCTGCGACCTCTGCTCCTTGGCTCCCATTCTACATTCTGGAACAATGTAATTCAAGGCTTATTGCATCCTTCTTCCATATGACATCCACAAAACATTTGGCCAGGCTTCCTCCTATACCTCTTCTCTATCTCTTTAGCTTCTCTTCTTAAAATCTTTTCTCATGTGATGAGGTCTCCAGAACATTCCCAATCCTGGCCACCACCTCCAGATGTGCTATTGTTTGTCAACTGCTCTCATAAAACATGACATCCAGAACTGACTGGTGCCTATTCATTCCTGTCTGTTTATTTAACAAATATTTATGTGAGCTTGTTCTATGCCAAACCCTGGGCAAGTGTCTTAGGGTTCCTGACTTTGTGGTACTTGATTAATACTCAAATAACCAAGTCCAAAAACAACAACAAGCAGCAATACATGCTGTGAAGCATATCTGGGAAGATTCCTGGCTGCTGAAATCAGCATTTAGGATGATCCTGGTGCCTCTGGCTTGACGGCAAGTCCTGGGCTTTCACAGAGGACGTGAGACACAGTTTGACTCCCCGCTTCCACAGAGGGAGGAGCCATTTAGGTCCCTTCTGATCTGATACTTAGTAACCAGGCTCATTCTCTCACCTCCATTCTCTCTGCCTCACCCTTTTTCTTCTCTTTTGGGGAAGACACAGGCAGAAATGCACTAAAGTTGCATAAAAAGTCTTGGGAAAGGCTTTGGTGGAGTTTTGGGACGTGGTTCTCAGGGCATAGCCAGTTCTGGGAAATGTTTTGTTTGGGTGACTTTCATTTTTTAATAAACTCCAGGGGTTTCCCTTCAGCATGATGTGACATTTGGTCAAGAAAGTATTCTTGAGGGAGACTTGGGTGGCTCAGTCTGTTAGGCATCTGCCTTTGGCTCAGGTCCTTAAGCTCAGAATGGGGATCCTGTTTCTCCTTCTCTCTCTGCTCTTCCCCCCACCCCCTTGCTGGCTCTGTCTCTCTCTCAAATAAATAAATAAAATCTTGGAAAAAAGAGAAAGGATTACTGAGACTTTTTTTTTTGGTGCCAAAATGTGTTTTATTAAAGCACTGGGAGAGGACCTGTGTGCAGGAAGAGCACCATTGGAATTGGAATTGTGAGGATAACTGATTATATACTTTACATTGGGGAACGAGGGCAGAGATAGAGGAAGTTTCCAATGGGATTTTTAGGTGTTAAAGGAGACTTCCAGGATCCTGGAGGTCTGGCTATTGTCCAGCTGAGGTAACTTTTTCCCTCTAGCAAAACATTACCATTAAGGCAGTTGTGAGCTCCTGGAGGAATGAATGGTCCTGCTCTGCCTGTCTCAGGTATATATCCATGGGCTGCAGGTTGTAAGGAAATTTAATTTTATCTACACTTCTTTTGACTTGCCTCTCCTCATCAAGAAGAGGCAGAGCTATGGTTTCCTCTCTTGTCTTTCCTGGCCTCAGAACACCAGTTTGGGCCAGTGTTGGCTCAGTTGTCCCAGACTGGCCCACTGGCTGAGTCTCTGTGCACTGTGGCTGGAAGAGAGGCTGAGGTCAACATGGCTCCTCCTACCACAGTACGCAGTAGTGAAGAGAGGTTCTGCTCTGCAGAAACTGGGTCTCCTCCCCTTGGTCCACAAATGATAAGAGACCATCCAATAACTACTATTATTGTCACCCTGTTTTCCATGTTACCATTGTTGCTATTATTATGTACTGCACTGACCACAATGAAATCTAAAGAAGAGTTTCATCTCACCCAGGCACTCTGGTTAGAAATAGACAGAAGGCATTACTGAAAGGGCCTGCCACGAAGAGTAAGCCTTCCCTCAAATGACAGCATGAGAACTGGCACAGGTGGCAAGGTTCTGACTGTGCAGAGGTGAGGAAGAGAAGGTTGAATGGTTGAATGCATAGACTTGAAAGGGTTTAATCTCAGCCCATGAGGTGGGCCAGGGGTTGAGGGGCCACTCTCAATGTTCTGTCTTGCCCTAGGCACTGAAGACCTGGATTTAGGTGTTGTTGTTGTTGTTGTTTTTAATGCAGAAGGGAAGAGGGATAGAAGGTGCAAAGAACTAAAGACAAAATAGAGGTAAAAAATCTGGAAGAGAACATGAAGTCCATCTCAGTCCTCTTTGAGGCTAACCTGAAGTCAGGTGTAATGGGGGAGGTGGGCTGCTTACTCCACTGAAAGCCTTCTGGGAAGTAATTTATCCAGCTATAGTTGGGGACAGTAGGGTGAGTTTACAGTGCCTTCATAAGGAAGCACCTGGAAAAAAACAATTCTGAAGGGAAATCAAGGAAAACTATTCCATAGGCTTGGAAATTGTTTTATAAGAAGTTATTAACATGGTGTGGAGGGGTGTTGAAGTAACAAAGGAAAACAAAGAGGTTACTATGATGTTTAAAAAAAAAAACAGAGTGGAAGAAGTTCAAATTATTAGATTTCCACTAGCAATATTCTGGGAAAGAGCATTCTTGTTTTTAATTTAAAATCTCTCTCAAGGTGAAATATTTTCTGTCCTAATTCTGTGTCTCCTATAAACTTGAGATATGTGGTAGCAGACTCCTGAATGGTCTTGTACATGTAAGAGACACATCCTAGTGTCTGGCCTGAGGATGACTGGTGTCTCTTATACATGAATACTGGTGTTCAGCTCATCAGTCAGGAAATCTGAGTGTGGTTCCTGTGAATCACACTCCTGGTACCTCAAGACCCCAGGGGGAACCCATGGGCTGGCTCCTTAGCCATCAGCCTCACGCTGGAATACACTTTTCAGATTATCCTCCAGGGGTGGCTGCTAAATTGCATGTTGGCTTTTTAGCTTTCTGTTTGACCTGACCTCAGCTGAAAGCTGCCACAAGTTCGCCCTTATATCTGGCACTTGTAGTTTCTTGTTATGGAAATAGACTTTCTAATAAGAGTCAGAACAACCCGGTTCACTTTCAGGTTCTTACATTGATCAGCCATGGGGTGTTTCTTAGTTTTCTCATGTGCACAACAGCTGAGAGTGGGAAGGAATAAGGAAAGCACTGGTTCTGTTTAACTCTGTCAGTCCTGGGTCTAAAATGTCTGGGAGAGGCACCCATTCCTCTGCATTACTCAGCAGCACAAGCTCATGGACTTGCTCTGGAATCTGGCATTTCATACGTGTCTCCCTCTGGACCTCTCCCCGGTGGTCTTCCTTTCCTGCCAATTTTCATCTCTTACAATTATGGCCAGGAATAAAATGAAATCAGTGGCCACACACAGTTGCTCACCAGGTTCTGAAGAGATCCTTAGCAAGGGTGCATGGGATGAGAGCAGTTCTCAGATCTAGGCCTGAGAAGGTAGAGGGGAAGAGCCCCAAGGTAGTGGTGGGGCGGCACTACAGTTGTTATTGTTGGCACCAGGTTAACTGCATCTGGACAGGATATGTGTCAGTTCTGCTCTAGTATAGAGTGTTGTTCAGCGCTTTGCTCAGGGCTTAGTGGAAACATGCTTAGTTGGGATCAGGGCAGCCGAAATGCAAGACTGTGTACTCCTGGGCACGAGCCGGCCTCTGGCCCAGAGGCTTGCTTCTCTCTGCCTGGTGCTAAAGCTGCCCACCGATGTCAGGGTATGCAATAGGCACATTTTGGCTGGCTCCTACAGTGGGTCTGATGGTGCTCTGAGTGCCCTCTATGGGACCTGGGGGACCCCAGCAACTGGACTGGCCCACACATGGCAAGGTGGGGTCCCACAGACAGGGTGGTAAGAGGGCTTGGTAAGAGGACAGTGGAAGCAAACACGGGGAGTGGGGGGCAAGTGACTGACTGAACAACATATACAGGTTAATGCCAGAAGGGGGTGCAAGAGCTAGTAAAGTGTTTCCCACTGGAGTCTTCCCTGGTGCAGAGTCCTTTAGGACAGGAGACTCCAAATGCCACTGTGTTTGAGCTGCTGTTGAGCTGGTCTTTGGAGCTCCTCTAGACATGGCCCTGAGTCTTAGGAATGGAGTTCTGGTGTTTATGCAATGCAGGGAGATGGAAAAGAAGAGGGGGCAGGGGAAAAGATGGTGAGAAGATGGACAGGGAATGTAAGAGGAGGGTGTATAAGGGGCAAAAGAGGGAAGAATGGAGAAAGGAGAATATGGAAGGAGGGGGAGAGAAGAGGTGGGAAAGGCAGCTAGTGATCCCCAAGGGTAGCTATAGACATCAGAGGTGCCCAGGCCATGGAAGTCTGTGTGCTTGTGACCCTTGGCTTCCTCAAACTGGCTCAGCTAAGCCTCACCCTTGTTATGCATCATATCACCCATATGGGTCTTCAAACAGAGCCAGTGTTGCCACTGAAGAGATGTCTGCCATTTTCCAGGGGAGCCATTCTTTAGGGTAGAGGGGCAACCATCCCACATGGACATAAAAATCTCATATCTAGAATTCACACAGATCTCTCAAGTTCGTCACCTTGGAACTAATTGAACAAGCATTCACTGAGCATCACTACATGTAAGTTACTTTGTGTGGTGTTGGGAATAATAGAAAGTCAGGGAACTTACAATCCCACCATGGTAGTGTCCACTTGTGCAAACAGGACAGATGCATAAATAGAGGCAATGTGAGCCTGAATATGCTGAATGATACTGCTGGCCCCTGAGCTGCAGGTACCAAGTATGTGTGGAGAACAAAGAAGTGAGTATCTACCTCAGGTTTGTCAACAGCTAGAACTTAGGACAAGGGAAAGAGCAGTAGAAGTTTGCAGGTAGGGACCCCTGCTGTGCCCTGAACAATGCTAATGTGCCTCTGTGCTCACAGGAGACAGACATTAAAGGCATAAAGAGGAAAACATACTTGGGGCTGCTGGATCAAACTGGACATTTTGGTGCTGAATGAGGGCATCTGAAGGCACAGCCAAGAACTTCCCAGCTGTGTAAAGTGTCAGAACCTGGGGTGGAGGCTCAGGGAAACAGAGGGGGTGATTTAAATCTGTTTTCTGGGGTCACCTGGGTGGTTCAATCAGTTAAGTGTCTGCCTCTAGCTCAGGTCATGATTGCAGGGTCCTGGAATTGAGTCTCTGTTTTTGCTTCTCTCTCTCCTTTTGCCCACCCCCCACTCATGCTCTTTCTCTCTTGTTCTCTTTCTCTTTCAAATAAATAAAACCTTTAAAAAATCTCTTTTCTGGTGGACTAGAGGATTCTTCTTTGGTTAGGATGATGTAAGTGTTATTCTGTGAAGAGACAGAGGTATGGGTGAGTCGATGGAATCATATGATTCTGTGAAATGTGTTTCTCCTACATATAGCCCCAGAGCACTCGCTCATGGAGTTCATGCTCCAAGAGTTCGAACTGGGTCTCAGCACTAACCAGCCACCCAAACCTGGGCTCTAGTGCAAAGTCCCCTACTGATAAACCCTGTGTCCTTGGGCTAGTTACTTCCCTTTCTGCTCAACTTCCACAATTGTTGACCCTGGAGTCAAACTTGGCACATGTGAGTGTATATAGACACCTGGTGGCTGTTTAGAGAAATCAAAGTCAGTATTATTGGAACAAAGCCCTGTGGGTTGCTTAGGTATGTTCAGGTGCCTAAAAGCACTTCCTAGGTTTGGAGGCTAAGTTAGTCAATCTGAGGGGTTCATCCTGGGGAAGATGGGCCTGTTTTCTAAGTCAGGATTATCTAGAAGTTTATCCTTGTCACTTACCAAATGTTCATATTTGGTTTATTTTTTTGCTATTTCTACAATACACAACTAATTTCCTTTCTTAGTTCCATAAATTTTATTCTAGAGGTAAAATGCTTGTGGATCTAGGTAGGACTAATAGAGCATCCAGAAGGTAGCTGAAGTTTTATGGTGCTGACCAAGTGTCTTTTAGGTTGCTACTATTATCCCCATTTTATAGATGAAAAAACCGAGGCAGAGAGGTGATATAACCTCCCCAAGGTCATAGAGCTTCTCAGGGAAAGAGATGGGGTTTGAACCCAGACTGTCCATCATCTCTACTTTTAACTATTTTCTTTTAAAGATTTTATTTATTTATTTGCTAGTAAGAGAGACAGTGAGAGAAGGAACACAAGCAGGGGGAGTGGGAGAGGGAGAAGCAGGCTTCCTGCGGAGCAGGCAGCCCGACAACATATAATTATATGTTAAACAATATCAAATATTATATATCTCATATATTTATTAT
The DNA here is from genome assembly GCF_020171115.1 of Neogale vison. Classification (NCBI taxonomy): domain Eukaryota; kingdom Metazoa; phylum Chordata; class Mammalia; order Carnivora; family Mustelidae; genus Neogale; species Neogale vison. The sequence goes on from NC_058092.1 coordinate 108,620,948, forward strand.
ACAACATGTATAATTATATTACATATTATATAATCTCTAACTGTATATATCATATATCATTATAAATTAACCATGATACCTATGCATTCTCTCTGTTGTCCTTGTTTGGTTGGTCATTTCCCCTGATGTTAGTTATTTGGGTATCCCTTTCATGAATTTTTGTAATATCTGTGTATTATTTATTTAATATTTTCTTTAAACCAATGCTAACTGCTCACTTTACAACATGGATGGAGCTTGAGAGTATAACGCTAAGTGAAATAGGTCAGTCAAAGAAAGAGAAATACCATATGATTTCCCTCATTTGTAGAATTTAAGAAGTAAAACAAACAAGCAAAGGGGAAAAAATAGGAGAGAAAGGGAGAGACAACACAAGAAACAGACTCAACTACAGAGAACAAACTGATGGCTACCAGAGGGGAGGGGATGGGGAGATGGGTTAAATCGGTGACAGGAATTCAGGAGGGCACCTGCTATGACAGCACTGGGTGATGTATCACTATACTGTATACCCGAAATTAATATAACACTATGTTAAGTAACTAGAATTAAAATAAAAACTTAAAAAATAACACTACTAAGCAGGACTGTTCAATTGCCAGAGGTTGCCCGTACCCATTTACTTGCTTAGCCCCAGATTATCTCCTCTCTAATATCATAAAAATAAAACCAGATTTTATACACACACACACACACACACACAGAGCCAGGTTTTATATATGCACACACATACAGCTTACTCTTATACTTAAACACTATTTGAGATCAATGTGATTTGTTGCACTAGTTGTAATTTTTTTCTAACTCTCAAGAATAAGTAACTCAAACACTTTTTTTTTCAATTTATTTATTTTCAGAAAAACAGTATTCATTATATTTTCACCACACCCAGTGCTCCATGCAATCTGTGCCCTCTATAATACCCACCACCTGGTACCCCAACCTCCCACACCCCTGCCACTTCAACCCCCTCAGATTGTTTTTCAGAGTCCATAGTCTCTCATGATTCACCTCCCCTTCCAATTTACCCCAACTCCCTTCTCCTCTCTAACACTCCTTGTCCTCCATGCTATATGTTATGCTCCACAAATAAGTGAAACCATATGATAATTGACTCTCTCTGCTTGACTTGTTTCACTCAGCATAATCTCTTCCAGTCCCATCCATGTTGCTACAAAAGTTGGGTATTCATCCTTTCTGATGGAGGCATAATACTCCATAGTGTATATGGACCACATCTTCCTTATCCATTCACCCGTTGAAGGGCATCTTGGTTCTTTCCATAGTTTGGTGACCGTGGCCATTGCTGCTATAAACATTGGGGTACAGATGGCCCTTCTTTTCACGACATCTGTATCTTTGGGGTAAATACCCAGGAGTGCAATTGCAGGGTCATAGGGAAGTTCTATTTTTAATTTCTTGAGGAATCTCCGCACTGTTCTCCAAAGAGGCTGCACCAACTTGCATTCCCGCCAACAGTGTAAGAGGGTTCCCCTTTCTCCACATCCCCTCCAACACATGTTGTTTCCTGTCTTGCTAATTTTGGCCATTTTAACTGGTGTAATGTGATATCTCAATGTGGTTTTAATTTGAATCTCCCTGAGGGCTAGTGATGATGAACATTTTTTCACGTGTCTGATAGCCATTTGTATGTCTTGATTGGAGAAGTGTCTGTTCATATCTTCTGCCCATTTTTTGATATGCTTGTCTGTTTTGTGTGTGTTGAGTTTGAGGAGTTCATTATAGATCCTGGACATCAACCTTTTGTCTGTACTGTCATTTGCAAATATCTTCTCCCATTCCGTGGGTTGCCTCTTTGTTTTTTTGACTGTTTCCTTTGCTGTGCAGAAGCTTTTGATTTTGATGAAGTCCCAAAAGTTTATTTTCGCTTTTGTTTCCTTTGCCAAATAATCCTAAAATTTGTATGGAATCAGAAGAGACCCCGAATCGCTAAGGAAATGTTGAAAAACAAAAATAAAGCTGGCGGCATCACGTTACCTGATTTCAAGCTTTATTACAAAGCTGTGATCACCAAGACAGCATGGTACTGGCATAAAAACAGACACATAGACCAGTGGAACAGAGTAGAGAGCCCAGATATGGACCCTCAGCTCTACGGTTAATTAATCTTCGACAAAACAGGAAAAAATATACAGTGGAAAAAAGACAGTCTCTTCAATAAATGGTGCTGGGAAAACTGGACAGCTATATGTAGAAGAATGAAACTCGACCATTCTCTTACACCGTACACAAAGATAAACTCAAAATGGATAAAAAACCTCAACGTGAGACAGGAATCCATCAGAATCCTAGAGGAGAACATAGGCAGTAATCTCTTCGATATCAGCCCCAGTAACTTCTTTCAAGATATGTAACTCAAACACTTTTTTTAAAAAAAGATTTTATTCATTAATTTGACAGAGAGAGAGATCATAAGTAGGCAGAGAGGCAGGCAGAGAGAGGGGGAAGCAGGCTCACTGCTGAGCAGACAGCCCGATGCGGGGCTCGATCCCAGGACCCTGAGATCATGACCTGAGCCAAGAGCAGAGGCTTAATCCACTGAGCCACCCAGGCTCCCCATAACTCAAACACTTTTAAAAGTGCTGGTAGCACCTACAGCCATCTCACACATGCCATTTGGGAAACTACCAACCAGGGCTTGTGGGGAGGGCGCCAAGCTCCAGCCGGCCACCAGGGGGCGCCATCGACCGCCATCCCGGAAGCCCTTCGTGTTCCAGGCCCCTAGCCCAGGCGCGCCGCAGCGGCGGGGGAGACCCCGGAGCGTTACCCGCCAGGGGGCAGCCGAGCGCTCCCGTTTCGCAGAGCCGAGTACCCCTCACCCCTCCGGGGAGGTAAGGCGGGGCTGCGCGCGGGTCGTTCCTGCGGCGTGTATGGGGCGGCTGGGCGCCGGCTCCGCATCCTGCGCTGGCCGAGGTGAAGTACCCCCTTCACCTCGCGCTTCGGGGAAGGTCCGGTCCCGGCTTCCGCCCGCTCGACCGTGAGGGTTCCCCAGCCGGCTTTGGGGCACCATCGGGTTGCTGTGCACCCTGACGTTTTGTGGGTCCTCCGTGGCGGTGTCACGCCTGTCTGATCACATGCATGAGCACTCCCCCAGCTTCGTGCGCACGCCGTTTCCTGATGTCTCTTACTAATTTTAGTGTGAATTGTTTTGCCGCTTTACTTGAATGGAAACATTTGTTTTTTTCGTTTTGAAACCTTTATTTTTAAAGGAAATTTTCTTCATCTATAGAATGGTGACAATGGTACCAGCATGAGAGGATTGATTAAATGAAATAATACCGGAAGTGCTTAAAACAGCTTAGTATGCGGTATTGTTATTACTGTAAGTGGGAAAGGAGTTGCGGGAAACACCAGGACAGGTAGCCCTTCAGAGGAGGTTTTCACTCTCCTCTGGGAGCTTTTGGAAACTTCTGATTTTCAGGCTAGCTTCCTTCCCGTTTTTACGTGTAGCCTGGTCGTCCTCACTTTTGGAGGGAGATGTTCCTTGCAATTCCATTTTCTCCACTGGAAATTCCTCTCAGTTTAATGGCTTAGGTGGCAGCTAAATAGAATTGCCAGCAGGTGGCCCCAGAGCACAGTGGATGTGTTTGCCCTTTTGGGTCTTAAAATTTCACAGGGGCTTATTGAATATCTACCCCACTCTATACACTCTATACCCCACTCATACAGGGTATGGGGTGCGGTATAGGGATACCTGAAGGTGTGGGCAGGAGGCCTTGGCCTCAGGGAGAATAAAAATGATTTATTATTCCGGTCTTTTTCTTTCACAAGATTTTGGTCTTTATTGGATTCATTCATGTAGTCATTCAATAAAATATTTATTGGATGCCTACTGTGTTCCAGATGCTATTCAGAGACTTGGTGGACATCAGTGAACTAGAACAAAGATCCTTGACCTCATGGAGCTTATATTCTAGCAGGCAGCAATGATGATAATAAGTAGAAAAGTTATATAGTTTGTTAGAAGTGTTATGAAAAAGAAAAGTGTAAAACTGTGTGAGGGTGGGATTGTTGGGACGGGCAGTTTGCAGTATTGAAGAAGGTGACCAATAGGCCTCATGAGGAAAGCAAAATTTGAGCAAAGATCCAAAAGAAGTGAAGTTAGCCAGGCAGAAATCTGGGGGAAGGTAGAGACCATGACAAATTTGCAGCAGTTACATTACATTTTCTGTTTTAGATGAGCTGAGGCTCAGAAAAGTGAGAGGACTTGTTTAAGGTCTTATGGGGCGTTACTGGCAAGTTGGTGTAGCTTGACTGCTTCATTTCTAGCCCTCTGTTCATGTACCAGATCTCATTACTATTCCATGTTTGCCAAGGGATGGCGCCTTCTTGTAAGGCTGCACAATACACAGCCTGCTTAAGTGATGACTCAGGTCAGCTTGGCATATTTCCACCTGTTGGGTAATACCAAAATTGCCTGTGATCTTTCTTTTTTACATAATCAGTAAATATTTATTTGAGGGCTGTGGAGGCTAGAAATGAGTCATGTCCCTTGCACCTAAGGGACTAATACTATATCCATAAATAGTTTTGGTCTTCTTTTCCTGTCTTTCATCTGCTTTCCCTGCCTTCCCCCAAGTTAGTCCATTGATGATCTCTACTTACACCTTGGAATTGAGTTAGTTCTCAAAATTGGTCACCCATTCCTGGATTCTCCCTTGATTCCTTTTGCTGCCAGCTGATACATGGTGCCCTTCCCTGGTTATCACTATGTCACTATTCTGCATTCCCTCCATACTGTGTTGGACCAATCTGTTGGACCAGGCTTATGCTTTGCTCTCCACTCCTAGGCTTCGATTAGATGCCCCACCTCAACCCTTACTTAGTTCTCCTCTAGAACTCTTTGTCACCTGTATTCACAATTGTTGAGATCTGTCCACTTGATTGGAGACTCTGTGTCTTCCTCCTTGGAAATTGTGCTCCCTGGGCATTCTGCTTGGTCCCCTTGAGCTGCCTCTCTGAGCCTGAGTCACTTCTCTCAGCCTCTGGCCCTGAGAACTCAGGACATGTGCTGGGTCTCTGACTTGCCCACATTTGCTGGGAGGATATTGTGTTATCTGGTGTTAAAGTTCTGGATCATGGTGCTTGTGAACAGCAGTGAAGGACAGAAAGCTGTATTTAGGTAATTAATTGAGAACTAGTAGCTGGGAGGAGAACAGAGCTTGGTAAGCCTGTAGTGGATAAGAATGAGGAAGCCTGGTGTTGAAGAATGGGTAGAATTAAGACGTGTAGGGAACAGGATGGGGGTGAACTTAGGGTGTTGTGCGACAATGAGAGATTAACCCAAATAGAACAGAGAGGGTGTGTTTGGGAGTGCTGTGGGAAGATGGTAGATAGGCAGGGTGGGGCTGGAACAGGGCTTGGAGCACCAGGTCAAGAAGTTTGTATTACAGCATCATGAACTATTCTTAAATACCGAAGTTCCCGGGAATCTGGTCTAAAGGCCTAAAGGCCTTAAGGACAACATGTCATTAGGACCTGTATATCCACCTGCTTATCTTTGAGCATCTTAAATTTACTATGTTCCTGAATGCCCCATATAAAAGAGGTCCCATTGGTTATTTTGTCAAGGTGTCCTGTTTCTTATTCTTTGCTTGTTTATTCTGTCTCTAGTGTGTCCTCTAATGAATGCTGCCATGGCAGGGACTCCCATCTGGTTGCAGCACAGTATCAGCTATTAAAGGCTCTAAAATAATTGCTGACTGAATGAATACTCTAGACTAAATGTCTGTTTCTCAAACCTTATTCTACCCTCTGGATGCTTGAAGTCTCTTAGTGCTAACACCAACTGTCTGGTCTGCACAGTTGGGAACTTGGAGTCGACCTTGATGCAGACGTGAACACAGAACCTGACTGATCCTGAATGTAACATGGGCTGTAGTCTGCCTGAGACTTTGTTTTATACTCCATTATGACAAGATAACAACATACCATGTTGCATTTTAGATACAAAGGCTGAAGGTATCAAACACAAACATTGAGGGAAAAGAAGTTAGAATTCATTGGGAAGCAAGGCCAATGGCAAATTGTGTATTACATCTTTCTAAATATGATATTGACTATTCTGATCTCTTCAAGGGGCAGAGTTACACAGTGGTTTAATAATAATACTGGCATATGTTAGATTGCCTGGGCTCAGATCTTGCTTCTGCCACTTACTTGCTGTGTGACTTTGGAAAAGCTGTTTTAAGCTCTTTGTGGCTTTTTTCCCCCTCATCTACAAAATACAAGTAAGAATAATACCTCACAGAATTATTGTGATTAAGTTCTTAGAGCAGTGCTAACACATAGTAAATGCTCAACAAGGGATAGGTATTGCTAGCTATTAATATTCACTGGGTATTTAATCTAATGATCTATTGCCATTTGGAGCTGCTGATCTGAAACAGGCAGCCACATTTCATCAGAGAATGATTTTTACAAGATGTGACCAAGGGTGTGGTAGTGAAGGGAGGTTGGAATTTTTTGAGTCTGGGCCGAGTTTCTGTAGGAGAGGTAGTGGCCAGGGAGAGTACCAGGTCTGGATGGGATTATTTTGGGTAGAATGTGCACATAAATTCCCTGACACAATGAAGGAAATATTACCACTTAGCCCTCTATATGCCAGGCTGCACAGAAATCTAAAAGAACTCTGCTTCTACCCTGTTTTTGCTTTGTAGGAGTAGAAGGGAGTGGTGTTTGAAGCCAGGCCAATTATGATTGTGGTGGTTAGTGCCTTGTCAAAGCTGTCCTTTATGTACCCATCCTCTCTTTTCTCACTATGGCTCTCTGCCTGCTCAGTGAACATAACTGGATGTTTCATTCCAAGAGTCGTGGTGAACAGGAGGGTTTGGAGATTTTACCAAACTGGTTACCCATAAAAAGTTCCTTTTCCCTTCTGGGTCCCTGTGCTCCACCATTTCAGGTACTCCATATTCTCACCACCTCCTACAACAAAGAGAGCAATGGTGGATTTGATAACTATTAATTAACACTTTAGAGTGATTTTCTTTTGCTGAATTTTGAGATACTTGGAGGTGAAGCATTTTAAAGCTACAGAAACAACTGTGGCAAATCTGTGCAGTGTTGATGAGGTCTCTCCCAGGCTCTCTGGGCTTCCCCACAGGTGTCCTCTAGGGGCCCCCCCGGTCAAAACTGAGGGAACTGAGGATGCAAACATCAGCATTCTTCTCTTCTAAATGTCAAAGGCAATTAGTAGGTGTGAGACACAAAAGTCTGTGAGAAGATGCTATGGGAGAGAACCTGTAATTTTTTTCTACTCCACTTCCATCCAGAATAGAAAAAAAGATTGCCTGAACACAGATGGAGGGGAGTTTGGAGAAAAAAATAGAGTAGGATATAGCATGCCCCAGACTAAGTGTGAGGGATGGTGATTTTTTTTTTTTTTCAGAAAGGTATCGATGGAGGGCATGTGTTGTGATAAGCACTGGGTGTTATATGCAACTAATAAGTTGTTGAACACTACATCAAAAACTAATGATGCACTATATGTTGGCTAACTAAATATAATAATAGCAAAAAAGAAAGGGATCGATGTATTTACTGGATAAGACCTTAATCAGGGTGGCAAGCTGTCTTTATAGCACATTATATATATTATATATATATTATTATTATATTATAGCTAATATTATTATAATATTATAGCTATTATTATAGCCCATGCATAAAGGAGTCTCTATAAATGAATATGTCTGGTATCAGTGAACAGTCCACTTAGTAAATGTGGGCATGCCAGAATGAAGAGGACATGTGCTTCCCTGTCTTAGTATCCCCACAATGCCTGCAAGCCCTGTAGAGAGGTGCTCTGGTACTGTGGAGTAGAAGGCATTGACATGAATGTTGCAGAAACTCAGCCTCTGAGTTTGCCTAAGCTTGAAAATGGCCTGAGAGGGCATTTGTGGGTGTCCCCTTCCTGGGCTCTTGCCTGTCTTCCTCTTCAATACTCTGCTCTAGTCACTTTTCTAATTCTATCTCTAAGAGGATTTAAGTCTCATATATTGGTTTTTCCCTGTCATATGGGTCTATTCTGGACTATACCCCTCTAGTTTCTTCTTGGGTGGGCCCATCTCTCCATTCATTCCTCAGTACATCTGCAGAACTGTTTCCAGAGTCACAGTCATTTCCTGAATCAGTCACCTCTTCACCTACAATGTTCCAGAAACTCTCTGCTTGTTCCCTCAGGTCCTTTCACTTATTCAGTGCTGACCTGATTTCCTGACAGTTTCACTGATTGTCTGGCCTTTGTCTTTATGGTGATTTCCTTCAGCATTCCCTCCTCCTTGGTGTACTTGGTGGCTTTATTTCCAATACACAGCATCCCCAGTTCTTTGCTTATTTGTTTGCCAGTAAAACCTGCCCTTGCTCTTTCATTGAACCCATAGTTTTGGATCATGGAATTATACCATTAGAATTTCAGAGGGGTTTTTAAAAATTATTATTTTATTTTTTCATTTTATTTCTTTTCAGTGTCCCAAAATTCATTGTTTAGGCACCACACCCAGTGCTCCATGCAATACGTGCCCTCCTTAATACCCAAGGTAACTATCTCTTCACCTAACTGAAACCAAGCTGTTCCTGAATGACACTGCTTTCCAGCAGTTCCCTGTGCAGGACACTCCTTCTCCCTGCACTGTATGTGGCCTGGAGATGGGTTAAGCATGCTCTCCATTCACCATGTGTCTTTTTTTGACAACCACTCCTCCACTGATGCACATACGCTCCACCCTCTTACCATCCTCATTTTTGAATCACGTAATCTCCTTGCCCTATAACCATATTCAATGAGAGCTTTGGCACCTGTCTCTTTCCACCCCGGCTTTTGTCACCATTCTGGAAAACTTCAACAACCATGTTGATGACATATCTGGATCCTTCATTTCTCATACCCCATTGATTCCCACCTCCACTCCGTGTCAGCAACCCATTCAAATGGCCTCACCTCAGACCTTGCTGCCACCCACGATCATTCCACCTCTGAAGCCATGAACCCTGAAATTCCAATTATTATTTTTTGAATAATACACCTAGTGTGGAGTCCAATGTAGGGCTTGAACTCACAACCCTGAGATCAAGACCGGAGCTAAGACCAAGAGTTGGATGCTCGATTGACCAAGCCACTCAGGTGCCCCATGAAATTCTAATTTTTGATTTCACAGCACAGCTTTCTAACTCTGTGACTCCTAGGTTCCCACTAAGTCTGTTCTTAAAAAATAATCTGTATTTTTATTTTGAGTAATTGCATTCCTGCCTCCCAGAATTAATACTAATAAGTATTTTGTCGTATTTGTTTTAGTCTTATTCAAGTGAATAAAACATTAAAGGTACATTTAAGTCTCTCTCGTGTGCTCTTCCCCTACATTCTAATCTCCCCTCCTCATCAGAAGCAACCATCATTATGAATTTGGTGTATGTGTATATAAAGTATAATATTGGGGTGCCTGGGTGGGTCAGTCAGTGGGGCATCTGCCTTTGGCTCAGGTCATGATCCCAGAGTCCTGGAATCTAGTCCTGCATTGGGCTCCCTGCTCAGTGGGGAGCCTGCTTTTCCTTCTCCCTTTGTCATTCCCCCTTCTTGTGCTCACTTGTCTCTCTGTTAAATAAATAAAGAATATCTTAAAAAAAGTGATATTATTTTTTGTTCCTGTACATAATTTGCAACTTGATTTTCATTCAGTGTTATGTTTGGAAATCTACTTGTACTGGGATGCCTGGCAGTTTAGTTGGTTGGGCATCTGCCTTTGGCTTAGGTCATGATCCCAGCATCCTGGGACCGAATCCCACTCAGGCTCCTTGCTCAGTGGGGAGCCTGCTGCTCCCTCTGCCTGCCACTCCTGCTGCTTGTGTTCTTTCTCTCTCTCTGACAAATAAATAAGTAAAACCTTAAAAAAATACTACCAGTACGTAACAAATAGTCTGCTCCTTCTAAGTGCTCCATAGCATCCCAATGTAAGAAGGCAGTGCAGTTTTTTAAATACACTTTTAATCTTAAAATCTTTTAAAATATTTTATTTATTTATTTGACAGACAGAGATCTCAAGTAGGCAGAAAGGCAGGCAGAGAGAGAGAGAGAAAGAGAGAGAGAGAGAGAGAGAGGAGGAAGCAGGCTCCTTGCTGAGCAGAGAGCCTGATCCCGGGCTCAATCCCAGGACCCCGGGACAATGATCTGAGCTGAAGGCAGAGGCTTTAACCCACTGAGCCACCCAGGTGCCCAAGAATATAGTGCAATGTATTTGTTTTCTAAATTCATCACTACAAAGAGTGTTGCATTAAACACTCTTGTAAATATCTTCCCACATAGAATAGTCAGTACAGCTCTGTGGGTAAGGTGGGACTATAGCTAGACTGTGTGGTGCCTTTGTGTGCATTAGAAAGGCTTCCTCTTTGCATGGACCTAGTCCTCTGACTACATAGCTTGGCAAATGGAGGGGCCTGGGCAAAGAGGAAAATTCTCAGGTGGATGTCGCTTTGTGCTCAGGATGCATGAATTGTTAAGTGGGTGTGGACTGGGCTTCTTGGACTTAATCTCTGTGGTTACCTCTGGACAGGGGACAGATCTCACAGCCCTCTTTAGTGCCTTAATATAAAACAGTGGGTTAATATAAAACAAAACTTTAGAGTCACATTGTGTGGGTTTAAATGCTAGCTTTTGTAACCATAGCAAACTGCTTAAAATCTGTGCCTCACTATGCTTGTCAGTAAAACGGGAATATGGATTTCTCTCCTGTAGTTGTATAGTAGGAGTAATCAAGGTTATATACAGTAGCATTTAGCACATATTAAGTTTTACATAAATGTTAGATATTATTATCATTATTTCTTTTGCATGTGCAAATTCCTTTATGATATAACAGCAGGACTATAGCTGCTGTTTGGGAGGGTATGCACTTTTTAAATAAACCTGTTCTTTATCCTGTCTCTATTTTTCAGTCTATCGTTCTCTCTCTTGCTTCTTTCATAACCAGACTGGATCCCATGATCACATTTTTGAAACTGTGAATCTCAGTCATGTTATCAGGCATTGGGATTATTCTGAGCAATGGGAAAGCATCACAAAGAGGAGCAAATCAAATCATCCAGGCTGCTCCCCCAAAGTGGGCAGAAGGAAAGGCTTGGATTAAGGGTGCAGTAAGAGTGACCTCCTTCTGCCAGTCCTGAGGACTCTTCTTATCTAGATGGGCCTCACCTCCTTTGGGAGATGTCTCACATAAAAATGGTAAGTGGCCTGAGCTCATTTTCCCCCCTTTTTTCCTTCTTTCCACCCCCACTTCCCCATGCACATACTCCTTCAGTCAGCAGTCTGATACATTTATTATTAAGAGCTGCTTATTGCCTGTTATTTGCTTTCTTCTCCCTATTAATTCTCCCACATAATGCTTCTCTCATTTTCTTCAGTTCTGTTACTAAAAAAGTCCAAATATCCTTAATTCTTTTTCTTAAACAGATTTTATTTATTTATTTGAGAGAGAGACAGTGAGAGAGGGAACACAAGCAGGGGGAGTGGGAGAGGGAGAAGTAGGTTTCCCACCAAGCAGGGAGCCCAAGGCAGCGCTCAATTCCAGGACCCTGGGATCATGACCTAAGCCGAAGGCAGATGTTTAACAACTGAGCCACAAGGTGCCCCTTCTTCTTTCTTAGAATACTCCCTGTACCCCTTGTTCTACCAGAAATCTGTTTTCCCTTTATCCTATGAAGTGGAGCCTCGCTGTTCCTGGTGAAGTCAGTGGGCTAGTGGATGGATTGAGAACAAGTTTTGCAGTCAGTCACACTTGAATCCGAATCTGAACTATATCATGGATAGACCTCATGATAACTTATAAAGATCTCAGCTTGCACACCATCGTTTAAGGATCTCTGCTCCGAAGACTTGTGAGGTAAAAAAGTAACCTCATATTGATACATAGCTTCTAGTATATTCCATATTGTTACTTACCTTTACACCCAAAGCTGCTGCTACTAGCAGGCCCATCCTTACTGTAGTAATCGGAATATAGAAGAAAAATTTCCTGTACATTATCTCTCTCTTCACACACATGCAGTCTGGGTTCAAGAGAGTCCTACACATGTCTTTTCCTTCCTCTCATACCTGTACCCCTCAGTAAGGATCATTAAGTGTCCTTGAGCCCTTCACTTTTCCTTGTATGTGCCCTGCCAATTCCAAACCTGGGGGTAACCTAACTTCATTTTCTTTGCTGCTTCTGCCAGGCTGTTGGATGTTGATGAATATCATATGCATTAGCTCCTCTCTGCACATTTGTGATGTGCAGCTTTATCTAGGTTCTGAAGACTGCCTGGCAGTCTCTTTTCTATTTCTAGTTGGTGCCCTTTCTCAGATGCTCAACAAGTATGTATCACACCTTTTCTGCTTTTTTCAAGCCCTCTTCCCTTCCCATCATCCTTTTAGGAGATCACTTCACCTTCTTCTTTACTAAGGTGGTTGAATAATTGAAAATACATTAAGAGCCCAGTCTCAAGAAGAATGTTTCCTTGAATAAATGACACTGTAGACGTTTAAAGGGAAAAAAGCCACAAGGTTACCAAGGTTACAATTAGTGTGTTTATGTGGGTAAAACAGCATATCCCCCACATGATTATGTTACTTATAGAAATTAGTATTGCAGATGTCAGGAAGAAAACTTTTTATGTTAGGGAGTCAGTAATTTATAGGAAGGGGCTCAAGGTTTCATTGGTTTGGGGAGGCCAATTTTGGGTAGGAGCTTCTTCCTTATTTTTAGCTTTCCTTTTTATAGAGGATTTTTTCCTTTCCAACTGTGGGAACTCGTGGGCTTAGTTATAATTGTGGCTGGGCTAGGGGTCATTTTTGTTTTCTCCATAGGGCCAATGGTTGTGAAGTCTCCTAAATTCTATTCTTCTGTAAGGAAGCCACTGGATCACAGAGCATTCAAATGCAGGTTGCTGGGCCCCATCTCCTAGAAGTTTGGATTCAGTGGGTATGGGATGGAGTCCATGAATTTGCTTTTTAAATAATTACCTCAGCTGATTCTAATGCAGCTCATCCTAAGGAACCCTTGTTCTCTCCCATTTTTATCTCCTTTTTGCCTCAAGACTGAGAGGTACACTAATTCCTTTTCAGGGCTGAGGTCTTTTTATGTGCTCTTGATTGCATTTTGTCATTTCTTCTCAGTCCTTTAGCAGTCTTTAGCAGTGACTCTCCCTTTCTCTGGTACCAACTGTCTCACAATCTCCTTCCCTTCAGCTTATCAATATTAATTCACTCATTTAGTAAATTTTTAAAATTTAGTGTTTCATATGTTTCCAACATATAGTTCAATTTCCTTCTTTATAAAGCCTACTTCTTTCCACTGTCTACTTGTGATCTGCATTGTGTACTCTTCTACCGATATCCTATGGTTTTGTTTATTAAAACTTTATTAACTACATTCAATGTTCATGTCCACTATGTAAGTAATGGGAACCTCATTTTGGCTTCTGGAAAACCCCTTTTTTGTGCTTGTCTTCCTACTTTAATTTGTCTTTATTGATGTCCTTCCCTGGCTTTTCTACTTATGTCAATTTCATTTAGAGCCCTTTAGAGATTGTTTCCAACTTGATTTTCCAGCCACAGTTTCCAATACTTTTTCTTGGTCCTCCATGTTTCTGCTAGAGACACCTTCTCTTTGGTTGCTGAGCCATTATTTCCTCCATATCTTTGCACATGGAGTCCCCTTCTTTGCTGAGAAATCTGGCAATATTGCACAGCAGATTGTCCCAGCTATGTGCCTCAGAGTGCCTACTGATTTAAAATCTTCAGCACCTGGAATGCTCAGGCTTTGTAGATACAGACCATGCAGCAGGTGGGAGGGTTACTCCTACGGAGTAGAGCACACAGGATGGGGGAATTGGAGAGCTCAGGAAGAGGTAGTGGGGCAGGGTGGAAACAGGGAAATCTGGCTGTTGGTGTGATATAGGATCTTCATCTTTTAAAGAGTACGAGACTGTAGGTGGTTGTTTTAAATTAGTCCACAGTGAACTTCAAATGAGGCATGCACTAAGAAGGACTAGTTCATGGAGCACTGTGTGTGGCGCATAAACAATGAATCTTGGAACACTGAAAAAATAAAATAAAATTAAAAAAAACATGCTGAGTGAAATAAGTCAAGCAGAGAGAGTCAATTATCATATGGTTTCACTTATTTGTGGAGCATAACAAATAGCATGGAGGACAAGGGGTGTTAGAGAGGAGAAGGGAGCTGGGGTAAATTGGAAGGGGAGGTGAACCACGGGAGACTATGGACTCTGAAAAACAATCTGAGGGGTTTGAAGTGGCGGGGGGCTGGGAGGTTGGGGTACCAGGTGGTGGGTATTATAGAGGGCACGGCTTGCATGGAGCACTGGGTGTGGTGAAAAAATAATGCATACTGTTTTTCTGAAAATAAATAAATTGAAAAAAAAAAAGAAAATAGGAAAAGAAGAAATGTCATTCATTACAAAAAAAAATCTTAAAAAAAAAAAAGGACTAGGTCAGAAATGCCACCCTATGAAATTGAAGCTAATGAGAACCATTAAATGTGATGAGGTAAAAATGTGAGGACATGAGTTCTCTGCAGCAGGGATCCTCCCTTGAAAATTGTTCTTAAGTGTGTTGCTAATGAATGAGGGTATTTCTCAAGTGTCCCTTAAGGACATTAAGTATCCTTGCATTGAGGGCAGGAAAGGAAAGTTAGAGAAATATTAGTTGATGTGTCTTTAGCAGTGTCATGAAGAGGGTGCTGCTCTGGTTTTATGTGTTTGATTGTACAGTTGGCTCTTGAACAACATGGGTTTGAACTGCACAGCTCCACTTATGTGTGGATTTTTTTTTGGATAATTACAGTACTATAAATGTGTTTTTTCTTTTTTATGATTTTCTTAACATTATCTCTAACTTACTTGATTGTAAGAGTGTGGTACATTATACATATAACTTACAAAGTAGGTGTTATTTGAATGTTTGTATTTTTGGTAAGGCTTATGGTCAACAGTAGTTGTTACTAACAGTGTTTATGGAGGAGTCAGAAGTTACATGTGGGTTTTCAGCTGTGCACAGAGAGGAGCGGTCAGCATGCCTAACCTGCCTCTTATTAAGGGTTAACTGTAGTTGTTTAAGAGAAATATTACTAGAGGGGAAGACCTTTCTGGTAGCAATGCATGTGTTTCAGTGTTAGACAGATCTGGGTCTCAACCTGGTTCTACTAATGTAAGGAAGTCACTTTTCCTGAGTCTTCTTTTCCTCTTCAATAAAATGAATATAAAACACCTGTAGTCACAGGGTTATGAGAATGAAACTAAGCAATGAATAATATATTAAACAATATATATAAAACACATAATTTAATATTCCCTGCTCACATGGCATTCAATAAAGATGTTAATTTCATACTCTCTTTTCCTTTTAGGACAAATTGTTAAAATTGTCAGGTTATCATAGCACGATAGAGCAACTTTTTTTTTTTAAGATTTTATTTATTTATTTGACAGAGAGAGATGACAAGCAGGCAGAGAGGCAGGCAGAGAAAGAGGAGGAAGCAGACTCCCTGCTGAGCAGAGAGCCCGATGCGGGGCTCGATCCCAGGACCCTGAAATCATGACCTGAGCTGAAGGCAGCAGTTTAACCCACTGAGCCACCCAGGTGCCCCTAGAGCAACATTTTGAGAATAAAACTCTTTTGCTCTAAAGGTCATTTAACAACCTCTGATATCTCTTAAACGAATCTATCCAGTGGCAGGGAATACCCTATGGTAGACAACTGGTTCCTGTTCCCAATGCGTGTATATTTTGTAGTTAATAAATTAGATCCTCAAGATTTTGCTTACTGTGAATCTTTCTTTCAGAACTTGGTCATATCCGAATGTAAAAAAAAGTCAATTTCTTCATCTTTAGAATTGAGGTTCAGATTCTGGACAAGGTATTGAGACCCTATAAGATCCTTTCTAAACCAATGACCTTACTGCTCCTACCTTTGGATTCTGTAGTCATAACAAAGAGAAGAGAAACATATGAAAAAAACGGGCTAAGGTATACAACTAGGCATTTATATGAAATTTCTTTGCTTTCTCTTACTAGAATGAAAAAAAAAATATATATATATATATTCCTGAACTCTCAGCATTTGGAAGAGGAGGCAAAGAATAAGGTTGGGCCATTGCCTGGAAAAAGGGTCAGAATTTGGTCATCATACTTGTATACTCAGATGTAGGCTCAAATCGGATGCACTACTGTTATAGAGTTGATGAGACTCAGGAAAGCTGTTTCTTTGTAACTAAACTCACCAGGGACTGAAGCAAGAAAGCCAGAATGCCAAGAGAGAGAGTCAGAAAGTCAGAAATGAACTGCCAGAAACACTAGGTTTCTATGTTAATGAATGGCTAGTGAATGCCTTTTGTTTTTGAGAAAATTACAGGAAGCCAAAAATTTCAAGCCTCCCTGGTGAGTTTTCAAGTCGATCCAGGCAGTTGGTTGTGTGATTCAGATGATGATTATCATCAGACTCTGATGTACTGATACATATATTTCAACAATTGGAACATGCTGGACCAGAGAGACTATGGCCTAGCTTGGCAGAGTAGTTTCTTCCTTGAGCAGTCCTTGAGGGCCATTCTAACATGGATCTTTGTGTCTTTCTTTTTCCTTTTCTTTTTTTTTTTGATGTTATTATTTTTTTTCCAATTTATTTATTTTCAGAAAAACAGTATTCATTATTTTTTCACCACACCCAGTGCTCCATGCAAGCCGTGCCCTCTATAATACCCACCACCTGGTACCCCAACCTCCCACCCCCCCGCCACTTCAAACCCCTCAGACTGTTTTTCAGAGTCCATAGTCTCTCATGGTTCACCTCCCCTTCCAATTTACTCAAATTCCCTACTCCTCTCTAACGCCCCTTGTCCTCCATGCTATTTGTTATGCTCCACAAATAAGTGAAACCATATGATAATTGACTCTCTCTGCTTGACTTATTTCACTCAGCATAATCTCTTCCAGTCCCATCCATGTTGCTACAAAAGTTGGGTATTCATCCTTTCTGATGGAGGCATAATACTCCATAGCGTATATGGACCACATCTTCCTTATCCATTCATCCGTTGAAGGGCATCTTGGTTCTTTCCATAGTTTGGCAACCATGGCCATTGCTGCTATAAACATGGGGGTACAGATGGCCCTTCTTTTCACGACAAGGTGCATTTATAGAACAATTCCATCACTCTTGTTCTCCCTTGTGTTCCTATTTATAGCTGATTCATAAGTCATAGGTTCTACTCCCATTCCTATTTAACTACTGATCTACTTTCTTTTTTAATCTTCAGTAAGTTTCATGTAAGTGGAATCACATTGCATGTACGTTTTCGTGTCTGGCTTCTTTTTATCAGTATAATGTTATTGAAGTTCATCCATCATGTATATCAATAGTTCATTCTTTTTTCCTTTTTGTTTTTGTTTTGTTTTGTTTATTTATTTGACAGAGAGAGATCACAAGTAGGCAGAGAGGCTGGCAGAGAGAGAAGGAAGCAGACTCCCCATGGAGCAGAGAGCCTAATGTGGGGCTCGAACCCAGGACTCTGGGATCATGACCTGAGCTGAAGGCAGAGGCTTTAAACCACGGAGCCACCCAGCCGCCCCTCTTTTTTCCTTCTTAAATAGTGTTTCATTGTATGGCTGTACCACCATTTGTTTATCTATTCATTGGTTGCATTTGGGTTGTTTCTAGTTTCAGGCTATTATTATTAAAACAGCTATGAACATTCATGTAAAAATCTTCATGTGGACATATGTTTCATTCCACCTAGGAGCAGAATTGCTGGGTAATATAGTCAGGTATAGTAACCTTATAAGAAATTGCCACACTATTTTCCAAAGTGACCATGTCATTATTTTTTTCCCACTTGTTATATCACACTTGGCATTGCCAGTGTTTTTATTTTTGGCCATTCTAATGGTGTGTAGTAGTATCTTACTATGTTTTAACTTGCATTTCCTTAATGACTAGTGACATCATGTATCTTTTAATGTGCCTGTTGGCCATTTGTACATCTTTTTTCATTCAGATTTTGCTTATTCTTAAACTGAGTTGTTTGTCTTATCCCTAAAGTTTAAAATTCTTTATATAGTCTGGGTTGTTTGTGAAGGATAGGACCTTGGAAAATAACTTTTTGAGTTAGTTTCTAGTCTGACCACCTATGCATGAGAAGTGAAATGAAGCAGAGATGACACAGACCTCAGTATTTGGTCATGATTATTTATTATCAATTTTATGCAATACAGTTATTGGATCCAAAGACTTGAAACAAATATTTTATAGTCAAGCCAAAAACTATAAAGCAGTGGCAGATAGTCTTCTTTTCCATATGGGCACAAATGGTATTTTCCTATGTGGAAAGACCAATGAACTATAAAAGTAGGTTGGAGACCATGCTATTGCTCTTCCTTTTTTAACCTGGGGCAAATTCTTAGGAGTAGGGGGCAAGAATTTTCTTGCTGAAACCAAGTTAGAATCCACATTTGGATTCCTTTATCCAGCAGGGTCCATCCCTGCTGTTTAAGAAAGAATGCTCTCACTCACTGGCAAGGGAGAAGCTCTTGGTCCCATTTTTTTAAATGACACTTGTTAAACTTACTTATTAAAGACTTACCCAAGAAGAGGCTCTTGGTGGTTTTGATAAGTAAGGAAACAACCAACATTACATTTTTGCTTTTAGAATATTCTCCATTCTGTCACCATCCAATGTGGAGGATACCACAATTATGGTCCCTCCATGTTGCTATAAGAGAGGCTTTGACCCCAGAACTGGTAATGCATTTCTAATACTTTGATCTTTAGACTTACACTGAAAGTTTAGTAATGAACTCTCAAAAAGATACCTCAACTAAACCCCATGCTTCTCATATGCTTTGTATTATTCTTTTAAATTTATTCTCACACAAAATTTGTTCAACTCAATATTTCCTAACAAAGTGCCCACATACCCTACATTCTTCTGAGGAAAACTTAATAACAAGGAATAGAGTACATGTTTAGAGTAAGAAATAGATATACTTGCTTTTAAAAGGAGTTTTATAATGAATTGCTTATCTGTAACATTTTTGTATTTCTTGAATGGATACTTGAATTAATTTCACTTATATTTATTATTCATCCCTAGAACTGGTACCTCTGCTCTTGGATATATTTATAGAGTGGCGTGCTACTAGGGAAACTTTGGGAACTTGGGCTGGTACTTCCCCCTGCACAATTATCTCCTCCTCTCTTATCACAATAGTCACCTTGTATATTACCCTCCTTGCAAATTAACAGTGTATTGGTAGTGTTGGATCTAAAATGTCCATAGGAGGGTGTAAATTGTCTAGAACCACAACTTGATGAGCTTACTTCTTGTCTATAACTGCTTCTTATTTGTTCTTCATTACAATTTGAATGGATACAGTCAGATGGACCTTGGCTCCATCCTTGGCTTTGTTGCCTACATGTTCTTGATTGTCCATGAATACTCTCATATCCATCAGACCCACTATCTGATAGGCCATAACTCCTACCTCTTTCTTTTTGGCCACACTCTGACCATTCCTGGCTATTGCTTCTTGATTGATTAGGGATCAAGCACATTTTGGGTCTACTGTATTCATTACGAGTTTCACTTGAACTTGATCTACATCTCCCTTGTATTTCATGTTGCTCATAGCTAGAACACTGACCAGATTCAGAACCACATTGCCCAGAGCTATATGGGTGATATGAACAAGATCTGTAATCTTCAGAGTGAGAATACTGACCAGATCCAGAACCACATTGTCCAGAGGTAGATGAGTGACATGACCCATACCCATATTGCTCAGAGCTAGAACCCTGACCAAATCTAGAACCACACTGCTCAGAGCTAGATGAATGGCATGGTCCAGACCCATATTGTTCAGAACTGGAACACTGACCTGAGCCAGACCCATGTTGGCTGTGACTAGAAGATCTACTTGAGCCAGACCTGTGTCGGCCATAGCTAGAAGACTGACCTGATCCAGACCCATGTTGCCAAGAGCCTGAAGACTGACCTGAACCAGACCAATGCTGGCCATAGCTAGAAGACTGACCTGATCCAGACCCATGCTGGCCATAGCTAGGATACTGACTGGATCCAGACTCATGTTGTCCAAAGCCAGAAGACTGACCTGATCCAGACTTGTGTTGGCCATAACTAGAAGACTGGCTGGATCCAGACCCATGTTGCCCAAATCCAGAAGACTGGCCTGATCCAGACCCATGTTGGCTGTAGGTAGAAGACTGACTGGATCCAGACCCATGTTGGCCATAGCCAGAAGACTGACCTGATCTAGACCCATGTTGGCCATAACTAGAAGACTGGCTGGATCCAGACCCATGTTGCCCAAAACCAGAATACTGAGCTGATCCAGACCCATGATGGCTATAACTAGAAGACTGATTTGATCCAGACCCATGTTGGCCATAGCCAGAAGACTGGCCTGATCCAGACGCATGTTGACCACAGCTTGATGTCTGTCCTGGAGCAGAACCAGATTGTCCATAGCTAGAGGATTGACCTGAGCCAGAACCACACTTACCATGGCCAGCAGACTGTCCTGATCGAGACCTCTGGTGACCATAGCTAGAAGACTGACCTGAGCCAGATCCATGTTTCCCAAAGCCAGAAGACTGAGCTGATCCAGACCCATTTTGGCCATAACTAGAAGATTGGCTGGATCCAGAACCATGTTGCCCAAAGCCAGAAGACTGGCCTGATCCAGACTTATGTTGGCCATAACTAGAAGACTGGCTGGATCCAGACCCATGTTGCCCAAAGCCAGGAGACCGGCCTAATTCAGACCCATGATGGCTATAACTAGAAGACTGACTTGATCCAGACCCATGTTGGGCATAGCCAGAAGACTGGCCTGATCCAGATGCATGTTGACCACAGCTTGATGTCTGTCCTGGAGCGCAACCATATTGTCCATAGCTAGAGGATTGACTTGAGCCAGAACCATACTGACCATGGCCAGAACACTGTCCTGATTGAGACCTATGGTGACCATAGCTAAAAGACTGACCTGAGCCAGATCCATGTTGCACAAAACCAGAAGACTGACCTGACCCAGACCCATGTTGGCCATAACTAGAAGACTGAGTGGATCCAGACCCATGTTCTCCATAGCCAGAAGACTGGCCTGATCCAGAGCTATGTTGACCAAAGCCAGAAGACTGACCAGATTCAGACCCATGTTGCCCACAGCCAGAAAACTGACCTGATCCAGACCAGTGTTGCCCAAAGCCTGAAGATTGGCCTGATCCAGATGCATGTTGACCACTGCTTGATGACTGTCCAAAAGCAGAACCATGTTGTCCATAGTTAGAGGACTGATTATATCCAGATTTGTGCTGTCTAGAGCTTGATGACTGACCTAAGCCAGATCCCTGTTCATTGCCAGAGGACTCTCCTGAGCTGTATTCATGTTGCCCAAAACCAGAAGATTGACCTGATCCAGACCCATGATGACCATACAAAGAGGACTGACCAGAGCCTGACCTTTGTTGTCCATAGCCAGAAGACTGGCCTGATCCAGATTCATGTTGACCACAGCTTGATGTCTGTCCTGAAGCAGAACCATATTGTCCATAGCTAGAGGATTGGCTTGAGCCAGAACCATACTGACCATGGCCAGAAGACTGTCCTGATTGAGACCTATGGTGACCATAGCTAGAAGACTGACCTGAGCCAGACCCATGTTGCCCAAATCCAGAAGACTGAGCTGATCCAGACCCATGTCGGGCATAACTAGAAGACTGACTGGATCCAGACCCATGTTGGCCATAGCCAGCAGACTGACCTGAACCAGACTCATGATAACCATTTCTAGAGAACTCACCTGAGCCCCGTCTCTGTTGCCCATAGCCAGAAGACTGGCCTGATCCAGATTCATGTTGATCACAGTTTGATGTCTGTCCTGAAGCAGAACCATATTGTCCATAGGTAGAGGATTGACCTGAGCCAGAACCATACTGACCATGGCCAGAAGACTGTCCTGAGCCAGACCCATGCTGACCATAGCCAGAAGACTGGCCTGATTCAGACCCAGGCTGGCCATAGCTAGAATGATGGCTGGATCCAGACCAATGTTGTCCAAAGCCAGAAGACTGACCTGATCCAGACTCATGATAACCATATCTAGAGGACTGACCTGAGGTAGCTCTGTGTTGGCCATAGCCAGAAGACTGGCCTGACCCAGATTCATGTTGACCACAGCTTGATGACTGTTGTCCAGAAGCAGAACCATGTTGTCCATAGCTAGAAGACTGACTGTATCCAGATTCATGCTGTCCAGAGTTTGATGAGTGACTTAAGCTAGATCCATGTTCAGTGCCAGAGGACTCTCCTGAGCTAGACTCATGTTGCCCAAAGCCATACGACTGACCTGAGCTAGACCCATGTTTCCCAAAGCCATAAGAATGACCTGAGCTAGACCCATGTTGTCCCAAACCAGAAGATTGACTTGATCCAGATCTATGATGACCATATTCAGAAGACTGACCAGAGCCAGATCTGTGTTGATCATAGCCAGAAGACTGGCCTGAGCCAGACCTATGTTGGCCATAGCTAGAGGACTGTCCTGATCCAGATCCATGTTGACCACAGCTTGATGACTGCCCAAAAGTAGAACCATGTTGTCCATAGCTAGATGACTGACCATATCCAGATTTATGCTGTCCAGAGCTGGATGATTGACCTAAGCCAGATCTATGCTCAGTGCCAGAAGACTCTCCTGAGCTAGACTCATGTTGCCCAAAGCCAGAAGACTGACCTGATCCAGACCCTTGATGACCATATGTAGATGACTGACCTAAGCCAGATCTATGTCGTCCATAGCCAGAAGACTGACCTGATTCAGACCTATGTTGGCTATGGCTAGAAGACTGACCTGATCCTGACCCATGTTGCCCAAAGCCAGAGGACTGGCCTGTTCCCAACCCATGTCGGCTGGGGCTAAAAGATGGACTTGAGCCAGACCTATGTTGTCCATTGCTAGAAGATTCTCTTGAGCCAGACCCATGTTGGCTGTGGCCAGAATATTGACTTGAGCCAGAACTATGTCGTCCATAGTGAGAAGACTCTCCTGAGCTGGAACAGTGTTGGCTATGGCTAGAAGATTGACTTGAGCCAGATCCATAGTGTCCACAGCTTGATGAACATCCTGAAGTAGAACTATTTTGTCTATAACTAGAAGATTGACCTAAACCAGATCCATGTTGCCCAAAGCCAGAAGATTGACCTGAGCCAGATCTATGTTGTTCATAGCCAGAGGACTGACCTGATCCAAATCCTTGTTGTCGACAGCTTGATGATTCACCTAAACTGGATCCTGAGCTAGATTCATGGTATTTCTGATTAGAAGACTGATTAAAACCAGGTCCATATTTTCCATAATTAGAGGACTGGCCTGACACAGAGCCATGATTTTGTCTTCCATAACCACCTGACTGATGAGTAGAGCTGCTGCTATGTTTTCTCTGAGTAGAGGACTCATAGGAGTTTGACTGATTTTTGCCATTGCTTATGGACTGGCCTGATTCAGACCCATATCCCTCATTGCTTGTAGACTGTTTTAGTTGTCTACTAAGTCCAGATTGACCACTTTTATTGGTTCTATGTTGCCTCTGACCAGAAGAATGACTCTCAGACCTCTCTTGTTCATAAGAGCCATGCCTGTTTTTCTTACTCTCTTTGAAGTGGCCTGAACTTGACTCTCTTCTTCTTTCCCCAGAGCTTTGCCTGTGCTCTGAACTTGACAAGCCTCCTTGATGGTCCATTCTTCTGGAGCTGGACCCAGTCCTGTGTTTATTGCTTCTTCTGGAGCCCCTGGAATCATTCTCTCCTGTACTTGACCTTGAATGACCTTGCCTTTTGTCCTCCTCTTTTGTTTCACTTTTTTCCTCTTGGTGCTGGTGATTGTGGTCTCTCTGCTTTGACCCTGAAGCTTGGCAGTAATCTTTACTGATGATTTTATTACAAGCCTGAGCCAGTTTAAATATCATCAGAAGATACTCGATAAAGTCCACTTTCTTGTCACGGTCTTGATCCAGATTTTGCATGATGATACCTACAGTGTCTGGATCATCTGGATTCTGTATAGGAACAAGATACAAGGGGTAGCTATTTCACTATGGACTACATATCCAGCTAACCATTTGAAAGAAGACTGTAGCCAGATATTCTGGCTTAGGTGGAGCTCAGCCACCCAATCCTTTAGGCAGGACTGCTCTATCCTGAGCAGAAAGAAAGAAAGAAATAGGTAATGAACAATGCAGTGAGAAATTGCTAGAAGATGCAAATGGAAGATGTTAGGGAAGAGGAATGAATTATATTTTGTAAGAAATGGTTAAATATGATTAGCTAATTTATAAATAGGAATTTAAAAAAAATGAAAAAGAATAGGTCAAATATGAATGATTAGCATCATTATATATGAATTTTCTTTATTTTTGCAACTATTACTTCATTAATTAATTCATTTAATGAAGATTTATTGTGCACCTACTCTTTGCTTAGCATTGGGATCAGTGAAGGGATAAAGCAGTGAACAGGTTTGTTTTCTGACAAAATGCATAGACACACAAACTTAAAATTACAGTGTATTGTGATAATGTGATAATGATAATAGGAGAACCAGTGGGGGTTCAAGGAAGGTTAATGAGAGGAAGTGATGTCTTTTGAAGTATGGGTTGGACTTAGCCAAATGAAGGGTTAGGAAAGGAGGGAGAGAGGGCAAAAGATTGTTCCAGGCAGAAAGAACAATATGAGCAAAGCTGGAGGTTAGAGGATACATGCCTCATATGAGGCACTGAGAGATATTCAGGATTGTTAAATTTTGAGTCTCAGTAGTCAGGGGATATTGCTGGAGAAACTCATAGGGATCAGATCATGCATTTGAAGTTGTGTAAAGGAACTTTGGACTTTATTTATTTTAGAAACTGTGAACTTTTGGGGCACTTGGGTGGCTCAGTCGGTTAAGCATCTGACTCTTAGTTTCAGCTCAGGTCATGATGCCAGGTTGTGAGATGGAGCCTAGCCCCTCCCTCTTTTCCCCCCTCACCCCTGGAATGAGTGCTCTCTCTCTTCCTTTCTCAAAAGTCTGGCAACTTTTGAAGGATTTTGAATTGAGCTGTGAAATGATTAGATTTGCACTTAAGATGACTAAGATTAGAAATAGAAGGTGACATGATCCAGAGGACTAGCAATAGTGATGGAGAGAAATGGGATGTTTTGAGAGACTATTGATGAATTAGATGAAAGATTGAGGATGGAGGTGCTTGCTGAGAGAAGAAGCCATGAACCGAACCAGATTTATGCCTTGGGTAAATAGGATATTTACTATACCCTATATATATATATCCTATATATAGGGTTTGGCGGGAAATGGTTTCATATTTGACACACTGAATTACACCCTTAGGAATCCAAATAAGAAATATTTCGTAGGCAGCTGGATATAATGAAGAGCTAGATCTAAGCTCCCAAATATATTTATTTTTTTTCAGAGGTGACATTTTAAGATGGTGGTCACCAAGTTTCATGATTTAGGAGTAAGATGCTAACTTCCTGAACTCAGAGGCCTTGTAGTGTCGCAGTCTCAGAAATGGGCAGTGGTCAGAATGGGCTGAAGAATGACAAATAAAGGGAAGAAGATGAATTTTATCTACTTTTTTTTCTGAGAACCATCTTAATTTTTTATTCCGTGAGAATTACTCACACAGATGGGATATTATATAATCTATGGATTTTGTCTATTCAGTAGGATCACATCCCTTGGTTGTGTTTTAGAAACCACTTGGCTCAACTTTTGATCATATTTGAAGCCTTTACCAAACCCTTTTCTCTATTACCAAGTAAAGAGAGTCCTGTAGGAGTTTGACATAGGTGACAAAAAGGTAGGAGGGGATGAAGAAGAGCATTGCAGCTGTCTTCAGTCCTGACCTGGAGTTCTTACCTTCAGAATTTGATGAAACTCATTTTCCAAAAGTTCTTTCAGTTCTGCCTTGTTCAACATGTCACACTCCCCATCCCGGGTGGCATATTGGTAGAAAAGATCAATGACAGTGACGATACTTTTTAGGAGTTTAGGCATATTTTTTTTTTGGTAAATTTAACCTAGTGGAAAGAAAGGAGAGAGACCTACCTTATATTATTTCTTTTTCTTGCTTATATACATAAATAGTTTCAATCATTTGTAATAGTTTTTCAGAATTAATTGGGCATCATTAAATTCATCCTTTTTTTTAAAAAAATTATTTTTTATTTATTTTCAGCATAACAGTATTCATTGTTTTTGTACCACACCCAGTGCTCCATGCAATCTGTGCCCTCTCTAATACCCACCACCTGGTTCCCCCACCCCCCCACCCCCCCACCACTTAAAACCCCTCAGATTGTTCTTCAGAGTCCTTTTGAAATCGAGAACCAATCCAGAGTTGATAGACTTGTTCAAGCCATGTAGCAAGAGAGTGATGAAAGTAGGAACAGAATCTATATCTTATTTTCATTCCTGAATGTATGTAGGAACAATGATTTTCTGTTTTGAGCTCCCCATCTTTACCAGGGATAATTTCACGAGCATTGTTCTAGAGCTAGAGAAATCCTGGGTGTGCCAGTCTATCCACTTCCTTGATTTCTCTTTAGGTGCCAACCATCACTGAAGAGGGACTGGTCTATCATCCACATGGTATGCCTGACTCCAGTGGCTAAGCTAGACTCTCAAAACTTGTAGGCCAGAGAAAGTACACAAAGTGGGCAACTACAGGCCTAGGTGATATGGAGCTGGATGAAGCTGCTGTCAGTCCCACTTCTGTTTTAATTATCCAAACAGGGACTGAGTTTCAGGGTTTACTGATTTTACAACAGAGAAAAAAAGTTCAGGGACAACTTGCCTAGTGACAATTGAAAGCCCATCATCTTTAAGAAAATGACCCTGAAGAAAGAAGGTACCATCATTCCCAGTCATCTCTTTATTTTCCTTCTCAATAAAGTTAAAATTATATCAAAGTCCCCAAAGTACATTAAAAAGAAGCCTGGTATCCAGTGCCTCTTTGCCTTAGAACACATCCTGGATTCTTGTAATTTATAGCCCAAAGTACTCCTGTTCACTTACCTAGTTCACCAGAGGAACAAGTAGGATGGAGACTGGAGTAGCTTACAGGGTGCTGCTAGTTGAGGATGGTGGCCTTTTTATAGAGCGAATAATGGTCCATCTCAGGGAGGAGCTGCTCTTTGAGATGTTCTGATTCACTCCCGAATAAGCACAGCTCCACCTACACCTCCATCTCCACCTCCCAGGTGTTTGTCTTCCTTACTTGTTCACCTGAGATTGCATTAGCAGTTCCCAAATCTGGGCTATTAGCAGCCCCACCTGCCAGAGTCTCTGAACACTGCAGAAAGACTTCTTGGTATATTCACCAAAGTGTCTATCATAATGCATTGATAACCAATTATATGGACTTTAATTGGAGTTGAATGGAATGTGTTCAGGAACATCAGGGACCAAATGTCCAAGAATCATGTGTTTCACTCTTGTGTTTAAAAGGAACCTTAAGGATTATTCAGTCAAACTCTCTCATTTTAAGTTTTATTTTCTTATATGGATTTCCAGCTAAAGTATCACCCATGATATTATTACCCACGGTATTATTACCATTTCTCTTGAATTGATAATGACTGTAAAGGGCTTCTAGTCTCTTTACCAAAACTTATTTACTATACCTTAGTGGCCATTCATCAATGTAGCTTTCATTTTAACCCTATATAACCTTAGAAAGAAATCCATGCTCTTTAGCATGGTATCCAAGGTTATTCATGATCTGGGCTAGGGCTTCTCTCTAGCCCTATCTCTTCTCTCCCTGTTCTTTATGCTTCACCAGTAATTAATTACTTAAGCCTTCATGAATATACTGTCCTATTTCATGATTTTTTTTGGAATATCTTTCCTCATTATCTGCATAGTGCACTGCTATTCATTTTTTAAAACCTACTTTAGACATTGTGTAAGAAGTATTTCTTGAATTACTCAGGAGAGTAACTGTGTACCTTATGCATAGTTTTGTTATAGTATCAATCATACTATATGTAAAATGTTTTAAAATTATTTTACTATCTAATTAATGTTTAATATAAAAATTAAAAAAAACACAAATAAGCAAAGCAAAGCAAATGAAAATACCTGTAACCTTCCTACCCAGAAATAGCTATTGTTCATTATTTGGTGTATATCCTTTCTTACACATGCATGTATCTGTATACCGTATGTCTATGTGTTTTTATCACTTCTATCCTGTGAGTTTCTTGAGAAGAGGGAATGGCATTATTACCTGTGTCACTGGGGGACTCAGCACATTACTTGGCACATAAAAGTTCCCAGTAAATGTTTGTCATATTGAGTTGAAAGAAGAGTGAGGGTCATGTCTGTAGTATTCAGCATTGGCCAGCTTCTACTGTTTCACAAGATTGGGGTCTACCCTCTCTCCTGTCATCTTCACCTCAGAAGACATAATTTTACCTGAATAGAAACTGAATCTTAAGCTTGGGAATCAATAAGTGGCTTTCTGATGATCCCTGCAACCTTACTCTGCATTTCATCCATTGTGAATTGTATGTATAGCACGAATGTCACTGAAGCTGAGTGAAGTCACATAGACTTGAAGCTTATGCAATACAGTCATTAGGATTTGGGAAGGAGTGGTTGCAACTATTGGTAAATGATAAATTACATGATTCCAAATTCAACCATTATGACTCTCTGTTTTCTTCCGAGAACTACCCAGAGAGCTGCAGAGTCAGTATCCATTTTGTGGCTGTGTTTCCTCTAGATATCTGATTGGGGCCAGATTGTCATGCTTCCATCAGAGGAGGGAGCTTTTTGAAGGTGTGACTGAGACTGTGGAAATGCAGGGGAGGTAGTGTTTGCTGAGTGAAGACTAATTTCCTGCCAGAGACAGTTGTTGCCACAGAGGGAAGAGAGGGCTGTTGGTGAAGACTATTCTAGGTGAAACATGCTCTTGGAGCCAGTGTTCTCCTAATTGATGGGTTGGCAAACTTCTTCTGTAAAGGGCTAGATAGTACATATTTTAGGCTTTGTGGGACAATCTTTTTTGCAGCTACTCAGCTGTCGCCTGGTAGCATGAAAGCATTCATAGATGACTTGCAAAAAAATGAGCATGCCTGTGTTTCAGTAAAACTTATATATTGACACTGACTTACTGACAATTTAAATACCTTAATTTCACATATCACAATGGATGGATGTGAACCCTGACTCTCCTCTACACTTTCTTGTCAGGAAGATTCCCCAGGAAAGGAGAGTCCCAGATAGAAGAGAAGGGCTGGGAAGTATGAACTCCTGTGGAAGAGACAATGTGCAGGTCTGTTTGTGAGTGTCAGGGTGCATGAGGTGGTAGGAAAAGGGAATAGAACAAGGGACCTTTGGGCACTTGAAAAAGAGAGGTAAATTTTGACTTTATGTAAAGAAGTTTTAACCTCTGAATTGACTAAATATGCATTGAGCTCTTTGCAAAGTAATTGAATTTATTGTGGGGGGCATTAAAAATTTTCCATGTATCACAGAAAGTTTTAACCCTTTCAAAGCTACATTTTCTGAATATCTTCCAATGTCAGCAACCAGAGATTTGTTGAGTACTATTTCCTGGTTCATGTCCTGAAAACAAGAGGCATATTCAATGTGTGTTTTGGCTCCTTCATTCCCTTTTGAATATTACTAATGTAAGAGTTGGACTACATTATCACAAAAATCCTTTCCCAAACAGAGAATCATGATTTTACCAGAGTATGTGCTCCATAGTAAAAGGGTGGGCATGAAGACTCCCCCTTCATAAATCAGTTTATGGTTTTCCCTTGGAGATGACAGTGTTTGGGAAAAGAGATTTCTTATGCTATGTGTCACATTCTAGGTTTTTTTTTTTTAGTACCTCCACATTTAGGCAGAAAAAAGAAAATTATGTTCCTCTTTATGTCAAGCATAATGCTTTGCACACTTATGTCCATCATTTTATTAATCCTCACTACTATATGATGTAGGATTCCTACCTCCATTTTGCAGATGATAAAACTGGGGCTCAGAGAAAATATGTAACTTATTTTAAGTCACTTAGTTATTAAATGGAGAAGATGAGATTCACACTCAAATATGCCTTTTCTTAGGAATAGCCATGGAATATGGGACTATTCATGTCTTAGAAAACGCAGAATTTGGAGGGGAATTCTTGAGGAATGAAGTGTTTGACCCAAAACAACAACAACCACAACACAACCACCACAACCACCACCAAGAAACAAAACTGGTGAAGATAAACAATGAAGTTTTCTTTCTGCCCCAGGGCACTCATTTTCACACTTGTCCAGAAGGTAATGTTCTCATAGCACCATCTGCTGGGTCTTAGGAAAAAGCTATGGAAAGTGTTTTCCTCCCTGCCATTTCTTTCCTCTCCCCTCATATCCCCCATGCAGTTCCTGGCAATTCTTCATAGCTTAGTCTTTATGAATGAGGAAACCACATAAAAACTAGGGACGGGGTGCCTGGGTGGCTCATCAGGTTAAAGCCTCTGCCTTCGGCTGAGGTCATGATCCCAGGGTCCTGGGATTAAGCCCCGCATGGGCTCTCTTTGCGACAGGGAGCCTGCTTTTTCCTCTCTCTCTGCCTGCCTCTCTGCCTACTTGTGATTTCTGTCTGTAAACTAAATAAATAAATAAATAATCTTAAAAAAAAACACAAACAAACAGGGACATAACAGAGAATGTTGATGCTCATGACTTTGGGTTAAGGGAAGTCAAAAGAAGTTGGCTAAAAGCTGTCAGTTGGCGTTTCCCTCCATATTCTTCTTTCTAGGTACAAGGGCCATTTTTCTCTTATATCAAAAAAGAAAAAATAAATGTGATATAATTTTATAGCTCAGTATCTATTCTCTAGGGAGTGGAGTAGGTATGGTGATGTATCTTTTGGCTCCAGCCCCAGGCCCTGAAACATACTCTGCTAGAGTATTGGTCTTCCTCTACAACTCTTTCTTTCTCCTGTTAGTATTTTCCCTTTGCCCCTCCAAGTTCTAAAAAGTGCTCCAGATGCTGGGAACCCAGAGCTCATTATTACTTGTATCCTCTAATTTAGTCTGCCAATATTGTTCTCTAGTGTGTGTTCATCTTCTTAATTTGCCTTTTTTTAAAAAGATTTTATTTATTTATTTGACAGAGAGAAATCACAAGTAGGCAGAGAGGCAGAGAGAGAGAGAGACTAGGAAGCAGAGGGCCCGATGCGGGACTCGATCCCAGGACCCCGAGATCATGACCTGAGCCGAAGGCAGCGGCTTAACCCACTGAGCCACCCAGGTGTTCCTTAATTTGCCTTTTGATGCTCTTACTGGGATGACCATTCATAGTCTATATCTCTTGTTGCTGCCTACCTGAGGCTTTCCGCATGTAGGCCTGTCCATCATAGCAAATGGTGGGAGGAGAAAGATGGAAGTACTCCTCAGGAACCCTCCAACTATCGCCTATTAGCATGGGCGATATTAGGCTGACAGCTGAGCTTCAGGTATAGGAAGGGAAGAACTAAGACATAGAGCTCTTGGTTGTTGGAGGTCAGTCTAGAGCCTTTGTGTGTGTGTGTGTGTGTGTGTGTGAGAGAGAGAGAGAGAGAGAGAGAAAGAAAGAAAGAGAGAGAGAGAGGCAGAGAGAAGGAGGAATATTTTTAAAAAGTTTTAATTTAAATTCTAATTAATAAACAATGAGTGAATCTTGGAACACTGAAAAAATAAAATAAATTCTGGTTAGTTAAATTTAGTGTAATATTAGTTTGAGGTGTACAATATAGTGATTCAACACTTCCATATATCACCCAGTGCTCATCATGACAAGTGCACTCCTTAATCCCCATCACCTATTTCACCCAACCCCCACCCTCTCTCCTCTGGTAACCACCAATGTGTTCTCTATAGTTAAGAGTCTGTTTCTGTTTCTTGGTTTCTCTCTCTCTCTTTCAAAGAGGGTTGGATACTTTAGTGTGATTGTGATAAGTATGAAACTGATTAGGCCCCATTTCCTCTTTGACTTTCTCTCTTCCATAGGAGGAGACTCTGCTGAAGCCATACTGCTTCCTTGTAATTTCCCCAAACCTCCAGGCATACTCTTTACTTAGGACTGTTTTCAGGAATGCTTTCTTCCCAAATATTCACTTGGTTTTATCATTTATGTCCTTTAGGTTCTTGTCAAGTATCACCTTCTCAATAAGGCCTACCCTGACCACTCCTTTTGGCACATATTTCTTTTCTTTTTTTTTTTTTAAAGATTTTATTTATTTATTTGGGAGAGACAAAGGGAGAGAAAGCGAGCGAGCACAGGCAGACAAAGAGGCAGGCAGAGGCAGAGGGAGAAGCAGGCTCCCTGCCGAGCAAGGAGCCCGATGTGGGACTCGATCCCAGGACGCTGGGATCATGACCTGAGCTGAAGGCAGCTGCTTAACCAACTGAGCCACCCAGGCGTCCCTTGGCACATATTTCTAACACACTGCATAGTTACCTTATTATTTAGCAGGGTTTTGAACAGAGGAGAGACAAGATATGACTCACTGCTATGATAATGCTTGACCATAGGAGATGAGGTAAACAAGGACGCTCAGTCAGGTGAGGGGCAAGGGAATGGATATAACAAGGCTCCAGCTTGGATGACTGTATGGTGGTGCACACATTAGGAAAAGCAATAAAAGAGAAAGAGGAGGATTGAGGTGAGGGGAGAGATGATAAATTGTCATCTAATTTATTCCCATCATCTAACTCTTTATACTCCTTCATAATCTAACTCCTTAAAAGAACACTGAGCACCTATCACCTTCCATTTACTTTTCAACACTTTACAATCTGATTTTTACAGACTCTTACAGGCTTTTTTTTTTTTTTCAATTTACTTATTTTCAGAAAAACAGTATTCATTATTTTTTCACCACACCCAGTGCTCCATGCAAGCTGTGCCCTCTATAATACCCACCACCTGGTACCCCAACCTCCCACCCCCCCGCCACTTCAAACCCCCCAGATTGTTTTTCAGAGTCCATAGTCTCTCATGGTTCACCTCCCCTTCCAATTTAGCCAAAAGCACATACCCTCCCCAATGTCCATAACCCTACCCCCCTTCTCCCAACCCCCTCCCCCCCAGCAACCCACAGTTTGTTTCGTGAGATTAAGAGTCACTTATGGTTTGTCTCCCTCCCTATCCCATCTTGTTTCATGGATTCTTCTCCTACCCACTTAAGCCCCCATGTTGCATCACCACTCCCTCATATCAGGGAGATCATATGATAGTTGTCTTTCTCCGCTTGACTTATTTCGCTAAGCATGATACGCTCTAGTTCCATCCATGTTGTCGCAAATGGCAAGATTTCGTTTCTTTTGATGGCTGCATAGTATTCCATTGTGTATATATACCACATCTTCTTGATCCATTCATCTGTTGATGGACATCTAGGTTCTTTCCATAGTTTGGCTATTGTGGACATTGCTGCTATAAACATTCGGGTGCACGTGCCCCTTTGGATCACTACGTTTGTATCTTTAGGGTAAATTCCCAGTAGTGCAATTGCTGGGTCATAGGGCAGTTCTATTTTCAACATTTTGAGGAACCTCCATGCTGTTTTCCAGAGGGGTTGCACCAGCTTGCATTCCCACCAACAGTGTAGGAGGGTTCCCCTTTCTCCGCATCCTCGCCAGCATCTGTCATTTCCTGACTTGTTGATTTTAGCCATTCTGACTGGTGTGAGGTGATATCTCATTGTGGTTTTGATTTGTATTTCCCTGATGCCGAGTGATATGGAGCACTTTTTCATGTGTCTGTTGGCCATCTGGATGTCTTCTTTGCAGAAACGTCTGTTCATGTCCTCTGCCCATTTCTTGATTGGATTATTTGTTCTTTGGGTGTTGAGTTTGTTAAGTTCTTTATAGATTTTGGACACTAGTCCTTTATCTGATATGTCGTTTGCAAATATCTTCTCCCATTCTCTTACAGGCTTTTTTGAGGGTTCCTCTTCCTAGGGCAGCACTTAAATGTTTTTGTTCTCCACAGCTCTGTCATTAGTTCTCTGCATTTTTGGATCAGTTTCCAGTCTTACCATTTATAAAGTTGGATAATGGAACAGGAAAGAGGCAAGACATATTGTTCATAAATTTTTATTGGCAATTTTTATGCGTAGTCTGATACCAGAGACTTGAATGCTTGGTCTATAAACTCAAAGGAATTGCTGTCACAGTAATGTGATGATGCTGTAGCAACTAATACATCACCTTAAAGAGTCATGTGTAATATCAAAATTTGCAGAAATGTTAGAACTTGAACTCTCATCTTTAACACTCTAATGAACCTCACATAACGAATTTTTTATAATATTATTAAAATTTTTTTAATTAATTATTTTCAGCCTAACAGTATTCATTATTTTTTCAACACACCCAGTGCTCCATGCAATCCATGCCCTCTGTGATACCCACCACCTGGTACCCCAACCTCCCACCGCCCTCCCCCCGCCACTTCAAACCCCGCAGATTGTTTTTCAGAGTCCATAGTCTCTCATGGTTCACCTCCCCTTCCAATTTCCCCCAACTCCCTTCTCCTAACTCCCCATGTCCTCCATGCTATTTATTATGCTCCACAAATAAGTGAAACCATATGATAATTGACTCTCTCTGCTTGACTTATTTCACTCAGCATAATCTCTTCCAGTCCCGTCCATGTTGCTACAAAAGTTGGGTATTCATCCTTTCTGAGGGAGGCATAATACTCCATAGTGTATATGGACCACATCTTCCTTATCCATTCATCTGTTGAAGGGCATCTTGGTTCTTTCCACAGTTTGGCGACTGTGGCCATTGCTGCTATAAACATTGGGGTACAGATGGCCCTTCTTTTCACCCATTTACTTATTGTTGAAGCTCTCTAGTAGGTCTTTGATCCATTTTGAGTTAAATTTGTGAAAGGTCTGTGATTAGATTTGTTTTTTTTTATATGAATGTCCAATTCTACATTTGTGGAAAATATTTTCTCTGTTGAATTGCCTTTGCTCTTTGTCAAAGATCAACTGTATGTGTGTTGTCCTACCTGTGGAATTTCTGTTCTGTTTCATTGATGTTTATGTATATTCTATTATCAATACCCTGCTGTCTTCATTAATTTATCTTTATAGTGAGCATATAGTATTTGACCTTTAATTATTTCTTCTTCCATGTTCATACTTTCTTTGTGTATGTAGAGTAAGTTTTCTGATAGGTACACAAAGATAAACTCAAAATGGATAAAAGACCTCAACGTGAAAAAGGAATACATCAGAATCCTAGAGGAGAACATAGGCAATAAACTCTTCGATATCAGCCACAGCAACTTCTTTCAAGATACGTCTCCAAAGGCAAAGGAAACAAAAGCGAAAATAAAGTTTTGGGACTTCATCAAAATCAAAAGCTTCTGCACAGCAAAGGAAACAGTCAAAAAAAACAAAGAGGGAACCCACGGAATGGGAGAAGATATTTGCAAATGACAGTACAGACAAAAGGTTGATATCCAGGATCTATATAGAACTCCTCAAACTCAACCCACACGAAACAGACAAACACATCAAAAAATGGGCAGAAGATATGAACAGACACTTCTCCAATCAAGACATACAAATGGCTATCAGACACATGAAAAAATGTTCATCAAAATTAGCCCTCAGGGAGATTCAAATTAAAACCACATTGAGATATTATCACCTTACACCACTTAGAATGTCCAAAATTAGCAAGACAGGAAACAACATGTGTTGGAGGGGATGTGGAGAAAGGGGAACCCTCTTACACTGTTAGTGGGAATGCAAGTTGGTGCAGCCTCTTTAGAGAACAGTGTGGAGATTCCTCAAGAAATTAAAAATAGAGCTTTCCTACGACCCTGCAATTGCACTCCTGGGTATTTACCCCAAAGATACAGATGTCGTGAAAAGAAGGGCCATCTGTACCCCAATGTTTATAGCAGCAATGGCCACGGTCACCAAACTATGGAAAGAACCAAGATGCCCTTCAACGGATGAATGGATAAGGAAGATGTGGTCCATATACACTATGGAGTATTATGCCTCCATCAGAAAGGACGAATATCCAACTTTTGTAGCAACATGGACGGGACTGGAAGAGATTATGCTGAGTGAAATCAGTCAAGCAGAGAGAGTCAATTATCATATGGTTTCACTCATTTGTGGAGCATAACCAAGAGCATGGAGGACAAGGGGCGTTAGAGAGTAGTAGGGAATTTGGGTAAATTGGAAGGGGAGGTGAACCATGAGACTATGGACTCTGAAAAACAGTCTGAGGGGTTTGAAGTGGCGGGGGGGTGGGAGGTTGGGGGTACCAGGTGGTGGGTATTATAGAGGGCACAGCTTGCATGGAGCACTGGGTGTGGTGAAAAAATAATGAATACTGTTTTTCTGAAAATAAATAAATTGGGAGAAAAAAACAAACAAACAAACAAAAAAAACAAAATTAAAGTAGCATTGGGGCCAAAAATAATAAGTGTATTTTGATGGTTTTTAAAATCTGTTGCCTTTGAGGAGGAGTCAAGATGGCGGAGAAGTAGCAGGCTGAGACTACCTCAGCTAGCAGGAGATCAGCTAGAGAGCTTATCTAAAGATTGCAAACACCTGCAAATCCATCGGAAGATGGAAGAGAAGAAGAACAGCAATTCTAGAAACAGAAAACAACCACTTTCTGAAAGGATAAATGAGGCAGAAGAAAGAATTAGCGATGTAGAAGACCAAATGACAGAGAATAAAGAAGCTGAGCAAAAGAGGGACAAACAGCTACTGGACCATGAGGAGAGAATTCGAGAGATAAGTGACACCATAAGACGAAACAACATTAGAATAATTGGGATTCCAGAAGAAGAAGAAAGAGAGAGGGGAGCAGAAGGTATACTGGAGAGAATTATTGGGGAGAATTTCCCCAATATGGCAAAGGGAACGAGCATCAAAATTCAGGAGGTTCAGAGAACGCCCCTCAAAATCAATAAGAATAGGCCCACACCCCGTCACCTAATAGTAAAATTTACAAGACTTAGTGACAAAGAGAAAATCCTGAAAGCAGCCCGGGAAAAGAAGTCTGTAACATACAATGGTAAAAGTATTAGATTGGCAGCTGACTTATCCACAGAGACCTGGCAGGCCAGAAAGAGCTGGCATGACATTTTCAGAGCACTAAACGAGAAAAACATGCAGCCAAGAATACTATATCCAGCTAGGCTATCATTGAAAATAGAAGGAGAGATTAAAAGCTTCCAGGACAAACAAAAACTGAAAGAATTTGCAAACACCAAACCAGCTCTACAGGAAATACTGAAAGGGGTCCTAAGCAAAGAGAGAGCCTACAAGTGGTAGATCAGAAAGGAACAGAGACAATATACAGTAACAGTCACCTTACAGGCAATACAATGGCACTAAAATCATATCTCTCAATAGTTACCCTGAATGTTAATGGGCTAAATGCCCCAATCAAAAGACACAGGGTATCAGAATGGATAAAAAAACAAAACCCATCTATATGTTGCCTCCAAGAAACCCATTTTAAACCCGAAGACACCTCCAGACTTAAAGTGAGGGGGTGGAAAAGAATTTACCATGCTAATGGACATCAGAAAAAAGCAGGAGTGGCAATCCTTATATCAGATCACTTAGATTTTAAGCCAAAGACTATAATAAGAGATGAGGAAGGACACTATATCATACTCAAAGGGTCTGTCCAACAAGAAGATCTAACAATTTTAAATATCTATGCCCCCAATGTGGGAGCAGCCAACTATATAAACCAATTAATAACAAAATCAAAGAAACACATCAACAATAATACAATAATAGTAGGGGACTTTAACACTCCCCTCACTGAAATGGACAGACCATCCAAGCAAAAGATCAACAGGGAAATAAAGGCCTTAAATGATACACTGGATGAGATGGACATCACAGATATATTCAGAACATTTCATCCCAAAGCAACCGAATACACATTCTTCTCTAATGCACATGGAACATTCTCCAGAATAGATCACATCCTCGGTCCTAAATCAGGACTCAACCAGTATCAAAAGATTGGGATCATTCCCTGCATATTTTCAGACCACAATGCTCTGAAGCTAGAACTCAACCACAAGAGGAAGTCTGGAAAGAACACAAATACATGGAGACTAAACAGCATCCTTCTAAAGAATGAATGGGTCAACCAGGAAATTAAAGAAGAATTGAAAAAAATCATGGAAACAAATGATAATGAAAATACAACGGTTCAAAATCTGTGGGACACAACAAAGGCAGTCCTGAGAGGAAAATATATAGCGGTACAAGCTTTTCTCAAGAAACAAGAAAGGTCTCAGGTACACAACCTAACCCTACACCTAAAGGAGCTGGAGAAAGAACAAGAAAGAAACCCTAAGCCCAGCAGGAGAAGAGAAATCATAAAGATCAGAGCAGAAATTAATGAAATAGAAACCAAAAAAACAATAGAACAAATCAACCAAACTAGGAGCTGGTTCTTTGAAAGAATTAATAAAATTGATAAACCCTTGGCCAGACTTATCAAAAAGAAAAGAGAAAGGACCCAAATAAATAAAATCATGAATGAAAGAGGAGAGATCACAACTAACACCAAAGAAATACAAGCTATTATAAGAACATACTATGAGCAACTCTACGCCAACAAATTTGACAATCTGGAAGAAATGGATGCATTCCTAGAAACATATAAACTACCAAAATTGAACCAGGAAGAAATAGAAAGCCTGAACAGACCCATAACCAGTAAGGAGATTGAAACAGTCATTAAAAATCTCCAAACAAACAAAAGCCCAGGGCCAGATGGCTTCCCGGGGGAATTCTACCAAACATTTAAAGAAGAACTAATTCCTATTCTCCTGAAACTGTTCCAAAAAATAGAAATGGAAGGAAAACTCCAAAACTCATTTTATGAGGCCAGCATCACCTTGATCCCATAACCAGACAAGGATCCCATCAAAAAAGAGAGCTATAGGCCAATATCCTTGATGAACACAGATGCAAAAATTCTCACCAAAATACTAGCCAATAGGATTCAACAGTACATTAAAAGGATTATTCACCACGACCAAGTGGGATTTATCCCAGGGCTGCAAGGTTGGTTCAACATCCGCAAATCAGTCAATGTGATACAACACATCAATAAAAGAAAGAACAAGAACCATATGATACTCTCAATAGATGCTGAAAAAGCATTTGACAAAGTACAGCATCCCTTCCTGATCAAAACCCTTCAAAGTGTAGGGATAGAGGGCACATACCTCAATATCATCAAAGCCATCTATAAAAACCAACCGCAAATATCATTCTCAATGGAGAAAAACTGAAAGCTTTTCCACTAAGGTCAGGAACACGGCAGGGATGTCCATTATCACCACTGCTATTCAACATAGTACTAGAAGTCCTAGCCTCAGCAATCAGACAACAAAAGGAAATTAAAGGCATCCAAATCGGCAAAGAAGAAGTCAAATTATCACTCTTCGCAGATGATATGATACTCTATGTGGAAAACCCAAAAGACTCCACTCCAAAACTGCTAGAACTTATACAGGAATTCAGTAAAGTGTCAGGATATAAGATCAATGCACAGAAATCAGTTGCATTTCTCTACACCAACAACAAGACAGAAGAAAGAGAAATTAAGGAGTCAATCCCATTTACAATTGCACCCCAAACCATAAGATACCTAGGAATAAACCTAACCAAAGAGGCTAAGAATCTATACTCAGAAAACTATAAAGTACTCATGAAAGAAATTGAGGAAGACACAAAGAAATGGAAAAATGTTCCATGCTCCTGGATTGGAAGAATAAATATTGTGAAAATGTCTATGCTACCTAAAGCAATCTACACATTTAATGCAATTCCTATCAAAGTACCATCCATCTTTTTCAAAGAAATGGAACAAATAATTTTAAAATTTATATGGAACCAGAAAAGACCTCGAATAGCCAAAGGGATATTGAAAAACAAAGCCAAAGTTGGTGGCATCACAATTCCGGACTTCAAGCTTTATTACAAAGCTGTCATCATCAAGACAGCATGGTACTGGCACAAGAACAGACACATAGACCAATGGAACAGAATAGAGAGCCCAGAAATAGACCCTCAACTCTATGGTCAACTAATCTTCGACAAAGCAGGAAAGAATGTCCAATGGAAAAAAGACAGCCTCTTCAATAAATGGTGTTGGGAAAATTGGACAGCCACGTGCAGAAAAATGAAATTGGACCATTTCCTTACACCACACACAAAAATAGATTCAAAATGGATTAAGGACCTCAATGTGAGAAAGGAATCAATCAAAATCCTTGAGGAGAATACAGGCAGCAACCTCTTCGACCTCAGCCGCAGCACCATCTTCCTAGGAACATCGCCAAAGGCAAGGGAAGCAAGGGCAAAAATGAACTTTTGGGATTTCATCAAAATCAAAAGCTTTTGCACAGCAAAGGAAACAGTTAACAAAACCAAAAGACAACTGACAGAATGGGAGAAGATATTTGCAAACGACATATCAGATAAAGGACTAGTGTCCAAAATCTATAAAGAACTTAACAAACTCAACACCCAAAGAACAAATAATCCAATCAAGAAATGGGCAGAGGACATGAACAGACGTTTCTGCAAAGAAGACATCCAGATGGCCAACAGACACATGAAAAAGTGCTCCATATCACTCGGCATCAGGGAAATACAAATCAAAACCACAATGAGATATCACCTCACACCAGTCAGAATGGCTAAAATCAACAAGTCAGGAAATGACAGATGCTGGCGAGGATGCGGAGAAAGGGGAACCCTCCTACACTGTTGGTGGGAATGCAAGCTGGTGCAACCCCTCTGGAAAACAGCATGGAGGTTCCTCAAAATGTTGAAAATAGAACTGCCCTATGACCCAGCAATTGCACTACTGGGAATTTACCCTAAAGATACAAACGTAGTGATCCAAAGGGGCACGTGCACCCGAATGTTTATAGCAGCAATGTCCACAATAGCCAAACTATGGAAAGAACCTAGATGTCCATCAACAGATGAATGGATCAAGAAGATGTGGTATATATACACAATGGAATACTATGCAGCCATCAAAAGAAACGAAATCTTGCCATTTGCGACAACATGGATGGAACTAGAGCGTATCATGCTTAGCGAAATAAGTCAGGCGGAGAAAGACAACTATCATATGATCTCCCTGATATGAGGGAGTGGTGATGCAACATGGGGGCTTAAGTGGGTAGGAGAAGAATCCATGAAACAAGATGGGATAGGGAGGGAGACAAACCATAAGTGACTCTTAATCTCACGAAACAAACTGTGGGTTGCTGGGGGGAGGGGGGTTGGGAGAAGGGGGGTAGGGTTATGGACATTGGGGAGGGTATGTGCTTTGGGGTAAATTGGAAGGGGAGATGAACCATGAGAGACTATGGACTCTGAAAAACAGTCTGAGGGGTTTGAAGTGGTGGGGGGGTGGGAGGTTGGGGTACCAGGTGGTGGGTATTATAGAGGGCACGGCTTGCATGGAGCACTGGGTATGTTGAAAAAATAATGAATACTGTTTTTCTGAAAATAAATAAATTGGAAAAAAAAATCTGTTGCCTTTTTATGTTATGGATGGCCAACACTTGCAACTGTATGTTTTCTTGGTACTCAGTTAAAAAAGACTGATTTCAATTTATTACATGTTATGTTCCTTTTAAGAGTGATAGTCATTGAGTCACTGTAATAAATGGAGATGATCATAAAAAACAAAACAAAACAAAACAAAAAAACAAAGAGGCGACCCATGGAATGGGAGAAGATATTTGCAAATGACAGTACAGACAAAAGGTTGATATCCAGGATCTATAATGAACTCCTCAAACTCAACACGCACAAAACAGACAAGCATATCAAAAAATGGGCAGAAGATATGAACAGACACTTCTCCAATGAAGACATACAAATGGCTATCAGACACATGAAAAAATGTTCATCATCACTAGTCATCAGGGAGATTCAAATTAAAACCACATTGAGATATTATCACCTTACACCACTTAGAATGTCCAAAATTAGCAAGACAGGAAACAACATGTGTTGGAGGGGATGTGGAGAAAGGGGAACCCTCTTACACTGTTAGTGGGAATGCAAGTTGGTGCAGCCTCTTTAGAGAACAGTGTGGAGATTCCTCAAGAAATTAAAAATAGAGCTTTCCTACGACCCTGCAATTGCACTCCTGGGTATTTACCCCAAAGATACAGATGTCGTGAAAAGAAGGGCCATCTGTACCCCCACGTTTATAGCAGCAATGGCCACAGTCGCCAAACTGTGGAAAAAACCAAGATGCCCTTCAACGGATGAATGGGTAAGGAAGATGTGGTCCATATACAGTATGGAGTATTATGCCTCCATCAGAAAGGACGAATACC
Source organism: Neogale vison (assembly GCF_020171115.1). Lineage (NCBI taxonomy): Eukaryota > Metazoa > Chordata > Mammalia > Carnivora > Mustelidae > Neogale > Neogale vison. The sequence continues at coordinate 108,663,475 of NC_058092.1, forward strand.
CAACTTTTGTAGCAACATGGACGGGACTGGAAGAGATTATGCTGAGTGAAATAAGTCAAGCAGAGAGAGTCAATTATCATATGGTTTCACTTATTTGTGGAGCATAACAAATAGCATGGAGGACATGGGGAGTTAGGAGAAGGGAGTTGAGGGAAATTGGAAGGGGAGGTGAACCATGAGAGACTATGGACTCTGAAAAACAATCTGAGGGTTTTGAAGGGGCGGGAGGTGGGAGGTTGGGGTACCAGGTGGTGGGTATTATAGAGGGCACGGATTGCATGGAGCACTGGGTGTGGTGCAAAAATAATGAATACTGTTATCTTAAAATAAATAAAAAATAAATTAAAAAAGATTTTATTTATTACGTATTTGAGAGAGTGGAGAGAGTGAGAGAGAGACAGCACAATCTGGGGGAGGGACAGAGGGATAGGGAAAAGAAGACATCCTGCAGAGCAGGGAGCCTGATGCGGAGCTTGATTGTAGGATCTGGGATCATGATCTGGGATCATGATGTGATGCCAGGTGCCACAGCAGATGGCTGAACAGGGACATGAACTCTGGACCCTCAGATTCAAATTTTGAGCACATTTATAAAAGTATAGTTTGTAGACAAAGGAGGTAGTATTCTTTTTCCATTCCACACTAGTAAAACATTACCCACAGTGCTGTGTTTAGTGGTAGTTGCTGCTTTAAAAAATTTATTTATGCGGTGCCTGGGTGGCTCAGTGGGTTAAGCCTCTGCCTTTGGCTCAGGTCATGGTCTTGGGTCCTGGGATCAAGCCCTGCATCAGGTTTTCTGCTCAGCAGAGAGTCTGCTTCCCCTCCCTTCTGCCTGCCTCTCTGCATACTTGTGATCTCTTTGGCATATAAATAAAATCTTTAAAAAATTATTTTATTTAAATTCAATTAACTAACATATAGTGTATCATTAATTTCAGAGTAGAGTTCAGTTATTCATCAGTTGTGTATAACACACAGTGCTCATTACATCACATGAGCTCCTTAATATCCATTGCCTGGTTACCCATCCCCTCACCTACGTCCCCTTCAGCAACCCTCAGTTTTTTTCCTATAGGTAAGAGTCTGTCATGGGGAGTTGATGCTTTTAAAGGGGGCTGTATACACTGGAACATGCTCAGTCTGGATGTCAAACAAAGGCGAGAACAAACACCACAGAGAGCAGATAGAGAGCAGGTACAGAGAAGGCACTTACAGAAGTAGGGGTGCAAGGTACATTTGATCCTACAGACTTCTTTCACTTGTGAAGAGGCATGCTTCAGGTGCAGCTGGAGGCACCATGTATTTTATTTCAGGAGGGGAGCTCAATCCCCAGCTGCCTTGCATATTTATGGAGGGGATGGGGGTAGACAAGGAACAAGGAACTTGAATTTAGAGTTACAGCTCTGGTGGTGTCAGAAATATCATGTTTACTGATGAAAATCACCTGGGATATCCAAAGATCAGTGTGGCTCCAGTAAGAGGGCTTGAAACTCTTTCTGCTGAACCATGTCATTGTCCAGCTAGTTGAGGAAGAGCTACAGGGTCATTCACCAAACAAACTGGTTGCTTGGTCTTTAATAGAACCTCAAGGACAATGGGAAGATTATATATATATGTATATACATATATATATGATATATGATATATATATGAAGTGGTTTAAGAAACTGGCTGTGTTTGCTTATAGAAAAGGAAAACAATGGATGACATAATATCGGTCTTCAAATATTTGAAAGACTGTTATGCAGAAGAGAGATTGAGCTCATGTAATATCATCTCAAAGAAGATAAAGGGGAACTTGGTTCAGATTTGCAAACTAAAATACATCCTGGTGAATTATAAAGAAATCTTTTTTCCTAGCTTAAATAGAATTTTTATCTGTTCAGTTCAAGACCTATGGTTGTAGCATGACCAGAAATTCATATGCTGATTTTTTTCCCTATTTCATGTGATAAACAGGAGGGTGGCACCTGCTTCTCCATGCATCAGTTCCCTCTAACACAGTAAAACCCACAGCTACCCTGGTCTACCCTCAGAATTTCTTTTTTTTCCCACACAACTCCTAATGGAAAGGGCTAAAATACTTATCATATATGGAAAATGATATTTTAAAATAAAATTTAAATATAAAGAATTTTTTAAAAAAATTAAATTCAAGTTAATTAACATATAGTTTATTATTCTGGAGTAGAATTCAATGATTCATCAGCTGCATATAACACCCAGTGCTCATTACATCAAGTGCTCTCCTTGATGTTTGTCACCCAATTATACCTTCTCCCCACCCATCTCCCCTCCAGCAACCCTAGTTTGCTCCCTAGAGTTCAGCAGCTCTTATGGTTTGCCTCTCTCTCAATTTTCATCTTAATTTATTTTTCCTTCCCTTATTCTCTGTTCATCTGTTTCTAAAATTCTACATATGAGTGAAATCATATACTCAGGATTTCTAAGACTGTCATTTTACTTAGATCTTTACATAACTGAATCTTGGAATAATAAACTTTGCCCACTGTGACCAGACAGTGGCACAAGTGTATCTTATTCATGTTAACTTGCACATTGAGGCTGAGATTTAGTAAGGTGTGAAGGTGAGCAAATTTTCCAAAGGCAGAGATCATTGACAAATAATAACTTTTTAAATAAAGATTTATTTATTTGTCAGAGAGAGAGAGAGAGAATGAGAGTGAGTGAGCACACAAACAGGGGAAGTGGCAGGCAGATTGAGAAATAGGCTTCCTGCTGAGTAAGGAGCCTGATGTGGGACTTGGTTCCAGGGTCCTGGGATCATAACCGGAGCTAAAGGCAGATGCTTAACTGACTGAACCACCCACATGTCCCAACATATAATAATTTATATAATTTCAGATTGCCATCCCATTAGCCATCCTGTTCTCTTCCTGCTCAATGACCTGGAAAAGCAGTATCTATTATGTTCCTATAAGGCCTCTGTGATGCTGACATGGACCAGTCATGGTTAGTCAGGGAAATGCCCTTTGAGATATGTGATCATAACTGCAGGATTGAAGAAGAGTTGCAGTTTTGGTTGAGTGGCTTCCTGAAGGAGCTATTTGTTATGACTGAAGGGAAAGTGATTTTTTAAAAAAGATTTTATTTATTTATTTGACAGGCAGAAGTCACAAGTAAGCAGAGAGAGAGAGAGAGAGAGAGAGAGAGGAGGAAGCAGGCTCCCTGCTGAGCAGAGAGCCCGATGCAGGGCTCCATCCCAGGATCCTGGGATCATGACCGAGCTGAAGGCAGAGGCTTTAACCCACCGAGCCACCCAGGTGCCCGGGGGAAGTGATTTTGAAGTTGGTATTATTCCAGGTGGAATATTTTCCTGTATTTCACAGCTGAAGCCAATAAACCCACTCCTCCATCTATCCATGGGACACTTTTTTACAATATAACCCAGGTCAGGTTGTGTCTTAGTCTGGGCAGAGTCATGGTCAGGCTGACCCCATACAAATTTTGAGGTTGTCTCTGGTGTTCTTGCCCTTCCTCTAGCATTGATTGCTAGGTGGTTCTCTGCTCTATAGAGATGAAAGTGAGCCCGTTACAGACAGGAGAGTTTGCATATTGGTAAAATTCTCAACACATTCAATCTTTTTCTTCACTGCTGTATTACTTGAGGCATGGAAGACAACATTTTACCAGAAATGGTTAGAAAGACTGGTAAGTGAGCACTTTGGGAGCATGTCTCTATGCCTAAGTATCAAATACCTCCTTTTGACTGTTGCTGCAGGTTAAAAGAGTCAAAAAGAAAAGGTGGAACTTGGGGAACCCTCTTACACTGTTGGTGGGAATGCAAGTTGGTGCAGCCTCTTTGGAGAACAGTGTGGAGATTCCTCAAGAAATTAAAAATAGAGCTTCCCTACGACCCTGCAATTGCACTCCTGGGTATTTACCCCAAAGATACAGATGTCGTGAAAAGAAGGGCCATCTGTACCCCAATGTTTATAGCAGCAATGGCCACAGTCGCCAAACTATGGAAAGAACCAAGATGCCCTTCAACGGATGAATGGATAAGGAAGATGTGGTCCATATACACTATGGAGTATTATGCCTCCATCAGAAAGGACGAATATCCAACTTTTGTAGCAACATGGACGGGACTGGAAGAGATTATGCTGAGTGAAATCAGTCAAGCAGAGAGAGTCAATTATCATATGGTTTCACTCATTTGTGGAGCATAACCAATAGCATGGAGGACAAGGGGCGTTAGAGAGTAGTAGGGAATTTGGGTAAATTGGAAGGGGAGGTGAACCATGAGAGACTATGGACTCTGAAAAACAGTCTGAGGGGTTTGAAGTGGCGGGGGGGTGGGAGGTTGGGGTACCAGGTGGTGGGTATTATAGAGGGCACAGCTTGCATGGAGCACTGGGTGTGGTGAAAAAATAATGAATACTGTTTTTCTGAAAATAAATAAATTGGGAAAAAAATTGAAGAAAAAAAAAACAGTCTGAGGGGTTTGAAGTGGCGGGGGGGTGGGAGGTTGGGGTACCAGGTGGTGGGTATTATAGAGGACACGGCTTGCATGGAGCACTGGGTGTGGTGAAAAAATAATGAATACTGTTTTTCTGAAAATAAATAAATTGGAAAAAAAAAAAAAAAAAGAAAAGGTGGAACTCATGAAGGACTCTCCTGCCTCCCTGCCAAGCCCAAGGTGGAGCCACGTTCTGGAGGCATCAGTTTAGTTCAGTGTAATTGAGAGAGATTCAATCTAGGAAAAGAATCTCAGTATTTAGGGTCATTAGTTCATTCAGAAGCGTATTTTGAGACCCTACCTCATATAGGACACCAAGCTAGTCATTGGGTTGCAAGTATGAAGAAGACATGGTCTCTGCCCTCAAGGAGTTCATAATCTTATGCAGGGTGTAGACATGCAACAACCGCCTAGAATATGAGGTAATGATTCCAATCCAGGTGTTCCCAAATTGCTGTGGAATGACAGATGGGGGAGTAACCCATTCTTCTCAGGAAGGTCATGGACCATCTCTCAAGATATGCTGCAGAAGCAGGGCTTTGTTTGCTAGATTCTTCCATTCCTCACTGTATTCTTAGTGCTTTGCACAATGTTGGACATGTAGAAGTATTCAACAAATTATCTGTTGGTCATATATTTTAGGGCAGGGGGAACATCCCGAGGATGGAAGTGATTCTAATGGTGTTGGTAACTATTGGTAGCCTAGACTGTCAATGGAATGGGAAAGAATGTGGAACATGTGTAGGGAAGGCCACATGAGAAAGGCCTCAAATGCCATGCTAAAGAATTTGGAGATCATCTGGCACCTCACCAAGAGGAACAGAAGGGCTTGAAAAACTTTTAAAAAAAGATTTTTATTTTTTTATTTGATAGAGAGAGAGAGAGAGAGATCAAGAGCACAACTAGGGGACAAGTGGGAGAGAGAGGCTGCACTGAGCGTGGAGCCTGATGAGAGATTCACAACCCTAAGATCATGACCTGAGTTGAAATCAAGAGACAGATAGATGCTTAAGTGACTGAGCCACCCAGGTGCCCCTTGAAAATTTAAAAAAAAAATTATTGTACATAAACAATGAATCTTGGAACACTGCATCAAAAACTAATGATGTATTTTATGGGGATTAACATAACACAATAAAAAAGATTTATTCATCTTTATTTGTTTTGTAAATATTTATTTATTTTTAGGGGGAAGAGATAGGAAGAGGGGGGAAGAGGGATATATATAGAGAGAATCCCAAGAAGACTCCCTGCTGAGCCTGGAGTCTGTTGCAGGACCAGATCTTATGACACTGAAGTCATGACCTGAGCTGAAACCAGGAGTCAGATGTTCAACTGACTGAGCCACCCAGGTGCCTTAGGACTTGAAATGTTTTAAAAATTAAATTAAGCCAGAGTCTGTTGAATAGATAATATATTCCCATGATTCAAAATTTAAAAGACATAAAAGGATATACAGAGATGTATTGCACTCCTACCCTTGTCTATCATTGCTGAGTTTTATTTACCCTAGGCAATCAGTGATACTGTTATATCTGTAGCCTTCCAGAGGTAATCTATTGACATCCAGGCAAATACTTACATGTAAATATTTTACAATTTCCCTCTACAAATTATGGCATATATACTTTTCTGGAACTTACTTTTCTCACTTAATATTACCTTTTGGAGATTGTACTAACATGTAAAGAATGTCTTCATTCCTTTATGCTGATTAGTATTCCATCATGTGGGTGTACCGTAATTTATTTAACAAGTCCTCTATTAATGGACTCAAAATTTTTTTTTAAAGCAAGTAGTGCAGGATCAGATTTCTGTTCAGGAAAAGTAACTGTAAAATCAATATGAATATTGGGCTGAAATGGGAGAGGTTATACATAATGAGGTCCTGGTGGTCCTTCTGGAGGGCATGGAAAATAGAGATTTTGGAAGGTCCTATTGATGCATCAGGGTGGGTGTGGGGGTGGGTCCAGTTGGGGTTGAGGGGCAGGGGCACCCCAGAAGAAGCAGACATTCGTCATGTGGGAGTCTGAGGTAAGATGGCTGGCAGCAGCTAGCAGCCCTGTAGGCACTGGATTGGGGAGACTGGCAAGAACAGTAAGACCTAATTCATGAGGGCTTAAAGCACCTAAAATTAGGCAGAACACCAGATATTATAGCCAGGGTGCAAGGATCAGAGCATGATTAGTGGCCGTGGAAATGTGATGTTGTGGATGTAGAGACACTTACGCCTAAATAATTTCTGCCTAAGCTCAGAAACTGTCCCAGTTGACTGGGGTCAGGGAGTGTCCTTTCATTTTGTTCTGCTTTCCTTGACAGAAGCACACACCTGCCCCCACCCCAACACCTCTTATAGGAATCTTCACACTAGATGGTTGTTTTCTGGTTCCCTATTGTTTGCCTCTTGGTAGTTTACCATTTTCTTTTCTTTCTTTCTTTTTTTTTTTAAATTTCTTTTCAATGTAACAGATTTTTTTTTTCAATTTATTTATTTTCAGAAAAACATTATTCATTATTTTTTTCACCACACCCAATGCTCCATGCAAGCCGTGCCCTCTATAATACCCACCACCTGGTACGCCAACCTCCCACCCCCCCACCACTTCAAACCCCTCAGATTGTTTTTCAGAGTCCATAGTCTCTCATGGTTCACCTCCCCTTCCAATTTACCCAAATTCCCTACTCCTCTCTAACGCCCCTTGTCCTCCATGCTATTTGTTATGCTCCACAAATAAGTGAAACCATATGATAATTGACTCTCTCTGCTTGACTTATTTCACTCAGCATAATCTCTTCCAGTCCCGTCCATATTGCTACAAAAATTGGGTATTCATCCTTTCTGATGGAGGCATAATACTCCATAGTGTATATGGACCACATCTTCCTTATCCATTCATCCGTTGAAGGGCATCTTGGTTCTTTCCATAGTTTGGCGACCGTGGCCATTGCTGCTATAAACATTGGGGTACAGATGGACCTTCTTTTCACGACATCTGTATCTTTGGGGTAAATACCCAGGAGTGTAACTGCAGGGTCATAGGGAAGTTCTATTTTTAATTTCCTGAGGAATCTCCACACTGTTCTCCAAAGAGGCTGCACCAACTTGCATTCCCACCAACAGTGTAAGAGGGTTCCCCTTTCTCCTCATCCTCTCCAACACATGTTGTTTCCTGTTTTGTTAATTTTGGCCATTCTAACTGGTGTAAGGTGATATCTCAATGTGGTTTTAATTTGAATCTCCCTGAGGGCTAATGATGATGAGCATTTTTTCATGTGTCTGATAGCCATTTGTATGTCTTGATTGGAGAAGTGTCTGTTCATATCTTCTGCCCATTTTTGGATGTGTTTGTCTGTTTCGTGTGGGTTGAGTTTGAGGAGTTCATTATAGATCCTAGATATCAACCTTTTGTCTGTACTGTCATTTGCAAATATCTTCTCCCATTCCGTGGGTTGCCTCTTTGTTTTTTTGACTGTTTCCTTTGCTGTGCAGAAGCTTTTGATTTTGATGAAGTCCCAGAAGTTTATTTTCGCTTTTGTTTCCTTTGCCTTTGGAGACGTATCTTGAAAGAAGTTGCTGTGGCTGATATCAAAGAGATTACTGCCTATGTTCTCCTCTAAGATTCTGATGGATTCCTGTCTCACGTTGAGGTCTTTTATCCATTTTGAGTTGATCTTTGTGTACGGTGTAAGAGAATGGTCGAGTTTCATTCTTCTACATATAGCTGTCCAGTTTTCCCAGCACCATTTATTGAAGAGACTGTCTTTTTTCCACTGTATATTTTTTCCTGTTTTGTCAAAGATTAATTGACCATAGAGTTGAGGGTCCATATCTGGGCTCTCTACTCTGTTCCACTGGTCTATGTGTCTGTTTTTATGCCAGTACCATGCTGTCTTGGTGATCACAGCTTTGTAATAAAGCTTGAAATCAGGTAAGGTGATGCCGCCAGCTTTATTTTTGTTTTTCACTATTTCCTTAGCGATTCGGGGTCTCTTCTGATTCCATACAAATTTTAGGATTATTTGCTCCAGCTCTTTGAAGAATGCCGGTGGAATTTTGATCGGAATGGCATTAAAAGTATAGATTGCTCTAGGCAGTATAGACATTTTAACAATGTTTATTCTTCCGATCCAAGAGCATGGAATGGTCTTCCATCTATTTGTGTCTTCTTCAATTTCTTTCATGAGTGTTCTGTAGTTCCTCAAGTACAGATCCTTTACCTCTTTAGTTAGATTGAATCAGTGATCAAAAACTTCCCAAAAAACAAGAGCCCAGGACCTGACGGATTCCCTGGGGAATTCTACCAAACCTTCAAAGAAGAAATAACACCTATTCTCCTGAAGCTGTTTCAAAAAATTGAAGCAGAAGGAAAACTTCCAGACTCTTTCTATGAAGGCAGCATTATCCTGATCCCCAAACCAGGCAAAGACCCTACCAAAAAGGAGAATTTCAGACCAATATAACTGATGAATATGGATGCTAAGATTCTCAACAAGATCCTAGCTGACAGGATCCAACAGCACATTAAAAAGATTATCCACCATGATCAGGTGGGATTCATCCCTGAGCTACAAGGATGGTTCAACATTCGCAAATCAATGTGATACAACAAATTAATATGAGAAGAGAGAAGAACCACATGGTCCTCTCAATTGATGCAGAAAAAGCATTTGACAAAATCCAGCATCCGTTCCTGATTAAAACGCTTCAAAGTATAGGGATAGAGGGAACATTCCTGAACCTCATCAAATATATCTATGCAAGACCCACAGCAAATATCATCCTCAATGGGAAAAAGCTTGCAGCCTTCCCATTGAGATCAGGAACAAGACAAGGATGCCCACTTTCACCCCTCTTGTTCAACATAGTATTAGAAGTCCTAGCAACAGCTATCAGACAACAGAGAGAAATAAAAGGTATCCAAATTGGTAATGAAGAAGTCAAACTCTCTCTCTTCGCAGATGACATGATTCTATATATGGAAAACCCAAAAAACTCCACCCCTGAACTAGTAGAACTCATACAGCAATTCAGCAACGTGGCAGGATACAAAGTCAATGTGCAGAAATCAGTGGCTTTCTTATACACTAACAATGAAAATACAGAAAGGGAAATTAGAGAATCGATTCCATTTACTATAGCACCAAGAACCATAAGATACCTGGGAATAAACCTAACTAAAGAGGTAAAGGATTTGTACTTTCTAGTGTCTTTTATGCCTTCTCCAAACCCAGCTAATAACTTTATAATCATTATCCTGAATTCTATCCCTGCATTTTCTCATACCCATATCAATTATATGTGTAGCAGAGAGTATTACCCATGGTTCTTTCTTTTGTTGTGAATTCCTCCTTCTAGATATTTTGCCTAGAAAACAAAAGATGGACAAGATGGGCAAGAGAGTTATGGAGCACTGGGTTTGGTGCATAAATGATGAATCTTGGAACACTGAAAAATAAAATAAAATAAAATAAAAAACAAAATAAAAAAAATCAACCACAGTCCAACCGAAATACACAAGAATAAGTTTGAAGAGGTGAGAAGTAAATAGGGAAAAGAAAAAAAGAAACAAAAAAAAGGAGAGAGCATTGAGAGAGACTATAATCTCCCAGATTGTCAGAACAGGGTGATCCATTTGGTCCTTGTTGCATTTTGGTTTGTTTGTGAGATGATACTAAGTCACAAAATTGTAAGGAGAGCAAAAATTATATATATATATATATAAAATTATATATATATAATTATATATATATACTCCATAGTGTATTTTTATTTATTTATATATTATATATATATTTACATGTATATATTTGAATACAGTGAAAAGAAACAAAAAATGAAGAATATATCTATAAAATGTAAGTGTATAAAATGAAAGTTAAAAAAATACTTAGAGTGTGGCACAGTTGGTTAAGTATCTGCCTTCAGCTCAGGTCATGATATCAGGGTCCTGGGATCAGGTCCTGCACCAGGCTCCCTGCTCAACATGGGAATATTCTTCTCCCTATGCCCCTGCTTGTGCTTTCTCTCTTTCTCACTCACCCTCTTTCTTAATTAAATAAATAAATTCTTTTTAAAAAAAGACATAAAAAAGAGTTGATAAAATAAGAAACTATTTAAAGAGGAAAAAAGAAAAAAGAAAAGGAAAATTTTTTTAAAATTTATTTTTTATTTATTTTCAGCATAACAGTATTCATTATTTTTGCACCACTCCCAGTGCTCCATGCAAGCCATGCCCTCTATAATACCCACCACCTGGTACCCCAACCTCCAAACCCCTGCCCCTTCAAAACCCTAAGATTGTTTTTCAGAGTCCATAGTCTCTCATGGTTCACCTCCCCTTCCAATATACCCAAATTCCCTTCTCCTCTCTAACGCCCCTTGTCCTCCATGCTATTTGTTATGCTCCACAAATAAGTGAAACCATATGATAATTGACTCTCTCTGCTTGACTTATTTCACTCAGCATAATCTCTTCCATTCCCGACCATGTTGCCACAAATGTAGGGTATTCGTCATTTCTGATGGAGGCAAAATACTCCATAGTGTACATGGACCACATCTTCCTTATCCATTCGTCCGTTGAAGGGCATCTTAGTTCTTTCCACAGTTTGGAGACCATGGCCATTGCTGCTATAAACATTGGGGTAATGATGGCCCTTCTTTTCACGACATCTGTATCTTTGGGGTAAATACCCAGGAGTGCAATTGCAGGGTCTCAGGGAAGCTCTATTTTTAATTTCTTGAGGAATCTCCACACTGTTCTCCAAAGAGGCTGCACCAACTTGCATTCCCACCAACAGTGGAAGAGGGTTCCCCTTTCTCCACATCCCCTCCAACACATGTTGTTTCCTGTCTTGCTAATTTGGCCATTTTAACTGGTTAATGTGATACTCAATGTGGTTTTAATTTGAATCTCCCTGAGGGCTAGTGATGATGAACATTTTTTCATGTGTCTGATAGCCATTTGTATGTCTTGATTGGAGAAGTGTCTGTTCATATCTGCTGCCCATTTTTTGATATGCTTGTCTGTTTTGTGTGTGTTGAGTTTGAGGAGTTCATTATAGATCCTGGATATCAACCTTTTGTCTGTACTGTCATTTGCAAATATCTTCTCCCATTCCGTGGGTTGCCTCTTTGTTTTTTTGACTGTTTCCTGTGCTGTGCAGAAGCTTTTGATTTTGATGAAGTCCCAAAACTTTATTTTCGCTTTTGTTTCCTTTGCCTTTGGAGACGTATCTTGAAAGAAGTTGCTGTGGCTGATATCAAAGAGATTACTGCCTATGTTCTCCTCTAGGATTCTGATGGATTCCTGTCTCACGTTGAGGTCTTTTATCCATTTTGAGTTGATCTTTGTGTACGGTGTAAGAGAATGGTCGAGTTTCATTCTTCTACATATAGCTGTCCAGTTTTCCCAGCACCATTCATTGAAGAGACTGTCTTTTCTCCACTGTATATTTTTTCTGGCTTTGTCAAAGATTATTTGCCCATAGAGTTGAGGGTCCACATCTGGGCTCTCTACTCTGTTCCACTGGTCTATGTGTCTGTTTTTATGCCAGTACCATGCTGTCTTGGTGATCACAGCTTTGTAGTGAAGCTTGAAATCAGGTAGCGTGATGCCCCCTGTTTTATTTTTGCTTTTCAACATTTCCTTAGCGATTCGGGGTCTATTCTGATTCCATACAAATTTTTGGATTATTTGCTCTAGCTCTTTGAAAAATACCAGTGGAATTTTGATCGGAATGGCATTAAAAGTGTAGATTGCTTAGGCAGCATAGACATTTTAACAATGTTTATTCTTCCAACCCAAGGGCATGAAATGGTTTTCCATCTTTTTGTGTCTTCTTCAATTTCTTTCATGAGTGTTCTGTAGTTCCTCGAGTACAGATCCTTTTCCTCTTTGCTTAGGTTGATTCCCAGGTATCTTATGGTTCTTGGTGCTATAGTAAATGGAATCGATTCTCTATTTTCCCTTTCTGTATTTTCATTGTTAGTGTATAAGAAATCCACTGATTTCTGTACATTCACTTCGTATCCTGCCACATTGCTGAATTGCTGTATGATTTCTAGTGGTTTGGGGGTGGAGTCTTTCGAGTTTTCCATATAAAGTATCATGTCATCTGCGAAGAGAGAGAATTTGACTTCTTCATGGCCAATTTGGATACCTTTTATTTCTCTCTGTTGTCTGATTGCTATTGCTAGGACTTTTAATACTATGTTGAACATGAGTGGTGAAAGTGGGCATCCTTGTATTGGTCCTGATCTCAACGGGAAGGCTGCAATCTTATTTCCATTGAGGGTGATATTTGCTGTGGGTCTTTCATAGATAGACTTGATGAAGTTCAGGAATGTTCCCTCTATCCCTGTACTTTGAAGCGTTTTAATCAGGAAGGGATGCTGAATTTTGTCAAATACTTTTTCTGCATCAATTGAGAGGACCATGTGGTTCTTCTCTCTTCTCTTATTAATTTGTTCTATCACATTGATTGTTTTGCAAATGTTGAACCATCTTTGTAGCCCAGGGATGAATCCCACCTGGTCATGGTGGATAATCTTTTAAATGTGCTGTTGGATCCTGTCAGCTAGGATCTTGTTGAGAATCTTAGCATCCATATTCATCAGTGATATTGGTCTGAAATTCTCCTTTTTGGTAGGGTCTTTGCCTTGTTTGGGGATCAGGGTAATGCTGGCTTCATAGAAAGAGTCTGGAAGTTTTCCTTCTGCTTCAATTTTTTGAAACAGCTTCAGGAGAATAGGTGTTATTTCTTCTTTGAAAATTTGGTAGAATTCCCCAGGGGCTCTCTCAGGTCCTGGGGTCTTGTTTTTTGGGAGGTTTTTGATCACTGCTTCAATCTCGTTACTAGATATTGGTCTATTCAGATAGTCAATTTCTTCCTGGTTCAATTTGGGAGTTTACAGTTTTCCAGGAATGCATCCATTTCATCTAGGTTGCTTAGCTTATTGGCATATTACTGTTGATAATAACTCTGATGATTGTTTCTAATTCCTTGGTGTTTGTTGTGATCTCCCCCTTTTAATTCATAATTTTATGAATTTGGGATTTCTCTCTTTTCTTTCGGATTAGTGTGGCCAATGGTTTATCTATCTTATTGATTCTTTCAAAAAACCAGCTTCTAGTTTCATTGATATGCTCTACTGTATCTCTGGTTTCTACCTCATTGTTCTCAGCTGTAATCTTGATTATTTCCCTTCTTATGTGTGGAGTTGGTTTGATTTGTTGTTGATTCTCCAGTTCTTTAAGGTGTAGAGACAGCTGCTGTGTTCTGGATTTTTCAATATTTGTGAGAGAGGCTTGGATGGCTATATATTTCCCCCTTAGGATCGCCTTTGTTGTATCCCATAGGTTTTGGACCGAAGTGTCTTCATTCTCATTGGTTTCCATGAATTGTTTCAGTCTTCTTTGATCTCCTGGTTGATCCGAGCATTCTTAAGCAAGGTGTTCTTTAGCTTCCAGGTGTTTGAGTTCCTTTTGAACTTTTCCTTGTGATTGAGCTCCAGTTTCAAAGCATTGTGATCTGAGAATATGCAGGGAATAATCTCAGTCTTTTGGTATCGGTTGAGTCCTGATTTGTGACCCAGTATGTGGTCTATTCTTGAGAAGGTTCCATGTGCACTTGAGAAGAATGAGTATTCTGTTGTTTTAGGGTGGAATGTTCTGTATATATCAATGAGGTCCATCTGGTCCAATGTGTTATTCAATGCTCTTGTTTCTTTATTGATTTTCTGCTTCGATGTTCTATTTCTGAGAGAGGTGAGTTAATATCTCCTACTATTAATGTATTTATATCAATATGATTCTTTATCTTGATTAACAGTTTTCTTATGTAATTGGCTGCTCCCATATTGGGGGCATAGATATTTTAGATCAATTGTTAGATCATCTTGGTGGATAGTCCCTTTAAGAATGATGTAGTGTCCTTCTGTATCTCTGACTATGGTCTTTAGTTTAAAATCTAATTTGTCTGATATGAGTATCGCTACCCCGTCCTTCTTTTGAGTCCTATTGGCATGAAATATACTTCTCCATCCCTTCACTTTCAGTCTGGGTGTATCTTTAGGTTGAAAATGGGTCTCTTGTACTCAACATATGGATGGGCCCTGTCATTTTATCCAATCTGCAAACCTGTGCTGTTTTATGGGCGTATTTAGGCCATTCACATTGAGAGTGATTATTGATAGATACGTATTTATTGACATTGTGTTACCTTTGAAGTCTTTCTTTCTATAGATTGTCTCTATGTTTCTGTTCAATGCTATTCTTAGGATTTTTCCTCCTTTATAGTACCCCCCTTAATATTTCCTGCAGTGTCGGCTGGTAGTTGCATAGTCTTAAGCCTTGCCGGTCTTGGAAACTCTTTATCTCTCCATCCATTTTGAATGTCAGTCTTGCTGGATAAAGTATTCTTGGCTGCATGTTCTTCTCATTTAGTGCCCTGAATATATCTTGCCAGCCTCTTCTGGCTTGCCAGGTCTCTGTGGACAGGTCTGACGTTATTATGATGGCTTTCCTCTGTAAGTAAGGAGCCTCTTTGTCCTAGCACCTTTCAAGAGATTATACCTACAATTATAATTTCTCAATTTGACTATCAGTTGTCGTGATTTTTTTGGAATGTATAATCTTGGGTGGAGACCGTTCAGCCTCTAATACTTGAATGCTGGTTCCATTCGCGAGATTGGGAAAATTTTCATGGACTTGTTCCACTATATCTTCTAGACTTCTTTCTTTCTCCTCCCCTTCAGGGATTCCAATAATTATGACGTTGGAATGTTTTATGGCATCATTTATTTCCCTGATTCTGTTTTCGTGGTTTCTAAGATGTTTGTTCCAGGCTTCCTCCTGATTCTTTCTCTCTATCTGTTTGTCCTCCAAATCACTAATTCTATCTTCTGTCTCAGTTACCCTAGCTTGAGAGAATTTAGATTAGATTGGAACTCATTGAGAGCATTGTGAAGCTCATCCCTGGTAGCTTTCAGCTCAGCCCTAACATTGTGAACATCCTGTCTGGTCGCTTTCAATTTGGCCCTAATCAATTCTGTTTGGTCATCCATGGCTTTCTCCAACCTAGCTATTGCCTGGATAATTGTTAGCCTGAATTCTCTTTCTGACATATTGTCTATGTTGATAGCCATTAACTCTGTGCAGAAGTTTTTCTTCTGTTGGTCATTTCTCTTCCTAGTCATTTTGGTGAGAGATGGCTAAACAGATGTAACTGGATGTATCAACCGTGGTGCAGTCAAGGTGCACCCTGGAACACTTCTGAGCAATCAGGATTCCCCACCCATACGAGAGACAAAAGAAAAGAAAAAGAAAAAAAGAAAAAGAGAGAGAGAGAGAGACAGGAAAGAAAGGGAAGATGAAAGAGAAGGTTCAGCCCAAATGGGCCCCAAGTTAAGATTTATGAAGTATATAAACAAAGGCAGATAAACACCAAGAGTGATAAAAGTATATGACAAGAGGAAAAAATATATATGCAAATAAAGGTAGAACCTCATCAAAAAAACCCCAAGTGTAAGGTTTATATTCTATCAGGACGAACACAAAAACACAGAAACAATGGTGGAAGAAAAAGATTGGATAGTGGTATAAGTTCTCGGTGTGGTTAAGGAAGTTTGTTTTGATTCTTCCTGGATGTGTCTTTTTTTTTAATTTATTTATTTTCAGAAAAACAGTATTCATTGTTTTTTTTAATCTTTATTTTTTTCCAATTTATTTATTTTCAGAAAAACAGTATTTATTATTTTTTCACCACACCCAGTGCTCCATGCAAGCCATGCCCTCTATAATACCCACCATCTGGTACCCCAACCTCCCACCCCCCTGCCACTTCAAACCCCTCAGATTGTTTTTCAGAGTCCATAGTCTTTCATGGTTCACCTCCCCTTCCAATTTCCCTCAACTCCCTTCTCTCTAACACCCCTTGTCCTCCATGCTATTTGTTATGCTCCACAAATAAGGAAACCATATGTTAATTGACTCTCTCTGCTTGTCTTATTTCACTTAGCATAATCTCTTCAAGTTCTGTCCATGTTGCTACAAAAGTTGGATATTCATCCTTTCTGATGGAGGCATAATACTCCATAGAGTATATGGACCACATCTTCCTTACCCATTTGTCCGTTGAAGGGCATCTTGGTTCTTTCCATAGTTTGGCCACCGTGGCCATTGCTGCTATAAACATTGGGGTACAGATGTCCCTTCCTGGATGTATCTTGATATCTTTGTTAAATGACTCTACTTTTCTAAGATAAAGGGGGATTAAAAATTGGTTTACCTATAGGGGTAGTATTGATTGGGGAAAGGGCATTAATTTGAAGTTTAACTCTATATGAATATTAGAAAATAAAAATAAAAAGGAATGAAATAGATTAAACTAAACTAAAATTAAAAAAATTCAAAAAATAGCAATGCAAAAGAAAAACACAGGTGTACTTATCAAAAAGTTCGGGTTGGAAGGTTATTATGGAATTTGATGTACTGGACATCTCACTGTGATGGTAAATAGGTTAAAAAATTATCTATATATATAAAATAAAAAGAACCAGAATAGTGGGTATGAGTAAAAAAACAAAAGTTTTCCTGTGAAGTAGTAGTGGTTGTTCTCTTGTAGTCTGTTTTTTTTTTTTTTTTTCCTTTCTTGGTTGGTTTTCTGGGGGAGGGGCCTGCCATGTGGTTTTTCAGTCAATGATGTTCCCTTAGTTAAGTCCCCCTGCCCCTCTCATGGAGGTGGATTCTGAAGAAACTGGTTTTTTTCAGGCTTTTGTTCTCTGGTGGTTTTTATGTTTGTTCACTTTTTTTTTTGTCTCTCACCTTGACCGCTTTTGATGGTTTTTGTAGTTTTAGAGGAAAACATACTGTATCCTGGCCTCCCTCTAAGAGAGAAGCCTCATTCTGGCTGCAGAGCCCAAATAATTTCCCCTGGCAGAGTAGGTTCCAAGTCACGGTCCCTGTGGATGCGGGATCTTTTGCTTGTACCCCAAACCACAACAGGGGCAGCTGTGTGGGCAGCTCCAGACCGCCAGAGAAGTTCCAAGCAGCGATTGCACACTGAGATTTTCCCGCTGGCCTGGGCTGGGAATGCCTGGTCTTTCTAGGTCTGAGAGCCCCTGGATTGCACGCACCTCTTTCAGGGGAGGCTGTGGGTCACGCACACTTTTCAGGCTCTGAGAAAGGGGCACAGGTCCAAAAGCACCAGGCTGGGCCTTCACGCACCTCTTTCAGGGGAGAATTTGGGGTGCACGTCTTAGGCTCGGAAACAATGGCGCGGGTCAAAGAGTGTGGACGGGGCCTTTGTGTACCTCTTTCAGGGGAGAACGAGGGGCGCGCGCATCTCTGGCTGTATAGCAGGGCTTGCGAGTTCTGTCATCTGGCAAGTCTCCCAGCCCCTCATAGGAGCCGGACCCCACGCATTCTCCGGCGCGCTGGCGGCTTAGGGACCAAGACCTGGTTTCTCTGCCACACTCTCTCTGGCTCAGTGCCAGGGGAGGCTGTCCTGGGATCAGGGACTTAAGCTCCTGTCCCTAGCCTCCCCGATTCCCACAATTTTCCTCCCATGCCGCGATCTTTTGCTCTTTTGAAGCGCTTTCAACCAGTCTCCAAGTTAATGCTGGTCCCCAGACACGGGGCACTCTCGCTCGTATTAGGGGTATTACTTTATAACTGGTTGCCTCTGGTGGCTTCCTCCCCCTTTTGTTTATCTTCCGATATCAGTTCACCGTTCCCACTCCGCTTTACCTGCCCACTGCCCTTCTGCCCCTGTAGAGATCCAGACGTGTATAATTCTGATTTCAGGCTGATTTCATGGGTGATTGGAGTTCTTTGGTTGGTAATCAGCTCACATTAGGGTACAGGTTTAAAAGGCGCCTCCTCCTACTTCCCCGCCATCTTGTCCCCCCCCACCGAAAAGGAAAAATTTAAACTGAAAGATAAATGAATTATGACCAAAAAAACTTTCAAATTCTATTTTCTAATAGAAAAATACTATTTTCCCCTAGTGCTGGAGTTTTGCAGTCCTGTGTGCTCTGTAAACTTGGTGTTTACCTGTTCTTCCAGCTGGTCTTCTGGTGGAGGGGGCTTCTGTGTTGATTCTCAGGTGTCTTTGCCTGGACGGAGTTGCCCTGTCCCTTGCCAGGGGCCTGAGTTTAGTGTAAACTGCTTCTGGTTGCTCTATGTGCCTTTTATTCTCTGAATGCTTTCCAGGCCTTTTTAGAGGATGAAAATAAATATGGCTGTGTCATGATCTCCAGCCCCAGAGCTGAATGATCATGGTCCCCTTTCTTCAGTAAACCCTCAGGCATAAGCGATCTTCACATTTGTATATGACAAGTTCTGCGGTCTCCTGCCCACACCAGTCCTCTTGGGGGATGGCAGAGGGTCACCCCATTTCTGTTCTTTGCAGGGCCCCCACATAGATAGCTGTGACCTGATCTTGGGTGCTCCCAGCCTTCCCTTCTTGGGGGAAGTTGGAGGTCAACACTTTTTCTGTCATTTGCAGGCCCCCCTCAGGGAGAGCAACACCCCATTGTGGTTTGCAGTTTGTGGTAAACCAAGCTGAGAACCCCCTCCTAATTTCAATGATTCTAACCAGTGTCCCTTCTCCAATGCTTGGGAACTCTGCTGGCTCAGACATCCCCATTCTTTCTGTGACCCTGAAGATCCTGAGACCACACGTCCAACCTAGGATTCTGTCCCACTTCACCACCTGAGCAACTTTCAGGCAGGGATATTTCTTACAGGTACAGATTTCAAAAGGTTCCAGTTTTGCACTCCAAGGTTATATCACTTTCCTGTAGCTGGCTTATGGAGACTCCTCCCTCTGCCATTTATATTTTGATATATCCTCTCAGATTCACTTCTCCACACCTCCTACCCTGCAAAATGTGGTCACTTTTCTATTTGTAGAATTCCACCAATTATTTTCCTACATCTCAGGTTGAGTTCATAGGTGTTCAAAATGATTTAATAGTTATTTAGCTAAGTTCATGGGAACAGATGAGATGAGATCCACTATTCTTCCCCCATCTTGCCTCCCTTGAGCACTGGATATTATATGTAAGTGTGAATCACTAAATTCTTCTCAACACTATATGTCAACTAAAAAGAATTTAAATAAAAACTTGAAACAAACAAAAAAGAAGTTAGAGACAAAAAAACTTCTTAGTTTGGTTTATAAGTATCCCTTTTAAGTGTTCCTATGCTTCCAGAATCATCTTATGCCATGTTCCTCATATTCATCTCATATCTTAGATTTTCTGAACCATTGTCAGTTCCTTGAGTTCTCTCTCTCTCTCTCTCTATCTTTTTTTTAAATATTTGAGACTTTGCACAAGATGGCTAATCCTCCTGGAATACTGTCCTACTCAAGTCAAGTTGGCATATTTCTAGCCATTTGTATAAATTCAGCATACACTTCTAGATTCAGTGGGTTTATCTGAACCGACTCTTCCTTACCACTACACACAGTTATCTAGCACCTTATATATTCTACCACCATTGCACATGAATAATTTCTTTTCTATACTACTTGTCCCACTATTATATCTTTCCTCTGTAGTGTGTGAGCTCTCTAAGGACACTTAGAGCTGTCTGTTTTTACCATTCTTATAACTCTAGGATCTAGTTTAGAGTCTGGCAATTAGATGATTAATATTGTTTTTGGATCTTTTAGTGAAAGAATGAAGTAATGTTATCCAGAACCAGACAACAACTATATTGTCTGGATTCTGTTTAATTTTTATTCTCTGCTTTCTGTTTGATAAAGAGTGGAAATATGTTGGGTACATGATGAGTGCTTTCTCACATACTGATAAGTCTTGTCCAGCCCTTTCTCACATGATAGGTTGGAAGAAGTCTTAGAAGAGTGGAAATAAATCTTTGGGAGAGAAGAGCAATAAAAACTAATGGCATTATGACCCAATAAAGAGCTAGGGACCATTTTCATATATAGATAAAGTCTTTGTTAAATTATAAATCACAATCTTTTTACCGTAATCTGAGTCAGATTTTTTTTTAGATTTTATTTATTTATTTTACAGACAGAGATCACAAGTAGACAGAGAGGCGGGCAGAGAGAGAGGGGGAAATCAGGCTCCCCGCTGAGCAGAGAACCCGATGCAGGGCTCAGTCCCAGGACCCTGGAATCATGACCTGAGCTGAAGGCAGAGGCTTTAACTCACTGAGCCACTCAGGCACCCTCTGAGTCACTTTGATAATAGCAGAGGATAGGGCACTAATTTACTTGTTTCCTTTTCATGTCCTCTAGTCTCTCATGTTTTCAGAGCTTAGCAAGAAGTGGTCACCTTGGTGGTATGATTTCCAGAAAATGCTATTGTTTAGACCCATAAATCATACCAATAAGCAATGATTAATGTTGTATTTCCTTTTTTTAAAATTTAAAATCAATTTAATTAACATATTGTGTACTTTTAATTCAGACATAGAGTTTAGTGATTCATTATCAATTGCGTATAACACCCAGTGCTCAGTACATCAAGTGCCCTGCTTTATGCCCATCACCCAGTTAACCAATCCCCCTACTCAGCTTCCCTCCAGAAACCCTCAGTTTGTTTCCTATAGTTAAGAGTCTCTTATGGTTTGTCTTTCTCTCTGTTTTTATCTTATTATTTTCCCTTCCTTCCCACTTGTGCATCTGTTTTGTTTCACATGAGTGAAATCATATATTTGTCTCTCTGACTTATTTTACTTAGCATAATACCCTCTAATTCCATCCACATCATTGCAAATGGCACTGTTTCATTCTCTTTGAAGGCTGAGTAAAATTCCATTGTATATGTGTATATATCACAACTTCTTTATCCATTCCATTTGGGAAGTAGACATTTGGGCTTTTTCCATAGCTTGGCCATTTTTGACATTGCTGCTGTAAACACTGGGGTGCATGTGCCCCTTTGAGTCACTATGCTTGTATCCTTTAGATAAATACCTAGTAGTGCAATTGCTGGGTCATAGGGCAGCTCTATTTTTATTTTTTTGAGGAACCTCTATACTGTTTTTCAGAGTGGATGCACCAGCTTGCATTCCCACCAATAGTGTAAGACTGTTTCCCTTTCTTTGCATCTGCATCAGCTTGTGTAACTTCCTGACTTGTTAATTTTAGCCATCCTGACTGGCTGGAGGTGGTATCTAATTGTGGTTTTCATGTGTATTTCCCTGATGCTGACTTATGTTGAACAATTTCTCATGTAGCTGTTGGCCAATTGTATGTCTTTAGAGAATTGTCCGTTCCTGTCTTATCCCATTTCTTGATTGGATTTCTTTCTTTCTTTCTTTTTTTTTGGATGTTGAGTTTGATAAATTCTTTGTAGATTTTGGATACTAGCCCTTTATCTGATATATCATTTGCAAAATTCTTATACCATTCTGTAGGTAATTTTCAGTTTTGTTGATTACTTCCTTTGCTGTACAAAAGATTTTTATCCTGATGAAGTCCCAATAGTTCATTTTTGCCTTTGTATAGCAAAAACTTGTTGTGGCCAGGGTTGAAGAGGATGCTGTCTGTGTTCTCCTCTAGGATTTTGATGGGTTCCCATCTCATATTGAGACCCTTCATCCATTTTGAGTTTATCTTTGTGTATGGTATAAGAGAACGGTCCAGTTTCATTCTTCTGTATGTGGCTGTCCAATTTTCCCAGCACCATTTATTGGGGGAGACTGTCCTTTTTCCACTGGATATTCTTTCCTGCTTGGCCAAAGATTAGTTGACCATCAAGTTGAGGGTCCATTTCTGGGTTTCCTATTCTGTTTCATTGATCAATGTGTCTGTTTTTGTGCTAGGACCATGCTGTCTTGATGATCACAGCTTTGTAATAAAGCTTGAAGTCAGACATTGTGATGCCTCCTGCTTTGTTTGTTTGTTTTTCAACATTCCCCTAGGATTCAGGGTCTTTTCTGGTTCCACACAGATTTTAGGATTGTTTGTTCCAGCTGTGTGAAAATGTTGATGGTGTTTTGATATGGGTTGCATTGAATTTCTGGATTGTTTCAGGTAGCATAGACAACTTAATAGTATTTGTTATTCCAATCTGTTAGCATGGAATGTTCTTTCACTTCTTTGTGTATTCCCCAATTTCTCCCCTAAGTGTTCTATAGTTTTTGGAGTACAGACCATTTACCTCTTTGGTTAGGTTTGTTCCTAGGTATCTTATGGTTTTTGGTGCAGTTGTAAAAGGGATTGATTCCTTTATTTCTCTTCCTTCTCCCTTATTGTTACTGTATAGAAATGCAACTGATTTCTGTGCTTTGATTTTATATCCCACTTTGTTGAATTCCTGTATGAGTTCTAGCAATTTTTAGGTGGAGTCGTTCAGGTTTTTACATAGAGTATCATGTTGTCTGTGAATAGGGGAAGTTTGACATCTTCTTTGCTGATTTCAATCAATGCCTTTTATTTTTGTGTTATCTGATTGCTGAGGCGAGGACTTCCAGTACTATGTTGAAAAACAGGGGTGGAAATGGACATCTCTGTCATGTTCCTGAACTTAGGGTGAAAGCTCTCATCTTTTTCCTATTGAGGATGATATTCACTGTGGGTTTTTGGATCTGGCTTTTATAACATGGAGGTATATTCCCTCTATCCATACACAGTGGAGAGTTTTTGTCAAGAAAGGATGCTGTATTTTATTAAAGCTTTTTCTGCATCAATTGAGAGAATTATATGGCTCTTGTCCTTTCTTTAATTAATGTGGTATATCATGTTGATTGATTTGTGGATGTTGAACCACCCTTGTATTCCAGTAATAAATCCCATCTGGTCATGGTGAATACTACTTTTAATGTACTGTTGAATCCTATTAGCTAGTGTCTTGGGAAGAATTTTGCATCCATGTTCATCAAGGCTATTGGTCTGTAATTCTCTTTTTTGTTGCTGTCTTTCTCTGGTTTCAGGATCAAGGTAATGCTGGTCTCATAGAAAGAGTTTGGAAGTTTTCCTTCCATTTCTATTTATTGATAAGTTTCAGAAAAATAAATACTAATTCTTCTTTAAATGTTTGATAGAATTCTCTTGGGAAGCTATCCAGCCATGGACTCTTATTTGTTGAGAGATTTATTATTACTGATTCTATTTTTTGCTGGTTATGGGTCTGTTTAGGTTTTCTATTTCTTCCTGTCTCAGTTTTGATAGTTTATATATTTCTTGGAATGCATCCATTTCTTCCAAACTGCACATTTCATTGGCATAAAGTTGCTCATAATATTGTCTTGTAATTGTATTTCTTTGGTGTTGGTTGTGATTCTCCTCCTTCATTCATGATTTTATTTATTTGGATCCTTTCTCTTTTCTTTTGCATAAGTCTGGCTAGGGGTTTATCAATCTTATTAATTCTATCAATGAACTGTTTCCTAGTTCCATTGACTTCTTCTACTATTCTTTGATTTCTATGTCATTGATTTTTCTCTAATCTTAATTATTTTTCTTCTCCTGTTGGATTTAATCTTGATTTCCTATTATTTTTCCAGCTCCTTTAGTTATAAGATTAGGTTGTGTACTCAAGTCTTTTCTAGTTTCTTTTTTTAAAATTAAATTAATTTATTTATTTTCAGAAAAACAGTATTCATTTTTTTTCACCACACCCAGTGCTCCATGCAATCCATGCCCTCTATAATACCCACCACCAGCTACCCCAACCTCCCACCCCCCTGCCACTTCAAACCCCTCAGATTGTTTTTTAGAGTCCATAGTCTCTCATGATCCACCTCCCCTTCCAATTTACCCCAACTCCCTTCTCCTCTCTAACACCCCTTGTCCTCCATGCTATTTGTTATGCTCCACAAATAAGTGAAACCATATGATAATTGACTCTCTCTGCTTGACTTATTTCACTCAGCATAATCTCTTCCAGTCCCGTCCATGTTGCTACAAAAGTTGGGTATTCATCCTTTCTGATGGAGGCATAATACTCCATAGTGTATATGGACCACATCTTCCTTATCCATTCATCCGTTGAAGGGCATCTTGGTTCTTTCCATAGTTTGGCGACCATGGCCATTGCTGCTATAAACATTGGGGTACAGATGGCCCTTCTTTTCACGACATCTGTATCTTTGGGGTAAATACCCAGGAGTGTAACTGCAGGGTCATAGGGAAGTTCTATTTTTAATTTCCTGAGGAATCTCCACACTGTTCTCCAAAGAGGCTGCACCAACTTGCATTCCCACCAACAGTGGAAGAGGGTTCCCCTTTCTCTACGTCCTCTCCAACACATGTTGTTTCCTGTCTTGCTAATTTTGGCCATTCTAACTTGTGTAAGGTGATATCTCAATGTGGTTTTAATTTGAATCTCCCTGAGGGCTAGTGATGATGAACATTTTTTCATGTGTCTGATAGCCATTTGTATGTCTTGATTTGAGAAGTGTCTGTTCATATCTTCTGCCCATTTTTTGATATGTTTGCCTGTTTCGTGTGTGTTGAGTTTGAGGAGTTCTATATAGATCCTGGATATCAACCTTTTGTCTGTACTGTCATTTGCAAATATCTTCTCCCATTCCGTGGGTTGCCTCTTTGTTTTTTTTTTTTTGACTGTTTCCTTTGCTGTGCAGAAGATTTTGATTTTGATGACGTCCCAAAAGTTCTAGTTTCTTGAGGAAGGCCTGTATTGATATATGCTTCCCTCTTAGAACCATCTGTGCTGTATTTCAAAGGTTCTGAATTGTCATTTTTTCATTTTCATTTTTTCCCAGTATTTTAAAAAATTCTTCTTTTATTTCCTGGTTGGCGATTCACTCTTTAGTAGGATGCTCTTTAACCTTCTTGTATTTGTGTTATTTCCATATTTTCTCTTGTTATTGTGATCAAGTTTGGAGACATTGTGGTCTGAAAATATACATGGTATAATCTCAGTCTTTTTGTCCCAATTGAGACCTGATTTGATACTCAGTGTGTGATCTACTCTGGAGAATGTTCCATGTGCACCCTAGAAAGAATGTGTATTCTGTTACTTTAGAATGAAATGTTTTGAGTATGTCTCTGAAGTTCATGTGGCCCAGAGTCTCATTCAAAACCCTTGTTTCTTGTCGCTCTTCTGCTTGGATGACCTGTTCATTGCAGTAAAAGGGGTGTTAAAGTCCCCTACTTATATATTATTATCAATGAGTTTCTTTATGTTATTAATTGGGTTTATATATTTGGGTTTGCTATGTTGGGGGTAAAAATATTTTCAATTGTTAAATCTTGTTGGATAGACCCCTTTATTAGGATTAGTGTCCTTCTTCATCTTTCATTCAAGTTTGCTTTAAGGAAGGCTACTCCAGATTTCTTCTGATGTCCATTGGCATGGTAAATGATTTTCTACTCCCTCAGTTTCAATCTGGAGAAGACTTTGGGTCTAAAATCAGTCTCTTATAAAGAGCATATGGATGGGTCTTTTTTTAAAAAATCCATCCTGATACCCTGTCTTTTGACTGGAGAATTTAATCCATTTACAATCAGAGTAATTATTGAAAGATAGGAATTTTTTGCCATTGTATTACCTTAAAGTCATTTTTCCTGTAGATCATCTCTCTCCCTTTCTGGTTTTTGTCATTTTTCACTCTCTCTCCACTCAAAGGCTCCCCTTTAATATTTCTTGCAGGGCTGGTTTAGTGTTCACAAATTCCTTTAATTTTTGTTTTTCTTGGCAACTCTTTCTCTCTCGTTCTATTCTGAATGAGAGTCTTCTTGGACTAAATGTTCTGGGGCTGCACATTTTCCCCCTCGCTTTGCACATTGAATATATCATACCAGTCCTTTCTGGCTTGCCACGTCTCTGTGGACAGGTTTACTATTGTGTCTACCCTTGTAGTTTAAGGACCTTTTGTCTTAAACTGCTTTCAGGGTTTTTTTCTTTATCTTTGAAATTTGCAAACTGCATTCTATATGTCGACCTGTTTTTATTGATTTTGAGGGGGGTTCATGTGTTTCCTGGACTTGAATGCCTGTTTCCTTCTCCAGATTAGGGAAGTTCTCAGCTATAATTTGTTCAAATAAATCTTGTTCTCCTCTTTCCCATTCCTCATTTTCTGGGATCTCTATTATCTAGGTGTTATTTTGCTTTATGGAATTGGAAAGCTCTCTAAATCTCCATTGGTGATCCAAAATTTTTCTTTCTTCTTCTCAGCTTCCTTGTTTTCCATCTTTTTATCATCTATATCATGGACTCACTCTTCTGCCTTGTTTATCCTTGTTTTTATAGCCTCCATTTGGGACTACATCTTAGTAAGAGTATTTTTTTTAAAAGATTTATTTATTTATTTGACAGACAGAAATTACAAGGAGGCAGAGAGGCAGGCAGAGAGAGAGGAGGAAGCAGGCTTCCTGCTGAGCAGAGAGCCCGATGCGGGACTCGATCCCAGTACCCTGGGATCATGACCTGAGCCGAAGGCAGAGGCTTTAACCCACTGAGCCACTCAGGCGTCCCAGTAAGAGTATTTTTAATTTTAGCCTGACTAGATCTTGGTACTTTTATTTCTATGATGAGGGATTCTCTAGTGTCTTCCATGCTTTTTCAAAGCAAGCTAGTATCTTACAATAGTTGTTTTGAATTCTAGTTCAGACATCTTTCTTATGTCTGTATTGATTTAATCTGTGATAGTTATTACCACCTCCTGTTCTTTCCTTTGGGGTGAATTTCTCCATCTCACCAGTTTGTCCAGAATAGAATAGAAGAAAGAAAGAGAAAAAACCAATAACAACAATGACAAAAGAAAAAAAAATCAGAAATAAAAATAGAACAAAAGAAGAAAAAAACAGACAAGTAACAAAATAGAACAAAACAAAAACCTAGATTCTGTGTGTTTTGGCCTGTTTGTTGAAAGAAACTGGATCCAAAAATAAGAAAGAATGGATCAGGGGGTTCTCACCAGACTTCTGTCTTTTGTTCTATCCCTGCCAGGAATATGGTTGCATGACTGTGTAGTGGTTCACAGTGGTTCTGGCAAAACAGAACAGAAAGCCAACATCTAGACTCTCTGTTTTCAGCCTGCTTCTCCACTCTTATGTCTGGGAACTCTGCTGCACTCAGGCACCTCCATTCTTCCTGTGACCCTGGGGATCCTGAGACTATCCTGTCCTACCTGGGATTCTGCCACACTTTGCTACTTGAGCACCTTTCAGCCAGGGATGTGCCCCACTTTAGCAAAATATCATAAAAGTTCTGATTCTGTGCTCTGCTTCTTATATGCTGCTCTGTGGTAGCCTCCTTAAACAGACTCCATCTCCTCCACCATATTCTCAGATATATCACCCCAGATTCAAGCCTCCTATCTTCCAAAAAATGGTTGCTTTTCTATTTGTAGAATGCAGCCTTTCTTTTCTCATATTTCCAATTGATTTCACAGGTGTTCAGAATGATTTGATAACTATCTAGCTGCATTCGAGGGGCTAGACAAACTTAGGGTGCCCTACTCCTCTGCCGTCTTACATAAATCAATTAATTTCAGTTTAATCTGATTTGTTCAAATAAAATGAAAGAGAGACATCTTTTTAAAGTGCTTTTTATAAAAATCAGAGTTAGAAGACTTTGATTCTAATTGCTATTTGGTATGGATTATTTTGGTGACAGACTCATCTGCAGAATTTGAACACTGACCTAGATATTCTCTAGTGTGCATTCTGGTCTGATATTATGGAGAAGGAAAGCTTGGATATGAATCTACTACAGTGATATTCTTTCTAAAGGTAGAATCCTGTAGATGTTTCTACTACTCTTCATTCATTTCTTCATTCACCTGCCAACATCATGAACTGTATGCATTTTCTTTCCAGGGTGGAGATTTTCTTTATTGTTTTTTCTTTGTCAAGATATTTCAGCATAAATACTTGCTTTCCAACTTTCATTGGAAAACAACTCCTAGTGTCTTTGGAAGAGGGACCTGTGGTTAGTAATTTCTGTTTACTAATCTTGGTTTGATTAGCCTAATAGCCACTTGGGTTTGAGTAATACTTATGTTGCTATTAATGATTGAGTTAAGCCTTCCTTCATCCTGAATGTGACTGGATGGGACAACGGTTATGTTGTTTAAATTCTTACTTCATTGGACTCATTATTGCTTTTGCATGGTGTATAACTGCCTTTTGGTCATATAGTTTTCCAATGATATAAGAAAAACATGTAATTTTGGCCATGGGGAAGTAAGTCTTCTGAGGTCTTTGAGAAACAAGCATAAAAAAGACAAACTATGACATGCTCAACTGTTTATTTTGAATAGTTATGTAATTCAGTTTTTTGATTTTAATAAATCCAGATTAACTTAGAACTCCATTAGAAGGATAGTAGAGGAAGATGCACTGAACTCTGATATTAACATATTTGGTTTGGCTTCCAGAACCGTGATTTTTGGCAAAGAAAAATGTGAAAATCTACAAATATCCTAAATTTAACATCTCAAAAGACAGTCCTTATTTGAACTACAACTACCCAAAATATTGAGTTTTCTAAATTTAGTTCTAAATGACATTGATTTTGACCACTGACAATTTCCTAACCAAAAGTTTAAACCTACCCAAAGAAGAAATGAAACTATCACCAGAGGAAAGAAATACTGTAACCCATTTAAAGTAAAATGGTAAGAAAACTCTTTGCAGGTATAATGTGAAGTTTCTTGATCCAAAATTATATCTTAGCTCAGGTTCCTACCCTTTTAATTATTTTTCTATTGGTTTCTCACTCAAAATAATAATAATTTTGTGACTGAATAAATCCCAACTTCTTTGAATTACCCATTGAATGAACTGATATTTCTGGGTTAATATTACTAACTGTTATATTGGATGACATAAATTAATCTCCAAACTCAACTATGTCTCTGGATTCCATATGGCTAGAATCAAGAATTCCACTACCATGCTGAGACTCTCCAAATCCTGATGCAGGTTGCCCATGATTTTCACTCTGTCCCTGAAGAGACACTGATTGTCTGGAGTTATTGACAGAGTGTCCATGACTAGATCCTTGTCTCCTTATACTACCAGTGTCTGAGTGTCCATGGCCAGACTCAGACTGCCCATGATTGTTTCTCTGCCCTTGATGAGACTCAGAGCGTCCAGAGCTGTCTTGTACATGGCCATGTTGGGTTCCTGAGCCAGATCCAAACTGAGTCTGCGAATCTTCAGTGTGCCCTTCTCTGTCACTGTCCTGACTGACGCTGGACTCTCGGTGTCTCAGTGACCTGAATTCAGATGACGATTGTCCATGCCCAGACTGTGATTGCCTAGAGCCATGTGTCCAAGTGGATGGTTGCTGGTGGCGGGATCCTGACTGAGAGTGCCCACCATCAGCTGCCTGACCCTCACGGGATCCTGCATGTCTAGAGCTGTCACGTGCCTGCTCATGGCGGGATCCTTGTCTCCCCCGGGTACTGGGTTGAGGCTGTCCGTGGGCAGAGTCAAACTGTTCTCGGGAGGGTATCGGGTAGAAGTACGACCCTGAGTGGTCAGGACTGCCATGCACACTGCCGTATTTTCTCCTTTGACTGGAACTGGACCATTCCTGGACTGACCCTGACTGAATATCTGAGTCTTCTGATTGTCCTTCACTGTCACTGGCCTGACTGATACTGGATCCCTGGTGTCTGGTGTTACCAGATCCGGAAGAGATTTGTCCATGTCCATGTCCATGTCCATGTCTGGAGTTATCCCATGACTGCTCACGGGGGTGCCCTTGTCTTTCCCTGGTGATGGATCCTGAGTCTCTGTGGGCAGAGTCAGGCTGCCCTTGGATGGCTGTCTGCCCTCGATGGGACCCTGAGTGTCTGGATATGTCTCCCGACTGCTCATGGTGGCGTCCTTGTCTTTCCCTGGTGATGGATCCTGAGTCTCTGTGGGCAGAGTCAGACTGCCTGTGGATGGCTGTTTGTCCTGGATGGGACCCTGAGTGTCTGGCTATGTCCCCTGACTGCTCATGGTGGCGTCCTTGTCTTTCCCTTGTGATGGATCCTGAGTCTCTGTGAGCAGAGTCAGACTGCCTGTGGATGGCTGTCTGTTCTGAATGGGACCCTGTGTGTCTGGATATGTCTCCTGACTGCTCATGGTGGTGCCCTTGTCTTTCCCTTGTGATGGATCCTGAGTCTCTGTGGGCAGAGTCAGACTGCCTGTGGATGGCAGTCTGTCCTTGAGTCCCTGGCTGTCTGGCTATGTCCCCTGACTGCTCACGGGGGCGCCCTTGTCTTTCCCTGGTGATGGATCCTGAGTCTTTGTGGGCAGAGTCAGACTGCCTGTGGATGGCTGTCTGTCCTTGATGAGTCCCTGAGAGTCTGGCTAGGTCCCTTGATTGCTCATGGTGGTGTCCTTGTCTTTCCCTTGTGATGGATCCTGAGTCTCTGTGGGCAGAGTCAGACTGCCTGTGGATGGCTGTTTGTCCTTGATGGGACCCTGAGTGTCTGGCTATATCCCCTGACTGCTCATGGTGGCGTCCTTGTCTTTCCCTTGTGATGGATCCTGAGTCTCTGTGGGCAGAGTCAGGCTGCCCTTGGATGGCTGTCTGCCCTCGATGGGACCCTGAGTGTCTGGATATGTCTCCCGACTGCTCATGGTGGCGTCCTTGTCTTTCCCTGGAGATGGATCCTGAGTCTCTGTGGGCAGAGTCAGACTGCCTATGGATGGCTGTTTGTCCTGGATGGGACCCTGAGTGTCTGTCTATGTCCCCTGACTGCTCATGGTGGCGTCCTTGTCTTTCCCTGGTGATGGATCCTGAGTCTGTGTGGGCAGAGTCAGACTGCCTGTGGATGGCTGTCTGTCCTTGATGGGTCCCTGAGTGTCTGGCTAGGTCCCCTGACTGCTCATGGTGGCGCCCTTGTCTTTCCCTTGTGATGGATCTTGAGTCTCTGTGGGCAGAGTCAGACTGCCTGTGGATGGCTGTCTGTTCTGAATGGGACCCTGGGTGTCTGGATATGTCCCCTGACTGCTCACAGTGGTGCCCTTGTCTTTCCCTGGTGATGGATCCTGAGTCTCTGTGGGCAGAGTCAGACTGCCTGTGGATTGCAGTCTGTCCTTGATGAGTCCCTGAGTGTCTGGCTATGTCCCCTGACTGCTCACGGGGGCGCCCTTGTCTTTCCCAGGTGATGGATCCTGAGTCTCTGTGGGCAGAGTCAGACTGCCTGTGGATGGCTGTCTGTCCTTGATGGGTCCCTGAGTGTCTGGCTATGTCCCCTGACTGCTCATGGTGGTGTCCTTGTCTTTCCCTGGTGATGGATCCTGAGTCTCTGTGGGCAGAGTCAGACTGCCTGTGGATGGCAGTCTGTCCTTGATGGGTCCCTGAGTGTCTGGCTAGGTCCCCTGACTGCTCATGGTGGTGTCCTTGTCTTTCCCTGGTGATGGATCCTGAGTCTCTGTGAGCAGAGTCAGACTGCCTGTGGATGGCTGTTTGTCCTGGATGGGACCCTGAGTGTCTGCCTATGTCCCCTGACTGCTCATGGTGGCGTCCTTGTCTTTCCCTTGTGAGGGATCCTGAGTCTCTGTAGGCATAGTCAGACTGCCTGTGGATGGCTGTCTGTCCTTGATGGGTCGCTGGGTGTCTGGCTATGTCCCCTGACTGCTCACGGGGGCGCCCCTGTCTTTCCCTGGTGTTGGATCCTGAGTCTCTGTGGGCAGAGTCAGACTGCCTGTGGATGGCTGTTTGTCCCTGATGGGACCCTGGGTGTCTGGATGTGTCCTCTGAGTGCTCACGGGGGCGCCCTTGTCTTTCCCTGGTGGTGGATCCCGAGTCTCGGTGGGTTGAGTCAGACTGCCTATGGGTGCCTGTCTGCCCTTGATACGAATCTGACTGTCTGGATCTGTTAGCTGATGAGCCAGACTGCCCATGAATAGCTGTCTTCTCTTGATGGCTCCCTGAGTGTCTTGGTATGTGTTCTGATTGGTCTTGGGGGTGCCCTTGCCTTTCCCTGGTGGTAGATCCCGAGTCTCGATGGGTTGAGTCAGACTGCCTATGGGTGCCTGTTTGCCCTTGATACGAATCTGACTGTCTGGATCTGTTAGCTGGCTGCCCATGGGTAGACCCATGTTGGTTTCTGGAGCTGGACCCAGAATTTTCATAGGTTATTGCGAATTCTGTACCTGAATCTTCTGAATGTCCTTCGCTGCTGCTGGCCAGACTCATGCTGGGTCCCTGATGTCTGCTGCCTCTGGATCCAGAGTATAGTTGTCCATGTTCAGTGCCTGAATGTCTGGACCTGTCTACAGACTGCTCCCGCTGTGATTCTGGTCTTCCTCTTGTGCGTGATGTTGACTGTCCATGGTAGGAGTCACTCTGTCCCCGAGAGGATGGCTCTCCACCATGAGACCCTGACTGTCTAGAGGTATCTATAGAGTGTCCATGACTAGATCCTTGTCTCCTACTATCAGTGTCTGAGTGTACATGGCCAGACTCAGACTGCCCATGATTGTTTCTCTGCCCTTGATGAGACTCAGAGCGTCCAGAGCTGTCTTGTACATGGCCATGTTGGGTTCCTGAGCCAGATCCAAACGGACTCTGCGAATCTTCAGTGTGCCCTTCTCTGTCACTGTCCTGACTGACGCTGGACTCTCGGTGTCTCAGTGACCTGAATTCAGATGACGATTGTCCATGCCCAGACTGTGATTGCCTAGAGCCATGTGTCCAAGTGGATGGTTGCTGGTGGCGGGATCCTGACTGAGAGTGCCCACCATCAGCTGCCTGACCCTCACGGGATCCTGCATGTCTAGAGCTGTCACGTGCCTGCTCATGGCGGGATCCTTGTCTCCCCCGGGTACTGGGTTGAGGCTGTCCGTGGGCAGAGTCAAACTGTTCTCGGGAGGGTATCGGGTAGAAGTACGACCCTGAGTGGTCAGGACTGCCATGCACACTGCCGTATTTTCTCCTTTGACTGGAACTGGACCATTCCTGGACTGACCCTGACTGAATATCTGAGTCTTCTGATTGTCCTTCACTGTCACTGGCCTGACTGATACTGGATCCCTGGTGTCTGGTGTTACCAGATCCGGAAGAGATTTGTCCATGTCCATGTCCATGTCCATGTCTGGAGTTATCCCATGACTGCTCACGGGGGTGCCCTTGTCTTTCCCTGGTGATGGATCCTGAGTCTCTGTGGGCAGAGTCAGGCTGCCCTTGGATGGCTGTCTGCCCTCGATGGGACCCTGAGTGTCTGGATATGTCTCCCGACTGCTCATGGTGGCGTCCTTGTCTTTCCCTGGTGATGGATCCTGAGTCTCTGTGGGCAGAGTCAGACTGCCTGTGGATGGCTGTTTGTCCTGGATGGGACCCTGAGTGTCTGGCTATGTCCCCTGACTGCTCATGGTGGCGTCCTTGTCTTTCCCTTGTGATGGATCCTGAGTCTCTGTGGGCAGAGTCAGACTGCCTGTGGATGGCTGTCTGTTCTGAATGGGACCCTGTGTGTCTGGATATGTTTCCTGACTGCTCATGGTGGTGTCCTTGTCTTTCCCTTGTGATGGATCCTGAGTCTGTGTGGGCAGAGTCAGACTGCCTGTGGATGGCAGTCTGTCCTTGATGAGTCCCTGGCTGTCTGGCTATGTCCCCTGACTGCTCACGGGGGCGCCCTTGTCTTTCCCTGGTAATGGATCCTGAGTCTTTGTGGGCAGAGTCAGACTGCCTGTGGATGGCTGTCTGTCCTTGATGAGTCCCTGAGTGTCTGGCTAGGTCCCTTGACTGCTCATGGTGGTGTCCTTGTCTTTCCCTGGTGATGGATCCCGAGTCACTGTGGGCAGAGTCAGACTGCATGTTGATGGCAGTCTGTCCTTGATGGGACCCTGAGTGTCTGGCTATGTCCCCTGACTGCTCATGGTAGTGTCCTTGTCTTTCCCTCGTGATAGATCCTGAGTCTCTGTGGGCAGAGTCAGACTGCCTGTGGATGGCTGTTTGTCCTGGATGGGACCCTGAGTGTCTGGATATGTCTCCCGACTGCTCATGGTGGCATCCTTGTCTTTCCCTTGTGATGGATCCTGAGTCTCTGTGGGCAGAGTCAGACTGCCTGTGGATGGCTGTTTGTCCTGGATGGGACCCTGAGTGTCTGTCTATGTCCCCTGACTGCTCATGGTGGCGTCCTTGTCTTTCCCTTGTGATGGATCCTGAGTCTCTGTGGGCAGAGTCAGACTGCCTGTGGATGGCTGTCTGTCCTTGATGAGTCCCTGGCTGTCTGGCTATGTTCCCTGACTGCTCATGGTGGCGTCCTTGTCTTTCCCTGGTGATGGATCCTGAGTCTCTGTGGGCAGAGTCAGACTGCCTGTGGATGGCTGTCTGTCCTTGATGGGTCCCTGAGTGTCTGGCTATGTCCCCTGACTGTTTATGTTGGTGTCCTTGTCTTTCCCTTGTGATGGATCCTGAGTCTCTGTGGGCAGAGTCAGACTGCCTGTGGATGGCAGTCTGTCCTTGATGGGTCCCTGAGTGTCTGACTATGTCCCCTGTCTGCTCACGGGGGCGCCCTTGTCTTTCCCTGGTGATGGATCCTGAGTGTCTGTGGGCAGAGTCAGACTGCCTGTGGATGGCTCTCTGTCCTTGATGGGTCCCTGAGTGTCTGGCTAGGTCCCCTGACTGCTCATGGTGGTGTCCTTGTCTTTCCCTTGTGATCGATTCTGAGTCTCTGTGGGCAGAGTCAGACTGCCTGTGGATGGCTGTTTGTCCTTGATGGGACCCTGAGTGTCTGGCTATGTCCCCTGACTGCTCATGGTGGTGCCCTTGTCTTTCCTGGGTGATGGATCCTGAGTCTCTGTGGGCAGAGTCAGACTGCCTGTGGATGGCTGTCTGTCCTTGATGGGTCCCTGAGTGTCTGCCTATGTCCCCTGACTGTTTATGTTGGTGTCCTTGTCTTTCCCTTGTGATGGATCCTGATTCTCTGTGGGCAGAGTCAGACTGCCTGTGGATGGCAGTCTGTCCTTGATGGGTCCCTGAGTGTCTGACTATGTCCCCTGTCTGCTCACGGGGGCGCCCTTGTCTTTCCCCGGTGATGGATCCTGAGTGTCTATGGGCAGAGTCAGACTGCCTGTGGATGGATGTTTGTCCCTGATGGGACCCTGGGTGTCTGGATGTGTCCTCTGAGTGCTCACAGGGGCGCCCTTGTCTTTCCCTGGTGGTGGATCCCGAGTCTCGGTGGGTTGAGTCAGACTGCCTATGGGCGCCTGTGTGCCCCTGGTATGAATCTGACTGTCTGGATCTGTTAGCTGGCTGCCCATGGGT
This sequence comes from Neogale vison, assembly GCF_020171115.1. Classification (NCBI taxonomy): domain Eukaryota; kingdom Metazoa; phylum Chordata; class Mammalia; order Carnivora; family Mustelidae; genus Neogale; species Neogale vison. Next base: position 108,699,129 of record NC_058092.1, read on the forward strand.
AGACCCATGTTGGTTTCTGGAGCTGGACCCAGAATTTTCATAGGTTATTGCGAATTCTGTACCTGAATCTTCTGAATGTCCTTCGCTGCTGCTGGCCAGACTCATGCTGGGTCCCTGATGTCTGCTGCCTCTGGATCCAGAGTATAGTTGTCCATGTTCAGTGCCTGAATGTCTGGACCTGTCTACAGACTGCTCCCGCTGTGATTCTGGTCTTCCTCTTGTGCGTGATGTTGACTGTCCATGGTAGGAGTCACTCTGTCCCCGAGAGGATGGCTCTCCACCATGAGACCCTGACTGTCTAGAGGTATCTATAGAGTGTCCATGACTAGATCCTTGTTTCCTACTACCAGTGTCTGAGTGTCCATGGCCAGACTCAGACTGCCCATGATTGTTTCTCTGCCCTTGATGAGACTCAGAGCGTCCAGAGCTGTCTTGTACATGGCCATGTTGGGTTCCTGAGCCAGATCCAAACGGACTCTGCGAATCTTCAGTGTGCCCTTCTCTGTCACTGTCCTGACTGACGCTGGACTCTCGGTGTCTCAGTGACCTGAATTCAGATGACGATTGTCCATGCCCAGACTGTGATTGCCTAGAGCCATGTGTCCAAGTGGATGGTTGCTGGTGGCGGGATCCTGACTGAGAGTGCCCACCATCAGCTGCCTGACCCTCACGGGATCCTGCATGTCTAGAGCTGTCACGTGCCTGCTCATGGCGGGATCCTTGTCTCCCCCGGGTACTGGGTTGAGGCTGTCCGTGGGCAGAGTCAAACTGTTCTCGGGAGGGTATCGGGTAGAAGTACGACCCTGAGTGGTCAGGACTGCCATGCACACTGCCGTATTTTCTCCTTTGACTGGAACTGGACCATTCCTGGACTGACCCTGACTGAATATCTGAGTCTTCTGATTGTCCTTCACTGTCACTGGCCTGACTGATACTGGATCCCTGGTGTCTGGTGTTATCAGATCCGGAAGAGATTTGTCCATGTCCAGTTTCCCAGTGTCGGGAGCTATCCTGTGACTGCTCTAGATGGCAGCCTTGTCTTTCTCTGGTGGTCGGTCCTGAATCTTGGTGGGTAGAGTTAGGCTCCCTGTGTATATTCCTCTGCCCTTGATGGGATCTTGTTTGCCTGGACCTGTCAGGTGACCTGCTATGGTTAGACCAATGTTGATTCTTTAATGTGGACTCAGTTCTTTTGTGGGTCATGGAGGATTCTGTACCCAAATCTTCTGAATGTCCTTCAGTGTCACTGTCCTGACTTGAACTGGATTCCTGATACCTGCTTGCCTTAGAAATGACGGAATATTGTCCATATTCATTACCTGAGTATTTGGATATGTCTTCTGACTGCTCATGCTGGGATTCTTGTCTTCCTGTTCTTGGTTTTGACTGCCTATGGAAGGAGTTACAGTGTCCTTGAGAGAATATGTCTTCATAAGGAGACCTTGATTTTTTTGAGGTGTGTGTAGAGTGTCCATGAGTAGATCCTTGTCTTCTGGTATGAGAGCCTGACCGTCTATGGGTAGACTTAGGCTGTCTGTGGTTGTCTCTCTGCCACTGATGAGACTCAGAGTTTCTAGAGCTATCTCCTCCATGGCCATGGGCAGATCCTTGTTGGTTTCCTGAGCTAGATCCAAACTGTCTTTCCAAATCTTCTGAGTGTCCTTCATTATCACTGTTCTGACTAATCCTGGACCCTGGGTTTTTCACTGGCCCGATTTCAGATGATGATTTTCCATGCTCAGAGTGTGATTGTCTAGACCTGTGTGCCTGATTGGATGATTGGTGATGGGGAGACCCCGACTCAGAGTGTCCACTGTCAGCTGTCTCACCCTTATGGGATCGTGCATGTCTTGAGCTGTCTAGTGTCTGTTCATGTCCCTTTCCTTGTCTTCCTTTTGGGTTATTGGCTATTGTTTTCTTCCCCTTTCTATGACTTTTTCCTGATTGACTGGATTTTCTAATTTCTTCTTTCTCTTCTTCTACTTCATCTTCCCTTATGTCATTTTCTTCATCTTGTGTGTGGTATGCATATTTTTTTTGGTTTTGCTCTGATGCTTGGAAGATCTGTCCTCTGGTCATATCATAGTATGCTTGAGCCAGTTTGAATACCATCAGAAAAAACTCTGAGAAGTCTATTTTCTTGTCATGGTCTAAATCAAGAATATGCATGAAGATGTCAGCAGTGTCTGGGTCATCTGGATTCTGTACAGACAGAAGACAGAGGGAGGTTACACAAGAATGACTTAAATGGTCAGTTAAACAACTCAAAAACAGTTTGGTGAACGTGATTTTTGGTAAGTAGATGTCAGACAGTATGTGGTTTTCTCATTAATAATGTTCAGCTTATGATGAGTTAGGAGGAAACTAGCTATTGTATTAAAATAATATATCTTTAATGCTGGTTTGTTGACACTAAAATGATGGGTAATGTGCTTCTTTTTTTCTTTATATGTCAATATGTTATGAAATCTATCAGTGAGTTGTCTCTTAAATGTTTCTTAATATATTTAAATATATCTTCATAACATTCTAGAGGTTAGGAAACATAATATGATGAACTAATTATTTGGTGTTAATTTTTTAATCATTAAATATTTACTTTTTTCACAGAATATGTATGTGGTGGGTTTGTGTAATGTGCACATCCAAGTGTGTGCATAGGGTATTAAAGGTATAAGAAGAGAAAACAATCTGAGGGTTTTGAAGGGGCAGGGGGTGGGAGGTTGGGGGAACCAGGTGATGGGTATTAGAGAGGGCACGGATTGCATGGAGCACTGGGTGTGGTGCAAAAGCAATGAATACTGTTACGCTGAAAAGAAAAAAAAAAGAACCTAGATGCCCTTCAACGGACGAATGGATAAGGAAAATGTGGTCCATATACACTATAAATTATTATGCCTCCATCAGAAAGGATGAATACCCAACTTTTGTAGCAACATGGACGGGACTGAAAGAGATTATGCTGAGTGAAATAAGTCAAGCAGAGAGAGTCAATTATCATATGGTTTCACTTATTTGTGGAGCATAACAAGTAACATGGAGGACAAGGGGAGATGGGGAGGAGAAGGGAGTTGAGGGAAATTGGAAGGGGAGGTGAACCATGAGAGACTATGGACTCTGAAAAACAATCTGAGGGTTTTTAAGGGGTGGGGTTGGGAGGTTGGGGGAGCCAGGTGGTGGGTATTAGGGCACGGATTGCATGGGTGTGCACTGGGAGTGGTGCAAAACAATGAATACTGTTATCCTGAAAAGAAATAAAAAAAAATAAAAAAAATTAATGCTAAAAAAAAGAAATATTGAAAAAAAAAAGAAGAGAAAAACAGGTATTTGTTTTGAAATAAGATTGAGTCTGTTTCTATTCCAAAAGCAATAATTTGCAAAATTTCACAGTTATTATTTGTTATATTGCTGCTGCAGAATAAGCATGATGCACCCTTAGGTTCCAGGAAACATGCCTTACCTTCAGGATTGGCCGAAACTCCATTTCCAGGAGCTCCTTCAGTTCTTTTCTGCTCAGTGTGTCAGTTTCCTTGTCTGTTGTTGAATAGTCATGGAATAGATTGATAATGGCAATGATATTTTCCAGTAGAGTGGACATCTTTTGGAAATAAAAGTAAACCTGAAAAGAAGAAATAAAATTGTACTTCTTGCATATCTTTTCTTTTTCTACGTCGTATTGATTATTATAATGAATTTTCACATTAAAAATAAAAGGTTTATTTATTTATTTTAGAGATAGAGAGAGTATGAGTTCATGGTAGGGAGGGGAAGAAGAAGAGGGAGAATCTTACACAGACTCCATGTTGAGCATGGAACCAGATGCTGGGCTCAATCTCATGACCTGAGGTCACTACCTGAGCTGAAACCAGGAGTTGAATACTTAACCTTCTGTGCCACCCAAGTGCCCAATTTCCACATTTAACACATGAACCTGTATGTTCCTCTATGTAATCCACATTTAAAATAGAAGATTGCCTTGAAAAGTTTCTCTCTACCATCTAAATAGTGAAAATCAACACAGAGTTCATTTGAATTATTAAAATAGAATTTCTTGGCCTTAAACCCATTCACAGCAGTATTTAGGTGCTGCTGGTAAGATTATCATTCTTACTGGTCTGACCATTGTCCATGACAGGATTTTATGTTTTTATTTTTATTTGAAAAACAATTTAAATTTGAGTATGGTTAACACACAATACTAGTTTTAGGTATATAACACAGTGACTCAACCTCTCGATATGTTACACATAGCATAATTCTGAAAAGGCCCACTGGTCAAAACCAGGAAAATTTATTCATATAAACTTGCTGCAAATGAATTCATCAGAAGTTTATTTGCTAAATGATCAGTGTGTTGAGAGACAATTTTCTGAAAGCTAATGTGCTGAATGGCTTAGACATTCAATGAATGTTCATACAATTTTGTTTTTCAACATTTTATGAAGTATGCAGTATTTTTTTTTATTTTTTTATGTTAGCATACATTATGTCATTAGTTTTTGATGTAGTGTTAGTTTGATGTAGTGTTCCTAGATTTCTTAGTATAAGAAGTATAAGAAGGAGGAGGGAATATAAGGAGGGAATACATGCCCTCCTTAATACCCATCACCGGGCCCACCCCCCACCCCAAAACCCTTAGTTTTTTTCCTCAGAGTCCACAGTCTCTCATGGTTCTGATTTCCCCTCTTCATTTTTCCCTTTCTTCTCCTAATGCAGCATTTTTAATTGGATGGGATGGTTTTTCAATATTAGCTTCTCAATGTTTTAAAAACTTTTCAAAATTGTAGATAGTATGAATAATTTTCTGAGTGGAATTCTTTTTGCCACTAATACCATATAAGGAATGTTCAGTTTATCTAATTGGTGAAAAAATATATTACTAAGTGTGTTAATAAATCTAAATAAGCATTTAGTCTATAAACCCATTATAATCACTGCTTTATGGGTTATAAAACCAGGCAAGAGTAAAATGATATAGGAAACAATAATGTGAAAGACATGACTGTCACAGAGCTATAGCACATATGGGCCTTGGATTGTTTTTTAAGAGGAAAATAGGGTTTGATTAATTATTGAGATTGTTAAATCTATATTGTGAAAAGTTTGGGGTAACCACTAAAAGAATAGACTTTATAACTTCTAAACCATTAGAGAGGAAAAGAGGAATTAAAAAAAATTCAATTAACACAACAGGACCCAGGAAAGAAGAAAATAAGAAGCAGAGAAAAGGCAGAGTAAACAGAAAGTATAAAATACAACAGTAGGATTAGATATAATTTTATAATGAATTACAGTATATGTATGAATTGAACAGACAGGCTGGCTAAAAGACAGAGGATAAAGTTTGAATAAAAAATACAGTTGTATGCTTTTATAAAAAAGACATCTAAGATTTAAGATTTTTTTTTTAAGGTACGGTAGAGGCACTGTCATTTACATTGATATTCCAGACCTTGGACTTAATCTGTAAATGCACTGTCTGCAAAATCTTAGTCTCAAGGATTCCAATTTCTGACCTTCTCTTGTATCCTGATTTCAATTATTCTTTGGACTCACTTGTCTATTTAATGCACATGTTCTCATTTTCCTTTTTATTTTGGTTAGACATTTGGTTAATCTCCATTGTTGCTCTTGGCAAGCATCCTCTCTACGTTGCCCCACTTGCTTTCTTTTCTTTTCATTTATTTTCTTCTTTTCTTTTTCTTTCTTTTCTTTCTTTCTTCTGAAGATGTAATTGGCTTTATTTTTATCGCCCATAAAATTTACTTCTTTAAAAATTTAAAATCAACTAGCCAAGATATAGTACATCATTAGTTTATTTAATTTTTAAATTTATTTTCAGCATAACAGTATTCATTATTTTTTCACCATACCCAATGCTCCATGCAATCTGTCCCCTCTATAATACCCACTACCTGGTACCCCAACCTCCCACCCCCCTGCTACTTCAAACCCCTCAGATTGTTTTCCAGAGTCCATAGTCTCTCATGGTTCACCTCCCCTTCCAATTTCCCTCAACTCCCTTCTCCTCTCTAATTCCCCATGTCCTCCATGCTATTTGTTATGCTCCACAAATAAGTGAAACCATATGATAATTGACTCTCTCTGCTTGACTTATTTCACTCAGCATAATCTCTTTCAGTCCCGTCCATGTTGCTACAAAAGTTGGGTATTCATCCTTTCTGATGGAGGCATAATAATTTATAGTGTATATGGACCACATTTTCCTTATCCATTCGTCCATTGAAGGGCATCTTGGTTCTTTCCATAGTTTGGCGACCATGGCCATTGCTGCTATAAACATTGGAGTACAGATGGCCCTTCTTTTCACTACATCTGTATCTTTGGGGTAAATACCCAGGAGTGCAATTGCAGGGTCATAGGGAAGCTCTATTTTTAATTTCTTGAGGAATCTCCACACTGTTCTCCAAAGAGGCTGCACCAACTTGCATTCTCACCAACAGTGTAAGAGGGTTCCCCTTTCTCCACATCCTCTCCAACACATGTTGTTTCCTGTTTTGTTAATTTTGGCCATTCTAACTGGTGTAAGGTGATATCTCAATGTGGTTTTAATTTGAATCTCCCTGAGGGCTAGTGATGATGAACATTTTTTCATGTGTCTGATAGCCATTTGTATGTCTTCATTGGAGAAGTGTCTGTTCATATCTGCTGCCCATTTTTTGATATGATTGCCTGTTTTGTGTGTGTTGAGTCTGAGGAGTTCTTTATAGATTCTGGATATCAACCTTTTGTCTGTACTGTCATTTGCAAATATCTTCTCCCATTCTTTGTTTTCTTGACTGTTTCCTTTGCTGTGCAGAAGCTTTTGATTTTGAGGAAGTCCCAAAAGTTTATTTTTGCTTTTGTTTCCTTTGACTTTGGAGACATATTTTGAAAGAAGTTGCTGTGGCTGATATCAAAGAGATTACTGCCTATGTTCTCCTCTAAGATTCTGATAGATTCCTGTCTCACGTTGAGGTCTTTTATCCATTTTGAGTTGATCTTTGTGTACGGTGTAAGAGAATGGTCGAGTTTCATTCTTCTACGTATAGCTGTCCAGTTTTCCCAGCACCATTTATTGAAGAGACTGTCTTTTTTCCACTGTATATTTTTTCCTGTTTTGTTGAAGATTAATTGACCATGGACTTGAGAGTCCATATCTGGGCTCTCTACTCTGTTCCACTGGTCTATGTGTCTGTTTTATGCCATTACCATGCTGTCTTGGTGATCACAGCTTTGTAGTAAAGCTTGAAATCAGGTAACGTGATGCCGCCAGTTTTATTTTTGTTTTTCAACATTTCCTAAGCGATTCGGGGTCTCTTCTGATTCCATACAAATTTTTGGATTATTTGCTCCAGATCTTTGAAGAATACTGGTGGAATTTTGATCGGAATGGCGTTAAAAATATAGATTGCTCTAGGCAGTATAACATTTTAACAATGTTTATTCTTCCGATCCAAGAGCATGGAATGGTCTTCCATCTTTTTGTGTCTTCTTCAATTTCTTTTATGAGTGTTCTGTAGTTCCTTGAGTACAGATCCTTTACCTCTTTGGTTAGGTTGATTCCCAGGTATCTTATGCTTCTTGGTGCTATAGTAAATGGAATCGATTCTCTAATTTCCCTTTCTGTATTTTCATGGTTAGTGTATAAGAAAGCCACTGATTTCTGTACATTGACTTTGTATCCTGCCACGTTGCTGAATTGTTGTATGAGTTCTAGTAGTTTGGGGGTGGAGTCTTTCGGGTTTTCCATATATAGAATCATGTCATCTGCGAAGAGAGAGAGTTTGACTTCTTCATTGCCAATTCGGATACCTTTTATTTCTCTTTGTTTTCTGATTGCTGTTGCTAGGACTTTTAATACTATGTGAACAAGAGTGGTGAAAGTGGGCATCCTTGTCTTGTTCCTGAATATTCAGGAAGGCTGCAAGCTTTTTCCCATTGAGGATGATATTTGCTGTGGGTCTTTCATAGATAGATTTGATGAGGTTCAGCAATGTTCCCCCTATCCCTGTACTTTGAAGCGTTTTAATCAGGAACGGATGCTGGATTTTGTCAAATGCTTTTTCTGCATCAATTGAGAGGACCATGTGGTTCTTCTCTCTTCTCATATTAATTTGTTGTATCACATTGATTGATTTGCGAATGTTGAACCATCCTTTTAGCCCAGGGATAATCCCACCTGGTTGGTGGATGATCTTTTGAATGTGCTGTTGGATCCTGTTGGCTAGGATCTTGTTGAGAATCTTAGCATCCATATTCATCAGTTATATTGGTCTGAAATTCTCCTTTTTGGTAGGGTCTTTGCCTGGTTAGGGGGATCAGGGTAATGCTGGCTTCATAAAAAGAGTCTGGAAGTTTTCCTTCTGCTTCAATTTTTGGAAACAGCTTCAGGATAATAGGTGTTATTTCTTCTTGGAAGGTTTGGTAGAATTCCCCAGGGAATCCGTCAGGTCCTGGGCTCTGGTTTTTTGGGAGGATTTTGATCACTGCTTCAATCTCATTACTAGATATCTATTCTGGTTTTCTATTTCTTCCTGGTTCAATTTTGGGAGTTTATAGTTTTCCAGGAATGCATCCATTTCATCTAGGTTGCTAATCCTATTGGCATATAACTGTTGATAATATGTAATGTTCAGTGATTCATTAGTTCAGTGTAACACCCAGCTCTCTCTTATAGTCACTGGCAGGACCACTAACAGCTAATTCTTTTCTCTTATCTCTGAAGATCTTGATTTTTATTTTGTTGAGAACTTGGAAACCAATGAAAAGGATTTCTTCATTTTTCTCAGTTATCTACTCTCTCAGACTAGTGCATTTGTGTGTGTGTGTGTGTGTGTGTGTGTGTGTGTGTGTAATCACTGCTGTCATGTGGATATACAGTCTGTGCTCCTACCTTCTGTTTCAGCACTGGAAACCCTCTTTCTTGCTTATTCAAACACTTTTATAGTTGTCCTTCTCTACTGGTTATATCCATATATTCACACTGATGTGTCTCTTTTTAAATTTCTTCCCTCTCTCCACATCCCACAGTTCCCTTTAGGTAAAATATGATTTATCTTTTCTCTTTTATAGAAATACCCCTTCAAAAGCTATGATTATAGTTTTTTCTTCACTTCCTATTTTCTTTTACTCAGATTGTCTTTCTCTCTTAAAGAATCCATGAAAACTCTCATGAAGATAAAAAATGTCCTTTAGCTTGGCAAATTCAAATATCTGTTTTCATGTAACACATTGCTTATCATATCAGCAGCATTTGATGCAGTTGGCTACATAGTCCTTCAGAAGACTTATACTGTCTTGTTTCTTTCCCAAGCTTACTTCCTGCTTTCTCCTAGTTTCCTTTTCCAGTCCCCAGTGTTGATTCACTCCTTAGCTTCCTCTCTGTTTATACTCCTTTGGGGGAATCTCATCTATCCCTATAACTTTAAATCCTAAATATAGGTTGACAGTGAACAATACCCAAGTTTATATGTCAAACAACAGACTCTTCCCTAGGCTTCAGATATGTATGTCTAAATTCCTATACAATATTTCTTCTTGGCTAATAGAGATCTCTAACCTATTATGTTCAAAACAGAAGTCTTAATTTCCAGCTACTTTAAAATGTGGAGGGCCAAGACTAGCCAAGACAATATTGAAGAAGACAACGTTTGAGGGTATACTAGATGTAAAAGTGTATTATAAAGGCAGACAGGATGGCATTGGCACATGTCTAAATAGATGGATCAGGGAAAGGTCCAAAATCACACCTATCACATTATGCATATTTGATTTATGATGAGGATATTATGCAAGGCAGTAGGAAAAGAATAGTCTGTGAAGAGATGGTGTTAGGTTAATTGAAGTGTCATTTAGTAAAACAATAGGTAGATATTACACATAAAAGATAAAAGATAAAAGAAAATAACATAAGAGAATATCTTCAAGACCTTGAGAATAGAGAAATACTTTTTTTATTGTGTTATGTTATTCACCATAAAATACATCATTAGTTTCTGATGCAGTGTTCCAAAATTCATTGTTTATGTACAACACCCAGTGCTCCATGCAATATGTGCCCTCCTTAATATTCACCACCAGAGTCACCCATTCCCCCACCACCTCCCCTCGAAAACCCTCAGATTGTTTCTCAGAGTCCATCTCCCCCCTCAATTGGAAAGAGAGTGGGGCAGGTAAGCAAGATGGTAGAGAGAAATAATTTTTAAATATAATTCAAAAAGTGTTAATCATAAAGAAGAAGATTGATAAATTTGACTTCATTGAAAGTAAGGATGGCTATCTATTCAAAGACCCTATTAAAAGAGAGAAAGGAATACCACTAAGTAGGAGGATATGTGCAAAACATTTGACTAATAAAGGGTTCTACCTGATTATAAAATTAACTCTTGCAAATTAATACAAAATATACAGCCAACCCAATAGATAAATGGGTAGAAACCACAGGAACTTTATAGAAAAGGGTATCCAAGTGGCTAATAAACATATCAAAAGTTCTCAAGTTTATTAATCATCAAGGAAATGTAAATTAAAATTATAGTGTGAGACCACATTACACCCACCAAAATGACTAAAAAGACAAAAGGAAAAAAGAAACTTTATAATATCAAATATTGGTGAGGATGTGGAGAAACTGGATCTTTCATATACCACTAGAAGGAGCATAAACTGGCAGAAGTACTTTCAAAATTTGTTTGGCAGTGTCTAAGACCAAGAAATTTACTTCTTGGGAATATTTTCAATAGAAATACATGTAATCAAATATATGCATCCAAAAATCATATACAAAAATGTTCATAGCCCCATTATTTATAATACCTCCCTAAATGGAAACAACTCAAGTATAAACTGATAGAAAAACAAATAATTAAAAATTTTTTTTCCTATAATAGTCAGTGGTAGAATGAAGGATAGCCTGGACTAGGGTGGTTGTGGTGGACAGGGAGACAGATGGATCAGGCATCTTGCCCAGAGTTGACTGGGCAAGGTGATGGATCAGTGTGGCTTAGGGAAAACAGGGATCATGGATAACCTCTAGATTTTGGCTTGAGCAAAGAGTTACTTCTCACTACTCTTACTCCCATCATTTCTCACCTAAACTTCAGTCTATCTCCCTGCTTCCACTCTTGCCTTCCTATTATCTTATTTTTCCACAAAGCAGCCAGGAATGATTTTTTTTTTACAGTGAGGACTCAAAAAGATTTATTAGTTGAGGGGCACCTGGTGGCTCAGTTGATTAACCCACTGCCTTCAGCTCAGGCCATGATCCCAGGTCCTGGGATCAAGCCCTGCATTGGGCTCCCAGCTCCGTGGGGAGTCTGCTTCTTCCTCTGACCTTCTCCCCTCTCATGCTCTCTCTCACTGTCAATCTCTCAAATAAATAAATAAATAAAATCTTTAAAAAGATTTATTAGTTGAATGAACAAATAAAAAAAAAATGAACACATTGGTCTACTTTCTTTGACATGATAGCTCTTTGAACATAGGGACTCACATTCCCCATACTTTAAGCTGGAAACCTCTAGATTCTTCACATGCTTGTCACTTAACATAGGCATCTGGTGCCGGATGATCTTTTAAAAACATACATTATATTGTTTCATTCTTCCTGCTGAATACTCTCCAGTGATTCCTCATGTACTTAAAATAATGTACAAACTCTGCTATAGCTTTTTTTTCCCCCAATTTATTTATTTTCAGAAAAACAGTATTCGTTATTTTTTCACCACACCCAGTGCTCCATGCAAGCTGTGCCCTCTATAATACCCACCACCTGGTACCCCAACCTCCCACCCCCCCGCCACTTCAAACCCCTCAGATTGTTTTTCAGAGTCCATAGTCTCTCATGGTTCACCTCCCCTTCCAATTTACCCAAATTCCCTACTACTCTCTAACGCCCCTTGTCCTCCATGCTATTGGTTATGCTCCACAAATGAGTGAAACCATATGATAATTGACTCTCTCTGCTTGACTGATTTCACTCAGCATAATCTCTTCCAGTCCCGTCCATGTTGCTACAAAAGTTGGATATTCGTCCTTTCTGATGGAGGCATAATACTCCATAGTGTATATGGACCACATCTTCCTTATCCACTCATCCGTTGAAGGGCATCTTGGTTCTTTCCATAGTTTGGCGACTGTGGCCATTGCTGCTATAAACATTGGGGTACAGATGGCCCTTCTTTTCACGACATCTGTATCTTTGCTTTTACATGGTCTACCCCATCTAGCTCTCTGATGTCACCATACACCACTGTTCCTCTTGTTAAATATGTTCTAGGCACACTAGCTTCCTCTTCTTTTTTTAAAATTCTTTTTATTTTTATTATTTTTTAAATTTTTATAAACATATAATATATTTTTATTCCCAGGGGTACAGGTATGTGAATTTCCAGGTTTACACACTTCACAGCACTCACCATACTACATACCTTCTTTTTATTCTTTCAAACAAGTTGACTCATGTTTAGAATCTTGCCATTTGCCTAGACTTGTTCCTTTTGTCATTAAGATCTCAGCTCAAAAGAAAATTCTCTGGAGAGATATTCCCTGGCCATCCAATCTAAAGCTCTCTCCTCCCATTACTTTACTACATTGTTCTCTTTTTTATTCATTGTTTTTAGTGCTATTTGAAAATTTTTTTCCAATTTATTTATTTTCAGAAAAACAGTATTCATTATTTTTTACCACACCCAGTGCTATTTGAAAATTTTGTTCATTTATTATTTACTGGATGTCTCCCCCTACTAAATGCAAGCTCCTATGAGTAGGGAGTTTATGTTTTCACTGCTATATAATCAGTCAAATACAGTACTTGCAAATAGAAGGCAGTTAGTTTATATTTGTTCAATGAATGAATACATGGAAAATCCAGCAATATAAAGAGTATTGAGTAGCTTTATAGAAAACACATTTATGCTCTCATTTTCTTTGTATATCAAAATAAGTTTTAGTAACAGTTCCACTAAAAATGAAGAACCCAAACATCTAAAACATTTTGCCTTAGAGCATACATACATACATTCCAGATTTTCACCTTGCTTAACACCAAGTAGGTAAAGTTAGACATAGTCCCTTTTACTTACTTCCTTCACCAGAAGAGCAAGTAGAATTAGTCTGAAGGAGCTTGCTGGGTGCTAGAGTCTGGGATAATAGCCTTTTTATAGCAAGTCTATCCAGGGAGGAGCCATCCTCTGTAGGATGGTCTGATTCATTCCTAATCGAACCCAGATCCACCTGTATCTCCACCTCTATTTCTCTAGCAATGTGTTTACTTCCCAACTTCCTCACGTACTCATCTGTACTTGTTTTACCAAGTTCCAAATTTAGGTTTACACAAACCTCATATACTGGAGATTTTATGGAAGGTTTTCTTTGATTATTATAGGTGTGCAAGGGTCCACACCTTCTACCTTTTTTTATATAATCCCCACTTTGACTTGTTAGGTGCTTGATAAATATCCATTGATAAGTATACATTCTTATCTCTGTCTTAGAGAGGTGGAATATTGATTTATGGGAATCCCAAATTTAGTTTGCGGTTGGAAAACATCGTAAGGGCCTACCTGCATGTCCCTTTTTAATCTATGAATTCTATCTCTGGATACTGGGAGAACTTGCCATGAAATGAATGCTGGTCTTCCAGAAAGTATGATGAACTGAAAGAGGATAGGTAAATTTAATTTTGATTTTTCAAAAGAAAACAAGAAAATGAGCTTTTGAGTTAGAAGTGGTGATCACCAGAAGCTGGCATGACTTTATCAGGCAAGAATAATTAAATCAATATTACATTGCTTTCAAGGTTATTACCTTGGGGTATCAAGGATATGTTCTACCTACTCTTCCTGTAGATTAAACTGTGGGTTTTCTAAATTATTCTCATAAATATTCAGGAGACCTCCTGAATATTTGGTTTCCAGACTTTTATGTGGAACAGACTACATCTCCATTTGGATGTCCCCTAGTTACCTCTGCCCATACTGTTCAAACTGGGGTGGGTTGGGAGATGGGGTAACTGGGTGATGGGCATTAAGGAAGGCCCTTGATGTAATGAGCATTCAGTGTTATATGCAACTGAGGAATCACTAAACTCTACCTCTGAAACTAAACAAACAACCCCCTCCCCTGCAAAAAACCCTGAGCTCATTATGGCCTACAACGAAGTGTACTATCCTCCAGAAGTCCACATATTGGTTAATGACATCCCCATCCACTATGTCTCAAGCTATACCATGTCACTTTTTACTTCTCACTCTCCTTTATCCCTCATGTGCGTGCCACATCCTTCCAGTTCTCTCTAGACTTCATTCTGCACTGTCGGTATGTTCTCTGTTTCTAGAGCTGCAATTTTATTTCTGGACTTCATCATCTTTCAGTTAGGTATTTGTAAAAAGTGTTGTACCTAGCCTCTCTGCTATAAGCTGCCCGATTCATCATCTAATCTTATCATGTCATTCCTTTCTGCTTGCATGTAGAATTCCAAATCTTTTTTACTTAATCTAGAGGTCCCTTCACAATAGGCATGAATCTGTATCTTTCCAGCTTACTGTTTGTCTTACTGTCTTACTGTTTGTATTCTATGGGAAAGTCACTCTGGACTGATCAGCATTTCTTGGATGACCCTTTAACGGTCTTCCATGATAAAATAAAAAATGCAAGGGGGTAGCTAATCTTGTTTAGAGTCGATGAGACAGAAATGTGTCCGAGTTTTTAAAAATTTATTTAATGTTTTTATTTCTAACCTTATTAGTCCATCAGTTCTTTCTTTTGTGGAGCATTAGTTATTGTCTACAGAACACAGATCTTCATTTTATCTCCCTTTTTTCTTGGATTTAATTGTCTTTTGTGTCAGTAGTTACTGTGTTGTCTCTCTCACCATGCTGTAATAATAAAAGTAGTCTATATTGCATTCCCATTTTGCTGAAGACGTGCTGAGATTTTGCACGTATCACTTCTAATCTTCAGAACAACCCCATGAGGTCATTATTATTATCCATATTTTTGAGATGAGGAAACTGATAGTGGTAGCATGCCTGAAGTTACCCAGTGAGTAAGTTACAAAACCAGGATTCAATCCCAGGTCATTCTGACTCCACCTCCCACATTATTTCCACTGCCTCATGGAGCTCTGGGTGTGAACTTTTCTCCTTTTTATTAGGTTTATTTATCTTTTCAGTGTTTTGTTTTATTCTATTTTTTATATTTTGTTTTGTTTTACTTAATTCTTTTTTTCAAATTTAATTTCTTTTCAGTGTAACAGAATTCATTGTTTATGCACACACCCAGTGCTCCATGCAATATGTGCCCTCCATAAACCCACCACCAGGCTCCCCCAACCACCACCCCCTGCCCCTTCAAAACCCTCAGATTGTTTTTCAGAATCCATAGTCTCTCATGGTTCATCTCCCCCTCCAATTACCCTCAACTCCAACAGCAGTCTCTCTGAAAGTGCCAAAGTCCTGGGAGAACTTACTTATGGGGTAGCAGAAAGACTTTGCTGTGGCATGTGTGTGAGCTCAGAAAGGTGAAGTTCAGAGAGTGGCAAGGATGGGCAAGCTGGGATCTGAGGTTTTAATGGCAGAGATGCAAATCTTGCAGATTCATATCAATATGGAGGGCAGTTTTGTGGTCTGCTCCAGGACTAAACAGTTCTTTCTTTCTTTCTTTTCTTTTTTCTTTTTTTTAAAGATTTTATTTATTTATGTGTGTGTGTGTGTGTGTGTGTGTGTGTGTGTGTGTGTATGTGAGAGAGAGAGAAAGAGAGAGAGAGAGAGAGAATGAATGTGGGGCAGGGGAGGAGTAGAGGCAGAAGCAGACTCCCTGCTGAGCCGGGAGCCTGATGTGGGATTTTATTCCAGGACCCTGAGATTGTGACCTGAGCTATATTTTCGTCAATTGGTTGGCTGAAAATTTGGGCAGCTGGCAAACAATTTTAGGGTAGACTATGGCTCCAAGAAAATTTTAGCATGTCACACCACAGCTCAGATCTAATAGAAGTGAATCCAACTGAAATAAAAATAAAATTCTGACTTTGGGTCTAAATTAAACTTTGCAAGGATAGGGTAGAATATATAAGTAAAAATAGGAGGGTAGTGTGACACAGGCAGTGTGATGTTGTAACCAGCTATTTTAGGCTGCATTAAAAGAAGCACATTAACTGGAACAGAATAAGTGGTGGTGGTCTTCACTTGGGATTTGCCAGATTGTTTCTGTAGCTTTTTGTTCAGTTCTGATGACCACATTTCAGTAGGGATGTGGACAACTTGTTATATGTTCTGAGTAGAGTAAATAGGATGACTGACCAGGTGGGTGGTAAAGGGAACTGAGTGAGAAGCAGATGGTAGGGAGATGATGCCTGTCTTCAATTATATGAGTGGTTCTTAAATAGAATTAGGATTGTATGTGGGTTATATAAAAAATTCAGATGAATGGATAGAAACAGTAGAGAAGCATATTTTGACTCTGTAAAGGGAAGAGCTGTTTAATAGAATTCTACAAACATGAGGAGAATTTTCTTTGGAGATAGTGAGTTCCCTCTTACTGCCTGGGGAATTTTGAATTGCCTGAGAAGAAGTCAAATCATTTATCCTCCTTATACTGTAGTTGATGACCAGAAATGTATGGCTGATAAATCAGAAAGTCAGGACCCAGGCCTCCAACTCAGGACTTTTCACTGTAAATCCTCTTCGCATTGGATCAGGTTACATCATTTACAGGAGTTGAGTATGAGACCAGGGATATTTTGGAGGAGGGTTAAATAGAGGAACATTGGGTGAATATCTGATAAATTCCTCTTTCAACCTGAGAGCTATGATTCTATTATTCAAGTAAGTTTCTTTGCCTGACTTGATTCAGATGACTATTTGGTCAGCACAGTTTAATAACTACAGGGATAATAAGATTATCAATTCCACTTTATAGTGTAAACAGGAAGATAGTACTTGGCTTTCCACACCCTGCTTTCTTCCAACATAACTGATTGCTCTTTCATATTAACTTTTTACCTTTGGAATCCCAAAGAATTTAAAATCCCTAAACATTTAAAATTATTAACCATGGAACAGTGAACTCTATGATATGGAGCATCTTTATTTTCTCAGAGAATTTATTATTTGTTTCATTGTTACCAGATGATGAAATGGTTTCAGAGGCATTTTATGTGTCCACAGTTACATCTTTTGGCTGTCAGAATGTGTTAAGGGGTGCAGAAAACTTCCCCAAAGTAAGGGGTTATTGGCAAATCACAAATTACAGGATTTCAACGATAGTCATTCAATATGTTGTCCCTCCCTTTTCCTTTCCAGTGGGCTAGAAAGGCATTATGTTGTCATATGGCCTCTGGGCTGCTGATGTGGGTCAGATTGTCACGATTGAAGGGAACAGCCCTTTGAGATGGGTGACAGGCTGTGGGAGTGAAGGGGAGTTGGAATTTGTGGTTAAATGATTTCCTATAGGAGCTATAGTCATCTCCTGGGAGGTGCTGTTTTGGAGTTGGAAATTTTCCATGTTGAATATCCCCTTAGACTACTTGGCATGGTTGGTTGGCATGGTTGGTTGCTTAGCCATAGTGTGCAGCAGAATCTGGCAAGAACACCTCTACTTGCAGCTTATATTTGCTAGGACAATGGTGAAGGAAAGAAAGGTTGATTCCAAGGAAAAATTTCAAGTTATCTTCAGTGACCTCAGAGTCTGCTTTCTTTAGCCTCTTCTGTGGTGTGTGTGTGTGTGTGTGTGTGTGACAGTGAGAGAGAGAGAGAGAGAGAGAAACAGAGAGAGAGAGAGAGAGAGAAACAGAGACAGAGAGAAAAACAGAGTCAGAGACAGAGAGATGGAGAGACAGGTGGAGTGATGGAGAGGAGGAAGGAAGGGATACTGGAGTTGGGAAAATGAAAATGAGAAAGATCTTTTTCCAGATATAAGCAAACCATTTTTATAACTTTAATCCCAGGATAGTTAATATATATTGTTACTTTTATTTGAGGTATACAATATAGTGATTAAGCAGTTCTATACATTACTCAGTACTTATCAAGATAAGTGTTCTCTAAATATAAACAAGCCATTTTATGCCAGTGTGAATTGCCTTGTGGTTTTTTACATGCATGGCATAGTTATTCCCAGGCACTCACTGACAGCTTCTCTGAGGTATGAAGAAGACATATTGTGTGTGTGTGTGTGTGTGTGTGTGTGTATGTGTGTGTGTGTGTGTGTGTGTTATTTCTGCATCTGTGGTAGCTGGAATACCATGTGTTACACCCATGCACACACACACGAGTATATGTGAGAAATAGTCACGGGGAAAGAATGATCTAGGACAGGTCTTTTTTTTTATCATATGGTTTCATTTATTTGTGGGACATAAGGAATAACATGGAGGATATTTGGAGATGGAAAGGAAAAGTGAACTGGGGGAAATTGGAGAGGAAGACAAACCATAAGAGACTGTGGACTCCGAGAAACAAACTGAGGTTTTTAGAGGGGAGGGATGTGGGGGGATGGTTGAGTCTGGTAGTGGGTATTAAGGAGGGCATGTATTGCATGGAGCACTGGGTGTGATACATAAAAAATGAATCTTGGAACACTGAAAAAGTAAAAAGGATTACAACGTGAAGCAGTCTCAGAATCTAAGGTTCATAATATCAAGAGGCAGATTGGGTTTTCAGGTTAACGCTCAACTAGCATTGCTTCATTTCCTCAGGGGTTGTCATAGATTTGGTTCTCTGGGAAGCAAACATCAAGCTATGAAAGAAGATACTGAAGATGGGAGGATTAGGTAGGAGGACCCTCAGATACAGTGCTGTTCTGAGGTCTTGGGAACCCAAGAACAAAGATTGTCCATCAGAGAAATCCTGCATGAGGCAGGAATAGTTTAATTGTAGTCTTTTTGCAATTCTCAATAATTGCCTGGGAGAATCCCTGGGGAGCATGCGATTCAATTTTAACATGGCAGAAGATAGGACATGTCTTTTGAGTAGTGGGGGAAATACTGTTTGCCATAGTGGCTGTACCAATTTACATTTCATGCCAACAGTATGTAAAGGTTCTCTTTTTTCCCCACATCCTCACTAACATTTGTTATCTCTTGTCTTTTTGAAAATAGCTATTTTAAAAAGTTTGTGATGTGATAGCTTTTGGTTTTGATTTGCACTTCTCTGATAGTTAGAGATATTGAATTTGTATGGACACTTTATATAGTTTTGACATTAACCCCTTATTAGATAGGGGTTGCCATTCTATAGATTGCCTATTTCAGTCTATTGCTTGTTTCTTTTGCAGTGCAGAAGCTCTTTAGTTTGATGTAGTCCCACATGTTTATTTTACCTCATTCCTTTTTTTTTGTATTTTTAAAATATTTATTATTTTCTTAATATTTAAAACATTTTATTTTTTTTTCTCCAATTTATTTATTTTCAGAAAAACAGTATTCATTATTTTTTCACCACACCCAGTGCTCCATGCAAGCCGTGCCCTCTATAATACCCACCACCTGGTACCCCAACCTCCCACCCCCCCGCCACTTCAAACCCCTCAGATTGTTTTTCAGAGTCCATAGTCTCTCATGGTTCATCTCCCCTTCCAATTTACCCAAAAGCACATACCCTCCCCAATGTCCATAACCCTACCCCCCTTCTCCCAACCCCCTCCCCCCAGCAACCCACAGTTTGTTTCGTGAGATTAAGAGTCACTTATGGTTTGTCTCCCTCCCTATCCCATCTTGTTTCATGGATTCTTCTCCTACCCACTTAAGCCCCCATGTTGCATCACCACTCCCTCATATCAGGGAGATCATATGATAGTTGTCTTTCTCCGCTTGACTTATTTCGCTAAGCATGATACACTCTAGTTCCATCCATGTTGTCGCAAATGGCAAGATTTCGTTTCTTTTGATGGCTGCATAGTATTCCATTGTGTATATATACCACATCTTCTTGATCCATTCATCTGTTGATGGACATCTAGGTTCTTTCCATAGTTTGGCTATTGTGGACATTGCTGCTATAAACATTCGGGTGCACGTGCCCCTTTGGATCACTACGTTTGTATCTTTAGGGTAAATTCCCAGTAGTGCAATTGCTGGGTCATAGGGCAGTTCTATTTTCAACATTTTGAGGAACCTCCATACTGTTTTCCAGAGTGGTTGCACCAGCTTGCATTCCCACCAACAGTGTAGGAGGGTTCCCCTTTCTCCGCATCCTCGCCAGCATCTGTCATTTCCTGACTTGTTGATTTTAGCCATTCTGACTGGTGTGAGGTGATATCTCATTGTGGTTTTGATTTGTATTTCCCTGATGCCGAGTGATATGGAGCACTTTTTCATGTGTCTGTTGGCCATCTGGATGTTTTCTTTGCAGAAACGTCTGTTCATGTCCTCTGCCCATTTCTTGATTGGATTATTTGTTCTTTGGGTGTTGAGTTTGTTAAGTTCTTTATAGATTTTGGACACTAGTCCTTTATCTGATATGTCGTTTGCAAATATCTTCTCCCATTCTGTCGGTTGTCTTTTGGTTTTGTTAACTGTTTCCTTTGCTGTGCAAAAGCTTTTGATTTTGATGAAATCCCAAAAGTTCATTTTTGCCCTTGCTTCCCTTGCCTTTGGCGATGTTCCTAGGAAGATGTTGCTGCGGCTGAGGTCGAAGAGGTTACTGCCTGTATTCTCCTCAAGGATTTTGATGGATTCCTTTCTCACATTGAGGTCCTTAATCCATTTTGAATCTATTTTTGTGTGTGGTGTAAGGAAATGGTCCAATTTCATTTTTCTGCACGTGGCTGTCCAATTTTCCCAACACCATTTATTGAAGAGGCTGTCTTTTTTCCATTGGACATTCTTTCCTGCTTTGTCGAAGATTAGTTGACCATAGAGTTGAGGGTCTATTTCTGGGCTCTCTATTCTGTTCCATTGGTCTATGTGTCTGTTCTTGTGCCAGTACCATGCTGTCTTGATGATGACAGCTTTGTAATAAAGCTTGAAGTCCGGAATTGTGATGCCACCAACTTTGGCTTTGTTTTTCAATATCCCTTTGGCTATTCGAGGTCTTTTCTGGTTCCATATAAATTTTAAAATTATTTGTTCCATTTCTTTGAAAAAGATGGATGGTACTTTGATAGGAATTGCATTAAATGTGTGGATTGCTTTAGGTAGCATAGACATTTTCACAATATTTATTCTTCCAATCCAGGAGCATGGAACATTTTTCCATTTCTTTGTGTCTTCCTCAATTTCTTTCATGAGTACTTTATAGTTTTCTGAGTATAGATTCTTAGCCTCTTTGGTTAGGTTTATTCCTAGGTATCTTATGGCTTGGGGTGCAATTGTAAATGGGATTAACTCCTTAATTTCTCTTTCTTCTGTCTTGTTGTTGGTGTAGAGAAATGCAACTGATTTCTGTGCATTGATCTTATATCCTGACACTTTACTGAATTCCTGTATAAGTTCTAGCAGTTTTGGAGTGGAGTCTTTTGGGTTTTCCACATAGAGTATCATATCATCTGCGAAGAGTGATAATTTGACTTCTTCTTTGCCGATTTGGATGCCTTTAATTTCCTTTTGTTGTCTGATTGCTGAGGCTAGGACTTCTAGTACTATGTTGAATAGCAGTGGTGATAATGGACATCCCTGCCGTGTTCCTGACCTTAGTGGAAAAGCTTTCAGTTTTTCTCCATTGAGAATGATATTTGCGGTTGGTTTTTATAGATGGCTTTGATGATATTGAGGTATGTGCCCTCTATCCCTACACTTTGAAGGGTTTTGATCAGGAAGGGATGCTGTACTTTGTCAAATGCTTTTTCAGCATCTATTGAGAGTATCATATGGTTCTTGTTCTTTCTTTTATTGATGTGTTGTATCACATTGACTGATTTGCGGATGTTGAACCAACCTTGCAGCCCTGGGATAAATCCCACTTGGTCGTGGTGAATAATCCTTTTAATGTACTGTTGAATCCTATTGGCTAGTATTTTGGTGAGAATTTTTGCATCTGTGTTCATCAAGGATATTGGCCTATAGCTCTCTTTTTTGATGGGATCCTTGTCTGGTTATGGGATCAAGGTGATGCTGGCCTCATAAAATGAGTTTGGGAGTTTTCCTTCCATTTCTATTTTTTGGAACAGTTTCAGGAGAATAGGAATTAGTTCTTCTTTAAATGTTTGGTAGAATTCCCCCGGGAAGCCATCTGGCCCTGGGCTTTTGTTTGTTTGGAGATTTTTAATGACTGTTTCAATCTCCTTACTGGTTATGGGTCTGTTCAGGCTTTCTATTTCTTCCTGGTTCAATTTTGGTAGTTTATATGTTTCTAGGAATGCATCCATTTCTTCCAGATTGTCAAATTTGTTGGCGTAGAGTTGCTCATAGTATGTTCTTATAATAGCTTGTATTTCTTTGGTGTTAGTTGTGATCTCTCCTCTTTCGTTCATGATTTTATTTATTTGGGTCCTTTCTCTTTTCTTTTTGATAAGTCTGGCCAAGGGTTTATCAATTTTATTAATTCTTTCAAAGAACCAGCTCCTAGTTTGGTTGATTTGTTCTATTGTTTTTTTGGTTTCTATTTCATTGATTTCTGCTCTGATCTTTATGATTTCTCTTCTCCCGCTGGGCTTAGGGTTTCTTTCTTGTTCTTTCTCCAGCTCCTTTAGGTGTAGGGTTAGGTTGTGTACCTGAGACCTTTCTTGTTTCTTGAGAAAAGCTTGTACCGCTATATATTTTCCTCTCAGGACTGCCTTTGTTGTGTCCCACAGATTTTGAACCGTTGTATTTTCATTATCATTTGTTTCCATGATTTTTTTCAATTCTTCTTTAATTTCCCGGTTGACCCATTCATTCTTTAGAAGGATGCTGTTTAGTCTCCATGTATTTGTGTTCTTTCCAAACTTCCTCTTGTGGTTGAGTTCTAGCTTCAGAGCATTGTGGTCTGAAAATATGCAGGGAATGATCCCAATCTTTTGATACCGGTTGAGTCCTGATTTAGGACCGAGGATGTGATCTATTCTGGAGAATGTTCCATGTGCACTAGAGAAGAATGTGTATTCTGTTGCTTTGGGATGAAATGTTCTGAATATATCTGTGATGTCCATCTCATCCAGTGTATCATTTAAGGCCTTTATTTCCCTGTTGATCTTTTGCTTGGATGATCTGTCCATTTCAGTGAGGGGAGTGTTAAAGTCCCCTACTATTATTGTATTATTGTTGATGTGTTTCTTTGATTTTGTTATTAATTGGTTTATATAGTTTGCTGCGCCCACGTTGGGGGCATAGATATTTAAAATTGTTAGATCTTCTTGTTGGACAGACCCTTTGAGTATGATATAGTGTCCTTCCTCATCTCTTATTATAGTCTTTGGCTTAAAATCTAATTGATCTGATATAAGGATTGCCACTCCTGCTTTTTTCTGATGTCCATTAGCATGGTAAATTCTTTTCCACCCCCTCACTTTAAGTCTGGAGGTGTCTTCGGGCTTAAAATGAGTTTCTTCGAGGCAACATATAGATGGGTTTTGTTTTTTTATCCATTCTGATACCCTGTGTCTTTTGATTGGGGCATTTAGCCCATTAACATTCAGGGTAACTATTGAGAGATATGATTTTAGTGCCATTGTATTGCCTGTAAGGTGACTGTTACTGTATATTGTCTCTGTTCCTTTCTGATCTACCACTTGTAGGCTCTCTCTTTGCTTAGAGGACCCCTTTCAGTATTTCCTGTAGAGCTGGTTTGGTGTTTGCAAATTCTTTCAGTTTTTGTTTGTCCTGGAAGCTTTTAATCTCTCCTTCTATTTTCAATGATAGTCTAGCTGGATATAGTATTCTTGGCTGCATGTTTTTCTCATTTAGTGCTCTGAAAATGTCATGCCAGCTCTTTCTGGCCTGCCAGGTCTCTGTGGATAAGTCAGCTGCCAATCTAATACTTTTACCATTGTATGTTACAGACTTCTTTTCCCGGGCTGCTTTCAGGATTTTCTCTTTGTCACTAAGTCTTGTAAATTTTACTATTAGGTGACGGGGTGTGGGCCTATTCTTATTGATTTTGAGGGGCGTTCTCTGAACTTCCTGAATTTTGATGCTTGTTCCCTTTGCCATATTGGGGAAATTCTCCCCAATAATTCTCTCCAGTATACCTTCTGCTCCCCTCTCTCTTTCTTCTTCTTCTGGAATCCCAATTATTCTAATATTGTTTTGTCTTATGGTGTCACTTATCTCTCGAATTCTCCCCTCATGGTCCAGTAGCTGTTTGTCCCTCTTTTGCTCAGCTTCTTTATTCTCTGTCATTTGGTCTTCTATATCGCTAATTCTTTCTTCTGCCTCATTTATCCTAGCAGTGAGAGCCTCCATTTTTGATTGAACTTCATTAATAGCTTTTTTGATTTCAACTTGGTTAGATTTTAGTTCTTTTATTTCTCCAGAAAGGGCTTTTATATCTCTGGAGAGGGTTTCTCTAATATCTTCCATGCCTTTTTCAAGCCCGGCTATAACCTTGAGAATTGTCATTTTGAACTCTAGATCTGACATATTACCAATGTCTGTATTGATTACGTCCCTAGCCTTCGGTACTGCCTCTTGTTCTTTTTTTTGTTGTGAATTTTTCCGCCTTGTCATTTTGTCTAGCTAAGAGTATATGAAGGAGCAAGTAAAATACTAAAAGGGTGGCAACAATCCCAGGAAAATATGCTTTAACCAAATCAGAAGAGATCCCAAATCGTGAGGGGGGATTTCTCCCCCCTCACGATTGGGTGAGGGATCTCCTCTGATTGGGATCTCCTTTGATTGGGATCTCCCAATCTCTTCTGATTGGGATCTCTTCTGATTTGGGGATAAAAAGAGGTTCAAAAAGAAAGAAAGAAAAAAAAGAAAAAAAGAATTAAAAAAAGAGATTGAATTAAAAATTCAATCAAGAATTAAAAAAAGAATTAAGAAACAAAAAAGATTGAAGAGATTAGGATCTCTTCTGATTTGGGGATAAAAAGAGGTTCAAAAAGAAAGAAAGAAGAAAAAGAAAAAGAATTAAAAAAAAGAAAATGAATATACAAAAGTGTAAAAAAGAAAAATATATATATTAGATAATCTAGTTAAAAAACGTTAAAAAAGAAAAGAGTAAAAGTTATAAAAAATTTTAGCAGAAGAAGAGAAAAAAATGAAAAAGAAAAAAATTAAATTAACTGAAAGACTAAAAAAATCATAGGCAGAAAGCCATGAGTTCCGTGGTTTGTTTTCTCCTCCTCTTGTGGAATTCTGCTGCTCTCTCCTTGGTATTGAAACTTCACTCCTTGGTAGGTGAACTTGGTCTTGCCTGGATTTCTACTTGATATCTGGGGGAGGGGCCTGGTGTAGTGATTCTCAAGTGTCTTTGCCCCAGGCGGAATTACACTGCCCTTACAGGGGCTGGGCTGAGTGATCTGCTCGGCGTTGCTTTCAGGAGCTTTTGTTCCCTGAGCGCTTTCTGTTGAGTTCCGGAGGACGGGAATACAAATGGCGGCCTCCTGGTCTCCGGCCCGGAGGAGCCGAGAGCCCGGGGCCCCGCTCCCCTGTGCGCCCTCAGCGAACAGCTCCCAGTAACTCGCGTCTGCCCAACCTCCGGCCGCGCTCCGAGCTCACCGAGCTTGCGACCGGTTCAAGGCAACTCCGAGCTGCGAGCTTACTGTCGGCTCTGTCTCTGCAGCCGGCTTTCCCGTTCCAATATCCGCAAGCTCTGCGACACTCAGACACCCCCGATCCTTCTGTGACCCCGCAGGACCTGAGGTCACGCCGACCCCGTGTGGGCTTCGCCCTGGTTTAGCCTCCGGAGCGATGTCCCTCAGCGGAACAGACTTTTAAAAGTCCCGAATTTGTGCTCCGTTGCTCCGCCGCTCGCCGGGAGCCGGCCCCTCCCCCCGGGGTCTATGTTCCCGTGGCTTTGGATTCACTTCTCCTCCAGTCCTACCTTTCAGAAAGTGGTTGTTTTTCTGTTTCTAGAATTGCTGTTCTTCTCTTCGATCTGCCGATGTATTTGCAGGTGTTTGCAATCTTTAGATAAGCTCCCTAGCTGATTTCCTGCTAGCTGAGGTAGTCTCAGCCTGCTACTTCTCCGCCATCTTGACTCCTCCCTTCCTATCATTTTTCTAATCACAACATCAGTTACTCTCCCAAATGTACTCAGGCAGCAATTAATATATATTTATGTGGTCACAGTATCAGAGTCCTAATTAATGTCAAGATCACAAAATCCATGGTATAGTGTTGAAAGCAGTGTTGGCAACTGCACAGTCTTACCTCTGATTTTTGGCTCCTCCAGTTACTGGGCCTGAGATTGAACAAATTTCCTAATTTCCCTGAGGATGTTTCCTCATCTTTAAAATAAGGATGATAATGTATAGTTTGCATGGTTGTCAAGGTTACTAAATGATTTGTATACAATGGTTTGGGACTCTGCCTGACATTATAGGAGGTGTTCAATAAATGGTGATTATTAATATTATGTAATTATGAAATATTATGGAATTAGAACTCAATATAAGTCATTCTTTTTTTTCCAATTTATTTATTTTCAGAAAAACGTTATTCATTATTTTTTCACCACAACCAGTGCTCCATGCAAGCTGTGACCTCTATAATACCCACCACCTGGTACCCCAACCTCCCACCCCCCCCGCCACTTCAAACCCCTCAGATTGTTTTTCAGAGTCCATAGTCTCTCATGGTTCACCTCCCCTTCCAATATACCCAAATTCCCTACCCTCTCTAACACCCCTTGTCCTCCATGCTATTTGTTATGCTCCACAAATAAGTGAAACCATATGATAATTGACTCTCTCTGCTTGACTTATTTCACTCAGCATAATCTCTTCCAGTCCCGTCATATTGCTACAAAAGTTGGGTATTCATCCTTTCTGATGGAGGCATAATACTCCATAGTGTATATGGACCACATCTTCCTTATCCATTCATCCGTTGAAGGGCATCTTGGTTCTTTCCATAGTTTGGCAACCGTGGCCATTGCTGCTATAAACATTGGGATACAGATGGCCCTTCTTTTCACGACATCTGTATATTTGGGGTAAATACCCAGGAGTGCAATGGCAGGGTCTCAGGGAAGCTCTATTTTTAATTTCTTGAGGAATCTCCACACTGTTCTCCAAAGAGGCTGCACCAACTTGCATTCCCACCAACAGTGTAAGAGGGTTCCCTTTTCTCCACACCCTCTCCAACATATGTTGTTTCCTGTTTTGTTAATTTTGGCCATTCTAACTGGTTTAAGGTGATATCTCAATGTGGTTTTAATTTGAAATTCCCTGAGGGCTAATGATGATGAGCATTTTTTCATGTGTCTGATAGCCATTTGTATTTCTTGATTGGAGAAGTGTCTGTTCATATCGTCTGCCCATTTTTTGATGTGTTTGCCTGTTTCGTGTGTGTTGGGTTTAAGGAGTTCATTATAGATCCTGGATATCAACCTTTTGTCTGTACTGTCATTTGCAGATACCTTCTCCCTTTCCGTGGGTTGCCTCTTTGTTTTTTTGACTGTTTCCTTTGCTGTGCAGAAGCTTTTGATTTTGATGAAGTCCCAAAAGTTTATTTTCGCTTTTGTTTCCTTTGCCTTTGGAGACGTATCTTGAAAGAAGTTGCTGTGGCTGATATCAAAGAGATTACTGCCTATGTTCTCCTCTGATGGATTCCTGTCTCACGTTGAGGTCTTTTATCCATTTTGAGTTTATCTTTGTGTACGGTGTAAGAGAATGGTCGAGTTTCATTCTTCTACATATAGCTGTCCAGTTTTCCCAGCACCATTTATTGAAGAGACTGTCTTTTTTCCACTGTATATTTTTTCCTGTTTTGTCAAAGATTAATTGACCATAGAGTTGAGGGTCCATATCTGGGCTCACTACTCTGTTCCACTGGTCTATGTGTCTGTTTTTATGCCAGTACCATGCTGTCTTGGTGATCACAGCTTTGTAATAAAGCTTGAAATCAGGTAAGGTGATGCCGCCAGCTTTATTTTTGTTTTTCACCATTTCCTTAGCGATTCGGGGTCTCTTCTGATTCCTAACAAATTTTATGATTATTTGCTCCAGCTCTTTGAAGAATGCCAGTGGAATTTTGATCGGAATGGCATTAAAAGTCCAACATCCGTTCCTGATTAAAACGCTTCAAAGTATAGGGATAGAGGGAACATTCCTGAACCTCATCAAATCTATCTATGAAAGACCCACAGCAAATATCATCCTCAATGGGAAAAAGCTTGCAGCCTTCCCATTGAGATCAGGAACAAGACAAGGATGCCCACTTTCACCACTCTTGTTCAACATAGTATTAGAAGTCCTAGCAACAGCAATCAGAGAACAGAGAGAAATAAAAGGTATCCAAATTGGTAATGAAGAAGTCAAACTCTCTCTCTTCGCAGATGACATGATTCTACATATGGAAAACCCAAAAGGACTCCCACCCCCAAACTACTAGAACTCATACAGCAATTCAGCAACGTGGCAGGATACAAAGTCAATGTGCAGAAATCAGTGGCTTTTTTATACACTAACAATGAAAATACAGAAAGGGAAATTAGAGAATCGATTCAATTTACTATAGCACCAAGAACCATAAGATACCTTGGAATAAACGTAACTAAAGAGGTAAAGGATCTGTACTTGAGGAACTATAGAACACTCATGAAAGAAATTGAAGAAGACACAAAAAGATGGAAGACCATTCCATGCTCTTGGATCGGAAGAATAAACATCGTTAAAATGTCTATACTGCCTAGAGCAATCTATACTTTTAATGCCATTCCGATAAAAAGATTTTTTTGACAAAAACACTATAAGGTATAAGTGAATTAAAAGAAAATATTAGCAATATATTTAAAGAGCAAAAAATTGGTATTCAAACTACATAAAAAAGTAAGATATATATGGGCTGCCTGGGTGGCTCAGTCGGTTGTGTCTGACTCTTGGTTTCGTCTTAGGGCGTGGTCTCAGTGTCATGACATGAAGCCCCACCTTGGGCTACACACTCATCATGGATTCCTCTTGAGATTCTTTATTATTATTATTATTATTTATTTTTTTTATTTAACTTTTTTTTCCAATTTTATTTATTTTCAGAAAAACATTATTCATTATTTTTTCACCACACCCAGTGCTCCATGCAAGCCATGCGGAATTTGGGTAAATTGGAAGGGGAGGCGAACCATGCTTGAGATTCTTTACCTTCTCATGCTTTCTCTCTCTCTCTAAAATAAACAAATAAATAAACAAATAAATAAAATCTTTAAAAAAGAGAGTGAGAAAATAAGATACCTAGGCATAATAACCAAATAGTAAAAGGATCAGGGATTAGAATAAACATTTTATAGGAAAGAAAATTCCCTTTACATTTTTATCTTGAGTATCACTTAACTAATTATTATTATTATCAGTTATTTTTACTTCCGTTGTCTTATTTTTTAAAATTTTTTATTTCTTTTCACCATAACAGTATTCATTGTTTTTGTACCACACCCAGTGCTCCATGCAATCCGTGCCCTCTTCAATACCCACCACCTGTTTTCCCCAACCTCCCGCCCTCTGCCCTTCAAAACCCTCAGGTTGTTTTTCAGAGTCCATGGTCTCTCATGGTTCACCTCCCCTTCCAATTTCCCTCAACTCCCTTCTCCTCTCCATCACCCCTTGTCCTCCGTGTTATTTGTTACACTCCACAAATAAGTGAAACCATATGATGATTGACTCTCTCTGCTTGACTTATTTCACTCAGAATAATCTCTTCCAGTCCCATCCATGTTGCTACAATAGTTGGGTATTCATCCTTTCCGATGGAGGCATAATACTCCATAGTGTATGTGGACCACATATTCCTTATCTATTGGTCTGTTGAAGGGCATCTTGGTTCTTTCCACAGTTTGGCGACTGTGACTATTGCTGCTATAAACATTGGGGTACAGATGGCCCTTCTTTTCACGACATCTGTGTCTTTGGGGTAAATACCCAGGAGTGCAATTGCAGGGTCATAGGGAAGCTCTATTTTAATTTCTTGAGGAATCTTCACACTGTTCTCCAAAGAGGCTGCACCAACTTGCATTCCCACCAACAGTGGAAGAGGGCTCCCCTTTCTCCACATCCCCTTTAACACATCTTGTTTCCTGTCTTGCTAATTTTGGCCATTCTAACTGGTGTAAGGTGATATCTGTGGTTTTAATTTGAATCTCCCTGATGGCTAGTGGTGACGAATATTTATTCATGTGTCTGATAGGCATTTGTATGTCTTTATTGGAGAAGTGTCTGTTAATATCTTCTGCCCAATTTTTGATATGATTATCTGTTTTGTGATTATCTGTTTATGTGAGTTTGAGGAGTTCTTTATAGATCCTGAATATCAGCCTTTTGTCTGTACTGTCATTTGCAAATATCTTCTCCCATTCCGTGGGTAGCCTCTTTGTTTTCTTGACTGTTTCCTTTGCTGTGCAGAAGCTTTTGATTTTGATGAAGTCCCAAAAGTTTATTTTCGTTTTTGTTTCCTTTGCCTTTGGAGACATATCTTGAAAGTGTTGCTGTGGCTGATATCGAAGAGATTACTGCCTATGTTCTCCTGTAGGATTCTGATGGATTCCTGTCTCACGTTGAGGTCTTTTATCCATTTTGAGTTTATCTTTGTGTATGGCGTAAGAGAATGGTTGAGTTTTATTCTTCTATATATAGCTGTCCAGTTTTCCCAGCACCATTTATTGAAGAGACTGTCTTTTTTCCATTGTATATTTTTTCCTGTTTTGTCGAAGATTAATTGACCATAGAGTTGAGGGTCCATATCTGGGCTCTCTACTCTGTTCCACTGATCTATGTGTCTCTTTTTATGCCAATGCCTTGCTGTCTTGGTGATCACAGTTTTGTAGTAAAGCTTGAAATTAGGTAACATGATGCCGCCAGTTTAATTTTTGTTTTTCAACATTTCCTTAGCAATTCGGGGTCTCTTCTGAAGCAGAAGGAAAACTTCCAGACTCTTTTTATGAAGCCAGCATTACCCTGACCCCCAAACCAGGCAAAGACCCTACCAACAAGGAGAGTTTCAGACCAATATCACTGATGAATATGGATGCTAAGATTCTCAACAAGATCCTAGCAAACAGGATCCAAGAGCACATTAAAAAGATTATCCACCATGGCCAGGTGAGATTCATCCCTGGGCTACAAGGATGGTTCAACATTCGCAAATCAATCAATGTGATAGAACAAATTAATAAAAGAAGAGAGAAGAACTACATGGTCCTCTCAATTGATGCAGAAAAAGCATTTGACAAAATCCAGCATCCGTTCCTGATTAAAACGCTTCAAAGTATAGGGATAGAAGGAACATTATTGAACTTCATAAAATCTATGGAAGACCCACAGCAAATATCATCCTCAATGGGAAAAAGCTTGCAGCCTTCCCGTTGAGATCAGGAACAAGACAAGGATGCCCACTTTCAACACTCTTGTTCAACATAGTATTAGAAGTCCTAGCAACAGCCATCAGACAACAAAGAGAAATAAAAGGTATCCAAATTGGCCATGAAGAAGTCAAACTCTCTCTCTTTGCAGATGACATGATTCTACATATGGAAAACCCAAAAGACTCCACCCCCAAACTACTAGAACTCATACAGCAATTCAGCAACGTGGCAGGATACAAAGTCAATGTGCAGAAATCAGTGGCTTTCTTATACACTAACCATGAAAATACAGAAAGGGAAATTAGAGAATCGATTCCATTTACTATAGCACCAAGAACCATAAGATACCTGGGAATCAACCTAAGCAAAGATGTAAAGGATCTGTACTTGAGGAACTATAGAACTCTCATGAAAGAAATTGAAGAAGACACAAAAAGATGGAAGACTATTCCATGCTCTTGGATGGGAAGAATAAACATTGTTAAAATGTCTATACTGCCTAGAGCAATCTATAATTTTAATGCCATTCTGATCAAAATTCCACCAGTATTCTTCAAAGAGCTGGAGCAAATAATCCAAAAATTTGTATGGAATCAGAAGAGACCCCAAATTGCTAGGATAGCTCCATTCTTAATATCTTGAGTAACATCCATACTGTTTTCCAGAGTGGCCGTACCAGCTTACATTCTCCCCAAGGGTGTAAGAGATTCCCCTTTCTCCACATCCTTGTCAACATTTGCTGTTTCCCATTTTGTTAATTTTTGCCATTCTAACTGGTGTAAGATCTCATTGTGCTTTGATTTGTATCTCCCTGGTGGCTAGTGATGTTAAGCATTTTTTTACGTGTCTGTTAGCATTTTGTATGTCTTCTTTAGAGAAGTGTTTGTTCATGTCTTCTGCCCATTTCTTTGACTGGGTTATTAGTTTTTTGAGTGTTCAGTTTGAGAAGTTCTTTATAGATCTTGGATATTATCCTTTTATTTGTAATATAATTTGCAAATGTCTTCTCCTATTCTGTGTGGGCTCTCTCTTAGTTTTGTTGACTGTTTCTTTTGCTGTGCAGAAGCATTTTATCTTGATGAAGTACCAAAAGTTCATTTTTCACTTTTGTTTTCTCTTGCCTTTGGAAATGTGTTTTGAAAGAAGTTGCTGTGGCTGATGTTGAAGAGGTTACTGCCTATGTTTTCCTCTAGAATTTTGATGGATTTGTGTCTCATATTGAGGCAAAAAACTCACTTTAGATGTAAGGACACATGCAGACTGAAAATGAAAGAATGGAAAAAGATATTCCATGTAAATGGAAACTAAAGGAAAGCTGGAGTAGCTATGCTTGCATTAGACGAAATAGATTGTAGTAAGAGATGAAAAAACATTACTTTGTAATGACAAAGGGGTCAATCCAGCAGGAGAATACAATATTTGTAAATGTTTACATACCCAACATAAAAGTACTCAAATGTGTAAAGCAAATATTAACAAGCCAAAAGGGAGAAATAGACAGCAAAGCAATAATGGTAGGAGATTTTAATATTTCATTTGCACAAATGGATAGATCATCTAGTCATAAAATCAAGAAGGAAACATCAGTGTTATATGACACATTATACCAGATGGACCTAATATATTTACAGAATAGTCCATCCAAAAGCAACAGAATATACATTCTTCATAAGTACACATGGAACATTTTCCAGGATAGATCATATATTAGGCCACAAAACAAACCTTAATAAATTTGAGAGGATTGAAATCATATCAAACATCTTTTCCAACCACAATGGTATGAAATTAGAAATTAATTATATGAAGAAAACTAGAAAATTCACAAATATTTGTAGATTAAATAACATGCTACTGAACAATAAGTAGGTGAAAGAAGAAATCAAAAGAGAAATAAAAAATAACTTGAGACATGGATGGGACTGGAAGAGATTATGCTGAGTGAAATAAGTCAAGCAGAGAGAGTCAATTATCATATGGTTTCACTTATTTGTGGAGCATAACAAATAGCATGGAGGACATGGGTAGTTAGAGAGGAGAAGGGAATTGGGGGAAATTGGAAGGGGAGGTTGAACCATGAGAGACTATGGACTCTGAAAAACAATCTGAGGGGTTTGAAGGGGTCGGGGGTGGGAGGTCGGGGTACCAGGTGGTGGGTATTATAGAGGGCACAGATTGCATGGAGCACTGGGTGTGGTGCAAAAATAATGAATATTGTTATGTTGAAAATAAAAAATAAATTAAAAAAAAGAAAAAAATACCTTGAGACAAATGACAATGGAAATATACCAAAATGTATGGTTTGCAGCAAAAGCAGTTCTAAGAGAGATGTTCATAGGGATAAATGCCTACCCCAAGAAATAAGAAAAATCTCCCCCAAACAATCTAAGTTTACACCTCAAAGAACTAGAAAAAGAATAACAAAGAAACCTAAAGCTTTTAATGGAAGAACATAACAAAGTTTAGGACAGAAACAAATAAAATAGAAACGAAAAAGAAAAGAATAGAACAATGAAACTAAGAACTAGTTCTTTGAACAGAATAAACAAAATTGACAACATTTAACAAAGATCACTAAGAAAAAGGTGTGGTGCATTAGCAATGAATCTTGGAACACTGGAAAAATAAGATTAAGAAAAAAAGAAAAAAAGAGGACTCAAAATCAGAAATGAGAGATGTTACACCTGATACCACAGAAATGCAAAAGATCATATGAATAATACGTGCCAACAAATTGGCAACCTAGAAGAAATGGATAAATTCTTAAAAAATACACCCTACTAAGACTGAATCATGATGAAATAGACAATCTGTGGAACACTGAAAAAACAAAATAAAAGAAAAAAATATAAAAATCTGAACAGATTACCATTAAGAGGATCTAAATAAATAAATAAATAAATAAATAAAATTATTTAAAAAAATAAAGTATCATGTTATCTGCAAAAAAAGGATTGAATTAATAATAAAAAAAAACCTCCCAACAAACAAAAGGATAGAAGAAGCCAGCTTTACTACTAAACATTCAAAGAAGAGTTAATACTAGTCTTTGTCAAACTCTTCCAAAAAATAGAGTCTCCCAATACTCTTCCAATAGAAGACTCTTCCAAACTCATTTTATGAGGCCAGTGTTACCCTGATACCCAAACCAGACAAAGACAAAAATAGAAAGGAAATTTACAGGCTAATATTCCTGCAAAAATCCTCAACAAAATATTAGCAAACTGAATTCAACAATGCATTAAAAGGATCATTCACCATGATAACGTGGACTTATGGCAAAGGAACCAAGAAAATATAATGGGGAAAGGACAAATTTTTTTTCTGTGTAGGAATCATATTTCTTTCTGTTTTGTTTTCTTTTTCTTAAAATTGTTTATTTAAATTCTATTTTGTTAACATAGAGTGTATTTTTAGTTTCATATGTAGAATTTAGGGATTCATCAGTTATATACAATACCCAGTGCTCATTCCATCAAGTGCGCTCCTTAATGTCCATCATCCAATTACCCATCCCCCCACTCACATCCCCTCATGCAACCCTCAGTCTGTTTTCTAGAGTTAAGAGTCTCTTATGGTTTGCCTCACTCTCCATTTTTATCTTATGTTTTTTTCCCCTTCCCTACCTCCATGTTCTTCTGTTTCATTTCTTAAATTACACATATGACTAAAATCATGGTATTTTTCTTTCTCTGACTTAATTCACTTACATAATTCCTTCTAGTTCCAACCACATTGTTGCAAATGGAAAGATTTCATTCTTTTTAAAAAATTTTTAAATTTTTTATTAAACATATAATGTATTATTAGTCCCAGGGGTACAGGTCTGTGAACCACCAGGTTTACACACTTCACAGCACTCACCATAGCACATACCCTCCCCAATGTCCATAACACCACCACCCCCTCCCTAGCCCCTACCCCCAGCCCCACTCAGTTTGTTTTGTGACATTAAAAGTCTCTTATGGTTTGTATCCCTCCTGATCCCATCTTGTTTCATTTAATTTTTTTCCTACCCCCCAAACCCCCCACATTGCATTTCCACTTCCTCACGTCAGGGGATCATATGATAGTTTTCTTTCTCCAATAAGATTTCATTCTTTTCGATGGCTGAGTAATATTCCATTATACATATAATATATATGTGGAATATATATTCCATTATATATATATATATATATATATATATATATATAGAGAGAGAGAGAGAGAGAGAGAGAGAGAGAGAGAGAGAGAGAGAATGTGAGTAATATCCCACATCGTCTTTATCCATTCATCTGTCAATAGGGCAATAGGCATCTGGGAACTTTCCATAGTTAAGCTATTGTGGACATTGGGCTATAAACACTGGGATGCATATGCCTCTTCAGATCACTACATTTGTGTTCTTTGGGTAAACAAATACCTAGGAGTGCAATTGCTGCATTGTAGGGTGGTTTTATTTTTAACATTTTGGGGAACGTTCAGACTGTTTTTAGAGTGGTTGCAACAGGTTGCATTCCCACCAGTAATGTAAGAGAGATCCCCTTTTTAGCATCCTCACCAACATCTGTTGTTTCCTGAGTTGTTAATATTAGCCATTCTGACAAGTGTGAGGTGGTGTCTCATTGTGGTTTTGATTTGCATTTCCCTGGTGCTGAGTGATGTGGAACATTTCTTTATGTATCTGTTGGGCATTTGCATGTCTTCTTTGGAGAAATGTATGTTCATGTCTTCTGCCCATTTCTTGACTGGATTTGTTGATTTTTGGGTACTGAGTTTGATAAGTTCCTTATACATTTTGGATACTAGCCCTTTATCTGTTAGGACATTTGCAAGTATTTTATCCCATTCAGTAGGTTATCTTTTAGTTTCGTTGACTGTTTCCTTTTCTGTGCAAAACTTTTTACCTTGAAAAAGATCCAATAATTCATTTTGTTTTGTTTCATTTGCTTTTGGAGACCTGTTTAATAAGAAGTTTCTGGGGCTGATGTCAAAGAGTTTGCCACCTGTGTTCTCTAGGATTTTGATGGATTCCTGTCTCACATTGAAGTCTTTCATCTATTTTGAGTTTATTTTTATGTATGATGTAAGAAAGTGGTACAGTTTTATTTTCCACATGCAGTTGTCCAATTTCCCAATACCATTTGTTGAAGAAACTGTCTTTTTTCCATTGAATATTCTTTCCTGCTTTATGAAAGATTAGCTGACCATAGCGTTGAGGGTCCACTTCTGGGTTCTCCATTCTGTTCCATTGATCAACGTGTCTGTTTTTATGCCAATACCATATTGTCCTGATGATTGTGGCTTTGTAATACAGCTTAAAAGTCTGGAATTGTGATGCCTCTGGCTTTGGTTTTCTTTTTCAACATTACTTTGGCTATTTGGCATCTTTTCTGTTTCTAATTCAGATATTAGGATTATTTGGTCTAGCTCTATGAAAAAAACTGGTGGTATTTTGATATTTGAATGTGTAGATTGGTTTGAGTAGCATAAGCATTTTAACAAGATTAGTTTTTCCAATCCGTGAGCATAGAATGTTTTTCCATTTCTTTGTGTTTTCCTCAGTTTTTTTCCATAAGTGTTTTATAGTTTTCAGAGTACAGATCATTTACCTCTTTGGTTAGGTTTATTCTTAGGTATCTTTTGGGTTTTGGTGCATTTGTAAATGGGATCAAGTCCTTGATTTCTATTGGTGTATAGAAATGCAAGACTTCTGGGGCACGTGGGTGGCTCAGTGGGTTAAAGCCTCTGCCTTTGGCTCAGGTCGTGATCCCAGGGTCCTGGGATCAAGCACCACATGGGGCTCTCTGCTCAGGAGGGAGCCTGTTTCCCCCTCTCTCTCTGCATGCCTCTCTGCCTACTTGTGATTTCTCTGTCAAATAAATAAATAAAATCTTAAAAAAGAGAACTAGCCCTCAGGGAGATTCAAATTAAAACCACATTGAGATATCACCTTACACCAGTTAGAATGGCCAAAATTAACAAAACAGGAAACAACATGTGTTGGAGAGGATGTGGAGAAAGGGGAACCCTCTTACACTGTTGGTGGGAATGCAAGTTGGTGCAGCCTCTTTGGAGAACAGTGTGGAGATTCCTCAAGAAATTAAAAATAAAACTTCCCTATGACCCTGCAACTGCACTCCTGGGTATTTACCCCAAAGATACAGATGTCGTGAAAAGAAGGGCCATCTGTATCCCAATGTTTATAGCAGCAATGGCCATGGTCGCCAAACTATGGAAAGAGCCAAGATGCCCTTCAACGGATGAATGGATAAGGAAGATGTGGTCCATATACACCATGGAGTATTATGCCTCCATCAGAAAGGATGAATACCCAACTTTTGTAGCAACATGGACGGGACTGGAAGAGATTATGCTGAGTGAAATAAGTCAAGCAGAGAGAGTCAATTATCATATGGTTTCACTTATTTGTGGAGCATAACAAATAGCATGGAGGACAAGGGGTGTTAGAGAGGAGAAGGGAGTTGGGGTAAATTGGAAGGGAGGTGAATCATGAGAGACTATGGACTCTAAAAAACAGTCTGAGGGGTTTGAAATGGAGGGGGGTGGGAGGTTGGACTACCAGGTGGTGGGTATTATAGAGGACATGGATTGCATGGAGCACTGGGTGTGGTGAAAAAATAATGAATACTCTTTTTCTGAAAATAAATAATTTAATTAAAAAAAGAAATGTAAGACTTTTGTGCATTGATTTTACATCCTGCAACTTTGCTGAATTCCTGTATCAGTTCTAGCAAGTTTTGGATGGAAACTTGGATTTTCTTTATAAAGTTTCATGTTGTCTGAGAAGAGATAAAATTTGACTTCTTCTTTGCTAATTTGGATGACTTTTATTTTTTCATGTTGCCTGATTGCTGAGGCCAGGACTTCCAGTACTATGTTGAACAGCAGTGGTGAGAGTGGATGTTCTTGTCTTATTCCCTGACCTTAAGGGAAAGTCTCTTAATTTTTCCACATTGAGGATTATATTCACTGTGGCTCTTTCATATATGGCTTTCATGATGTTAAGGCATTAGCATCCCTACTTTGTGGAGGGTTTTATAAAGAAGGGACCCTGCATTTTGTTAAATGCTTTTACTGCATCTATTGAGAAGATCATATGTTTCTTGCCCTTTCTTTTAATAGTATGGTGTATCACATTGATTTGCAGATGCTGAACTACCCCTGTAGCCTAGTAATAAGTCCCATTTGGTTGTGGTGAATAACTCTTTTAATGTAGAGCTAGAACCTACTATGTAGTATCTTGGTGAAAAATTTTACAACCATGACATCAGGGATATTGGTCTGTAATTCTCCTTTTTGGTGAGGTCTTTGTCTTATTTGGGGTGAAGGTAACGCTGGCTTCATAGAATGAGTTTTCTATTTCTACATTTTGGAACAGTTTCAGAAGAATAGGTATTAATTCTTCTTTAAATGTTTGGTAGAATTCCTCTTTGAAGCCATTCAGCTCTGGACTATTGTTTGTTGGAGAGTTTTGATTACTATTTCAATTTTTGCTGGTTTTGGGTCTTTTAAGCCTTTCTATTTCATCTTGTTTTATTTTCAGTAGTTTATATGTTTGCAGGAAGGCATTCATTTATTCAATATTGCCTGTTTTGTTGCCATACATTTTTTCATGCTATTCTCTTGTAATTTTTAAAAAATTTCTTTTCAGCATAACAGTATTCATTGTTTTTTCACCACACCCAGTGCTCCATGCAATACGTGCCCTCTCCAATACCCACCACCTGGTTCCCCCAACCTCCCACTCCCCACCCTTTCAAAACCTTCAGGTTGTTTTTCACCTCCCCTTCCAATTTCCCTCAGCTCCCTTCTCCTCTTGTAATTGTTTGTATTTATATGGTTTTGGTTGTGATATTTCTTCTATCATTTATGATTTCGTTTATTTGGGTTCTTTCTCTTTTCTTCTTGATAAGTCTGGCTACAGGCTTAGTGATTATTTATTTATTATTTTTTTAACAAAATTTATTTATATGATAATTGACTCCTCTGCTTCACTTATTTGTGGAACATAACAAATAGCATGGAGGACAAGGGGAATTAGAGAGGAGAAGGGAGTTGGGGGAAATTGGAAGGGGAGGTGAACCATGAGAGACTATGGACTCTGAAAAACAATCTGAGTGTTTTGAAGGGTCAGGGTGGGAGGTTGGGGGAACCAGGTGGTGGGTATTATAGAGAGCACGTATTGCATGGAGCACTGGGTGTGGTGAAAAAACAATGAATACTGTTATGCTGAAAATAAAAAAAATTATTTATATTATTTATATATATATTATATATATTTATTTATATCTATTTTTATTATTTTTTATTATGTTAGTCACCATACAGTATACCATTAGTTTTTGATGTAGTGTTCCCATAATTCATTGTTTGCATGTAACACCCAGCGCTCCATGCAATCCATGTCCTCCTTAATACCCATCATCAGGCTCACCCATCCCCCTACTGCCCTCCCCTCTAAAACCTTCAGTTTGTTTCCTGGAGTCCATTGTCTCTCATGGTTCATCTCCACTTTCATTTCTCCCCCTTCATTTTTCCCTTCTCCTAATGTCCTCCATGCTATTCCTTATGTTCCACAAATAAGGGAAACCATATGATAATTGACTTTCTCTGCTTGACTTACTCCACTTAGCATAATTTCCTTCAATCCCATCAGAGTTGATGCAAAAGTTGGATATTCATCCCTTCTGATGGCTGAGTAATATTCCATTGTGAATATGGACCACACCTCCTTTATCCATTTGTCTGTTGAAGAGCACCTTGGCTCTTTCCACATTTTGGCTATTGTGGATACTGCTTCAGTGTTGTTGGTAGGAATGCAAATTGGTGCAGCCACTTTTAGGGGTTTATTGGTCTTATTAATTCTTTCAAAGAACCATCACCTAGTTTTGTTGAACAGCAGTTTTTAAAATTTTCATTCTGTGTCATTGATTTCTGCTCTAATCATTATTTCTCTTCTCCAACTTTGTTTGGCTTTTTTTTTTTTTGCTGTTCTTTTCCAGCTCCTTTAAGTATTAACTTTAGGTTGTGCATTTGAGACTTTTCTTGTTTCTTGTGAGAGGTCTTTGGACCACCTTTGCTATATCCAAAAGGTTTTTTTTTTCCCAATTTATTTATTTTCAGAAAAACAGTATTCATTATTTTTTCACCACACCCAGTGCTCCATGCAAGCTGTGCCCTCTAATAATACCCACCACCTGGTACCCCAACCTCCCACCCCCCCGCCATTCAAACCCCTCAGATTGTTTTTCAGAGTCCATAGTCTCTCATGGTTCACCTCCCCTTCCAATTTACCCAAATTCCCTACTCCTCTCTAATGCCCCTTGTCCTCCATGCTATTGGTTATGCTCCACAAATGAGTGAAACCATATGATAATTGACTCTCTCTGCTTGACTTAGCATAATCTCTTCCAGTCCCGTCCATGTTGCTACAAAAGTTGGATATTCGTCCTTTCTGATGGAGGCATAATACTCCATAGAGTATATGGACCACATCTTCCTTATCCATTCATCCGTTGAAGGGCATCTTGGTTCTTTCCATAGTTTGGCGACTGTGGCCATTGCTGCTATAAACATTGGGGTACAGATGGCCCTTCTTTTCACGACATCTGTATCTTTGGGGTAAATACCCAGGAGTGCAATTGCAGGGTCGTAGGGAAGCTCTATTTTTAATTTCTTGAGGAATCTCCACACTGTTCTCCAAAGAGACTGCACCAACTTGCATTCCCACCAACAGTGTAAGAGGGTTCCCCTTTCTCCTCATCCTCTCCAACACATGTTGTTTCCTGTTTTGTTAATTTTGGCCATTCTAACTGGTGTAAGGTGATATCTCATTGTGGTTTTAATTTGAATCTCCCTGAGGGCTAATGATGATGAGCATTTTTTCATGTGTCTGATAGCCATTTGTATTTCTTGATTGGAGAAGTGTCTGTTCATATCTTCTGCCCACTTTTTGATGTGTTTGTCTGTTTCATGTGGGTTGAGATTGAGGAGTTCATTATAGATCCTGGATATCAACCTTTTGTCTGTACTGTCATTTGCAAATATCTTCTCCCATTCCGTGGGTTGCCTCTTTGTTTTTTTGACTGTTTCCTTTGCTGTGCAGAAGCTTATGATTTTGATGAAGTCCCAGAAGTTTATTTTCACTTTTGTTTCCTTTGCCTTTGGAGACGTATCTTGAAAGAAGTTGCTGTGGCTGATATCAAAGAGAATACTGCCTATGTTCTCCTCTAAGATTCTGATAGATTCCTGTCTCACGTTGAGGTCTTTTATCCATTTTGAGTTGATCTTTGTGTACGGTGTAAGAGAATGGTCGAGTT
This sequence comes from Neogale vison, assembly GCF_020171115.1. Classification (NCBI taxonomy): domain Eukaryota; kingdom Metazoa; phylum Chordata; class Mammalia; order Carnivora; family Mustelidae; genus Neogale; species Neogale vison. The sequence continues at coordinate 108,740,830 of NC_058092.1, forward strand.
TCATTCTTCTACATATAGCTGTCCAGTTTTTCCCAGCACCATTTATTGAAGAGACTGTCTTTTTCCACTGTATATTTTCCCTGTTTTGTCAAAGATTAATTGACCATAGAGTTGAGGGTCCATATCAGGGCTCTCTACTCTGTTCCACTGGTCTATGTGTCTGTTTTTATGCCAGTACCATGCTGTCTTGGTGATCACAGCTTTGTAATAAAGCTTGAAATCAGGTAAGGTGATACCGCCAGCTTTATTTTTGTTTTTCAACATTTCCTTAGCGATTCGGGGTCTCTTCTGATTCCATACAAATTTTAGGATTATTTGCTCCAGCTCTTTGAAGAATGCCGGTGGAATTTTGATCGGAATGGCATTAAAAGTATAGATTGCTCTGAAATTCTCCTTTTTGGTATGGTCCTTGCCTGGTTTGGGGATCAGGGTAATGCTGGCTTCATAGAAAGAGTCTGGAAGCTTTCCTTCTGCTTCAATTTTTTGAAACAGCTTCAGGAGAATAGGTGTTATTTCTTCTTGGAAGGTTTGGTAGAATTCCCCAGGGAATCCGTCAGGTCCTGGGCTCTTGTTTTTTGGGAGATTTTTGATCACTGCTTCAATCTCGTTATTAGATATCGGTCTATTCAGGTTATCGATTTCTTCCTGGTTCAATTTTGGTAGTTTATATTTTTCCAGGAATGCATCCATTTCATCAAGGTTGCTAAGCTTATTGGCATATAACTGTTCGTAGTAACTTCTGATGATTGTTTCTACTTCCTTGGTGTTAGTTGTGATCTCTCCCCTTTCATTCATAATTTTATGAATTTGGGATTTCTCTCTTTTCTTTTGGATTAGTGTAGCCAGTGGCTTATCGATCTTATTGATTCTTTCAAAAAACCAGCTTCTAGTTTCATTGATACGTTCTACTGTATCTCTGGTTTCTCCCTCATTGATCTCAGCTCTAATCTTGATGATTTCCCTTCTTATATGTGGAGTTGGTTTGATTTGTTGTTGATCCTCCAGTTCTTTAAGGTGTAGAGACAGCTGGTGTCACTGATGAATATGGATGCTAAGATTCTCAACAAGATCCTAGCCAACAGGATCCAACAACACATTAAAAAGATTATCCACCATGATCAGGTGGGATTCATCCCTGGGCTACAAGGATGGTTCAACATTCGTAAATCAATCAATGTGATACAACAAATTAATAGGAGAAGAGAGAAGAACCACATGGTCCTCTCAATTGATGCAGAAAAAGCATTTGACAAAATCCAACATCCGTTCCTGATTAAAACGCTTCAAAGTATAGGGATAGAGGGAACATTCCTGAACCTCATCAAATCTATCTATGAAAGACCCACAGCAAATATCATCCTCAATGGGAAAAAGCTTGCAGCCTTCCCATTGAGATCACGAACAAGACAAGGATGCCCACTTTCACCACTCTTGTTCAACATAGTATTAGAAGTCCTAGCAACAGCAATCAGACAACAGAGAGAAATAAAAGGTATCCAAATTGGTAATGAAGAAGTCAAACTCTCTCTCTTCGCAGATGACATGATTCTTTATATGGAAAACCCAAAAGACTCCCCCCCCAAACTACTAGAACTCATACAGCAATTCAGCAGCGTGGCAGGATACAAAGTCAATGTGCAGAAATCAGTGGCTTTCTTATACACTAACAAGGAAAATACAGAAAGGGAAATTAGAGAATCGATTCCATTTACTATAGCACCAAGAACCATAAGATACCTGGGAATAAACCTAACTAAAGAGGTAAAGGATCTATACTTGAGGAACTATAGAACACTCATGAAAGAAATTGAAGAAGACACAAAAAGATGGAAGACCATTCCATGCTCTTGGATCGGAAGAATAAACATCGTTAAAATGTCTATACTGCCTAGAGCAATCTATACTTTTAATGCCATTCCGATCAAAATTCCACCGGTATTCTTCAAAGAGCTGGAGCAAATAATCCAAAAATTTGTATGGAATCAGAAGAGACCCCGAATCGCTAAGGAAACGTTGAAAAACAAAAATAAAGCTGGCGGCATCACCTTACCTGATTTCAAGCTTTATTACAAAGCTGTGATCACCAAGACAGCATGGTACTGGCATAAAAACAGACACATAGACCAGTGGAACAGAGTAGAGAGCCCTGATATGGACCCTCAACTCTATGGTCAATTAATCTTCGACAAAACAGGAAAAAATATACAGTGGAAAAAAGACAGTCTCTTCAATAAATGGTGCTGGGAAAACTGGACAGCTATATGTAGAAGAATGAAACTCGACCATTCTCTTACACCGTACACAAAGATCAACTCAAAATGGATAAAAGACCTCAACGTGAGACAGGAATCTATCAGAATCTTAGAGGAGAACATAGGCAGTAATCTCTTCGATATCAGCCACAGCAACTTCTCTCAAGATACGTCTCCAAAGGCAAAGGAAACAAAAACGAAAATAGACTTCTGGGACTTCATCAAAATCAAAAGCTTCTGCACAGCAAAGGAAACAGTCAAAAAAACAAAGAGGCAACCCACGGAATGGGAGAAGATATTTGCAAATGACAGTACAGACAAAAGGTTGATATCCAGGATCTATAATGAACTCCTCAAACTCAACCCACACGAAACAGACAAACACATCAAAAAATGGGCAGAAGATATGAACAGACACTTCTCCAATCAAGAAATACAAATGGCTATCAGACACATGAAAAAATGCTCATCATCATTATCCCTCAGGGAGATTCAAATTAAAACCACATTGAGATATCACCTTACACCAGTTAGAATGGCCAAAATTAACAAAACAGGAAACAACATGTGTTGGAGAGGATGTGGAGAAAGGGGAACCCTCTTACACTGTTGGTGGGAATGCAAGTTGGTGCAGCCTCTTTGGAGAACAGTGTGGAGATTCCTCAAGAAATTAAAAATAGAGCTTCCCTACGACCCTGCAATTGCACTCCTGGGTATTTACCCCAAAGATACAGATGTCGTGAAAAGAAGGGCCATCTGTACCCCAATGTTTATAGCAGCAATGGCCACAGTCGCCAAACTATGGAAAGAACCAAGATGCCCTTCAACGGATGAATGGATAAGGAAGATGTGGTCCATATACACTATGGAGTATTATGCCTCCATCAGAAAGGACGAATATCCAACTTTTGTAGCAACATGGACGGGACTGGAAGAGATTATGCTGAGTGAAATCAGTCAAGCAGAGAGAGTCAATTATCATATGGTTTCACTCATTTGTGGAGCATAACCAATAGCATGGAGGACAAGGGCGTTAGAGAGTAGTAGGGAATTTAGGTAAATTGGAAGGGGAGGTGAACCATGAGAGACTATGGACTCTGAAAAACAGTCTGAGGGGTTTGAAGTGGCGGGGGGGGTGGGAGGTTGGGGTACCAGGTGGTGGGTATTATAGAGGGCACAGCTTGCATGGAGCACTGGGTGTGGTGAAAAAATAATGAATACTGTTTTTCTGAAAATAAATAAATTGGGAAAAAAAAAGTATAGATTGCTCTAGGCAGTATAGACATTTTAACGATGTTTATTCTTACGATCCAAGAGCATGGAATGGTCTTCCATCTATTTGTTTCTTCTTCAATTTCTTTCATGAGTGTCTTATAGTTCCTCACGTATAGATCCTTTACCTCTTTAGTTAGGTTTATTCCCAGGTATCTTATGGTTCTTGGTGCTATAGTTAATGGAATCGATTCTCTAATTTCCCTTTCTGTATTTTCATTGTTAGTTATAAGAAAGCCACTGATTTCTGCACATTGACTTTGTATCCTGCCACGTTGCTGAATTGCTGTATGAGTTCTAGTAGTTTGGGGGTGGAGTCTTTTGGGTTTTCCATATAAAGAATCATGTCATCTGCGAAGAGAGATTTTGACTTCTTCATTATCAATTTGGATACCTTTTATTTCTCTCTGTTGTCTGATTGCTGTTGCTAGGACTTCTAATACTATGTTGAACAAGAGTGGTGAAAGTGGGCATCCTTGTCTTGTTCCTGATCTCAATGGGAAGGCTGCAAGCTTTTTCCCATTGAGGATGATATTTGCTGTGGGTCTTTCATAGATAGATCTGATGAGGTTCAGGAATGTTCCCTCTATCCCTTACTTTGGAGCGTTTTAATCAGGAACGGATGTTGGATTTTGTCAAATGCTTTTTCTGCATCAATTGAGAGGACCATGTGGTTCTTCTCTCTTCTCATATTAATTTGCTGTATCACATTGATTGATTTGCAAATGTTGAACCATCCTTGTAGCCCAGGGATGAATCCCACCTGATCATGGTGGATAATCTTTTTAATGTGCTGTTGGATCCTGTTGGCTAGGATCTTGTTGAGAATCTTAGCATCCATATTCATCAGTGATATTGGTCTGAAATTCTCCTTTTTGGTAGGGTCCTTGCCTGGTTTGGGGATCAGGGTAATGCTGGCTTCATAGAAAGAGTTTGGAAGTTTTCCTTCTGCTTCAATTTTTTGAAACAGTTTCAGGAGAATAGGTGTTATTTCTACTTGGAAGGTTTGGTAGAATTCCCCAGGGAATCCGTCTTGTCCTGAGCTCTTGTTTTTTGGGAGAGTTTTGATCACTGATTCAATCTTGTTATTAGATATCAGTCTATTCAGGTTGTCGATTTCTTCCTGGTTCAATTTTGGTAGTTTATATTTTTCCAGGAATGCATCCATTTCATCTAGGTTGCTAAGCTTATTGGCATATAACTGTTCGTAATAACTTCTGATGATTGTTTCTACTTCCTTGGCGTTAGTTGTGATCTCTCCCTTTTCATTCATAATTTTATGAATTTGGGATTTCTCTCTTTTCTTTCGGATTAGTGTAGCCAGTGGCTTATCGATCTTATTGATTCTTTCAAAAAACCAGCTAACCAGCTTCTAGTTTCATTGATACGTTCTACTGTATCTCTGGCTTCTCCCTCTTTGATCTCAGCTCTAATCTTGATGATTTCCCTTCTTATGTGTGGAGAAGTTGGTTTTTTGAAAGAATCAATAAGATCAATAAGCCACTGGCCATACTAATCCAAAAGAAAAGAGAGAAAGCCCAAATTCAAAAAATTATGAATGAAAAGGGAGAGATCACAGCTAACACCAAGAAAGTAGAAATAATCATCAGAAGTTATTATCCACAATTATATGCCAATAAGCTAAGCACCCTGATGAAATGGATGCATTCCTGGAAAAGTATAAACTCCCAAAATTGAATCAGGAAAAAATTGTCAGCCTGAATAGACCTATACCTAGAAATGAGATTGAAGCAGTGATCAAAATACTCCCAAAAAATAAGAGCCCAGGACCTGACGGATTCCCTGGGGAATACTACCAAACTTTTAAAGAAGAAATAACACCTATTCTCCTGAAGCTGTTTCAAAAATTGAAGCAGAAGGGAAACTTTCAGACTCTTTCAATGAAGCCAACATTACCCTGATCCCCAAATCAGGCAAAGACCTTACCAAAAAAGGAGAATTTCAGACCAATATCACTGATGAATATGGATGCTAAGATTCTCAATAAGATCCAACTTGTAGGATCCAACAGCACGTTCAAAAGATTATCCAGCATGACCAGGTGGGATTCATCCCTGGGCTATAAAGATGGTTCTGCATTCGCAAATCAATCATTGTGATAGAACAAATTAATATGAGAAGAGAGAAGAACCACACGGTCCTCTCAATTGATGCAGAAAAAGCATTTGACAAAATCCAGCATCCGTTCCTGATTAAAACGCTTCAAAGTATAGGGATAGAGGGAACATTCCTGAACCTCATCAGATCTATCTATGAAAGACCCACAGCAAATATCATCCTCAATGGGAAAAAGCTTGTAGCCTTCCCACTGAGATCAGGAACAAGACAAGGATGCCCACTTTCACCACTCTTGTTCAACATAGTATTAGAAGTCCTAGCAACAGCCATCAGACAACAAAGATAAATAAATGTATCCAAATTGGCCATGAAGAAGTCAAACTCTCTCTTCGCAGATGACATGATTCTACATATGGAAAACCCAAAAGACTCCACCCCCAAACTAGTAGAACTCATACAGCAATTCAGCAACATGGCAGGATACAAAGTCAATGTACAGAAACCAGTGGCTTTCTTATATACTAACCATGAAAATACAGAAAGGGTAATTAGAGACTCAATTCCATTTACTATAGCACCAAGAACCATAAGATACCTGGGAATAAACCTAACCAAAGAGGTAAACGATCTGTACTTGAGGAACTACAGAACACTCATGAAGGAAATTGAAGAAGATACAAAAAGATGGAAGACCATTCCATGCTCTTGGGTCAGAAGAATAAACATTGTTAAAATGTCCATACTGCCTAGAGCAATCTATACTTTTGATGCCATTCCAATAAAAATTCCACCAGTATTCTTCAAAGAGCTGGAGCAAGTAATCCTAAAATTTGTATGGCATCAGAAGAGACCCCGAAATGCTAAGGAAATGTTGAAAAACAAAAATAAAACACGGCATCACGTTACCTGTTTTCAAGCTTTATTACAAAGCTGTGATCACCAAGACAGCATGGTACTGGCATAAAAACAGACACATAGACCAGTGGAACAGAGTAGAGAGCCCTGATATGGACCCTCAACTCTATGGTCAATTAATCTTTGACAAAACAGGAAAAAATATACAGTGGAAAAAAGACAGTCTCTTCAATAAATGGTGCTGGGAAAACTGGACAGCTATATGTAGAAGAATGAAACTCGACCATTTTCTTACACTGTACACAAAGATAAAATCAAAATGGTGGGTATTATAGAGGGCACAGCTTGCATGGAGCACTGGGTGTGGTGAAAAAATAATGAATAATGTTTTTCTGAAAATAAATAAATTGGAAAAAAAATCAAAATGGGTAAAAGACCTCAATGTGAGACAGGAATCCATTTGAATTCTAGAAGAGAACATAGGCAGTAATCTCTTTGATATCAGCCACAGCAACTTCTTCTTCTTTTTTTTCCAATTTATTTATTTTCAGAAAAACAGTATTCATTATTTTTTCACCACACCCAGTGCTCCATGCAAGCTGTGCCCTCTATAATACTCACAACCTGGTACCCCAACCTCCCACCCCCCCGCCACTTCAAACCCCTCAGACTGTTTTTCAGAGTCCATAGTCTCTCATGGTTCATCTCCCCTTCCAATTTACCCAAAAGCACATACCCTCCCCAATGTCCATAACCTTCCCCCCTTCTCCCAACCCCCCTCCCCCCAGCAACCCACAGTTTGTTTCGTGAGATTAAGAGTCACTTATGGTTTGTCTCCCTCCCTATCCCATCTTGTTTCATGGATTCTTCTCCTACCCACTTAAGCCCCCATGTTGCATCACCACTCCCTCATATCAGGGAGATTATATGATAGTTGTCTTTCTCCGCTTGACTTATTTCGCTAAGCATGATACACTCTAGTTCCATCCATGTTGTCGCAAATTGCAAGATTTCGTTTCTTTTGATGGCTGCATAGTATTCCATTGTGTATATATACCACATCTTCTTGATCCATTCATCTGTTGATGGACATCTAGGTTCTTTCCATAGTTTGGCTATTGTGGACATTGCTGCTATAAACATTCGGGTGCACGTGCCCCTTTGGATCACTACGTTTGTATCTTTAGGGTAAATTCCCAGTAGTGCAATTGCTGGGTCATAGGGCAGTTCTATTTTCAACATTTTGAGGAATCTCCATGCTGTTTTCCAGAGTGGTTGCACCAGCTTGCATTCCCACCAACAGTGTAGGAGGGTTCCCCTTTCTCCGCATCCTCGCCAGCATCTGTCATTTCCTGACTTGTTGATTTTAGCCATTCTGACTGGTGTGAGGTGATATCTCATTGAGCCACAGCAACTTCTTTCAAGATATGTCTCCAAAGGCAAAGGAAACAAAAGCAAGTATAAACTTTTGGGACTTCATCAAAATCAAAAGCTTCTGCACAGCAAAGGAAACAGTAGAAAAAAAAAAAAGGGGAGGAGTCAAGATGGCGGAGAAGTAGCAGGCTGAGACTACCTCAGCTAGCAGGAGATCAGCTAGAGAGCTTATCTAAAGATTGCAAACACCTGCAAATCCATCGGCAGATCGAAGAGAAGAAGAACAGCAATTCTAGAAACAGAAAAACAACCACTTTCTGAAAGGTAGGACTGGCGGAGAAGTGAATCCAAAGCGACGGGAAGATAGACCCCGGGGGGAGGGGCCGGCTCCCGGCAAGCGGCGGAGCAACGGAGCACAAAATCAGGACTTTTTTTTTTTTTTTTTCCAGTGTTCAGTTTGATAGCTTTTTTTTTTTCCCAATTTATTTATTTTCAGAAAAACAGTATTCATTATTTTTTCACCACACCCAGTGCTCCATGCAAGCTGTGCCCTCTATAATACCCACCACCTGGTACCCCAACCTCCCACCCCACCGCCACTTCAAACCCCTCAGACTGTTTTTCAGAGTCCATAGTCTCTCATGGTTCACCTCCCCTTCCAATTTACCCAAATTCCCTACTACTCTCTAACGCCCCTTGTCCTCCATGCTATTGGTTATGCTCCACAAATGAGTGAAACCATATGATAATTGACTCTCTCTGCTTGACTGATTTCACTCAGCATAATCTCTTCCAGTCCCGTCCATGTTGCTACAAAAGTTGGATATTCGTCCTTTCTGATGGAGGCATTATACTCCATAGTGTATATGGACCACATCTTCCTTATCCATTCATCCGTTGAAGGGCATCTTGGTTCTTTCCATAGTTTGGCGACTGTGGCCATTGCTGCTATAAACATTGGGGTACAGATGGCCCTTCTTTTCACGACATCTGTATCTTTGGGGTAAATACCCAGGAGTGCAATTGCAGGGTCGTAGGGAAGCTCTATTTTTAATTTCTTGAGGAATCTCCACACTGTTCTCCAAAGAGGCTGCACCAACTTGCACTCCCACCAACAGTGTAAGAGGGTTCCCCTTTCTCCACATCCTCTCCAACACATGTTGTTTCCTGTTTTGTTAATTTTGGCCATTCTAACTGGTGTAAGGTGATATCTCAATGTGGTTTTAATTTGAATCTCCCTGAGGGCTAATGATGATGAGCATTTTTTCATGTGTCTGATAGCCATTTGTATTTCTTGATTGGAGAAGTGTCTGTTCATATCTTCTGCCCATTTTTTGATGTGTTTGTCTGTTTCGTGTGGGTTGAGTTTGAGGAGTTCATTATAGATCCTGGATATCAACCTTTTGTCTGTACTGTCATTTGCAAATATCTTCTTCCATTCCGTGGGTTGCCTCTTTGTTTTTTTGACTGTTTCCTTTGCTGTGCAGAAGCTTTTGATTTTGATGAAGTCCCAGAAGTCTATTTTCGCTTTTGTTTCCTTTGCCTTTGGAGACGTATCTTGAAAGAAGTTGCTGTGGCTGATATCAAAGAGATTACTGCCTATGTTCTCCTCTAAGATTCTGATAGATTCCTGTCTCACGTTGAGGTCTTTTATCCATTTTGAGTTGATCTTTGTGTACGGTGTAAGAGAATGGTCGAGTTTCATTCTTCTACATATAGCTGTCCAGTTTTCCCAGCACCATTCATTGAAGAGACTGTCTTTTTTCCACTGTATATTTTTTCCTGTTTTGTCGAAGATTAATTGACCATAGAGTTGAGGGTCCATATCAGGGCTCTCTACTCTGTTCCACTGGTCTATGTGTCTGTTTTTATGCCAGTACCATGCTGTCTTGGTGATCACAGCTTTGTAATAAAGCTTGAAATCAGGTAAGGTGATGCCGCCAGCTTTATTTTTGTTTTTCAACGTTTCCTTAGCGATTCGGGGTCTCTTCTGATTCCATACAAATTTTAGGATTATTTGCTCCAGCTCTTTGAAGAATGCCGGTGGAATTTTGATCGGAATGGCATTAAAAGTATAGATTGCTCTAGGCAGTATAGACATTTTAACGATGTTTATTCTTCCGATCCAAGAGCATGGAATGGTCTTCCATCTTTTTGTGTCTTCTTCAATTTCTTTCATGAGTGTTCTATAGTTCCTCAAGTATAGATCCTTTACCTCTTTAGTTAGGTTTATTCCCACGTATCTTATGGTTCTTGGTGCTATAGTAAATGGAATCGATTCTCTAATTTCCCTTTCTGTATTTTCCTTGTTAGTGTATAAGAAAGCCACTGATTTCTGCACATTGACTTTGTATCCTGCCACGCTGCTGAATTGCTGTATGAGTTCTAGTAGTTTGGGGGTGGAGTCTTTTGGGTTTTCCATATAAAGAATCATGTCATCTGCGAAGAGAGAGAGTTTGACTTCTTCATTATCAATTTGGATACCTTTTATTTCTCTCTGTTGTCTGATTGCTGTTGCTAGGACTTCTAATACTATGTTGAACAAGAGTGGTGAAAGTGGGCATCCTTGTCTTGTTCCTGATCTCAACGGGATGGCTGCAAGCTTTTTCCCATTGAGGATGATATTTGCTGTGGGTCTTTCATAGATAGATTTGATGAGGTTCAGGAATGTTCCCTCTATCCCTATACTTTGAAGCGTTTTAATCAGGAACGGATGTTGGATTTTGTCAAATGCTTTTTCTGCATCAATTGAGAGGACCATGTGGTTCTTCTCTCTTCTCCTATTAATTTGTTGTATCACATTGATTGATTTACGAATGTTGAACCATCCTTGTAGCCCAGGGATGAATCCCACCTGATCATGGTGGATAATCTTTTTAATGTGTTGTTGGATCCTGTTGGCTAGGATCTTGTTGAGAATCTTAGCATCCATATTCATCAGTGATATTGGTCTGGAATTCTCCTTTTTGGTATGGTCCTTGCCTGGTTTGGGGATCAGGGTAATGCTGGCTTCATAGAAAGCGTCTGGAAGTTTTCCTTCTGCTTCAATTTTTTGAAACAGCTTCAGGAGAATAGGTGTTATTTCTTCTTGGAAGGTTTGGTAGAATTCCCCAGGGAATCCGTCAGGTCCTGGGCTCTTGTTTTTTGGGAGATTTTTGATCACTGCTTCAATCTCGTTATTAGATATCGGTCTATTCAGGTTGTCGATTTCTTCCTGGTTCAATTTTGGTAGTTTATATTTTTCCAGGAATGCATCCATTTCATCAAGGTTGCTAAGCTTATTGGCATATAACTGTTTGTAGTAACTTCTGATGATTGTTTCTACTTCCTTGGTGTTAGTTGTGATCTCTCCCCTTTCATTCATAATTTTATGAATTTGGGATTTCTCTCTTTTCTTTTGGATTAGTGTAGCCAGCGGCTTATCGATCTTATTGATTCTTTCAAAAAACCAGCTTCTAGTTTCATTGATACGTTCTACTGTATCTCTGGTTTCTCCCTCAGTGATCTCAGCTCTAATCTTGATGATTTCCCTTCTTATGTGTGGAGTTGGTTTGATTTGTTGTTGATCCTCCAGTTCTTTAAGGTGTAGAGACAGCTGGTGTGTTCTGGATTTTTCAATTTTTTTGAGCAAGGCTTGGATGGCTATATATTTTCCCCTTAGGACCGCCTTTGCTGTATCCCATAGGTTTTGGACCGAAGTGTCTTCATTCTCAATGGTTTCCATGAATTGTTTCAGTTCTTCTTTGATCTCCTGGTTGATCCAAGCATTCTTAAGCAAGGTGGTCTTTAGCTTCCAGGTGTTTGAGTTCCTTCAGAACTTTTCCTTGTGATTGAGCTCCAGTTTCAAAGCATTGTGATCTGAGAATATGCAGGGAATAATCTCAGTCTTTTGGTATCGGCTGAGTCCTGATTTGTGACCCAGTATGTGGTCTATTCTGGAGAAGGTTCCGTGTGCACTTGAGAAGAATGAGTATTCTGCTGTTTTAGGGTGGAATGTTCTGTATATATCTATGAGGTCCATCTGGTCCAATGTGTCGTTCAATGCTCTTGTTTCTTTATTGATTTTCTGCTTCGATGATCTGTCTAATTCTGAAAGAGGCGTGTTAAGATCACCTACGATTAGTGTATTCATATCAATATGACTCTTTATCTTGATTAACAGTTTTCTTAAGTAATTGGCTGCTCCCATATTGGGAGCATAGATATTTACAATTGTTAGATCATCTTGGTGGATAGTCCCTTTAAGGATTATGTAGTGTCCTTCTGTATCTCTGACTACAGTCTTTAGTTTGAAGTCTAATTTATCTGATATGAGAATCGCTACCCCAGCCTTCTTTTGAGTCCCATTGGCATGAAAGATGCTTCTCCACCCCTTCACTTTCAGTCTGCGTGTATCTTTAGGTTCAAAATGGGTCTCTTGTAGACAGCATATGGATGGGTCCTGTCGTTTTATCCAATCTGCAACCCTGTGCTGTTTTATGGGTGCATTGAGGCCATTCACATTGAGAGTGATTATTGATAGATACGTTTTTATTGACATCGAGTTACCTTTGAAGTCTTTCTTTCTGTAGACTGTCTCTATATTTCTGTTCAATGCTATTCTTGGGATTTTTCCTCTTTTATAGAACCCCCCTTAATATTTCCTGCAGTATCGGCTTGGTGGTTGCATAGTCTTTTAAGTCTTGCCGGTCTTGGAAACTCTTTATCTCTCCATCCATTTTGAATATCAGTCTTGCTGGATAAAGTATTCTTGGCTGCATGTTCTTCTCATTTAGTGCCCTGAATATATCTTGCCAGCCTCTTCTGGCTTGCCAGGTCTCTGTGGACAGGTCTGACGTTATTCTGATGGGCTTCCCTCTGTAAGTAAGGAGCCTCTTTGCCCTGGCAGCTTTCAAGAGATTATACCTACAATTATAATTTCTCAATTTGACTATCAGGTGTCGTGATATTTTTTTGGAGTGTATAATCTTGGGTGGAGACCGTTCAGCCTCTAGTACATGAACGCTGGTTTCATTCGCGAGATTCGGAAAGTTTTCATGAAGGACTTGTTCCACGACATCTTCTAGACTTCTTTCTTTCTCCTCCCCTTCAGGAATTCCAATAATTCTGACGTTGGAACGCTTCATGTCATCACTTATTTCCCTAATTCTGCTTTCGTGGGATCTAAGCTGTTTGTTCCAGGCTTCCTCCTGATCCTTTCTCTCTATCTGTTTGTCTTCCAGATCACTAATTCTATCTTCTGTCTCAGTTACCCTAGCTTTGAGAGAGTTTAGATTGGATTGGAACTCATTGAGAGCATTGTGGACCTCCTCCCTGGTAGCTTTAAGCTCCGCCCTAACATTGTGAACATCCTGTCTGGTCGCTTTCAGTTCGGCTCTAATCAATTCTGTTTGGTCATCCATGGCTTTCTCCAACCTAGCTATTGCCTGGATAATTGTTAGCCTGAATTCTCTTTCCGACATATTGTCTATGTTGATAGCCGTTAGCTCTGTTGCGGAAGGTCCATCCTCTGTATTTTTCTTCTGTTGGGCATTCCTCCTCCTAGTCATTTTGGTGGGAGAAGACTGAACAGATGTAGCTGGATGTATCAACTCTGGTGCAGTCAAGGTGCACCCTGGAACACTTCCTGATCTCCGTCTCAGAAGCCTCAGTCTGGGTGCAGAAGCTGAATAAATTCCCCCTTGGACGCTGGCAGTGCAGGTTCCAAGTTAAAGACCCTGGGGGCGCAGGATCTTTTGCTCGTCCCCAAAGCCAAGGCAGTGGCGGCTGTCTGGGAGCTCCTGACCGCCAGAGAGGTTCCAAGCAGCGATCGCACACTGAGATTTTGCCGCTGGCCGGGGCTGGGAGTGCCCGGCTTGCGCGCACCTCTTTTCAGAGGCGGCTGTGGGTCGGGCGCGTGTCTGGGGCACTGAGAACGGGGCGCTGGTCCGTAAGCCGCAGGCTGGGCTTTTGCGCGCCTCTGTCCGGGGAAGAGTTTCGCGGGCACGAGGCTTAGACTTTGAAACAATGGCCCGGGTCAAGAAGCGCCCCAGGGCCTTATAAACCCAGGAGAGCTGGAGCGACGTGCACGCGCATCTCAAGCTTTGTGGCAGGGCTAGCGCACGTTCTGCAGACCGGCTCCCATCCCCTCACAGGAGCCGGAACCCCGCGCTCTGGGGCACGCTGGCAGCTTAGGGACCAGGAGCCGGTTTCTCCGCCGCACTCTCTCTGCCTCCGCGCCGGGGAGGCCGTCTGGGAACGGGGACTCAAGCCCCTGTCCCTAGCCGCCCCGATTCCCACAGTTTGCCCCCGCGATCCTTTGCTCTTTTGGAGTGCTTTCAACCAGTCTCCGAGTTAATGCTGGTCCCCAGACGCAGGGCACTCTCGCTCGTATCGGGGTATTACTCCATCGGCAGATCGAAGAGAAGAAGAACAGCAATTCTAGAAACAGAAAAACAACCACTTTCTGAAAGGTAGGACTGGAGGAGAAGTGAATCCAAAGCCACGGGAACATAGACCCCGGGGGGAGGGGCCGGCTCCCGGCAAGCGGCGGAGCAACGGAGCACAAAATCAGGACTTTTAAAAGTCTGTTCCGCTGAGGGACATCGCTCCGGAGGCTAAACCGGGGCGAAGCCCACACGGGGTCGGCGTGACCTCAGGTCCTGCGGGGTCACAGAAGGATCGGGGGTGTCTGAGTGTCGCAGAGCTTGCGGATATTGGAACGGGAAAGCCGGCTGCAGAGACAGAGCCGACAGTAAGCTCGCAGCTCGGAGTTGCCTTGAACCGGTCGCAAGCTCGGTGAGCTCGGAGCGCGGCCGGAGGTTGGGCAGACGCGAGTTACTGGGAGCTGTTCGCTGAGGGCGCACAGGGGAGCGAGGCCCCGGGCTCTCGGCTCCTCCGGGCCGGAGACCAGGAGGCCGCCATTTGTATTCCCGTCCTCCGGAACTCAACGGAAAGCGCTCAGGGAACAAAAGCTCCTGAAAGCAAAGCCGAGCAGATCACTCAGCCCGGCCACTGGTAAGGGCGGTGTAATTCCGCCTGTGGCAAAGACACTTGAGAATCACTACACCAGGCCCCTCCCCGAGAAGATCAACAAGAAATCCAGGCAAGACCAAGTTCACCTACCATGGAGTACAGTTTCAATACCAAGGAGAGAGCAGCAGAATTCCAGAGGAGGAGAAAACAAACCACGGAACTCATGGCTTTCTGCCTGTGATTTTTTAGTCTTGCAGTTAATTTAATTTTTTTCTTTTCCATTTTTTTCCTCTTCTTCTGCTAAAATTTTTTATAACTTTTACCCTTTTCTTTTTAAACGTTTTTTAACTAGGTTATCTAATATATATATTTTTTTCTATTTTATACTTTTGTTTATTCATTTTCTTTTTTTTTAAATTCTTTTTTTTTCTTTTTTTTCTTTCTTTCTTTTTTGAACCGCTTTTTAACCCCAAATCAGAAGAGATCCTAATCTCTTCAATCTTTATTTTTCTTAATTCTTTTTAAATTCTTGATTGAATTTTTAATTCAATCTCTTTTTTTTAATTCTTTTTTTTCTTTCTTTCATTTTGAACCACTTTTAATCCCCAAATCAGAAGAGATCCCAATCAGAAGAGATTGGGAGATCCCAATCAAAGGAGATCCCAATCAGAGGAGATCCCTCACCCAATCGTGAGGGGGGAGATTTCTCCCCCCCCTCATGATTTGGGATCTCCTCAGATTTGGTTAAAGCATATTTTCCTGGGATTGTTGCCACCCTTTTAGTATTTTACTTGCTCCTTCATATACTCTTAGCTGGACAAAATGACAAGGCGGAAAAATTCACAACAAAAAAAAGAACAAGAGGCAGTACTGAAGGCTAGGGACCTAATCAATACAGACATTGGTAATATGTCAGATCTAGAGTTCAAAATGACAATTCTCAAGGTTATAGCCAGGCTTGAAAAAGGCATGGAAGATATTAGAGAAACCCTCTCCAGAGATATAAAAGCCCTTTATGGAGAAATAAAAGAACTAAAATCTAACCAAGTTGAAATCAAAAAAGCTATTAATGAAGTTCAATCAAAAATGGAGGCTCTCACTGCTAGGATAAATGAGGTAGAAGAAAGAATTAGCGATATAGAAGACCAAATGACAGAGAATAAAGAAGCTGAGCAAAAGAGGGACAAACAGCTACTGGACCATGAGGGGAGAATTCGAGAGATAAGTGACACCATAAGACAAAACAACAGAATAATTGGGATTCCAGAAGAAGAAGAAAGATAGAGGGGACTAGAAGGTATACTGGAGAGAATTATTGGGGAGAATTTCCCCAATATGGCAAAGGGAATGAGCATCAAAATTCAGGAGGTTCAGAGAACGCCCCTCAAAATCAATAAGAATAGGCCCACACCCCGTCACCTAATAGTAAAATTTACAAGCCTTAGTGACAAAGAGAAAATCCTGAAAGCAGCCCGGGAAAAGAAGTCTGTAACATACAATGGTAAAAGTATTAGATTGGCAGCTGACTTATCCACAGAGACCTGGCAGGCCAGAAAGAGCTGGCATGACATTTTCAGAGCACTAAACGAGAAAAACATGCAGCCAAAAATATTATATCCAGCTAGGCTATCATTGAAAATAGAAGGAGAGATTAAAAGCTTCCAGGACAAACAAAAACTGAAAGAATTTGCAAACACCAAACCAGCTCTACAGGAAATACTGAAAGGGGTCCTCTAAGCAAAGAGAGAGCCTACAAGTGGTAGATCAGAAAGGAACAGAGACAATATACAGTAACAGTCACCTTACAGGCAATACAATGGCACTAAAATCATATCTCTCAATAGTTACCCTGAATGTTAATGGGCTAAATGCCCCAATCAAAAGACACAGGGTATCAGAATGGATAAAAAAACAAAACCCATCTATATGTTGCCTCCAAGAAACTCATTTTAAACCCGAAGACACCTCCAGACTTAAAGTGAGGGGGTGGAAAAGAATTTACCATGCTAATGGACATCAGAAAAAAGCAGGAGTGGCAAACCTTATATCAGATCACTTAGATTTTAAGCCAAAGACTATAATAAGAGATGAGGAAGGACACTATATCATACACAAAGGGTCTGTCCAACAAGAAGATCTAACAATTTTAAATATCTATGCCCCCAACGTGGGCGCAGCAAACTATATAAACCAATTAATAACAAAATCAAAGAAACACATCAACAATAATACAATAATAGTAGGGGACTTTAACACTCCCCTCACTGAAATGGACAGATCATCCAAGCAAAAGATCAACAGGGAAATAAAGGCCTTAAATGATACACTGGATGAGATGGACATCACAGATATATTCAGAACATTTCATCCCAAAGCAACAGAATACACATTCTTCTCTAGTGCACATGGAACATTCTCCAGAATAGATCACATCCTCGGTCCTAAATCAGGACTCAACCGGTATCAAAAGATTGGGATCATTCCCTGCATATTTTCAGACCACAATGCTCTGAAGCTAGAACTCAACCACAAGAGGAAGTTTGGAAAGAACACAAATACATGGAGACTAAACAGCATCCTTCTAAAGAATGAATGGGTCAACCGGGAAATTAAAGAAGAATTGAAAAAAATCATGGAAACAAATGATAATGAAAATACAACGGTTCAAAATCTGTGGGACACAACAAAGGCAGTCCTGAGAGGAAAATATATAGCGGTACAAGCTTTTCTCAAGAAACAAGAAAGGTCTCAGGTACACAACCTAACCCTACACCTAAAGGAGCTGGAGAAAGAACAAGAAAGAAACCCTAAGCCCAGCAGGAGAAGAGAAATCATAAAGATCAGAGCAGAAATCAATGAAATAGAAACCAAAAAAAACAATAGAACAAATCAACCAAACTAGGAGCTGGTTCTTTGAAAGAATTAATAAAATTGATAAACCCTTGGCCAGACTTATCAAAAAGAAAAGAGAAAGGACCCAAATAAATAAAATCATGAACGAAAGAGGAGAGATCACAACTAACACCAAAGAAATACAAACTATTATAAGAACATACTATGAGCAACTCTACGCCAACAAATTTGACAATCTGGAAGAAATGGATGCATTCCTAGAAACATATAAACTACCAAAATTGAACCAGGAAGAAAGAGAAAGCCTGAACAGACCTATAACCAGTAAGGAGATTGAAACAGTCATTAAAAATCTCCAAACAAACAAAAGCCCAGGGCCAGATGCCTTCCCGGGGGAATTCTACCAAACATTTAAAGAAGAACTAATTTCTATTCTCCTGATACTGTTCCAAAAAATAGAAATGAAAGGAAAACTCCCAAACTCATTTTATGAGGCCAGCATCACCTTGATCCCAAAACCAGACAAGGATCCCATCAAAAAAGAGAGCTATAGACCAATATCCTTGATGAACACAGATGCAAAAATTCTCACCAAAATACTAGCCAATAGGATTCAACAGTACATTAAAAGGATTATTCACCACGACCAAGTGGGATCTATCCCAGGGCTGCAAGGTTGGTTCAACATCCGCAAATCAGTCAATGTGATACAACACATCAATAAAAGAAAGAACTAGAACCATATGATACTCTCAATAGATGATGAAAAAGCATTTGACAAAGTACAGCATCCCTTCCTGATCAAAACCCTTCAAAGTGTAGGGATAGAGGGCACATACCTCAATATCATCAAAGCCATCTATGAAAAACCCACTGCAAATATCATTCTCAATGGAGAAAAACTGAAAGCTTTTCCACTAAGGTCAGGAACATGGCAGGGATGTCCATTATCACCACTGCTATTCAACATAGTACTAGAAGTCCTAGCCTCAGCAATCAGACAACAAAAGGAAATTAAAGGCATCCAAATCGGCAAAGAAGAAGTCAAATTATCACTCTTCGCAGATGATATGATACTCTATGTGGAAAACCCAAAAGACTCCACTCCAAAACTGCTAGAACTTATACAGGAATTCAGTAAAGTGTCAGGAT
This sequence comes from Neogale vison, assembly GCF_020171115.1. Classification (NCBI taxonomy): domain Eukaryota; kingdom Metazoa; phylum Chordata; class Mammalia; order Carnivora; family Mustelidae; genus Neogale; species Neogale vison. The sequence continues at coordinate 108,759,621 of NC_058092.1, forward strand.
ATAAGATCAATGCACAGAAATCAGTTGCATTTCTCTACACCAACAACAAGACAGAAGAAAGAGAAATTAAGGAGTCAATCCCATTTACAATTGCACCCCAAACCATAAGATACCTAGGAATAAACCTAACCAAAGAGGCTAAGAATCTATACTCAGAAAACTATAAAGTACTCATGAAAGAAATTGAGGAAGACAAAAAGAAATGGAAAAATGTTCCATGCTCCTGGATTGGAAGAATAAATATTGTGAAAATGTCTATGCTACCTAAAGCAATCTACACATTTAATGCAATTCCTATCAAGGTACCATCCATCTTTTTCAAAGAAATGGAACAAATAATTTTAAAATTTATATGGAACCAGAAAAGACCTCGAATAGCCAAAGGGATATTGAAAAACAAAGCCAAAGTTGGTGGCATCACAATTCCGGACTTCAAGCTTTATTACAAAGCTGTCATCATCAAGACAGCATGGTATTGGCATAAAAACAGACACATAGACCAATGGAACAGAATAGAGAGCCCAGAAATAGACCCTCAACTCTATGGTCAACTAATCTTCGACAAAGCAGGAAAGAATGTCCAATGGAAAAAAGACAGCCTCTTCAATAAATGGTGTTAGGAAAATTGGACAGCCACATGCAGAAAAATGAAATTGGACCATTTCCTTACACCACACACAAAAATAGATTCAAAATGGATTAAGGACCTCAATGTGAGAAACGAATCCATCAAAATCCTTGAGGAGAATACAGGCAGCAACCTCTTCGACCTCAGCCGCAGCAACATCTTCCTAGGAACATCGCCAAAGGCAAGGGAAGCAAGGGCAAAAATGAACTTTTGGGATTTCATCAAAATCAAAAGCTTTTGCACAGCAAAGGAAACAGTTAACAAAATCAAAAGACAACTGACAGAATGGGAGAAGATATTTGCAAACAACATATCAGATAAAGGACTAGTGTCCAAAATCTATAAAGAACTTAACAAACTCAACACCCAAAGAACAAATAATCCAATCAAGAAATGGGCAGAGGACATGAACAGACGTTTCTGTAAAGAAGACATCCAGATGGCCAACAGACACATGAAAAAGTGCTCCATATCACTCGGCATCAGGGAAATACAAATCAAAACCACAATGAGATATCACCTCACACCAGTCAGAATGGCTAAAATCAACAAGTCAGGAAATGACAGATGCTGGCGAGGATGCGGAGAAAGGGAAACCCTCCTACACTGTTGGTGGGAATGCAAGCTGGTGCAACCACTCTGGAAAACAGTATGGAGGTTCCTCAAAATGTTGAAAATAGAACTGCCCTATGACCCAGCAATTGCACTACTGGGAATTTACCCTAAAGATACAAACGTAGTGATCCAAAGGGGCACGTGCACCCGAATGTTTATAGCAGCAATGTCCACAATAGCCAAACTATGGAAAGAACCTAGATGTCCATCAACAGATGAATGGATCAAGAAGATGTGGTATATATACACAATGGAATACTATGCAGCCATCAAAAGAAACGAAATCTTGCCATTTGCGACAACATGGATGGAACTAGAGCGTATCATGCTTAGCGAAATAAGTCAAGCGGAGAAAGACAACTATCATATGATCTCCCTGATATGAGGGAGTGGTGATGCAACATGGGGGCTTAAGTGGGTAGGAGAAGAATCCATGAAACAAGATGGGATAGGGAGGGAGACAAACCATAAGTGACTCTTAATCTCACGAAACAAACTGTGGGTTGCTGGGGGGAGGGGGGTTGGGAGAAGGGGGGTAGGGTTATGGACATTGGGGAGGGTATGTGCTTTTGGGTAAATTGGAAGGGGAGATGAACCATGAGAGACTATGGACTCTGAAAAACAATCTGAGGGGTTTGAAGTGGCGGGGGGGTGGGAGGTTGGGGTACCAGGTGGTGGGCATTATAAAGGGCACGGCTTGCATGGAGCACTGGGTGTGGTGGAAAAATAATGAATACTGTTTTTCTGAAAATAAATAAATTGGAAAAAAAAACAACAACAAAAAAAACAAAACAAAGAGGCAACCCACAGAATGGGAGAAGATATTTGCAAATGACAGTATAGACAAAAGGTTGATATCCAGGATCTATAATGAACTCCTCAAACTCAGCACACACAAAACAGGCAATAATATCAAAAAATGGGCAGAAGATATGAACAGAGACTTCTCCAATGAAGACATACAAATGGCTATCAGACACATGAAAAAATGTTCATCATCACTAGCCCTCAGGTAGATTCAAATTAAAACCACATTGATATATCACCTTACGCCAGATAGAATGGCCAAAATGAACAAGACAGGAAACAACATGTGTTGGAGGGGATGTGGAGAAAGGGGAACCCCCTTACACTTTTGGTGGTAAAGCAGGTTGGTGCAACCTCTTTGGAGAACAGTGTGGAGATTCTTCAAGAAATTAAAAATAGAACTTCCCTATGACCCTGCCATTGCACTCCTGGGTATTTACCCCAAAGATACAGATGTCGTGAAAAGAAGGGCATGGAATGGTCTTCCATGCTCTTGGATTGGATGAATAAACATTGTTAAAATGTCTATACTACCTAGAGTAATCTATACTTTTAATGCCATTCTGATCAAAATTTCACTGGTATTCTTCAAAGAGCTGGAGCAAATAATCCTAAACTTTGTATGGAATCAGAAGAGACCCTGAATCGCTAAGGAAATGTTGAAAAACAAAAATTATACTGGGGGCATCACGTTACCTGATTTCAAGCTTTACTACAAAGCTGTGATCACCAAGACAGCATGGTACTGGCATAAAACAAACACATAGACCAGTGGAACAGAGAAGAGAGCCCAGATATGGACCTCAACTCTATGGTCAATTAATCTTCGACAAAACAGGAAAAAATATACAGTGGAAAAAAGACAGTCTCATCAATAAATGGTGCTGGGAAAACTGGACAGCTATATGTAGAAGAATGAAACTCGACCATTCTCTTACACTGTACACAAAGATAAACTCCAAATGGATAAAAGACCTCAATGTGAGATAGGAATCTATCAGAATCCTAGAAGAGAACATAGGCAGTAATCTTTTCGATATCAGCCACAGCAACTTCTTTAAGATAGGTCTCCAAAGGCAAAGGAAACAAAAGCGAAGAACTTTTGGGACTTTATCAAAATCAAAAGCTTCTGCACAGCAAAGGAAATGGTCAACAAAAAAAAGAGGCAACCCACAGAATGGGAGAAGATATTTGCAAATGACAGTACAGACAAAGGTTGATATCCAGGATCTATAATGAACTCCTCAAATTCAAAACACACAAAACAGACAATCATATCAAAAAATGAGCAGAAGATATGGACAGACACTTCTCCAATCAAGACATACAAATGGCTATCAGACACATGAAAAAATGTTCATCATCACGAGCCCTCTGGGAGATTCAAATTAAAACTACATTTACTATACGATTAAATTTATAGGTTCCAAACTTGCCTCTGTCACTGCCTTCTGAGGTGCTTAGGATAAGTTACTTAACTTTCTTATGCTTCACTGCTTTCCTCTATGCAAAAGGATGATATTAGCATATAACTCATAGTTTATTTTATAATATTGTACTCTAAGTCTGTGATTCATTCTCTGATGAGTGTTAATAAATAACTTTTTTATTAGAAGTATTAGAATGGTGCTAAACTTGTGAAAGCTATATGAATATTTTTAAGTGAATAAAATGTACAAGCTTAACTGCTGTCAATTTTATGTGACTTTTTTGTTTGTACAAAATATAATTCTTACTTGCTAAAAAAAAACCTACATTGAGATATCACCTTACACCAGTTAGAATGGCCAAAATTAGCAAGACAGGAGACAACATGTGTTGGAGAGGATGTGGAGAAAGGGGAACCCTCTTCCAGTGTTGGTGAGAATGCAAGTTGGTGCAGCCTCTTTGGAGAACAGTGTGGAGATTCCTCAAGAAATTAAAAATAGAACTTCCCTATGACCCTGTAATTGCACTCCTGGGTATTTACCCCAAAGATACAGATGTCGTGAAAAGAAGGGCCATCTGTGTCAGGGACCGCCTCTGGCCGGGAAAGTCCCCGCCATTACAAGGTGGCGCTTGGCTCAGTGCCAGCAAAATACGCTGCAAGTTAACAATGAACGTTCTGGTGAAGCTCGCCTAAAGGAGGACATAGTCATTGGCTGTTTCAAATTTAATCAGCATAGTAACAGGACTCTCATTGGCTCTCCCCATTGCTTGGCCCCTTATTGGTCACCCTGCTCACTGATTGGTCATGTAAATGTATATAAGCGTGTAGACTTGCGGAAATAGAGAGAGAAGATACATCTGAACTGGCGCTTCTTGTTGTCCTTGCGGGTCGAGGGCGACAAATGGTGCTGAGACCCGGGAATCGTTAACGAGTAATTAAACCTTGCAAGGAGAAAAACCGCAGGTAAGCGGGGAAGGGACCGCGAACAAAGTGGTGGGAATCTTGTACAAGACCACAACAAGAAGCAGGGCGGCCATAGAGCCGGGGTTTCACAAGACCACAATAAGAAGCGGGGCGGCCATAGAGCCGGGATTTTCTTCTGCGGTAAAGCCGGGAATAAAGGCCACGTTCACGAATTTATTTAGAAGAAAATTCTGGCCAGAGAAGTTTTAGAAAGTTCACTGATTATAGTGACGATTGCAATGTAAGCTCACTGGTGTTAGTGATGATCTTGAGAAAGCTCACTCTTTTAGTGACGATAGCAGACTAGTCTTTTCTTTGAAAAGTGGGAATTCCGCGGTAAAGCGGGGAGTAAAGGTCGACTGAAGTATATGCGTGTAAAAAGTTAATGTGCTAGTTAGTGTCTTTAACGTCCACGTCTGTTGTCTGTGTGTTCATAATGGGATCTGAAGTATCTAAAGTGCGGTTGGAAGGGTCTTTAAAAGACCTGCTGAAAGCCAATGGAACTCCACTAAAAGCAAAAACTGCTCGGGCCTTTTTGAATACAGTGGAAAAGGCGGCTCCATGGTTCCTAGATGAAGGCTTGCTAAACATACCTCAATGGGACCACCTGTGATCCAGGGTTTGGCCCCTGTGAAACCTATTAACGCCTCAGGGCCATATCAACCTTTTAAGTTGCCCAGGTGCACCAATAACAGGGTATGGCCACCGGAGTGGTCTGGATGTCAGAGTACCTTGCGCTCAGTTTACATCAATGAAATGCATAGCTTTACATTCACTCCACGCTTTCCTACTTATAAAAATAATACCTTTACAGGGTCCCTCCTCTGTCTGTAACTTGCTATGCGTATCCTTACCCATGTTCCTATCCCAGTTTCCATTCCAGAGGACAAGTTACCGGTGGTGCTATCCAGAAAGAAGAGAGATTTTGGTATCACAGCCGCCATTGTGACAGCATTGGCTATATCGACAGCAGCTGCCACAGCAGCAGCAGTCTCGCTTGCTGCAACTAGACCCACTGCGGAAGCTGTGAACACCCTTGCAGAAGGAACAGCGGATGTCCTTCAAACACAGACTCAGATCAATGCACATCTGCAAGCAGGAATCCTGATAGTCAACCAGAGAGTGGATTTGGTTCAAGAACAAGTGGACATATTGGGGGCCCTATTGGGACTGGGATGTATAGCACCCTTTCCGGCAATTTGTGTAACTCCCATAACCTATACTAATATGAGTGACTTACAGAATGTCTCCCGACAGCTCTCCCAGTATTTGCAGGGTGCTTGGTCTGACGATTTTCAAAATTTCACACGAATCCTTCTGGCTGAGATAACTCGAGTAAATAGTACGCGTGTGAAACCAGCTTCCCTCCCAGAGCTATTTCAAACTTTCAGCAATATGTTCCAGTTTACCAAACAATGGGCTGGCACAATTGGTCTTCTTGTCCTCCTTCTTATTGGCCTTCTTCTTCTATTCAGAAAAGTTCGCCAATGGAGAACACAGCAGCAAGAGCAGAGCAGAGCTATAGTACAAGCCCTTATGTCAATAGAGGCTGGGACATCTCCCCAGATATGGCTAAGCATGCTAGATCGGTAGTCAAAGATGTGTAAGATCAGTAGAGAAACATACCAACCTAAGACAGGACAGAGATCATCAATATCTTGTGTCTGATGACGGGTAAGGATGTTTTCTGCTACTGACGACCTAAGACAGGCATGATCTCTGCCATAAAACAAAAAAGGGGGAGATGTTGGGGACCGCCTCTGGCCAGGAAAGTCCCCGCCATTACGAGATGGCGCTTGGCTCAGTGCCAGCAAAATACGCTGCAAGTAAACAATGAAAGTTCTGGTGAAGCTCGCCTAAAGGAGGACATAGTCATTGGCTGTTTCAAATTTAATCAGCATAGTAACAGGACTCTCATTGGCTCTCCCCATTGCTTGGCCCCTTATTGGTCACCCTGCTCACTGATTGGTCATGTAAACGTATATAAGCGTGTAGACTTGCGGAAATAGAGAAGATACATCTGAACCGGCGCTTCTTGTTGTCCTTGCGGGTCGAGGGCGACACATCTGTACCTCAATGTTTATAGCAGCAATGGCCACGGTCGCCAAACTGTGGAAAGAACCAAGATGCCCTTCAACGGATGAATGGATAAGGAAGATGTTATCCATATAAACTATGGAGTATTATGCCTCCATCAGAAAGGATGAATACCCAACTTTTGTAGCAACATGGACGGGATTGGAAGAGATTATGCTGAGTGAAATAAGTCAAGCAGAGAGAGTCAATTATCATATGGTTTCACTTATTTGTGGAGCATAACAAATAGCATGGAGGACAAGGGGAGATGGAGAGGAGAAGGGAGTTGGGGGAAATTGGAAAGGGAGGTGAATAACGAGAGACTATGGACTCTGAAAAAAAATCTGAGGGGTTTGAAGTGGAGTGGGGGGTGGGAGGTCAGGGTCCCAGGTGGTGGGTATTATAGAGCGTATGGATTGCATGGATCACTGGGTTTGGTGAAAAAATAATGATACTGTTATGCTGAAAATAAGTAAATGAAAAAAAAACACACAAAAAAACCACATTGAGATACCACCTCACACCAGTTAGAATGTCTAAAATCAACAAGACAGGAAACAACAAGTGTTGGAGAGGAGGTGGAGAAAGGGGAACCCCCCTACACTGTTGGTGGGAATGCACATTGGCACAACCACTTTAGAAAACAGTGTCAGGATTCCTTAAGAAATTAAAAATAGAGCTACCCTTTGACCCTGCAATTTCACCTCTGGGTATTTACCCCAAAGATACAGATGTAGTGAAAAGAAGAGCCATCTGCACTCCAATGTTCATAGCAGCAGTGGCTACAGTCACCAAACTGTGGGAAGAGTCCAGATGCCTTTCAACAGATGAATGGATAAAGAAGATATGGTCCCTATATACAATGGAATATTATGCCTCCATCAGAAATTATGACTACCCAACTTTTTTTATCAACATGGACAGGACTGGAAGGGATTATGGTGGGTGAAATAAGTCAATCAGAGAGAGTCAATTATCATATGGTTTTACTTATTTGTGGAGTCTAAGGAATAACACGGAAGACGCTGGGAGATGGTAAAGAGAAGTGAGTTGGGGAAAATCGGAGGCGGAGACAAATCATGTGAGATATGGACTCTGAGAAACAAACGGAGGGTTTTGGAGGGGGTTGGTTGAGCCTGGTGGTGTGCACATATTATGGAGTTCACATATTGCATGGAGCACCATGTGTGTTACAAATAGAATGAATTTTTGAATACTGAAAAAATAAAATAAAATTTAAAAAATTATACCTGAAAAAATTAATAAACAAAAGACAAAGGATATAAAACTGAGTTGAAGTGATAGATGCATACTGATGTTTGTAGAAGTGTTATGGACAATAGCCAAATTATGTGAAGTGTCCAATATTCATTAACTGAGGTATAAGTAAAGAAGAAATGTTATATATGTCTACCATGAAACATTACTTGGCCAAAAAAAAAGAATGAAATCTTGTAGTTTACAACAACATGGATTGAACTAGAGAGTATTATGCTTAATAAAATAAGCCAGAATAAGAAAACACCACGATTTCACTCATATGTGGAACTTAAGTAACAAAACTGATGAACATGGACCAAAAAAGTGGGCAAACCATGAAAGAGACTCTTAAGTGTAAGAAGAAACTGAGATTTGATGGAGGAAGGTAGGTGGGGGATGGGCTAAATGGGTGATGCTTATTAAGGAGGCCACTTGTTATAATGAGCAGGGAGTGTTGTATGTAAGTGACTAATCAACTACCTGAAACTTTTATTACATTGTATGTTGACTAAGTGGAATTTAAATCAAAATTTGAGAAAGAAAATAAAAAAGAATGAAATCTTGCCATTTTGACAAATGGAAGGAACCAGAGGACATTATGCCAAGTGAAATACAGCATATAGAATGAGACAAATACTGTGTTATCTCTGCTATATTGGAATATTAAAAAAATAAAAGCCAAAATCATAGACACAGAGAACAGATTCAAGGTTGTCAGAAGTGGGAACTGGGAGTGGGTAGTGGAAAAAATTGGTGAAGGGAGCTAAAAAAAATGTTCATCTATGGTCAGGTTTCATGAATAGTAACTGTTTAGTACTTCCTATGTTTGGGATGACTTACTGCCCTTATTTATACCTAAGAATTTATGGTAATGGCAATGAAAAAAAGAAAAGAGGAAAGAGAACCTAACAGGGCTATAAAAGTTCAAAAAAGAAACTCACTTGTTCTTAGTTAAATGCAATTTAAAATAACAACAATGGATTTTATTATTTACTTAGAAGATTGATAAAAATTTCAAAGCTGATAAATATGAACTTTTGACCTAGTATTGGGAAAAGGGAACTTTTGTATACCTCTAATAGGAGTGTAAATTGATAGTTACTTTAAAGGTCAATTTGGCAATACCTATTAAATTTAAAATGGAACTGAACACACCCTATGTGCCAATAATTCAATTTCTAGAACTCCACCCTAAGGAAATACATGCATGGACAAGGAGACAAAGGAAAGGTATTTATTGCAACATTGTTTGTAACACTGAAAAACTCAAAACAACTTACATGCCTACCAACAGATGAATGGTTAAATAAAATTTGATATATCCATATAATGGAATTCTATATTGCAATTAAAAAGAATGAACTAGGGACACCTGGGTGGCTCAGTGGGTTAAAGCCTCTGCCTTTGGCTCAGGTCATGATCCCAGGGTCCTGGGATCAAGCCCCACATTGGGCTCTCTGCTCAGCAGGGATCCTGCTTCCTTCTCTCTCTCTGCCTGCCCCTCTGCCTACTTGTGATCTCTGTCAAATAAATAAATAAAATCTTTAAAAAATCAAAACAAAACAAAACAAAACAAAACAAAAGAATGAACTAGATTTATATAAATCAACACTTCCAAACATTACTCAGTGAAAAATGTATAATGCAAACCAATAAGTACAGTATGACATATTTTATATAAAAATACACACTAAATGTTAAGTATCTCATCTGTGTCCCTGTTTATGTGTGTAAAAATACTTTCAAGGTATCTGGGAGGAATCAAGCTCAACTGCCTAGTGATTATCCCTTGTGAGGGGAGGAAAGGGTTTGATTTGACAGAAGGTTAGGAGAGACTAGCTTTGTGTATAAATATTATAATTTTAAAAAGGAAAAATGTGTTTATATATTATTTCATAATTAAAATTAATTTTAAAAACAGTTTCTATTACTCTGCTATATTTGTTGAAAGAATGCATCAATATGTACTGATGATTTGCACAGTAATTTTTATACTTTTGTCTAATAGAAGGTAGGATGATTTTAATGTGACTTTTTACTTATAGTAGTAAATTGACTCATTGTACTTGCAGGCTAGCATGTTGATGTAATATGCTGACATATGAAAAATAAGGAAAGAAAAACCATTAAGACTACTTAAAAAGCTGGGCTCTCATGTTGAATTTTCTTTTACTTTTTTATTTATTTATTTTTTTCAGGGGGGACAAGATGGCGGGGTACTAGGAAGAGGCGTCTTTTCAGCTGGTACCCCAAAGTGAGCTGATTACCTACCAGAGAACTCCGATCACCCATGAAATCAGCCTGAGATCAGAATTATACACGTCTGGATCTCTACAGGGGCAGAGGACGCCAGTGAGCAGGTAAAGTGGCATGGGAACGGCGGACTGATATCAGAAAATAAACAAAAGGGGGAGGGAGCCACCAGAGGCGACCTGTGGGAAAGTAATACCCCAATACGAGGGAGAGTGCCCTGCGTCTGGGGACCAGCATTAACTTGGAGACTGGTTGAAAGCACTCCAAAAGAGCAAAGGATCGCGGGGGGGAAATTGTGGGAATCGGGGCGGCTAGGGACAGGGGCTTAAGTCCCTGGTCCCAGACGGCCTCCCCGGCACAGAGGCAGAGAGAGTGTGGCGGAGAAACTGGCTCCTGGTTCCTAAGCCGCCAGCGCGCCCCAGAGCGCGTGGGTTCCGGCTCCTGTGAGGGGATGGGAGCTGCGCCGGTCTGCAGAACGCACGCTAGCCCTACCACAAAGCTTGAGATGCGCGCGCACGTCCCTCCAGCTCTCCCAGGTTACTAAGGCCGGGGGGTGCTTCTTGACCTGCGCCATTGTTTCAAAGTCTAAGCCGCGCGCGCGTGAAACTCTTCCCCAGACAGAGGCGCGCAAAAGCCCAGCCTGCGGCTTACGGACCAGCGCCCCATTCTCAGTGCCCCAGACATGCGCCCGACCCATAGCCGCCTCTGAAAAGAGGTGCGCGCAGGCCGGGCACTCCCAGCCCGGGCCAGCGGCTAAATCTCAGTGTGCGATCGCTGCTTGGAACCTCTCTGGCGGTCGGGAGCTCCCAGACAGCCACCACTGCCTTGGCTTTGGGGACGAGCAAAAGATCCTGCGCCCCCAGGGTCTGCAACTTGGAACCTGCGCTGCTAGCGTCCAAGGGGGAATTTATTCAGCTTCTTTTTTTTTTCCAATTTATTTATTTTCAGAAAAACAGTATTCATTATTTTTTCACCACACCCAATGCTCCATGCAAGCTGTGCCCTCTATAATACCCACCACCTGGTACCCCAACCTCCCACCCCCCCGCCACTTCAAACCTCTCAGATTGTTTTTCAGAGCCCATAGTCTCTCATGGTTCACCTCCCCTTCCAATTTACCCAAAAGCACATACCCTCCCCAATGTCCATAACCCTACCCCCCTTCTCCCAAACCCCTCCCCCCAGCAACCCACAGTTTGTTTCGTGAGATTAAGAGTTACTTATGGTTTGTCTCCCTCCCTATCCCATCTTGTTTCATGGATTCTTCTCCTACCCACTTAAGCCCCCATGTTGCATCACCACTTCCTCATATCAGGGAGATCATATGATAGTTGTCTTTCTCCGCTTGACTTATTTCGCTAACATGGATGGAACTAGAGCGTATCATGCTTAGCGAAATTTATTCAGCTTCTGCACCCAGACTGAGGCTTCTCTCTGAGACGGAGATCAGGGTGCGGTTTGATTTCTTCTAATACTACAAAAACCATCAAAGGCGGTCAAGGTGAGAGGAAAAAAAAAGTGAACAAGCAAAAAAAAAAAAAAAACCGCCAGAGAACAAAAGCCTGAAAAAAACCAGTTTCCCCAGAGCCCACCCCCTTGAGGGGGGCGGGGGGACTCAACTCAGGAAACATCATTGACTGACAACCCACGTGGCAGGCCCCTCCCCCAGAAAACAAACCAAGAAAGAAAAAAAAAAACGGACTACAAGAGAACCACCACTACTTCATAGGAAAACTTGTATTATTCACTCGTTTCCACTATTTATTTATTTTTTTCATTTTATTTTATTTCTCTTCAGTGTTCCAGAATTCACTGTTTATGCACCACACCCAGTGCTCCATGCAATACATGCCCTCCATAATACCCATCACCAGGCTCACCCAATCCTCAACCCCCTCCCCTCCAAAACCCTCAGTTTGTTTCTCAGAGTCCACAGTCTCTCATGGTTTGTCTCCCCCTCCAATTAACTTCAGTCTATACCTACAGAAATCCATTTCACTTTGGCTCTGTTTTCAAAAGTACAGAATATGGTAGAAAAAGCACTGGACTGCAGCTTTGTTCTGATTAAATAGTTGATACTCACTAGTTGCATAATATTGGGATTTACTTTCCCCAAATGAAAATTAGAGGTATTATCATGGGGTCCCTCATCTGGCAATATTTATGAGTAGGCCTTAACAGGGTCCATGAAGTCCCTGAAATTATAAGAAAAAAATTGTGTGTAGTAAGTATATGCATTTTTTTTGATGTGGAGGCTATTTGGGAGAGAATGGCTTAAATGGTTATGGAGGGACAAAAACAACAGAAAGTTTAGAGCCATTGATCCTGATATTCTTCATGGTCCTTTCCAGCTGTGAAATTCTGCCAAAGGTGATCATTGAGACTCTAATACTGTCCTTTTCTCTTTCCATTCATCAAACTCTTAAAACAAGCAGAGATAGGAGGAGTCAAGATGGCGGAGAAGTAGCAGGCTGAGACTACCTCAGCTAGCAGGAGATCAGCTAGAGAGCTTATCTAAAGATTGCAAATCCATCGGCAGATCGAAGAGAAGAAGAACAGCAATTCTAGAAACAGAAAAACAACCACTTTCTGAAAGAAGAGATCCTAATCTCTTCAATCTTTTTTTTCTTAATTCTTTTTTAGTTTCTTGACTGAATTTTTAATTCAATCTCTTTTTTTAATTCTTTTTTTCTTTTTTTTCTTTCTTTCTTTTTGAACCTCTTTTTATCCCCAAATCAGAAGAGATCCCAATCAGAAGAGATTGGGAGATCCCAATCAAAGGAGATCCCAATCAGAGGAGATCCCTCACCCAATCGTGAGGGGGGAGAAATCCCCCCTCACGATTTGGGATCTCTTCTGATTTGGTTAAAGCGTATTTTCCTGGGGTTGTTGCCACCCTTTTAGTATTTTACTTGCTCCTTCATATACTCTTAGCTGGACAAAATGACAAGGCGGAAAAATTCACAACAAAAAAAAGAACAAGAGGCAGTACCGAAGGCTAGGGACCTAATCAATACAGACATTGGTAATATGTCAGATCTAGAGTTCAAAATGACAATTCTCAAGGTTATAGCTGGGCTTGAAAAAGGCATGGAAGATATTAGAGAAACCCTCTCCAGAGATATAAAAGCCCTTTCTGGCGAAATAAAAGAACTAAAATCTAACCAAGTTGAAATCAAAAAAGCTATTAATGAAGTTCAATCAAAAATGGAGGCTCTCACTGCTAGGATAAATGAGGCAGAAGAAAGAATTAGTGATATAGAAGACCAAATGACAGAGAATAAAGAAGCTGAGCAAGAGAGGGACAAACAGCTACTGGACCAGAGGGGAGAATTCGAGAGATAAGTGACACCATAAGACAAAACAACAGAATAATTGGGATTCCAGAAGAAGAAGAAAGAGAGAGGGGAGCAGAAGGTATACTGGAGAGAATTATTGGGGAGAATTTCCCCAATATGGCAAAGGGAATGAGCATCAAAATTCAGGAGGTTCAGAGAACGCCCCTCAAAATCAATAAGAATAGGCCCACACCCCGTCACCTAATAGTAAAATTTACAAGCCTTAGTGACAAAGAGAAAATCCTGAAAGCAGCCCGGGAAAAGAAGTCTGTAACATACAATGGTAAAAGTATTAGATTGGCAGCTGACTTATCCACAGAGACCTGGCAGGCCAGAAAGAGCTGGCATGACATTTTCAGAGCACTAAACGAGAAAAACATGCAGCCAAGAATATTATATCCAGCTAGGCTATCATTGAAAATAGAAGGAGAGATTAAAAGCTTCCAGGACAAACAAAAACTGAAAGAATTTGCAAACACCAAACCAGCTCTACAGGAAATACTGAAAGGGGTCCTCTAAGCAAAGAGAGAGCCTACAAGTGGTAGATCAGAAAGGAACAGAGACAATATACAGTAACAGTCACCTTACAGGCAATACAATGGCACTAAAATCATATCTCTCAATAGTTACCCTGAATGTTAATGGGCTAAATGCCCCAATCAAAAGACACAGGGTATCAGAATGGATAAAAAAACAAAACCCATCTATATGTTGCCTCGAAGAAACTCATTTTAAGCCCGAAGACACCTCCAGACTTAAAGTGAGGGGGTGGAAAAGAATTTACCATGCTAATGGACATCAGAAAAAAGCAGGAGTGGCAATCCTTATATCAGATCAATTAGATTTTAAGCCAAAGACTATAATAAGAGATGAGGAAGGACACTATATCATACTCAAAGGGTCTGTCCAACAAGAAGATCTAACAATTTTAAATATCTATGCCCCCAACGTGGGCGCAGCAAACTATATAAACCAATTAATAACAAAATCAAAGAAACACATCAACAATAATACAATAATAGTAGGGGACTTTAACACTCCCCTCACTGAAATGGACAGATCATCCAAGCAAAAGATCAACAGGGAAATAAAGGCCTTAAATGATACACTGGATGAGATGGACATCACAGATATATTCAGAACATTTCATCCCAAAGCAACAGAATACACATTCTTCTCTAGTGCACATGGAACATTCTCCAGAATAGATCACATCCTCGGTCCTAAATCAGGACTCAACCAGTATCAAAAGATTGGGATCATTCCCTGCATATTTTCAGACCACAATGCTCTGAAGCTAGAACTCAACCACAAGAGGAAGTTTGGAAAGAACACAAATACATGTAGACTAAACAGCATCCTTCTAAAGAATGAATGGGTCAACCGGGAAATTAAAGAAGAATTGAAAAAAATCATGGAAACAAATGATAATGAAAATACAACGGTTCAAAATCTGTGGGACACAACAAAGGCAGTCCTGAGAGGAAAATATATAGCGGTACAAGCTTTTCTCAAGAAACAAGAAAGGTCTCAGGTACACAACCTAACCCTACACCTAAAGGAGCTGGAGAAAGAACAAGAAAGAAACCCTAAGCCCAGCAGGAGAAGAGAAATCATAAAGATCAGAGCAGAAATCAATGAAATAGAAACGAAAAAAACAATACAACAAATCAACCAAACTAGGAGCTGGTTCTTTGAAAGAATTAATAAAATTGATAAACCCTTGGCCAGACTTATCAAAAAGAAAAGAGAAAGGACCCAAATAAATAAAATCATGAACGAAAGAGGAGAGATCACAACTAACACCAAAGAAATACAAACTATTATAAGAACATACTATGAGCAACTCTATGCCAACAAATTTGACAATCTGGAAGAAATGGGTGCATTCCTAGAAACATATAAACTACCAAAATTGAACCAGGAAGAAATAGAAAGCCTGAACAGACCCATAACCAGTAAGGAGATTGAAACAGTCATTAAAAATCTCCAAACAAACAAAAGCCCAGGGCCAGATGGCTTCCCGGGGGAATTCTACCAAACATTTAAAGAAGAACTAATTCCTATTCTCTTGAAACTGTTCCAAAAAATAGAAATGGAAGGAAAACTCCAAAACTCATTTTATGAGGCCAGCATCACCTTGATCCCAAAACCAAACAAGGATCCCATCAAAAGAGAAGAGAGCTATAGACCAATATTCTTGATGAACACAGATGCAAAAATTCTCACCAAAATACTAGCCAATAGGATTCAACAGTACATTAAAAGGATTATTCACCACGACCAAGTGGGATTTATCCCAGGGTTGCAAGGTTGGTTCAACATCCGCAAATCAGTCAATGTGATACAACACATCAATAAAAGAAAGAACTAGAACCATATGATACTGTCAATAGATGCTGAAAAAGCATTTGACAAAGTACAGCATCCATTCCTAATCAAAACCCTTCAAAGTGTAGGGATAGAAGGCACATACCTCAATATCATCAAAGCCATCTATGAAAAACCCACTGCAAATATCATTCTCAATGGAGAAAAACTGAAAGCTTTTCCACTAAGGTCAGGAACATGGCAGGGATGTCCATTACCACCACTACTATTCAACATAGTACTAGAAGTCCTAGCCTCAGCAATCAGACAACAAAAGGAAATTAAAGGCATCCAAATCGGCAAAGAAGAAGTCAAATTATCACTCTTCGCAGATGATATGATACTCTATGTGGAAAACCCAAAAGACTCCACTCCAAAACTGCTAGAACTTGTACAGGAATTCAGTAAAGTGTCAGGATATAAGATCAATGCACAGAAATCAGTTGCATTTCTCTACACCAACAACAAGACAGAAGAAAGAGAAATTAAAGAGTCAATCCCATTTACAATTGCACCCCAAACCATAAGATACCTAGGAATAAACCTAACCAAAGAGGCTAAGAATCTATACTCAGAAAACTATAAAGTACTCATGAAAGAAATTGAGGAAGACACAAAGAAATGGAAAAATGTTCCATGCTCCTGGATTGGAAGAATAAATATTGTGAAAATGTCTATGCTACCTAAAGCAATCTACACATTTAATGCAATTCCTATCAAGGTACCATCCATCTTTTTCAAAGAAATGGAACAAATAATTTTAAAATTTATATGGAACCAGAAAAGACCTCGAATAGCCAAAGGGATATTGAAAAACAAAGCCAAAGTTGGTGGCATCACAATTCCAGACTTCAAGCTCTATTACAAAGCTGTCATCATCAAGACAGCATGGTATTGGCATAAAAACAGACACATAGACCAATGGAACAGAATAGAGAACCCAGAAATAGACCCTCAACTCTATGGTCAACTAATCTTCGACAAAGCAGGAAAGAATGTCCAATGGAAAAAAGACAGCCTCTTCAATAAATGGTGTTGGGAAAATTGGACAGCCACATGCAGAAAAATGAAATTGGACCATTTCCTTACACCACACACAAAAATAGATTCAAAATGGATTAAGGACCTCAATGTGAGAAAGGAATCCATCAAAATCCTTGAGGAGAACACAGGCAGCAACCTCTTCGACCTCAGCCGCAGCAGCATCTTCCTAGGAACATCACCAAAGGCAAGGGAAGCAAGGGCAAAAATGAACTTTTGGGATTTCATCAAGATCAAAAGCTTTTGCACAGCAAAGGAAACAGTTAACAAAACCAAAAGACAACTGACAGAATGGGAGAAGATATTTGCAAACGACATATCAGATAAAGGACTAGTGTCCAAAATCTATAAAGAACTTAGCAAACTCAACACCCAAAGAACAAAGAATCCAATCAAGAAATGGGCAGAGGACATGAACAGACGTTTCTGCAAAGAAGACATCCAGATGGCCAACAGACACATGAAAAAGTGCTCCATATCACTCAGCATCAGGGAAATACAAATCAAAACCACAATGAGATATCACCTCACACCAGTCAGAATGGCTAAAATCAACACGTCAGGAAATGACAGATGCTGGCGAGGATGCGGAGAAAGGGGAACCCTCCTACACTGTTGGTGGGAATGCAAGGTGGTGCAACCACTCTGGAAAACAGCATGGAGGTTCCTCAAAATGTTGAAAATAGAACTGCCCTTTGACCCAGCAATTGCACTACTGGGAATTTACCCTAAAGATACAAACGTAGTGATCCAAAGGGGCACGTGCACCCGAATGTTTATAGCAGCAATGTCCACAATAGCCAAACTATGGAAAGAACCTAGATGTCCATCAACAGATGAATGGATCAAGAAGATGTGGTATATATACACAATGGAATACTATGCAGCCATCAAAAGAAACGAAATCTTGCCATTTGCGACAACATGGATGGAACTAGAGCGTATCATGCTTAGCGAAATAAGTCAAGCGGAGAAAGACAACTATCATATGATCTCCCTGATATGAGGGAGTGGTGATGCAACATGGGGGCTTAAGTGGGTAGGAGAAGAATCCATGAAACAAGATGGGATAGGGAGGGAGACAAACCATAAGTGACTCTTAATCTCACGAAACAAACTGTGGGTTGCTGGGGGGAGGGGGTTGGGAGAAGGGGGGTAGGGTTATGGACATTGGGGAGGGTATGTGCTTTTGGGTAAATTGGAAGGGGAGATGAACCATGAGAGACTATGGACTCTGAAAAACAATCTGAGGGGTTTGAAGTGGCGGGGGCGGTGGGAGGTTGGGGTACCAGGTGGTGGGTATTATAGAGGGCACAGCTTGCATGGAGCACTGGGTGTGGTGAAAAAATAATGAATACTGTTTTTCTGAAAATAAATAAATTGGAAAAAAAATTTAAAAAAAAACAAGCAGAGATAAAAGAAGTTAACAAGTTTCATCAACTGTAAGAGAAAGACTAATAATAACTAAGTCTCAAAGTTAATAATTATTAAATGGAATGAGCCATGTAAAGCCCTTTATCACCATATGTGCATCATATGCCAACAACAGATTTTTTTTATAAAAGAACTCTAATGGAATTTGTTAATGTTAAAACAACAACCTTGACTTCCTAGATCAATAAATAGGCTAGGAATGTGGATTTTTACCTCTTTGAAAAGTGTAATTAACTGTTCAATATTTAATGTTCTGGGCTGGTAAAGCTCCGAAAGGTGAGCTCAGAGATTAAAAAAACCCTTTGAAACCCAATCAAATGAGAATTTTAGCTTTTTCTAGAACCTAAAAAAATAATGTGCATTCAATCAATGTCACTTTAGCCCAAAACTTGGCTTCATATTCCAAAATTTCCTCATTTTTCTTACTTAGAAGATCCAAGGCCTAGAAAGCTTATTCAAAACCTAACAACCAAGAATAGAGTTATGCTTTCTCAAGTGCTTGCTAAACTTTTCTATGGCATCAGTTCACAAAATGTGGTCTTGGGGTACGTGTGAAGTAAAAAATGTATTATTTTCTTTCTAATACCAAGACATTTGTCTTTTTTTTTCTTTTTTTTAAAGTTCTTTATTTAAATTCAATTTAGTTAGCATACACTGTATTATTAATTTCAGGGATAGAGTTTGTCTTTTCTTCATCACCATTTCTTCACAAGTGTATAGTAGAGTTTCCCAGAAGCAGAGTATAACAAAGAAAAAGGGCTAAAAAGCTTGTGGTACCAGGTGATGGGTATTATAGGGGGCACGGATTGCATGGAGCACTGGGTGTGGTGAAAAAATAATGAATACTGTTTTTCTGAAAATAAATAAATTGAAAAAAAAAGCTATTTCTTTTTGTTGTCTGATTGCTGTTTCTGGGACTTATAGTACTATAATGAACAATAGTGGCAAGAGTGGACATCCTTTTCGCATTCCTGATCTCAAAGGGAAGGCTGTCAGCTTTTACCCATTGAGCATGATATTTGCTGTGGATTTTTCACAGATAGATTTTATGAAGTTGAGGAATATTTCCTCTATCCCTTTATTTTGAATTGTTTTAATCAGGAATGGATGCTGTATCTTGTCAAATACTTTTTCTGTATCAATTGAGAGGACCATGTAGCTCTCTCTTCTCTTATTTATGCTATTACATTGGTTGATGTGCAAATGCTGAACCATCCTTGCATCCCATGAATAAATCCCACCCAGTCATGGTGGATAATATTTTTAATGTACTATTGGATCCTATTACCTAGGATCTTGTTGAGAATCTTGGCATCCTATTCATCAGGGATATTGGTCTGAAATTCTCCTTTTTGGTGGGTTCTTTACCTGGTTTGGGGATCAGGGTAATGCTGGATTCCTGGAAAGAGTCTGGAAGTTTTCCTTCTGTTTCTATCTTTTTTATCCCCCAATTTATTTATTTTCAGAAAAACGGTATTCATTATTTTTTCACCACACCCAGTGCTCCATGCAAGCTGTGCCCTCTATAATACCCACCACCTGGTACCCCAACCTCCCACCCCACCGCCACTTCAAACCCCTCAGACTGTTTTTCAGAGTCCATAGTCTCTCATGGTTCACCTCCCCTTCCAATTTACCCAAATTCCCTACTCCTCTCTAATGCCCCTTGTCCTCCATGCTATTGGTTATGCTCCACAAATGAGTGAAACCATATGATAATTGACTCTCTCTGCTTGACTTAGCATAATCTCTTCCAGTCCCGTCCATGTTGCTACAAAAGTTGGATATTCGTCCTTTCTGATGGAGGCATTATACTCCATAGTGTATATGGACCACATCTTCCTTATCCATTCATCCGTTGAAGGACATCTTGGTTCTTTCCATAGTTTGGCGACAGTGGCCATTGCTGCTATAAACATTGGGGTACAGATGGCCCTTCTTTTCACGACATCTGTATCTTTGGGGTAAATACCCAGGAGTGCAATTGCAGGGTCGTAGGAAAGCTCTATTTTTAATTTCTTGAGGAATCTCCACACTGTTCTCCAAAGAGGCTGCACCAACTTGCATTCCCACCAACAGTGGAAGAGGGTTCCCCTTTCTCCACATCCTCTCCAACACATGTTGGTTCCTGTTTTGTTAATTTTGGCCATTGTAACTGGTGTAAGGTGATATCTCAATGTGGTTTTAATTTGAATCTCCCTGAGGGCTAATGATGATGAGCATTTTTTCATGTGTCTGATAGCCATTTGTATGTCTTGATTGGAGAAGTGTCTGTTCATATCTTCTGCCCATTTTTTGATGTGTTTGTCTGTTTCGTGTGGGTTGAGTTTGAGGAGTTCATTATAGATCCTAGATATCAACCTTTTGTCTGTACTGTCATTTGCAAATATCTTCTCCCATTCCGTGGGTTGCCTCTTTGTTTTTTTGACTGTTTCCTTTGCTGTGCAGAAGCTTTTGATTTTGATGAAGTCCCAGAAGTTTATTTTCGCTTTTGTTTCCTTTGCCTTTGGAGACGTATCTTGAAAGAATTTGCTGTGGCTGATATCAAAGAGATTACTGCCTATGTTCTCCTCTAAGATTCTGATAGATTCCTGTCTCACGTTGAGGCCTTTTATCCATTTTGAGTTGATCTTTGTGTACAGTGTAAGAGAATGGTCGAGTTTCATTCTTCTACATATAGCTGTCCAGTTTTCCCAGCACCATTTATTGAAGAGACTGTCTTTTTTCCACTGTATATTTTTTCCTGTTTTGTCGAAGATTAATTGACCATAGAGTTGAGGGTCTATATCAGGGCTCTCTACTCTGTTCCACTGGTCTATGTGTCTGTTTTTATGCCAGTACCATGCTGTCTTGGTGATCACAGCTTTGTAATAAAGCTTGAAATCAGGTAAGGTGATGCCGCCAGCTTTATTTTTGTTTTTCAACATTTCCTTAGCGATTCGGGGTCTCTTCTGATTCCATACAAATTTTAGGATTATTTGCTCCAGCTCTTTGAAGAATGCCGGTGGAATTTTGATCGGAATGGCATTAAAAGTATAGATTGCTCTAGGCAGTATAGACATTTTAACAATGTTTATTCTTACGATCCAAGAGCATGGAATGGTCTTCCATCTATTTGTCTTCTTCAATTTCTTTCATGAGTGTTCTATAGTTCCTCAAGTATAGATCCCTTACCTCTTTAGTTAGGTTTATTCCGAGGTATCTTATGGTTCTTGGTGCTATAGTAAATGGAATCGATTCTCTAATTTCCCTTTCTGTATTTTCATTGTTAGTTATAAGAAAGCCACTGATTTCTGCACATTGACTTTGTATCCTGCCACGTTGCTGAATTGCTATATGAGTTCTAGTAGTTTGGGGGTGGAGTCTTTTGGGTTTTCCATATAAAGAATCATGTCATCTGCGAAGAGAGAGAGTTTGACTTCTTCATTACCAATTTGGATACCTTTTATTTCTCTCTGTTGTCTGATTGCTGTTGCTGGGACTTCTAATACTATGTTGAACAAGAGTGGTGAAAGTGGGCATCCTTGTCTTGTTCGTGATCTCAATGGGAAGGCTGCAAGCTTTTTCCCATTGAGGATGATATTTGCTGTGGGTCTTTCATAGATAGATTTGATGAGGTTCAGGAATGTTCCCTCTATCCCTATCCTTTGAAGCGTTTTAATCAGGAACGGATGTTGGATTTTGTCAAATGCTTTTTCTGCATCAATTGAGAGGACCATGTGGTTCTTCTCTCTTCTCATATTAATTTGTTGTATCACACTGATTGATTTACGAATGTTGAACCATCCTTGTAGCCCAGGGATGAATCCCACCTGATCATGGTGGATAATCTTTTTAATGTGTTGTTGGATCCTGTTGGCTAGGATCTTGTTGAGAATTTTAGCATCCATATTCATCAGTGATATTGGTCTGAAATTCTCCTTTTTGGTACGGTCCTTGCCTGGTTTGGGGATCAGGGTAATGCTGGCTTCATAGAAAGAGTCTGGAAGTTTTCCTTCTGCTTCAATTTTTTGAAACAGCTTCAGGAGAATAGGTGTTATTTCTTCTTGGAAGGTTTGGTAGAATTCCCCAGGGAATCCGTCAGGTCCTGGGCTCTTGTTTTTTGGGAGATTTTTGATCACTGCTTCAATCTCGTTATTAGATATCGGTCTATTCAGGTTGTCGATTTCTTCCTGGTTCAATGTTGGTAGTTTATATTTTTCCAGGAATGCATCCATTTCATCTAGGTTGCTAAGCTTATTGGCATATAACTGTTCGTAATAACTTCTGATGATTGTTTCTACTTCCTTGGCGTTAGTTGTGATCTCTCCCTTTTCATTCATAATTTTATGTATTTGGGATTTCTCTCTTTTCTTTCGGATTAGTGTAGCCAGTGGCTTATTGATCTTAATGATTCTTTCAAAAAACCAGCTTCTAGTTTCATTGATACGTTCTACTGTATCTGTGGTTTCTCCCTCATTGATCTCAGCTCTAATCTTGATGATTTCCCTTCTTATGTGTGGAGTTGGTTTGATTTGTTGTTGATCCTCCAGTTCTTTAAGGTGTAGAGACAGCTGGTGTGTTCTGGATTTTTCAATTTTTTTGAGCAAGGCTTGGATGGCTATATATTTTCCCCTTAGGACTGCCTTTGCTGTATCCCATAGGTTTTGGACCGAAGTGTCTTCATTCTCATTGGTTTCCATGAATTGTTTCAGTTCTTCTTTGATCTCCTGGTTGATCCAAGCATTCTTAAGCAAGGTGGTCTTTAGCTTCCAGGTGTTTGAGTTCCTTCGGAACTTTTCCTTGTGATTGAGCTCCAGTTTCAAAGCATTGTGATCTGATAATATGCAGGGAATAATCTCAGTCTTTTGCTATCGGCTGAGTCCTGATTTGTGACCCAGTATGTGGTCTATTCTGGAGAAGGTTCCGTGTGCACTTGAGAAGAATGAGTATTCTGCTGTTTTAGGGTGGAATGTTCTGTATATATCTATGAGGTCCATCTGGTCCAATGTGTCATTCAATGCTCTTGTTTCTTTATTGATTTTCTGCTTCGATGATCTGTCTAGTTCTGAAAGAGGCGTGTTAAGATCTCCTACGATTAGTGTATTCATATCAATATGACTCTTTATCTTGATTAACAGTTTTCTTAAGTAATTGGCTGCTCCCATATTGGGAGCATAGATATTTACAATTGTTAGATCATCTTGGTGGATAGTCCCTTTAAGGATTATGTAGTGTCCTTCTGTATCTCTGACTACAGTCTTTAGTTTGAAGTCTAATTTATCTGATATGAGAATCGCTACCCCAGCCTTCTTTTGAGTCCCATTGGCATGAAAGATGCTTCTCCACCCCTTCACTTTCAGTCTGCGTGTATCTTTAGGTTCAAAATGGGTCTCTTGTAGACAGCATATGGATGGGTCCTGTCGTTTTATCCAATCTGCAACCCTGTGCCGTTTTATGGGTGCATTTAGGCCATTCACATTGAGAGTGATTATTGATAGATACGTTTTTATTGACATCGAGTTACCTTTGAAGTCTTTCTTTCTGTAGACTGTCTCTATATTTCTGTTCAATGCTATTCTTGGGATTTTTCCTCTTTTATAGAACCCCCCTTAATATTTCCTGCAGTATCGGCTTGGTGGTTGCATAGTCTTTTAAGCCTTGCCGGTCTTGGAAACTCTTTATCTCTCCATCCATTTTGAATGTCAGTCTTGCTGGATAAAGTATTCTTGGCTGCATGTTCTTCTCATTTAGTGCCCTGAATATATCTTGCCAGCCTCTTCTGGCTTGCCAGGTCTCTGTGGACAGGTCTGACGTTATTCTGATGGGCTTCCCTTTGTAAGGAGCCTCTTTGCCCTGGCAGAATTCAAGAGATTATACCTACAATTATAATTTCTCAATTTGACTATCAGGTGTCGTGATGTTTTTTTGGAGTATATAATCTTGGCAGGAGACCTTTCAGCCTCTAGTACATGAACGCTGGTTTCATTCACAAGATTCGGAAAATTTTCAAGAAGGACTTGTTCCACGATATCTTCTAGACTTCTTTCTTTCTCCTCCCCTTCAGGAATTCCAATAATTCTGACATTGGAACGCTTCATGGCATCATTTATTTCCCTAATTCTGCTTTCGTGGGATCTAAGCTGTTTGTTCCAGGCTTCCCCCTGATCCTTTCTCTCTATGTGTTTGTCTTCCAGATCACTAATTCTATCTTCTGTCTCAGTTACCCTAGCTTTGAGAGAGTTTAGATTGGATTGGAACTCATTGAGAGCATTGTGGACCTCCTCCCTGGTAGCTTTGAGCTCCGCCCTAATATTGTGAACATCCTGTCTGGTCGCTTTCAGTTCGGCCCTAATCAATTCTGTTTGGTCATCCATGGCTTTCTCCAACTTAGCTATTTCCTGGATAATTGTTAGCCTGAATTCTCTTTCCGACATATTGTCTATATTGATAGCCGTTAGCTCTATTGCAGAAGGTCCATCCTCTGTATTTTTCTTCTGTTGGGCATTCCTCCTCCTAGTCATTTTGGTGGGAGAAGACTGAACAGATGTAGCTGGATGTATCAACTCTGGTGCAGTCCAAGTGCACCCTGGAACACTTCCTTATCTCCGTCTCAGAGAAAAGCCTCAGTCTGGGTGCAGAAGCTGAATAAATTCCCCCTTGGACGCTGGCAGTGCAGGTTCCAAGTTAAAGACCCTGGGGGCGCAGGATCTTTTGCTCATCCCCAAAGCCAAGGCAGTGGCGGCTGTCTGGGAGCTCCTGCCCGCCAGAGAGGTTCCAAGCAGCGATCGCACACTGAGATTTTGCCGCCGGCCCGGGCTGGGAGTGCCCGGCTTGCGCGCACCTCTTTTCAGAGGCGGCTGTGGGTTGGGCGCGCTTCTGGGGCACTGAGAACGGGGCGCTGGTCTGTAAGCCGCAGGCTGGGCTTTTGCGCACCTCTGTCCGGGGAAGAGTTTCACGCACAGGGCTTAGACTTTGAAACAATGGCGCGGGTCAAGAAGCGGCGCCTGGGTGGCTCAGCGGGTTAAGCCACTGCCTTCAGCTCAGGTCATGATCTCAGGGTCCTGGGATCGAGTCCCGCATCGGGCTCTCTGCTCAGCAGGGAGCCTGCTTCCTCCTCCTCTCTCTCTCTCTGCCTGCCTCTCTGCCTACTTGTGATCTTTCTCTGTCATATAAATAAATAAAATCTTAAAAAAAAAAAAGAAGCGCCCCCGGGCCTTGGAAACCCAGGAGAGTTGGAGGGACGTGCGCGTGCATCTCAAGCTTTGTGGTAGCGCTAGTGTGCGTTCTGCAGACGGGCTCAGCTCCCATCCCCTCACAGGAGCCGGAACCCCCGCGCTCTGGGGCACGCTGGCGGCTTAGGGACCAGGAGCAGGTTTCTCCGCCGCACTCTCTCTGCCTCCGCGCCGGGGAGGCCGTCTGGGACCAGGGACTTAAGCCCCTGTCCCTAGCCGCCCCGATTCCCACAATTTGCCCCCGCGATCCTTTGCTCTTTTGGAGTGCTTTCAACCAGTCTACAAGTTAATGCTGGTCCCCAGACACAGGGCACTCTCGCTCGTATTGGGGTATTACTTTTGCACTGGTCGCCTCTGGTGGCTCCCTCCCCCTTTTGTTTATCTTCCGATATCAGTCCGCTGTTCCCATTCCGCTTTACCTGCTCACTGGCGTCTTCTGCCCCTGTAGAGATCCAGACGTGTATAATTCTGATCTCAGGCTGATTTCATGGGTGATCGGAGTTCTTTGGTAGGTAATCAGCTCACTTTGGGGTACCAGCTGAAAAGACGCCTCTTCCTAGTACCCCGCCATCTTGTCCCCCCCTGTTTCTATCTTTTGAAACAGCTTCAGAAGAAAAAAATTAAAAGATATTCAAATTGGCAAAGAAGAACTCAAAGTCTCTCTCTTTGCAGAAGAGATGATGCTTTATATGGAAAACCCAAAACACTCCACCCCCAGACTACTAGAACTCATACAGCAAATCAGTAATGTGGCCTGGATACAAAATCAATACACATAAATCAGTTGTTTCCTTACACACTAACAGTGAAAAAATAGAAAGGGAAATTAGAGAATTGATTCCATTTATTATAGCACCAAGAACCATAAAATACCTGGGAATAAACCTAACCTAAAGAGGTTACCTTACCTACCTGAAGAGGTAAATAATATAAACTCAAGGAACTACAGAACACTCATGAAACAAATTGAAGAAGACACAAAAAGATGGAAGACCATTCCATGCTCATGGATTGGAAGAATAAACATTATTAAAATGTCTATACTGCCTAGAGCAATCTATACTTTCAATGCCATCCCAATCAAAATCCAACCAGCACTTTTCAAAGATTTTATTTATTCATTTGACAGAGATCACAGGTAGGCAGAGAGGCAGGCAGAGAGAGAGGGGGAAGCAGGCTCCCTGCAGAGCAGAGAGCCCAATTTGGGGATTGATCCCAGGAACCTGAGATCATGACCTGAGCCAAATGCAGAGCCAACCAGGTGCCCTTTCACGAGCATTTTTCAAAGAGCTGGAACAAACAATCCTAAAATTTGTATGGAACCAGAAGAGACCCTGAATTGCTAAGGAAATGTTGCAAAGGAAAAACATGTTGTTTCCTGTTCTGTTAATTTTGGCCATTCTAACTGGTGTAAGGTGATATCTCAATGTGGTTTTAATTTGAATCTCCCTGAGGGCTAATGATGATGAACATTTTTTCATGTGTCTGATAGCCATTGTGTTGGAGAGGATGTGGAGAAAGGGGAACCCTCTTACACTGTTGGTGGGAATGCAAGTTGGTGCAGCCTCTTTGGAGAACAGTGTGGAGATTCCTCAACAAATTAAAAATAGAGCTTCCCTATGACCCTGCAATTGCACTCCTGGGTATTTACCCCAAAGATACAGATGTCGTGAAAAGAAGGGCCATCTGTACCCCAATGTTTATAGCAGCAATGGCCACGGTCGCCAAACTATGGAAAGAACCAAGATGTCCTTCAACGGATGAATGGATAAGGAAGATGTGGTCCATATACACTATGGAGTATTATGCCTCCATCAGAAAGGATGAATACCCAACTTTTGCATCAACATGGATGGGACTGGAAGAGATTATGCTGAGTGAAATCAGTCAAGCAGAGAGAGTCAATTATCATATGGTTTCACTTATTTGTAGAGCATAACAAATAGCATGGAGGACAAGGGGCGTTAGAGAGGAGAAGGGAATTTGGGTAAATTGGAAGGGGAGGTGAACCATGAGAGACTATGGACTCTGAAAAACAGTCTGAGGGGTTTGAAGTGGCGGGGGGGGAGGTTGGGGTACCAGGTGGTGGATATTATAGAGGGCACGGCTTGCATGGAGCACTGGGTGTGGTGAAAAAATAATGAATTATGTTTTTCTGAAAATAAATAAATTGGAAAAAAAAGGAAAAACAACTGGGGGCATAATGTCGCCTGATTTCAAGTTTTATTACAAAGCTGTGGTCACGAAGAGAGCATGCTACTGGCACAAAAACAGACACATAGACCAGTGGAACAGAGTAGAGAGCCCAGATACGAACCCACAACTCCGTGGCCAACTAATCTTCAACAAAGCAGGAAAAAATATCCAGTGGAAAAAAGACACTCTCTTCAATAAATGATGCTGGGAAAATTGGACAGCTATATATAGAAGAATGAAGTTTGATTATTCTCTTACACCATACAGAAAGATAAACTCAAAATGGATAAAAGACCTCTATGTGAGGCAGGAATCTATCAAAATCCTAGAGGAGAGCACAGGCAGTAACCTCTTCAACAACGGCCAGAGGAACTTCTTTCAAGATATGTCTCCAAAGGCAAAGGAAACAAAAGTAAAAGTGAACTTTGGGGACTTCATCAAGATCAAAAGCTTCTGCACAGCAAAGGAAACAGTCAACAAAGCAAAGATGCAACCCATGGGATGGGAGAAGATATTCACAAATGACGCTACAGACAAAGGGCTGATATCCAAGATCTATAAAGAACTCCTCAAACTCAACACCCACAAAACAGATTATCACATCAAAAAATGGGCAGAAGTCATGAACAGACACTTCTCCAATGAAGACTTACAAATGGCTATCAGACACATGAAAAAATGTTCATCATCACTAGTCATCAGGGAGATTCAAATCAAAACCACATTGAGATACCACCTGGCCAAAATTAATAAGACAGGAAAAAACAAGCATTGGAGAGGATGTGGAGAAAAGGGAACCCTCTTACACTGTTGGCGGGAATGCAAGTTGGTGCAGCCTCTTTGGAGAACAGTGTAGAGATTCCTCAAGAAATTAAAAATAGAACTTCCCTATGACCCTGCAATTGCACTCCTGGGTATTTACCCCAAAGATACAGATGTCGTGAAAAGAAGGGCCATCTGTACCCCAATGTTTATAGCAGCAATGGCCACGGTCACCAAACTATGGAAAGAACCAAGATGTCCTTCAACGGATGAATGGATAAGGAAGATGTGGTCCATATATACAATGGAGTATTATGCCTGCATCAGACAGGATGAATACCCAACTTTTGTAGCAACATGGACAGGACTGGAAGAGATTATGCTGAGTGAAATAAGTCAAGCAGAGAGAGTCAATTATCATATGGTTTCACTTACTTGTGGAGCATGAGGAATAACACAGAAGACATTGGGAGATGTTGAAGAGAAGTGAGTTGGGGGAAATTGGAGGGGGGGAGAAACCATGAGACTGTGGATCTGAGAAAGAAACTGAGGGTTTAGAGGGGAGAAGCGTGGATGTTGGGTGAGCCTGGTGGTGGATATTATGGAGGGCACGTATTGCCTGGAGCCCTGGGTATGATACATAAACAATGAATTTTGGAACACTGAAAAATAAAATAAAATATAATTTTAAAATATATATGTATGTATATATGTATACCAGAAGTGTAGAGTATAAAAATATTAACTGTATCTAGGATGCATTTTTTGCACAATAAATTACATCATTGATCATTTTTTAAAAAGTAACTCTAATTCCTCATATCAGAGAGATTTGAAAGGCAGGGTGGGTTTTTGTGGGGGGAAGGGAGAGGAAAATTAAACAAGATGGGACTGGGAAGGGAGACAAAGCATAAGAGACTCAATCTCAGGAAACAAACTGAGGGTTGTTGGGGGTTGGGAGGATGGTGATAGGGTGGCTGGGTTATGGACATTGGGGTGCATATATGCTATGATGAGTGCCATGAATTGTATAAGACTGAGGATATAAGACCTGTACCCCTGTACAAGACCTGTACCCCTGAAGCAAAGAATACATTATATGTTGAAAAAAAGGTAGAAGTAAATGTTTATTAAAAAAAAAAAAAAAGGATCCTGTGATTTTAGACCTGGAAGGACAACTGCTCAAGAAATTTTCATTTACTTGTATGTATGTGATGGTGAGGTTCAAAGGAAAGATGCACTATGAGACAGAGATGTGGATTCCAGTGTCTAAGGTTTTCATTCATATTTACATATATGTATCATACATGCTATATATACATATATATGATTTTTGTTGTATTGTATCTTGTATAACACATAAAATACATAATAAAAAAAGTAATTCTAATCCCTACTGGGTTCCTTAAAGTACAATAAAGGGGTTAAATTATGATTCCACCATAGCATGCCTTAAAAATTCCTTTTTCTGCTTTCCAGTTCTGTCTTATTCCTAGTGGGATCTAAAGTCTTTTCCTGTGTACACTTTGTGCTTTTGCAAGTGTAATCATAAATTGTTTTGTATTTTATTTTAAGGGATTTTTTAATTTAAAAGGATGCATACATATCATTTATGACATAATCAAACAATACAAAAAATTCTAAAGGAAGACCACAACAAAATCACCACAAATTCCATCATATGAAATGGGTATTAAGGAGGACATGCACTGGGTGTGGTGAAAAAATAATGAATACTGTTTTTCTGAAAATAAATAAATTAAAAAAATAAAATAAATTGAAACTTATAAAGTAAAATGATTGAATTAAAAAAAAGGAGGACATGCATTGCACTGGGCACTGGGTGTTATAGACAAACAGTGAATCTTGGAACACTACATCAAAAACTAATGATGTACTGTATGGTGACTAATATAAAATATAATAATGAAAAATAATCAGTGTTAACTTTAGTTGGATGGAGAATTTGAAAAAGTCATTTATATCATCTCATCATATCATTCATGTAATCTTAAAGATTTAACAATTTTAGGGTGGAGTCTTTTGGGTTTTACACATAAAGAATCAGGATACAAATCAATGCACAGAAATCAGTTGCATCTCTATGCATTAAAAGTATGATTGAGAAAAATTAGGAAAGCTATTCACTTAAAATGGCATGAAAAAACCTGTTACCTATGAGCAAACCTAGTCAAAGAAGGAAAGGATCTGGTAACTCTATTTTTAATGGGATATTATGCCTCCATCAGAAAGGATGAAATAAGTCAAGCAGAGAGAGCCAATTATCATATGGTTTCACTTATTTGTGGAGCATAACAAATAGCATGGAGGACATGGTGAGTTAGAGAGGAGAAGGGAGTTGGGGGAAATTGGAAGGGGAGGTGAACCATGAAAGACTATGGACTCTAAAAAACAACCTGAGGGTTTTGAATGGGCAGGGGGTGGGAGGTTGGGGTACCAGGTGGTGGGTATTATAGAGGGCACGGTTTGCATGGAGCACTGGGTGTGGTGCAAAAATAATGAATACTGTTATGCTGAAAATAAATAAAAATAAATTTTTAAAAGAAGAAAGGATGAATACCCAACTTTTGTATCAACATGGAAGGACTGAAGGAGACTATGCTGAGTGAAATAAGTCAAGCAGAGAGAGTCAATTATCATATGGTTTCATTTACTTGTGGAGCATAAGGAATAACACAGAGGACATTCGGAGTTGGAGAGAAGTGAGTTGGGGGAATTTGAAGGGGGATATGAACTGTGAGAGACTGGACTTTGAGAAACAAACCGAGGGTTTTGGAGGGGAGAAAAGTGAGGGACTGGGTGAACCTGGTGGTGGATTTTTTTTTAAAGATTTTATTTATTTATTTGACAGAGAGAGATTACAAGTAGGCAGAGAGGCAGGCAGAGAGAGAGAGGAGGAAGCAGGCTCCCTGCTGAGCAGAAAGCCCGATGTGGGACTCGATCCCAGGACCCTGAGATCATGACCCGAGCGGAAGGCAGCAGCTTAACCCACTGAGCCACCCAGGAGCCCCCTGGTGGTGGATATTAAGGACAGCAGGTATTGCATGGAGCACTGGGTGTGGTGCATAAACAGTGAATCTTGGAACATGGAAAAAGAATAAAATAAAATTTAAAAAATCAGTATCTGGAAAGTAGGAAGGAAAGGATCTATACTACAGATACTACTGAAGGAAGGTTTCTATAAAATGTTGCTTCCTAGGTTTAAGTATATGGCACTCTATGCTTCCACACATACATTTGAAAAGACATCTATCTTTATGAAACAAATATTGGTTGAAAGAAGCATTCTGCATATTCTTGATCCTCCGAGTTACATATATGGCACTGCCTTTATGCTTTCACACAAACTTCATGAAACAAGTTTTTAGTTGAAAGTTGCATCCTACTCAGCCTTGTTTCTCAAAGCCCATTGTACCTTCATTACGCTTCCAAATATACATTTGAAAATGCTACTATCTTTTTTTTGAAATATTTCTTTTTTTTCAATTTATTTATTTTCAGAAAAACAGTATTCATTATTTTTTCACCACACCCAGTGCTCCATGCAAGCTGTGCCCTCTATAATACCCACCAGCTGGTACCCCAACCTCCCACCCCCCCGCCACTTTAAACCCCTCAGATTGTTTTTCAGAGTCCATAGTCTCTCATGGTTCACCTCCCCTTCCAATTTACCCAAATTCCCTTCTCCTCTCTAACGCCCCTTGTCCTCCATGCTATTTGTTATGCTCCACAAATAAGTGAAACCATATGATAATTGACTCTCTCTGCTTGACTTATTTCACTCAGCATAATCTCTTCCAGTCCCGTCCATGTTGCTACAAAAGTTGGGTATTCATCCTTTCTGATGGAGGCATAATACTCCATAGTGTATATGGACCACATCTTCCTTATCCATTCATCCGTTGAAGGGCGTCTTGGTTCTTTCCATAGTTTGGCGACTGTGGCCATTGCTGCTATAAACATTGGGGTTTATACATACAAATACAAATGGCTATCAGACACATGACATACAAATGGCTATCAGACACATGAAAAAATGCTCATCATCATTAGCCCTCAGGGAGATTCAAATTAAAACCACATTGAGATATCACCTTACACCAGTTAGAATGGCCAAAATTAACAAAACAGGAACCAACATGTGTTGGAGAGGATGTGGAGAAAGGGGAACCCTCTTACACTGTTGGTGGGAATGCAAGTTGGTGCAGCCTCTTTGGAGAACAGTGTGGAGATTCCTCAAGAAATTAAAAATAGAGCTTCCCTGAGACCCTGCAATTGCACTCCTGGGTATTTACCCCAAAGATACAGATGTCGTGAAAAGAAGGGCCATCTGTACCCCAATGTTTATAGCAGCAATGGCCACAGTCGCCAAACTATGGAAAGAACCAAGATGCCCTTCAACGGATGAATAGATAAGGAAGATGTGGTCCATATACACTATGGAGTGTTATGCCTCCATCAGAAAGGATGAATACCCAACTTTTTTTTTATGTTTTTTTTTCCAATTTATTTATTTTCAGAAAAACATTATTCATTATTTTTTCACCACACCCAGTGCTCCATGCAAGCTGTGCCCTCTATAATACCCACTACCTGGTACCCCAACCTCCCACCCCCCCACCACTTCAAACCCCTAATACCCAACTTTTGTAGCAACATGGACGGGACTGGAAGAGATTATGCTGAGTGAAATAAGTCAAGCAGAGAGAGTCAATTATCATATGGTTTCACTTATTTGTGGAGCATAACAAATAGCATGGAGGACAAGGGGCGTTAGAGAGGAGTAGGGAATTTGGGTAAATTGGAAGGGGAGGTGAACCATGAGAGACTATGGACTCTGTAAAACAATCTGAGAGGTTTGAAGTGGCGGGGGGGGGGTGGGAGGTTGGGGTACCAGGTGGTGGGTATTATAGAGGGCACAGCTTGCATGGCACTGGGTGTGGTGAAAAAATAATGAATAATGTTTTTCTGAAAATAAATAAATTGAAAAAACAAACAAACAAAAAACAAAACAACAACAAAAAAGAAGATGTGGTCCATATGTACAGCAGAATGTTACTCAGCCATCAGAAAGGATGAATACCCAACTTTTGCCTCAACATGGATGGGATGGAAGGAGGTTATGTTAAGTGGAATAAATCAGACAGAGAAAGTCAATTATCATATAGCTTCACTTACTTGTGGAACATAAGGAATCGCATGGAAGATATTAGGAGAAGGAAGAGAAAAATGAAGGAGGGGCGGAATCAGAGGAGAAGATGAACTATGAGAGACTATGGACTCCAGGAAAAAAACTGAGGTTTTCAGGAGTGGGGTTGGGGGGTGCATTAGCCTGGTGACGAGTATAAAGAAGGGCATGTATTACTTGTATTCATGGAGTACTGGGTGTAATATACAAACAACGAATCATGGAACACTACATCAAAAATTAACAATTGACTATACGGTGAATAATATAACATAATTAAAAAATAAAAATGTGTCTTAAAAATAAATAAAAAAATAAAAAATTAACAATTTTACACAGTATCTTGTTTAATTCATATTTGTCTTGTAATTTTTCTGAAGTGAAAATAAAGGAAGATAAGTTTATTTGATATACTGTCTTTTAGATTCTTTAAGGATAAGAGTAAAAGAGTATGAAAAATATTGGGATGATAATAAATATTTTTTCAATTCAAATTTCCAAAAATAATTTTTTTGGGGGGGTAGGGACAGAGGGAGAAAAAGACAGAATCTTAAACACACTCCATATGGGGCTCTGATTTCACAACCCTGAGATCATGACATGAGCAGAAATCAGGAGTCAGTCTCTGAACCAAATGAGCCATGCAGGTGCCCCTAGATTTTCCAAATTTAGGTAATATCAATTGTTTCCCTACTGTGAAAAATGAAGATATTGGTACACTTACACTTTTTCCCTCTTCTTACTCATTTCTCCTGGATATTATTTGTTAGGCATTTTTTAAAATTTATTTTTTATTTATTTTTAGCATAACAGTATTCATTATTTTTGTACCACACCCAGTGCTCCATGCAATCCGTGCCCTCTATAACACCCACCACCTGGTACCCCAACCTCCCACCCCCTGCCCCTTCAAAACCCTCAGATTGTTTTTCAGAGTCCATAGTCTCTCATGGTTCACCTCCCCTTCCAATTTCCCCCAACTCCTTTCTCCTCTAGAACTCCCCGTGTGTTAGGCATTTTAAAAAAGTATTTCTATTGTTTTCTGTATTCAAAATTCTCTCAGATTTTTGAAAATTTCTTTTTTTGGATACAAATTCTTTTTTTAAATTAAATTTATTTATTTTCAGCATAACAGTATTCATTATTTTGTTTTCTTTTTTTTTCCCAATTTATTTATTTTCAGAAAAACAGTATTCATTATTTTTTCACCACATCCAGTGCTCCATGCAAGCTGTGCAGTATTCATTATTTTTTCATCACACCCAGTGCTCCATGCAATTCGTGCCCTCTATAAGACCCACCACCTGGTACCCCCATACTCCCACCCCCCCCGCCACTTCAAACCCATCAGATTGTTTTTCAGAGTCCATAGTCTCTCATGGTTCACCTCCCCTTCCAATTTACCCCAAATCCCTTCTCCTCTCTAACTCCCCATATCCTCCATCCTATTTGTTATGCTCCACAAATAAGTGAAACCATATGATAATTGACTCTCTCTGCTTGACTTATTTCACTCAGAATAATCTCTTTCAGTCCTGTCCATGTTGCTACAAAAGTTGGGTGTTCGTCCTTTCTGATGGAGGCATAATACTCCATAGTGTATATGGACCACATTTTCCTTATCCATTCGTCCGCTGAAGGGCATCTTGGTTCTTTCCATTGTTTGGCGACCATGGCCATTGCTGCTATAAACAATGGGGTACAGACGGCCCTTCTTTTCACAACATCTATTTCTTTGGGGTAAATACCCAGGAGTGCAATTACAGGGTCATAGGGAAGTTCCATTTTTAATTTCTTGAGGAATCTCCACACTGTTCTCCAAAGAGGCTGCACCAACTTGCATTCCCACCAACAGTGTAAGAGGGTTCCCATTTCTCCACATCCTCTCCAACACATGTTGTTTCCTGTCTTGCTAACTTTGGCCTTTCTAACTGGTGTAAGGTGATATCTCAATGTGGTTTTAATTTGAATCTCCCTGAGGGCTAGTGATGATGAACATTTTTTCATGTTTCTGATAGCCATTTGTATGTCTTCATTGGAGAAGTGTCTGTTCATATCTTCTGCCCATTTTTTGATATGATTGCCTGTTTTGTGTGTGTTGAGTTTGAGGAGTTCATTATAGATCCTGGATATCAACGTTTTGTCTGTACTGTCATTTGCAAATATCTTCTCCCATTCCGTGGGTTGCCTCTTTGTTTTTTTGACTGTTTCCTTTGCTGTGCAGAAGCTTTTGATTTTAAGGAAGTCCCAAAAGTTTATTTTCGCTATTGTTTCCTTTGACTTTGGAGACATATCTTGAAAGAAGTTGCTGTGCCTGATACTGAAGAGATTACTGCCCATGTTGTCCTCTAGGATTCTGATGGATTCCTGTCTCACATTGAGGCTCTTACACTGTACAGAAAGATAAACTCAAAATGGATAAAAGACCTCAACGTGAGACAGGAATCCATCAGAATCCTAGAAGATTTTTGAAAATTTCTCCACCATTGAGTTATTATGATGCACGTATGAGTTTCCTATATTTCATCTTTAAGAATGACTTTCATGGATGCTACTTCTGGGAAAACTTTGGTAGTCCTAAAATACAGTAGTTAAATTTAAAACTTCATTGGTACTCTTTACTGTTCTTGCTGTTCAAAGGTGCTTTTCTTCTGAGCAAATAACAAATTCCAAGAATGAGTAATAAGAATTATTAACAGAACTGCATATATTTTAATACTTGAAAAAATATCTTTTTAGCATGCAGAATGTCATACTAATGATTTTTCGCCCTGTCCTCTTAGGACTTCCACCAGATCATTGTGAGGAAATTAAATACAATTTTAAAATCATATTTTCTATCTTATTCTAAATTATGTATAAATTCAGAGTATTTAAAGAGAGCCAAATACCTCCATTTTATTTAATTTTTTAAAAAGGTTTTATTTATTCATTTGACAGACAGAGATCACAAGTAGGCAGAGAGGCAGGCAGAGAGAGAGAGAGAGCGGAGGAAACAGGCTCCCTGCCAAGCAGAAAGCCCGATGCGAGGCTTGATCCCAGGACCCTTGGATCATGACCCAAGCCTAAGACAGAGGCTTTAACCCACTGAGCTGCCCAGGCACCCCAATACCTCCATTTTAATGTCATGCTTTATTCTTAACAGAAATGTGTACAAAACAGAGAAATGCCTTCATTAGTCATTAAAGGAGGGATCTGTTGGATGGATAAAGTTGTGGTCATCAAAAAATGAAACCTTGCCATTTGCCATGACATGAATGGAACTAGAGGGTATTATGCTAAGTGAAATAAGTCAATCAGAGAAAGACAGTTATCATATGATCTCTCTTATATGAGGAATTTGAAGGGCAGGTTGGGGAGGCATGAAGGGAAGGGAGTAAAAAAAATGAAACAAGATGGGAATGGGGAGAGAGACAAACCATAAGAGACTCTTAATCTCAGGAAACAAACCTAGGGTTGCTGGGGGGTGGGGGGATAGGGATAGGGCAGCTGGGTTATGGACATTGGGGAGTGTATGTGCTATGGTGAGAGCTGTGAATTGTGTAAGACTGAGGATTCACAGACCTGTACCCCTGAAGCAAACAGTATATGTTAATTTAAAAAAAGGAGGCATCTGTATGACCAATATTTCAAATGATCTCTTTGTTTGGAGAGGGCCGTACAGCCTTGGGCAATGCACCATGTTAAGGTTTAGGTAATGGGTAATTTCTTTTGTTTAAGTGGAAGAAGGGCTTACTTTAAGTGCAGCATGTGTTCTTAGAAAATTTTTAGGAAAGAATACATGTAGAAGTTGAGGATTTGGGAAATTGATTTCCTTAAGAAGATCCATGTCTGTACTCATATAAGTGAATGAAACCACCTTCAGTGCAGGGACTCAACAATGCTGGGAACTTTCATGAACTGGCCTCCATGTGCCCAGTCCAAAATGAGATTGTAACTATTCAGATATGGCTGACTGTTGAGAGGAAATGTTGGCCCAGGGTTGCTGGACATTTGTCTTGAGAAAAGACATTAATCAATGAATTTTTTTTCTGGTTGTCATCTCCCAATTTTTAAACATTGTTAACTAATTCATAATTTTTTAAAAGAATTTATTTATTTTGACAGAGTGGGAGAAGGAGAGAGAGCACATGTGAGGGGAGCAGAAAGGGAGAGGGGGAAGCACGCTCCCCGCTGAGCAGGGAGCCTGATGAGGGACTGGATCCCAGGATCCTGAGATCATGACCTGAGCTGAAGGCAGAGGCTTAACCCACTGAGCCACCCAGGTGCCCCAACTAATTCATATTTTAAATAATGTGAACCAGTGGTTGATGTGCTGGCCAAATGCATCACACAAGTAGACTTGCTAGTCAATTTTGAACTTCTGATTTCTGTATGACCAGTCACCTGACCTAAATTTAATAGCATCTAAAGAAAATACCAATGAAGTTTGAACTTTTATCAAAATCTTCCCCTCCCCTTTTTTTACTTCCTACAGAGTTATTCTATTTGGTAACTTGAGCCAGAAATGTAGCATGTCACCATAGGCACCTTTGTCTCATTCAGTCACTGGATAACATCTAAACCCAAATCTTTCCACAAAATATTTTCTACATCAGCCCCTCTTTTGCACTCCAGGTAACCTCTGTCATCTTTTATCTGGATTATTATACTAGTATCCAAATTGGTCCTCACACTTCCAGTCTTGCTCCTCTGCCACAAAAAATATTTCCAAAATGAATATATGATCTTGTGATTTTGATGATGCTTCATTGCTAATAGATGAAGACAGATGCTCTTAGCTAGGCCTATAATGGTCATTGTGATCCAGCCACTGCCTATCCTTCTGGCATGTACAACCTGTGTTTTAGCTATGTGGAATTATTTTCAGATCACCTGAGCTGAGCATGGTCTTTCTTACTTTAAGACCTTACACATAGTTTATATTTATTTTTTTTCCCAATTTATTTATTTTCAGAAAAACAGTATTCATTATTTTTTCACCACACCCAGTGCTCCATGCAAGCTGTGCCCTCTATAATACCCACCACCTGGTACCCCAACCTCCCACCCCCCCGCCACTTATGCCCAGAGTAGTCTTCCCAAGTAATCTCAGATGACTCCTGGTCATTTCTGGAGACACACTTCAAAATACCCTTATTAATATTCTTTGAACCCTTTTTCTTCACTTTTTAAAAAATTATTTTATTTCTTCAGTGTTCCAATTGTTTATGAACCACACCCAGTGCCCCGTGCAATACATGCCTTCCTTAATACCCACCACCAGGCTCACCTAAACCCCCACCCTCATCCCCTCCAAAATTCCATTTGTTTCTCAGAGTCCACACTTTTAATCAGTCAGCTAATCACCTCACTGCAAACACAGTTCTCTTGGTCATGTGTATTCATATCTATTACTTTCTCATATGTTTAGTCTCCCTGATGAACATGTAAACTCCTAAAGGACATGGACAGTGTCTTCTCATATGTGTAATTTTAGTACCAAGTATAGTGTCTGTCAATAAAGGAATTAAAAAACTCCTTCCAGTGGATGAATGAGTGAATGAAAGACCTTGATGTTGCACTGATAACACCCACATAATCTGGATCATCTGTACTCTGTCGCCAAACTAATCAGAGAGGAATTGCTGATTGGCCCATCCCACATTCTCAGATTACTTGTTGAAGGAGAGCTATAGAAATGTGAGTATTTTGTCACACATAGGTGGAGCTCAACCATTTATTCCCACAGGCTTGGCTGACTGAGACTGACAAAACTCATCAGGAAAGGTATTGGTGAAATGAGGCAAGGATTTGGAAGAAAAGAGCAATAGGGACTAGACAGTAATGCTGCTGGAAAATAAAGCTTCTCAGGTATTCCCCTAAGACTCTAAATATTCAGATCTGGAGTTTATGTGGTGTGCTTTGAGAGGCAACATAATCCTCCTCCAGTCCCTGGAATTGCACCATTTGTAAACAATTCAGACTCTAATGCATTTTTTAGTGCTACTTGGAATAAACTAATTTGAATGAGATGTGATTTGTTTATTGGTTGATTGGTTTTTAAGAAACCCAGCCAGAGGAGGAATTCAACAACATCAGAGCGGATAAAATTCATCTTGAGAATTTGAGGAAGAACGGTTGAATGGTTTTATTAAAGTCCTCTTGACAAAAGGGAAAGATACTAAGTGAAATATTGAGAAGATGTTAATATTTTAAAAATCCAAAAATCTATTATCTATCTATCCTCTATCTATCTATCATCTATCTATCATCTATCTATCTCATCTATCAATCATCTATCATCTATCTTTGATCTACCATCTGTCTATAGTCTATCTATCTATCATCTATCATCTAATATCATCTATCTGTATCTATCACCTATCATCTATCTACCTACCTACCTACTTATCTATCTACCTATCATCCATCTATCATCTATCATGTACTATCATCTATCTATATCTATCATCTATCTACCTACCTACCTATCTGTTTATTTAAAAGAAGAGACATGAATTGACTTATACAGGAAAGAAGGTAAAGGAAACTAGCACTTATGTGTGCTTTTTGGGTGTC
Organism: Neogale vison; assembly: GCF_020171115.1. Classification (NCBI taxonomy): domain Eukaryota; kingdom Metazoa; phylum Chordata; class Mammalia; order Carnivora; family Mustelidae; genus Neogale; species Neogale vison. The sequence continues at coordinate 108,799,777 of NC_058092.1, forward strand.
TGAGTTCTGTGTTGTGTAGCCTGAGGGGTTGTGTGTGTGTGTGGGAGGGTGTATGACTTTGAATATTGCCTTGCTGCTTACCAGCTATGTGGATTTGGGTAATTTAAAAAAATTATTTTTTCAGCATAACAGTATTCATTATTTTTTCACCACATCCAGTGCTCCATGCAATCCGTGCCCTCTATAATACCCACCACCTGGATCCCCCAACCTCCCACCCCCCTGCCCCTTCAAAACCCTCAGATTGTTTTTCAGAGTCCATAGTCTCTCATGGTTCACCTCCCCTTCCAATTTACCCCAACTCCCTTTTCCTCTCCATCTCCCCTTGTCCTCCATGCTATTTGTTATGCTCCACAAATAAGTGAAACCATATGATAATTGACTCTCTCTGCTTGACTTATTTCACTCAGCATAATCTCTTCCAGTCCCGTCCAAGTTGGGTGTTCGTACTTTCTGATGGAGGCATAATACTCCATAGTGTATATGAACCACATCTTCCTTATCCATTCGTCCATTGAAGGGCATCTTGGTTCTTTCCATTGTTTGGCGACTGTGGCCACTGCTGCTATAAACATTGGGGTACAGATGGCCCTTCCTTTCACGACATCTGTATCTTTGGGGTAAATACCCAGGAGTGCAATTGCAGGGTCATAGGGCAGTTCTATTTTTAATTTGTTGAGGAATCTCCACACTGTTCTCCAAAGAGGCTGCACCAACTTGCATTCCACCAACAGTGGAAGAGGGTTCCTCTTTCTCCACATCCCCTCCAACACATGTTTCCTGTCTTGCTAATTTTGGCCATTCTAACTGGTGTAAGGTGATATCTCAATGTGGTTTTAATTTGAATCTCCCTGAGGGCTAGTGATGATGAGCATTTTTTCATGTGTCTGATAGCCATTTGTATGTCTTCATTGGAGAAGTGTCTGTTCATATCTTCTGCCCATTTTTTATATGATTGTCTGTTTTGTGTGTGTTGAGTTTGAGGAGTTCTTTATAGATCCTGGATATCAACCTTTTGTCTGTACTTTCATTTGCAAATATCTTCTTGTCTGTAAAGTATGGATAATGTCTTATGTGCAAGTTTTTTGTAGGGAAAGTGTCTGAAACATAGCAAGTAGGCATTCAGTAAATTTTAGTTTTCTTCTTTTAATCCACAGTGGAATAAATAGCACAAATATTGAATGTTGCAGTAAGTCAAGTAATAACAATAGACAAGAACTCAGGTTTATTTTTCATTTCTAGTTCTAGAGGAATCTTGAAGTAATGACTTTAAGCTGGGAATAATTTCTCTACACTGGTGTTTGAATTCTTGGGCCCCATAGGTATTGTTTTCTTTTCTTTTTTTTCAGCCCAAGAAGATAATCTTATTTGCATATTTTAGTCTCTATTGCCTCTTTTCTAAGAGCTGTACTATGGGAAATTTCTTCTTCTACGCTTCATGTCTGAGTTCTGATGAGGGACTGATAACAAGTTAACCCTTAAATCTTTAATTCTAAAGGAAGGTGATAAAGCCAGAGGTGCATCTAAACCACTTGGAACCAGAGGGTGCCCCTCCACTTCATTTTCTTCCTAATTGCTTAACTTTATGATAGACAGGACACAAAATTTTTGTCAGTGTACCTCATGAAGAAATGAGAAAATAAGCAATAAAAGGGACATTTTAAGATATCTAAAGAATCTTTTGAAAATGGACACATTTTCCTTGAAGATTCCATACTTCCTTGTGCTAGATGGCTTTAAAATACAAAGAGAATACTTGTGAACTTCTATTGGTAACTCTATGTTCCTATAAGCAGAGCTTCACTCACTTTCACTTACCATGCTCCCCAAAACTAAGGTAAGGTGTTGCCTAAAATAGGTTTCATAGTTCAGCTTAGTAGCCTTTAAATAATGCCAAATTTTTTATTCTCAGAGAAGGAGCTGCACTCTGCTTGATGGCTTGATTTATTTCCAGTTGAATCCAGAGTTGCCTCATTTTTCATCCTTTTTCTTGCTCATTGACCCTGAAGCTTATATACTCACTTTTGATTGCATTAGAGTGCTCAGCACAGGTTGCAATCAGCTTATGGTAGTATATTAGAAGGTCCTGTCTGATGATAAAAACTGCTATAACACAGGGCACTAGGATTTACATTCCAACTATGAAACCAGCTCACGTAGTGTGTCTGGTATCAACTGACCTCCAATTTCCCACATCCAAAGGTTTATTTATCTATAAAGTTTGGAGGAAGAAGAATTTTGTCTTTGTTTCTCCTAATTTGGCCACTCAGAATTCCTCCTCGGTGCCATGTTCTCTGCACTAACAGTACAGCCATGCTGTGAAGCATGCATTGACATCATTTGGTGTTCTTTGCCACAAAGATGCTTTATCTGTAGAAGACTGACACACAGAGGGTAGTAGAGGAAATCTTTAACTATATATAGCCTATGATCCTTCTTTTCCTAGTGTGATTGCATCAAAGAAATTCAACTTCACAATTTCCACATTGGCGGGGCGGGGGACCCAGTTTCTAAGCCCGTCTTTGTAGATCACATCTGCTGTCTCACTTCTATCTTTTCTTTTATCTACAAGTAGAATATGTTGCTCTCTGAATTATTTTAGAATACTTTTGGTGTAACTTAAAGGAACAATTGCCTTAATATGGACTATAAAAAATTATTGAAAGTCTTTGCAATCTGGATTATAAGATTTTTGTATTACATTTAAGCTTCAAATGAATGTGGTCAAAGGATTATAAGAATCATTCATAAATACTTTATTTATACATATATTACATATATATGTATACACACATACATAAACATATACAATAAAGGTGAGATAAGTTAATTCCAGTGGACTGGTAAAATTTCAGACACTTATAAATTTATACTTACAGATGGAAGAATGTAGCATTACATATGTATGGACAGATCCACTGGCAGAGTGAAAAAAGGTTGGAAAATCAGAAACTGATACTCTTGTCACAGGAGCACTTCTAAATAGCTGCATGATATGGAGAAGTTAATCTCTTTGAGCATCATATACTTTAACTACAATAGAAATTGTTCAGATGAAATTAATTATGATTAATTTTTTTTTCTTCATTTTTTTTTTGTTTCAAGTTTTTATTTAAGTTCTTCTTAGTAGCAGTCTAATATTAGTTTTAGGGTAGAAATCACTTACACATATTTTGCCCAGTTCTCATGGGCATATAATTGCCCAGTACTCATGAAAACTGCCCTCCTTAATACCATCACCCATTTAACCCATCTCCCACTTACCTCCTGTCCATTAATCTTCAGTTTGTTCTATATATTGAAGAGACTCTTATTGTTTGTATCCCTTTCTTGTTTTTCCTTTCCCTATGTTCATCTTTTTTGTTTCTTAAATCCACATATGAGTGAAATCATATGGTATTTTTCTTTTTCTTTTTTTTCCCAATTTATTTATTTTCAGAAAAACAGTATTCATTATTTTTTCACCACACCCAGTGCTCCATGCAAGCTGTGCCCTCTATAATACCCACCACCTGGTACCCCAACCTCCCACCCCCCCACCACTGCAAACCCCTCAGATTGTTTTTCAGAGTCCATAGTTTCTCATGGTTCATCTCCCCTTCCAATTTACCCAAAAGCACATACCCTCCCTAATGTCCATAACCCTACCCCCCTTCTCCCAACCCCCCTCCCCCCAGCAACCCACAGTTTGTTTCGTGAGATTAAGAGTCACTTATGGTCTCAGGTACACAACCTAACCCTACACCTATTTTTCTTTTTCTGACTGACTTATTTCTCTTAGCATAATATCCTCTAGTTCCATCCATGTCATTGCAAATGGCAAGATTTCACATTTTTTTGATGGCTGAGTTATATTCCATTGTATGGAAGTGTGTGTGTGTGTGTGTGTATACATATATATACATGTATATATATGTATACACACACACACACACACACTTCCATACAATGGAATATAACATATATACATATGTATATATATATATACACACACACACACTGTATTTGTATATGTATATATATATATAATATACACATACATACACATACATACATACTTGTGGCATATATATATATATATATATATATATATATATACCACAATTTCTTTACCCATTCCTGAGTTGATGCACATTTGGGCTCTTTCCATAATTTGGCTATTGTTGATAATGTTGCTATAAACATTCAGGTGCATGTTCCCCTTCAAAATAGTAATTTTTTATTCTTTCAGTAAATGCCTGGTAGTACTATTGTTGGGTCATAGGGTAGTTCTATTTTTAACTTTTTGAGGAATCTCCACACTGCTTTGTAGAGTGGCTGCAGCAATTTGCATTCCCACCAACAGTACAAGAGTGTTCCCCTTTCTCTGCAAGCTCACCAACATCATTCTTTCTTCTGTTGTCATTTTTAGCCATTCTGACAGGTGGGATGTAATATCTCATCATGGTTTTCATTTGTATTTACCTAATGATGAGTGATGTTGACCATCTCTTCAGATGTCTGTTGGCCATCTTTATGCTTTCTTTGAAAAAATGTCTATTTATGTCTTTTGCCCATTTCTTCACTGGATTTCTTATTTTTTGTGTGTTGAGTTTGATAAGTTCTTTTTAGATTTTGGATAATAGCCCTTTATCTGAAATGTCATTTGCAAATATATTCTTCCATTCAATAGGTTGCCTTTTAGTTTTGTTGATTTTTTTTTCCTTCTCCTTGCAGAAGGTTTTTATCTCGACAAAGCCCCAGTAGTTCATTTTTGTCTTTGTTTCCCTTGCCTTTGGAGATGTGCCTAGCAAGAATTTTCTGCAGCCACCACTCTGGAAAACAGCACTCTGGATGTTCCTCAAAAAGCTGAAAATGGAGCTACCCTATGGTCCAGCGATTGCACTACTGGGTATATACCCTAAAGATACAAACATGGTGCTCTGAAGGGGCACGTGCACCTGAATGTTTATAGCAGCAATGTCCACAATAGCTAAACTATGGAAAGAACCTAGATGTCCACCAACAGATGAATGGATAAAGAAGATGTGGTATATATATACAATGGAATACTATGTAGCCATCAAAATAAATGAAATCTTGCCTTTTGTGACGATGTGGATGGAACTAGAGGGTGTAATGTTTAGCGAAATGAGTCAATTGTAGAAAGACAGCTATCATAATCTCCCTGATATGAGGAAGTGGGGATGCAATGTGGGAGTTTGGGGGGTAGAAAAAGAAAAAATGAAAGAAGATGGGATTGGGAGGGAGACAAACCATAAAAGACTTAACCTCACAAGACAGGCTGAGGGTTGCTGGGGGGAGAGGGGTTGGGAGAGGGTGGTGCAGTTATGGACATTGGGGAGGGTATGTGCTATAGTGAGTGCTGTGGAATGTGTAAACCTGGCGATTCACAGGCCTGTACCCCTGGGGATAAAAACACATTATATGTTTATAAAAAATTTAAAAAAATTAATAAAAAAGGAAAAAAATGTAAAAAAAGAAGTAAAGTTTAATCTCATGTAATAGTTTGAAAGTATAGAAGAAGTAAAATTATAGTTTATTTTAGGGAGAGAGAAAAAAGAATCTGCTGCAGCCAAGGTTGAAGAGGTTGCTGCCCATGTTCTCCTCTAGGGTTTTGATGGACTTCTTTTGCACAGTTTTCTATAATAAAGATAAATAGAAAAAAGTTAATATACATGTTGCTGTATTTTACAATGTTTGCAACAAACTGTAAACTAACATAGTTTGAACCAACAGTACCCTCAGTTATAGGAAACAATTTTTCAACACTGAGGATGGGTGATTCAAAAACACTAAAAGGAAGGCAACAAATTAGACTGTGTCTTTTCATCCTCAAAATATATTTCCAAAACTCAGAATTCAGAAGTCTGGTACTTTCAGAAATTCTTTTCCTTGAATTTCCCAGATTTTTTGATCAGGAATTGTTACTTTTTATTATAAATGTTTAAAAAAATTCTTCATCTTAATGCACAGTTTGGTTTTTCATCCATCATTAGTTTATTTTTGTGTGTTGTAAGGAAATGGTCCAGTTTCATTCTTCTGCAGGTGACTGCCTAATTTTCCCAGCACCATTTGTTGAGAAGGCTGTCTTTTTTCCTTTGGATGTGCTTTTCTGTTTTGCCAAAGAGTAGTTGACCATAGACTTGAGGGTCCATTTCTCAATATTCTATTCTGTTTTGTTGATCTATGCATCTGTTTTTGTGCAAATACCATTTTGTCTTGATGATGACAGTTTTATAAAAGAGCCGGAAGTCTGGAATTGTGAAGCCTCTACCTTTGCTTTTCTTTTCCAAAATAGTTTTGGCTATTCCAGGTCTTTTGTGTTGTTGTACATATTTTAGGATTATTTGTTCCAGCAATGTGAAAACTGTCAGTAGTATTTTGATAGGGATTGTACTGAAGGTATAGATTGCTCTAGGTAACTTAGACATTTTAAAATTTTTATTTTATTTTTTCAGTGTTCCAAGGTTCATTGTTTATGTGCCACACCCAGTGCTCCATGCAATATATGCCCTCCTTAGTACCCACCACCAGGTTCACCTAACACCCACTTCACTCCCTCCAAACCCTCAGTTTTAGTTTCTCAGAGTCCACAGTCTCTCATGGTTTGTCTCCCTCTCCAATTTCCCCCAACTCACTTCTCTCCTTCTCCCAATGTCCTCTGTGTTATTCCTTATGCTCCACAAGTAAGTAAAACCATATGATGGTTGACTCTCTCTGCTTGATTTATTTCACTCAGCATAATCTCTTCCAGTCCCGTCCATGTTGCTACAAAAGTTGGGTATTCGTCCTTTGTTTTTTTTTTTTTCAATTTATTTATTTATTTATTCCCCAATTTATTTATTTTCAGAAAAACAGTATTCATTATTTTTTCACCACATCCAGTGCTCCATGCAAGCTGTGCCCTCTATAATACCCACCACCTGGTACCCCAACCTCCCACCCCCCCGCCACTTCAAACCCCTCAGATTGTTTTTCAGAGTCCATAGTCTCTCATGGTTCATCTCCCCTTCCAATTTACCCAAAAGCACATACCCTCCCCAATGTCCATAACCCTACCCCCCTTCTCCCAACCCCCCTCCCCCCAGCAACCCGTCCTTTCTGATGGAGGCATAATACTCCATAGTTTATATGGATATCATCTTCCTTATCAATTCATCCGTTGAAGGGCATCTTGGTTCTTTCCACAGTTTGGTGACCGTGGCCATTGCTGCTACAAACATTGGGGTACAGATGGCCCTTCTTTTCACATCTGTATCTTTGGGGTAAATACCCAGGAGTGCAATTTCAGGGTCATAGGGAAGTTCTATATTTAATTTCTTGAGGAATCTCCACACTGTTCTCTAAAGAGGCTGCACCAAATTGCATTCCCATCAACAGTGGAAGAGGGATCCCCTTTCTCCACATCCCCTCCAACACATGTTGTTTCCTGTCTTGCTAATTTTGGCCATTCTAACTGGTGTAAGGTGATATCTCAATGTGGTTTTAATTTGAATCTCCCTGAGGGCTAGTGATGATGAACATTTTTTCATGTCTCTGATAGCCATTTGTATGTCTTCATTGGAGAAATGTCTATTCATATCTTCTGCCCATTTTTTGATATGATTACTGTTTTGTATGTGTTGAGTTTGAGGAGTTCTTTATAGACCCTGGCTATCAACCTTTTATCTGTACTGTCATTTACAAATATCTTCTCCCATTCCCTGTGTTGCCTCTTCGTTTTCTTGACTGTTTCCTTTGCTGTGCAAAAGCCTTTGATTTTGATGAAATCCCAAAAGTTTATTTTTGCTTTTGTTTCCTTTGACTTTGGAGACATATCTTGAAAGAAGTTGCTGTGGCTGGAGGGACAAGATGGCGGGGTACTAGGAAGGGGCGTCTTTTCAGCTGGTACCCCAAAGTGAGCTGATTACCTACCAAAGAACTCCAACCACCCATGAAATCAGCCTGAGATCAGAATTATACACGTCTGGATCTCTACAGGGGCAGAAGACGCCAGTGAGCAGGTAAAACGGAATGGGAACAGCGGACTGATATCGGAAGATAAACAAAAGGGGGAGGGAGCCACCAGAGGCGACCAGTGCGAAAGTAATACCCTGATACGAGCGAGAGTGCCCTGTGTCTGGGGACCAGCATTAACTTGTAGACTGGTTGAAAGCACTCCAAAAGAGCAAAGGATCGCGGGGGCAAATTGTGGGAATCGGGGCGGCTAGGGACAGGAGCTTAAGTCCCCGGTCCCAGACGGCCTCCCCGGCACGGAGGCAAAGAGAGTGCGGCGGAGAAACCGGCTCCTGTTCCCTAAGCTGCCAGCGTGCCCCAGAGCGCGGGGGTTCCGGCTCCTGTGAGGGGATGGGAGCCGCGCCGGTCTGCAGAACGCACACTAGCCCTACCACAAAGCTTGAGATGCGTGCGCATGTCCCTCCAGCTGTCCTGGGTTTCTAAGGCCCCGGGGGCGCTTCTTGACCTGCACCATTGTTTCAAAGTCTAAGCCGTGCGCGCGAAACTCTTCCCAGGACAGAGGCGCGCAAAAGCCCAGCCTGCGGCTTACGGACCAGTGCCCCGTTCTCAGTGCCCCACGCGCGCCCGACCCACAGCCGCCTCTGAAAAGAGGTGCGCGTAAGCCGGGCACTCCCAGCCCGGGCCGGCGGCAAAATCTCAGTGTGCGATCGCTGCTTGGAACCTCTCTGGTGGTCAGGAGCTCCCAGACAGCCGCCACTGCCTTGGCTTTAAGGACGAGCAAAAGATCCTGCGCCCCCAGGGTCTGCAACTTGGAAACTGCATTGCCAGCATCCAAGGGGGGATTTATTCAGCTTCTGCACCCAGACTGAGGCTTTTCTCTGAGACGGAGATCAGGAAGTGTTCCAGGGTGCACCTGGACTGCACCAGAGTTGATACATCCAGCTACATCTGTTCAGTCTTCTCCCACCAAAATGACTAGGAGGAGGAATGCCCAACAGAAGAAAAATGCAGAGGATGGACCTTCTGCAACAGAGCTAACAGCTATCAACATAGACAATATGTCGGAAAGAGAATTCAGGCTAACAATTATCCAGGCAATAGCTAGGTTGGAGAAAGCCATGGATGACCAAACAGAATTGATTAGGGCCGAACTGAAAGCGACCAGACAGGATGTTCACAATGTTAGGGCGGAGCTTAAAGCTACCAGGGAGGAGGTCCACAATGCTCTCAATGAGTTCCAATCCAATCTAAACTCTCTCAAGGCTAGGGTAACTGAGACAGAAGATAGAATTAGTGATCTGGAAGACAAACAGAGAGAAAGGATCAGGAGGAAGCCTGGAACAAACAGCTTAGATCCCACGAAAGCAGAATTAGGGAAATAAATGATGCCATGAAGCGTTCCAACGTCAGAATTATTGGAATTCCTGAAGGGGAGGAGAAAGAAAGAAGTCTAGAAGATATCGTGGAACAAGTCCTTCATGAAAATTTTCCGAGTCTCGCGAATGAAACCAGCGTTCATGTACTAGAGGCTGAACGGTCACCACCCAAGATTATACATTCCAAAAAAATCACGACAACTGATAGTCAAATTGAGGAATCATAATTGTAGGTATAATCTCTTGAAAGGTGCTAGGACAAAGAGGCTCCTTACTTACAGAGGAAAGCCATCATAATAACGTCAGACCTGTCCACAGAGACCTGGCAAGCCAGAAGGGGCTGGCAAGATATATTCAGGGCACTAAATGAGAAGAACATGCAGCCAAGAATACTTTATCCAGCAAGACTGACATTCAAAATGGATGGAGAGATAAAGAGTTTCCAAGACCGGCAAGGCTTAAAAGACTATGCAACCACCAAGCCGACACTGCAGGAAATATTAAGGGGGGTTCTATAAAAGAGGAAAAATCCCAAGAACAGCATTGAACAGAAATATAGAGACATTCTACAGAAAGAAAGACTTCAAAGGTAACTCGATGTCAATAAAAACGTATCTATCAATAATCACTCTCAATGTGAATGGCCTAAATGCACCCATAAAACGGCACAGGGTTGCAGATTGGATAAAACGACAGGACCCATCCATATGCTGTCTACAAGAGACCCATTTTGAACCTAAAGATACACGCAGACTGAAAGTGAAGGGGTGGAGAAGCATCTTTCATGCCAATGGGACTCAAAAGAAGGCTGGGGTAGCGATTCTCATATCAGATAAATTAGACTTCAAACTAAAGACTGTAGTCAGAGATACAGAAGGACACTACATAATCCTTAAAGGGACTATCCACCAAGATGATCTAACAATTGTAAATATCTATGCTCCCAATATGGGAGCAGCCAATTACTTAAGAAAACTGTTAATCAAGATAAAGAGTCATATAGATATGAATACACTAATCGTAGGAGATCTTAACACGCCTCTCTCAGAAATAGACAGATCATCGAAGCAGAAAATCAATAAAGAAACAAGAGCATTGAATGACATATTGGACCAGATGGACCTCATAGATATATACAGAACATTCCACCCTAAAACAGCAGAATACTCATTCTTCTCAAGTGCACACGGAACCTTCTCCAGAATAGACCACATACTGGGTCACAAATCAGGACTCAGCCGATACCAAAAGACTGAGATTATTCCCTGCATATTCTCAGATCACAATGCTTTGAAACTGGAGCTCAATCACAAGGAAAAGTTCCGAAGGAACTCAAACACCTGGAAGCTAAAGACCACCTTGCTTAAGAATGCTTGGATCAACCAGGAGATCAAAGAAGAACTGAAACAATTCATGGAAACCAATGAGAATGAAGACACTTCGGTCCAAAACCTATGGGATACAGCAAAGGCAGTCCTAAGGGGAAAATATATAGCCATCCAAGCCTTGCAAAAAAAAATTGAAAAATCCAGAACACACCAGCTGTCTCTACACCTTAAAGAACTGGAGGATCAACAACAAATCAAACCAACTCCACACATAAGAAGGGAAATCATCAAGATTAGAGCTGAGATCAATGAGGGAGAAACCACAGATACAGTAGAACGTATCAATGAAACTAGAAGCTGGTTTTTTGAAAGAATCATTAAGATCAATAAGCCACTGGCTACACTAATCCAAAAGAAAAGAGAGAAATCCCAAATACATAAAATTATGAATGAAAAGGGAGAGATCACAACTAACGCCAAGGAAGTAGAAACAATCATCAGAAGTTATTACGAACAGTTATATGCCAATAAGCTTAGCAACCTAGATGAAATGGATGCATTCCTGGAAAAATATAAACTACCAACATTGAACCAGGAAGAAATCGACAACCTGAATAGACCGATATCTAATAACGAGATTGAAGCAGTGATCAAAAATCTCCCAAAAAACAAGAGCCCAGGACCTGACGGATTCCCTGGGGAATTCTACCAAACCTTCCAAGAAGAAATAACACCTATTCTCCTGAAGCTGTTTCAAAAAATTGAAGCAGAAGGAAAACTTCCAGACTCTTTCTATGAAGCCAGCATTACCCTGATCCCCAAACCAGGCAAGGACCGTACCAAAAAGGAGAATTTCAGACCAATGTCACTGATGAATATGGATGCTAAAATTCTCAACAAGATCCTAGCCAACAGGAACCAACAGCACATTAAAAAGATTATCCACCATGATCAGGTGGGATTCATCCCTGGGCTACAAGGATGGTTCAACATTCGTAATTCAATCAATATGATACAACAAATTAATATGAGAAGAGAGAAGAATCACATGGTCCTCTCAATTGATGCAGAAAAAGCATTTGACAAAATCCAACATCCGTTCCTGATTAAAACGCTTCTAAGGATAGGGATAGAGGGAACATTCCTGAACCTCATCAAATCTATCTATGAAAGACCCACAGCAAATATCATCCTCAATGGGAAAAAGCTTGCAGCCTTCCCATTGAGATCAGGAACAAGACAAGGATGCCCACTTTCACCACTCTTGTTCAACATAGTATTAGAAGTCCTAGCAACAGCAATCAGACAACAGAGAGAAATAAAAGGTATCCAAATTGGTAATGAAGAAGTCAAACTCTCTCTCTTCGCAGATGACATGATTCTTTATATGGAAAACCCAAAAGACTCCACCCCAAACTACTAGAACTCATATAGCAATTCAGCAACGTGGCAGGATACAAAGTCAATGTGCAGAAATCAGTGGCTTTCTTATAACTAACAATGAAAATACAGAAAGGGAAATTAGAGAATCGATTCCATTTACTATAGCACCAAGAACCATAAGATACCTGGGAATAAACCTAACTAAAGAGGTAAGGGATCTATACTTGAGGAACTATAGAACACTCATGAAAGAAATTGAAGAAGACACAAATAGATGGAAGACCATTCCATGCTCTTGAATCGGAAGAATAAACATTGTTAAAATGTCTATACTGCCTAGAGCAATCTATACTTTTAATGCCATTTCGATCAAAATTCCACCGGCATTCTTCAAAGAGCTGGAGCAAATAATCCTAAAATTTGTATGGAATCAGAAGAGACCCCGAATCACTAAGGAAATGTTGAAAAACAAAAATAAAGCTGGCGGCATCACCTTACCTGATTTCAAGCTTTATTACAAAGCTGTGATCACCAAGACAGCATGGTACTGGCATAAAAACAGACACATAGACCAGTGGAACAGAGTAGAGAGCCCTGATATAGACCCTCAACTCTATGGTCAATTAATCTTTGACAAAACAGGAAAAAATTTACAGTGGAAAAAAGACAGTCTCTTCAATAAATGGTGCTGGGAAAACTGGACAGCTATATGTAGAAGAATGAAACTCGACCATTCTCTTACACCGTACACAAAGATCAACTCAAAATGGATAAAAGACCTCAACGTGAGACAGGAATCCATCAGAATCTTAGAGGAGAACATAGGCAGTAATCTCTTTGATATCAGCCACAGCAACTTCTTTCAAGATACGTCTCCAAAGGCAAAGGAAACAAAAGCGAAAGTACACTGCTGGGACTTCATCAAAATCAAAAGCTTCTGCACAGCAAAGGAAACAGTCAAAAAAACAAAGAGGCAACCCACGGAATGGGAGAAGATATTTGCAAATGACAGTACAGACAAAAGGTTGATATCCAGGATCTATAATGAACTCCTCAAACTCAACCCACACGAAACAGACCAACACATCAAAAAATGGGCAGAAGATATGAACAGACACTTCTCCAATCAAGACATGCAAATGGCTATCAGACACATGAAAAAATGCTCATCATCATTAGCCCTCAGGGAGATTCAAATTAAAACCACATTGAGATATCACCTTACACCAGTTAGAATGGCCAAAATTAACAAAACAGGAAACAACATGTGTTGGAGAGGATGTGGAGAAAGGGGAACCCTCTTCCACTGTTGGTGGGAATGCAAGTTGGTGCAGCCTCTTTGGAGAACAGTGTGGAGATTCCTCAAGAATTTAAAAATAGAGCTTCCCTACGGCCCTGCAATTGCACTCCTGGGTATTTACCTCAACGATACAGATATCGTGAAAAGAAGGGCCATCTGTACCCCAATGTTTATAGCAGCAATGGCCACAGTCGCCAAACTATGGAAAGAACCAAGATGCCCTTCAACGGATGAATGGATAAGGAAGATGTGGTCCATATACACTATGGAGTATTATGCCTCCATCAGAAAGGACGAATATCCAACTTTTGTAGCAACATGGACGGGACTGGAAGAGATTATGCTGAGTGAAATCAGTCAAGCAGAGAGAGTCAATTATCATATGGTTTCACTCATTTGTGGAGCATAACCAATAGCATGGAGTATAAGGGTCGTTAGAGAGGAGTAGGGAATTTGGGTAAATTGGAAGGGGAGGTGAACCATGAGAGACTATGGACTCTGAAAAACAGTCTGAGGGGTTTGAAGTGGCGGGGGGTGGGAGTTTGGGGTACCAGGTGGTGGGTATTATAGAGGGCACAGATTGCATGGAGCACTGGGTGTGGTGAAAAAATAATGAATACTGTTTTTCTGAAAATAAATAAATTGGGAAAAAAAAAGAAGTTGCTGTGGATGATATCGAAGAGATTACTGCCTATTTTCTCCTCTAGGATTCTGAGGGATTCCTGTCTCACATTGAGGTCTTTTATCCGTTTTGAGTTGATCTTTGTGTACGGTGTAAGAGAATGGTCGAGTTTCATTCTTCTACATATAGCTGTCCAGTTTTCCCAGCACCATTTATTGAAGAGACTGTCTTTTTTCCACTGTATATTTTTTCCTGTTTTGTCGAAGATTAACTGACCATAGAGTTGAGGGTCCATATCTGGGCTCTCTACTCTGTTCCACTGGTCTATGTGTCTGTTTAATGCCAGTACCATGCTGTTTTGGTGATCACAGTTTGTACTAAAGCTTGAAATCAGGTAATGTGATGCCGCCAGCTTTATTTTTGTTTTTCAACATTTCCTTAGTCATTCTGGGTCTCTTCTGATTCCATACAAATTTTAGGATTATTTGCTCCAACTCTTTGAAGAATACTGGTGGAATTTTGATTAGAATGGCATTAAAAGTATAGATTTCTCTAGGCAGTATATACATTTTAACAGTGTTTATTCTTCTGATCCAGGCGCATGGAATGGTCTTCCATCTTTTTGTGTCTTCTTCAATTTCTTTCATGAGTGTTCTGTAGTTCCTCAAGTACAGATCATTTACCTCTTTGGTTAGGTTTATTCCCAGGTATCTTATGGTTCTTGGTGCTATAGTCAATGGAATCGATTCTCTAATTTCCCTTTCTGTATTTTCATTGTTAGTGTATAAGAAAGCCACTGATTTCTGTACATTGACTTTGTATCCTGCCATGTTGCTGAATTGTTGTATGAGTTCTAGTAGTTTGGGGGAGGAGTCTTTTAGGTTTTCCGTATAAAGAATCATGTCATCTGCGAAGAGAGAGAGTTTGACTTCTTCATTGCCAATTTGGATACCTTTTATTTCTCTATGTTGTGTGATGGCTGTTGCTAGGACTTCTAATACTATGTTGAACAATAGTGGTGAGAGTGGGCATCCTTGGTGTGTGGCTGATCTCAACGGGAAGGCTGCAAGCTTTTTACTGAGGATGATATTTGCTGTGGGTCTTTCATAGACAGATTTGATGAAATTCAGGAATGTTCCCTCTATCCCTATACTTTGAAGCGTTTTAATCAGGAACGGATGATGGATTTTGTCAAATGCTTTTCCTGTATCAATTGAAAGGACCACGTGGTTCTTTTCTCTTCTTTCTCTTACTAATTTCTTCTATCACATTGATTGATTCGCGAATGTTGAACCATCCTTGTAGCGCAGGGATGAAGCCCACCTGGTCATGGTGGATAATCTTTTTTAATGTGCTGTTGGATGCTGTTTGCTAGGATCTTTTTGAGAATCTTAGCATCCATATTCACAAGTGATATTGGTCTGAAATTCTTTTTTTTGGTATGGTCTTTCCTTGGTTTGGGGATCAGGGTAATGCTGGCTTCATTGATAGTGTCTAGAAGTTTTCCTTCTGCTTCAATTTTTGAAACAGCTTCAGGAGAATAGGTGTTATTTCTTCTTTGAAAGTTTGATAGAATTCCCCAGGGAATCCGTCAGGTCTTGGGCCCTTTTTTTTTTTTGTGGTTTTTGATCACTGCTTCAATCTCGTTACTAGATATCGGTCTATTCAGGTTGTCAATTTGTTCCTGGTTCAATTTTGGTTGGTCAAATTTGGTTATAGTTTTCCAGGAATGCATGCATTTCATCTAGGTTGCTTAGCTTATTGGCATATAGCTGTTGATAAAAACTTCTGATGATTGTTACTACTTCCTTGCTGTTACCTGTGATATCTCCCTTTTCATTCATAATTTTATGAATGTCGACTTTCTCTCTTTTCTTTTGGATTAGTGTGGCCAATGGTTTATCAATCTTATTGATTCATTCAAAAAACTAGCTTCGAGTTTCATTGATACATTCTACTGTATCTCTGGTTTCTACCTCATTGATCTCAGCTCTAATCTTGATGATTTCCCTTCTTATGTGTGGAGTTGGTTTGATTTGTTGTTGATTCTCCAGTTTTTTAAGGTGTAGAGACAGCTGCTGTGTTCTGGATTTTTCAGTTTTTCTGAGGGAGGCTTGGATGGCTATGTCTTTCCCCTTTAGTAACACCTTTGCTGTATCCCATAGGTTTTGGACCGAAGTGTCTTCATTCTCAATGGTTTCCATGAATTGTTTCAGTTCTTCTTTGATCTCCTGGTTGATCCAAGCATTCTTAAGCAAGGTGGTCTTTAGCTTCCAGGTGTTTGAGTTCCTTCGGAACTTTTCCTTGTGATTGAGCTCCAGTTTCAAAGAATTGTGATCTGAGAATATGGAGGGAATCATCTCAGTCTTCTGGTATTGGTTGAGTCCTGATTTGTGACCCAGTATGTGGTCTATTCTGGAGAAGGTTCTGTGTGCACTTGAGAAGAATGAGTATTCCGTTGTTTAAGGGTGGAATGTTCTGTATATATCTATGAGGTCCATCTGGTCCAATGTGTCATTCAATGCTCTTGTTTCTTTCTTTTTATATATATATATTTTAAATTTTCCAATTTATTTATTTTCAGAAAAACATTATTCATTATTTTTTCTCCACACCCAGTGCTCCATGCAAGCCGTGCCCTCTATAATACCCACCACCTGGTACCCCAACCTCCCACCCCCCGCCACTTCAAACACCTCAGACTGTTTTTCAGAGTCCATAGTCTCTCATGGTTCACCTCTCCTTCCAATTTACCCAAATTCCCTACTCCTCTCTAATGCCCCTTGTCCTCCATACTATTTGTTATGCTCCAGAAATAAGTGAAACCATATGATAATTGACTCTCTCTGCTTGACTGATTTCACTCAGCATAATCTCTTCCAGTCCCGTCCATGTTGCTACAAAAGTTGGGTATTCATCCTTTCTGATGGAGGCATAATACTCCATAGTGTATATGGACCACATCTTCCTTATCCATTCATCCGTTGAAGGGCACCTTGGTTCTTTCCATAGTTTGGCGACTGTGGCCATTGCTGCTATAAACATTGGGGTACAGATGGCCCTTCTTTTCACGATATCTCTGTCTTTGGGGTAAATACCCAGGAGTGCAATTCCAGGGTCTTAGGAAAGCTCTATTTTTAATTTGTTGAGGAATCTCCACACTGTTCTCCAAAGAAGCTGCATCAACTTGCATTCCCACCAACAGTGTAAGACGGTACCCCTTTCTCCACATCCTCTGCAACACATATTGTTTCCTGTTTTGTTAATTTTGGCCATTCTAACTTGTGTAAGGTGTTATCTCAATGTGGTTTTAATTTGAATCTCCCTGAGGGCTAATGATGATGAGCATTTTTTCATGTGTCTGAAGCCATTTGTATTTCTTGATTGGAGATGTGTCAGTTCATATCTTCTGCCCATTTTTTGATGTGGTTGTCTCTTTACTGTGGGTTGAGTTTGAGGGGTTCATTATAGATCCTGGATATCAACCTTTTGTCTGTACTGTCATTTGCAAATATCTTCTCCCATTCCGTGGGTTGCCTCTTTGTTTTTTTTGACTGTTTCCTTTGCTGTGCAGAAGCTTTTGATTTTGATGAAGTCCCAGCAGTGTACTTTCGCTTTTGTTTCCTTTGCCTTTGGAGACGTATCTTGAAAGAAGTTGCTGTGGCTGATATCAAAGAGATTACGGCCTATGTTCTCCTCTAAGATTCTGATGGATTCCTGTCTCACGTTGAGGTATTTTATCCATTTTAAGTCTATCTTTGTGTACGGTGTAAGAGAATGGTCGAGTTTCATTCTTCTACATATAGCTGTCCAGTTTACCCAGCACCATTTATTTATTTATTTATTTATTTATTTTTTATTTATTTTATTTATTTTTTATTTTTTTTCCAATTTATTTATTTTCAGAAAAACAGTATTCATTATTTTTTCACCACACCCAGTGCTCCATGCAAGCTGTGCCCACTATAATACCCATCACCTGGTACCCCAACCTCCCACCCCCCCCCTCCACTTCAAACCCCTCAGATTGTTTTTCAGAGTCCATAGTCTCTCATGGTTCATCTCCCCTTCCAATTTACCCAAAAGCACATACCCTCCCGAATGTCCATAACTCTACCCCCCCTTCTTCCAACCCCCCTCCCCCCAGCAACCCACAGTTTGTTTCGTGAGATTAAGAGTCACTTATGGTTTGTCTCCCTCCCAATCCCATCTTGTTTCATGGATTCTTCTCCTACCCACTTAAGCCCCCATGTTGCATCACCACTTCCTCATATCAGGGAGATCATATGATAGTTGTCTTTCTCCGCTTGACTTATTTCGCTAAGCATGATACGCTCTAGTTCCATCCATGTTGTCGCAAATGGCAAGATTTCGTTTCTTTTGATGGCTGCATAGTATTCCATTGTGTATATATACCACATCTTCTTGATCCATTCATCTGTTGATGGACATCTAGGTTCTTTCCATAGTTTGGCTATTGTGGACATTGCTGCTATAAACATTCGGGTGCACGTGCCCCTTTGGATCACTACGTTTGTATCTTTAGGGTAAATTCCCAGTAGTGCAATAGCTGGGTCATAGGGCAGTTCTATTTTCAACATTTTGAGGAACCTCCATGCTGTTTTCCAGAGTGGTTGCACCAGCTTGCATTCCCACCAACAGTGTAGGAGGGTTCCCCTTTCTCCGCATCCTCGCCAGCATCTGTCATTTCCTGACTTGTTGATTTTAGCCATTCTGACTGGTGTGAGGTGATATCTCATTGTGGCTTTGATTTGTATTTCCCTGATGCCGAGTGATATGGAGCACTTTTTCATGTGTCTGTTGGCCATCTGGATGTCTTCTTTGCAGAAACGTCTGTTCATGTCCTCTGCCCATTTCTTGATTGGATTATTTGTTCTTTGGGTGTTGAGTTTGTTAAGTTCTTTATAGATTTTGGACACTAGTCCTTTATCTGATATGTCGTTTGCAAATATCTTCTCCCATTCTGTCAGTTGTCTTTTGGTTTTGTTAACTGTTTCCTTTGCTGTGCAAAAGCTTTTGATTTTGATGAAATCCCAAAAGTTCATTTTTGCCCTTGCTTCCCTTGCCTTTGGCGATGTTCCTAGGAAGATGTTGCTGCGGCTGAGGTCGAAGAGGTTGCTGCCTGTGTTCTCCTCAAGGATTTTGATGGATTCCTTTCTCACATTGAGGTCCTTAATCCATTTTGAATCTATTTTTGTGTGTGGTGTAAGGAAATGGTCCAATTTCATTTTTCTGCACGTGGCTGTCCAATTTTTCCCAACACCATTTATTGAAGAGGCTGTCTTTTTTCCATTGGACATTCTTTCCTGCTTTGTCGAAGATTAGTTGACCATAGACTTGAGGGTCTATTTCTGGGCTCTCTATTCTGTTCCATTGGTCTATGTGTCTGTTTGTGTGCCAGTACCATGCTGTCTTGATGATGACAGTTTTGTAATAAAGCTTGAAGTCCGGAATTGTGATGCCACCAACTTTGGCTTGGTTTTTCAATATCCCCTTGGCTATTCGAGGTCTTTTCTGGTTCCATATAAATTTTAAAATTATTTATTCCATTTTTTTGAAAAAGATGGATGGTACTTTGATAGGAATTGCATTAAATGTGTAGATTGCTTTAGGTAGCATAGACATTTTCACAATATTTATTCTTCCAATCCAAGAGCATGGAACATTTTTCCATTTCTTTGTGTCTTCCTCAATTTCTTTCATGAGTACTTTATAGTTTTCTGAGTATAGATTCTTAGCCTCTTTGGTTAGGTTTATTCCTAGGTATCTTATGGTTTGGGGTGCAATTGTAAATGGGATTGACTCCTTAATTTCTCTTTCTTCTGTCTTGTTGTTGGTGTAGAGAAATGCAACTGATTTCTGTGCATTGATCTTATATCCTGACACTTTACTGAATTCCTGTATAAGTTCTAGCAGTTTTGGAGTGGAGTCTTTTGGGTTTTCCACATAGAGTATCATATCATCTGCGAAGAGTGATAATTTGACTTCTTCTTTGCTGATTTGGATGCCTTTAATTTCCTTTTGTTGTCTGATTGCTGAGGCTAGGACTTCTAGTACTATGTTGAATAGCAGTGGTGATAATGGACATCCCTGCCGTGTTCCTGACCTTAGTGGAAAAGCTTTCAGTTTTTCTCCATTGAGAATGATATTTGCAGTGGGTTTTTCATAGATGGCTTTGATGATATTGAGGTATGTGCCCTCTATCCCTACACTTTGAAGGGTTTTGATCAGGAAGGTATGCTGTACTTTGTCAAATGCTTTTTCAGCATCTATTGAGAGTATCATATGGTTCTTGTTCTTTCTTTTATTGATGTGTTGTATCACATTGACTGATTTGCGGATGTTGAACCAACCTTGCAACCCTGGGATAAATCCCACTTGGTCGTGGTGAATAATCCTTTTAATGTACTGTTGAATCCTATTGGCTAGTATTTTGGTGAGAATTTTTGCATCTGCGTTCATCAAGGATATTGGTCTATAGCTCTCTTTTTTGATGGGATCCTTGTCTGGTTTTGGGATCAAGGTGATGCTGGCCTCATAAAATGAGTTTGGGAGTTTTCCTTCCATTTCTATTTTTTGGAACAGTTTCAGGAGAATGGGAATTAGTTCTTCTTTAAATGTTTGGTAGAATTCCCCCGGGAAGCCATCTGGCCCTGGGCTTTTGTTTGTTTGGAGATTTTTAATGACTGTTTCAATCTCCTTACTGGTTATGGGTCTGTTCAGGCTTTCTATTTCTTTCTGGTTCAATTTTGGTAGTTTATATGTTTCTAGGAATGCATCCATTTCTTCCAGATTGTCAAATTTGTTGGCATAGAGTTGCTCATAGTATGTTCTTATAATAGTTTGTATTTCTTTTGTGTTAGTTGTGATCTCTCCTCTTTCATTCATGATTTTATTTATTTGGGTCCTTTCTCTTTTCTTTTTGATAAGTATGGCCAAGGGTTTATCAATTTTATTAATTCTTTCAAAGAACCAGCTCCTAGTTTGGTTGATTTGTTCTATTGTTTTTTTGGTTTCTATTTCATTGATTTCTGCTCTGATCTTTATGATTTCTCTTCTCCTGCTGGGCTTAGGGTTTCTTTCTTGTTCTTTCTCCAGCTCCTTTAGGTGTAGGGTTAGGTTGTGTACCTGAGACCTTTCTTGTTTCTTGAGAAAAGCTTGTACCGCTATATATTTTCCTCTCAGGACTGCCTTTGTTGTGTCCCACAGATTTTGAACCGTTGTATTTTCATTATCATTTGTTTCCATGATTTTTTTCAATTCTTCTTTAATTTCCCGGTTGACCCATTCATTCTTTAGAAGGATGCTGTTTAGTCTCCATGTATTTGTGTTCTTTCCAAACTTCCTCTTGTGGTTGAGTTCTAGCTTCAGAGCATTGTGGTCTGAAAATATGCAGGGAATGATCCCAGTCTTTTGATACCGGTTGAGTCCTGATTTAGGACCGAGGATGTGATCTATTCTGGAGAATGTTCCATGTGCACCATTGAAGAATGTGTATTCTGTTGCTTTGGGATGAAATGTTCTGAATATATCTGTGATGTGCATCTCATCCAGTGTATCATTTAAGGCCTTTATTTCCCTGTTGATCTTTTGCTTGGATGATCTGTCCATTTCAGTGAGGGGAGTGTTAAAGTCCCCTACTATTATTGTATTATTGTTGATGTGTTTCTTTGATTTTGTTATTAATTGGTTTATATAGTTTGCTGCGCCCACGTTGGGGGCATAGATATTTAAAATTGTTAGATCTTCTTGTTGGACAGACCCTTTGAGTATGATATAGTGTCCTTCCTCATCTCTTATTATAGTCTTTGGCTTAAAATCTAATTGATCTGATATAAGGATTGCCACTCCTGCTTTTTTCTGATGTCCATTAGCATGGTAAATTCTTTTCCACCCCCTCACTTTAAGTCTGGAGGTGTCTTCGGGTTTAAAATGAGTTTCTTGGAGGCAACATATAGATGGGTTTTGTTTTTTTATCCATTCTGATACCCTGTGTCTTTTGATTGGGGCATTTAGCCCATTAACATTCAGGGTAACTATTGAGAGATATGATTTTAGTGCCATTGTATTGCCTGTAAGGTGACTGTTACTGTATATTGTCTCTGTTCCTTTCTGATCTACCACTTGTAGGCTCTCTCTTTGCTTAGAGGACCCCTTTCAGTATTTCCTGTAGAGCTGGTTTGGTGTTTGCAAATTCTTTCAGTTTTTGTTTGTCCTGGAAGCTTTTAATCTCTCCTTCTATTTTCAATGATAGCCTAGCTGGATATAGTATTCTTGGCTGCATGTTTTTCTCGTTTAGTGCTCTGAAAATGTCATGCCAGCTCTTTCTGGCCTGCCAGGTCTCTGTGGATAAGTCAGCTGCCAATCTAATGCTTTTACCATTGTATGTTACAGACTTCTTTTCCCGGGCTGCTTTCAGGATTTTCTCTTTGTCACTAAGGGTTATAAATTTTACTATTAGGTGACGGGGTGTGGGCCTATTCTTATTGATTTTGAGGGGCGTTTTCTGAACCTCCTGAATTTTGATGCTCGTTCCCTTTTCCCAGCACCATTTATTGAAGAGACTGTCTTTTTTCCACTGTATATTTTTTCCTGTTTTGTCAAAGATTAATTGACCATAGAGTTGAGGGTCCATATCAGGGCTCTCTACTCTGTTCCACTGGTCTATGTGTCTGTTTTTATGCCAGTACCATGCTGTCTTGGTGATCACAGCTTTGTAATAAAGCTTGAAATCAGGTAAGGTGATGCCGCCAGCTTTATTTTTGTTTTTCAACATTTCCTTAGCGATTCGGGGTCTCTTCTGATTCCATAGAAATTTTAGGATTATTTGCTCCAGCTCTTTGAAGAATGCCGGTGGAATTTTGATCGGAATGGCATTAAAAGTATAGATTGCTCAAGGCAGTATAGACATTTTAACAATGTTTATTCTTCCGATCCAAGAGCATGGAATGGTCTTCAATCTTTTTGTGTCTTCTTCAATTTCTTTCATGAGTGTTCTATAGTTCCTCAAGTATAGATCCTTTACCTCTTTAGTTAGGTTTATTCCCAGGTCTTATGGTTCTTGGTGCTATAGTAAATGGAATCGATTCTCTAATTTCCCTTTCTGTATTTTCATTGTTAGTGTATAAGAAAGCCACTGATTTCTGCATATTGACTTTGTATCCTGCCACGCTGCTGAATTGCTGTATGAGTTCTAGTAGTTTGGGGGTGGAGTCTTTTGGGTTTTCCATATAAAGAATCATGTCATCTGCGAAGAGAGAGAGTTTGACTTCTTCATTACCAATTTGGATACCTTTTATTTCTCTCTGTTGTCTGATTGCTGTTGCTAGGACTTCTAATACTATGTTGAACAAGAGTGGTGATAGTGGGCATCCTTGTCTTGTTCCTGATCTCAACGGGAAGGCTGCAAGCTTTTTCCCATTGAGGATGATATTTGCTGTGGGTCTTTCATAGATAGATTTGATGAGGTTCAGGAATGTTCCCTCTATCCCTATACTTTGAAGCGTTTTAATCAGGAACGGATGTTGGATTTTGTCAAATGCTTTTTCTGCATCAATTGAGAGGACCATGTGGTTCTTCTCTCTTCTCATATTAATTTGTTGTATCACATTGATTGATTTGCGAATGTTGAACCATCCTTGTAGCCCAGGGATGAATCCCACCTGATCATGGTGGATAATCTTTTTAATGTGTTGTTGGATCCTGTTGGCTAGGATCTTGTTGAGAATCTTAGCATCTATATTCATCAGTGATATTGGTCTGAAATACTCCTTTTTGGTATGGTCCTTGCCTGGTTTGGGGATCTGGGTAATGCTGGCTTCATAGAAAGAGTCTGGAAGTTTTCCTTCTGCTTCAATTTTTTGAAACAGCTTCAGGAGGATAGGTGTTATTTCTTCTTGGAAGGTTTGGTAGAATTTCCCAGGGAATCCGTCAGGTCCTGGGCTCTTGTTTTTTGGGAGATTTTTGATCACTGCTTCAATCTCGTTATTAGATATCGGTCTATTCAGGTTGTCGATTTCTTCCTGGTTCAATATTGGTAGTTTATATTTTTCCAGGAATTCATCCATTTCATCTAGGTTGCTAAGCTTATTGGCATATAACTGTTCGTAATAACTTCTGATGATTGTTTCTACTTCCTTGGTGTTAGTTCTGATCTCTCCCTTTTCATTCATAATTTTATGAATTTGGGATTTCTCTCTTTTCTTTCGGATTAGTGTAGCCAGTGGCTTATCGATCTTATTGATTCTTTCAAAAAACCAGCTTCTAGTTTCATTGATACGTTCTACTGTATCTGTGGTTTCTCCCTCATTGATCTCAGCTCTAATCTTGATGATTTCCCTTCTTATGTGTGGAGTTGGTTTGATTTGTTGTTGATCCTCCAGTTCTTTAAGGTGTAGAGACAGCTGGTGTGTCTGGATTTTTCAATTTTTTTGAGCAAGGCTTGGATGGCTATATATTTTCCCCTTAGAACCGCCTTTGCTGTATCCCATAGGTTTTGGACCGAAGTGTCTTCATTCTCATTGGTTTCCATGAATTGTTTCAGTTCTTCTTTGATCTCCTGGTTGATCCAAGCATTCTTAAGCAAGGTGGTCTTTAGCTTCCAGGTGTTTGAGTTCCTTCGGAACTTTTCCTTGTGATTGAGTTCCAGTTTCAAAGCATTGTGATCTGAGAATATGCAAGGAATTATCTCAGTCTTTTGGTATCGGCTGAGTCCTGATTTGTGACCCAGTATGTGGTCTATTCTGGAGAAGGTTCCATGTGCACTTGAGAAGAATGAGTATTCTGCTGTTTTAGGGTGGAGTGTTCTGTATATATCTATGAGGTCCATCTGGTCCAATGTGTCATTCAATGCTCTTGTTTCTTTGTTGATTTTCTGCTTCGATGATCTGTCTATTTCTGAGAGAGGCGTGTTAAGATCACCTACGATTAGTGTATTCATATCAATATGACTCTTTATCTTGATTAACAGTTTTCTTAAGTAATTGGCTGCTCCCATATTGGGAGCATAGATATTTACAATTGTTAGATCATCTTGGTGGATAGTCCCTTTAAGGATTATGTAGTGTCCTTCTGTATCTCTGACTACAGTCTTTAGTTTGAAGTCTAATTTATCTGATATGAGAATCGCTACCCCAGCCTTCTTTTGAGTCCCATTGGCATGAAAGATGCTTCTCCACCCCTTCACTTTCAGTCTGCGTGTATCTTTAGGTTCAAAATGGGTCTCTTGTAGACAGCATATGGATGGGTCCTGTCGTTTTATCCAATCTGCAACCCTGTGCCGTTTTATGGGTGCATTTAGGCCATTCACATTGAGAGTGATTATTGATAGATACGTTTTTATTGACATCGAGTTACCTTTGAAGTCTTTCTTTCTGTAGACTGTCTCTATATTTCTGTTCAATGCTATTCTTGGGATTTTTCCTCTTTTATAGAACCCCCCTTAATATTTCCTGCAGTATCGGCTTGGTGGTTTGCATAGTCTTTTAAGCCTTGCCGGTCTTGGAAACTCTTTATCTCTCCATCCATTTTGAATGTCAGTCTTGCTGGATAAAGTATTCTTGGCTGCATGTTCTTCTCATTTAGTGCCCTGAATATATCTTGCCAGCCTCTTCTGGCTTGCCAGGTCTCTGTGGACAGGTCTGACGTTATTCTCATGGGCTTTCCTCTGTAAGTAAGGAGCCTCTTTGACCTGGCGGCTTTCAAGAGATTATACCTACAATTATAATTTCTCAATTTGACTATCAGGTGTCGTGATGTTTTTTTGGAGTGTATAATCTTGGGTGGAGACCGTTCAGCCTCTAGTACATGAACGCTGGTTTCATTCGCGAGATTCGGAAAGTTTTCAAGAAGGACTTGTTCCACGACATCTTCTAGACTTCTTTCTTTCTCCTCCCCTTCAGGAATTCCAATAATTCTGACATTGGAACGCTTCATGGCATCATTTATTTCCCTAATTCTGCTTTCGTGGGATCTAAGCTGTTTGTTCCAGGCTTCCTCCTGATCCTTTCTCTCTATCTGTTTGTCTTCCAGATCACTAATTCTATCTTCTGTCTCAGTTACCCTAGCTTTGAGAGAGTTTAGATTGGATTGGAACTCATTGAGAGCATTGTGGACCTCCTCCCTGGTAGCTTTAAGCTCCGCCCTAACATTGTGAACATCCTGTCTGGTCGCTTTCAGTTCGGCCCTAATCAATTCTGTTTGGTCATCCATGGCTTTCTCCAACCTAGCTATTGCCTGGATAATTGTTAGCCTGAATTCTCTTTCCGACATATTGTCTATGTTGATAGCCGTTAGCTCTATTGCAGAAGGTCCATCCTCTGTATTTTTCTCCTGTTGGGCATTCCTCCTCCTAGTCATTTTGGTGGGAGAAGACTGAACAGATGTAGCTGGATGTATCAACTCTGGTGCAGTCCAGGTGCACCCTGGAACACTTCCTGATCTCCGTCTCAGTGAGAAGCCTCAGTCTGGGTGCAGAAGCTGAATAAATTCCCCCTTGGCCGCTGGCAGTGCAGGTTCCAAGTTAAAGACCCTGGGGGCGCAGGATCTTTTGCTCGTCCCCAAAGCCAAGGCAGTGGCGGCTGTCTGGGAGCTCCTGCCCGCCAGAGAGGTTCCAAGCAGCGATCGCACACTGAGATTTTGCCGCCGGCCCGGGCTGGGAGTGCCCGGCTTGCGCGCACCTCTTTTCAGAGGCGGCTGTGGGTCGGGCGCGCGTCTGGGGCACTGAGAACGGGGCGCTGGTCCGTAAGCCGCAGGCTGGGCTTTTGCGCGCCTCTGTCCGGGGAAGAGTTTCGCGGGCACGAGGCTTAGACTTTGAAACAATGGCCCGGGTCAAGAAGCGCCCCAGGGCCTTAGAAACCCAGGAGAGCTGGAACGACGTGCGCGCGCATCTCAAGCTTTGTGGTAGGGCTAGTGCGCGTTCTGCAGACCGGCGCAGCTCCCATCCCCTCACAGGAGCCGGAACCCCCCGCGCTCTGGGGCGCGCTGGCGGCTTAGGGACCAGGAGCCGGTTTCTCCGCTGCACTCTCTCTGCCTCCGCGCCGGGGAGGCCGTCTGGGACCGGGGACTTAAGCCCCTGTCCCTAACCGCTCCGATTCCCACAATTTCCCCCCGAGATCCTTTGCTCTTTTGGAGTGCTTTCAACCAGTCTCCGAGTTAATGCTGTTCCCCAGACGCAGGGCACTCTCGCTCGTATCGGGGTATTACTTTTGTACCGGTCGCCTCTGGTGGCTCCCTCCCCCTTTTGTTTCTCTTCCGATATCAGTCCGCTGTTCCCATTCCGCTTTACCTGCTCACTGGCGTCTTCTGCCCCTGTAGAGATCCAGACGTGTATAATTCTGATCTCAGGCTGATTTCATGGGTGACCGGAGTTCTTTGGTAGGTAATCAGCTCACTTTGGGGTACCAGCTGAAAAGATGCCTCTTCCTAGTACCCCGCCATCTTGTCCCCCCTCCATTAGTTTTTGATATAGTGCTCAACAATTCACAAGTTGCATATTACATCTAGTGTTGATCACAGTGTTGCCCTCCCTAATACCCATCACCCTGTTATATAGCCCCCACCCTCTCCCTTCTGTAACCCTGTTTGTTTCCCGGGGTCCAGAGTCTCTCATAGTTTGTCTCTCTCTCTCTAGTTTCTTCCCAATCAGTTTTCCTTCCCTTGCCCTGTGGTCCTCCACACTATTCCTTATGTTCCACATATGAGTGAAACCATATGATAATTGTTTTTCCCTGGTTGACTTATTTCAGTTAGCATAATCCCTTCCAGATCCAACCATGTTGATGTAAATGGTGGGTATTCATCGTTTTCTGATGGCTGAGTAATACTCCATTGTATATGAACCACATCTTCTTTATCCATTCAACTGTTGTAGGGCATCTCAGCTCCTCCCACAGTTTGGCTATTTTGGATATTGCTGCTATGAACATTCAGGTGCATATGACCATTCTTTTCAATACATCTGTATCTTGGGGGTAAATACTCTGTAGTGCAATTGCTGGGTCATCGGGTAACTCTATTTTTAACATCTTGAGGAATCTCCTTACTGTTTTCCAGAGTGGCTGTACCAGCTTGCATTCCCACCAACAGTGTAAGAGGATTCCTCTTTCTCCACAACCTCTCCAACATTCGTTGTTCTCTGTTTGGTAATTTTTGCCATTCTAACTAGTGTATTGTCGTATCTCATTGTGCTTTTGATTTGTATCAAAATCACAGGGATTTTGAAGA
The DNA here is from genome assembly GCF_020171115.1 of Neogale vison. Classification (NCBI taxonomy): domain Eukaryota; kingdom Metazoa; phylum Chordata; class Mammalia; order Carnivora; family Mustelidae; genus Neogale; species Neogale vison. The sequence continues at coordinate 108,827,989 of NC_058092.1, forward strand.
TATGAAAATTTTTTTCATGTGTCTGTTTTCCATTTCTATGTCTTCATTGGAGAAGTATCTGTTCATGTCTTTTGCCAATTTTTTGACATGGTTATCTGTTTTGTGGGTGTTGAGTTTGAGGAGTTCTTTATAGATCTTGGATATCAGCCCTTTGTCTGTAGTGTCATTTGTGAATATCTTCTCCCATCCCATGGATTGCATCTTTGCTTTGTTGATTGTTTCCTTTGCTGTGCAGAAGCTTTTGATCTTTATGAACCCCCAAAATTCATTTTTACTTTTGTTTCCTTTGCCTTTGGAGACATGTTTTGAAAGAAGTTCCTCTGGCCATTGTTGAAGAGGTTACTGCCTATGTTCTACTCTAGGATTTTGATGGATTCCTGTCTCATGTTGAGGTATTTTACCCATTTTGAGTTTATCTTTGTGTATGGTGTAATAGAATGGTCAAGTTTCTTTCCTCTACACCTAGCTATCCAATTTTCCCAAAACCATGTATTGGGGAGACTGTCTTTCCACTGTATATTTTCCTTTTTGACGGGGGTCTTTGTCTGGTAATGCTGGCCTCATAGAATGTGTCTGGAAGATTTCCTTCTGTTTCTATTTTTGGAACAGCTTCTGTAGACTAGGTATAGTTTTAAAAAAGATTTTATTGATTTATTTGATTGACAGAGATCACAAGTAGACAGAGAGCCAGGCAGAGAGAGAGAAAGAGAGAGAGAGAGAGAGAGAGAGAGGAAACAGGCTGCTCGCAGAGCAGAGAGCCTGATATGGGGCTCAATCCCAGGACCCTGAGATCATGAACTAAGCTGAAGGAGAAACTAACCCACTGAGCCACCCAGGTGACCCTAGGTATGATTTCTTTAAATGTTTGATAGAATTCCCCTGGGAAGCCGTCCAGCCCTGGACTATTTTTTTTTTAAACTTTTTTTTTCAGTGTTCCAAGATTCATTGCTTATGCACCACACCCAGTACTCCATGCAATATGTGCCCTCCTAATACCCACCACTAGGCTCACCAATCCACACCTACCTCCCCTCCAAAACTCTCAGTTTGTTTTTCAGATTCCACAGTCTCTCATGGTTCATGTCTCCCTCAGATTTCCCCCAATTCACTGCTATTGTTTTTTGATTATTATTTTAATTTCTCTGCTGGCAATTGGTCTATTCAGATTGTCTATTTCGTCCTTTTCAGTCTTGGTAGTTTATAAGTGTCCAGGAATGAATTAATTTCTTCAGATTGCCTACTTTGTTGGCATATAGCTGTTGCTAATTAGTTCTAATAATTGTCTCTATTTTCTTGGTACTGGTCATGATTTCTTCCCTTTCTTCCATCATTTTATTAATTTGGGTCCTTTCTCTTTTCTTTTAGGAAGTCTTGACACAGGTTTATCAATCTTATTAATTCTTTCTAAGAATCACCTTCTCATTTCATTGATCTGTTTTACTTTTCTCCTAATTTCCATTTCTTGATTTCTGTTCTAACCTTATTATTGCTCTTCTCCTGCTTGGTTTGGGCTTTATTTGCTGTTCTTCCTCCAGATCTTAGTCTTTATGGTTAGCTAATGCTTTGGGGATTTTTCTAAAATTTTGAGAAAGTCTTGGATGGCTATGTACTTCCCTTTAAGGACCACCTTTGAAGTATCCCATAGATTCTGAACCAACGTGTTTTCATTTTCATTGGTTTGCACGAACTGTTTAAGTTCGTCTTTAATTTTCTGATTGACACATTTTTTTTTTTTTTGGAGGAAGAAACACTTTAAAAAAAATTATTTATTTTTTGGGATGCCTGGGTGGCTCAGTTGGTTGAGCAGCTGCCTTCAGCTCAGGTCATGATCCCAGCATCCTGGGACCGAGTCCCACATAAGGCTCCTTGCTCGGCAGGGAGCCTGCTTCTCCCTCGGCCTCTGCCTGCCATTCTGTCTGCCTGTGCTCACACTCTCTCTCCCTCTCTCTGACAAATAAATAAAATCTTTAAAAAAATTATTTATTTTTTAAATTTCTTTTCAGTGTTCCGGAATTCATTGTTTATGCATCACACCCAGTGCTCCATGCAACACGTGCCCTCCGTAATACCCACTAACAGACTCACCCAACCTTCCTATCCCGCCCCTCCAAAGCCCTCAAATTGTTTTTCAGAGTCCATAGTTTCTCATGGTTTTTCGCCCCCTCCAATTTCCCCCAACTCCCTTCTCCTCTCCATCTCCCTATGTACTCCATATTATTTCTTATGCTCCACAAATAAATGAAACCATATGATAATTGACTCTCTCTGCTTGACACATTCATTATTTATCAGAATGCTTTTGAACTTCCAAGTGTTTGTGTTCCTTCCAGATTTTTCCTTGTGGTTGAGTTCCAGTTTCAGTGCATTGTGATCTGAAAACATGCAGAGAATATTCTCATTCTTTTCACATTAGTTGAGATCTGATTTGTGGTCCAGTATGTGATCTCTTTTGGAGAAATTTCCATGTGCACTGCACACGAGAAGAATGAGTATTCTGTTATTTTATAATGGAATGTTCTGTATATACCTACGAAGTTCACCTACTGCAATGTGTCCTTCAAAACTCTTGTTCCTTTCTTGATCTTCCACTCAGATGATCTATTGCTGTGAATGGAGTGTTGAAGTCTCCTATTATTAATGTATTGTTATCATTGTGATTTTTAAAAAAATTTGGTTAATAGTTGGTTTATGTATTTGGCTGCTTGCATGCTGGGAGAATAGATATTTACAATTGTTAGATTTTTTTGCTGGAAAGGCCATTTAAGTATGATATACAGTCCCTCTACATCATTTTCTGCAGCCTTTGGTTTAAAATCCAATTTGTCTGATATGAGAATTGCTATTCCAGTTTTCTTTTTAAGTCAGTTGACGTGATATATGGTTCTCCATCCCTTCAGTTTTCATCTGAAAGTGACTTTAGGCTCAAAATGGGTCTCTTGTATTCAGCATATGGATGGATCCTGTTTGTTTTTTTATCCAATCTGAAATGCTGTGCCTTTTGATGGGAGCATTTGGCCTGTTCACATTGAAAGTAACTATTTAAAGGTACGAATTTAGTGTCATCATATTGCCAGAAAATTCCTTTATTTAAATAGATTGTCTTCTTATATTTCTGGTCTATATTACCCTTGGAGTCTTTTTTTTTTCTAGATCCCCCTTAATATTTCTTGCTGGGTTGGCTTGGTGGTCACACATTCTTTCAGTTTCTTCCAGTCCTGGGAGCTCTTTATTTCTTCATCCGTTCTTTTTTTTTTTTTTTTTCCCAATTTATTTATTTTCAGAAAAACAGTATTCATTATTTTTTCACCACACCCAGTGCTCCATGCAAGCTGTGCCCTCTATAATACCCACCACCTGGTACCCCAAACTCCCACCCCCCCGCCACTTCAGACCCCTCAGACTGTTTTTCAGAGTCCATAGTCTCTCATGGTTCACCTCCCCTTCCAATTTACCCAAATTCCCTACTACTCTCTAACGCCCCTTGTCCTCCATGCTATTGGTTATGCTCCACAAATGAGTGAAACCATATGATAATTGACTCTCTCTGCTTGACTGATTTCACTCAGCATAATCTCTTCCAGTCCCGTCCATGTTGCTACAAAAGTTGGATATTCGTCCTTTCTGATGGAGGCATAATACTCCATAGTGTATATGGACCACATCTTCCTTATCCATTCATCCGTTGAAGGGCATCTTGGTTCTTTCCATAGTTTGGCGACTGTGGCCATTGCTGCTATAAACATTGGGGTACAGATGGCCCTTCTTTTCACGACATCTGTATCTTTGGGGTAAATACCCAGGAGTGCAATTGCAGGGTCGTAGGGAAGCTCTATTTTTAATTTCTTGAGGAATCTCCACACTGTTCTCCAAAGAGGCTGCACCAACTTGCATTCCCACCAACAGTGTAAGAGGGTTCCCCTTTCTCCACATCCTCTCCAACACATGTTGTTTCCTGTTTTGTTAATTTTGGCCATTGTAACTGGTGTAAGGTGATATCTCAATGTGGTTTTAATTTGAATCTCCCTGAGGGCTAATGATGATGAGCATTTTTTCATGTGTCTGATAGCCATTTGTATTTCTTGATTGGAGAAGTGTCTGTTCATATCTTCTGCCCATTTTTTGATGTGTTTGTCTGTTTCGTGTGGGTTGAGTTTGAGGAGTTCATTATAGATCCTGGATATCAACCTTTTGTCTGTACTGTCATTTGCAAATATCTTCTCCCATTCCGTGGGTTGCCTCTTTGTTTTTTTGACTGTTTCCTTTGCTGTGCAGAAGCTTTTGATTTTGATGAAGTCCCAGAAGTCTATTTTCGCTTTTGTTTCCTTTGCCTTTGGAGACGTATCTTGAAAGAAGTTGCTGTGGCTGATATCGAAGAGATTACTGCCTATGTTCTGCTCTAAGATTCTGATGGATTCCTGTCTCACGTTGAGGTCTATTATCCATTTTGAGTTGATCTTTGTGTACGGTGTAAGAGAATGGTCGAGTTTCATTCTTCTACATATAGCTGTCCAGCTTTCCCAGCACCATTTATTGAAGAGACTGTCTTTTTTCCACTGTATATTTTTTCCTGTTTTGTCGAAGATTAATTGACCATAGAGTTGAGGGTCCATATCAGGGCTCTCTACTCTGTTCCACTGGTCTATGTGTCTGTTTTTATGCCAGTACCATGCTGTCTTGGTGATCACAGCTTTGTAATAAAGCTTGAAATCAGGTAAGGTGATGCCGCCAGCTTTATTTTTGTTTTTCAACGTTTCCTTAGCGATTCGGGGTCTCTTCTGATTCCATACAAATTTTTGGATTATTTGCTCCAGCTCTTTGAAGAATGCCGGTGGAATTTTGATCGGAATGGCATTAAAACTATAGATTGCTCTAGGCAGTATAGACATTTTAACGATGTTTATTCTTCCGATCCAAGAGCATGGAATGGTCTTCCATCTTTTTGTGTCTTCTTCAATTTCTTTCATGAGTGTTCTATAGTTCCTCAAGTATAGATCCTTTACCTCTTTAGTTAGGTTTATTCCCAGGTATCTTATGGTTCTTGGTGCTATAGTAAATGGAATCGATTCTCTAATTTCCCTTTCTGTATTTTCCTTGTTAGTGTATAAGAAAGCCACTGATTTCTGCACATTGACTTTGTATCCTGCCACGCTGCTGAATTGCTGTATGAGTTCTAGTAGTTTGGGGGTGGAGTCTTTTGGGTTTTCCATATAAAGAATCATGTCATCTGCGAAGAGAGAGAGTTTGACTTCTTCATTACCAATTTGGATACCTTTTATTTCTCTCTGTTGTCTGATTGCTGTTGCTAGGACTTCTAATACTATGTTGAACAAGAGTGGTGAAAGTGGGCATCCTTGTCTTGTTCCTGATCTCAACGGGAAGGCTGCAAGCTTTTTCCCATTGAGGATGATATTTGCTGTGGGTCTTTCATAGATAGATTTGATGAGGTTCAGGAATGTTCCCTCTATCCCTATACTTTGAAGCGTTTTAATCAGGAACGGATGTTGGATTTTGTCAAATGCTTTTTCTGCATCAATTGAGAGGACCATGTGGTTCTTCTCTCTTCTCCTATTAATTTGTTGTATCACATTGATTGATTTACGAATGTTGAACCATCCTTGTAGCCCAGGGATGAATCCCACCTGATCATGGTGGATAATCTTTTTAATGTGTTGTTGGATCCTGTTGGCTAGGATCTTGTTGAGAATCTTAGCATCCATATTCATCAGTGATATTGGTCTGAAATTCTCCTTTTTGGTATGGTCCTTGCCTGGTTTGGGGATCAGGGTAATGCTGGCTTCATAGAAAGAGTCTGGAAGTTTTCCTTCTGCTTCAATTTTTTGAAACAGCTTCAGGAGAATAGGTGTTATTTCTTCTTGGAAGGTTTGGTAGAATTCCCCAGGGAATCCGTCAGGTCCTGGGCTCTTGTTTTTTGGGAGATTTTTGATCACTGCTTCAATCTCGTTATTAGATATCGGTCTATTCAGGTTGTCGATTTCTTCCTGGTTCAATTTTGGTAGTTTATATTTTTCCAGGAATGCATCCATTTCATCTAGGTTGCTAAGCTTATTGGCATATAACTGTTCGTAGTAACTTCTGATGATTGTTTCTACTTCCTTGGTGTTAGTTGTGATCTCTCCCCTTTCATTCATAATTTTATGAATTTGGGATTTCTCTCTTTTCTTTTGGATTAGTGTAGCCAGTGGCTTATCGATCTTATTGATTCTTTCAAAAAACCAGCTTCTAGTTTCATTGATACGTTCTACTGTATCTCTGGTTTCTCCCTCATTGATCTCAGCTCTAATCTTGATGATTTCCCTTCTTATGTGTGGAGTTGGTTTGATTTGTTGTTGATCCTCCAGTTCTTTAAGGTGTAGAGACAGCTGGTGTGTTCTGGATTTTTCAATTTTTTTGAGCAAGGCTTGGATGGCTATATATTTTCCCCTTAGGACCGCCTTTGCTGTATCCCATAGGTTTTGGACCGAAGTGTCTTCATTCTCATTGGTTTCCATGAATTGTTTCAGTTCTTCTTTGATCTCCTGGTTGATCCAAGCATTCTTAAGCAAGGTGGTCTTTAGCTTCCAGGTGTTTGAGTTCCTTCGGAACTTTTCCTTGTGATTGAGTTCCAGTTTCAAAGCATTGTGATCTGAGAATATGCAAGGAATTATCTCAGTCTTTTGGTATCGGCTGAGTCCTGATTTGTGACCCAGTATGTGGTCTATTCTGGAGAAGGTTCCGTGTGCACTTGAGAAGAATGAGTATTCTGCTGTTTTAGGGTGGAATGTTCTGTATATATCTATGAGGTCCATCTGGTCCAATGTGTCGTTCAATGCTCTTGTTTCTTTGTTGATTTTCTGCTTCGATGATCTGTCTAATTCTGAAAGAGGCGTGTTAAGATCACCTACGATTAGTGTATTCATATCAATATGACTCTTTATCTTGATTAACAGTTTTCTTAAGTAATTGGCTGCTCCCATATTGGGAGCATAGATATTTACAATTGTTAGATCATCTTGGTGGATAGTCCCTTTAAGGATTATGTAGTGTCCTTCTGTATCTCTGACTACAGTCTTTAGTTTGAAGTCTAATTTATCTGATATGAGAATCGCTACCCCAGCCTTCTTTTGAGTCCCATTGGCATGAAAGATGCTTCTCCACCCCTTCACTTTCAGTCTGCGTGTATCTTTAGGTTCAAAATGGGTCTCTTGTAGACAGCATATGGATGGGTCCTGTCGTTTTATCCAATCTGCAACCCTGTGCCGTTTTATGGGTGCATTTAGGCCATTCACATTGAGAGTGATTATTGATAGATACGTTTTTATTGACATCGAGTTACCTTTGAAGTCTTTCTTTCTGTAGACTGTCTCTATATTTCTGTTCAATGCTATTCTTGGGATTTTTCCTCTTTTATAGAACCCCCCTTAATATTTCCTGCAGTATCGGCTTGGTGGTTGCATAGTCTTTTAAGCCTTGCCGGTCTTGGAAACTCTTTATCTCTCCATCCATTTTGAATGTCAGTCTTGCTGGATAAAGTATTCTTGGCTGCATGTTCTTCTCATTTAGTGCCCTGAATATATCTTGCCAGCCTCTTCTGGCTTGCCAGGTCTCTGTGGACAGGTCTGACGTTATTCTGATGGGCTTCCCTCTGTAAGTAAGGAGCCTCTTTGTCCTAGCACCTTTCAAGAGATTATACCTACAATTATGATTCCTCAATTTGACTATCAGTTGTCGTGATTTTTTTGGAATGTATAATCTTGGGTGGAGACCGTTCAGCCTCTAGTACATGAACGCTGGTTTCATTCGCGAGACTCGGAAAGTTTTCATGAAGGACTTGTTCCACGACATCTTCTAGACTTCTTTCTTTCTCCTCCCCTTCAGGAATTCCAATAATTCTGACGTTGGAACGCTTCATGGCATCACTTATTTCCCTAATTCTGCTTTCGTGGGATCTAAGCTGTTTGTTCCAGGCTTCCTCCTGATCCTTTCTCTCTATCTGTTTGTCTTCCAGATCACTAATTCTATCTTCTGTCTCAGTTACCCTAGCTTTGAGAGAGTTTAGATTGGATTGGAACTCATTGAGAGCATTGTGGACCTCCTCCCTGGTAGCTTTAAGCTCCGCCCTAACATTGTGAACATCCTGTCTGGTCGCTTTCAGTTCGGCTCTAATCAATTCTGTTTGGTCATCCATGGCTTTCTCCAACCTAGCTATTGCCTGGATAATTGTTAGCCTGAATTCTCTTTCCGACATATTGTCTATGTTGATAGCCGTTAGCTCTGTTGCGGAAGGTCCATCCTCTGTATTTTTCTTCTGTTGGGCATTCCTCCTCCTAGTCATTTTGGTGGGAGAAGACTGAACAGATGTAGCTGGATGTATCAACTCTGGTGCAGTCAAGGTGCACCCTGGAACACTTCCTGATCTCCGTCTCAGAAGCCTCAGTCTGGGTGCAGAAGCTGAATAAATTCCCCCTTGGACGCTGGCAGTGCAGGTTCCAAGTTAAAGACCCTGGGGGCGCAGGATCTTTTGCTCGTCCCCAAAGCCAAGGCAGTGGCGGCTGTCTGGGAGCTCCTGACCGCCAGAGAGGTTCCAAGCAGCGATCGCACACTGAGATTTTGCCGCTGGCCGGGGCTGGGAGTGCCCGGCTTGCGCGCACCTCTTTTCAGAGGCGGCTGTGGGTCGGGCGCGCGCGTCTGGGGCACTGAGAACGGGGCGCTGGTCCGTAAGCCGCAGGCTGGGCTTTTGCGCGCCTCTGTCCGGGGAAGAGTTTCGCGGGCGCGCGTCTTAGACTTTGAAACAATGGCCCGGGTCAAGAAGCGCCCCAGGGCCTTAGAAACCCAGGAGAGCTGGAGCGACGTGCACGCGCATCTCAAGCTTTGTGGCAGGGCTAGCGCGCGTTCTGCAGACCGGCTCCCATCCCCTCACAGGAGCCGGAACCCTGCGCTCTGGGGCACGCTGGCGGCTTAGGGACCAGGAGCCGGTTTCTCCGCCGCACTCTCTCTGCCTCCGCGCCGGGGAGGCCGTCTGTGACCAGGGTCTCAAGCCCCTGTCCCTAGCCGCCCCGATTCCCACAATTTGCCCCCGCGATCCTTTGCTCTTTTGGAGTGCTTTCAACCAGTCTCCGAGTTAATGCTGGTCCCCAGACGCAGGGCACTCTCGCTCGTATCGGGGTATTACTTTTGCACCGGTCGCCTCTGGTGGCTCCCTCCCCCTTTTGTTTATCTTCCGATATCAGTCCGCTGTTCCCATTCCGCTTTACCTGCTCACTGGCGTCTTCTGCCCCTGTAGAGATCCAGACGTGTATAATTCTGATCTCAGGCTGATTTCATGGGTGATCAGAGTTCTTTGGTAGGTAATCAGATCACTTTGGGGTACCAGCTGAAAAGACGCCTCTTCCTAGTACCCCGCCATCTTGTCCCCCCTCTTCATCCGTTCTGAATGACGGAGAATCCATTCTTGTTGGATAAAGTATTATTGGCTGCATGTTCTTCTTATTTAGTACCCTGAATATGACTTGCCAGCCCTTTCTAGCTTCCCAGGTGTCTGGATAGGTCTGATGTTATTTTTTTTTAATGTTCAGTTAGTCACTGTATAGTATATAATTTGTTTTTGGTTTTTTTATTTTTTTAAAATTTTTAAATTTTTTATTTTTTATAAACATATAATATATTTTTATCCCCAGGGGTACAGGTCTGTGAATCGCCTGGTTTACACACTTCACAGCACTGACCAAAGCACATACCCTCCCCAATGTCCATAATCTTACCCCCCTTCTCCCAACCCCCCTCCTCCCAGCAACCCTCAGTTTGTTTTGTGAGATTAAGAGTCACTTATGGTTTGTCTCCCTCCTAGTCCCATCTTGTTTCATTTATTCTTCTCCATAATTTGTTTTTGATGTAGTTCTCAATGACTCTTTAGTGAAGTATAACACCTAGTGCTCATCATAGCAAGTGCCCTTCTAAATACCCATCACCCTCCACTGGGTGTGGTGAAAAAATAATGAATACTGTTTTTCTGAAAATAAATAAATTGGGAAAAAAAATAAAAAAAATAAATACCCATCACCCTGTTACCTCCTTCCCCCCTCCCCTCTGAAACCCCCAGATTGTTTCTTGGGGTCCACAGCCTCTCATGGTTCATCTCTTTCTCTGATTTCTCTCCCTTTGGAATTCCCTCCCTTTCCCTATGATCTTCTGTGCTATTGCATATGAGCGAAACCATATGATAATTGTCGTTCTCTGCTTGACTTACTTCACTTAACATAATTACCTCCAGTTTCATCCCTGTCAATGCAAATGGTGGGTATTCACCATTCTGGATGACTGAATAATATTCCATTGTGTATATGTACCACATCTTCTTTATCTATTAATCCATTGAAGGGTATCTTGGCAATGTCTACAATAGCCAAACTGTGGAAGGTCTGTTGTTACTCTGATGTTCCTTCCCTCCGTACTTAAGAACTCTCTTCTCTCAGCTGCTCTTATGATAGCTTTCTTGCTTCTAAGATTCTAAAGTTTCATTATTATATGCCTGGGCGTTGGTCTATTTTGACTGAACTTGGGAGGAGTCTTCTGTGCCTCTTAGACATGAATGCTTTTTCCTTCCCCAGATTAAGGAAGTTCACAGCTATGATTTGCTCAATTATACCTTCTGGTCTCCTCTCTATCTCTCCACCTTCTCAGGTATCTCAATAAATCTGACACTGGAATGTTTCATGGCATCATTGATCTCTCTAAGTCTGTTCTCATGGGCTTCTAGCTGTCTATCCCTATCTTCCTTGACTTCCTTCCCTTCTATCAGCTTATCTTCTAGATCACTAATTTGTTCTTCTGCCTCATTTACCCTGGCTGTTAGAATACCTGGTTTAGACTGAATCTCATTCATATCATTTTTAAGTTCAGCTTTATTAGAGATTCTATATTGTTGCTAGTGCTTTTCTGAAACCTAGCTATTGACTTCATAATTGCTTCTCTGAAGTCTATCTCTGACATCTTGTTTATATCCATACCCATTAGATCTGTGGCAGAGGACATTGTCTTTGGTTCTTTTCTTTGCTGGGAGTTCCTCCTCATAGTTCATTCTGTTGAGGGATGGTTGATGGAATGTAAATAAATACACCTATGAAAAAATCTGGAGTGGTTGAAAAGTACCACAGAGGAGCACCTGGGTGGCTCTGTGGGTTAGAGCCTCTGCCTTTGGCTCGGATTATGATCCCAGGGTCCTGGGATCGAGCCCTGCATCAGGCTTTCTGCTCAGCAGGGAGCCTGCTTCCTCCTCTCTCTCTGCCTGCCTCTCTGCCTACTTGTGATCTCTGTCTGTCAAATAAATAAATAAAATATTAAAAAAAGTACCACAGATATGCCATCAAAGCCAAGGTGATACAAAACAATAAGAGAAAGAAAAAAGAAAGGAGAAAAAGGAGGGGAGAGAGACTATAATCTCTCAGGGAAGACACAGCTGGGTTATCTGCTTGTTCCTGCTTGATTTTCGGTGTGTGTATTAGAAGCCACTATATCCCAAAATTGCAAAGAAATTAGAACTTACATATATAACAAGATAAAACTGAATAGAATGAAAAACAGGTTAGCATGTATCAAAAATCTATAAAATATATATTTGAAAAAGACAATAAAAGTTAAAAAGTGACCTAAAAACATAGGTTGGAAAATATGAATCTAATTGAAACAGGAGTGGCATTTTAAAAAAAGAATAAGAAAAGAATCTAAAAAGAAATGTAAAATTTTAGCCTGAAGTATAAGCTAGTTGTGAAGGAACTGGAGATTCCTATATTACTTCCCCCCCCCCCCGGCGCTGAAGTTTTATAATCCTATGGGATTTATTTAGGTTATCATTCACCTGTTCTTCTCATCTGTCTTATGGGGTGAGGGGGCTGTTCCTGGGCTTCTCAGGCCTCTTTGGGTGGAATTGCTCCACCCCTTGTAAGGGGGATAGTTCAGTGTGAGCTGTTTGTGGTGGTTTTGTTTCCTGTCATCTTTCCATTTCTCTTTAGAGGGTCAGAACAAACATGTCATGTAGGAATCTCTGGCCCAGAACTGCAAGATCTTGCCACCCCCCTCCCAGCAAATCCTGCAGGTCAATCCATCTTCACCTCTGTGTGCACCAAACTCTATAGAGTTGTGCAATTCATGCTGGGCACACCTGTCCTGCGGGAGTCACAGGGATCTACCAGCATTTTGTGACTTTTCAGTTGTTAGTGACTGTGTGCTCACATGTGCATCCTCTTCCACAGCTTCTAGGTCACACTGTGTGTCTCCCCAGCATCTCCTCATGGTCCACACCACCCTGAGAACTGTCCCTCTCATGTGCGCAAGTTATTCTATAACTTCCACAGGATGTTAGATAACCTATATTCTAGTCCTTTTTAGGGTGGTCAGGCAGAAGCAGTCTCCTACTAGCTCAGCTTGCAGTTTATGGTGTCCAGAGCTGAAAGTCACTTCTGGGCTTGCTGATCACAGCTGGTCTCCCCACTGCACTACTTGGGCATTCTATTGTTTCTGGATTCCCCTTTCTATCTGAGTCTCCTGGAACCCTGAGACCTGTGGTTTCAGAGATTGCAATGAGACTACAATGAGACTACAATGACCCCATAGAATTCTGCCCTACACACCCTCTGTGCCCTTTTCAGAAGGGGGCATCTTTCACTTGAGTAGATTTCCAAGGGTCTCATGTCTTTTTCTGTGGTGTTCTATCACTTTCTGGGGCTAGCTTATGGAAGCTTACTCCCTCCTCCCCTTATCTTTGGATGTTTCCTCTGAAGATTCAAGGTTCCACATTTCCTACCTCAAAAAAAGTAGTCATTTTTTATGCTTGTGAGATCTAGACAAATCTTTTTACATTTCAGATTGAACCTGTCTGTGTTCAGAATGGTTTGATAGGTATCCAGCTAGATTCAAGGGACCAGATTAAGTGAGGTCCCCTACTCAGCTGCATCTTGATTCTATGTTTTTTTATTGGAGTCCCATTCTATGTTTTTTGATGGAGTCCATTTACATTCAGAGTGATTATTGATAGATATGAACTTAGTGGCATTTTGTTACCTGTTTTTTCATTGTTTCTGGAGATATTTCTCTGTTCCTTTCTAGGCCTTGTCACTTTGGTCTTTCCTTACCACTCATAAAGTCCCCTTTTCTATTTCTTCCACTAGTGGTTTAGTGGTAATAAACTCCTTTAGTTTTTGTTTGTCTGGGAAAGTTTTATTTCTCCTTCTATTCTGAATGACAGCCTTCCTGGTTAGAATATTCTTGGTTTCATGCTTTTTCCATTCAACACATTGAATATATCATTCCATTGCTTTCTCTCCTGTAAGTTTTTGTAGAGAGATGTTCTTTCTGCTCAACTTATCAGTTTTCCCTTACTGGTTTGGGAGTTCTTTTCCCTTGCTGCTTTTAGGATTTTTTTCCCTATCTATATATTTTGCAAATTTTACTATGATATGTCTTATTGTTAGCTTGCTTTTGTTGATTTTAATGGGTCTCTTTGTCTCTTGGGATTTGGATTTTTCCTTCCCCAGATTAGGGAAGTTTTCAGCTATAATTTGCACAAATAAGCCTTCTCCATTCTTTCTTCTCTCTTCTACTTCTGGAATTCCTAGGATATGAATGTTACTATGCTTCATTGAGTCACTGAGTTCCCTTAGTATACATTCATGATCCAATAGTTTCCTCACCCTTTTCTTTTCAGCCTTGTTATTTTTCATAATTTTATCTTCTATACCACTTCTTCATTCCTCTACTTCTTACAATCTTGTGGTCCTTAAATACAGTTGGCTTTGTATCTTGGTTATAACATTTGTAATTTGAACTGACTAGTTTTTAGGTCTTTTATTTCTGCAGTAAGCTACTTCTCGGTGTCTTCTCTGCCTTTTTAAGCCCTGCTAGTACCACTGTGTTTGTTGTTTTAAATTCTGCATGAGATGTATTACTTGTATTTCTTGTGATTAGATACCAGATGTGACCTTTTTTTTAATTAATTAATTTATTTTCAGAAAAACAGTATTCATTATTTTTTCACCACATCCAGTGCTCCATGCAATCCGTGCCCTCTATAATACCCACCACCTGGTACCCCAACCTCCCACCCCCCCACCACTTCAAACCCCTCAGATTGTTTTTCAGAGTCCATAGTCTCTCATGATTCACCTCCCCATCCAATTTACCCCAACTCCATTCTCCTCTATAACATCCCTTGTCCTCCATGCTATTTGTTATGCTCCACAAATAAAAAGTGAAACCATATGGTAATTGACTCTCTGCTTGACTTAATTCACTCAGCATAATCTCTTCCAGTCCTGTCTATGTTGCTACAAAAGTTGGGTATTCATCCTTTCTGATGGAGGCATAATACTCCATAGTGTATATGGACCACACCTTCCTTATCTGTTCGTCTGTTGAAGGGCATCTTGGTTATTTCCACAGTTTGGCGACCGTGGCCATTGCTGCTATAAACATTGGGGTACAGATCGCCCTTCTTTTCACGACATCTGTATCTTTGGGGTAAATACCCAGTAGTGCCATTGCAGGTCATAGGGAAGCTCTATTTTTATTTTCTTGAGGACTCTCCACACTGTTTTCCAAAGTGGCTGCACCAACTTGCATTCCCACCAACCGTGTAAGAGGGTTCCCCTTTCTCCACATTCTCTCTAACACATGTTGTTTCCTGTCTTGCTAATTGTGGCCATTCTAACTGGTGTAAGGTGGTATCTCAATGTGGTTTTAATTTGAATCTCCCTGATGGCTAGTGATGATGAACATTTTTTCATGTGTCTGATAGCCATTTGTATGTCTTGATTGGAGAAGTGTCTGTTCATATCCTCTGCCCATTTTTTTATATGATTGTCTGTTTTGTGTGTGTTGAGTTTGAGGAATTCTTTATAGATCCTGGATATCAACCTTTTGTCTGTACTGTCATTTGCAAATATCTTATTGGATTTCCCTCATGGCTAATGATGTTGAGCAACACTTTTTGCCCATTTTTTCCCAATTTATTTATTTTCAGAAAAAAAGTATTCATTATTTTTTCACCACACCAAGTACTCCATGCAAGCTGTGCCCTCTATAATACCCACCACCTGGTACCCCAACCTCCCACCCCCCCCGCCACTTCAAACCCCCCAGATTGTTTTTCAGAGTCCATAGTCTCTCATGGTTCACCTCCCCTTCCAATTTACCCAAAAGCACATACCCTCCCCAATGTCCATAACCCTACCCCCCTTCTCCCAACCCCCTCCCCCCAGCAACCCACAGTTTGTTTCATGAGATTAAGAGTCACTTATGGTTTGTCTCCCTCCCTATCCCATCTTGTTTCATGGATTCTTCTCCTACCCACTTAAGCCCCCATGTTGCATCACCACTCCCTCATATCAGGGAGATCATATGATAGTTGTCTTTCTCCGCTTGACTTATTTCGCTAAGCATGATACACTCTAGTTCCATCCATGTTGTTGCAAATGGCAAGATTTCATTTCTTTTGATGGCTGCATAGTATTCCATTGTGTATATATACCACATCTTCTTGATCCATTCATCTGTTGATGGACATCTAGGTTCTTTCCATAGTTTGGCTATTGTGGACATTGCTGCTATAAACATTCGGGTGCACGTGCCCCTTTGGATCACTACGTTTGTATCTTTAGGGTAAATTCCCAGTAGTGCAATTGCTGGGTCATAGGGCAGTTCTATTTTCAACATTTTGAGGAATCTCCATGCTGTTTTCCAGAGTGGTTGGACCAGCTTGCATTCCCACCAACAGTGTAGGAGTGTTCCCCTTTCTCTGCATCCTCGCCAGCATCTGTCATTTCCTGACTTGTTGATTTTAGCCATTCTGACTGGTGTGAGGTGATATCTCATTGTGGTTTTGATTTGTAGTTCCCTGACGCTGAGTGATATGGAGCACTTTTTCATGTGTCTGTTGGCCATCTGGATGTCTTCTTTACTTTTTGCCCATTTTTATATCTCCTTAAAGAAATGTATTTTCGGCTCTTGACCCATTTATGAAATTAGCTTGTTTACTTTTTATTATTTTATTATTGAGTTGTAAGTGTTCATACATCCTGGATAGGATGTAACAATATTATCTCTATGTGTTTTGCTGCTTTTGTGGTTTGCCTTTTCACTTTTTTGATGGTTCTATTTGAAGCAATATAGTTTTAAATTCGAGTAAGCCCAATTTACATATACTCTTCTTTTGTTGTTGAGGTTTTAATACCACATCTAGGAGACTATTGCGTATACTAAGTTCACAGAAATTGACTCCGGTGTTTTCTTTTTTTTTTTTTTTCCAATTTATTTATTTTAGGAAAAACAGTATTCATTATTTTTTCACCACACCCAGTGATCCATGCAAGCTGTGCCCTCTATAATACCCACCACCTGGTACCCCAACCTCCCACCCCCTCACCAGTTCAAACCCCTCAGATTTTTTTTCAGAGTCCATAGTCTCTCATGGTTCACCTCCCCTTCCAATTTTCCCAAAAGCACATACCCTCCCCAATGTCCATAACCCTACCCCCCTTCTCCCAACCCCCCACCCCCAGGAACCCACAGTTTGTTTCGTGAATTAAGAGTCACTTATGGTTTGTCTCCCTCTCTATCCCATCTTGTTTCATGGATTCTTCTCCTACCCCAGATGTGACCTTTTTTGTTATTTCTTTTGGGATGAATTCCTCCACCTTTGCATTATGGTTAGGTCTCTGTCTTCTGCATTTTAGGAAAGCCTGTTATGTTTCTGGTTCCTGAGAGTAATGGCTTTATAAAGAAGAGGTCCCTTTTTTTCCAATTTATTTATTTTCAGAAAAACAGTATTCATTATTTTTTCACCACACCCAGTGCTCCTTGAAAGCCGTGCCCTCTATAATACCCACCACCTGGTACCCCAACCTCCCACCCCCCCGCCACTTCAAACCCCTCAGACTGTTTTTCAGAGTCCATAGTCTCTCTGGTTCACCTCCCCTTCCAATTTACCCAAATTCCCTACTCCTCTCTAACGCCCCTTGTCCTCCATGCTATTGGTTATGCTCCACAAATGAGTGAAACCATATGATAATTGACTCTCTCTTCTTGACTGATTTCACTCAGCATAATCTCTTCCAGTCCCGTCCATGTTGCTACAAAAGTTGGATATTCGTCCTTTCTGATGGAGGCATAATACTCCATAGTGTATATGGATCGCATCTTCCTTATCCATTCGTCCGTTGAAGGGCATCTTGGTTCTTTCCATAGTTTGGCGACTGTGGCCATTGCTGCTATAAACATTGGGGTACAGATGGCCCTTCTTTTCACGACATCTGTATCTTTGGGGTAAATACTCAGGAGTGCAATTGCAGGGTCATAGGGAAGCTCTATTTTTAATTTCTTGAGGAATCTCCACACTGTTCTCCAAAGAGGCTGCACCAACTTGCATTCCCACCAACAGTGTAAGAGGGTTCCCCTTTCTCCACATCCTCTCCAACACATGTTGGTTCCTGTTTTGTTAATTTTGGCCATTCTAACTGGTGTAAGGTGATATCTCAATGTGGTTTTAATTTGAATCTCCCTGAGGGCTAATGATGATGAGCATTTTTTCATGTGTCTGATAGCCATTTGTATTTCTTGATTGGAGAAGTGTCTGTTCATATCTTCTACCCACTTTTTGATGTGTTTGTCTGTTTCGTGTGTGTTGAGTTTGAGGAGTTCATTATAGATCCTGGATATCAACCTTTTGTCTGTACTGTCATTTGCAAATATCTTCTCCCATTCCGTGGGATGCCTCTTTGTTTTTTTGACTGTTTCCTTTGCTGTGCAGAAGCTTTTGATTTTGATGAAGTCCCAGAAGTTTATTTTCGCTTTTGTTTCCGTTGACTTTGGAGACGTATCTTGAAAGAAGTTGCTGTGGCTGATATCAAAGAGATTACTGCCTATGTTCTCCTCTAAGATTCTGATGGATCCCTGTCTCATGTTGAGGTCTTTTATCCATTTTGAGTTGATCTTTGTGTACGGTGTAAGAGAATGGTCGAGTTTCATTCTTCTACATATAGCTGTCCAGTTTTCCCAGCACCATTTATTGAAGAGACTGTCTTTTTTCCACTGTATATTTTTTCCTGTTTTGTCGAAGATTAATTGACCATAGAGTTGAGGGTCCATATCAGGGCTCTCTACTCTGTTCCACTGGTCTATGTGTCTGTTTTTATGCCAGTACCATGCTGTCTTGGTGATCACAGCTTTGTAATAAAGCTTGAAATCAGGTAAGGTGATGCCGCCAGCTTTATTTTTGTTTTTCAACATTTCCTTAGCGATTCGTGGTCTCTTCGGATTCCATACAAATTTTAGGATTATTTGCTCCAGCTCTTTGAAGAATGCCGGTGGAATTTTGATCGGAATGGCATTAAAAGTATAGATTTCTCTAGGCAGTATAGACATTTTAACAATGTTTATTCTTCCAATCCAGAGCATGGAATGGTCTTCCATCTTTTTGTGTCTTCTTCAATTTCTTTTATGAGTGTTCTGTAGTTCCTCAAGTATAGATCCTTTACCTCTTTAGTTAGGTTTATTCCGAGGTATCTTATGGTTCTTGGTGCTATAGTAAATGGAATCGATTCTCTAATTTCCCTTTCTGTATTTTCATTGTTAGTGTATAAGAAATCCACTGATTTCTGCACATTGACTTTGTATACTGCCACGCTGCTTAATTGCTGTATGAGTTCTAGTAGTTTGGGGGTGGAGTCTTTTGGGTTTTCCATATAAAGAATCAAGTCATCTGCGAAGAGAGAGAGTTTGACTTCTTCATTACCAATTTGGATACCTTTTATTTCTCTCTGTTGTCTGATTGCTGTTGCTAGGACTTCTAATACTATGTTGAACAAGAGTGGTGAAAGTGTTCATCCTTGTCTTGTTCCTGATCTCAACGGGAAGGCTGCAAGCTTTTTCCCATTGAGGATGATATTTGCTGTGCGTCTTTCATAGATAGATTTGATGAGGTTCAGGAATGGTCCCTCTATCCCTATACTATGAAGAGTTTTAATCAGGAGCGGATGTTGGATTTTGTCAAATGCTTTTTCTGCATCAATTGAGAGAACCATGTGGTTCTTCTCTCTTCTCCTATTAATTTGTTGTATCACATTGATTGATTTGCGAATGTTGAACCATCCTTGTAGCCCAGGGATGAATCCCACCTGATCATGGTGGATAATCTTTTTAATGTGCTGTTGGATCCTGTTGGCTAGGATCTTGTTGAGAATCTTAGCATCCATATTCATCAGTGATATTGGTCTGAAATTCTCCTTTTTGGTAGGGTCCTTGCTTGGTTTGGGGATCAGGGTAATGCTGGCTTCATAGAAAGAGTCTGGAAGTTTTCCTTCTGCTTCAATTTTTTGAAACAGCTTCAGGAGAATAGGTGTTATTTCTTCTTGGAAGGTTTGGTAGAATTCCCCAGGGTATCCGTCAGGTCCTGGGCTCTTGTTTTTTGGGAGGTTTTTGATCACTGCTTCAATCTCATTATTAGATATCGGTCTATTCAGGTTGTCGATTTCTTTTTGGTTCAATTTTGGTAGTTTATATTTTTCCAGGAATGCATCCATTTCATCTAGGTTGCTAAGCTTATTGGCATATAACTGTTCGTAATAACTTCTGATGATTGTTTCTACTTCCTTGGCGTTAGTTGTGATCTCTCCCTTTTCATTCATAATTTTATGAATTTGGGATTTCTCTCTTTTCTTTCGGATTAGTGTAGCCAGTGGCTTATTGATCTTATTGATTCTTTCAAAAAACCAGCTTCTAGTTTCATTGATACGTTCTACTGTATCTGTGGTTTCTCCTTCATTGATCTCAGCTCTAATCTTGATGATTTCCCTTCTTATGTGTGGAGTTGGTTTGGTTTGTTGTTGATCCTCCAGTTCTTTAAGGTGTAGAGACAGCTGGTGTGTTCTGGATTTTTCAATTTTTTTTTGCAAGGCTTGGATGGCTATATATTTTCCCCTTAGGACTGCCTTTGCTGTATCCCATAGGTTTTGGACCGAAGTGTCTTCATTCTCATTGGTTTCCATGAATTGTTTCAGTTCTTCTTTGATCTCCTGGTTGATCCAAGCATTCTTAAGCAAGGTGGTCTTTAGCTTCCAGGTGTTTGAGTTCCTTCGGAACTTTTCCTTGTGATTGAGCTCCAGTTTCAAAGCATTGTGATCTGAGGATATGCAGGGTTAATCTCAGTCTTTTGGTATCGGCTGAGTCCTGATTTGTGACCCAGTATGTGGTCTATTCTGGAGAAGGTTCCATGTGCACTTGAGAAGAATGAGTATTCTGCTGTTTTAGGGTGGAATGTTCTGTATATATCTATGAGGTCCATCTGGTCCAATGTGTCATTCAATGCTCTTGTTTCCTTATTGATTTTCTGCTTCGATGATCTGTCTAGTTCTGAAAGAGTTGTGTTAAGATCGCCTACGATTAGTGTATTCATATCAATATGACTCTTTATCTTGATTAACAGTTTTCTTAAGTAATTGGCTGCTCCCATATTGGGAGCATAGATATTTACAATTGTTAGATCATTTTGGTGGATAGTCCCTTTCAGGATTATGTAGTGTCCTTCTGTATCTCTGACTACAGTCTTTAGTTTGAAGTCTAATTTATCTGATATGAGAATCGCTACCCCAGCCTTCTTTTGAGTCCCATTGGCATGAAAGATGCTTCTCCACCCCTTCACTTTCAGTCTGCGTGTATCTTTAGGTTCAAAATGGGTCTCTTGTAGACAGCATATGGATGGGTCCTGTCGTTTTATCCAATCTGCAACCCTGTGCCGTTTTATGGGTGCATTTAGGCCATTCACATTGAGAGTGATTATTGATAGATACGTTTTTATTGACATCGAGTTACCTTTGAAGTCTTTCTTTCTGTAGACTGTCTCTATATTTCTGTTCAATGCTATTCTTGGGATTTTTCCTCTTTTATAGAACCCCCCTTAATATTTCCTGCAGTATCGGCTTGGTGGTTGCATAGTCTTTTAAGCCTTGCCGCTGTTGGAAACTCTATCTCTCCATGCATTTTGAATGTCAGTCTTGCTGGATAAAGTATTCTTGGCTGCATGTTCTTCTCATTTAGTGCCCTGAATATATCTTGCCAGCCTCTTCTGCCTTGCCAGGTCTCTGTGGACAGGTCTGACGTTATTCTCATGGGCTTCCCTCTGTGAGTAAGGAGCCTCTTTGCCCTGGAGGCTTTCAAGAGATTATACCTACAATTATAATTTCTCAATTTGACTATCAGGTGTCGTGATGTTTTTTGGAGTGTATAATCTTGGGTGGAGACCGTTCAGCCTCTAGTACATGAACGCTGGTTTCATTCGCGAGATTCGGAAAATTTCAAGAAGGACTTGTTCCACGATATCTTCTAGACTTCTTTCTTTCTCCTCCCCTTCAGGAATTCCAATAATTCTGACTTTGGAACGCTTCATGGCATCATTTATTTCCCTGATTCTGCTTTCGTGGGATCTAAGCTGTTTTTTTCCAGGCTTCCTCCTGATCCTTTCTTTCTATCTGTTTGTCTTCCAGATCACTAATTCTATCTTCTGTCTCAGTTACCCTAGCTTTGAGAGAGTTTAGATTGGATTGGAACTCATTGAGAGCATTGTGGACCTCCTCCCTGGTAGCTTTAAGCTCCGCCCTAACATTGTGAACATCCTGTCTGGTCGCTTTCAGTTCGGCCCTAATCAATTCTGTTTGGTCATCCATGGCTTTCTCCAACCTAGCTATTGCCTGGATAATTGTTAGCCTGAATTCTCTTTCCGACATATTGTCTATGTTGATAGCCGTTAGCTCTGTTGCAGAAGGTCCATCCTCTGTATTTTTCTTCTGTTGGGCATTCCTCCTCCTAGTCATTTTGGTGGGAGAAGACTGAACAGATGTAGCTGGATGTATCAACTCTGGTGCAGTCAAGGTGCACCCTGGAACACTTCCTGATCTCTGTCTCAGTGAGAAGCCTCAGTCTGGGTGCAGAAGCTGAATAAATTCCCCCTTGGATGCTGGCAGTGCAGGTTCCAAGTTAAAGACCCTGGGGGCGCAGGATCTTTTGCTCGTCCCCAAAGCCAAGGCAGTTGCGGCTGTCTGGGAGCTCCTGACCACCAGAGAGGTTCCAAGCAGCGATCGCACACTGAGATTTTGCCGCCGGCCCGGGCTGGGAGTGCCCGGCTTGCGCGCACCTCTTTTCAGAGGCGGCTGTGGGTCGGGTGCGCGTCTGGGGCACTGAGTATGGTGCGCTGGTCTGTAAGCTGCAGGCTGGGCTTTTGCACGCCTCTCACCGGGAAAGAGTTTCTCGCTCGCGCGGCTTAGACTTTGAAACAATGGCGCAGGTCAAGAAGCGCCCCCGGCCAATTTACCCAAAAGCACCTTGAGAGACTATGGACTCTGAAAAACAATCTGAGGGGTTTGCAGTGGCGGGGGTGTGGGAGGTTGGGGGTATTATAGAGGGCACA
The DNA here is from genome assembly GCF_020171115.1 of Neogale vison. Taxonomy (NCBI): domain Eukaryota; kingdom Metazoa; phylum Chordata; class Mammalia; order Carnivora; family Mustelidae; genus Neogale; species Neogale vison. Next base: position 108,850,433 of record NC_058092.1, read on the forward strand.
GCTTGCATGGAGCACTGTGTGGTGAAAAAATAATGAATACTGTTTTTCTGAAAATAAATAAATTGAAAAAGGAAGAAAAAAAAAAAAGAAGCGCCCCCGGGCCTTAGAAACCCAGGAGAGCTGGAGGGACTTGCGCACGCATCTCAAGCTTTGTGGTAGGGCTAGCGCGCGTTCTGCAGACCGGCGCAGCTCCCGTCCCCTCACAGGAGCCGGAACCCACGCGCTCTGGGGCACGCTGGCGGCTTAGGGACCAGGAGCTGGTTTCTCCGCCGCACTCTCTCTGCCTCTGCGCCGGGGAGGCCGTCTGGGACCGGGGACTTAAGCCCCTGTCCTAACCGCCCCGATTCCCACAATTTCTCCCCGCAATCCTTTGCTCTTTTGGAGTGCTTTCAACCAGTCTCCAAGTTAATGCTGGTCCCCAGACGCAGGGCACTCTCGCTCGTATCGGGGTATTACTTTCGCACTGGTCGCCTCTGGTGGCTCCCTCCCCCTTTTGTTTATCTTCTGATATCTGTCCGCCGTTCCCATTCCGCTTTACCTGCTCACTGGCGTCTTCTGCCCCTGTAGAGATCCAGACGTGTATAATTCTGATCTCAGGCTGATTTCATGGGTGATCGGAGTTCTTTGGTAGGTAATCAGCTCACTTTGGGGTACCAGCTGAAAAGATGCCTCTTCCTAGTACCCCGCCATCTTGTCCCCCCAAGAAGAGGTCTTATACTGGCTAGCACTTGGTGCCTCAGGAAAGGTTTGTGGTGTATGCTGTGTGCACTCAGCTGGTGTGCTATGGCTGCTCTGTCCTTCAGGTCAGTCCTCTACAGATTTACTCCTTTCCTGCAGTGGGGAATATCTGGATCTTGTCCAGAAATTGGCAAGTTTAACAAGGTGTTCTCTGGTGTGCTTGTTAGTAGAGGCCTGATGCTTTTTCCCCTAGACATAAGTTTTGCAACACTTTATGGTTAGTAGACTTGGTACATAGGGGATTTGTGCTGGTCTTCTGTGGGAGTGACTCACTGTTCTGGTTCTCAGGCACACTTGCCCTAATAAAGGAACAATGGCAGAGCACATGGTGTTAGGGTTGGTGTCAGCAGTTCAGGCCTTCACTGTGGGCACTGGGATGCTCACTGAAGTCAGTAGTGCTGATGGGTGGGGGAGAACAATAGTGCCAGCTTCTCTCTCATCCCCAGAGAGGAGAGTTTGTACCTGCAGTCTGAGAAGCCCTCACAGGAGAATGAACAATCTCTTGTATGTCCCAGATGCCCCTCAGATCAATGCCTTCACCCTATCTGTGTCTTGGGCATCTACCAGCCTGACAACATAGTGCGCTTGTGTTTTATCCCAGGCAAGCCAGCTGAATTTCAAAAATCCAAAGTTTGGGAACCTGGCATGGCATGGAAATACACTTGTCCTCTTGGGGATGCAAATGGTAAATAGGTTAAAAAATTATCTATATAAAAATAGATAGTGGGAACGAATTAAAAATAAATGTTGTCCTATGAAATAGTGGTGCTTGTTCTCTTGTCATCTTTTTTTTTCTTTCTTTCCTGGTTGGTTTTCTGGGGGAGGGGCTTGTCACGTGGGTTTTCAGTCAGTGTTGTTCCCTGAGTTAAGTCCTCCCACCCCCCTAAAGGGGGTGGGCTCTGAGGAAACCGGTTTTTTCAGGCTTTTGTTCTCTGGAGGTTCTTATGTTTGTTCACTTTTTTTTTTCCCTCTTGCCTTGACTGCTTTTGATGGTTTCTGTAGGTTTAGAGGAAAGCAAACGGCACCCTGACCCCCTCTCAGAAAGAAGTCTCAGTCTGGTATCCTGTGGGTGTTGCAGAGCCCAGATAAATTCTCCCTTGGCCACTGGCAGAGCAGGTTCCAGAACCATGGCAGAGGTGGCTGTCTGGGCAGCTCCAGACCACCAGAGAGGTTCCAAGCAGCGATTGCACACTGAGATTTTCCCACTGGCACGGGCTGGGAGTGTCTGATCTTTCTGGGTCTAAGAGCGCCAGGCTTGCGCACACCTCTCTCAGGGGAGGGTGAGGGGCGGGCGCATCTCAGGCTCTGTAGCATGGCTGGGCGTTCTGCCGGCTGGTGAGGCTCCCAGCCCCTCACAGGAGCTGGACCCTACACATTCTTGGACACGCTGGTGGCTCAGGGACCAAGACCTGGTTTCTATGCCACACTCTCTCTGGCTCAGTTCCAGGGGAGGCTGTCATGGGTCCTGGGACTTAAGCCCCTGTCCCTCGCCCCCCCCGATTCCCATAATTTCTGCCCCCTCCCACGATCCTTTGCTCTTTTTGAGTGCTTTCAACCAGTCTCCAAGTTAATGCTGCTCCCCAGATGCAGGGCACTCTCGTATTAGGGGTATTATTTTCCAATCAGTCGCCACTGGTGGCTCCCTCCCCCTTTTGTTTATCTTTTGATATCAGTCCGATGTTCCCACTCTGCTTTACCTGCCCACTGGCATCTTCTGCCCCTGTAGAGATCCAGACGTGTATAATTCTGATCTCAGGCTGATTTCGTGGGTGATTGGAGTTCTTTGGACGGTAATCAGCTCACTTTAGGGTACAGGTTGAAAGGGCGCCTCCTCCTACTTCCCTGCCATCTTGTCCACCCCAACACCATTTGTTTAAGAGGCTGTCTTTTTTTCCGGTGAACATTCTTTCCTGCTCTGTTGAAGATTAGTTGACCATAGACTTGAGGGTCTATTTCTGGGCTCTCTATTCTGTTCCATTGATCTATGTGTCTGTTTTTGTGCCAGTACCATACTGTCTTGATGATGACAGGTTGTAATAGAGCTTGAAGCCCAGAATTTTGATGCAACCAACTTTGGCTTTCTTTTTCATACTCCTTTGGCAATTCAAGGTCTTTTATGGTTCCATATAAATTTTAGGATTATTTGTTCCATTTCTTTGAAAAAAATGGATGAGGTTTTGATAGGGATTGCATTAAATGTGTAGATTGCTTTAGATAGCATAGACATTTTCACAGCATTTTTTCAATCCATGTGCATGGTACATTTTTCCATTTCTTTGTGTCTTCCTCAATTTCTTTCATGACTACTTTATAGTTTTCTGAGTATAGATACTTTGCCTCTTTCGTTAGGTTTATACCTGGGTATCTTACGGTTTGGGGTGTAATTGTAAATAGAATTGACTCCTTAATTTCTCTTTCCTCTGTCTTGTTGTTGGTGTATAGAAATGCAACTGATTTCTGTGCATTGATTTTATATCCTGACACTTTACTGAATTGCTGTACAAGTTCTAGCAGATTTGGAGTGTAGTCTATTGGTTTTTTTCCACATATAGTATCATTTCACCTGCAAAGAGTGATAGTTTGACTTCTTCTTTGCTGATTTGGATGACTTTAAGTTCTTTTTGTTGTCTGAGACTAGGACTTCTAGTACTATGTTCAATAGCAGTGGTGATAATGGACATCCCTGTCATGTTCCTGACCTTAGCGGAAAAGCTCTCAGTTATTCTCCATTGAGAATGATATTTGCGGTGGGTTTTTCATAGATGGTTTTGATAATATTGAGGTATGTGCCCTCTATCCCTACACTTCGAAGTTTTGATCAGGAAGGGATACTGTACTTTGTCAAATGCTTTTTCAGCATCTGTTGAGAATATCATATAGTTCTTATTCTTTCTTTTATTAATGCATTGTATCACATTGATTGATTTGCAGATGTTGAACCAACCTTGCAGCCCTGGAATAAACCCTACTTGGTCGAGGTGAATAATCCTTTTAATGTACTGTTGGATCTATTGGCTAGTATTTTGGTGAGAATTTTCGCATCTGTGTTCATCAAAGATATTGTTCTATAGCTCTCTTTTTTGATGGGATCCTTGTCTGGTTTTGGGATCAAGGTGATGTTGGCCTCATAAAGTGAGTTTGGAAGTTTCCCTTCCATTTCTATTTTTTGGAACAGTTTCAGGAGAATAGGAATTAGTTCTTCTTTAAATGCTTGGTAGAATCCTCCTGGGAAGCCATCTGGCCCTGGGCTTTTGTTTGTTTGGAGATTTTTGATGATGGTTTCAATCTCCTTACTGGTTATGGGTCTGTTCAGGTTTTCTACTTCTTCCTGGTTCAGTTGTGGTAGTTTATATGTCTCTAGGAATGCACCCATTTCTTCCAGATTGTCAAATTTGTTGGCGTAGAGTTGCTCATAGTATGTTCTTATAATAGTTTGTATTTCGTTGGTGTTAGTTGTGATCTCTCCTCTTTCATTCATGATTTTATTGATTTGGGTCCTTTCTCTTTTCTTTTTGGTAAGTCTGGCCATGGATTTATCAATCTTATTAATTCTTTCAAAGAACCAGCTTGCAGTTTTGTTGATTTGTACTATTGTTTTTTTTGGTTTCTATTTCATTGAATTCTGCTCTGATCTTTATGATTTCTATTCTCCTGCTAGGTTTAGTCTTTCTTTGTTGTTCTTCCTCTAGCTCCTTTACGTGTAGTGTTAAGTTGTGTATTTGAGAACTTTCTTGTTTCTTGAGAAAGGCTTGTATTGCTATATACTTTCCTTTCTAGACCACCTTTGCTGTGTCCTAAAGATTTTGAACAGTTGTGTTTTCATTTTCATTTGTTTCCATGATTTTTTTTCAATTCTTCTTTAATTTCCTGGTTGACCCATTCATTCTTTAGTAAGATGCTCTTTAGCCTCCATGTAATGAGTTCTTTCCAATTTTCCTTTTGTGATTGAGTTCTAGTTTCAGAGCATTGTGGTCTGAAAATATGCAAGGAATGACCCCAATCTTCTGATACTAGTTGAAACCTGATTTGTGACTCAGGATGTGATCTATTCTGGAGAATGTTCCATATGCACTAGAGAAGACTGTGTATTCTGTTGCTTTGGAATGGAATGTTCTGAATATATCTGTGATATCCATCTGGTCCAGTGTGTCATTTAAAGCCTTTATTTCTTTGTTAGTCTTTTGCTTAGGTGATCTGTCCAATTGAGTGAGGGGGTTGTTAAAGTCCCTTACTATTATTGTATTATGGTCGATTTGTTTCTTTGATTTTGTTATTAATTGGTTTATATAGTTGGCTGCTCCCATGTTAGGAGCAAAGATATTTAAAATTCTTAGATCTTCTTGCTGGACAGACGCTTAAAGTACTATATACTGTCCTTCCTTCCTCATCTTTTATTATAATTTTGGCTTAATATCTAATTTATTTGGTATAAGGATTGCCACCTCAGCTTTCTTTTGATGTCCATTAACATGGCAAATGGTTTTCCACCTCCTCACTTTAAATCTGCAGTTATCTTTGGATATAAAATGAGTTTCTCATAGACAGCATATCAATGGGTCTTGTTTTTTTATCCATTATGATACCCTGATTGGGGTATTTAGCTCATTTACATTCTGGGTAACTATTGAGAGATATGAATTTAGTGCCATTGTATTGCCTGTAAAGTGACTATTACTGTATAATGTCTCTGTTCCTTTCTGGTTTACTACTTTTAGGCTCTCTCTTTGCTTAGAGGACCCCTTTCAATATTTCCTGTAGGGATGGTTTGGTGTTTGCAAATTCTTTTAATTTTTGGTTGTTCTGGAATCTTTTAAATCTCTCCTATTTTCATCAACAGCCCAGTTGGATTAAGTATTCTTGAATGTATATTTTTCTCATTTAGTGCTCTGAATATACCATTCCAGTTCTTTCCGGCCTGCCAGGTTTCTGTGGATAAGTCCGTTGCCAATCTAATATTTTTACCATTGTATGTTACAGACTTCTTGTCCTGGGCTGCTTTCAGGATTTTCTCTTTGACACTAAGGCTTGTAAATTTTACTATTACATGACGTGGTGTGGGCCTATTCTTATTGATTTTGAGAGGGGGTTATCTGCATCTCCTGGATTTTGATGCTTGTTCCCTTTGTCATATTGGGAAATTCTCTCCAATAATTCTCTCCAATATACCTTCTGCTCCCCTCTCTCTTTCTTCTTCTTCTGGAATTCCAATTGTTCTAATGTTGTTTCATCTTATGGTATCACTTATCTTTTGAATTCTTCTCTCATTGTCCAGGAGTTGTTTGTCTCTCTTTTGCTCAGCTTCTTTATTTTCTGTCATTTGGTCTTCTATGTCACTAATTCTTTCTTCTGCCTCATTTATCCTAGCAGTAAGAGCCTCCATTTTTTATTTCACCTCATTAATAGCTTTTTTTATTTCAACTTGTTTGGATTTTAGTTCTTTAATTTCTCCAAAAGGAGCTTTTATTTCTCCAGACAGGGTTTCTCTAATATTTTTGATGTCTTTTTTGAGCCCAGCTAGAACCTTGAGAATCATCATTCTGAACTCTGTATCTGACATATTAACAATGTCTATATTGATTATGTCCCTAGTCTTTGGTACTGCCTCTTGTTCTTTTTTTGGTGGTGAGTTTTTCAGCCTTGTCATTTTGTCCAGATAAGAATATATGAAGGAGCAAATAAAATACTAAAAGAGTAAAAAAAATACTAAAAGAGTGGCAAAGACCCCAGGAAAATGTGCTTTAACCAAATCAGAAGAGACCCCAGATCATAGGGGGGGACAAAGGGGCTAAAAAGAAGTTCAGAAAAAAATTTAAAAAAAAGAAAACAAGTAAAGAAAAAATATAAAAATGTCTATATATATATATGACTGGTGACTAGAACAGTGTCACCCACTTAATTTTAGGAGTATTTTGGTCTCTTAGAAAACTACCTACCAACATTTTGAAGAATGAAAAACATATATAAAGGTAAACACAATGGTGGGATGGAATAGGACTATAAAAATGAAAAAAATTAAATTTCTAAAAAAGGAGTTGATAAGGTAAGTTGGTAGGGAGAATAAAGAAAAAGAAAGTGGAGAGAATTTGCTCAGGTTGGAGACTAGAACAAACCCGGTGCTAGATTTAGGGTGTATTTTGATCTATTAGAAGAATTTGCACCCCAAATTTTTTAGAAGAAAAAACCCTATGTGTATACAAAAAATAAAGTTAGATACAATGAAGGATAAAATATGAGTATAATAATGAAGCTTCAAAAAAGATTATTTTTTTAAAATGAAAGGTATTGTTAAGATAAACTAGTTTAAAAATGTTAAAAGAGGAAAGGGTCAAAATTAAAATGTTAAAAAAATTAGCAGAAGGGATGCCTGGGTGGCTCAGTTGGTTAAGCAGCTGCCTTCGGCTCAGGTCATGATCCCAGTGTCCTGGGATCGAGTCCCACATCGGGCTCCTTGCTCGGCGGGGAGCCTGCTTCTCCCTCTGCCTCTGCCTCTGCCTGCCACTCTGTCTGCCTGTGCTTGCTCTCTCCCTCTCTCTCTCTGATAAATAAATAAAATCTTAAAAAAATAGCAGAAGAACAAAAAATAAAATAAAATTAATTAACTTTGCAAGACCAAAGAATCATAGGGAGAAAGCCATGAATTCCATGCTTTGCTTTCTCCTCCTCTGGAATTCCACTGTTCTCCTTGGTAAGTGAACTTGGTCCTGGCTGGATTTCTTGTTGATCTTCTGGGGGAGAGGCCTGTTGTGGTGGTTCTCAAGTGTCTTTGCCCAAGGCAGAATTGTACCGCCCTTACCAGGGGCCAGTCTAAGTATTCCCCTCAGGTTCGCTTTTGGGAGCTTTTGTTCCCAATGCTCTAAGTAGAGTTCTGGAGGGTGGGAACTTAAATGGCAGCCTCCCAATCTCTGGCCTGAAGGAGCCGAGAGCTCGGGGCCCCACTCCTCAGTTCACCCTCAGAGAAAAGTGCTCAATCACTCCCATCTCTCTGGCTTCCAGCTGTGCTCCAAACTCACCCAGCCTGTGACCAAGATTCTCTGTCTCTGGCACATAGCTCCACCTGGAGTCTCTGAACCCCACATATCCCTGAGCTCCTCCGGGGGGTCTCCCCGGATCTTGTGGGGACCCCACTCACAGAGCAGTGGCCTGTGCCATGGATTATGGTTCAAGGTAACCCCGAGTTGAGAGCTCACTCCTCGGCTCTGTCTCTGTAGCTGCTTCCCTGCTCTAATACCTGTGAGCTCTGTGACACTCAGACACCCCTGATCCTTCTGTGACCCTGCAGGACCTGAGGCCACGCTGTCCCTGCATGGGCTTCACCCCAGTTTAGCGATGTCCTCAGTGAAGCAGACTTTTAAAAGTAACATAACAAAAGATTTTGTGCTCTGTTGCTCCGCCACTTGCCAGTAGCCGGCCCCTCCCCCCATGGTCTATCTTCCTGTTGCTTTGGATTCACTTCTCCGCTGGTCCTACCTTTCAGAAAGTGGTCGATTTTCTGTTTCTAGAATTGCTGCTCTTCTTCTCTTTGATCTCCTGTTCAATTCATAGGTCTTTGGAATGGTTTGATAAGCTATCTAGCTGATCTCCTGCTACCTGATGTTGTCTTAGCCTGCTACTTCTCCACCATCTTGACTTCTTTTTCAGTTAAGAGTCTCTTATGGTTTGTCTCCCTCTGTTTTTATCTGATTTTATTTTTGTTTCCCTTCCCCTGTGTTCCTCTGTTTTTTTATTTTATTATTATTATTAAAAGATTTTATTTATTTATTTGACAGAGATCACAAGTAGGCAGAGAGGCAGGCAGAGAGAGTGAGAGGGAAGCAGGCTCCCTGCTGAGAGAGAGCCCAACTCGAGACTCGATCCCAGGACCCTGAGATCATGAGCTGAGCCAAAGGCAGCGGCTTAATCCACTGAGCCACGCAGGTGCCCCTGTTTTGTATGATGGAATATATGATGGAATACTACTCAACCATGAAAAAGAATGAAGTCTTACCATTTGCAATGATGTGGATGAAACTACAGGGAGTTATACTAAGCAAGATAAGTCAGAGAAAGACAAATACCATATGATTTCACTCATATGTTGAATTTAAGAAACAAAACAGAAGAACATAGGGGAGGAGAAAGAAAAACAAAATCAGATAAAAACAGAGAGGGAGGCAAACCATGAGACTTTTAAATGTGGGGGAAAAAAACAAACAACTGAGGGTTGTGGGAAGGGAGATGGATGAGGGAATGGGATAATTGGGCAATGGGCATTATGGAAGGTACTTGAAGTAATCAACACTGGGTGTTATATGCAACTGATCAATCAATGAATTGCACCTCCAAAACTAATGATACATTATGTTAATTAATTGAATTTAAATTAAAAAAAAGAAAAGAAATGTGTATCTGATCCCATGGGAGGGAGCTTTGCTTGTTTGTGAAGATGAAAAAGAAGAGAAACTATACTTGTTGGAAAGTTTATTGACAATTTTTATGCAAGGAGGTCATGACAATAAATTCAAAAGTAATCGTATGAAGTTCCAGTTGTGGCAAAAAAGATGCAAATATTCTGACTCATCAGCTACTATAACATTCTTTGCTCAGGACATGGAATGTGTTATAATGTTATTAGGAATATTTTGGCTCCAAAATCATGTTTCTTAGCTCCTTGGATAGGTTTGTCAATGTCATTTAAAATAAAATCTGGGAAGTCCAAAAGTCTTAGACATTTAAAAAATATGCTTACTTTATCCCAAAGCAGTCAAATCACTTTTTCATATAGTTCTGAATAGAGTTCCAAGAGCTATTTATTTCTTTGATTCACTGTTTTCTATCCAAAGAGCTTAGTGATCATGGAGCCTTCCAAAAAACCCTGCACCAAACAAGAGGAATAGAGTATGTGCTACTGTTAAATAAAAGAACAGATACATGCTCCCACTAACAAAAGAAAGTATCATGGTAAATATCTTAATTCCATGTTATATTCTTATTTCTTTTGGGGTTATCTCTTACTTGAGTTAGTTTGTTTTCTGTTGGCTTCAAATGATTATTCAAAGTAATAACACCTTTGTTCTTGGACATATTCATAGAGTGGAGTGTTGATATCTAAGTAAAAGGAACCTGATTCTGTTCTCTCCCTTTCATGGCAACCTTTGGCATCCATGTTTCCTGCCTTCTTATCATCCATATCCTGACTATATATTCTGATGCTTCCTAACAAATTTGATTCGGGCCCTTGCTTTTGCTTCCCCCCCCTCCACATGATTGTACTGCTTGATGAATATCTATACCCATATTCTTTAGTTCCTGTAGGGTCTTGGCTATCATGAGAGTGACTATAAATGAATCCTTGACTTTTGCTTCTGCTGTCAACTGACTGCCTATAGCTGTCACCTGATTGTCCATGGTTATATACATTTCTTTCATTGGTGCTGAATCCAGATTGACCTTGGATGTCTCCTGGTTGTCTCTTAATTGATCCCTGTCTTCCTAAACTTGTGCTAGATCTTACCTGCTCATTAGACGATATATCTCCTAAATTCTCCTGGCTGGATCCAAGTATACCTATACTGTTGAATTCTGACTGTCCATGCCTAGACTCTGATGGTTCATGAATATGTTCCCCCCAATCTTCTGAATGCTCTTTATTATCACTACGGGATCCATGCCCTAGAGTTGAACTAGATTCTGAATAGCTGTGAGCTGATATGGACTGTCCATGGCTGGGTACAGAATGGCTGCTTGGATGCCTATGCCTTCCAGATTGAAAATGGGTGTCAATTGATGGTTCATGACTTACTGCTGAATGCCCATGAATAGATCTCTGCCTTCTAGTTACATTGGATCTAGACTGATTATGGGAATAAGTTGGCTGTCCATGACTTGAACTTTGTCTTCCTATTATTTCAGTTGCTTTTGATTCTGTATGGTCAAATGTAGGAACTGATTGTCCATGGGTAGAAATGTGATTGTTTGTAGCTAGATCCAGTGACCTCAAAGGGCTAGAATTGCGGCTGCTTGTCCTGCTACCTCCAGAAGGTCCATACCCAGACTGCCCATAGTCATATTCTGCACTCCCATAACTGCCATGTTTCCAACCTTGACCTGATCCATGTCGGTGTCTTCCACTACTCTGAGACTGGGAATGACTTACTCTAGATCGGTGATGACTGCTATGTGACTGTTTCCTTATGCTGTCCTTGGACTGCCTATGAGTTTCATGTGACTGTGTATGACTGGACCTATGTCTCTCTATTCTGTCAGTTCCTAATTGCTTATGGGAAGATGTGTTCTTCCCATGAACATGGCCTGAATATGTAGATTTGTCTCCTTTTAGTTCATGGGAGGATCCAAAAGTCTGTGAATGTCCAGAAACTGGCTGCTTTTGAAATGATGTCTGCCCTTGATCTATGACTGATTGTTTAGAACTATCTCCTGCCTGCTCAGTGCTTGATTCATACCTTCCAGTTGTATCAGAAACTGTGTGTTTAGGGAAAGACCTGGAATGTACATGGCTAGATACTGAATTCCTTGATGACCCTCTTGAGTGCCTTTCATTATCACTAGATGCATTGATATTGGATCCACTTCTTGGAGACCTACTGGATTTTGACCTGATGGCTTGACCACGTTGAGTCCCAATATGTCCCCTAGTATATCCTGACTGGCCATGACTAGTTCCCAGTCTCCCTCCAGCTGTGGATCCTGACTCTCCATGATGAGATCCAGAGTGGCTATGAGAGGATCCTGCATGTGTCTGTGGGGCTCCTGAGTGCCTTTCAGTGTCACTGGACTCACTGACACTAGATCCCCTTCTTGTAGTCCTACTGGATTCTGTCCTGGTGGCTTGATCATGCCCAGACGCACTATGTCCCCTGGTATCACCTGACTGGCCATGACTAGTACCCTGTTTCCCTCCAGCTGTGGAGCCTGACTCTCCATGTCGAGATCCAGAGTGGCTATGAGGGGATCTTGCATGTGTCTGTGAGGCTCCAGAGTGCCTTTCAGTGTCACTGGACTCACTGACACTAGATCCTCTTCTTGCAGTCTTACTGGATTCTGTCCTGGTGGCTTGACCATGCCCAGACCCACTATGTCCCCTGGTATCTCCTGACTGGCCAAGAGTAGTTCCCAGTCCCCCTCTATCTGTGGATCCTGACTCTCCATGTTGAGATCCAGAGTGGCTACGAGGGGATCCTGCATGTGTCTGTGGGGCTCCTGAGTGCCTTTCAGTGTCACTGGACTCACTGACACTGGATCCCCTTCTTGCAGTCTTACTGGATTCTGTCCTGGTGGCTTGACCATGCCCAGACCCACTATGTCCCCTGGTATCTCCTGACTGGCCCTGACTAGTGCCCTGTCTCCTTCTAGCTGTGGATCCTGACTCTCCATGTTGAGATCCAGAGTGGCTATGAGGGGATCCTGCATGTATCTGTGAGGCCCCTGAGTGCCTTTCAGTGTCACTGGACTCACTGACACTAGATCCCCTTCTTGTAGTCCTACTGGATTCTGTCCTGGTGGTTTGACCATGCTCAAACCCACTATGTCCCCTGGTATCTCCTGACTGGCCATGGCTAGTTCCCTGTCTCCCTCCAGCAGTGGATCCTGACTCTCCATGTTGAGATCCAGAGTGGCTATGAGGGGATCCTGGGTGTGTCTGTTGGGCTCCTGAGTGCCTTTCAGTGTCACTGGACTCACTGACACTAGATCCTCTTCTTGCAGTCTTACTGGATTCTGTCCTGGTGGCTTGACCATGCCCAGACCCACTATGTCCCCTGGTATCTCCTGACTGGCCATGACTAGTTCCCTGTCTCCCTCCAGCTGTGGATCCTGACACTCCATGTTGAGATCCAGAGTGGCTATGAGGGGATCCTGCGTGTGTCTGTGAGGCTCCTGAGTGCCTTTCAGTGTCACTGGACTCACTGACACTAGATCCCCTTCTTGTAGTCCTACTGGATTCTGTCCTGGTGGCTTGACCATGCCCAGACCCACTATGTCCCCTGGTATCTCCTGACTGCCCATGACTAGTTCCCAGTCTCCCTGCAGCTGTGGATCCTGACTCTCCATGTTGAGATCCAGAGTGGCTATGAGAGGATCCTGGGTGTGTCTGTTGGGCTCCTGAGTGCCTTTCAGTGTCACTGGACTCACTGACACTGGATCCCCTTCTTGCAGTCTTACTGGATTCTGTCCTGGTGGCTTGACCATGCCCAGACCCACTATGTCCCCTGGTATCTCCTGACTGGCCCTGACTAGTGCCCTGTCTCCCTCTAGCTGTGGATCCTGACTCTCCATGTTGAGATCCAGAGTGGCTATGAGGGGATCCTGCATGTGTCTGTGAGGCCCCTGAGTGCCTTTCAGTGTCACTGGACTCACTGACACTAGATCCCCTTCTTGTAGTCCTACTGGATTCTGTCCTGGTGGTTTGACCATGCCCAAACCCACTATGTCCCCTGGTATCTCCTGACTGGCCATGGCTAGTTCCCTGTCTCCCTCCAGCAGTGGATCCTGACTCTCCATGTTGAGATCCAGAGTGGCTATGAGGGGATCCTGGGTGTGTCTGTTGGGCTCCTGAGTGCCTTTCAGTGTCACTGGACTCACTGACACTAGATCCTCTTCTTGCAGTCTTACTGGATTCTGTCCTGGTGGCTTGACCATGCCCAGACCCACTATGTCCCCTGGTATCTCCTGACTGGCCATGACTAGTTCCCTGTCTCCCTCCAGCTGTGGATCCTGACACTCCATGTTGAGATCCAGAGTGGCTATGAGGGGATCCTGCGTGTGTCTGTGAGGCTCCTGAGTGCCTTTCAGTGTCACTGGACTCACTGACACTAGATCCCCTTCTTGTAGTCCTACTGGATTCTGTCCTGGTGGCTTGACCATGCCCAGACCCACTATGTCCCCTGGTATCTCCTGACTGCCCATGACTAGTTCCCAGTCTCCCTGCAGCTGTGGATCCTGACTCTCCATGTTGAGATCCAGAGTGGCTATGAGAGGATCCTGGGTGTGTCTGTTGGGCTCCTGAGTGCCTTTCAGTGTCACTGGACTCACTGACACTAGGTACCCTTCTTGTAGTGCAACTGGATTTTGTCCTGGTGGCTTGACCATGCCCAGACCCACTATGTCCCCTGGTATCTCCTGACTGGCCATGACTAGTTCCCGGTCTCCCTCTCAATGTGGATCCTGACCCTCCATGTTGAGATCCTGAGTGGCTATGAGGGGATCCTGCATGTGTCTGTGGGGCTCCTGAGTGCCTTTCAGTGTCACTGGACTCACTGACACTAGGTACCCTTCTTGTAGTGCAACTGGATTCTGTCCTGGTGTTTTGACCATGCTCAGACCCACTATGTCCCCTGGTATCTCCCAACTGGCCATGACTAGTTCCCTGTTTTCCTCTAGCTGTGGATCCTGACTCTCCATGTTGAGATCCAGAGTGGCTACGAGGGGATCCTGCATGTGTCTGTGGGGCTCCTGAGTGCCTTTCAGTGTCACTGGACTCACTGACACTGGATCCCCTTCTTGCAGTATTACTGGATTCTGTCCTGGTGGCTTGACCATGCCCAGACCCACTATGTCCCCTGGTATCTCCTGACTGGCCATGACTAGTTCCCTGTCTCCCTCCAGCTGTGGATCCTGACACTCCATGTTGAGATTCAGAGTGGCTATGAGGGGATCCTGCGTGTGTCTGTGAGGCTCCTGAGTGCCTTTCAGTGTCACTGGACTCACTGACACTAGATCCCCTTCTTGTAGTCCTACTGGATTCTGTCCTGGTGGCTTGACCATGCCGAGACCCACTATGTCCCCTGGTATCTCCTGACTGCCCATGACTAGTTCCCAGTCTCCCTGCAGCTGTGGATCCTGACTCTCCATGTTGAGATCCAGAGTGGCTATGAGAGGATCCTGGGTGTGTCTGTTGGGCTCCTGAGTGCCTTTCAGTGTCACTGGACTCACTGACACTAGGTACCCTTCTTGTAGTGCAACTGGATTCTGTTCTGGTGGCTTGACCATGCCCAGACCCACTATGTCCCCTGGTATCTCCTGACTGGCCATGACTAGTTCCCTGTCTCCCTCCAGCTGTGGATCCTGACACTCCATGTTGAGATCCAGAGTGGCTATGAGGGGATCCTGCGTGTGTCTGTGAGGCTCCTGAGTGCCTTTCAGTGTCACTGGACTCACTGACACTAGATCCCCTTCTTGTAGTCCTACTGGATTCTGTCCTGGTGGCTTGACCATGCCGAGACCCACTATGTCCCCTGGTATCTCCTGACTGCCCATGACTAGTTCCCAGTCTCCCTGCAGCTGTGGATCCTGACTCTCCATGTTGAGATCCAGAGTGGCTATGAGAGGATCCTGGGTGTGTCTGTTGGGCTCCTGAGTGCCTTTCAGTGTCACTGGACTCACTGACACTAGGTACCCTTCTTGTAGTGCAACTGGATTCTGTTCTGGTGGCTTGACCATGCCCAGACCCACTATGTCCCCTGGTATCTCCTGACTGGCCATGACTAGTTCCCTGTCTCCCTCCAGCTGTGGATCCTGACACTCCATGTTGAGATCCAGAGTGGCTATGAGGGGATCCTGCGTGTGTCTGTGAGGCTCCTGAGTGCCTTTCAGTGTCACTGGACTCACTGACACTAGATCCCCTTCTTGTAGTCCTACTGGATTCTGTCCTGGTGGCTTGACCATGCCGAGACCCACTATGTCCCCTGGTATCTCCTGACTGCCCATGACTAGTTCCCAGTCTCCCTGCAGCTGTGGATCCTGACTCTCCATGTTGAGATCCAGAGTGGCTATGAGAGGATCCTGGGTGTGTCTGTTGGGCTCCTGAGTGCCTTTCAGTGTCACTGGACTCACTGACACTAGGTACCCTTCTTGTAGTGCAACTGGATTCTGTCCTGGTGGCTTGACCATGCCCAGACCCACTATGTCCCTTGGTATCTCCTGACTGGTCATGACTAGTTCCCGGTCTCCCTCTCAATGTGGATCCTGACCCTCCATGTTGAGATCCTGAGTGGCTATGAGGGGATCCTGCATGTGTCTGTGGGGCTCCTGAGTGCCTTTCAGTGTCACTGGACTCACTGACACTAGGTACCCTTCTTGTAGTGCAACTGGATTCTGTCCTGGTGTTTTGACCATGCTCAGACCCACTATGTCCCCTGGTATCTCCCAACTGGCCATGACTAGTGCCCTGTTTCCCTCTCGCTGTGGATCCTGACACTCCATGTTGAGATCCTGAGTTTCTATGAGGGGATCCTGTGTGTGTCTGTGAGGCTCCTGAGTGCCTTTCAGTGTCACTGGACTCACTGACACTGGATCCCCTTCTTGTAGTCCTACTGGATTCTGACCTGGTGGCTTGACCATGCCCAGACCCACTATATTCCCTGGTATCTCCTGACTGGCCATGACTAGTGCCCTGTCTCCCTCTAGCTGTGGATCCTGACACTCCATGTTGAGATCCCGAGTTTCTATGAGGGGATCCTGCATGTGTCTGTGGGGCTCCTGAGTGCCTTTCAGTGTCACTGGACTCACTGACACTAGATCCCCTTCTTGTAGTCCTACTGGATTCTGACCTGGTGGCTTGACCATGCCCAGACCCACTATATTCCCTGGTATCTCCTGACTGGCCATGACTAGTGCCCTGTCTCCCTCCAGCTGTGGATCCTGACACTCCATGTTGAGATCCTGAGTGGCTATGAGGGGATCCTGCATGTGTCTGTGGGGCTCCTGAGTGCCTTTCAGTGTCACTGGACTCACTGACACTAGATCCCCTTCTTGTAGTGCAACTGGATTCTGTCCTGGTGGTTTGACCATGCTCAGACCCACTATGTCCCCTGGTATCTCCTGACTGGCCATGACTAGTTCCCTGTCTCCCTCCAGCTGTGGATCCTGTCTCTCCATGTTGAGATCCAGAGAGGCTATGAGGGGATCCTGCATGTGTCTGTGGGGCTCCTGAGTGCCTTTCAGTGTCACTGGACTCACTGACACTAGGTACCCTTCTTGTAGTGCAACTGGATTCTGTCCTGGTTGCTTGACCATGCCCAGACCCACTATGTCCCCTGGTATCTCCTGACTGCCCATGACTAGTGCCCTTTCTCCCTCTAGCTGTGGATCCTGACTCTCCATGTTGAGATCCAGAGTGGCTATGAGTGGATCCTGTGTGTGTCTGTGAGGCTCCTGAGTGCCTTTCAGTGTCACTGGACTCACTGACACTAGATCCCCTTCTTGTAGTCCTACTGGATTCTGACCTGGTGGCTTGACCATGCCGAGACCCACTATGTCCCCTGGTATCTCCTGACTGGCCATGACTAGTTCCCAGTCTCCCTCCAGCTGTGGATCCTGACTCTCCATGTTGAGATCCAGAGTGGCTATGAGAGGATCCTGCGTGTGTCTGTTGGGCTCCCGAGTGCCTTTCAGTGTCACTGGACTCACTGACACTAGATCCCCTTTTTGCAGTCCTACTAGATTCTGTGCTGGTGGCTTGACCATGCCCAGACCCACTATGTCCCCTGGCATCTCCTGAATGGCCATGAGTAGTGCCCTGTCTACCTCTAGCTGTGTATCCTGTCTCTCCATGTTGAGATCCAGAGAGGCTATGAGGGGATCCTGCATGTGTCTGTGGGGCTCCTGAATGCCTTTCAGTGTCACTGGACTCACTGACACTCGATCCCCTTCTTGCAGTCTTACTGGATTCTGTCCTGGTGGCTTGACCATGCCCAGACCCAATATGTCCCCTGGTATCTCCTAACTGCCCATGACTAGTGCCCTGTCTTCCTCCAACTGTGGATCCTGACTCTCCATGTTGAGATCCAGAGTGGCTATGAGGGGATCCTGGGTGTGTCTGTGGGGCTCCTGAGTGCCTTTCAGTGTCACTGGTCTCACTGGCACTAGAATCGCTTCTTTTAGTCTTACTGGATTCTGTCCTGGTGGCTTGTCCATGACTGGAGTGTCCTTGTGTACTCCTGTCTCCTGACTGTCCTCGAGTTTTTCCCTGTCTCCTTTCAGCTCTTTCCCTTGCTTGACTCTCAGCTGAATCTGATATTGATTTTCCAGATTTCGGAGACACTTTTCCTGAACTAGTCTCATAGCGTTCTTTTTCCTGTAACCTAGAGTCATGCTTGTCATAGCCAGAGGATTGACCTGAGGTCAATTCATGTTGATCATAGCTAGATGACTCCCATGAGTTGGATCCATGTTGACTATGTGTAGAGGACTTTCCTGAGGATGAGCTAGAGTCAGAACTGTAGGATTTCCTTGAGCTGGAACCATGTTGACCGTAGGTAGACTGACCTGATCTAGACTCATGTTGTTCAAATTCCAAAGAATGACCTGAGCCCGTCCCAGAGGCAGGAGACTGATGTTTACTAGATCCATATCCAAAGCTAGAAGATTGACCTGAGCCATATCTATGTTTTGTAGAGGTAGACTGATGTGAACCAGACCCATGTTGTCCAGAACCAAAGGACTGTCCTGAGCCAGTTGTGTGTTCTCCAAAGCCAGAGGTCTGTTTCACACCAGAGGACTGCTCTGAGCCAGACCCATGTTTTCCAACACCAGAGGACTGTCCTGAGCTAGACCCATGCTGACCCAAACCAGAGGACTGTCCTGAACCAGATTGTTGTTTTCCAAAGCTAGAGGACTGACCTGAGCTGGATTCATATTGTTCATAGCCAGAGGACTTTCCTGAGCCAGACCTATGCTGGCTAAAGCCAGAGGCCTGTCCTGAGCTTGACCCATGTTGGCCAAAACAAGAGGACTGTCCTGAGCCAGACTCATGTTGTCCAAAACCAGAGGTCTGGCATGAACCAGAGCCATATCCAAAGTTAGAGGATTGACCTGAGCCTGATCTGTGTTGTCCAAAGCCAGAGGACTGTCCAGAGCCAGACCCATGTTGTCCACATTTAGAAAATTCACTTGAACCTGACTCTTTTTGATGAGAGTTTGAAAAGTGTCCACAAGAACCAGGTCCATGTTGATCATAGCTAGCAGGCTGACTTGTGCCAGACCCATACTGTTCACAGCAAGAGGACTGACTTGAACCTGTTCTCTGTTGTCTTTCACAGTTCTGTGTTTGACCACATGCTCTAGATCCATATTCTTCCCGACTAGAAGACTGGCTGCAGGAGCTAGACTCATATTGACCATATCCAGAGCACTGACCTGAAATACATCCATGACCTAGTCCACCACTACTTCCTGACTGACATCCTGACTGGGTACAGTTAGATTGATTTCCTTGCCCTCCAAATATACCTTCCTGACAAGAAGTAGAAACATTTTGTGGCCTTCCACACCCACATGAGTTGCTGGAACCGCATACATAGTTTTGCCTTCCATTGTCTCCTAAGCTTCTAGAACTAGATCCAAGCTTTTGTCCTCCACTCTGTCTTGACTGAGTAGAGTTTGATTCATGTCCACTAGCATCCAATCCATGTGACAGACCACTATGACCTTTCCTTCTCCTGCTCTTTAATCTAGATCCAGATTCATATTCCTTCTCAGATTCCCTAGAGGGGCTAATGTGTGACTTGTTTCTTCTTTCTCCCAGCTCCTCAGAGCTGGAACCATGTCTTTCTTTGCCACTACTCCATGAGTGACCAGAGCTAGACCAATGGTGTCTTTTCTCAAATTGCTCTTGGTTTCCTGAGCTAGATAAACCACCTTGCCTTCCCAGCCTCCTGGAGTTTGACCCATGTCTATGTTTCCTAGCTCCCCTTAAGCCCTCAGAACCATAACCACGCTCCTCTCCCTCACTCCATCTTGAATGTCTGTAACCTGATTTCTGTCCTGGTGTATCTTCTTCTTCCTCTTCTGTTTCACTTTCTTCCTTTTGGTGTCGATGGCCATGCCTATGCTTCTTTGACCCTGAAGCTTTGCAGTATTCTTTGCTGAGAACCTTGTTGCAGGCCATAGCCAGCTTGAATACCATCAGAAGAAACTCAGTAAAGTCCAGTCTTCGGTCATGATCTCGATCTAGCATGTGCATAATTACATCCACTGTATCTGGATCATCTGGGTTCTGTATATAGGTGACATACCAAAGAAGACCTAGTCAGCCTAGCCCACATAGGAAGGTAACATATTCAGGTAGAGTTGTGGAATTGTGGATGTTTAACATTAGGTAATTTAAATCCAGTCAAGTGTTACTTTAAACTAAATCAGCCTAATAGGACCAAGCAGGTGAGAAGAAGTAATGGAAAAGAATAAAATCTATTGGGAATCCCAGCAGAATACAGCTCAAGGACCTTAGCTAGGGGACTAGTACTCAGGTATAGCATCAAATTGGTACCTGGTATATTTTAGTTTTATGTGCATTTTAAACATTATATGCTGATATATTCTATGTTAGAATCTATCATTTTAAAGGTAATAGCTGAGTTCTTCCCAAGTAGATGGAAGAAATACTCTCCTGTTTGAAGTTTTTAGTCATCCTGGCTACTTGCTCAGCTCTCCCTGTAGATGTTTCCATCTCTATACTTTTTATTACAAATTTGAAAGGGCAATCTTTTATGTTTTAGCACACATTTATATTCTGTTTTTTTTTTCAGAAGGGGAAACCTGGAGGCATAAAAAAGTCTGAAGGCCTACATGGTGGGTATGCACAGGAAAATGAAAAAACCTTCACCTTTCTAAAAATAATGTCTCAGAAGACTTTCTGATGTCCCCTAAAAGTACAGTCCTAGAGTTGGTCCAAAAACCATTGAGAGTGTGTACTTTTTAGCTAATCTTTGGTCATATAATAGAGAATTTACAAGACCCTAGAAGCCTTCAGTCCTGGTATATGGATTCTCACCTTCAGAATTGGACGGAACTCTTTCTCCAGAAGTTCCTTTAGTTCATCCTTGCTCAGTGTGCCACATTCCCCATCTTGCTTGGTGTATTTGTAGAAAACATCAATGACTGTGACAACACTTCTCAAGAGGTCAGTCATCTTTTTGCAAGTTTAAGTGAACCTGTAGAAAAAAGAAACAAAAGACGCTATTATTCATGTTCTTTTTTAAAAATTTAGAAACAATTCTGATTTTAATAATAATCATGATGGTTTTTCAAATCTCTTGTCTCTTTTAAACCTAAAATACTATTGTATTGCATGGAGAACTGGGTGTGATGCAGAAACAATGAATTCTGTTATGCTGAAAAGAAATAAAAAAAGAAACCTAAAAAACTTCAACAAGTAAGGATGTAACCCATCAATACAGTGAAAATTGTTAATTTTGAGTTACTTATATAAGATCAAGTCATTGTTGCTGACTGAACTAGGATTAGAGCTCAGATCTTTATGTCCTGGGTGGATATAGCCCTTACATAATGTCTCTACACTTTGTATACTTTGGTGTTCTGGGTGTTGTCCTGGAGCTTCAACAGTTTCTAGAACCACCCAGATGTATTGTCCCAGTCTCTCTGGTTAGTTTCACTGGTTCTTTTGAGTCAAAAGTGACAGACCTTGTATCATAACCATTTCTCCTCTGGACACTAGAAACTAAACAGGATTGTTAAGGCCTTCAGCAAATAAACAATGAGCAAGTTACCCATTACCTTGGTGATTCAGAGATAGCCCTCAGAAGAGCTCAGGAACTCTCCTAATCTCAGTTTCAACCAAACACTTCAATCTTATCTTTTTCATTAACCAGGGAGAAAGGCTCCTCAATGCAGACAGTAGGTTTCCTAGTGGATGACTGGATCATAGAGACTGAGGCACTGACATTGAACAGGGAAGGGACTCTACACCAGTGCTGGCCTCCTCTCTACTTCAGCTGGCCAACCCAGGGAAAAAAAATGGCATAAAAAAGACTAGGAAGATAGTGTGGAATAGTCTAGAAGAAGGTAAATTTCTTGCATTATTCATCTTGGCAATAAGAAATTTATTCTTAAAAGACCCCAGGATAAATGAAACCAACCAAATAAATTAAAAAAAAGAAAAGAAAAAGAAACAAGAATGAAGTGGCCAAATATATATTAACTCTGACTTAACTCTTACTCCTGAATTTCTAATGTGGACAACAATCAACCAAATATCCATCAATGTAGCTGGATGAATTTTCTCTCACCTGGTTCACCAAAGGAACACGTAGGATAAATCCTGATGCAGCTTGCAGGGTGACCAGTGGATTGAGATAGTGACCTTTATATAGCTTAAAATATGTGGGTGCTCTCCTCTGTGGGATGGACTACTGATTCATTTCTAATCAAATCTAACCCCACCTCTGTCATGTTTATCTTCCTACTTCTTTACATTCTTATCTTTGAGGTGATTGCAAAAAGGATGGTGCTGGTTCAACTTCCAGTATGAGGACATGTTGTAGGACACTCTTTTCAGGGTCATACACTTGTGAAAATCAGAGAATATATTTTTGAGGACTCGTGTAGTTCATTCCTTTTATTTAGTACCCACAATAAGTAATGAAGTGTAAGATACTTGATAGCTGTGCAGTGAATGCATATTCAATTGAAAATGAACATAGGCCATGAGCCTTACCTGATATCTTTTTTGCAATAATAATAACTACCAGTTATTGAGAATTTACTATGTGCTTGATATTGTGCTTGATATTGTGAAATTTTTCAAATTTCATCTCATTTAATATTTATCAGATTTCTATGAGATTTGATTGTTTATTCCATGAGAAATCATTAAGAAGCATGAGTCTTCTTTAAGGTCACACAGTCTGTAGTTGGAGGAATTGGGGTTTGAATCTGTAGCTGCCTTATTATAAGGTCTTTTCTCTCTTTTTTTAAATTTTATTTTTTTCAGTGTTCCAAGATCCATTTTTTATGCACCACACCCAGTGCTCCATGCAATACATGTCCTCCTTAACCATCATATTAGCTTACCTCTGTATATCTATCACATACACCTATTATGTAGAAAATTTATGCACTGTTTTTTTTCCAATTTATTTATTTTTAGAAAAACAGTATTCATTATTTTTTCACCACACCCAGTGCTCCATGCAATCCGTGCCCTCTATAATACCCACCACCTGGTATGCACTGTTTTAGGAGTGTCAGGCCCATCCAAACACAAAAAGTACAAAAGAGTGATATAAGGAGTACTGTTAGCCAGGAAGACAAGATAAAAACAATGTGCTGAATATGTACTGAATAACTTAACATAATAAAAAACACAAATATTCTTTGGCCCCATGAAGGCTTTTTTCTAAGCTACAAAAGTATGCATTAATAGGTTATGCACAAAAGTGATGTTTTTTTTTTTGAATGAGAACACACTTTATTTTATTTTTTTCCCAATTTATTTATTTTCAGAAAAACATTATTCATTATTTTTTCACCACACAGTGTTCCATGCAAGCTGTGCCCTCTATAATACCCACCACCTGGTACCCCTACCTCCCACCCCCCCACCACTTCAAACCCCTCAGACTGTTTTTCAGAGTCCATAGTCTCTCATGAGGGAAATAAGTCAAGCAGAGAGAGTCAATTATCATATGGTTTCATTTATTTGTGGAGCATGACAAATAGCATGGAGGACAAGGGGCATTAGAGAGGAGTAGGGAATTTGGGTAAATTGGAAGGGGAGGTGAACCATAAAAGTGATGTTTTAAGAACTGTTCAGGGTGAATCTAGAGTGAACTTTCTTCTTGGGATTTTTTTCTGTCATCTTGCTATCCATTGGTTATCCATTGGTTAGGTTATTTGGACCTAGGCCCTTGGGAAAATGTTATTTAAATATATAAAATCTATCAAATATAATATCTTACAGAAGTGAAAACTATCAGAAAGTTGTATTAGGCATGGAGATGCAGCTATTCTGTACTTTACCACCAGGTGATGATGATTCTGCTTCTGCTGAAGATAGCAGCTGTCATTACTTAAATGCTTACTATCTTCTCTATCTTCTAGGCATGCTGGCTTTACATATTTATTTATTTATTCTTTTTTTTAAGTTTTTTTTTCAATTTATTTATTTTCAGAAAAACATTATTCATTATTTTTTCACCACACCCAGTGCTCCATGCAAGCCGTGCCCTCTATAATACCCACCACCTGGTACCCCAACCTCCCACCCCCCCCGTCACTTCAAACCCCTCAGATTGTTTTTCAGAGTCCATAGTCTCTCATGGTTCACCTCCCCTTCCAATTTACCCAAATTCCCTACTCCTCTCTAACGCCCCTTGTCCTCCATGCTATTCGTTATGCTCCACAAATAAGTGAAACCATATGATAATTGACTCTCTCTGCTTGACTTATTTCACTCAGCATAATCTCTTCCAGTCCCGTCCATGTTGCTACAAAAGTTGGGTATTCGTCCTTTCTGATGGAGGCATAATACTCCATAGTGTATATGGACCACATCTTCCTTATCCATTCATCCGTTGAAGGGCATCTTGGTTCTTTCCATAGTTTGGCGACTGTGGCCATTGCTGCTATAAACATTGGGGTACAGATGGCCCTTCTTTTCACGACATCTGTATCTTTGGGGTGAATACCCAGGAGTGCAATTGCAGGGTCATAGGGAAGCTCTATTTTTAATTTCTTGAGGAATCTCCACACTGTTCTCCAAAGAGGCTGCACCAACTTGCATTCCCACCAACAGTGGAAGAGGGTTCCCCTTTCTCCACATCCTCTCCAAAACATGTTGGTTCCTGTTTTGTTAATTTTGGCCATTCTAACTGGTGTAAGGTGATATCTCAATGTGGTTTTAATTTGAATCTCCCTGAGGGCTAGTGATGATGAGCATTTTTTCATGTGTCTGATAGCCATTTGTATGTCTTGATTGGAGAAGTGTCTGTTCATATCTTCTGCCCATTTTTTGATGTGTTTGCCTGTTTCATGTGGGTTGAGTTTGAGGAGTTCATTATAGATCCTGGATATCAACCTTTTGTCTGTACTGTCATTTGCAAATATCTTCTCCCATTCCGTGGGTTCCCTCTTTGTTTTTTTTGACTGTTTCCTTTGCCGTGCAGAAGCTTTTGATTTTGATGAAGTCCCAGAAGTTTATTTTCGCTTTTGTTTCCTTTGCCTTTGGAGACGTATCTTGAAAGAAGTTGCTGTGGCTGATATCAAAGAGATTACTGCCTATGTTCTCCTGTAGGATTCTGATGGATCCCTGTCTCATGTTGAGGTCTTTTATCCATTTTGAGTTTATCTTTGTGTACGGTGTAAGAGAATGGTCGAGTTTCATTCTTCTACATATAGCTGTCCAGTTTTCCCAGCACCATTTATCTTTTGTTTTTTCTTCACTGAATATCAGCTGAATTTTGTTTCCATGGCTCATCCTGTTCAAGCATGAGTTAAGTTAAAGTACTTCTGCTTTGGCTTCTTATCAAGTTCAAATGGAATTCTGTGAGGAATTGCCTTAGGGCCCAAGTGGGGCTGTGCCTGTCATAACAAGCAAGCACTTTCTCTGTGGTGGGACACTTAGGAGCCCCGATTTTGGGGTTTTTCAATGAACTCTCCTAAGAGCTGATACCTGGGTGCTGCTTTAGGAGACTAGAGCATATTAAATACCTCTTTTTTCTAAAAGTGGTTTAGGGAGCTGTTCTTGACTCATGGTATGATGCAGTAGGAAGAACATTGACTTTGTAGTTAGACTTTCTATACACAAGTTCCAACATACACCCTGTAGTACCTTGGACAATTTTTAAAATTTGTGTCTCTGTTTCTGCACCTGTGAGATAATGAGGATAATATCAGACATGTGGGAATTAGATGAGATAAAATTAGGATACTGCTGAGTACCTGATATGAATTTAACACATTCTCTTTTCTTTTCCTTCTTATTCTCAAGTTTAATCTGATTAGCAGTTTATCTGTAGTATTAGGATGTGTTGTTTCCTGGATATGATTCCTAACCCTCTCCCCTCCTGGTAGCCACTCTTCTGAAGTGAAATCAGAGGCCTTTTGGGATGAACTGTTGGAACCCAGCCTTCAAAGGAGTTTTGCATTTCTGTTATGAAAAGTCCATGAGGAAGGTGGAACCACTAGCTTCACCAGATCAGAATGCCCCCAGATTCCTTTTTTATTTTACCACATTTTGTTGGTATCTCAAGGCCCATGTGCTGGAGCAATCATCTCACAAAGAGATGCTGCTGACAGACACACCTAGGCTTTCAGTCTGGAATAGGAGGCTTCAGCAACTTCTGTCCAGATCTAACTGAGATGACCATCTGGAACCTCTAGATGTTCATTAAATTCTACTTGGGGCCATTTCTGAAGGCTATGTCTCAGATATTTAAATGGTTCTTGTCACAATATCAATAACCTGTGATGACAGTACTGATTTTGGATACTTCCTGGCTACATAAACCTAACTCGAAAAGGAGAGGAACTTGTATTAGCACTGAAATTCTAGGATTCACTAGATGATCTAGAATTTGTGTTTTGACAAGTAAGGCAGCTGATTTTTTTTTCTTAAAATAATCTGGAACATGTACCAAAGTAAGATCCCTGAAAGGCTGTATGTATGTGCCCAAAATGTTGGGAGAGAATCCTCCTTCAAAGCATTTAGAGCAGTATGTCCTTCTAAATATAATTTGGTAGATCTTGGAACACTGAAAAATATAAAATTAAAAAAGAAAAAATAATTTGGTAGGTGAAAATATTGACATTTTAATCATGAATTTTATTTTGGAATCATTTAAAAGCATTTGGGATCATGTTTAGTAAATTAAAAGAATAATGCATGAAGTTAAAAAATATAGAGTCCCTTGTTCAGTGTAATGAGGACTGAGTGATACACTCAACTAATGAATCACTGAACATTGTATCAAGAACTGGAGAAAGGGAAACCTTCTTACACTGTTAGTGGGAATGCAAGTTGGTGCAGCCACTTTGGAAAACAGTGTGGCGATTCCTCAAGAAATTAAAAATTAAACTTCCCTATGACCCTGCAATTGCACTACTGGGTATTTACCCCAAAGATACAGATGTAGTGAAAAGAAGGGCCATCTGTACCCCAATGTTTATAGCAGCAATGGCCACGGTCGCCAAACTGTGGAGAGAACCAAGATGCCCTTCAACAGACGAATGGATAAGGAAGATGTGGTCCATATACACTATGGAGTATTATGCCTCCATCAGAAAGGACGAATACCCAACTTTTGTAGCAACATGGACGGGACTGGAAGAGATTATGCTGAGTGAAATAAGTCAAGCAGAGAGAGTCAATTATCATATGGTTTCACTTATTTGTGGAGCATAACAAATAGCAAGGAGGACAAGGGGAGATGCAGAGGAGAAGGGAGTTGAGGGAAATTGGAAGGGGAGGTGAACCATGAGAGACTATGGACTCTGAAAAACAATCTGAGGGTTTTGAAGGGGTCGGGGTGGGAGGTTGGGGTACCAGGTGGTGGGTATTATAGAGGGCACGGATTGCATGGAGCACTGGGTGTGGTGCAAAACAAAGAAAACTGTTACACTGGAAAGAAATTTAAAAAAAATAAGATCATAAATAGTTTAAGTACGAAAAAAAAAACTAATGATAAAGTATACCTTGGCTAATTGAATTTAAATAAAAAGGAAAGAATGAAAATAAATAAAATGGGTTTTAGTCATTGGGAAAACTGTTGAAGATTTGGGTATGTCTTCCAGGTAATTACATTTGTTTGGGATTATTTATGAGGCTGGAATTTTCCATCACTCCCTTTCATTGGTGCTATCCTGTTTGAAGAAGTATTGAGGATTTGCCATTTGGGATTTTGCAGGGTGCATTTGCATACATGTGCATCTGCCCACCAAATATATAGATGTGAATATGTACCTATTCATCCCTAAATCACCATGACGTTCAGTGAGAGAAGACTTGCTCTAGAATAACCAATAAGGCTGTTTTTTTCATGTATCATGGATGGAAGAAATTGACAAAAATTATATCTTAGGCTGCCTGGGAATAGTCCTAGAGATATTTGAATAGCCCTAGAGAAAATAAACTAGACCTCTATGAGTTAATAGCTATCAGGCTTAGATTTTGTTAATTTTGGATTCATTTCAGTGATTGTTACTATTAACTCTGATGATCTCACTTGTTTTCTTTTTTGCATTTATTTTTATTTTTTTCACTTAAACATAGAATCTTCTTCTTCTTATTTTTTCATTTGTTTCCCTTTAAAGTTAACTATGTTGATTTTACTTATTATAAATATAGTTACTCCACCCATGTGCTAATTCCTTGCTTCTGACACCATGTTTCAGAGCTTGAGCCATCTGAGATTAGTCAGTTTAAATCACCTCTGAGCATCTGGACTCCAAAAGGAAGGATAATAAAGTGAGATTTATGAAAAACCATATCTGCAGTGTCTTATTTTTTATGTTAATAAATTTATTTTTACAATTAAATTTAAATTTTTATTATGTTCAGTTAGCCAGTATATAGTGCATTGTTAGTTTTTTTAATTAAATTGATTTATTTATTTTCAGAAAAACAGTATTCATTATTTTTTCACCACACCTAGTGCTCCATGCAGTCCGTGCCCTCTATAATACCCACCACCTGGTACCCCAACCTCCCACCCCACCCCGCTTCGTTAGTTTTTGAAGTAGTGTTTAACAATTCATTAGTTGTGTATAACACCCAGTGCTTGCCACAACATATGTTGTGATGTGGAGTGTCTCATTTTGATGTGGAGTGTCTCATTTTTATTTTAGTAGGAGATTTCTTCCTTGGGGACTGTTTTTTTCACCAGCTTATCAAAGTAATTGCAAAGGGCATAGAGAGCAATTATTTTATGTTAACTATTAAAGGATGACTATGGGACTGACCTCTAATCCAGTTGCTTCACCCACTGCCACCTGGTTTTGTGCAGGTCAAAGACCCGTGGAATAGAATTGTTTCCTGAAGGTCCAGGACCTCTTGTTTAGGGAAACAAATACTTAGCTTTTTAAGATGTTCAAAGATGATATTCTACTCATTTTTGAGATGGTTATGGCTTGAGAGGTAGATGGATTCGTGGAGGGTGGGGCTTGAGGTCTTTGACACAAGAAGAGAGGCTATTAGCCTAGACCTCTGCCAGAGCCTTTCTCACAGACATTTCCTAAGTCTGGTCCATGCAGAATAATTCAGGGCAAACACAGGGTAGGACTCTTGAAGGAATGTTTCTTGGGTTATCCCTAAAGACTAAAACAAAATCTATTAGCTAACTTGTTTATCCTAGTGATTAAGAGCATTACGCTTGGAATTTGACAAATCCGGGTTGGAATCCTGCCTCTGTCACTCATTAGTTATGTGACTTAATATTTCCATAAATATGGGGAATTTCCTTCAGAGGGTAGTTATAAAATTTAGAAGAATTAACTTGAATGCCTGAAACAAAGTAACCATTTAGTAAGAGGCAAAGAGGGCATGTGAAATGACGAGCACTGAATGTTATATTCAACTAATGAATCATTGAACATTAACATCAGAAACTAATGATGTACTATACCTTGGTTAATTGAATTTAAATTAAAAAAGAGGCAGAAATTGCTACATTTTTAAACTTTAAAAAAAGCCCATCTATTTTTTTGGCATTTGCTTGAAATATTATTTTCTGTGTCCATTTTGTGGATTATATCATCAACGTGGATGTCCCTCTTATCAGTTTGTTTTGAGAGCCAAAATTGTATGTAAGATACTGTGCTCTGGATTAATCAGCTTCTCATTCTGGCCCAGTTGGCTAGTGCGTCATGTTGATTAAAAGTAATTATAATGCCAATAATGTTGATGCTGTTTTTGGTGATGATGATGATGACACAAAATCTGTTCATAATGAGGATAGGATCCTCAGATGAAACCTATTTATTTTTTTGCAACTGGTCAAAGCACAGGATTTAGATTTGCCTGTAGGGTACATAGATCGTCGTCTTCTTTCTCTTCCATTCACTCTATAACTGATCTACTCTGAGGGATGGGGAGTGGTATGGTACATTTATTCTGCTTTTCTAATATATAGCCTTTCTTTTTCTGATTATGTGCTAGCCCCTGGAAGTCCCTTCCTGGTTGGTTGCCTGTGGTTCTTAGGCACCTCATCTTCACCAGAAATGCTTTCTTTCCCCAAAACCATGGAGCTTTATAAGTAGAAAAATCTTTCTGTCTCTTCTTTCATAAAGAAGCCAGATTTCTGGCAATCTGTAATGGATTATGGATTTATGGATTCCTTACTGTCTTTTACCCTCCTACTCCCATAGTATTATTTTTTTTTAATTTTATGTATTGGGGAGCCTTGGTGGCTCAGTTGGTTGAGCATCTGCCTTCAGATCAGGTCATGATCTCAGGGTCCTGGGATTGAGCCTCGCATCGGGCTCTCCACTGAGTGGCAAGTCTCCTTCTCCCTCTGCCTCTGTGATCCCTCTCCCTCTGTGATTGTTTTTGCTCTCTCTAAAATAAATAAAATCTTTATTTATTTATGAGAGAGATAGCAAGAGAGGGAATACAAGTGCAAGGGAGGTGAAGAGGAAGAAGCAGTCTCCCTGCTGAACAGGGAGCCCAATATGGGGTTTGATCTCAGGACCCTGGGATCATGACCCGAGCTTAAGGCACATGTTTAATGAATGAGCCACTCAGGCACCCCAAAAATAAAATGTGTGTGTGTGTGTGTGTGTGTGTGCGCGTGCATGTGTGTGTGTGTAGAAGAATGAAACTTGACCATTATCTTACACCATACACAAAATAAACTGTAAATGGATAAAAGACCTCAACATGAGGCAGGAATCCATCAGAATCCTAGAGCAGAACATAGGCAGTAACCTCTTCAACATCAGCTGCAGAAACTTCTTTCAAGATATGTCTCTAAACCATAAGTGACTCTTAATCTCACAAAACAAACTTAAGGTTGCTGGGGGGAGGGGGGTTGGGAGAAGGAGGGTGGGGTTATGGACATTGGGGAGGGTATGTGCTTTGGTGAGTGCTTTGAAGTGTGTAAACCTGGCTATTCACAGACCTGTACCCCTGGGGATAAAAATATGTTTATAAAAAAAAGTGTTATTAAAAAAAAAAGATATGTCTCCAAAGGCAAAGGAAACCAAAGCAAAAATGAACTTTTGGGACTTCATCAAGATCAAAAGCTTTGGAGAACAGTGTGGAGATTCCTCAAGAAATTAAAAATAGAACTTCCCTATGACCCTGCAATTGCACTACTGGGTATTTACCCCAAAGATACAGATGTCGTGAAAAGAAGGGCCATCTGTACCCCGATGTTTATAGCAGCAATGGCTACGGTTGCCAAACTGTGGAAAGAACCAAGATGCCCTTCAACAGATGAATGGATAAGGAAGATGTGGTCCATATACACTATGGAGTATTATGCCTCCATCAGAAAGGACGAATACCCAACTTTTGTAGCAACATGGACGGGACTGGAAGAGATTATGCTGAGTGAAATAAGTCAAGCAGAGAGAGTCAATTATCATATGGTTTCACTTATTTGTGGAGCATAACAAATAGCATGGAGGACATGGGGAGTTAGAGAGGAGAAGGGAGTTGAGGGAAATTGGAAGGGGAGGTGAACCATGAGAGACTATGGACTCTGAAAAACAATCTGAGGGTTTTGTAGGGGTGGGGGTGGGAGGTCAGGGTACCAGGGAGTGGGTATTAGAGAGGGCACTGATTGCATGGAGCCCTGGGTGTGGTGCAAAAATAATGAATACAGTTATGCTGAAAATAAAAAATAAATTTAAAAAAATCTTTAAAAAAAAGATCAAAAGCTTCTGTACAGCACAGGAAACAGTCAACAAAACAAAGAGGCAACCCACGGAATGGGAGAAGATATTAGCAAATGACAGTACAGACAAAGGGCTGATATCCAAGATTTATTAAGAACTGGGGTGCCTGGGTGGCTCAGTGGGTTAAGCCACTGCCTTCGGCTCAGGTCATGATCTTGGGGTCCTGGGATCAAACCCCACATCGGGCTCTTTGCTCAGCAGGGAGCCTGCTTCTCTCTATATGCATATCTGTGATCTTTCTCTGTCAAATAAATAAAAATAAAATCTTTAAAAAAAAGATTTATAAAGAACTCCTCAAACTCAACACACATGAAACAGATAATCATGTCAAAAAATGGACAGAGGACATGAACAGATACTTCTCCAATGAAGACATACAAATGGCTAACAGACACATGAAAAATTTTCATCGTCATTAGGCATCAGGGAGATTCAAATCAAAACCACATGTGTACCAGGTGGTGGGTATTATAGAGGGCACGGCTTGCATGGAGCACTGGGTATGGTGAAAAAATAATGAATACTGTTTTTCTGAAAATAAATAAATTGGAAAAAAAACCACATGTGTAAGGTGTAATACCAACTTACACCTGTTAGAATAGCCAAAAATAACAAGACAGTAAACAACGTGTGTTGGAAACGATGTGGAGAAAGGCGAATCCTCTTGCACTGTTGGTGGGAATGCAAGTTGGCACAGCCACTTTGGAAAACAGTGTGGATATTCCTTAAAGAAATTAAAAATAGAGTTACCCTATGACCCTGCAATTGCACTACTGGGTATCGACCCCAAAGATACAGATGTAATGAAAAGAAGGTCCATCTGTATCCCATTTTTTATAGCAGCAATGGCCATAGTCACCAAACTGTGGAAAGATTCAAGATGCCCTTCAACAGATGAATGGATAAAGAAGAGATGGTCCTTATATGCTATGGAGTATTATGTCTCCATCAGAAAGGATGAATACCCAGTTCTTGTATCAACATGGACAGGACTGGAAGAGATTATGGTGAGTTAAATAAGTCAAGCAGAGAGAGCCAATTATCATATGGTTTTGCTTATTTGTGGAGCATAAGGAAAAACATGGAGGATATGGGGAGATGAAGAGGAGAAATGAGTTGGGAGAAATTGGAGTGGGAGATGAGCCATGAGAGATTGTGGACTCTGAGAAACAAACTGAGGGTTTTGGAGGGAAGGGCGTTGCGAGGTTGGGTGAGCCTGCTGGTGAGTATTATGGAGGACACATATTGCATGGAGCACTGGATGTGGTGCATAAACAATGAATTCTGGAATACTAAAAAGAAATTTAAAAAATAAATAAAAATTTAAAAAACTTTTAATTTTTATTTTTTAAATTTTGTATAACTTTTTATTTTTAATCTTATTTTATTATTATTTTTATTTTTTCAGTGTTCCAAGACTCATTGCTTATGCACCACACCCAGTGCTCCATGAACTAAGTGCCCTCCTTAATACCCACCACCAGGCTCATTATTCACCTACACCCGTCCTTTCCAAAACCTTGCTTCTTTCTCAGAGTTCATAGTCTCTCATGCTTTGTCTCCCCCTCCAATTTCCCCCAATTCACTTTTCCTTTCCTTCTACTGTCCTTCATGTTATTCCTTATGCTCCACATGTTATTCCTTATACTCCATGTGGAGCATAAGGAATAAAAAACAAAAGCATAAGGATTAAAAAACATCTTTTTTTATTAAAAAAAAAGATTTTGTTTAGGGACGTCTGGGTGGCTCAGTTGGTTAAGCGGCTGCCTTCTGCTCAGGTCATGATCCCAGTGTCCTGGGATCGAGTTCCACATCGGGCTCCTTGCTCGGCATGGAGCCTGCTTTTCCCTTTGCCTCCATCTGCCAGTTCTCTCTCTCTCTCTGACAAATAAATAAATTTAAAAAAAAGATTTTGTTTATTTGACAGGGAGGGAGTGAGAGTGTACAAGCAGGGGGATCATCAGAGGGAGAGGGAGAACCAGACTCTCCACTGAGCAGGGAGCTCAATGTGGGACTCTATTCCAGGACCCTGGGATCACGACCTTGAGCTGAAGGCAGACATTTAACTGACTGAGCCACCCAAGTGCCAACATAGAAAGAATTCTTTTTTTTTTTAAACAGGTCCTTAGTTTTTATTGTATCTTCAATGATTCATTTGTTGTGTATGACACCCACTGCTCATCCCATCATGTACCCTCTTTAATATCCAACCCCCAGTTAATCCATTCAAAAGAATTGTGATAGAGAAGTAGTTTTGTGTAAATTCGATTGGTATAAATATCAGGGAGACATTTACTGACTGAAGCATATTTTGCAGCTTTAGAAACTTCCTCTACCTACATATAAAGCTGAACCATCAAGTCCAGCCACTTCTTTGTTCAGCAAGCTGCTCAAACCTGCCAGTGTCTAGAGTTCAGCTGAAGCAGAACCCAACCCATTTAGGTGTTTAAGTAAAGCCAGAGGCAGGTTGAGTCAGGTACATACCAGCCAAGTTCAGATCTTGCCTGCCACTGTAAGACTGGTTCTCTCATCTCTTAATTCCACAACCCTGCAATCTAGGGCCTAGGCTGGGCCATTTGTCAAATAGCATTGTGAATGATAAGGCAGACTGGATCTCTATTTTGGGAACAGTAGTGAAGGGAAGGTCCTTTGTATATCAATTTAAATGTAGATTCTATGCTCCTGCCCTAAGAAATACAGAGGTTGGTGGTTGTCCTAAACTATACCTATGTCAAGTTCATGGCAGAGGACCATACTTCAACACTTAGCCAACTTGAAACAAAAGTCAATCCCATAGACTTTATTCTTATACCCAAGAAATAGTCACAGGAGCAGATATTTGTTGGTTTATTGGGAAAGGAATAGAGGAGAAAGTACCAAATGTACAATAGTGCTCATCCTCTAGACACAGTCACAATAATAGGAGAGCCACTCCCAAAACTTTCTGTGAAAATATACAAGATAAATATGAGAAAGTATAATGAAAATAACTCTAGATTATTCCTGACTTCTTTCTTTTACACCTCAAAGACACACTTTCAACAAATCCTACCGATTCTACCTTCAGATTATAACCAGAATCTGCACAATTCTCACCATCACCACTGTTACTACCTGCTTCGGTTACCACTATTTCTTATGGATACTCTTAGCCTCCTAACTGATATTCTGCTCCTACTCTTAACAGTGGACAGTGTGAACATTTCAAAACAGAAGTCTGACCATGTCTGTCTTCTGCTTAATACCCTAGAGGGTCTCCTGTCTTGCTCAGAGTAAACCAGAGGCCTGAGATGGACTACTAGGTTTCTGACCTCACCCTGCTACTTCCCTTATTCTCTTTGCTGCAACCACACTGGTCTCTCATCTGAGTTCCCTCTCTCTGGAGTGTTCTTTCACAGCTATTGCTCCTTTGTATCCTTTAAGTCTATGATCAATTATTGCCTTTGGGATTTTCACTTCTGGTCAAGATGGAGTAATATGGCTTGGAATTGCCTTACCAATTTTGGCACCTACAATCTAGTAAAAAAATGGAACAAATATTTTCATGAATT
This sequence comes from Neogale vison, assembly GCF_020171115.1. Taxonomy (NCBI): domain Eukaryota; kingdom Metazoa; phylum Chordata; class Mammalia; order Carnivora; family Mustelidae; genus Neogale; species Neogale vison. The sequence continues at coordinate 108,885,346 of NC_058092.1, forward strand.
GGATAGCATGTAACATGTGGGAAATAAATGAAGTGACCCCCAGTTTGAAACTTAGAGTTTACAGGCTGCAACATGAGAGGAAACCTAGGTAGGGTCAATTCGTCAAAAGGATGATATCATTCTAAGTGTAATATGAACCAAAACTGAATAGAACTGCAAGAAGACATAGTCATAGTCAGAGAATTCAAAACTCCCTCAATAATGGGTAAAAGAAGTGGACACAAAATCAGTAAGTTTATAGAAGTCTTGAAGAACACTATCAACCAACTTGACCTAAGTTACATTTATAGAACGCTCAACAACAGCAGAATACATTTTACTTTAAAGTGTACTTAAAGAGGGGAGGAGCAAGATGGCAGAGGAGTAGAAGACTTAAATTTTATCTGGTGCCAGGCATTCAGCTAGACAGTTATCAAACCATTCTGAACACCTACAAACTCAACAGAAGATTGAAGAGAAGAATAGCAGCAATTCTATGAACAGAAAAGGGACCATTTTCTGGGAGGTAGGACGTGCAGAGAAGTGAATCTGAGGTGATATACGGGAAAATAGACTATAGGGGGAGGGGCCCGCTCCTGGCAAGTGAGAGAGCAATGGAGAACAAAATCAGAAGTTTTAGAAGTCTGCTCCATGGAAGGACATTGTAATAAGGAAAATCTGTGTTCTGAAGTCTGACCAATCCAGCAGGGGAGTTCCAGTCCTGGCCCCAAGGCCATTCCAGGTCTTCCCCTAGCCCCAACAGCCCCAGCTGCAGTCACAAGAGTGGCACAGATATGAAGGTAAAAGTGTCTAAGCTATCCCCTTTGTTTTTTCTTGGGCTCAGACCTTGAGAGATTGCTCTCCTCTGAGCCCACCAGTGTAATTTAAACCTCCAATCCTCCAAGGTCTCTGAGTGCTACTTAGTTTTTCGTCCAGGATCCATGCTGTGTTCCATAACATTTGGTTCCCTGACTGGGAACCCAACTGCTCTGGTCAATTTTTGCCACCGGTTTGGGGACAGTGGCAGGGTGGTGATGGAATGAGGAGTTGTACAGGGGAAGGCACACCCTGCCTAATCTTTGGCAGCCTCCCATCCGGTTGCCTTGGACTGGCTCCACTTTGTGGTCCCCACCATGCTCAAAAGAGACTTGGCAGGTGAGCATCTGGTTCCAACATCAGATTCCCATAAGGCCTGGGGCCACAGGACTAGTTAGACCCACCCATCAGGGTAGAAGTGGGAGCTTGCTCACCTCCCAGAGACCTCCTAGAGGTCTCATACGAAGGGCTTGCTAGGGAGGGAGGTCCCTCAGATCAGGAAACCCCCTGAAATGGGGGACAGAAAGGAATTTCTTTTTTTTTTAAGATTTTATTTATTTATTTGACAGAGAGAGAGATCACATGTAGGCAGAGAGGCAGGCAGAGAGAGAGAGGAAGGGAAGCAGGCTCCCTGCTGAGCAGAGAGCCTGATGCGGGGCTTGATTCCAGGACCCTGAGATCATGACCTGAGCCGAAGGCAGCGGCTTAACCGACTGAGCCACCCAGGCGCCCCCAGAAAGGAATTTCTGAAAGGAATTCCACAGGTAGGGCTTCCTGGAGGGGAGGTCCTTCAGGTCAAGAAACCCCCAAAAGGGGGGACAGAAAGGAATTTCCAAAAGGAATTCCACAGGTCAGGGCCTCCTGGCAGGGGGAGGAAGTGTAATAACTTCAGTGTGAATGCATGAGTGAATGTGCATTTGACCTGACTTTTCAGACGGACTTATTCTGTGGCTCCAAGGTCTTGAGACTATAGAGTCTGAGTGAGCCCAAACATCTTTCTGTGGTGACTTCATAGGGTCTATGGCAAGCCCTTTGGGGCATCAGTCCTTTGGACTTGCTGTGGCCAAGAGTCACCCAAGTCTCCTCTGGGAGGGTGGACCAATCAGTAAGCCATCTGATTGATCTTTCCTCTTGTGGGACACCCACAACACTTTATCTGTCTCTGCACCACTGCACAAGGGAACATCACTGTGGGATCAAGGCAGAGTAAACCTACAGTCCTAGAATGTATGATCAAAAATTCCAGAAAGGGCTTTTCAGAAGACTATGCACTTAAGGTGTAACCTGGCAAATTGAAAACCCTATGTGAGTTAGAATGACCCACCTTTAATGTTGGGTGGCCTTCAAAAAGGACATTAGATGTCCCAACAGTTTATGGGGTGTGGCTAGTTATAACAGGGGAGCCAGAACACCCCAACTAGTTTCCATGCATTGTCTCCTGGCTAGAAATTTTCCAGACCCTCCCCACTGGGTGCAATTTGCTTGCAATGGGCAGGGTCAGGCCAGGGTCTTAATCGCCTCATCCAAGTGGCCCAAAAAGACGGACAGAAGCCCCATCCTCCACAGATTTCAGCTGGAGATCCCAAAGCTAAGCTGATCCTGCCCCCTTCATACACATCCCCAAGGCCATCTACACCTGTCCCCCTCCAGTTCCAGACAATCCACCATCATCAGTCTCCTTGGTGCCCCAGACCCAGGGGATCCACTTTCTCCAGGACCAACAGCCAGGCTGTGCCCCAGGTCAGGCCAACCACCCTCCAAATGCTGGTATAAGAGAAACAAGAACACAAGAGGAATGATAAAGACAGGACAGTCCAACCCAGCCAATCCATGATGTATTATCAACCTTTCTCCACAACCAACCCCCTCAACTGGAAACATGAGCCCACCTGCTCATTCTGGGAAAGGGTTTTCAAAGTGGCCCTGTTGTCAGGTCTATAAGGCAGAGAAGCCCAACCACCAAAAGTGGGGAAACCCAGAATCCCCTTGGCCAGGGATAAATGTACCTATTGCAGAGAAAAGGGACATTGGAAAGATTTATGTTTCCAACAAGAGAAAGGCTCAGGAGCCCAGCTGCCACAAGAAAAAAAATCCCCAAGAAGGGGACCTTGTAGGCCTTGCAGAAATAGACTCAGACTGAGGGGTCTGGGTTCTCTTCTCCTTGGTCCCCATGAGCCTACAGGCATAATAAAAATAAGGAGCCAACCAGTGAATTTTATGGTTGATACCGGGGCCAAGTACTCTGTTGTCACCTCCCAAGTGGCCCCTTTCAGCAAGAGGAGTGCAACCATCCTTGGGGCTACCAGAACACAGAAAATACAACAGCCCTTATGCCAGGCTCTTCAGTGTAAACTCAGGGGCCACAAGGTCTGACATAAATTCCTTTATCTACTTGATTGCCCTCTCTGCCTCCTGGGCTGAGACATACACTCCAAGCCTGGGGCTCAAATAGCCTTTGAATGCACTGGGCACACCAACCTCTGAATCAACCCAGGGCAAGAAGAGACAAGGTCTCTGGTACTAGCAATACCACACCAAGGGGGGAAAAATGGTGGCTATTCTGTGCCCAGGCCCATCGCTTTTCAGCTTTTTCGCTAAGGTCAAGTGTAGTATTTTGTGCCCAGGCCCAGTCAAATGGACCACCCATATTTTAGCCCATACCGAAGTTGAGCTCAACTTCAGTATGGGCTAAAGGCAACCCATCTGGACGAGCCAGAATCAACCTCCTGTCATTGTTGAACTGATGCTGGGAGCCCAACCCCAGAGGTAAAGGCAATACCCCTTTCCACAAGAAGCTAAGATTGGCATTCACAAACAACTGGCCAGACTCAAAGAAGTGGATATCCTAATTGAGAGCCAATTGGCCTCTTAATTGAGTGCCAAATGGCCTAGAATACCCCCATTACTGCTAGTTAAGAAGACAGGAGGGGGTTACAGACAAGTCCAGGACCTGCGGGCCATCAGCAAGGTAGCCATCTCCCTGCACCCAGTGTTCCCAAATCCATACACCCTCTTCCAGTATGTGGATTACCTCCTCCTCCTCAAGAGTGACACAAAAAAAGACTACACAAAAGACACAAAGGACCTCCTACAGCTCCTGTCAAACTTGGGATACTGAATCACATGGAAGAAGACACAAATCTGCCAAAAACAGGTCCAATACCTTGGTTTCCTCCTCACCCAAGAGAAAAGAGAATGAGGGACAGAGGAAAAAAGTTATCATCTTCTTTCCATAACCCCAGACAAAAAGGAGCCTATGAGAATTCCTGGGAGCTGCAGGATTCTGCCTCATCTGGATTCCTGGGTTCTCAACAATAACAAGACCCTTCTGTAATCTTAGGGGGACCAAGTCAAGACCAGTCCCCTGCCTGGACTGAGAAAACAAATTCCACCTTCACAGAGATAAAGGCTGCCCTGAGGTGGCCTCCAGGCTTGTGCCTAACAAATATAAAAAACACCTTCAATCTCTTTGTACATAAAGAGTGCTCAGTATACTCACCTAGACTGTCAGGCCCTGGCCATGGCCAGTTGCATATCTGTCTGGACTCTGTGGCATCAGGATTGCCACTGTGTCTCAAGGCACTAGCAGCCATATTCCTACTCATTAAGGAGGCAGACAAGCTCACCCTGAGGCAAGAAATTAATGTCAAGGTCCCTCATGCATTTTCAATTCTCATGAACACATAGGGGCACCGCTTCCTTTCCAACTCTTGGCTAGCAAAATACCAAGGGCTCTTCTGTGAGAATCCATGGGCCACCCTTGAAAGAGTAAGGGCATTAAACCCAGCAACCTTTCCCCATGGAAGAGAGGGAACCAGACCATAACTGCTCCACAGTAACTGGTAAAGTCTACATGAACCATCCAGACTTATGGGATCAAGCCATGAAATATCGAGAGCTCATGCTGTTCAGCGATGGCAGCAGTTACCTACAAGAGGGTTCCCAGAAAGTGGATTATTACAATAACCACAAGCACTAAAGTCCTAGAGGTTAAGATATTATCAACTGAATGATCATCACAACAGACTAAACTATATTTCTTAGTCTGAGTCCTCACCCTCAGTGAAGGCAAGTGGGTCAACATCCACACAAACTCTGTATGCCTTTGCTACTTGTGCATGTACAGTGGGCCATCCACAAGGAGAGGGCCTCCTAACTGCTTCAGAAAAAGCTATCAAAAACAAAGAAGAGATTATAAAACACCTCGAAGCTATCTGCCTTCCAAAAGAAGTAGCAATCCTATACTGTAAGGGATACCAGACAGAAGACGACTCCATAGTGTGTGAAAATCGTCTGGCAGATGAGGCTGCCAAGACTGCAGCCAGTAAGGGCATGGACAAAGCCCCTTCCCTCACCATGGCCCTGAGAGCACCCCCCACACCAAAGAAGTCCCTCTGCTCAGTTACACTTTAAAAAAAAAGGGGGGGGGCCATGGCTGAAGGGGTCATCCTAACTAAAAAGGGATGATTGGTGATGCCAGATGAGCGTGTCTTCATCCCAACAGCAACAGGAGGGTATCTAGTCAAAAAATATCACCAACTCACCCACCTGGAAAAAAATACATTAGAGGCCTTTCTCAAAAAGGACTACTACATCAGCCAGCTGTAAGCACTATGTTGATCAAACAGTGAGCAAACCATAACATATGCTAAAATAATACTTGGCCTATACTATGGCCCCTGCCAGGTGTCCAGAGGATGGGAGTAACCCATTTCAAAGAGCTAAAAATAGACTTCACAGATGTGCAGCTGAACAGGGAGTTCAGAAACCTTCTAGTGATAATGTGCATAGTCTCTGGGTGGGTCAAGGCCTTCCTGACCAGGAAGGAGTGAAGCGGGGAAGTAGCCAAAGTCTTCTTTCTTTTATTTTTAATAAACATATATTTTTATTCCCAGGGGTACAGGTCTGTGAATCGCCACCAAAGTCTTATTTCTTAAGGAAAATCATGACTTGGTTTGGCCTGCCATTAGCAATCCATAGTAACAATGGACCCATATTTATAGCAGACATTGTACAGGTCTTCACCAAGTCTTTCAACATCACCTGGAGGCTTCACACCACCTATGAGGCCCAAAACTCAGGGAAAGCAAAGCAAATGTATCTCACCCTCAAGGGAACTTCAGCAAAGTTTTTTCAGGAGACTACCTTCCCAGGCCAGATCTGCTACTCCTGGCCCTCCTGTGTGCTTGCTGTACACCCAGGAGACTCAGTTACTCCCCTTTCAAATTAGTATATGAACAGGTGCCCCCACATCTGGGGAGACTTCCAGGAAACTTACAACAGATTGGGGATAAAGAGATAAAAAGACAACTTCAGGCCCCTAAATATACTACATAGGTACACCACTGAGAGGGCCCTAATCTTCTTAGGGCCCCAGGTGCACTCTTTCCAGGCAGGAGACTCAGTATAGATCAAAGGTTGGAAAAGGGACTCCTCAAACCACAATGGACAGGGCCTCACACTGCTGTTCTAACCACCCCTACTGCCCTTAAGGTTTCTTGTGCCACCCCATGGGTCCACCACTCTAAAATAAAAGAAGCCCATCATTCAGATGAAGAGCCACACCAGTGAAAAGTCCAGCCAAACCCCACAGACCCACTCTGGCTTTGCCTCTAAGGAGATCCCATCAAGTGATGGACACTTGCTTGTCATGGACCCCAGTTCTCATTGGCGTAGTATTCCTCATTCGAGGGGTCGGACTCTCACTGTTGCCCCTTCTGGAAGAACCTTCCCTCAGAGACTTGCTATTGTTGTTCAATGAGTGACCCTAGGGTGTATTACTACACTTACTTGTCCACAGGATTTATCTGCTGTTGGGCTAGCCACAATGACTCCCTCTATCTAAGTCCAGGAATCCCACTTTTATTGACCCTCCGCTGTCTACTTCCAAGTGCATTTCACTATGGGTTTCCGGACCCCAGTCAGTCCTGGTATGTTGTTCCTCCTCATAGTATCATTTGGTCCTTATATTCTTCATGCCCTTACCAGGTTTATCACTGCTCAAATTGTCAAGATCAGGCTCCAGTTGCTCATTATTCACTATCGTCCCATAGATAATAAAGATGATGACCTCTAACCCAGGTGTTTAAAGGGGCATAAAAAAAGGAAAGTATGTGTTCTGAGGTGGCTGACCAGTCCAACAGAGGATTACCAGTCCCAGCCCCAGGGCCATTCCAGGTTTTCTCCTAGCCTCACCAGCCACAGCCACAAGAGTGGCACAAATATGGAAGTAAAAGTGTCTAAACTACCCCCTTTGTTTGTGTTTGGGGCTCAGACTTTGAGAGATTACTCTCTTCTGAGCCTGCTGGTGTAAAATAAACCTCTGATCCTCCAAGGTCTCCAAGTGCTGCTTTTTTTTTTTTTTTTCGCCAGGATCCAGTCTGTGTTCTCTGTAACAGTTGCTCCAGTGGCTAAGTGAGGGGTGGAATCCTCACTGGATCAGTGTGGTCTCAGGATCCTAAGGGTCACAGAAAGACTGGGAGTGCCTGAGCGTGGCAGAGCTCCCAGCTCCCAGGTATCAGAGTGGGGAAGCTAGCTGCAAAGATGGAGTGGAGAAGAGGGGTCTCAGCTTGGCATTGCCACAAACTATGATCCGAGGCGGAGTTTGACTACTACTCCTCAAGAAGGGATGCCACAAGTGGCAGATCTGGGGAGACACCTAGCTTTTTAAGATGTTCAAAGATGACATTCTATTCATTTTTGAGATGCTTATGGCTTGAGAGGCAGATGGACTCATAGAGAGTGGGGGTTGAGGTCTTTGCCACAAGATGAGAGGCTTGACCTCTCCAAGGGACTTTCTCACACACATTTCCTAAGTCTGGTGCATGCAGAATAATTAAAGGTAAAAACAGGGTAGGACTCTTTTTTATTATTTTATTTTATTTTTTAAATTTCTTTTCAGTGTTCCAGAATTCATTGTTTATGCACCACACCCAGTGCTCCATGTAATATGTGCCCTCCATAATACCCACCAGCAGGCTCACCCAACCTCCCACTGCACTCCCCTCCAAAACCCTCAGTTTGTTTCTCAAAGTCCACAGTTTCTCATGGTTCATCTCCCCCTCCAATTTTCCCTAACTCACTTCTCTCCATTTCCCCATGTCCTCCATGTTATTCCTTATTCTCCACAAATAAGTGAAACCTAATGATGATTGACTCTCTCTGCTTGAATTATTTCACTTAACATAATATCTTCCAGTCCCATCCATGTTGCTACAAAAGTGGGTATTCATCCTTTATGACGGAGGCATAATACTCCGTAGTATGTATGTATCACATCTTCTTTATCCATTTGTCTGTTGATGGGAATCTTGGTTCTCTCCATTATTTGGTGACTGTGGCCATTGCTGCTATGAACATTGGGGTGCAGATGGCTCTTCTTTTTACTATATCTGTATCTTTAGGGTAAATTCCCAGTAGTGCAATTGCAGGGTCATAGGGCAGCTTTATTTTTAATTTTTTGAGGAATTTTCACACTGTTTTCGAAAGTGGCTGTACCAACTAACATTCCTACCAACAGTGCAAGAAGATTCGCCTTTCTCCACATCCTTTCCAACACATGTTTTTACTGTCTTGTTATTTTTGGCCAATCTAACAGGTATAAGGTGGTATCTCAATGTGGCTTTGATTTAAATCTCCCAGATGGCTAATGATGAGGAACATTTTTTTTTGAGTTTCTTTTTTTTTCCAATTTATTTATTTTCAGAAAAACAGTATTCATTATTTTTTCACCACACCCAGTGCTCCATGCAAGCTGTGCCCTCTATAATACCCACCACCTGGTACCCCAACCTCCCACCCCCCCGCCACTTCAAACCCCTCAGATTGTTTTTCAGAGTCCATAGTCTCTCATGGTTCATCTCCCCTGAGGAACATTTTTTCATGTGTCTGTTAGCCATTTGTATGTCTTCATTGGAAAAGTGTCTGTTCATGTCTTCTGCCCATTTTTGACATAATTATCTGTTCTGCGTGTGTTGAGTTTGAGAAGTTCTTTATAGATCTTGGATATCAGCCTTTTGTCTGTACTGTCATTTGCAAATATTTTCTTCCATTCCATGGGCTGCATCTTTTTTGTTTTTGTTTTTGTTTTGTTTTGTTTTTTTGACTTTTTCCTTTGCTGTGCAGAAGCTTTTGATCTTGATGAAGTCCAAAAGGTTCATTTTCACTTTTGTTTCTTTTGCCTTTGGAGACATATCTTGGAAGAAGTTGCTGTGGTCCATGTCAAAGAAGTTACTGACTATGTTCTCCTCTAGAATTCTGATGGGTTCCTGCCTCATGCTGAGGTCTTTCATGCATTTTGAGTCTATCTTTGTGTATGGTGTAAGAGAATGGTCGGGTTTCTTTCCTCTACACATAGCTGCCCAATTTTCCCAGCACCATTTATTGAAGAGACTGTCTTTTTTCCACTGTATATTTTCTCCTGCTTTGTCAAAGATTGTTTGACCATAGAGTTGAGGGTCCATATCTGGGCTCTCTACTTGGTTCCACTGGTCTATGTGTCTGTTTCTGTGCCAGTTACCATGCTGTCTTTGGTGATCACAACTTTGTTGTAAAGCATGAAATCAGGCAACATGATGCCCCCAGGTTTTTTTTTTTTATAATGTTTTTCAAAGATTTTACTTATTTATTTGATACAAGTAGGGACAGCAGCAGGCTGAGGGAGAGGGAGAAACAGGCTCCCCGGGAACCTGATGTGGGGCTCGATTAGGACCTATGTGGAAGGCAATTAAGTAATTAATTCAGTCAATTCAGTCAATTAAGCAATTAAGCAATGGTGAGCCACCCAGGCACCCCATATTAAAATATTTTTTTTCCAATTTATTTATTTTCAGAAAAACAGTATTCATTATTTTTCACCACACCCAGTGCTCCATGCAAGCTGTGCCCTCTATAATACCCACCACCTGGTACCCCAACCTCCCACCCCCCCGCCACTTCAAACCCCTCAGACTGTTTTTCAGAGTCCATAGTCTCTCATGGTTCATCTCCCCTTCCAATTTACCCAAAAGCACATACCCTCCCCAATGTCCATAACCCTCCCCCCTTCTCCCAACCCCTCTCCCCCCAGCAACCCACAGTTTGTTTTGTGAGATTAAGAGTCACTTATGGTTTGTCTCCCTCCCTATCCCATCTTGTTTCATGGATTCTTCTCCTACCCACTTAAGCCCCCATGTTGCATCACCACTCCCTTATATCAGGGAGATCATATGATAGTTGTCTTTCTCCGCTTGACTTATTTCGCTAAGCATGATACGCTCTAGTTCCATCCATGTTGTCGCAAATGGCAAGATTTCGTTTCTTTTGATGGCTGCATAGTATTCCATTGTGTATATATACCACATCTTCTTGATCCATTCATCTGTTGATGGACATCTAGGTTCTTTCCATAGTTTGGCTATTGTGGACATTGCTGCTATAAACATTCGGGTGCACGTGCCCCTTTGGATCACTACGTTTGTATCTTTAGGGTAAATTCCCAGTAGTGCAATTGCTGGGTCATAGGGCAGTTCTATTTTCAACATTTTGAGGAATCTCCATGCTGTTTTCCAGAGTGGTTGCACCAGCTTGCATTCCCACCAACAGTGTAGGAGGGTTCCCCTTTCTCCAGGTTTGTTTTTATTTTTTGACATTTCCTTAGGAATTCGTGGTCTCTTCTGGTTCCATACAAATTTTAGGATTGTTTGTTCCAGCTCTTTGAAAAATGCTGGCGCAATTTTGATTGGAATGGCATTGAAAGTATAGATTGCTACAGGCAGTATAGACACTTTAACAATGTTTGTTCTTCCAATCTATGGCATGGAATGGTCTTCCATCTTTTTCTGTCTCCTTCAATTTCTTTCATGAGTGTTCTGTAGTTCCTCGAGTACAGATCCTTTACCTCTTTAGTTAGGTTTATTACCTGGTATCTTATGGTTCTTGGTGCTATAGTAAATGGAATCAGTTCTCTAAATTTCCCTTTCTGTATTTTCATTGTTAGTGTATAAGAAAGCCACTGATTTCTGTACATTGATTTTGTATCCTGCCGCATGACTGAATTGCTGTATGAGTTCTAGTAGTTTGGGGGTGGAGACTTTTGGGTTTTTCATATAAAGGATGATGTCATCTGCGAAAAGAGAGAGTTTGACTTCTTAATTGTCAATTTGGATAACTTTTATTTCTCTTTGTTGTCTGATTGCTGTTGCTAGGACTTCTATTACTATGTCAAACAACAGTGGTGAGTGTACAAGCTTGTTGTGTTCCTGATATCAAAGGGAAGGTTGTCAGCTTTTCCCCATTGAGGATGATATTCACTGTGGGTTTTTCATAGATAGATTTTATGAAATTCCTCAATTTCATGTTCCCTCTATCCCTACAGTTTGAATCATTTTAATCAGGAACAGATGCTGTATCTTGTCAAATGCATTTTCTGCATCAGTTGAGAGGGCCATGTGGTTTTTCTCTCTTCTCTTATTGATTTGTTCTATGACATTGATTGATTTGCAAATGTTAATCCACCCCTACATACAGGGTAGGACTCTTGAAGAAATGTTTCTTGGGTTCTCCCTAAAGACTAAAAGAAATTTATTAGCAAACTTGTTTAGCCTAGTTATTAAGAGCACAAACCTTGGAATTTGACAAATTTAGGTTGGATTCCTGCCTCTGCCACTCAGTAGTTATGTGACTTATTATTTCCATAAATATGGGGAGTTTCCTTCAGAGGGTAGTTATAAAATTTAAAAGAATTAATTCAAATGCTTGAAGGCAAAGAGCCATTTGGTAAGAGGCAAAGAGGGCATGTGATATGATGAGCACTGCATGTTATATTCATTCAACTAATGAATCATTGAATATTATATCAAAAACTAATGGTGTACTATACCTCAGTTAATTGAATTTAAATAAAAAAAGAGGCAGAAATTTCTACTTTTTTAAACTAAAAAAAAAACCCATCTATCTTTTTTTTTGCATTTGCTTGAAATTTTGATATTTTCTTTGTCCATTTTGTGGATTATATCATCAACATGAATGTTCCTTTTTTTTATTTCTTTTTTTTTAAAAAAATTTTGGGTGGCTCAGTGGGTTAAGCCGCTGCCTTCGGCTCAGGTCATGATCTCAGGGTCCTGGGATCGAGTCCCGCGTCGGGCTCTCTGCTCAGCGGGGAGCCTGCTTCCTCCTCTCTCTCTCTGCCTGCCTCTCTGCCTACTTGTGATCTCTGTCAAATAAATAAATAAAATATAAAAAATTTTTTATTTTTTATAAACATATATTTTTATCCCCAGGGGTACAGGTCTGTGAATCACCAGGTTTACACACTTCACAGCACTCACCAAAGCACATACCCTCCCCAATGTCCATAACCCCACCCCCCTTCTCCCAACCCCCCTCCCCCCAGCAACCCTCAGTTTGTTTTGTGAGATTAAGAGTCACTTATGGTTTGTCCTCCTCCCAATCCCATCTTGTTTCATTTATTCTTCTCCTACCCACTTAAGCCCCCATGTTGCATCACCACTTCTGAATGTTCCTTTAACCAGTTTGTTTTGAGAGCCTAAATTATATGTAAGATACTGTGCTCTGGATTGATCAGCTTCTCTGGACATCAAATACTGTACAAGTTAACCTATGATTAGTCTACTTGAAGAATTCCTTTGTTCTGGCTCAGTTTGCTCATGGGTCACATTGATTAAAGGTAATTATAATGCCAATAAACCTCCAACATGCACCAAATCTACTTACCATAGAGTGCTGCAAATCTTCAGCTCCAGTACAAACAGGATCTGGCCTAACATAACATAATTTTAAAAAAAAGCAGACTAGAGCACACCTTGTAAAAACTCCCCACATTCTGGAAAAGATCCAAACACTTCCCACTGCACATAAAGAGAAACTCTGCAGAGGACTGATCTAAGGGAAAGCCAAAACTCAGCAACAGAGTCCATGTAGCACACACATCAGAGACACTTCCTGAGGAACCAGGCTCTGGACAGGATATGATGTCTTTTTTAAAAAAAATTATCTTAAAATATTTAATTGATCTTTGTATGCATGTGCATGCATGAGAGAGAGAGAAGGAGAAGGAGAGAGAGAGAGAAAGCATGAGCAGGGGGGAAGGGCAAAGGGAGAAGCAAACTTTCCGTTGAGCAGGGATTACAAAGAAGGGCTCAATCCCAGGATCCTGGGAACATAACCTGAGCCAAAGGCAGATGATTAACTGAGCCACCCAGGCACCTAGTATAGGACTTATAAATAAAGCCATTACTTTCAGGACTAGGAAACATAGTAGGTTTTCCTAACAGAAAAAGGAAGGGGAAAATGAAGTGGGGGGATATTGGAGGGTAAGGGGAAGATGAACCACAAGAGAAACAAACTGAGGGTTTTAGAGGGGAGAAGCATGTAGGGAGACGGTTTGGCCTGGTGGTAGGTATTAAGGAGGGCACATATTGCATAAAGCACTGAGTGTGATGCATAAACAATGAATCATGGAACACTACATCAAAAACTAATAACATACTGTATGATGACTAACATAACATAATAAAAAATAATAAAAAGGACTTATTTTAACATTAAAAAAGATGAAAGAGACAGATAAAAAGCAAAGATGGAGAAATTCATCCCAAAAGGAAGAAAAAGAAAGGGTAATGGCCAGGGATCTTTTCAAAAGAGATATAAGAAATATTCCTGATCCAGAATTTAAAACGACAATCACAAGGATACTAGCTGGGCTTGAGAAAAGCATAGAACATTAGGAAGTCCCTTACAGCAGAGATAAAGGGCCTAAAATGAATCAGTTTAGACTAAAAATTCTATAACTGTGATACAAAACCAACTGTATTTAAGGACCACAAAGATGGAAGAAGTAGAGGAATGTATAAGTGATATAGAAGAAAAAATTATGAAAAATAATGGAGCCAAAAGGAAAAGGGAGAGGAAAATATGGGATCATGAATATAGACTAAGGTAAGTAGAAGACAGGGGAAAGAAGCAGAAGGCGTATTTGAGCAAAGTATAGGTGAAAACATCCCTAATCTGGGGAAGGAAAAAGACATCCAAATTCAGGAGGCACAAGGAACTCCATCAAAATCAGCAAAAGCAGGTCAATACCCAGACATATCATAGTAATATTTGTAAAGACAGAGATAAGGGAAAAAATCTTAAAAGCATCAAGAGAACATGTCAGGAAATGACAGATGCTGCAGAGGATGTGGAGAAAGGGGAACCCTCCTCCACTGTTGGTGGGAATGTAAGCTGGTGCAACCACTCTGGAAAACAGCATGGAGTTCCTCAAAATGTTGAAAATAGAACTACCCTATGATCCAGCAATTGTACTACTGGGTATTTACCCTAAAGATACAAACGTAGTGATCTGAAGGGGCACGTGCACCCAAATGTTTATAGCAGCAATGTCCACAATAGCCAAACTATGGAAAGAACCTAGATGCCCATCAACCGATGAATGGATAAAGAAGATGTGGTATATATACACAATGGAATACTATGCAGCCATCAAGAGAAATGAAATCTTGCCATTTGCGACAACATGGATGGAACTAGAAGGTATCATTCTTAGCGAAATATGTCAAGCGGAGAAAGACAACTATCATATGATCTCCCTGATATGAGGAAGTGGTGATGCAACATGGGGGGTTAAGGAGGTAGGAGAAGAATAAATGAAACAAGATGGGATTGGAAGGGAGACAAACCATAAGTGACTCAATCTCACAAAACAGACTGAGGGTTGCTGGGGGGAGGGGGATTGGGAGAGGGGGGTAGGGTTCTGGACATTGGGGAGGGTATGTGCTATGGTGAGTGCTGTGAAGTGTGTAAACCTGGCGATTCACAGACCTGTACCCCTGGGGATACAAATATATTATATGTTTATAAAAAATTAAAAATTAAAAAAAATTGTTTAAAAAAAAAACATCAAGGGAAAGGAAATCCCTAACTTACAAGGAAAGAAAAATATGATTAGAAGCAAATCTCTCCAATGATCTATTTTATTATTTATTTATTTATTTAATTAAAAAATTTTTAAAATTTCTTTTCAGCATAACAGTTTTCATTGTTTTTGCACCACACCCAGTGCTCCATGCAATCTGTGCCCTCTCTAATACCCACCACCTGGTTCCCCCAACCTCCCACCTCCTGCACCTTCAATGATATTTTGATAGGGATGGAATTTAAAGTGTAGATTTCTCTGGGCAGCATAGACATTTCAGCAATGTTTATTCTTCCAATCTATGAGCATGGAATGTTTCCCCACATTTTTGCGTCTTCTTCAATTTCTTTCATAAGTGTTCTGTAGTTTCTGGAGTATAGATCCTTTACATCTTTAGTTAGGATTTTCCTAACCATAAGATACCTAGGTTTTTCCTAGGTATCTTATGGTTTTTGGTGCTATTATAGATGGAACTGATTCCCTAATTTCTCTATTTACAGTTACTTTATCAGTGTATAGAAAAGCAAGTAATCTCTGTACATTGATTTGGTGTCCAGCCACATTGCTCAACTGCTGTATGAGTTCTAGTAATTTTGGGGTGGAACATTTTGGGTTTTCCACAAAAAGTATCATGTCATTTGGGAAGAGAGAGAGTTTGACTTCTTCTTTGCCAATTTGAATACGTTTTATTTCTTTTTGTTGTTTGATTGCTGATGCTGGGGCTTCTAGTACTATGTTGAACAATAGTGGCAACAGTAGGCATCCTTCTCATGTTCCTGATCTTAAGGGAAAAGCTCTAAGCTTTTTCCCATTGATAATAATATTTGCTGTGGGCTTTTCATAGAAGGTTTTATGAAATTGAGAAATGTTCCCTCTATCCCTACACTCCGAAGAGTTTTAATTAGGAAAGATGCTGTATTTTGTCAATTTATTTTTTTGCATCAATTGAGAGAATCATATGGTGATATGCAAATAATGAATCATGGAAAGCTACATTAAATGATATATGTATATACATACATTAAATGATATATGGTGACTAACATAACATAATAATTGTTTTTAAAGAATCAAACATCTCCACATAAACCTGACAGGCCAGAAGGGAGTGGAATGATATATTCAATGTGCTGAATCAGAAAATCTCAAGCCAAGAGTACTTTTTTAGCAAGGCTGTCATTTAGAATAGAAAGATAAAGAGTTTCCCAGACAAACAAAAACTAAAGAGGTTTCTGATCAACAAACCAACCCTGCAAGATATAGTAAAGGGAACTCTTTGAATGGGAAAGAGAGACCAAAAGACTTCAAAGAATCTCCAGAAACAATGACCGTATGTGATAAAATGACACTAAATTCATATCTATCACTAACACTCTGAATGTAAGGGGCCTAAATCCTACAATCAAAAGACTTAGAGTGTCAGGAAGGACAAAAAACCAAGATCCTTCCATATTATGCCTATAAGAGCCTCATCATGGACTAAAGACATATGCTGTTTGAATGTGAGGAGAAGGAGAACCACTTACAATGCTAATGGGAATCAAAACAAAAATAAAGCTGGCGGCATCACGTTACCTGATTTCAAGCATTATTGCAAAGCTGTGATCACCAAGACAGCATGGTACTGGCATAAAAGCAGACACATAGACCAGAGTAGAGAGCCCAGATATGGACCCTCAACTCTATGGTCAATTAATCTTTGACAAAACAGGAAAAAATATACAGTGGAAAAAGACAGTCTCTTCAATAAATGGTGCTGGGAAAACTGGACAGCTATATGTAGAAGAATGAAACTCCACCATTCTCTTACACCGTACACAAAGATCAACTCAAAATGGATAAAAGACCTCAACGTGAGACAGGAATCCATCAGAATCTTAGAGCAGAACATAGGCAGTAATCTCTTTGATATCAGCCACAGCAACCTCTTTCAAGATACGTCTCCAAAGGCAAAGGAAACAAAAGCGAAAATAAACTTCTGGGACTTCATCAAAACCAAAAGCTTCTGCACAGCAAAGGAAACAGTCAAAAAAACAAAGAGGCAACCCACGGAATGGGAGAAGATATTTGCAAATGACAGTACAGACAAAAGGTTGATATCCAGGATCTATAATGAACTCCTCAAACTCAACACACACAAAACAGGCAAACATATCAAAAAATGGGCAGAAGATATGAACAGACACTTCTCCAATCAAGAAATACAAATGGCTATCAGACACATGAAAAAATGTTTATCATCATTAGTCCTCAGGGAGATTCAAATTAAAACCACATAGAGATATCACATTACACCAGTTAGAATGGCCAAAATTAACAAAACAGGAAACAACATGTGTTGCAGAGGATGTGGAGAAAGGAAACCCTCTTACACTGTTGGTGGGAATGCAAGTTGGTGCAGCCTCTTTGGAGAACAGTGTGGAGATTCCTCAAGAAATTAAAAATAGAGCTTCCCTATGACCCTGCAATTGCACTCCTGGGTATTCACCCCAAAGACACAGATGTCATGAAAAGAAGGGCCATCTGTACCCCAATGTTTATAGCAGCAATGGCCACAGTCGCCAAACTATGGAAAGAACCAAGGTGCCCTTCAACGGAAAATGGATAAGGAAGATGTGGTCCATATACACCATGGAGTATTATGCCTCCATCAGAAAGGATGAATACCCAACTTTTGTAGCAACATGGACGGGACTGGAAGAGATTATGCTGAGTGAAATAAGTCAAGCAGAGAGAGTCAATTATCATATGGTTTCACTTATTTGTGGAGCATAACAAATAGCATGGAGGACAAGGGGTATTAGAGAGGAGTAGGGAATTTGGGTAAATTGGAAGGGGAGGTGAACCAGAGAGACTATGGACTCTGAAAAACAGTCTGAGGGGTTTGAAGTGGCGGGGGGGTGGGAGGTAGGGGTACCAGGTGGTGGGTCTTATAGAGGGCACGGCTTGCATGGAGCACTGGGTGTGGTGAAAAAATAATGAATAATGTTTTTCTGAAAATAAATAAATTGGAAAAAAATAAATAAAAGCACACTGAGATATCACCTTACACCAGTTAGAATGGCCCAAATTAACAAAACAGGAAACAACATGTGTTACAGAGGATGTGGAGAAAGGGGAACCCTCTTACACTGTTGGTGGGAATGCAAGTTGGTGCAGCCTCTTTGGAGAACAGTGTGGAGATTCCTCAAGAAATTAAAAATAGAGCTTCCCTATGACCCTGCAACTGCACTCCTAGGTATTTACCCCAAAGATACAGATGTCGTGAAAGAAGGACCATCTGTACCTCAATGTTTATAGCAGCAATGGCCACGGTCGCCAAACTATGGAAAGAACCAAGATGCCCTTCAACAGACGAATGGATAAGGAAGATGTGGTCCATATACACTATGGAGTATTATGCCTCCATCAGAAAGGATGAATACCCAACTTTTGTAGCAACATGGACGGGACTGGAAGAGATTATGCTGAGTGAAATAAGTCAAGCAGAGAGAGTCAATTATCATATGGTTTCACTTATTTGTGGATCATAACAAATAGCATCGAGGACAAGGGGTGCTAGAGAGAAGAAGGGAGTTGGAGTAAATTGGAAGGGGACGTGAACCATGAGAGACTATGGACTCTGAAAAACAATCTGAGCGGTTTGAAGTGGCGGTGGGGTGGGAGGTTGGGGTACCAGGTAGTGGGTCTTATAGAGGGCACGGCTTGCATGGAGCACTGGGTGTGGTGAAAAAATAATGAATACTGTTTTCTGAAAATAAATAAATTGAAAAAAAATAAAGTTAGAGTCTGCCATTTATATTAGAGAAACTAGATTTTAAACCAAAGACTGTAGCAAAAGATGAAGAAGAGCACTAACTGGACAGCTATATGTAGAAGAATGAAACTCCACCATTCTCTTACACCGTACACAAAGATCAACTCAAAATAGATAAAAGACCTCAACGTGAGACAGGAATCTATCAGAATCTTAGAGGAGAACATAGGCAGTAATCTCTTTGATATCAGCCACAGCAACCTCTTTCAAGATACGTCTCCAAAGGCAAAGGAAACAAAAGCGAAAATAAACTTCTGGGACTTCATCAAAATCAAAAGCTTCTGCACAGCAAAGGAAACAGTCAAAAAAACAAAGAGGGAACCCATGGAATGGGAGAAGATATTTGCAAATGATAGTACAGACAAAAGATTGATATCCAGGTTCTATAATGAACTCCTCAAACTCAACCCACACGAAACAGACAAACATCAAAAAATGGGCAGAAGATATGAACAGACACTTCTCCAATGAAGACATTCAAATGGCTAACAGACACATGAAAAGTCTCTGCCATCTTAAAAACAATTTCTTCCTGACCTCTTTCCATTTTTTTATTTTTCTGCAGAGGGAAGCTTCTTCAAAGAGTAGTCTCCCCTTGACTCTTCCTCCTCCTTTCCTAATTCTACTACATTATTTCAGTATGACTTTGATTCACACACAACTCTAATATTGATATCAAGGTCACCATAATTGCTAAATTCAAAGGCCATTTTCAGTCTTGACATTTTCTTTGTCTCTCTACAGCATTAGAACATTTGACAACCCATTTAAAAAATAATTTAATTTTGTATTGTGTTATGTTAGTTGATAGTATCTACTTTTGGCTTCTGTAATATATCACTATCCTCTATTTCACTTATTCTTTCATACTTCCTTTTGATATTGGCTTCTTTCCACGATTCTCACTTTAAAGATTCTATTCTCCTGTGTTCCATTGGAAGTCCTTTTCTTTTTTTTTCAATCTAATTGTATTTTTTCGGTGTTCCACGGTTCTTTGTTTATGCACTTTTATTTCGTTTTTTTATTAAACTGATTTATTTATTTTCAGAAAAACAGTATTTTTTCGCACCACACCCAGTGCTCCATGCAATTCATGCCCTCTGTAATACCCACCACCTGGTACCCCAACCTCCCACACCGACGCCACTTCAAACCTCTCAGATTGTTTTTCAGAGTCCATAGTCTCTCATGATTCACCTCCCCTTCCAATTTACCCCAACTCCCTTCTTCTCTCTAGCACCCCTTGTCCTCGATGCTATTTGTTATGATCCACAAATAAGTGAAACCATATGATAATTGACTCTCTCTGCTTGACTTATTTCACTCAGCATAATCTCTTCCAGTCCCATCCATGTTGCTACAAAAGTTAGGTATTCATCCTTTCTGTTGGAGGCATAATACTCCATAGTGTATATGGACCACATCTTCCTTATCCATTCATCCGTTGAAGGGCATCTTGGTTCTTTCCATAGTTTGGCGACCGTGGCTATTGCTGCTATAAACATTGGGGTACAGATGGCCCTTTTTTCACGACATCTGTATCTTTGGGGTAAATACTCAGGAGTGCAATTTCAGGGTCATAGGGAAGTTCTCTTTTTAATTTCTTGAGGAATCTCCACACTGTTCTCCAAAGAGGCTGCACCAACTTGCATTCCCACCAACAGTGGAAGAGGGTTCCCCTTTCTGCAAATACCCTCCAACACATGTTGTTTCCTGTCTTGCTAATTTTGGCCATTATGAAGGTGATATCTCAATGTGGTTTTAATTTGAATCTCCCTGAGGACTAATGATGATAAACATTTTTTTATGTGTCTGATAGCCATTTGTATGTCTTGATTGGAGAAGTGTCTGTTCATATCTTCTGCCCATTTTTTGATATGTTTGCCTGTTTCGAGTGTGTTGAGTTTGAGGAGTTCATTATAGATCCTGGATATCAACCTCTTGTCTGTACTGTCATTTGCAAATATCTTCTCCCATTCCGTGGGTTGCCTCTCTGGGGTTTTTTTTTTTTTTTTACTGTTTCCTTTGCTGTGCAGAAGCTTTTGATTTTGATGAAGTCCCAAACAAAATCTTCGCTTTTGTTTCCTTTGCCTTTGGAGACATATCTTGAAAGAAGTTGCTGTGGCTGATATTGAAGAGATTACTGCCTATGTTCTCCTCTAGGATTATGATGGATTCCTGTCTCACGTTGAGGTCTTTTATCCATTTTGAGTTGATCTTTGTGTACGGTGTAAGAGAATGGTCGAGTTTCATTCTTCTACAATTAGCTGTCCAGTTTTCCCAGCACCATTTATTGAAGAGACTCTCTTCTTTCCACTGTATATTTTTTCCTGTTTTGTCGAAGATTAATTGACCATAGAGTTGAGGGTCCATATCTGGGCTCTCTACTCTGTTCCACTGATCTATGTGTCTCTTTTAATGCCAGTACCATGCTGTCTTGGTGGTCACAGCTTTGTAGTAAAGCTTGAAATCAGGTAACATGATGCCCCCGTTTTATTTTTGTTTTTCAACATTTCCTTAGCAATTCGCGGTCTCTTCTGAAGTAGAAGGAAAACTTCCTGACTCTTTCTATGAAGCCAGCATTACCCTGATCCCCAAACCAGGCAAAAACCCTACCAAAAAGGAGTTTTTCAGACCAATATCACTGATGAATATGGATGCTAAGATTCTCAACAAGATCCTAGCAAACAGGATCCAACAGCACATTCAAAAGATTATCCACATGACCAGGTGGGATTCATCCCTGGGCTACAAAGATGGTTCAACATTCACAAATCAATCAATGTGATAGAACAAATTAATATGAGAAGAGAGAAGAACCACATGGTCCTCTCAATTGATGCAGAAAAAGCATTTGACAAAATCCAGCATCCGTTCCTGATTAAAACACTTCAAAGTATAGGGATAGAGGGAACATTCCTGAGCCTCATCAAATCTATCTATGAAAGACCCACAGCAAATATCATACACAATGGGAAAAAGCTTGCAGCCTTCCCATTGAGATCAGGAACACACCAATAATGCCCCCTCTCACCATTCTTGTTCACCATTCTGATGCAACAGCAATCAGACAACAAAGAGAAATAAAAGGTATCCAAAGTGGCAATGAAGAAGTCAAACTCTCCCTCTTCACAGATGACATGATTCTTTATATGGAAAACCCAAAAGACTCCACTCCCAAACTACTAGAACTCATACAGCAATTCAGCAACGTGGCAGGATACAAAGTCAATGTGCAGACATCAGTGGCTTTCTTATACACTAACAATGAAAATACAGAAAGGGAAATTAGAGAATCGATTCCATTTACTATAGCACCAAGAACCATAAGATACCTGGGAATAAACTTAACCAAAGAGGTAAAGGATCTGTACTCGAGGAACTACAGAACACTCATGAAAGAAATTGAAGAAGACACAAAAATATGGAAGACCATTCCATGCTCCTTGATCGGAAGAATAAACATTGTTAAAATGTCTATACTGCCTAGAGCAATCTATACTTTTAAGGCACTTCTCTTTATCTGTACACTGTTTATGGCTTATCCATATCCATGGCTTTTATCTTAAGCCAATTTGATTGTCTTGTTTTATGATTTGATGATGTTTTGGTAATTATATAGTTTTAGTTTTAAATTTAAAATTAATTAATTCACATATAGTGTATTATTAGTTTCAGTGATAGAGTTTAGTGATTCACCAGTTGCATATAACACCCAGTGCTCATTATATCAACTGCCCTACTTAATTCCCATTATCCAGTTCCCTATCCCCCCATACACCTCCCTTCCAGCAGCCCTCAGTTTGTTTCCCATTATTAAGAGTCACTAATGGTTTGTCTGTCTCTCTTGATTTTGTCTTATTTGATTTTGCTTCCCTTCCTCTATGTTTACCTGTTTTGTTTCTTAAATTCCACATATGAGTGAAATCCTCTGACTGACTTATTTCATTTAGCAAAATACACTCTAGTTCCAACCATATAATTTCAAATAACAAGATTCAATTCTTTTTGATGGCTGAGTAATATTCCATTGTATATATTTGTATACCTCACCTTCTACATCCATTCATATGTCTGTGGACATCTTTTCATATTTTGGCTATTATGGACATTGTTGCATTGGGGTGCATGTAGACTTTGAATCTTTTCTCTTTGTTTTTTTGTATTTGTTCTAGGTTTTTTCTTTTTAGTTGCCATGAGGCTTGAATAACAATTCTTACTGTTATCATAGTCTCTTTAAGCTGACAACAACCTAAATTCAATCACATACAAAACCTCTACACTTTTATCACTTCTCCTCCACTACATACATTGTTATTAATCTCAGAATTTTCTTCTTTCTATACTTTGTATCCACCAACCAATCTTTGTTGTTAGTTTTTCCTGATATTTTGTCTTTTAACTTTTATACTAGTGTTAAACATAATTTATGTACCACTGTTCGAGTATTGTGTTATTGTGTATTTGCCTATCTATATACTTACCTTTACCAGTGAAATTTGTACTTAAATATACTTTCATGTTTATGTTTAACATTCCTTTGTTTCAATTTGAAGAGCTCTCTTTAGCACTTGTAGTAAGGCAGGTATAGTGATGATGAGGTCCTTCAATTTTTATTTTCTGGGAAAATCTTTTTCTTTCCATTTTTAAAGGACAGTTTTTTGGGCACAGTATTCTTGGTTGGCACTCTTTTTTTTTTTTCTTTAGACACTTTGAATATATCATCTCACACTTTCCTGTAAATTTTCTGTTGAGAAACCTGCTCATAAGACTGCCTGGGTGGCTCAGATGGTTAAGCATCTGTCTTCAGCTCAGGTCATGATCCTTGGATCCTGAGCCTCACATCAGGCCTCCTGCTTCACAGGGAGTCTGCTTCTCTCTCTCCTCTTGCCCCTCCCCCCAGCTCCTGCTCTCTCCCTCTCTCTCAATCTACTCTCTCTTTGTCTCTCTCAAATAAACAAACTGAGGGTTTTTAAGGGGAGGGGTTTGGATGGTTGGGTGAGCCTGGTGGTGGGTATTATGGAGGGCACATACTGCAAGGAGCACTGGGTGTGATGCATAAACAATGAATTTTGGAATACTGAAAATAAAATGGAAAAAACCCCAAACAAACAAACAACCCACCCCCCAAAAAACAAAAAACAAAACAACAAATAAAATATTTAAAAAAGAGAAATCTCAAAGGGTTTTGAAGGGGCGGGGGGGTGGGAGGTTGGGGTACCAGGTGGTGGGTATTATAGAGGGTACGGATTGCATGGAGCACTGGGTGTGGTGCAAAAATAATGAATACTGTTATGCTGAAAATAATAAATAAATAAATAAATGAATGAATAAATTTTTAAAAAAGAGAAATCTCCTTATGATCTTATGAGGGTTCCTTTGTGTGTGACATTTTTCTCTTTCTGGGTTCAAAATTCTCTCTATATCTTCAGCTTTTGACAATTGACTTATAATTTGTCTTAGTGTAGACCTCTTTCTATTCAACCTATTTGGGATCTTTGGGGCTTTATGAAATTGGATGTCCAGTTGTCTCCCTAGATTTGTGAAGTTTTTAACAATTATTTCTTTAAATAATCCTCTCCTCCTTTCTCTTTCTCTTCTCCTTCTGGGAGTCCCAAAATACACATTTTGGGTTGTTTGATGGCATTCCATAAAGTCTTGTTCACTTAATTTACTCCTTTTCATTTTTTTTTTTTGTTGTTGTTCCTCTGACTAGGTAATTTCAAATGACTTGTCTTCAAGCTCACTGATTTTTTTTCTTCAGCTTAGTCAAGTTTGCTGTTTCTGTTTTTATTTAATTATTCAGTTCAGTCATTACATTCCTTAGCTTTAGAATTTCTGCTTTTTATAACATAGTTTCTTTCTCCTTATTGAATTTCTCATTTTGTTCATGCATTATTTTCCAATTTTGTTTAGTTGTTTACCTGTATTCTCACTGAGAATCTCTCAGATGACTATTTTGAATTCTTTGTCAGGCAGTTTTCAGATTTCCACTTCTTTAGGACCAGTTATTAGAGCTTTATTTTGTTCCTTTGGTGATATCATGTTTCCCGATTCTTCATGATCCTTAGAGTCTTGCATTAGTCTCATCACATTTGAAGGACTAGTTACCCCTAGGTTTCTAGGTTAACAGACAGTTCCAATACATGCAGAAACCCAGGCTAATGGATTATCTGCTGTCTTCAACTTGTAACTTAGACTTTAGGTAATTCTGGTCATTACCACTCCAACCAGTAGAAAGAAAAGGGCTGAAATCCAGGGACAAGGATTTTTCTTAAGTAAGTGAAAAATTACTTACTTCACTCTTGGTTGCATTCTGCCAGAAAGATCTTAGTCAATGCCAACCACCCAGACTAAAGAAAGACTGGGAAATGTAGTCCTGAAGGAGTCTGAACAGCTACATCTTACCTACAATTATCTGGAAAATGGAGAAGATGGATTCTGGTAGACAACTCTTAATCTTTTCCACAGGTATCAACATATACTAAATGGGCATCACAATTTCCCTTCTTCCTATAGACCTTTTCTCTGTGCATTATAATCCATCCCATTGGATGTACCAGAAAACCAAGAATCATTCTACACTCTATTCTCTCACTTCCAAGAGTAAGAAAATTCTCATCAAATTCTGTCAATTCTAGGGACATCTGGGTAGCTCAGTGGTTTGAGCCTCTGCCTTTGGCTAGGTCATGATCTCAGGGTCCTGGGATCAAGATCTGCATTGGGCTTTCTGCTCAGCAGGGAGCCTGCTCCCCCCCCAAACTCTCTGCCTGCCTCCCTGCCTGCTTGTGATCTCTCTTTCTGTCAAATAAATAAATTTAAAAACTCTAAAGAAAATTCCTTCAATTCTAGTGTCCAAATATTTCCTTGAATCATGCATTCTTTTTTTTTCAATTTATTTATTTTCAGAAAAACATTATTCATTATTTTTTCACCACACCCAGTGCTCCATGCAAGCCGTGCCCTCTATAATACCCACCACCTGGTACCCCAACCTCCCACCCCCCCGCCACTTCAAACCCCTCAGATTGTTTTTCTGAAAAACAATGCATTCTTTTTTAAAATTTAATTTTATTTTTTCAGTGTTCCAAGGTTCATTGTTTATGCACCACACCCAGCTCCATGCAACACATGCCCTCCTTAATACCCATCACCAGGCCCTCCTAAACCCCCCTCCCCTCCAAAACGCTCAGTATGTTTCTCAGAGTCCAGTCTCTCATAGTTCATCTCCCTCTCTGATTTCCCCCAACTCAGTTCTCTGCTTCTCCCATGTCCTCCACATTATTCCTTATGCTCCACAAGTAAATGAAGTCACAAGATAATTGACTGACTGCTTGACTTATTTCACTTAGCATAATCTCCCCCAGTCCCATCCATGTTGATACAAAAGTTGGGTATTCATCCTTTCTGATGGAGGCATAATATTATTCACTCCACTGCCACTGTTTTTCTCACATGGATTTCTGAAACAGTTTTTTAAAAATGCTTATTTATTTGAGAGAGAGAGAGAGAGAGAGAGATTGAGAGTGAGCAGGGGGAAGGGCAGAGGGAGAGGGATAGGCAGACTCCTTGCTGAGTATGTAGCACAACATTGAGCTCAACCCCAGGAACCTGAGATCATGATCTGAGTAGAATGCAGATGATTAACCACATGAGCCACACAGGTGCCCCTGAAACATATTTTCTAAGTGATCTTTACATGCCCACAGTCTTGCTCCTATATAAATAACCTGCTGCTCAACCTCCAGAATGAACCTTCTAAAATAAGAATTCAATTTTGGAACTCTCAGACTCTTTAATATTTACTCAACACAGTTTGGATAAAACCCAAACTGAGTAGGTGCTCTATAAATATTCATTGAATGTTCCCTCTATCTCTACACTTAGAAGTGTTTTATTCAGAAATGGGTGCTGTATCTTGTCAAATGCTTTTTCTGCCTCAATGGAGAGGACCATGGGTTTCTCTCTTCTCTTATTGATTTGTTCTATCACATTGATTGATTTGCAAATTTTGAACCACCCCTCCTTCCCATGGATAAATCTCCCCTGGCTATGGTGGATAATCTTTTTAATGTACTGTTGGATTCTGTTAGCTAGGATCTTGTTGAGAATCTTAGCATCCATATTCATCAGGGATATTGGTCTGAAATTCTTCTCCTTGGGGGTCTTTGCCTGGTTTGGAGATCAGGGTATTGCTGACTTCATAAAAAGAGTCTGGAAGTTTCCCTTCTGCTTCAGTTTTTTGAAAGAGCTTCAGGAGAATAGGTATTATTTTTTCTTTGAATTTTTGGTACAATTCCCCAGGGAATCCGTCAACTCTTGGACTCTTGTTTTTTTAGGAGGTTTTTGATCACTACTTCATTCTCCAGCAGTTCAGTAATGTGGCAGGATACAAAATCAATACACATAAATCAGTTGCTTTCTTATACAATAACAATGAAAATACAGAAAGGGAAATTGGAGAAATGATTCCATTTACTATTGCAACAAGAACCATAAGATACCTGGGAATAAACCCAACCAAAATAGTAAAGGATCTGTACTAAGGAAATAGAGAACACTCATGATAGAAATTGAAGAAGACACGAAAAGATGGAAGACCATTCCATGCTCATGTATTGGAAGAATAAGCATTGTTAAAATGTCTATACTGCCTAGAGCAATCTATACTTTTGATGCCATTCCAATAAAAATTCCACTGGCTATTTTCAAAGAGCTGGAACAAACAATCTTTTTTTTAATTAAATTTTTTATTTTTTTATAAACATATATTTTTATCCCCAGGGGTACAGGTCTGTGAATCACCAGGTTTACACACTTCACAGCACTCACCAAAGCACATACCCTCCCCAATATCCATAACCCCACCCCCCTTCTCCAAACCCCCCTCCCCCCAGCAACCCACAGTTTGTTTCGTGAGATTAAGAGTCACTTATGGTATGTCTCCCTCCCAATCCCACCTTGTTTCATTTATTTTTCTCCTACCCACTTAAGCCCCATGTTGCATCACCACTTCCTCATATCAGGGAGATCATATGATAGTTGTCTTTCTCCGCTTGACTTATTTCGCTGAGCATGATACGCTCTAGTTCCATCCATGTTGTCGCGAATGGCAAGATTTCATTTCTTTTGATGGCTGCATAGTATTCCATTGTGTATATATATCACATATTCTTGATCCATTCATCTGTTGATGGACATCTAGGTTCTTTCCATAGTTTGGCTATTGTGGACATTGCTGTTATAAACATTCGGGTGCACGTGCCCCTTTGGGTCACTACGTTTGTATCTTTATGGTAAATTCCCAGTAGTGCAATTGCTGGGTCATAGGGCAGTTATATTTTCAACATTTTGAGGAACCTCGATGCTATTTTCCAGAGTGGTTGGACCAGCTTGCATTCCCACCAACAGTGGAGGAGGGTTCCCCTTTCTCCGCATCCTTGCCAGCATCTGTCATTTCCTGACCTGTTGATTTTAGCCATTCTGACTGGTGTGAGGTGATATCTCATTGTGGTTTTGATTTGTATTTCCCTGATGCCGAGTGATATGGAGCACTATTTCATGTGTCTGTTGGCCATCTGGATGTCTTCTTTGCAGAAATGTCTGTTCATGTCTTCTGCCCATTACTTGATTGGATTATTTGTTCTTTGGGTGTTGAGTTTGCTAAGTTCTTTATAGATTTTGGACACTAGTCCTTTATCTGATATGTCGCTTGCAAATATCTTCTCCCATTCTGTCAGTTGTCTTTTGATTTTGTTAACTGTTTCCTTTGCTGTGCAAAAGCTTTTGATCTTGATGAAATCCCAATAGTTCATTTTTGCCCTTGCTTCCCTTGCCTTTGGCGATGTTCATAGGAAGATGTTGCTGTGGCTGAGGTCAAAGAGGTTGCTGCCTGTGTTCTCCTCAAGGATTTTGATGGATTTCTTTCTCACATTGAGGTCCTTCATCCATTTTGAGTCTATTTTCGTGTGTGGTGTAAGGAAATGGTCCAATTTCATTTTTCTGCATGTGGCTGTCCAATTTTCCCAACACCATTTATTGAAGAGGCTGTCTTTTTTCCATTGGACATTCTTTCCTGCTTTGTCGAAGATTAGTTGACCATAGAGTTGAGGGTCTATTTCTGGGCTCTCTATTCTGTTCCATTGATCTATGTGTCTGTTTTTGTGCCAATACCATGCTGTCTTGATGATGACAGCTTTGTAATAGAGCTTGAAGTCCGGAATTGTGATGCCACCAACTTTGGCTTTCTTTTTCAATATCCCTTTAGCTATTCGAGGTCTTTTCTGGTTCCATATAAATTTTAGGATTATTTGTTCCATTTCTTTGAAAAAGATGGATGGTACTTTGATAGGAATTTCATTAAATGTGTAGATTGCTTTAGGTAGCATAGACATTTTCACAATATTTATTCTTCCAATCCAGGAGCATGGAACATTTTTCCATTTCTTTGTGTCTTCCTCAATTTCTTTCATGAGTACTTTATAGTTTTCTGAGTATAGATTCTTAGCCTCTTTGGTTAGGTTTATTCCTAGGTATCTTATGGTTTGGGGTGCAATTGTAAATGGGATTGACTCCTTAATTTCTCTTTCTTCTGTCTTGTTGTTGGTGTAGAGAAATGCAACTGATTTCTGTGCATTGATCTTATATCCTGACACTTTACTGAATTCCTGTATAAGTTCTAGCAGTTTTGGAGTGGAGTCTTTTGGGTTTTCCACATAGAGTATCATATCATCTGCGAAGAGTGATAATTTGACTTCTTCTTTGCTGATTTGGATGCCTTTAATTTCCTTTTGTTGTCTGATTGCTGAGGCTAGGACTTCTAGTACTATGTTGAATAGCAGTGGTGATAATGGACATCCCTGCCGTGTTCCTGACCTTAGTGGAAAAGCTTTCAGTTTTTCTCCATCGAGAGCCCAGTATGGACCCTCAACTCTATGGTCAAATAATCTTTGACAAAGGAGGAAAAAATATCCAGTGGAAAAAAGGCAGTCTCTTCAATAAATTGGTGGTAGGAAAATTGGACTATGTGTGGAGAAAAGAAATTCGACCATTCTCTTACACCAAACACAAAGATAAACTGAAAATGGATAAAAGACATCATAATCCAAGAGGAGAGCATAGGCAGTAACCTTTTGACATCACCCACAGCATCTGCACAGCAAAGGAAACAGTAAAAAATAATAAATAAATAAATAAATAAATAAATAAATAAATAAACAAAAGATGCAACCCATGGAATGGGAGAAAATATTTGCAAATGACACTACAGACAAAGAATGATGTCCAAGATCTATAAAGAACTCAAACGAAATACATGAAACAATCATGTCAAAATGGGAGGAATACATGAACAGACATTTCTGCAAAGAAGACATAGAAATGACTAACAAACACATGAAAAAATGTTCATTATCACTATCCGTCAGGGAGATTCAAATCAAAACCACATTGAGATACCACCTTACACCAGTTAGAATGGCCAAAATTAACAAGACAGTACACAACACGTGCTGGAGAGGATGTGGAGAAAGGGAAACCCTCTTACACTGTTGGTGGGAATGCAAGTTGGTGCAGCCACTTTGGAAAACAGTATGGAAATTTCTTGAGAAATTAAAAATAGTGCTTCCCTGTTTCAAAAAATTGAAGCAGAAGGAAAATTTCCAAGCTTTTTCTATGAAATGAGCATTACCTTGATCCCCAAACCAGGCAAAGACCCTACCAAAAAGGAGAATTTCAGACCAATATCACTGATGAATATGGATGCTAAGATTCTCAACAAGATCCTAGCCAACAGGATCCAACAGCACATTCAAAAGATTATCCACCATGACCAGGTGGGATTCACCCCTGGGCTATAAGGATGGTTCAACATTCACAAATCAATCAATGTGATAGAACAAACTAATAAGAGAAGAGATAAGAACCACATGGTCCTCTCAATTGATGCAGAAAAAGCATTTGACAAAATCCAGCATCCATTCGTGATTAAAACGCTTCAAAGTATAGGGATAGAGGGAACATTCCTGAATTTCATCAAATCTATCTATGAAAGACCCACAGGAAATATCATCCTCAATGGGAAAAAGCTTGAGATCAGGAAAACACCAAGAATGCCCACTCTCACCATTCTTGTTCAACATAGTATTAGAAGTCCTAGCAACAGCAATCAAAAAACAAAGAGAAATAAAAAGTATCCAAAGTGGCAATGAAGAAGTCAAACTCTCCCTCTTCACAGATGACATGATTCTTTATATGGAAAACCCAAAAGGCTCCACTCCCAAACTACTAGAACTCATACAGCAATTCAGCAACGTGGCAGGATACAAAGTCAATGTACAGAAATCAGTGGCTTTCTTATACACTAACAATGAAAATACAGAAAGGGAAATTAGAGAATCGACTCCATTTGCTATAGCACCAAGAACCATAAGATACCTGGGAATAAACTTAACCAAAGAGGTAAAGGATCTGTACTCGAGGAACTACAGAACACTCATGAAAGAAATTGAAGAAGACACAAATAGATGGAAGACCATTCCATGCTCCTGGATTGGAAGAATACACATTGTTAAAATGTCTCTACTGCCTAGAGAAATCTATACTTTCAATGCCATTCTGATCAAAATTCCACTGGTATTTTTCAAAGAGCTGGAGCAAATAATCCAAAAATTTGTATGGAATCAGAAGAGACCCTGAATCACTAAGGAAATGTTGAAAAACAAAAATAAAACGGGGGGCATCACGTTACCTGATTTCAAGCTTTACTACGAAGCTGAGATCACCAAGACAGCATGGTACTGGCATAAAAACAGACACATAGACCAGTGGAACAGAGTAGTGAGCCCAGATATGGACCCTCAACTCTATGGTCAATTAATCTTCGACAAAACAGGAAAAACTATACAGTGGAAAAAAGAGAGTCTCCTCAATAAATGGTGCTGGGTAAACTGCACAGCTATATATAGAAGAATGAAACTCAACCAGTCCTCTACACCGTGCACAAAGATAAACTCAAAATGGATAAAAGACCTCAATGTGAAACAGGAATCCATCAGAATCCTAGAGGAAAATATAGGCAGTAACCTATTCGATATCAGCCACAGCAAGTTCTTTCAAGATATGTCTCCAAAGGCAAAGGAAACAAAAGCGAAGATTTTGTTTGGGACTTCATCAAAATCAAAAGCTTCTGTACAGCAAAGGAAACAGTCAAGAAAACAAAGAGGCAACCCAAGTTGGTCCAAAGGTTGTGGGATATTGTTAAGCTGTTTAACAAAGAGGCAACCCATGGAATGGGAGAAGATATTTGCAAATGACAGTACAGACAAAAGGTTGATATCCAAGATCTATAAAGAACTCCTCAAACTCAACACACACAAAACAGACAATCATATCAAAAAATGGGCAGAAAATATGAACAGACACCTCTCCAATCAAGACATACAAATGGCTATCAGACACACGAAAAAATGTTCATTATCACTAGCCATCAGGGAGATTCAAATTAAAACCACATTGAGATACCACCTTACACCAATTAGAACGGCCAAAATTAGCAAGATAGGAAACAACATGTGATGGAGAGGATGTGGATAAAGGGAAACCCTCTTCCACTGTTGGTGGGAATGCAAGTTGGTGCAGCCTTTTTGGAGAACAGTGTGGAGATTCCTCAAGAAATTAAAAATAGAACTTCCCTATGACCCTGAAATTGCACTCCTGGGTATTTACCCCAAAGATACAGATGTTGTGAAAAGAAGGGCCATCTGTCCCCCAATGTTTATGGCAGCAATGGCCACAGTCGCCAAACTGTGGAAAGAACCAAGATGCCCTTCAACAGACGAATGGATAAGGAAGATATGGTCCATATACATTATGGAGTATTATGCCTCCATCAGAAAGGACGAATATCCAACTTTTGTAGCAACATGGATGGGACTGGAAGAGATTATGCTGAGTGAAATAAGTCAAGCAGAGAGAGTCAATTATCATATGGTTTCACTTATTTGTGGAGCATAACAAATAGCATGGAGGACAAGGGGAGATGCAGAGGAGAAGGCAGTTGAGGGAAATTGGAAGCAGAGGTGAACCATGAGAAACTATGGACTCTGAAAAACAATCTGAGGGTTTTGAAGGTGTGGGGTGTGGGAGGTTGTGGGAACCAGGTGGTGGGTATTAGATAGGACAATGATTGCATAGAGCACTGGGTATGGTGCAAAAACAATGAATACTGTTAACTCAACCCACACGAAACAGACAAACACATCAAAAAATGGGCAGAAGATATGAACAGACACTTCTCCAATCAAGACATACAAATGGCTATCAGACACATGAAAAAATCCTCATCATCATTAGCCCTCAGGGAGATTCAAATTAAAACCACATTGAGATATCACCTTACACCAGTTAGAATGGCCAAAATTAACAAAACAGGAACCAACATGTGTTGGAGAGGATGTGGAGAAAGGCGAACCCTCTTCCACTCTTGGTGGGAATGCAAGTTGGTGCAGCCTCTTTGGAGAACAGTGTGGAGATTCCTCAAGAAATTAAAAATAGAGCTTCCCTACGACCCTGCAATTGCACTCCTGGGTATTTATCCCAAAGATACAGATGTCGTGAAAAGAAGGGCCATCTGTACCCCAATGTTTATAGCAGCAATGGCCACAGTCGCCAAACTATGGAAAGAACCAAGATGCCCTTCAACGGATGAATGGATAAGGAAGATGTGGTCCATATACACTATGGAGTATTATGCCTCCATCAGAAAGGACGAATATCGAACTTTTGTAGCAACATGGACGGGACTGGAAGAGATTATGCTGAGTGAAATAAGTCAAGCAGAGAGAGTCAATTATCATATGGTTTCACTCATTTGTGGAGCATAACCAAGGGTCGTTAGAGAGGAGTAGGGAATTTGGGTAAATTGGAAGGGGAGGTGAACCATGAGAGACTATGGACTCTGAAAAACAGTCTGAGGGGTTTGAAGTGGCAGGGGGGTGGGAGTTTGGGGTACCAGGTGGTGAGTATTATAGAGGGCACAGCTTGCAGGAGCACTGGGTGTGGTGAAAAAATAATGAATACTGTTTTTCTGAAAATAAATAAATTGGGAAAAAAAAACAAAATAGGACACTATATTTTATCAAACTTTTTTGTGAAGTCATTAAGAAAATAATGGCTTTTTTCCCTTTAATCTGTTAATGTGGGGAATTACCTTAATAATTTTCTGATGCCAAGCCACTCTTTAACTTGTTGGATAAAGCATCTTTGGTTATGATACATGTTTTAAATAAAAAAGAAACAAACAATGAATACTGTTATGCTGAAAATAAATTAAAATAAATAAGAAAAAAATAGTGCTTCCCTATGACCCTGAAATTGCACTACTGGGTATTTACCCTAAAAATACAGAAGTAGTGAAAAGAAGGACATCTGGTACCCCAATGTTCATAGAAGCAATGGCCCCAGAACCGAGATGCCCTTCAATGGATGAATGGACAAGGAAGATGTATACTCCGTATACACTATGGAGTATTATGCTTCCATCAGAAAGAATGAATACCCAACTTTTGTGTCAACATGGACAGGACTGGAGGAGATTATGCTGAGTGAAATAATTCAAGCAAAGAGAGTCAATTATCATATGTTTTTCCTTATTTGTGGAGCATAAGGAATGACACAGAGGACATGGGGAGATGGAGAGGAGAAATGAGTTGGGAGAAATTGGAGTGGGACATTAGCCATGAGAGACTGTGGACTCTGAGAAACAAACTGAGGGTTTTGGAGGGGAGGGAATTGGGACGTTGGGTGAGCCTGGTGGTACGTATTATGCAGGGCACATACTGCATGGAGCACTGGGTGTGGTGCATAAACAATGAATTCTGGAACACTGAAAAAATTTTTAAAAGAATAAATAATTTAAAAAATTCTTGGAATGTATGGTTTGGCCTTTGCCTACCACTTCCCTCACACTTACCTATGTGCAAACAAACATATGGAAGTTTTTTAAGTTCTTTGTACCTGCCATGTTATTCCATGCATTTTCTGGACCTGCTCCAGTGGCCTTGATTCCCTTCCTGTATTGTCATTCTTTTGCTAGACTCAATCAGTTTAAATATTAGTTCAAATGTCACTTGTCTCCTGAGTCATCTGCATAAACAGTATAACACTTTTCATAATATACTTTAACTTTGTCTTTATGTATGTCTTTCAACATATATTTATTATGTTATATGCTAGGCACTGTCCTGATGTCCTTGCAGAGTATAAAGTACAGCAGTAAAATATAAAATAAATACTGAGTGAAATAAGTCAAGCAGAGAGAGTCAATTATCATATGGTTTCACTTATTTGTGGAGCATAACCAATAGCATGGAGGACAAGGGGCGTTAGAGAGGAGTAGGGAATTTGGGTAAATTGGAAGGGGAGGTGAACCATGAGAGACTATGGACTCTGAAAAACAGTCTGAGGGGCTTGAAGTGGCGGGGGGGTGGGAGGTTGGGGTACCAGGTGGTGGGTATTATAGAGGGCACGGCTTGCATGGAGCACTGGGTGTGGTGAAAAAATAATGAATAATGTTTTTCTGAAAATAAATAAATTGGAAAAAAAATAAATAAATACAAAGTAAAAACTGTGAGTTCTATAGAGAAAAGTAGAGAGCATTAGGAGACAGTGTAATGGGATATCTAATTTAGATTGGGGGCCAGGGCCCGGAAAATCTTATCTAAGAAAATGACATTTAAGCAGAAACCTGGAGTATAATTTTGGTACTTGCTGTTTTCACTTTCTTACCTTGTCACTTTCTTACCTTCCATTTACTTCTTAACCAAATGTTTTAAACCCTGTCTTGGGAATTTATGTGTGTGTTGTTCCCCTTGTCTCAAATGACCAGCCCTGCTAGTGGTAGAATCCTCTTTATTATTTTTTAAGATTTTTTTTTCTTTTTAACCTAAAGAATGTGTGTTTGTGTGTGTATGTGTGTGCGTGTGTGTGTGTGCCATTAGCCAATATACAGTACATCATTAGTTTTTTATGTAGCGTTCAACAATTCATTAGTTGTGTGTAATACCCAGTGCTCATCACAGCACATGCCCTCCTTAATACCCATCCCCTGGCTACCCCATCCCCGTACCCCCTCGCTTCTCTAACCCTTGTTTTTTTTTTCTCAGAGTGTAGAGTCTCTCATGGTTTGTCTCCCTTTCTTATTTCTTCCCATTCAGTTTTCTTTCCATTCCCCTATGGTCCTCTGTGCTATTCCTTCTAGTACACATATGACTGAAACCATATGATAATTGTCTTTCTCTGCTTAACTTATTCCACTTAGCATAATCCCCTTTAGTTCCATCCATATTAATGCAAATGTAGGTATTCATCCTTTCTGATGGCTGAGTAATATTCCTTAAGATTCATTTTCAGTTTCTGACTCTCCATGAAAACTTTCCTGACTCCTCAAGGTAAAATGAGTCATTTCTTCCCCATATTGAATCTGCTTCTATTATGACACTAATCACCTTAAATATGAGCTCCTTGAGATGAAAACTTGTCTTATACCTTCTGCATCCTACTATTGCCCTGTTCCCTTAGAACCTTGGAATCTTCTGTGCAGCCTAAAAATATCTCCTTCATCAAACATTCCTCTTATGACATGGTTTAAAATCCTACTAATTTCCTTTTTAAATGCATTTCAGCTTACCATTATCTTTCTTAAAATGTGCCATCCTTAACTAAATTCAATTCAAAATGTGTACTCTAGCTATATAAGAAAGGCCATTACTTCCCTTCTTATAAAGTTAGAGTTCTATTCACCCAAAGATTTATCTTTTTATTTTTTTTGTCAATTACGTAACAATAAGAAATCATTCTGAGTTGACTTGTGGGAGAGGGACTACTGGTCAACCAGTTCAGCCTTATCCTATACTTGTGTTCTTGGTTTTTTTGGACTCAAGGAAAGAACTTCACATTTGCCCCTTTAACCTTCTTGTTTTATTCAGTCCACTGTAATATAGCCTGCTAAGATAATTTTTTTTGAAACTGTTCTGACTTGAAGATGTTTATCATCTTTTTCAGCTTTATGACATCAGCAAATTTGATGAATCTGCTTTAGAAATTAACATCCAAATAACTAATAAAAATGTTAACTAGAATAGGATGTGGATAGAATGCTACCATGGTACATAAGCTTCCTTAAGACAGATGCTATTTCATAAGTAACAACCTTTAATCTTGGCAATTATATGATTGTTTATACTTCCAAGATTCCTCTAACTTGTCCACACAGATATTTCAAGAGATCTTTCCAAATGCCCTTTTGAAGTTCAATGACATAACTTTTCAGCACAATAGAATAACTGCGACATACATTTAAATTAGGAATGAAATAATTTTATTGAGTTTAAATGAAATAAATAAGGAACATGGCTTTTATTCAAAGTATGACTAAGAAAGTAGTATTAGAAACTCACAAGTATAATTCTTGCAAGATATAACTTTTAGAAGAAGCTGAAAGAGAAATTGGGATAATAAGTGGAAATATAAATGGCTATAGATGTGACCATCAGAATAAATTTTTTAAATGGGAATTATATTCAACTAATGAAGCATTGAACATTATATCAAGCCCTGGATTCGGTACATGAACAATGAATCTGAAAAAATAAAATTAAATAAAAAAATAAAAAAATAAAATAAAATACTACCCCCACAAACAACAACAACAATAAAACTAATGATGTACTATACCTTGGTTAATTGAATTTAAATAAAAAATGGTAAGAAAGCCACTGATTTCTGTACGTTGACTTTGTATCCTGCCACATTGCTGAATTGTTGTATGAGTTCTAGTAGTTTGGGGGTGGAGTCTTTTGGGTTTTTTATATAAAGAATCATGTCATCTGCAAAGAGAGAGAGTTTCACTTCTTCATTACCAATTTGGATACCTTTTATTTTAATTATTATTTATTTTATTTATTACCATGAGTGCTAGTGACCTTCAGAGTGTGAGTAGCTCCCTTGGCAAGTAGATCATGGGCTTCATTTGAAAGAGGGGTCACGGTCATCTGATCCATGAATGTAAGAACCTATATCAAGAGGGTGTGTCTGTGAATGGTCACACTGAAGAGTTCTGATGGCTGGCTTCTTTGGTGGCACATTTCACACTGCATTGTGCTCCTGACACACAAAGTCTCAACATGGCTTTCCCGGCTATAAATCAGGGGGAATGGTCCCAACATAACTTCTGTTCATGAAAACAGACATAAATTCAAAGACACCATATAAATGCTTTCCAACAATGGCTGTGTGTGGGTGAGAGACTCTTTTTGAGTTTTGCAAGCCTGAAACTTCCTTGTGAAGGTAGAGGGCATGGCCTGGAAAGGGGAAACTCTCACAGTAGGACACACATATGTCAGCCTCTGGAGTCAGCATCTGCCTTGGTAGAAGTCAAGAGCCAGTTGAAGGAAGCTCAAATGTTTTTAAAGAAACACACTTCTTTCCACTGTTTGGCAATAGTGGTAATTCCTGCTATGAACATTGGGGTACAGATGGCCCTTCTTTTCACTACCTCTGTATCTTTGGGACAAATACCCAGTAGTGCAATTGAAGGGTCATAGGGAAGCTCTATTTTTAATTTCCTAATGAATCTTCACACTGTTTTCCAAAGTGGCTGCACCAACTTGCATTTCTACCTTTCTCCACATCCTCTCTAACACTTGTTTTTTCCTATCTTGTTAATTTTGGCCATTCTAACTGGTGTGAGGTGCTGTCTCAATGTGGTTTTGATTTGAATTTCCCTGATGGCTAGTGATGATAAGCACTTTTTTTCACGTGTCTGTTAGCCATTTGTATGTCTTCTTTGGAGAAGTGTTTGTTCATGTCTTCTATCCATTTTTTGACATGATTATCTATTTTGGGTGTTGAGTTTGAGGAGTTCTTTATAGATCTTGGATATCAGCCCTTTGTCTGTAGTGTCATTTGCATATATCCTCTCCCATTCCGTGGGTTGCATCTTTGCTTTGTTGACTGTTCCTTTGCTGTGCAGAAACTTTTGATCTTGATGAAGTTCCAAAAGTTCATTTTTGCTTTTGTTTCCTTTACATTTGGAGACATCTCTTGAAAGAAGTTGCTGAGGCTGATGTTGAAGAGGTTACTACTCTCCTCTAGGATTTTGACGGACTTCTACCTCACGCTGAGGTCTTTCATGTATTTCGAGTTTATCTTTGTGTATGGTGTAAGAAAATGGTCAAGTATCATTCTTTTCTACATAGCTGTTCAGTTTTCCCAGCACCATTTATTGAAGAGACTGCCATTTTTCCACTGTATATTTTTTCCTGCTTTGTCAAAGATTATTTGACTATAGAATTGAGGGTTCATATCTGGACTCCCTACTCTGTTCCATTGGTCTATGTGTCTGTTTTTGTGTAAGTACCATGCTGTCTTGATGATCACAGCTTTGTAGTATGGCTTGAAATCACATAATAATCTGAGGGGTTTGAAGTGGCGGGGTGGGGGTGGGAAGTTGGGGGAACCAGGTGGTGGGTATTAGAGAGGGCACGGAATGCAGGGAGCACTAGGTGTGGTGCAAAAATAATGAATACTGTTATGCTGAAAATAAATAAAAAATAAATTTAAAAAAAAGTATCTATCCTTAAAAAAGAAAATAACACGATGCTCCCAGCTTTGTTTTTCTTTTTCAACATTTCCTTAGCAATTTGGGGCCTTTTCTGGTTCCATACAAATTTTAGGATTGTTTTTTCCAGCACTTTGAAAAATGCCAGGGGAATTTTGATCAGGATGGCATTGAAAGAATAGATTGCTCTAGGCAGTATAGATATTTTAACAAAGTTTATTCTTCTGATCCATGAACATGGAAAGCTCTTCCATATTTTTGTGCCTTTTTCAATTTCTTTCATGAGTTATGCTGAGTGAAATAAGTCAAGCAGAGAAAGTCAGTTATCATCTGGTTTCATTTACTTGGGGAGCATAAGGAATAACATGGAGGACATTAAAAGAAAAATAGGAAAAGTGAATTGGGGGGAATCAGAGGGGAGACAAACCATGAGAGACTGTGAACTCTGAAAAACAAATTGAGGGTTTTGGAAGGGAGTGGGTGGGGGGAATGGATGAGCCCGGTGGTGGGTATTAAGGAGGGCATATTGCATAGAGCACTGGGTTTGGTGCATAAACAATGAATCTTGGAACGTTGAAAAAAAATAAAAATAAAAAAGACAGTAAAAAATAAAATAGACTTCTTTTTGTTAATTATGGGATATATATATATATATATATATATATATTAAACCAGACTCTTAAATACAAGAGAGCAAACTTATAGTTGCAGTGGGGAAGGGGGAGTGGAGATGGGAAAAGTAGATAAATGGGATGGACAGGTACAGACTTCCAGTTACAAAATGAAGAAGTCATGGAGATGAAAATAGTCCAGGAAATACAGTCAATAATATTGTAGTAACATTGCATGGTGACAGATGGTCACCACTTACTGTGGTGAGCACTGGCTAATCTAGAAAATTGTTTAATCACTATGTTATACCCCTAATATAAATAAATTATATATATAAATATATAAATTATAAATAAATATAATAAACTAATATAACATTGTATGGTAATTATACTTGAATTAAAAAAC
The DNA here is from genome assembly GCF_020171115.1 of Neogale vison. NCBI lineage: Eukaryota > Metazoa > Chordata > Mammalia > Carnivora > Mustelidae > Neogale > Neogale vison. Next base: position 108,925,510 of record NC_058092.1, read on the forward strand.
TGGAAAAGCTTGGCATTGACAAATTTTATTATTAGTTCCTAGGGGAGAAGTGAGGGTTGTCATTCTGTGTGAGGGGGATGAGAGATGCCTCCATTTGGTGGATGATCAAATTCCCCTATGAAGGTGTGTGGGTTTAGAACTTGTGGCATGCCACTGAACTGGATAAGCTGACTGATTTCAATAGATGCCAAAAATCACAGCAGAGCCACCTGCAGGCCCCACATCCACCTAGATGAGGTTCTTGTGTAAGTTTGTAGAGCAGAGTAATCAGCAGCTTATTTAGATGACAAAACTCTAGAGGGGAGGCAGAGGCCAGAACCAGCTAAGTGACAAAGACTAGGTCATAAGTGGAAAAAACACAAACCTGTAGTTTACTTCAGATTAGTGCACCACTGCTAAATTTCAGGAAAAACAATACCTTGTGTTGTGTTAATGTATGATTTAATCTTTCACTGATTTGGGTAAGGAGGTGTAATTAAATTTACAACACCCATTCATAACACAAACACTTCAATCATTGGTATGACTACCGATCTTATCACAAAATAGATGGTAATTAGAGCATTGAGTTCCTGGTTGGTGTATCATGGAAGAGAAGTGGACTTCAGTCCTCTGTTTTATTAGGGCAACTATGTGTTTGTTGTGAGTGCCAGGTGGTGGCAAAGATGCGTTTTGAAATGACAGAGGATGTTCTGGGAGGGGAGAGGTTGCAGTCAAAGGTGAGTAGAGTTTCTTTACAAACACATCTCTCTGCACAAGAGATTGAGGCTCAAACAGCTGTCCTCAGTATTGGTGATGGCTGTGGAAAAACCATCTGGAATCATACCAATACTAAGGTTCATTTAGGGAGCCCACAGGCAGAGGGCATGGATTTTTGCACTTTGAGATGATTCCTTGGTTATTTCAATACACTTTCCATTTTATCTATTATCTTCATGTTAGCTCCTTGATGGAGAAACTTGGTCTGGTTCATTTTATAATATGGCCAGGACAAAATTGGTGCTCAGTAAATTCATAGTAACATACAAATTTATAGTAGCATAGCATTCTATTTTTACTATTAGTGATAATTTAGATCTAGGGTTAAGATTAAAAGATACAGTGGATTTCAGCCTATTTATAAGAATTTTCCTCTGAGGTTGGTGACTTTCCCTTGGGAAAAATATAGTAACCAAATAAGGAATATATAATGATTGGGATGAAATGTATCACAAAAAAGTTTGATTTTTCTAGTCAATGTGGACCAAAATGTTTGTTAAATGTGCTTCTCTAAGTCAGATGCCATATTTGAGGCATTAAGGATTGACTATGCCTTCACCATCACATACACTCTCCATTACTCGGCCTCAGTCTTAGGGAAAATAGCCAATTACAGATTAACTTCCTAACCTCTTCTTAGGTACAACCTAATAATCTTGAGAGACAGAAACTGATTTTGTTCTAATAGATCATGGGCTTGAGAGACCGAGGAGAGTGTACATGGGTACATTGAGAGTAATACTAAGATGTTCAGCCCTAATCCTTAGGTTTTCTTGAGATGGAAATGGCCACAACTGAGCCAGAGCAGCTGCTAAAAGCCACAATTATTTTCAAAGAAAGAAAGCCAAGCCCCTGAGAATCTTCTATACTGGGCCATGGTTAGGCTGATTAGGACCATTTGTATCTTCTCTTCCTTCTTCAAATGGTCTTTGCTTTCTAAATGGCTGGTCTTAAAGAATGCTTCATTCTTTAGTTTTTAACACTTTTTGAGTTCTGACCCTGCCATGTGCCAGGTATACATATACACTTATATGTAAAGATTTATCTATCCTCCCAACTACTAACTATGAGGAAATATCACTATTTTCTCCACTTTATGGGTAATATAACTATTATAGGTACACCTGTATCAAGGGCACACTTCTTGTAAAGTGTGCAGCTGAGGTTTGACCTCACTGACAAGGGGTGTTCTAAATAACTGAAAATAGTCCATGTAATCTATTCTGCAACCATACATGTTTGCCTAATGTATATATTTATATACATATATATAATTTTATACAAGTATAATATATGCTTTTCATATAGAAGTATAATTTATAGATATACTTTGTGCATGTTTGCACATATCAGTATAGACATATATTTTCCTATAGATATTTATATAGCAATTTGCATACAGAAGTTCCATAAGGGATTAAATAACAATGTTTATCTTTGGGCAAGAATATTATTGGTGTTTTTTGTACTTGTATCTTTGCTTGTTTTTTGTTTTGTTTTGTTTTGTTTTCCCCTGTCAATTAATTAATTTATTGTTTTAAGATTTTATTTATTTGACAGAGAGATCACAAGTAGACAGAGAGGCAGGCAGGGATAGAGGGGGAAGCAGGCTCCCTGCTGAGCAGAGTCTGACACGGGGCTCAATCCCAGGACCCTGAGTTCATGACCTGAACCGAAGGCAGAGGCTTAACCCACTGAGCCATTTTTTTTAATGATTTCTCCATGATAAACATATAATGGCTTGTAACTAAATTTTCTTAATTTAAAAAAAAGGATTTTTTTTACTTTATTTAGGACATTTCAAAACATCCTTGGACTGAACTCGTGACTGCTCTGTATAAGATTATACAAAACGCATTCAAACCCCTGGGTCCAGAGGAGTACCTGGCTGGCTGGTTACCATAACTGGTTTGGTTTTTTTTCTAGACAGGAGAGTGGAGAGTTCCCATGGTATGCATTATTGTATTGTTCCCAGGACAATTTGGCCCCCTTTTGTTATTTTTTGTGATGTTAGCCCTTCTCCAGAAAATCCCAGATAAACTAGAACGAGTGTTTCCTCCACATTTCACCCAGAGCCATGGCCTCAGCTGCCCTGCCAGCACCATGGAATGCGGAGTCTCTTCCCCTGGAGATCTGCTTAGTGTTGTAAGAAGAAGATTCAGGGAACACTTCCAGCCATGGTAAAAGGTGGTGCTTCTTTTAGAGTTTCGCCTTATCTGTTTCAACAGGCCCACCCTAATCTTCAACCCCTCCATAAGAACTGGGCTTTGAGAATCTGCAAACATCTTGATAATCAGGCAAATCCATCTGATTACTTTAGTTTATTAATTTTCTCCTTCTGTGACATGGAAATACGTCAGAATAGGAGGCTCCGCTTCCACCCCAAACTCTGCCACTTCTCGTGGATGTGAAGGGAACCACTACTCATTACTTATCGCTCATGCATAAATGGGGAGCACTGAGGATGTTCCACACAACACAATGGTCTACATCCATCCTGGAATATGAATTCCGTGTTCCTATGAGTGGCCAGGACAAGGGCAGGCCACTGCCTTGGTCTCAGAACCCCCAGCAGGTGTTTCCTGCGTTGAGGGGAGAATATCTACCTTCCTGCCATTCCACAAGGACTGGTCCAGAAATGCACTTTCACAGGTGAGGTAATTAGGCATCCACAGGACTTTCCCCTGGCAGTGGAGCCAAAGCCCGTCTGAGACGCTCCTTTAGAGTCATTAGTCTTCACCACCACCAGGGGGAAGCAGTGCAGCATGCCTGCGCTCAGTGTGAAAGCAAAGTACTGGTGGAAGAAGCTGTCTGGGCATAGTATTAGAAGTCCTACCCAACTTTTGTAGCAACATGGACAGGACTGGAAGAGATTATGCTGAGTGAAATAAGTCAAGTAGAGAGAGTCAATAATCATACTGTTTCACTTATTTGTGGAGCATAACAAATAGCAGGGAGGACAAGGGGAGTTAGAGAGGAGAAGGGAGTTGAGGGAAATTGGAAGGGGAGGTGAACCATGAGAGACTATGGACTCTGAAAAACAATCTGAGAGTTTTGAGGTTGGAGGTTGGGGGAACCAGAGTGGGTATTAGAGAGGGCACGGATTGCATGGAGCACTGGGTGTGGTGCAAAAACAATGAATACTGTTATGCTGAAAAGAAATAAGAAAAAAATCTCAGTCTTTTGGTATCGGTGGAGTCCTGATTTGTGACCCAGTATGTGGTCTATTCCTGAGAAGGTTCAATGTGCACTTGAGAAGAATGAGTATTCTGTTGTTTTAGGGTGGAATGTTCTATATATATCTATGAGGTCCATCTGGTCCAATGTGTCATTCAATGCTCTTGTTTCTTTATTGATTTTCTGCTTTGATGATATGTCTATTTCTGAGAGAGGCATGTTAAGATCTCCTACTATTAATGTATTCATATCAATATGACTCTTTATCTTGATTAAAAGTTTTCTTATGTAATTGGCTGCTCCCATATTGGGGGCAGTGATTTTACAATTGTTAGGTCATCTTGGTGGATAGTCCCTTTAAGAATGATGTAGTGTATCTCTGACTACAGTCTTTAGTTTAAAATCTAATTTATCTGATATGAGAATCGCTACTCCAGCCTTCTTTTGAGGCCCATTGGCATGAAAGATGCTTCTCCATCCCTTCACTTTCAGTCTGGGTGTATCTTTAGGTTCAAAATGGGTCTCTTGTAGACAACATATGGAAGGGTCCTGTCGTTTTATCCAGTCTGCAACCCTGTGTCATTTTATGGGCACATTTAGGCCATTCACATTGAGAGTGATTATTGATAGATACGTTTTTATTGACATCGTGTTACCTTTGAAGTATTTCTTTCTGTAGTTTGTCTCTATGTTTCTGTTCAATGCTATTCTTAGGATTTTTCTCTTTTATAGAGCCCCCCCTTAATATTTCCTGCAATGTCGGCTTGGTGGTTGCGTAGTCTTTTAAGCCTTGCCAGTCTTGGAAACTCTTTATCTCTCCATCCATTTTGAATGTCAATCTTGCTGGATAAAGTATTCTTGGCTGCATGTTCTTCTCATTTAGTGCCCTGAATATATCTTGCCAGCCTCTTCTGGCTTGCCAGGTCTCTGTGGACAGGTCTGATCTTATTCTGATGGGCTTTCCTCTGTAAGTAAGGAGCCTCTTTGCCCTAGCAGCTTTCAAGAGATTATACCTACAATTATGATTCCTCAATTTGACTATCAGGTGCCTTGATTTTTTTTGGAATGTATAATCTTGGGTGTAGACCTTTAGGCCTCTAGTACATGAACGCTGGTTCCATTCACGAGATTGGGAAAATTTTCATGAAGAACTTGTTCCACTATATCTTCTAGACTTCTTTCTTTCTCCTCCCCTTCAGGGATTCCAATAATTCTAACGTTGGAACGTTTCCTGGCATCATTTATTTCCCTGATTCTGTTTTCATGGCTTCTAAGCTGTTTGTTCCAGGCTTCCTCCTGATCCTTTCTCTCTATCTGTTTGTCCTCCAGATCACTAATTCTATCTTCTCTCTCAGTTACCCTAGCTTGAGAGAATTTAGATTAGATTGGAACTCATTGAGAGCACTGTGTACCTCAGCCCTGGTAGCTTTTAACTCCGCCCTAACATTGTGAATATGATCTCTGGTCGCTTTCAGCTTGGCCCTAATCAATTCTGTTTGGTCATCCATGGCTTTCTCCAACCTAGCTATTGCCTGGATAATTGTTAGCCTGAATTCTCTTTCCGACATATTGTCTATGTTGATAGCCATTAGCTCTGTTGCAGAAGGTCCATCCTCTGTATTTTTCTTCTGTTGGGCATTCCTCCTCCTAGTCATTTTGGTGAGAGATGACTGAACAGATGTAGCTGGATGTATCGACTGTGGTGCAGTCAAGGTGCACCCTGGAACACTTCTGAGTTATCAGGATTCCCTACCCATATGAGAAACAAAAGAAAAGAAAAAGAAAAAAAGAAAAAAAGAGAGAGAGAGAGACAGGAAAGAAGGAGAAGATGAAAGAGAAGCTTCAGCCCAAATGGGCCCCCAAGGTAAGATTCATGAAGTATACAAACAAAACCAGACAAACACAAAGACTGATAAAAGTATATGACAAGTCCATGAAACAAGATGGGATAGGGAGGGAGACAAACCATAAGTGACTCTTAATCTCACGAAACAAACTGTCGGTTGCTGGGGGGAGGGGGGTTGGGAGAAGGGGGTAGGGTTATGGACATTGGGGAGGGTATGTGCTTTTGGGTAAATTGGAAGGGGAGATGAACCATGAGAGACTATGGACTCTGAAAAACAATCTGAGTGGTTTGCAGTGGCGGGGGAGTGGGAGGTTGGGGTACCAGGTGGTGGGTATTATAGAGGGCACAGCTTGCATGGAGCACTGGGTGTGGTGAAAAAATAATGAATACTGTTTTTCTGAAAATAAATAAATTGGAAAAAAAAGTATATGACAAGAGAAAAAATATATGCAAATAAAGGAAGAACCTCGTCAAAAAGAACCCCAAGTGTAAGATTTATATACTCTCAGGACAAACACAAAAACACAGAAACAGTGGTGGAATAAAAAGATGGGAGAGTGGTTATAAATTCTCAGTGTGGGCGAGGAAGGTTGCTTTGATTCTTCCTGGATGTATCTTGATATCTTTGTTAAATGACTCAACTTTCCTGAGATAAAGGGAGATTAAAAATTGGTTTACCTATAGGGGTAGTATTGATGGGGAAAGGGGATTACTTTGAAGTTTAACTCTATATGAATAGTAAAAGCTTTTGCACAGCAAAGGAAACAGTCAACAAAACAAAGAGGCAACCCACGGAATGGGAGAAGATATTTGCAAATGACAGTACAGACAAAAGGTTGATATCCAGGATTTATAGAGAACTCCTCAAACTCAACACATACAAAACAGACAATCATATCAAAAAATGGGCAGAAGATATGAACAGACACTTCTCCAATGAAGACATACAAATGGCTATCAGACACATGAAAAAATGTTCATCATCACTAGCCATCAGGGAGATTCAAATTAAAACCACATTGAGATATGACCTTACACCAGTTAGAATGGCCAAAATTAGCAAGACAGGAAGCAACATGTGTTGGAGGGGATGTGGAGAAAGGGGAACCCTCTTCCACTGTTGGTGGGAATGCAAGTTGGTGCAGCCTCTTTGGAGAACAGTGTGGAGATTCCTCAAGAATCTGGAGGGAGGCTTCAGCATTGAGTATCCCTGAAGACTCATCCATTTTACACACTATAGGCAATGTGACTGAGCTTATGAGCTTTGCAAGAGTCAACCAAATTCTTGAATCCAATAGATGTCTTTCTATAGGTATATATGTATGTCAGTTCCAAAATAAAATTGTGCAAAATTGTAATATATAAATGTTGAAAGATCTAGAAAGAAAATTTCATGAACTTCATTCATTGTGAAATTTGGTTTTTAGAAAAAAATCCCAACTGTTAAGCAATATCTATCTATCTATCTATCTATCTATCATCTACCTATCTATTTATCATTTATTTATTTATTTTCATTGTTCCAGAATTCATTTTTTATGCATCACACCCAGTGCTCCATGCAGTACGTGCCCTCCGTAATACCCACCACCAGTCTCACCCAATCTCCCACCTCCCTCCCCTCCAAAACTCTCAGTTTGTTTCTCAGGTACACAGTCTCTCATGGTTTATCTCCCCCTCCAATTTCGCCCAACTCAATTCTCCTCTCCATCTCCCCATGTCCTCAATGTTATTCCCTATTCTCCACAAGTAAGCAAAACCATATGATAATTGACTCTCTCTGCTTGACTTACTTCACTCAGCATAACCTCTTCCAGTCCCGTCCATGTTGCCACAAAAGTTGGGTATTCATCCTTTCTGATGAGGCATAATACTCCATAGTATATATGGACCATATCTTCTTTATCTATTTGTCCATTGAAGGTCATCTTGGTTCTTTCCATAGTTTGGTGACTGTGGCAATTGCTGCTATGAACATTGGGGTACAGATGGTCCTTCTTTTCACTACATCTATATTTTTGGGGTAAAAACCCAGTAGTGCAATAGCAGGGTCATAGTGCAGCTCTATTTTTAACTTTTTGGGGAATCTTCGCACTGTTTTTCCAAAGTGGCTGTACCAACTTGCATTCCCACCAGCAGTGTAAGAGGGTTCCTCTTTCTCTCCATCCTCTCCAGCACATGTTGCTTACTGTCTTGTTAATTTTGGCCATTCTAACTGGTGTAAGGTTGTATCTCAGTGTGGTTTGACTTGAATTTCCCTGATGGCTAGTGATGATGAACATTTTTTCATGTTCCTGTTAATCATTTCTATATCTTCTTTGGAGAAGTGTCTTTTCATGTCTTCTGCCCATTTTTTTTTTTTGCGTGTTTTTTTCCCCAATTTATTTATTTTCAGAAAAACAGTATTCATTATTTTTTCACCACACCCAGTGCTCCATGCAAACTGTGCCCTCTATAATACCCACCACCTGGTACCCCTACCTCCCACCCCCCCGCCACTTCAAACCCCTCAGACTGTTTTTCAGAGTCCATAGACTCTCATGGTTCACCTCCCCTTCCAATTTACCCAAATTCCCTACTCCTCTCTAACGACCCTTGTCCTCCATGCTATTGGTTATGCTCCACAAATGAGTGAAACCATATGATAATTGACTCTCTCTGCTTGACTTATTTCACTCAGCATAATCTCTTCCAGTCCCGTCCATGTTGCTACAAAAGTTGGATATCCGTCCTTTCTGATGGAGGCATAATACTCCATAGTGTATATGGACCACATCTTCCTTATCCATTCATCCGTTGAAGGGCATCTTGGTTCTTTCCATAGTTTGGCGACTGTGGCCATTGCTGCTATAAACATTGGGGTACAGATGGCCCTTCTTTTCACGACATCTGTATCTTTGGGGTAAATACCCAGGAGTGCAATTGCAGGGTCGTAGGGAAGCTCTATTTTTAATTTCTTGAGGAATCTCCACACTGTTCTCCAAAGAGGCTGCACCAACTTGCATTCCCACCAACAGTGGAAGAGGGTTCCCCTTTCTCCACATCCTCTCCAACACATGTTGGTTCCTGTTTTGTTAATTTTGGCCATTCTAACTGGTGTAAGGTGATATCTCAATGTGGGTTTATTTGAATCTCCCTGAGGGCTAATGATGATGAGCATTTTTTCATGTGTCTGATAGCCATTTGTATTTCTTGATTGGAGAAGTGTCTGTTCATATCTTCTGCCCATTTTTTGATGTGTTGGTCTGTTTCGTGTGGGTTGAGTTTGAGGAGTTCATTATAGATCCTGGATATCAACCTTTTGTCTGTACTGTCATTTGCAAATATCTTCTCCCATTCCGTGGGTTGCCTCTCTGGGGTTTTTTTTTTTTTTTTTTTTTTTTTTTTACTGTTTCCTTTGCTGTGCAGAAGCTTTTGGTTTTGATGAAGTCCCAGAAGTTTATTTTCGCTTTTGTTTCCTTTGCCTTTGGAGACGTATCTTGAAAGAAGTTGCTGTGGCTGATATCAAAGAGATTACTGCCTATGTTCTCCTCTAAGATTCTGATGGATTCCTGTCTCACGTTGAGGTCTTTTATCCATTTTGAGTTGATCTTTGTGTACGGTGTAAGAGAATGGTCGAGTTTCATTCTTCTACATATAGCTGTCCAGTTTTCCCAGCACCATTTATTGAAGAGACTGTCTTTTTTCCACTGTATATTTTTTCCTGTTTTGTCGAAGATTAATTGACCATAGAGTTGAGGGTCCATATCAGGGCTCTCTACTCTGTTCCACTGGTCTATGTGTCTGTTTTTATGCCAGTACCATGCTGTCTTGGTGATCACAGCTTTGTAATAAAGCTTGAAATCAGGTAAGGTGATGCCGCCAGCTTTATTTTTGTTTTTCAACATTTCCTTAGCGATTCAGGGTCTCTTCTGATTCCATACAAATTTTAGGATTATTTGCTCCAGCTCTTTGAAGAATGCCGGTGGAATTTTGATCGGAATGGCATTAAAAGTATAGATTGCTCTAGGCAGTATAGACATTTTAACAATGTTTATTCTTCCTATCCAAGAGCATGGAATGGTCTTCAATCTTTTTCTGTCTTCTTCAATTTCTTTCATGAGTGTTCTATAGTTCCTCAAGTATAGATCCTTTACCTCTTTGGTTAGGTTTATTCCCAGGTATCTTATGGTTCTTGGTGCTATAGTAAATTGAATCGATTCTCTAATTTCCCTTTATGTATTTTCATTGTTAGTGTATAAAAAGCCACTGATTTCTGCACATTGACTTTGTATCCTGCCACGCTGCTGAATTGCTGTATGAGTTCTAGTAGTTTGGGGGTGGAGTCTTTTGGGTTTTCCATATAAAGGATCATGTCATCTGCGAAGAGAGAGAGTTTGACTTCTTCATTACCAATTTGGATACCTTTTATTTCTCTCTGTTGTCTGATTGCTGTTGCTAGGACTTCTAATACTATGTTGAAAAAGAGTGGTGAAAGTGGGCATCCTTGTCTTGTTCCTGATCTCAATGGGAAGGCTGCAAGCTTTTTCCCATTGAGGATGATATTTGCTGTGGGTCTTTCATAGATAGATTTGATGAGGTTCGGGAATGTTCCCTCTATCCCTATACTTTGAAGCGTTTTAATCAGGAACGGATGTTGGATTTTGTCAAATGCTTTTTCTGCATCAATTGAGAGGACCATGTGGTTCTTCTCTCTTCTCATATTAATTTGTTGTATCACATTGATTGATTTGCGAATGTTGAACCATCCTTGTAGCCCAGGGATGAATCCCACCTGATCATGGTGTATAATCTTTTTAATGTGCTGTTGGATCCTGTTGGCTAGGATCTTGTTGAGAATCTTAGCATCCATATTCATCAGTGATATTGGTCTGAAATTCTCCTTTTTGGTACGGTCCTTGCCTGGTTTGGGGATCAGGGTAATGGTGGCTTCATAGAAAGAGTCTGGAAGTTTTCCTTCTGCTTCAATTTTTTGAAACAGCTTCAGGAGAATAGGTGTTATTTCTTCTTGGAAGGTTTGGTAGAATTTCCCAGGGAATCCGTCAGGTCCTGGGCTCTTTTTTTTTGGGAGATTTTTTTATCACTGCTTCAATCTCGTTATTAGATATTGGTCTATTCAGGTTGTCGATTTCTTCCTGGTTCAATTTTGGTAGTTTATATTTTTCCAGGAATGCATCCATTTCATCTAGGTTGCTAAGCTTATTGGCATATAACTGTTCGTAATAACTTCTGATGATTGTTTCTACTTCCTTGGCGTTAGTTGTGATCTCTCCCTTTTCATTCATAATTTTATGAATTTGGGATTTCTCTCTTTTCTTTCGGATTAGTGTAGCCAGTGGCTTATTGATCTTATTGATTCTTTCAAAAAACCAGCTTCTAGTTTCATTGATACGTTCTACTGTATGTCTGGTTTCTCCCTCATTGATCTCAGCTCTAATCTTGATGATTTCCCTTCTTATGTGTGGAGTTGGTTTGATTTGTTGTTGATCCTCCAGTTCTTTAAGGTGTAGAGACAGCTGGTGTGTTCTGGATTTTTCAATTTTTTTGAGCAAGGCTTGGATGGCTATATATTTTCCCCTTAGGACCGCCTTTGCTGTATCCCATAGATTTTGGACCGAAGTGTCTTCATTCTCATTGGTTTCCATGAATTGTTTCAGTTCTTCTTTGATCTCCTGGTTGATCCAAGCATTCTGCCCATTTTTTGATATGATTATCTGTTTTTTGTGTTTTGAGTTTGAGGAGTTCTTTATAGATCTTGGATATCAGCCCTTTGTCTGTAGTGCCATTTGCGAATATCTTCTTCCATTCCATGGGTTGTGTCTTTGTTTTGTCGACTGTTTCCTTTGCTGTGCAGAATATTTTTATCTTGATCAAGTCCTGATAGTTAATTTTTGCTTCTGTTTCCCTTGAATTTGAAGACATGTCTAGTAAGAAGTTGCTGTAGCCAAGATTAAGAGGTTGCTGCCTGTTTTCTCCTCTAGAAGTTTGATGGATTCCTGTCTCAAATTGAGGTCTTTCATCTATTTTGAGGTTATATTTGTGTATGGTCTAAGGAAGAGATCCAGTTTCATTTTTCTGCCTGTGACTGTCCAGTTTTCCCCACACTTTTTGTTGAATAGACTCCTTTTTCCATTGGACATTCTTTCCTGCTTTGTTGAAGATTAGTTGACTATAGAGTTGAAGGTCCATTTCTGGGTTTTCTATTCTGTTCCACTGATCTATGTGTTTGTTTTTGTGCCAGTACCATACTGTCATCTTGATGATTATAGATTTGTAGTATAGCTTGAAGTCCAGATTTGTGATGCCTCCAGTTTTGGTTTTCATTTTTGACCTTCCTCTGGCTATTTGGGGTCTTTTCTGGTACCATAGAAATTTTAGGATTACTTGTTTCAGTTGTGTGAAAATGTCAATTGTATTTTGATAGGGATTGAATTGAAAGTGTAGTTGCTCTGGGTAGCATGGACATTTTGATATTTATTCTTCCAATCTACGAGCATGGAATGTTTTCCCATTTCTTTGTGTCTTCCTCAATTTCTTTCATAAATGTTCTATAGTTTTTAGTGTACAGATCCTTAACTTCTATAGTTAGGTTTATTCCTAGGTATCTTATGGTATTTGTTGTTTTGGAAATGGGATTAATTCCTTCAATTCTCTTTCTTTATCTCGTTGTTAGTGCATGGAATGCAACTGATTTCTGTGCATTGATTTTGTATCCTACCACATTCCTGAATTGCTGTAGAAGTTCTAATAATTTGGGGGTGGAGCTTTTTGGGTTTTCCTTATAAATTATCATGTCATCTGGGAAGAGTGAGAGTTTGACTTCTTTGCCAATTTGAATGCCTTTTCTTTCTTTTTCTTATCTGATTGTTGAGGCTAGGACATTTAGTACTATGATGAACAGCAGTGGTGAGAATGGGCATCCCTGTCATTTTCCTGACTTAGGGGGAAAGATCTCATTTATTCTTCATTGAGAATGGTATTTGCTGTGGACTTTCCATAGATGACTTTTATGATATTGAGATATAGGGCCCATAGTCTTTGATGGTTCTACATGGTGGAGGATTTTTATCAAGAAAGGATGTTGTATTTTGTCAAATACTTTATTTGCATCAACTAAGAGGATCATATGGTTCTTGTCTTTTCTTTCATTAATGTGATCTGTCACATTGATCGATTACAAATGTTGAACCACCCTTACATCCCAAGGAAAAAATCCCACTTGGTCGTGGTGAATAATCATTTTAATGTGCCGTTGGATCCTATTAGCAGGATCTTACTGAATATTTTGGAATCTGTGCTCATCAGAGATATTGGTCTGTAATTCTCCTTTTTGATAAGGACTTTGCCTGGTTTGGGGGCCAGGGTAATATTGGCCTTACAGAAGGAATTTGGAATTTTTCCTTCTGTTTCTATTTTTTGAAACAGCTTCAGTAGAATAGGAATTATTTCTTCAAATGTTTGGTAGAATTCCCCTAGGAAGACATCTGGCCCTGGACTTCTGTTTTTAGGAGATTTTTGATTACTCCTGCAATTTCATTTCTGGTTATTGGTCTTTTCAGATGGTCTATTTCTTCCTCTTTCATGTCTTGGTATTTTGTAAATTTCCAGGAAGGCATTCATTCCTTCCAGTTTGTTTAACCTGTGGGCTTATAGTTGCTGGTAATAATTTCTAATAGTTGTTTCTATTTCCTTGGTATTAGTTGTGATCTCTCCCCTTTCATCCATGATTTTATTAATTTGGATCCTTTATTTTTTCTTTTTAATAAATTTGATGAGTGTTTTATCAATCTTATTAATTCTTTCAAAGAACTAGCTTATTGTTTCATTGATCTGTTCTACTGTTTTTCTGCTTTCTATTTCCTTTTTCTCTGCTCTAATCTTTTCCCCCAAAGATACAGATGTAGTGAAAAGAAGGGCCACCTGCACCCCATTGTTCATAGCATTGTTCACCATAGCCAAACTGTGGAAGGAGCTGAGATGCCCTTCAACGGATAAATAGATAAAGATGATATGGTCCATATTTACAATGGAATATTATTCAGCCATCAAAAAGATGAATCCCCACCATTTGCATCAACATGGATAGAACTAGAGAGGATTGTGCTAAGTGAAGTAAGTCAAGCAGAGAAAGAAAATTATCATATGGTTTCACTTGTATGTGGAACATAAGGAATAGCATGGAGGCCACAGGGGAAGGGAGGGAAATTTGAAGATGGAGAAATCAGAGAGGGAGATGAACCATCAAAGACTATGGACCCTAGGAAATGAACTGAGGGTATCAGATGGAAGGCAGGTGAAGGAAGGGGTAACAGGTAATGCATATTAAGGGGGGATACATGTTGTTATGTGCACTGGGTGTTATGTGTAATTAATGAATCATTGAACACTATATCAAAAACTAATGATATACTATATAATGTCTAACTGAACATAATAATAAAAAAATAAAAAAAGAAATAAAAAAATCTATTTTTTCTGATATAAGTATGGCTACTCTGGCTTTTTTTTCCCCAATTTATTTATTTTCAGAAAAACAGTATTCATTATTTTTTCACCACACCCAGTGCTCCATGCAAGCTGTGCCCTCTATAATACCCACCACCTGGTACCCCAACCTCCCACCCCCCCGCCACTTCAAACCCCTCAGACTGTTTTTCAGAGTCCATAGTCTCTCATGGTTCATCTCCCCTTCCAATTTACCCAAAAGCACATACCCTCCCCAATGTCCATAACCCTCCCCCCTTCTCCCAACCCCCTCCCCCCAGCAACCCACAGTTTGTTTCGTGAGATTAAGAGTCACTTATGGTTTGTCTCCCTCCCTATCCCATCTTGTTTCATGGATTCTTCCCCTACCCACTTAAGCCCCCATGTTGCATCACCACTCCCTCATATCAGGGAGATCATATGATAGTTGTCTTTCTCCGCTTGACTTATTTCGCTAAGCATGATACGCTCTAGTTCCATCCATGTTGTCGCAAATGGCAAGATTTCGTTTCTTTTGATGGCTGCATAGTATTCCATTGTGTATATATACCACATCTTCTTGATCCATTCATCTGTTGATGGACATCTAGGTTCTTTCCATAGTTTGGCTATTGTGGACATTGCTGCTATAAACATTCGGGTGCACGTGCCCCTTTGGATCACTACGTTTGTATCTTTAGGGTAAATTCCCAGTAGTGCAATAGCTGGGTCATAGGGCAGTTCTATTTTCAACATTTTGAGGAACCTCCATGCTGTTTTCCAGAGTGGTTGCACCAGCTTGCATTCCCACCAACAGTGTAGGAGGGTGCCCCTTTCTCCGCATCCTCGCCAGCATCTGTCATTTCCTGACCTGTTGATTTTAGCCATTCTGACTGGTGTGAGGTGATATCTCATTGTGGTTTTGATTTGTATTTCCCTGATGCCGAGTGATATGGAGCACTTTTTCATGTGTCTGTTGGCCATCTGGATGTCTTCTTGGCAGAAACGTCTGTTCATGTCCTCTGCCCATTTCTTGATTGGATTATTTGTTCTTTGGGTGTTGAGTTTGCTAAGTTCTTTATAGATTTTGGACACTAGTCCTTTATCTGATATGTCGTTTGCAAATATCTTCTCCCATTCTGTCAGTTGTCTTTTGGTTTTGTTAACTGTTTCCTTTGCTGTGCAAAAGCTTTTGATCTTGATGAAATCCCAAAAGTTCATTTTTGCCCTTGCTTTCCTTGCCTTTGGCGATGTTCCTAGGAAGATGTTGCTGCGGCTGAGGTCGAAGAGGTTGCTGCCTGTGTTCTCCTCAAGGATTTTGATGGATTCCTTTCTCACATTGAGGTCCTTAATCCATTTTGAATCTATTTTTGTGTGTGGTGTAAGGAAATGGTCCAATTTCATTTTTCTGCACGTGGCTGTCCAATTTCCCCAACACCATTTATTGAAGAGGCTGTCTTTTTTCCATTGGACATTCTTTCCTGCTTTGTCGAAGATTAGTTGACCATAGAGTTGAGGGTCTATTTCTGGGCTCTCTATTCTGTTCCATTGGTCTATGTGTCTGTTTTTGTGCCAGTACCATGCTGTCTTGATGATGACAGCTTTGTAATAGAGCTTGAAGTCCGGAATTGTGATGCCACCAACTTTGGCTTTGTTTTTCAATATCCCTTTGGCTATTCGAGGTCTTTTCTGGTTCCATATAAATTTTAAAATTATTTGTTCCAGTTCTTTGAAAAAGATGGATGGTACTTTGATAGGAATTGCATTAAATGTGTAGATTGCTTTAGGTAGCATAGACATTTTCACAATATTTATTCTTCCAATCCAGGAGCATGGAACATTTTTCCATTTCTTTGTGTCTTCCTCAATTTCTTTCATGAGTACTTTATAGTTTTCTGAGTATAGATTCTTAGCCTCTTTGGTTAGGTTTATTCCTAGGTATCTTATGGTTTGGGGTGCAATTGTAAATGGGATTGACTCCTTAATTTCTCTTTCTTCTGTCTTGTTGTTGGTGTAGAGAAGTGCAACTGATTTCTGTGCATTGATCTTATATCCTGACACTTTACTGAATTCCTGTATAAGTTCTAGCAGTTTTGGAGTTGAGTCTTTTGGGTTTTCCACATAGAGTATCATATCATCTGCGAAGAGTGATAATTTGACTTCTTCTTTGCCGATTTGGATGCCTTTAATTTCCTTTTGTTGTCTGATTGCTGAGGCTAGGACTTCTAGTACTAGGTTGAATAGCAGTGGTGATAATGGACCTCCCTGCCATGTTCCTGACCTTAGTGGAAAATCTTTCAGTTTTTCTCCATTGAGAATGATATTTGCAGTGGGTTTTTCATAGATGGCTTTGATGATATTGAGGTATGTGCCCTCTATCCCTACACTTTGAAGGGTTTTGATCAGGAAGGGATGCTGTACTTTGTCAAATGCTTTTTCAGCATCTATTGAGAGTATCATATGGTTCTTGTTCTTTCTTTTATTGATGTGTTGTATCACATTGACTGATTTGCGGATGTTGAACCAACCTTGCAGCCCTGGAATAAATCCCACTTGGTCGTGGTGAATAATCCTTTTAATGTACTGTTGAATCCTATTGGCTAGTATTTTGGTGAGAATTTTTGCATCTGTGTTCATCAAGGATATTGGTCTATAGCTCTCTATTTTGATGGGATCCTTGTCTGGTTTTGGGATCAAGGTGATGCTGGCCTCATAAAATGAGTTTGGGAGTTTTCCTTCCATTTCTATTTTTTGGAACAGTTTCAGGAGAATAGGAATTAGTTCCTCTTTAAATGTTTGGTAGAATTCCCCCGGGAAGCCATCTCCTTATTGTTTGTTTGGAGATTTTTAATGACTGTTTCAATCTCCTTACTGGTTATGGGTCTGTTCAGGCTTTCTATTTCTTCCTGGTTCAATTTTGGTAGTTTATATGTTTCTAGGAATGCATCCATTTTTTCCAGATTGTCAAATTTGTTGGCGTAGAGTTGCTCATAGTATGTTCTTATAATAGTTTGTATTTCTTTGGTGTTAGTTGTGATCTCTCCTCTTTCATTCATGATTTTATTTATTTGGGTCCTTTCTCTTTTCTTTTTGATAAGTCTGGCCAAGGGTTTATCAATTTTATTAATTCTTTCAAAGAACCAGCTCCTACCTTGGTTGATTTGTTCTATTGTTTTTTTGGTTTCTATTTCATTGATTTCTGCTCTGATCTTTATGATTTCTCTTCTCCTGCTGGGCTTAGGGTTTCTTTCTTGTTCTTTCTCCAGCTCCTTTAGGTGTAGGGTTAGGTTGTGTACCTGAGACCTTTCTTGTTTCTTGAGAAAAGCTTGTACCGCTATATATTTTCCTCTCAGGACTGCCTTTGTTGTGTCCCACAGATTTTGAACCGTTGTATTTTCATTATCATTTGTTTCCATGATTTTTTTCAATTCTTCTTTAATTTCCCGGTTGACCCATTCATTCTTTAGAAGGATGCTGTTTAGTCTCCATGTATTTGTGTTCTTTCCAAACTTCCTCTTGTGGTTGAGTTCTAGCTTCAGAGCATTGTGGTCTGAAAATATGCAGGGAATGATCCCAATCTTTTGATACCGGTTGAGTCCTGATTTAGGACCGAGGATGTGATCTATTCTGGAGAATGTTCCATGTGCACTAGAGAAGAATGTGTATTCTGTTGCTTTGGGATGAAATGTTCTGAATATATCTGTGATGTCCATCTCATCCAGTGTATCATTTAAGGCCTTTATTTCCCTGTTGATCTTTTGCTTGGATGATCTGTCCATTTCAGTGAGGGGAGTGTTAAAGTCCCCTACTATTATTGTATTATTGTTGATGTGTTTCTTTGATTTTGTTATTAATTGGTTTATATAGTTTGCTGCGCCCACGTTGGGGGCATAGATATTTAAAATTGTTAGATCTTCTTGTTGGACAGACCCTTTGAGTATGATATAGTGTCCTTCCTCATCTCTTATTATAGTCTTTGGCTTAAAATCTAATTGATCTGATATAAGGATTGCCACTCCTGCTTTCTTCTGATGTCCATTAGCATGGTAAATTCTTTTCCACCCCCTCACTTTAAGTCTGGAGGTGTCTTCGGGTTTAAAATGAGTTTCTTGGAGGCAACATATAGATGGGTTTTGTTTTTTTATCCATTCTGATACCCTGTGTCTTTTGATTGGGGCATTTAGCCCATTAACATTCAGGGTAACTATTGAGAGATATGATTTTAGTGCCATTGTATTGCCTGTAAGGTGACTGTTACTGTATATTGTCTCTGTTCCTTTCTGATCTACCACTTGTAGGCTCTCTCTTTGCTTAGAGGACCCCTTTCAGTATTTCCTGTAGAGCTGGTTTGGTGTTTGCAAATTCTTTCAGTTTTTGTTTGTCCTGGAAGCTTTTAATCTCTCCTTCTATTTTCAATGATAGCCTAGCTGGATATAGTATTCTTGGCTGCATGTTTTTCTCGTTTAGTGCTCTGAAAATGTCATGCCAGCTCTTTCTGGCCTGCCAGGTCTCTGTGGATAAGTCAGCTGCCAATCTAATACTTTTACCATTGTATGTTACAGACTTCTTTTCCCGGGCTGCTTTCAGGATTTTCTCTTTGTCACTAAGGCTTGTAAATTTTACTATTAGGTGACGGGGTGTGGGCCTATTCTTATTGATTTTGAGGGGCGTTCTCTGAACCTCCTGAATTTTGATGCTCGTTCCCTTTGCCATATTGGGGAAATTCTCCCCAATAATTCTCTCCAGTATACCTTCTGCTCCCCTCTCTCTTTCTTCTTCTTCTGGAATCCCAATTATTCTAATGTTGTTTCATCTTATGGTGTCACTTATCTCTCGAATTCTCCCCTCATGGTCCAGTAGCTGTTTGTCCCTCTTTTGCTCAGCTTCTTTATTCTCTGTCATTTGGTCTTCTATATCGCTCATTCTTTCTTCTGCCTCATTTATCCTAGCAGTGAGAGCCTCCATTTTTGATTGAACTTCATTAATAGCTTTTTTTATTTCAACTTGGTTAGATTTTAGTTCTTTTATTTCTCCAGAAAGGGCTTTTATATCTCTGGAGAGGGTTTCTCTAATATCTTCCATGCCTTTTTCAAGCCCAGCTATAACCTTGAGAATTGTCATTTTGAACTCTAGATCTGACATATTACCAATGTCTGTATTGATTAGGTCCCTAGCCTTCGGTACTGCCTCTTGTTCTTTTTTTTTGTTGTGAATTTTTCCGCCTTGTCATTTTGTCCAGCTAAGAGTATATGAAGGAGCAAGTAAAATACTAAAAGGGTGGCAACAATCCCAGGAAAATATGCTTTAACCAAATCAGAAGAGATCCCAAATCGTGAGGGGGGATTTCTCCCCCCTCACGATTGGGTGAGGGATCTCCTCTGATTGGGATCTCCTTTGATTGGGATCTCCCAATCTCTTCTGATTGGGATCTCCCAATCTCTTCTGATTGGGATCTCTTCTGATTTGGGGATAAAAAGAGGTTCAAAAAGAAAGAAAGAAAAAAAAGAAAAAAAGAATTAAAAAAAAGAGATTGAATTAAAAATTCAATCAAGAATTTAAAAAAGAATTAAGAAAAAAAAGATTGAAGAGATTAGGATCTCTTCTGATTTGGGGATAAAAAAAGGTTCAAAAAGAAAGAAAGAAAAAAAAGAAAAAGAATTTAAAAAAAAAGAAAATGAATAAACAAAAGTATAAAAAAGAAAATTATATATATTAGATAATCTAGTTAAAAAACGTTAAAAGAGAAAAGGGTAAAAGTTATAAAAAATTTTAGCAGAAGAAGAGAAAAAAATGAAAAAGAAAAAAATTAAATTAACTGCAAGACTGAAAAATCACAGGCAGAAAGCCATGAGTTCCGTGGTTTGTTTTCTCCTCCTCTGGAATTCTGCTGCTCTCTCCTTGGTATTGAAACTGCACTCCTTGGTAGGTGAACTTGGTCTTGCCTGGATTTCTTGTTGATCTTCTGGGGGAGGGGCCTGGTGTAGTGATTCTCAAGTGTCTTTGCCCCAGGCGGAATTACACTGCCCTTACCAGGGGCCGGGCTGAGTGATCTGCTCGGCTTTGCTTTCAGGAGCTTTTGTTCCCTGAGCGCTTTCCATAGAGTTCCGGAGGACGGGAATACAAATGGCGGCCTCCTGGTCTCCGGCCCGGAGGAGCCGAGAGCCCGGGGCCCCGCTTCCCTGTGCGCCCTCAGCGAACAGCTTCCAGTAACTCGCGTCTGCCCAACCTCCAGCCGCGCTCCGAGCTCACCGAGCTTGCGACCGGTTCAAGGCAACTCCGAGCTGTGAGCTTACTGTCGGCTCTGTCTCTGCAGCCGGCTTTCCCGTTCCAATATCCGCAAGCTCTGCGACACTCGGACACCCCCGATCCTTCTGTGACCCCGCAGGACCTGAGGTCACGCCGACCCCGTGTGGGCTTCGCCCCGGTTTAGCCTCCAGAGCGATGTCCCTCAGCGGAACAGACTTTTAAAAGTCCTGATTCTGTGCTCCGTTGCTCCGCCGCTTGCCGGGAGCCGGCCCCTCCCCCCGGGGTCTACCTTCCTGTCGCTTTGGATTCACTTCTCCGCCAGTCCTACCTTTCAGAAAGTGGTTGTTTTTCTGTTTCTAGAATTGCTGTTCTTCTTCTCCTCGATCTGCCGATGGATTTGCAGGTGTTTGCAATCTTTAGATAAGCTCTCTAGCTGATCTCCTGCTAGCTGAGGTAGTCTCAGCCTGCTACTTCTCTGCCATCTTGACTCCTCCCCCTTCTCTGGCTTTTTTGATGTCCATTAGCATGATAAATAGTTCTCCATCTCCTCACTTTCAATCTGTAGTTGTCTTTAGGTCTAAAATGAATCTTTTGTAGGCAACATATAGATGGGTATTGTTTTTTTATTCGTTCTGATACCCTACATCTTTTGACTGGAACATGTAGTTCATTTACATTTAGAGTAATTATTGATAGATATGAATTTAGTGCCATTGTATTACTTGTAAAATTGATGTTCCTGGACATTTTCTCTGTCTTTTTCTAGTCTTTGTAGCTTTTGGTCTTTCTTTCACACTCAGTTTGTGTGTGTGTGTGTGTGTGTGTGTGTGTGTGATACCTTACAGACTGGTTTAGTCATCACAAACTCCTTTAGTTTTTGTTTGTTTGTTTGTTTGTTTTTTGTCTTGAAAACTCTTTTCCTGTCCTATTCTGAATGACAGCCTTACTGGATAAAGTATGCTTGGCTGCACATTTTTCCCATTCTGCATGTTTAATATATCATGCCACTTTTTTTCTGGCTTGCCATGTTTCTGTGGTTAGGTCCGGTGCAAATCTAATCTTCCTTTGTAGGTTAAGGACCTTTGCTCTATTGTGGCTTTTAGGGTTCTTTCCTTATCTCTGTCTTTTACTAATTTTATTGCAATATATCTTGGTGTTGGCCTGCATTTGTTGATTTTGATGGGAGTTCTCTGTGTTTCCTGGATTTGGATGTTGTTTCTTTCCCCAGAATAGGGGAGTTCTCAACTATAATTTGCTTAAATAACTCCCTCCCCCTTTTCCTCTCTTCTTCTGAAACTCCTATGATATGAATGCTATTACAGTTTATGGAGTCTGAGTTTCCTAAGTCTGCATTTGTGATCCAATATTTTTTTTCCTCTTCTTCTCAGCTTCATTATTTACCATAATTTTATCTTCTATATCACTTACTCATTCCTCTGCTCTTCCTATCCTTGTGGTCATTACACCAGTTGGTTTTGCATCTCAGTTATAACCATTTTTTTAATTTTATATTTTACTTTATTTTTTAGCATGGCTAATGTTTAGGTCTTTTATAACTGTGGTAAGGGACTTCCTGGTGTCTTGTATGCTTTTCTGAAGCCCAGATAGTAATCTTATGATTGTTGTTTAAAATTCAGATCAAGCATATTTCTTTTATCTGTTTAGATTAGATTCCTGGCTGTTACCTCTTCTTGTTCTTTCTTTTGGAATCAATTCTGCCATCTTGGCTTACCATCTAGGTCTCTGTCTTCAGGGTGTTAGGAAAGCCTGCTATGTTTGCTGCTCCTGAGAGTAATGGCTTTATGACGAAGAGGGATTATACTGTTCAGGTCCTGGAACTTCAAGAATTGTTTCTGGTATATGCTTTCTGCACTGCTGTTGTGTTTTAGCTGCTCCTTCCCTCAGGTCAGTCTTCTGCAGAATTTCTCTTTGCCTGCAGTGGGAAGTGTTTGAACCTTGTCCACTGGGTGATGAGTTTTAACTAGTTGTGTTTTGATCTGCTTGTTTTTTAAAATTTTTTTTCCAATTTATTTATTTTCAGAAAAACATTATTCATTATTTTTTCACCACACCCAGTGCTCCATGCAAGCCGTGCCCTCTATAATACCCACCACCTGGTACCCCAACCTCCCACCCCCCCGCCACTTCAAACCCCTCAGATTGTTTTTCAGAGTCCATAGTCTCTCATGGTTTGCCTCCCCTTCTAATTTACCTTTTTTAACAAGCAGATCAATTTACCCAAAAGGTATGTGCTTTTGGATATATTGATCTGCTTGTTAAAAAAGGCTAGATCCTATTTACCCTAGAGCTGAAGCTTTACAGAGCTCTATGGTCAGTAGAATTGTGTGTGTGTGTGTGTGTGTGTGTGTTGGTTTTCTGGGTTAGGGTTCTGCTGCCCTAATTCTCAGGCAGTTTTGCCCGAGTGTAACTGCACCTGCAGGGCACAGTGGCATTGTGCTTGGTGTTAGTGGCTCCAGCCTCCACCAGAAGCACCATATTTCTCACTGAAGTGGGTCAATGGCATCAGCCCACTCTCTTGTTCCCAGAGTGGGACATTTACATCTGCCACTATTCAGAAAGGCCCTCATAGAAAAGCAGAAAATCTCCCCTCTTGTGTCCCTGGCTTCTGTCAGACCCCTTTCTTTGTCCTGTCTGTGTCCAGGTTGTCTGTCCACCTGGAAGCACAGTGCTCCGGTGTTTTATCTTAGGCATGCTGCTTAGGCTTCAAACTCTAAATTTTAGGGAACTGGCAGGGCACAGGCCCATGCTGGTCCTCTGGGGGAGGGTCTCACTGTGCTAGGACTGGTGCTGGTTTGTTCCCAAAAGCAATTGCAGGAATGTGCAGGAGTTAAGAGTTTAGAGTAATGTCCAGCAAAAAGCCAGTGTCCAGGCTGGCTCTCCTCAGAAGATGTCTCTGCTCCTATGCTAATGAACAGAAGTCACTGGTTATTTTGTCCCCAGAGAGGCCATGCCATCTCTCCAAAATGCACTCCAAGAGGGGCATTTTTCTCTCCCAGTTCAACCCAGGGGATTCTCAGACCATGCTCCCTGCTCCTGGCCTCCACCCTCCTTCTTCACAGGGATGTTTCTACACCCACCAGGCTCCACCCTGGTGATGGCATGGACTTCTAAAACATGAGACTTTGAGTTCCATTTTTTATAAGAACTTGCAATAATAAGCCCCTCTCATTTTTCCCATTGATGATTTTGGGGAATTGTTTTTCTTGTGCAATGCACCCTGTTCTCTCTCTCTCTCTCTCTCTCTCTCTCTCTCTCTCTCTCTCTCCTTTCTACCTGATCAAGGCTCCCTCCCCCTGCAGTTTCCATGACTCTTTTTCTCCCCTCTAAATTACTTCTCCTTATCTCCCCCTAGTTATGCAGTTTATTCTTTCAATCTTCAGACAGATTTCTTAGGTGTTCAGAATGATTTGATATTTATCTAGCTGTGTCAGGACCGAGGCATAGGGTCCCCCTATTTCTCCATCACCACAACTCCTCCCCTGTTTAGGGGTGGTTATTCAACCTAACACATTCCGTTTTCTTCTTGGAGATTGCCCTAAATTCTTGTAAACAAAAATGAAAGAGAAAATGTGCTTTATACAGGATCTAATTATTTTGTTGTAGAAGACCCCTCAGAGTCTAATCTACCACACTGCCAGAGGCAGAAGTCCCCTTATAGTTTTTACACAGTTTTCCCAGGCTCCACTTGAAACCTGTAGACCCAGTGTCCCTGAGGTTAGGTGGAAGAATCTATATTTTATTTTATTTTTTTAAAAGATTTTACTTATTTGACAGACGGAGATCACAAGTAGGCAGAGCAGCAGGCAGAGAGAGAGGGGGAATCAGGCTCCCTGCTGAGCAGAGAGCCCAATGTGGGGCTCGATCCCAGGACCTTGGGATCATGACCTGAGCCAAAGGCAAGACTTAACCCAATGAGCCACCCAGGCACCCCAAGAATCTACATTTTAAAACTACTTCTGAGGTGATTATTATAATAAACCAGAGTTAAGAATTTCTACCTCATAACTTGTTCATATCCAGCAAGTGAGACAAATAGGAGGTCAGAGCTGACACAGAGGAGGAGCCAAGGCTGTGGTTCCTGGCTCAGTTCCTGGTAGCACTGCCTTTCCCTTCTTGCCTACAAAGTTCCCAGTGGCCTTCTGCCATTTATTAGTAAACTTAAATTGGCCTTCCTATGTGAACTTACATGTCAACAGAGACTTAACACTCTAGAGTTAGAGCTTATCTACCTACTTAAATCTAGCTTGTCTTTTAAGGGCATTGCAAAAAAGTCTTTTCTGGTTGAAAACTTTTATGATCCATCTCTGATAAGTATAGAAATATGATATCTTCTCTCTTCACATTTTTATAACTCTTGGAATCTTGTACAATATTTTCTCAACCAGATGCTCTTGTAGGGTAGGGGCCATGTCAAATTCATTATCATAGCACTGTATCCCTTAATCCATCATGTCAATAGTGATTGAAAGGGACACAGAACCCAGTTGCTCAGGAAGGTTTTATTGGTGCATTAGGATAGATGGGGTAATAGACAGAAGGAAGAGATAAAAGTAGCTCTGAAACCCCCACAAACTGAGGAGAGTTTGGCATAAATGGGTGACTGGTTCTGTGTCTTCCTGTTCCTGAGGGTGTCTGCACAGCAGAGCAACTCAGAGAGGAGTTTAGGATAGAAAATACCTTTCAGAAAAGTTTTCACTGAGAAAGATCTAAGAGAGAAACACCATGATTAAGAACTAATGTCCAGAGACATGCCAATTGGACTGTTCAGGGCAGGATAAACCAACACCTCTGGAATTGTCTTCTTCTAGTACTGAACACTGGAGTCCAGGTCTGGGATATTCATGGCTTATTGCTCTTGAAGTAGGAATATAGCCCCCTGGCTGTGAAGCCTCGCTTCCCTTCTGGCTGGGCTGTTTCCTGGCCTTGGGCTGAAGGGAGGCCAGTGTGCAGGCTGCCCTGCCCCTGCCTTGGGATCTCCATCTCCCTTGTGTGGTCATCCACCCACTCCTGGGTAACCACTGTGGGTTCTCTCTCTCTCTGCCCACCTGTCACACTGCATCTTGGGTGAGTGCTGCTCCAGTCCTGTCTGCCTGTTAGAGTGTTTGTCCCAGCCTGGGCCTGTCCTCCCAGCTTTTTCTCTCCTGCCTCATAGTGGCTCACTTGTGTCCATCTGTGACCACGGCCTGACTGCCTCTGGGTCTGTCCCTCATTTCTATCTCCTATGTCACTTGCATTGTGGCTCCTGTCCTGCTCCATGGCCTGAGTGTGTGTCTGGGTTTGTGACGCTGACTGTGTCTGAATCTGTTCTCCTGTCACCACTTCACTTGTTTGGCACCTGTTTTGACCCTGGACCTTGGACCCTCTGGTCTGACCATGGGAGGACTCCTGTAGCTGTGTGTCAGGGCTTCCTATCTGATGGCTCCTGTCTAGTTCCATGGCCTGGGTGGCACCTCCCGGTCTCTGAACACATTCTCCTGTCAGTATCTGGCTTGCCTGGCTCCTGTCTTCACCCTGGACCTCAGACCCTCTGCTCTGGCTGTGGAAGGACTCCTGTAGCTGTGTGTCAGGGCTTCCTATCTGATGGCTCCTGTCTGGCTCCACCGCCTGGGTGGTACCTCCCAGTGTCTGAACATGTTCTGTTAGTATCTGGCTTGTCTGGCTCCTATCTTGACCCTGGACCTCAGTCCCCCTGGTCTGGCCATGGGTGGACTCCTGTGACTGTGTGTCAGGACTTTCTATATGATGACTCCTATCCTGCTCCACATTTTGGTTTTCATCTGTCTGCGTCTGAGTTCCAGTTCTAGTCACTAATTCACTTGTCTGCTGTGCTCTGTCTTGTTCCCTGGTCTGTGACTGTCTCTCTGACTCCCTCTGTCTGGTCTGGTGACTCTTGTCTTCTCCCACTCTCTGGGTCTGCTGCACATGTCTCCGAGCTTGTGTCTGCTGACTTTCTTTCTCTTGTCTCTGAGATTCAGACTGCCTATCCTGGCCAAGATCCTGAGCATGGTTCTGAGCCCCAACACCTTCCTGTCCCCTGGAGGCCAGAGTGCGCTGTACACATTGGCTCCTCTCGCAAATCTGTCCTTCCCTAATCTGTCCCACCTCAGCTCTCTTGCTCTGTTCTTTCTTCAGCTCTTGTGAGGCCCCAGTGGGGAGGCTTCCAGACTCTTGAGATCCAAAAGTCCCCTCAGGACTCTCACTCATTGTCTTGAAACAGGCTTGGGTGATTTTAAACACCAGGACCAGGAATTCCTTGAACTCCACAGTCCCTGTATCATCTTCATCCAGCAGGTGCAGGACTTCATCCACAGTGGCAGGATCATGGGGTTTCTGTGGAGAAGAGACCAAGTCAGCATCCCTCACCTGAGGAAGGTGTGGTTGGGCCAGTGCACTCAGCTTTCAGGCTTCCCAACCCTGAACTTGGGAGTCCATCTGTGCTGGCTCCATACCACTCACATAGCTACAGCAGCCTTAACATGAAACCATTTTCAGTGTGCCGTCCTGCCCTTCTTTCAAGGGTAAAAAGCACATTTTTTTGTATCATCTGTGCCTGGCATAATTCCTGGCCTCTAGGAGAACTGGATCAAGATTCAATGAAGAATGAATAAATGATTGAGCTCATAATGAGTCTCTGGGCTGTCCTCAGTCCCTGACCCCTGGCATTGAGCAGGATGCTCTCCAGCAAACCCAGCACCAGGAGAAACACAGCAGGAACATAGCCCAAAGAGAATTCTGTGAGATCCATGCTGAGGCTAAGGTGCTTTCTGAAGATGGGGTAGGTGGGGTCTGTTAGGACCACAAGTTGCCCTGAATATGCATCCTGTGTGTCTATACATTCCTGTCTCTAAGACCATCATCCTGGTTGCTTTAGATAAACCAAAGACAGGGAGGGACAGGGAAATGCCTCAAGGTCCTAGGTCTGCTTTGTCAGTGGCTGGAGAAGTGGGGAGGGGCTCTTAGAGTGTATCCCCAGCTGATAATAACCAACGTGTCCTTCAAAACTCATTTCTGATGTGAACACTCAACTAATATTTTTGAGCAACTGCAAGATACTAAACTATGCTTCTAATGCATTCTTATTAATGGGTGATCAAATTTCTGATAGACATAGGAAGTAGTTACTATATCAGATTTAAGAAACACCAGAAAGCAGCAATTACTTTCATTTCTTGAATCTTCAAAGGCTCTGTTTCTTTCTGAGCTGTCCCCTGTGAGTCATTTCACCTTGTTTCCAAATTAGAATTAATTGAAATCAAGGTATTTTCTCTAAGTACCTGACCTGTGAACTGCTGTGACTGTCTCTTGCTCCTTTACCTTTCCTTTCTCAGCCTGCAGAGCTGCCAGGAGGCCTGGTGGGCCTGGATCCAGCGACTGCCGCCTCAGATTCCTGAGGCAAAGCATCTGCAGGCAAATCTGTTTCATCTCTCCTCTCCTGCCCTCCCCACCTCGCCCGGCATATCATACCACAATGACATCAGCAAACTCATGTTCCAGGAGCCTTTTCAGCTCCCCCCGGGTAAGCACTGAACAGCTGCCCTCAGTCCTGGCGTAGCGCCCAAAGGCTTCGATGATCTCATTAATGTTTCGCAATAATTGAGGCATCTTTGGACTCAGGCTGGAGAAAGAAACAAAGCCCCCTTGGGGGCTCCAAAGTCAATTTTAGTGTTTCCTCCTGCTTTTTCCCAGTCTTTTCTCACATATTCAGTTCTGCTTCCTGTCTCTCTCTCTCCCTCCCTTTTTATTATGTTATTTTAGTCACCATATAGTACATCATTAATTTTTGATGTAGTGTTCCATGATTCATTGTTTACATATAACACCCAGTGCTCCATGCAATCTGTGTCCTCCTTAATACCCATCATCAGGATCACCCATCTCCCCACCCCCACCCCCCGCCTGCTCCTTCCCCTCTAAAACCCTGAGTTTGTCTTTTGGAGTCCATAGTCTTTGGTGATTCGGTCTTTCTGTCTGGGTCTTCCCATCTCCTTTCCTACTTAATGGGTTTTATGAATGGGAAGGAGAGACACACTATGATTAACAGCAGGCTCCAGAGTCAGGACTTCTATGCTACCTTCACCACCTACCTGGTGAGGTTGGGCAGGTTGCTTTGCCTTTCCATGCCTTGGTTTAATACTAATAGTGAAATGAAGATAATCCTATCAAATATGTACTTTATAGGATTATTGTGAGGATTAAAAGAGATAATTCATATAAAGCACCTGGCAGATGCTGGCTTATACTAAGTGGCAGCTATTAAATATCATTATGATGTTATTATACACATACCTAATGTTTGTACATCTACGTAAACTACTGCTCACAAAGCACTTCCATATGCGTCGTCCCTTGTACTCCTTAATATCTCCACTTTTTTTTTTTATAGGTGACAAACAGATTCAGAGAAGTTAGATGATTTGTTCAAGGCCCCACAGGTTGGGGGAACAAAGAAACACAAAGACCCATATCACTTAACCCAAATGCAGTGAATCTTCTATACTGTACCTTGTGGACAGTCTATCCAGTCAATGGTTGCCTGTCATATGGTGTAGGGTGCTGCTGCGTACACTGATAGGTAGTAAGTACATATGTAAGTCAACCCCTTGCCAAGCAGGAACACCAGGGGACTGACTCCACCTTTTCTTGCTGCTTTTGGCTAGGTGTTCAGGAAGAGGCTAGGCACCAGCTATTGGCAATATTCCCAGTCCTAAGTTCCTCTAAATGTGACATCTGTCCTCAGCACTGAGACCTGTAAGGGAAGTCAGGTTGGCCATAGGTAGGTGGCTCCTGCCATCTCACAGTGTTGGTGGCCTTTGAGGAATGGCTCCCAAATGAAGGGAGAAATTTTCCTTCTCATTAGCCAGGGATCTGGGCATAGCCTGAAGTGAGTCTTGGGTGCAGCTGAATGGGCAAAATACAAAGGGATGTGGAGGTGCATTGAAGCAGAAGTCTCAAAGACCAGGACATGGCATCAAAGATGGCAAGTTTCAAATACAGGGGGATAAAGAAGGCTGCGAAGCTGGGACACTAGGAGAGGGCATCACGAGTTGGGAAGGAGAAGGCAGGAGAGAAAGAAGGCCTGGATACAGAGTTGAGAGAAGGAAGGCCTGGGTACAGAGGCAGGAGAATGAAGGGAGGCGGGAAGGAGGGAGACTCGGCACTGGGGAAGGTGGAACAATTTGGCTGAAGGCTATAGGTCCCAGGTGGGCTCTTCAGGAGGTGTTCTTTCTACCCCCACAGTAGCCAAAAATTTCAGGCAGACTTTGCTTTTGTACATCAAGGTACAAAACTCAGAATATTGTACCCCAACAGAGAAACGCAAAGATCCAATTTTTTTGTTGTTTACTACATGGCTAACCTTAACACTGACCTATAAATAATAAAAATAATATGACTTTTTAGTTAACTTCAGATCCCTTTGGATAAATCTGTAAACTCATCTTGCCTAAATATGGCCCTCAGGTGGAGGAGGACAACCACATAAGCCACTTCCTCTGTGACAAGTTTCAAGCCCATTGTCAGGTTGGC
Organism: Neogale vison; assembly: GCF_020171115.1. Taxonomy (NCBI): domain Eukaryota; kingdom Metazoa; phylum Chordata; class Mammalia; order Carnivora; family Mustelidae; genus Neogale; species Neogale vison. The sequence continues at coordinate 108,955,547 of NC_058092.1, forward strand.
AGGAGTAAACTGTTCTGACCTCCCAGACTCTGAGCAGTGCAAAGAGGCTTCCAGAACATTAAGAATAAGACACCTTTGATGTACAGAAAGGCACATGGGTGGTTCCATTGCTGCTGCTAAAACAGGTTTTGGTGGGAGAAGCTGCGGCCAGGCTAACCACAGGGGAGAAGAAAAGAACGCCATGGCTTCAGAAGAGCATCCTCTCCCACATGCACACACCCAGTCATCAGAGCAGATAATTTCTGCTCACAGTTGGCACCATAGGGCTGTGACCTGGATCTGACAGCCTGGTTTTATGAGCTCAGATCACCAAGGCACAGAATGAGAAAGAGGTTTCTCAGGAAGGCACTTACCTAATGCACAGACAAGATGAGCAAGTGGCAGTTAGGCGATGTATGGAGTACCAGGTCAGCAGCACAGGAACCTTTTATATAGGGGATTTAATGGAGGTTAGTGTTTTAGAAAGGCCATCCCCACCCCATGGGAAGGATTGATTCATACAAGGCTTGGCCCAGCCCAGCCTCACTTCCCTTCTTGTCTGTTTTACCTGCTGACACGTGGCTGTTTTAGCTTAATGAGCAGGCCCTCTTATTACCCTCGGTGCCCTTCCTGATTCCCTCCTTGGGTCTGTCTCCTCATTTGAGGGAAACTCTTTTCTGTTGTGATGGGCTCAGTAGTGCTTGGCACAGGTTGGGGCTGGTGAACACTCTTTGTCTCCATGTGACCACAAAGTCATGGACTCCTTTATTTTTTCTTTTTTAATTTTTTAAAGGAAAAGTGAATTGGGGGAAATGGAGGGGGAGACGAACCATGAGAGACTGTGGACTCTGAGAAACAAACTGAGGATTTTGGAAGGGAGGGTGCTGGGGGGATGGGTGAGTCTGGTGGTGGGTATTAAGGAGGGCCTGTATTACATAGAGCACTGGGTGTGATGCATGAACAATGAATCTTGGAACACTTAAAAAAATAAAAGTAAAAAATACTAATACTAAATACTAATACTAAAAATACTAATACTAAAAATACTAAAAAAAAGAGATTTCCATCTATTGAGGGCTATCCTTTTCACTTTGGGAAGCTACACATGTTTATCTGGTGATGTTGCCATGACTTAGAATATTCTTAGAATTCTTGTTTTGGAATTGCCTCTCATGCCAAGTTCATGAGTCATGCAAGAAATTCAATATCATTTCTTTTTGGTTGGGTCTCATTTTTATATTAAAAAAAGATTATCAAGCAGAGAAAGTCAATTATCATATGGTTTCACTTACTTGTGGAACATAAGGAATAACATGGAGGACATTAGGAGAAGGAAAGGAATTGTGAAAGGGGAGAAATCAGAGGGAGAGATGAACCATGAGAGACTGTGGACTCCAAGAAACAAACAGGGTTTTATAGGGGGTGGGCATGGGGGGATGGTTGAGCCTGGTGGTGGGTATTAAGGAGGGCACATATTGTATGGATCACTGGGTGTTATATGTAAACAGTGAATCTTGGACCACTACATCAAGAACTAATGATATACTGTGTGGTGATTAACATAACACACACACACACACACACACACACACACACACACACGAGGTTAATACTCCCATCCTATGGGTAGGGACCATTTTACAAATGGTGGGAGAAAAGGCTTAAGATAAATAAGTGCAATCCTTTCATTGAAAAGATAGGGAACTCAACTGGTCAACCAATCAGCAAATATTTATGGAAAGCCTATTCTATTTCAGACATAGGGCTAGGCCAGAGGGAAACTGTGGAGCAGGATGCCAGCAGTTTCTACTCTTACAGGTTTGTCACCTGGCAGTCCCAGGAGAAAGTCCTCAAGAGATTAACAATACTGGTAATTACTGCTTGATTTATTTTGATTTGATTTAATTTTCATTACCACCTCATTTCATTGGATCCTCATAACTAACTTGATGCCTTATGTAAATGAAGGCACCAAGAACCCTTAGAGAAGTAGTTACTCTGAAGAATAGATGGGTGCATCAGAGCCCTCAATTTCTGGCCACAGTTCCTCTTTATTACATTGTGGCACTTTATAAACATCAAACTTTTCTGTGGGTGAAGAAATATCATCCTTGAAGTTGATGAGAAGTAAACATTCTGAGCTTGAAGCCAAGTCCCAAAGGAGCTCCTGACACACATTTTTGCAGAAAGTACATGTAGTTTCTGGAAAGGCATCTTCACAGTCCTCACTTGTCTGCATGCAGCCCACAGGAAAGGCAATGACAATCAGGATGGGAAGGTGCAGTGAGGAACTTGGCTGCAAAGACTGGCAGAGTGAAGGCAGCCCTGCAGCGATGGCAAGTTCCTGTAAGAGGAGCAGAGTGAGATGCAACCTGCAGGAGGGCCATCTGCATGAAGAGGGGCTGGCTCCAGTCCCTGGTGGGAATCCCATCCCAGACACTGTTATGGTAACTGGTCAGTTCAGAGAAGGTCAGTGTGAGAGGGGGGTTGGGGAACAAGAGGGGTCCTGCAGATTAATTAGATCCTCCTTCTGTGAGTGCTGTGCTAAGCTTTATCTGAAGGGGCTTTGAACCTCCAGAAATGTTTGGGAATTAAGGGAAAGTAAGTTTGGGAAGTAAGTCAAGTGCTTTATCTATGAGGTAACTCTGAGGTAGGTATCATTACATCCAATTTACTGATGAAGAAACTGAGGTACAGAGATGTTAAGTAAACTACACAAGGTCACATACTTAGAAAGTGTTAGAGTTAAATTTGAAGTTAGGTCTGCCTGCCTCCAAAGCGCATGTGTTTCCATGAGGTAGGACAGAGCTTTGGGATGTGGCTAGCAGGGGTGGGTGGAGCTGGGGGGGGATGAGGGTGTGTGATGGTAGGGACTAACAGGCTCTGAAGATGTAAAAGTGTTGTCTGTGAAATTTGTGAGGAGTTATTACAAATAAGTGACTTTACTCTGTAGTCACATCCCTTGGGTTTGGGAGGCAGAGAGAGGTCAAGGACCCTGTCTGAAGCTGAATCAAACTATGTTCACTTTGCCTTGGAATAAACAGAAATATCACAACAAAACAAATTCAATTTTATACTGTGATTCCTTCTTACACACTCACTCTGAAATCTTTACTGATGTTCACTTCATTTATATTTATTTTTTTTGTCCTTTTTTTCCAATTTATTTATTTTCAGAAAAACAGTATTCATTATTTTTTCACCACACCCAGTGCTCCATGCAAGCTGTGCCCTCTATAATACCCACCACCTGGTACCCCAACCTCCCACCCCCCCGCCACTTCAAACCCCTCAGATTGTTTTTCAGAGTCCATAGTCTCTCATGGTTCATCTCCCCTTCCAATTTACCCAAAAGCACATACCCTCCCCAATGTCCATAACCCTACCCCCCTTCTCCCAACCCCCCTCCCCCCAGCAACCCACAGTTTGTTTCGTGAGATTAAGAGTCACTTATGGTTTGTCTCCCTCCCTATCCCATCTTGTTTCATGGATTCTTCTCCTACCCACTTAAGCCCCCATGTTGCATCACCATTCCCTCATATCAGGGAGATCATATGATAGTTGTCTTTCTCCGCTTGACTTATTTCGCTAAGCATGATACGCTCTAGTTCCATCCATGTTGTCGCAAACGACATATCAGATAAAGGACTAGTGTCCAAAATCTATAAAGAACTTAACAAACTCAACACCCAAAGAACAAATAATCCAATCAAGAAATGGGCATTTATATTTATTTATTCACCATATATTAAGCACATCATTTGTTTTTGATGTAGTGTTCCATGATTCAGTTTGCATATAACACCCAGTGCTCTGTGCAATATGTGCCCTCCTTAATACCCACCACTGGCTAACCCATCCCTCCACCCCCCCCAAAATCCTCAGTTTATTTCTTGGGGTCCATTGCCTGTCATGGTTCATCTCCTCCTTTGATTCCCCCTGCTCCTGCTTCATTTGCCCCTCCCTTCTCCTATTGTCCTCCATACTATTCCTTATGTTCCACAGATAAGTAAAACCATATGATAATTCATATTTCTGCAAGCACCTAACAACCTATCTTTGCTACATTTACATTTGTAAATGAAGAATAAGTTTCTGCTTCCCAGGGAATAAGTCTAGCTGGGAGAACAGGCCATGAACACCCCAAAGAACTATTTAATAATGGAAGACGAGGTGTTGTAAAATGTAGATCTGTAAAACCAAGTACCTTCACTTGCACGCTAGAACACAGAATGGTGACATGGGGCAGGGGACTGGCAATGGGAAATGCTGGGAGGGTGGCCATTTGAGTCTCCCCTTAAATGGTGGAAGATGGAAAAATTCCATAATTTTGGGTCTCACCCTCAGAAAAGAACAAAAACAGGCCTGAAAACCAGAAAGCATCACCTGCAGTATCATGTGTATTGAGAGAAATCATCTGTCACCCACTGCCTACATCCTAAATGAGGGACAGGGTGAGGGCACATCTGTCAGAGAGAAAAAGAACAATGGACAGTTCTGGTTCTCCTTATCCTTTCTCTGCCCCAAGTGTGGTCTCTTCTCCCAGGCCCACCCACCTGGGCCCTGGTCAGAGCATCCTGGAAGACCAAATGCTCAAATTCAACCCCGGACATGGCAGGGAGGATTAGGCAGATAATAAGAGTCATCCCTGTTGACACAGTTGCAGTGTCTTAGTGAGTATCTATTACACATTCTGGGCCTAATCCCTGACCTGACAGGTAGTGTTGATCCTGCTGTGTCTCTGAGTCCTATGTAGACAGTGAGCATGTGACTCATAATGTCATTACCATTAGCCAGAAAAGCTAGAAGCTGTCATTTGAAAGGGAATCTGAATTTCTCAGAGCTAGGTGTTCAACTCAAAGACAGAACTTCTAGAACAAGCAAACCAGAAGGTTCTAACCTCTTTCTCAATTGATAAAAAGGGAAATATTTTGGGAGATGGGGGAGTTTTTCTTTTTTCTTTTTTTCCTCATTGGTGCTCAGAAGTCTGCACAGTCCTGGTGGCACCAAAGTTTTGTTGATTTAAATGTAATGGGAAGAGATAAGATACTTCCCAGCATGTCTTTATTCCTGTCGTAGTCTCTGGTCAAATCTGGACCTGCCTAGAGGCCAGAAAACTCCCTTTCCTTGCCTTGCTGATATGCTTACAGGGTCCTGACATCTGAGTAGTAGGCCTGGCCACCAGACACATGGGACTATAATTCAGAAGTAAGGGGTGTGAGTGTGTAGGTGCACACAGAAATGCCTGTGGTAAACTGAGGCCTTTGGATCTGAGGGTGATGCAGGACAGTGGGGTCTTTCCTGGAATAATCTTATAGCCTGATCTGGGCTTTTGTTCTTGTGTGGCAGCCTCTAAATTCAACTCTCTGGTCCTAAAGTTCTTCTACTTGCTTTCACATAGGACTTCCAGTCAAAGATTTTGTCCAGTGTTATTCCATCATGTTTAGGAAAATATTTTCTTTAACAGGCTGAACTTTTCTTTCACTCATTTAACCATGTTTAAAGATTGCAGGATATGATACCCTAAGTTTAATCAGGAAATATAAAATAAATGTAATGCCAAGCATATTCATGTAATATGGAGAAATTGTTATGTATAGCAACATGGATGACTATCACATAAATTTTAACAACAACAACAACAACAAAGCCAGTCACAAAGTCTATATGGTATGAGTCCATTTGTAGAAAATTACATTGACAGCAAAACCAAACCACAGTGTTATATATGAGAATACTAACTGTGTAGAAACATGAACCTAGCTTCTGGGATGTTGATAATGTGTTTCTTTTGAAAACTCTTACATTAATGATTTGTGCTCTTTTTTGTGTGTATTTTACACTTCAACTCAAAAAAATTTCCCCAAGGGGGGGAAAAAGCGTGGAACTGACATTCTCACGAAACCCTAGCTCATGCCACCTTCTCCTGGAACTTCCTCCTTGAATGCATTCTTTTCTTTCTCCTCCACACAAATGGCTTCTATCCCTTCAAAATAAGATAAATACCATTAATTCTTCAATATATTTCCATATTATCCCAATCAGATGAGATCTCTTCTTGATTGGGCCTCTCTTTGAGGACAAGGCTGGTTTGCAAGTACATGAGTACTGACTTGATATGGAAGCCTAGTCCATTCTTCAGGAAAACAGAGCTTCCCTCTTAATTGTGAGGACTAGGTGATATGTCACACACCATGTTTGGCCCCATTCTCCATCCCACTAGAGCTACTGGGCTTCATCCCTGTGCTCATGGAGATAGTGTGGGATAGCTTAGCATTTAAGTCTGCAGGAGATCCCAGGACCAAACTGGGAAAAAGCTCCAAGACCATTTTGGTGAAAGCTGAATGAGCTGGATTTGTGCGAGTCTCTTTACAAACCCCACAAACCTGTCTGTGCTGGCCTCCACTGGAGTTGGTCATATTTCCTCCTTCATTGATCAAATCTCCCTTATCCCTCAGGAAGGTAGCCAGGATTAAAAGATGATGACAGAGTGTTCTGAGCACAGTGGATGATGAAGGGACACTGAGGGCGAACAAAGAAGAAAACCATTAAAATTTAGTATGGGGACCTGGAAATACAGTCCTAATTTGATGGGCCTGAGGTCATTCTAGGTGCTGCTAGCTATTGGCAAATGTCATGTTCACTGTCTTCAGGCTACTGTGATGTTAGGAAGACAAGAGGGCACACAGGACAGTTCTTATCTCTGAGAGCAGAAAAGACCAGCATGGTTCCATTGCTTCACTGGCTCCCTGGCTTTACTTACTTGCTGAGCCCCTGTTTCCTTATCTATAAACTAGTAATAACCTCTGTTTGTGCCCCTTGCTTATTATGAATTAACAATACTCATCCAGCGTAGAAGTGCCTTCTAAACTGAGAAAGTTTAAAACCTGCATGGAGCACTATTATCATTTTCATATGAAGTAGTTGTAAGTAGTCCTTTGAATATGGACAAAAGGAATATACACAAAATTACTGTTCATGTTGATCACTCATTCTGCCCTTTTAAGAAGAACTAATCTCTAAATAATGGATAATTCATACACCCTGGAAAATCCAAAAACATAAATTAGAAAACACATATTGAGTGATTATTCCTTAATGAAGGTATGTTTATTTTTCCACAAAAGGATTTACCACAGACTTAACTTACCTTTGTATACCTTTGTATACACTATTAACTATTTCAGATCAAATGTATATAAACCTAGCGTGTATTTAACATTATTTTAACATTATTTGCAGGTCAATCCGAAGTGAATCTATGAAACAGATGGAAATTGTTTTCAATTTACATAACTTTTGTGGGGCAAAAGCAACATGGCTTTACAGTGAGCCTGTCTCCAGTCCTCAGCATTTAGAGATGCTGTGGGGTTCTCTGCAACCCAGTCCTCCACTTGAGTGCTAAGAACCTGTTTTCATACCCTGGTTCCAGAATCAAAGACTTTCAATGGTTGGTGGTCTTTGCAATTATTGTGAGGGTCCCATGAGTCCCTGTGCCTGCCCATCATTGCTGCATAAGGAATTCCTACCTTGCACATGTGTGTGCTATTGTTTCCAAATATGTTCTGGCCAAATGACCAAGAGAGAAGTCACTTTCTTCCAAGAACACCAGTGTGGAGCTCCTCACCCACCATCTGTGGTAAATAGTCATGGGTAAGGCCTAAGACCAATAAGGCAGGATAGTGGCAGCAGCTGACTCCAGAGAACAGTCACCAGAGCCAAGATCCACAAGATCAACACTGAGCACTGACAGTGTGCTGGTCACTGTGCTATGGTGACTCTCAACAACCCAGAATCTTGACTTTTCACAAACACTCTGAAAGCTGCTTTGTAGTCCCATATTCCATAGGATGTACCTGAGTTTCAGAGAAGGGACATGGCCAAAGTCACATAGTTTTGGGTGAAAATAGAACTGGACCTATGATTTTTTTTTCCTGACTCAATGGGCCTCTCACCACACAGCTGCCTCCATGGAGTGCTGGGAGAAGATGGGAACCTGAATGTCCCTGAACAGTAGATTGTATGTTTTTGTTAGCATGAGACCTCTTCCACTGCCATCTGAGTTGTGTGGGCACAAAGACTTAGGAGAAGGGTCACATTGAGGAACATTGGCTTGTGTCAAGATGGCCCCCTAAGGAGGTAAATCCTCAGAAACAGCTTACTGGGGTGTGGGCATGGTGATATCATGCTGGATCACAGGTGACAGTTTTAGCCTCTTCCTTTGCTGTCACCAGCCAAGAATATGGACCTCCCTGCTTGCTTTTGCACTTCTCTCTTCTTAGCCTGTCATTGTACAGGCATGACATTTTGTTGTTGTTGTTAAAATGGAAAACAAGGGCTTCACAGACCAACCAATCCTAGTATATATCCCAGCTCTACCACTCATGAGCTCAGTGACTTAGGATAAATCTCTTAACTTCTCTGAGCCTTGACTTTTTCTCTAAATATGGAGCTTCTATAATTCCCCTTCTCCTATGGATGGTTTATAGATTAAATAAAATAATGAGTTTAAACATTTTTTGTGGAGACTGGAAAAAAGTTGGCTGTGAGTTGATAATAGAAATCTGATGTCAGTCATGAAGATGGGTCACGAACTTGATAATAACAGAACAGCTATTCAGGATTGGGCTCAAGGCCTTTAAACAACAGGGACTGATATGATTAAACAGAAAAACCAGAGGCTCCTATGGTCATGAGGGAGGTCTTTAATAGCTACTAGAACATAACACAGTTGAATTATGAGTGTGTGTGTGCATGTGTACACATCTTAGAAGATAAATATCCTTAAGTTTCAACATGAATTTCATTGTTCAGTAGCAAAATGGGACTGGCAATAGTTTGAACTATAAGCTGATGAAAATTCTGAACTTTGGGCAATTGTAAGTAGAAAGCCAGAAAAATCTCTTAATTTCTATAGCAACTGTGGCACATAGATGTGACATTTTGGAGATATGTTGATGAAGAAGTTCAACAGGTGACACAGAACCAGAATAGCACAAGAAGGAAACCCAGAGAGGACCACACTTGCATGGTTTACTCATTTCTCAGTGAGGAGGGAATCCACTTAATCCCAGAGCACTTTGCAAATTGTTTTGTAATTTGTTGTGAATGCAATTTTGCTTATGTTAATATTTTTGTCAAAGTTCAAATCATTTATACAATAATGTGGGTTTTTTCATTTATAATAAGCCATTTTTCTGTTTATTCCTAGGATCTGAGTTATAAGAAGCCCTGTGTGTTTTCTTTTCTTTTTTTTTTAGTTTAACTTTATCTTGTCAGTGTTCCATGATTAATTGTTTACGCACCACACCCAGTGTGTTTGCTTACTGGAGTCCTGAACACTGAGTGGGGCCCCTTGGCAGCTACCTTTGTAGATCTGGTGCCCAGACCTGCAATCTATATCTGTGCCACATGTTTCACAGATGCTCCTCCCAAAATGTAGCTTCCACTCGGTTTGTCTCTTTTTTTTTTTTAATTTAATTTTATTTTTTTTCCAATTTATTTATTTTCAGAAAAACAGTGTTCATTATTTTTTCATCACACCCAGTGCTCCATGCAATCCGTGCCCTCTATAATACCCACCACCTTGTACCCCCAACCTCCCACCCCCCTGCCACTTCAAACCTTCAGATTGTTTTTCAGAGTCCATAGTCTCTCATGGTACACTATGGAGTATTATGCCTCCATCAGAAAGGATGAATACCCAACTTTTGTAGCAACATGGACGGGACTGGAAGAGATTATGCTGAGTACTGTTTATTTTTACATGATTTTTACAAGTACCTTTTTAAAAGGCATAAAATACTTTTCAAGTTTTCTGTGTCATATTTAGTGGTAGAAAGGAATTCCCCTGAATGAGACACCAGTACTTTTTAAATCCTGTCTCTCTTAGTAACTTACATTGCCCCTTATTTTTCTTGTGTTAAACATACAACATGTGGGGCACCTGGGTGGCTCAGTGGGTTAAAGCCTCTGCCTTTGGCTCAGGTCATGATCCCAGGGTCATGGGATCAAGCCCTGCATCAGGCTCTCTGCTCAGTGGGGAGCCTGCTTCCCCTCTCTCTCTCTGCCTGCCTCTCCACCTACTTGTGATCTCTGTCTCTAAAGAAGAAAATAAAACATATAACATGAATATTTTTAAACATATATTTTTGTACCCATTTATAGATTTTTCCTTAATAAATATCTAGAAATGAAATTGTGGAGTCAAAGAACATGAGTAACTTTAAGTTAACCACAGACCAAACTGCTCTCTCAAAAGGTGTTCTCAGTATGCACTTCCATCAATATTTAGCTTCTAAAAGTTACCAATATTTTATGATTTAAAAAAGTTCCTACTCTAATTGACGGTATTTGGGTGCAGTGATATGAATTCCCTTTACTGATTGTAATGAAGTTTTTTTTTCACATGTTTATTGGTGATTTGTATCTTATATATAAATTTTTGGGTCACTTCCTTCATCACCTTTTTAGAGATGGAAAATTATAGTCTTTCAAACTAAACTCTTTCATTTTGCAAATTACTTTTAAAAAATTTTATTTTAGGGCGCCTGGGTGGCTCAGTGGGTTAAGCCACTGCTTTTGGCTCAGGTCATGATCTCGGGGTCCTGGGATTGAGTCCCGCATCGGGCTCTCTGCTCGGCAGGGAGCCTGCTTCCTCCTCTCTCTCTCTGCCTGCCTCTCTGCCTACTTGTAATCTCTCTCTGTCAAGTGAATAAATAAAATCTTTTAAAAATTTTATTTTATTTTACAATGTCCCAAGATTCATTGTTTATGCACCACACCCAGTGCTCCATGCAATATGTGCTCTCCACAATACCCACCACCAGGCTCATCCAACCTCCCACCCCTCTCCTCTCTAAAACCCTCAGTTTGTTTCTCAGAGTTCACAGTCTCTCATGGTTCATCTCCCCCTCCAATTTCCTCCAACTCCCTTCTCCTCTCTATCTCCCCATGTCCTCCGTGTTATTCCTTATGCACCACAAACAAGTGAAACCATGTGATAATTGATTTTCTCTGCTAGACTTATTTCACTCAGCATAATCTCTTCCAGTCCTGTCCATATTGATAAAAAAGTTGGGTATTCACCCTTTCTGATGGAGGCATAATACTGCATTGTATATACGGATCATATCTTCTTTATCCATTCACCTGTTGAAGGGCATCTTGGCTCTTTCCACAGTTTGGCGACTGTGACCATTGCTGCTATGAACATTGGGGTACAGATGGCTTTGAAGTTAAAAAAAATCCAGGGATTATTTTTGTTGTTGTTGTCTTTATTATCTATGGACCTTGGAGCCTTCATAAGCTCTCTGACCTTCTTGATGGTGTGAGCCAGGCCCCAGCAGCCATGGTGGGGCAAGACAAGTCATTCAGTCCCCAGAGAAGTGTGAGGAAGAGGAGGGCATGGGGCTTCTAATACCCTGTGGCCCAGTTTCCAGACAGGCAGCTGCTCTGGCCTAGAGTAAGTTCTCTGACCAGGAGACATGGTGCCTGTCTTTGAGAAGACAGCTTCTTGCTTCTCTCACACATCCACTGCCTTTTTAGACAGATCAAGTCCTTATCTGAAAAACATGATGGGTACGGCTCTTTCACTGGGGTGTAGTGAGGATATAAGGGGGAAGTGCTTTACAGATGGTTATGAATTACAACAAAACAGTGTTCTTACTATTTTGAGCTGTGATTGTGGTTCTGGTTCTTCAGGGAAAGAGTTGGGTGGTTTGGGATAAGCAGGTCCAAGTTTGTCATGTTTGGAGAATGTGTGACATTTTGGGGTATGGCTATCAGCATAGCCATCTCCCCACCCCATTCTCTCTGGATCTCAGTTTCCTCCTCTGTAGAGTAAGGATAATAGTAGTACCAACCTCATTGTGCTGTCTGAGGATTAAATGAATTAGTCCACATGGAGAAATGAGATTAGCTGTTGACACCTAATAAGAATTTTACATAGATTAACTCATTAAATCATCACACAATCCAGTGAGGTAGGTACTATTTTTTCCTTACTCTACAGGGGAGGAAACTAAGATTAGATGGGTGAAGTGGGCATCCCAAGGTCACACAGATATTAAGTGGCCAAGCTAGGATATATAACCAGGAAGTCTGTCTTGACTGTCCACATTTTAACCCCTGTACTATACTGCTGCTACTCTATATTGGGTTGAGGAGAAAAGGTGGGTAACGAAGAAGAAAAACCTGGCCTTTCCCATCTAGCAGTTAAGATGACAGTCATGCTTCTCAGGACCTCCTCACCTAGTCCCCTCCAGCCACACCTCCTTCAGGAAGTCTTCCCAGAGGAGCCCCACCCATATGATCACTCCTATTTTCTCCATCTACTTTGAACTTACGAACCTAGTTGTCTGCATGGTGCTTTGCAATGCTTTGAAAATTATTATTCAATTTGATGGGCATTTATAAAATGTCTGGAACATAGGGCTAGAACCAAGGGTATGCAGACATGGATATAAAACATAGTTTCTCCCTGCCCAGGAACTTGTAATCTTGCCAAGGATATAGCCATGAGGAATACCATTGAAAGAGAAATTGAGATCAGTGTTATAAAAGAAATATGAACAATGTACTACAGAAGTGTGGGAGAAAACAATGGTCAGTTTAGACTGGGGTGGATGACTTTGGACAGTTTCAGACTCCAGGGAGGAGTCAGTGATGACTTCCAGTGGCATTTGAACTGAGTCTTAAAGAGTGGCTAAAAGTTTAAGAGGTATAGTGTTGTGGGAGAGCAATCAGAGGAGGTGCTACAGTAGCCCCTTTGTGGTTGTTATTCACAGGAGTAGGATCTCTTGAAACTTTTTCAAATGTTTGCATCCCATTTAAATCTTCAATGGAGACTCTGACCTCTGTGCTCTTGTTTTGGATTTCCCCAAGCTGACACATGACTCAGAGCTCCCTTCTTCTGAAAGGGATCAACTGTATTCTGATCACATGCTTGCCTGCACCTTCACAGACCATTTCTCTGGTCTGGCAGGAGTACCCCTCTGATTTGAGAGAGCAGAGCTGGACCCTTGAATTATACTTTCTGGCAGTGCAACAAGGGAGACTCTTCTCACTCCCTGGTCCCAGGGGAAGCATCCAGCTATGTTGCTTTAGGTTCTGAGGCCCCAAATCTCATGTAATAGGTGCTAGAGGCTTGGGATTAAGGTGAAGAATCAAAACACGAGACCACCTCTGAATAAGAAAGGAAAACTTCCCAGACAGTAACTCCATTTTTCCATCCATCTATCCATCCATCCATCCATCCATCCATCCATCCATCCAATAAAACCTTATTTAGTCTCCTCTCTGTGCTGGGGATCAAAAATCCAAAACCCCCCAGCTCTTGCCTTCAAGGTCAGAGTCTAGTGACATGTGATCACACAATTATAATAGTGAGTACTCTGATGAAGGAAGCACAGAGAATGGGTACCCAAAGGAGAACTTGAGTTACAGAGTTGGCAAATCTTAAACAGTCTCAGGGGACAAAAAGAAAGTAAAATTGGCGGTGCAGGCAGGAGGTATAGTAGAAGGAAAAGGTACAAAGTGCCCAGGAACACTTTTGCTGGGAGAGAGAGGGGGAAGAAGCCACACAGCTATGTGGCTGGAGGAGGCAGATCATGAAGAGAACCTTCATGGAGGCCATGCAATAGAATTTGGATGCTCCTTGAGGTCCTGAAGGGTTTTGAGCATAATAAATGGTTTGTTTAATAGAGAAAACACTGTGGTCAAGAGAATATAGTTTGGGGGAGGATTGAAATCAGGGAGACCAGTTAGGCTTAAGGCTGAAGTTTTCAGGAAAGAGAAGATGAGGACCTGGCCTGGGACAGGGAAGGGGACAGGAGAGGGGGAGAGATTTGGGAGGTAGTAAGCAGTTACAGTGGATAGGACATCACTGTCAAGAGAGTGTGGGGGAATGGGGAGGAGTCACTGATGACTTACAGTGGCCTGAATTTGGCCATCACTTGTTGCTGGTTATGCTCTTCCCTGGGACAGAAAGCAGGAGGAAGAACTGGCAGAGATGAGTTTAGTGTGGGATGAGTTGAGTCAGTCAGAGATAGGGTGCTGGATCCGAAGTTTCATCAGGTCTGAAGGTAGAGATCTGGACATCTTCTTGACATAAGTCCTGGGTAAAAAGTGGAGAGTACTGGACTTGAGTGAAGTGTATGAAGTAGATTATAAAGAAAGAGAAAAACAGAAAGAGTTGCATCAAGGACAGGACACAACTGAAGCCTGTGTCAAAGACATGCAGCACAACAGAAAGAAAGCGTTCCTGGAATTGGCATCTGGCCCCAGAGATAGCAGATTTTGGAGAACAGAAGTCAGAATGAAGTCGCTTCAGGAGTCAGTGGGAGTCAAGCAGAACATGAAGGCATCTTTTGCAGTTTGTCTAAGAAGGTAATGAAGAGACAGAGGGGAGGGGAAGGGAGATGCCAGTGAAGAAACATTGTTTTAGAATGGTAAAGGCTTCATATGCTCAGGACTGGTGGGAAGATGGGGCAGTCAGTAGAAAGAAAAGTTGAATAAAGGCTGTGTCTCCAGCTGAGTGGGTACCAGAGGGGTCTCTGGGCCTCAAATGAACAAGGTACCCCAGGTCTAGTGAGTAAGGCAGCCTTCCAGGGGAATGGCTTCTATCCCCTGACCTTCTGCCCCACCCAGGCCTTAGCTCCTTCACATTCTACCAGAGACCCTGTTGGGTGTTTGTTCTTACAGGTGGCCCCAGCTGGCAGAAGAACTTCTTTGGAATCCAGCCTAACCTCCTCTTGTCCCCAAGGCTTCAGCCTGCACTGAGCAGCAGGAAGCTTTCTTTGGGTCTTTGCTGCCAGCAGTGCAGGAGGGTGGGACAATCCTGGCACCGGGTAGGGCAGAAGCCCTAGGTTCTAAGCCAGGCAGGAGGACCAGCTAACCTGGCTAGGTCCTATGGTCAGGCTGCCACCTGGTGTTGAGAGCTGGGTATATAGATGGAGGGTCTCTACCAGGTACCAGGCCTGAGCCAGGGATAAAGAAAGAGGAAAAACTTTTGGGATGCAGAAGCTTTTTGTTTTGATGAAGTTCCAATAGCTCATTTTTGCTTGTTTCCCTTGCTTCCAGAATTGTGTCTAGTAAGTTGCTATGGCCAAGGTCAAACAGGTTGCTATCTGTGTTGTCTAGGATTGTGATGGTTTCCCATGTCACATTTAGGTCTTCTATTCATTTTGAATTTATTTTTGTGTATGCTGTAAGAAAGTGGTCTAATTTCATTCTTCTGCATATTGCTGTCCATTTCACAACAGTCAATAAAACTAAAAGATAACCTGCAGAATGGGAGAAGATATTTGCAAATGACATATCTGATAAAGAGTTAGTATCCAAAATCTAGAAAGAACTTCTCAAACTCAGCACCCAAAGAATAAATAATTCAGTTAAGAAATGGGCAGAAGACATGAACAGACATTTTTCCGAAGACACCCAGATGACTTACAGACACATGAAAAGATTCTCAACATCACTCATCATTAAGGAAATACAAACCAAAACCATGATGACATACAACCTCACACTTGTCAGAATGGTTAGAATTAACAACACAAGAAAAAACAGATGTCGGCAAAGATGCAGAGAAAGGGGAACACTCTTACACTGTTGGTGAGATTGCAAACTGGTGCTGTCACTGTGGAAAATAGTATGGAGGTTCCTCAGAAAGTTAAAAATAGAACTACCCTAAGACCAACAATTGTACTACTGGATATTTACGCAAAGGATACAAAAATACATCAGGGTGATGTTTATAGGAGAACTATCAACAATAGCCAAAATATAGAAAGAGCACCAAATGTCCATCGACTGATGAATGGATCAAGAAGATGTGGTATATACATATATGTGTGTGTGTATGCATATATGTGTATATATATGTATATATATATGTACATATGTAGAGGTATATTACTCAGCCATCAAAAAGAATGAAATCTTGTCATTTGCAACTATGTGGATGGAGCTAGAGTGTTTTATGCTAAGCAAAATAAGTCAGCAAATACCATATAATTTCACTCAAATGTGGAATTTAAGAAATGAAACCGATGAACATAGGGGAGGAAAAAGAGAGAGAGAGAAACAAACCATAAGAGACTCTTCATGATACAGAATGAACCGGGGGTTGATGGTAGGGGGAGATTGGCTAAATGGGTGATGGGTATCAAGGACTCTTGTGATGAGCAGTGGGTGTTATGTGTAAGTGATGAATCACTAAATTCTACACTTGAAACCAATTTTACCACGTTAAATTCTAACTAACTAGAATTTAAATAAGATCTTAAAATTTAAAAAAGAGGAAAAACAAATCTGAGGGTTTTGAAGGGGTGGGGGTGGGAGGTTGGGGTACCAGGTGGTGGGTATTATTGAGGGCATGGATTGCATGGAGCACTGGGTGTGGTGCAAAAATAATGAATACTGTTATGCTGAAAATAAATAAAAAATAAATTAAAAAATAAAAGAGGAAAACACAGGAAACCTGCAGGGAAGCCAGGCTTCAGGGTGGGGCATGCTATTCTGAATCCAGAGAGGGAGTGTATTTCATGTGGTGAAGATGAGCAGTGGAGTTACTCGTTAGTCTGAGACCAGAGGTGAATAAAACTAACAGTGCACAGTTACCTGTGCTATCTCCCATGTGACTCTCTGAGTTAGTTCCTATCATTTTCCCTATTTTACAGATGGGGTTTATCCTTAGAAGGTTCAAAAGTTTTGTCCAAATTAGTGGCCTTTGAATGGCAGAGCTGGTATTTAAAAGGGGTTTTCATACATTGAGAGGGGGCTGGGTGGGAGTGGATGGTGGGGGTGGACACTGAGTTTCATGGCAGGAGCAATAGGAATAGTCTGGGCAGATGTAAGCATGGAGTGGGGAGGGTCTGTGCAAAATATATGATAGGGACCTGTGCCCTGTTGACCTTAAGGCAGAGAGTGAGATAGGAGGTAAGAATCCCACCACTGCTCAGTATGAGTGTGAATGGCCACTGGGCTTGAGGAAAGGTTTGCCAGGGATACAAGCTCCAGTAATTCCTGCAGAGGACCCAGAACAGAAGTTGGCCCCATATGTCCTCTGGAGGGGGAACTAAATGGTGGCTGATAGGACAATTGATGACAGGCCCAATAAGCATGTGACAGCAGCTAGAACAGAAGATCCAAGATGGGAGAAATGTACCAGTGAATGGATGGAGACCTAAGAGCAGATAACACCAGAGGAATTGGGGCCAGAGAAAGAAAAATTCATTGAGCTCACCTGCTGGCAGGGAGTAGCTAGGAAGGTAAACCAAGGAGCATCTGGGGGTTGCCAGTCAGGGCTGGGTGGATAGGAATGCCTTCAATTCAGAGCGCCTAATGAGAAACACAGAAGTGTTTTCTTCCCACCTGCCTGTACCATGTTGGTAGAGGTGTGCGGGCAGCAAGTAGGGGCGGGTAGCTGATCCCCACTAAGAATAAGAAGCCAGCATCTTTGTGGAACCTTCCAGCCACATCAATCTGCATTTCTCAATGTTTTAAGATATGGGCTCTGTGCCTGGCACAACTTCCCACTTGTACCACTTCCTAATTACTTACCCTCTTCTATTTTTGTTTTCCTCTCACATTTCTCAAATAAAGTTCCCTTTGAAAAAAAAATCCCCACTCCCATTTTCTCTTAACAAGGCAATGGAATCATTTGTTCCCATGTAAGACAGGTTAACTAAAGAGACAGAACATCTCTAGAGGCCCAGGCCATAGGGTTTGAATGAGAAGAGGGGTGAGCTGACATGGGCAGATGGGGACAACCTGGAGAGAAGACTGACAATGTGGAATCTGTCCTGCTGACAATGTCACTGCCCTGGCAGCACCCCTTAAAGTCTCTGTAATCCTGTCCTTTTCACCTTCCCTATGTCCCACCAACCTCTCTTCCCACACACACTCAACACTTCCTTGCCTTCCCATCCAAAAGTGACTAAATATGAGTGAATAACAAACTAGATCCTATTGCTAATATATCAATAACTATCAATCAGTGACTATATGCCCAAAATTTGCTACTCCTTCTAAGATTGCCTTAAATTTTTCTCTTTAATAAAAATCTGATTATAAAGTAAGACAGGCCCAATTTAGAAAAGTCATGAAAGCATAATGAGGACAATGGCAATCAGGCTTTTGCATTAATTAAAATTAACAACTTTATCTCACTTCTGATGACTAGTAAGTTCTTCCCACTTCTTTTCCCAGCCATCAAAAAGTCTGGTGCTCTGGTGGCTTGTCTACACTAAGTTCTCAGTCAATATTTGTAGGGTGGCTGGTGGTTGACTGGCATTCCCAGCGAACTCCATATATCCTGTAAAGGTTTGAAACCATGGTCTGTGTTGGCGGTGGTAGCTGGTCTGAGACATACTGTCTGGGGAGCTGGATAGATTCCACATAGACTTGTTTCTTCCAGGTTAACTGGTAGCTTTCTGCCATGACAACAAACTCAGCCCTGCAGGAAGTGGGTTTGGATGATGCTTCTCGATCACCTGAGTAAGAGATGATCCTGGGAGGAGTCAGTTCCTCCACAGTCAGATGGTGGATGCCTACTGTGTGCCAGGCACTGTGTGGGCTATAGGGGATATATGAAGGTCATTAGAGACAGGGTCCACAAGCTAATTGGAATGTGACCATATAAATATGGTCCTAGTGTTAGATAAAAATACCCTGGGGGAACAAAGGGAAATGGCTCTGGGCATGCGTCACTCCAGGAGGGCCTCCCATGGAAAAGACAGTTTGAGAATTGGGTCTTGAAGTGTGGCTGGGGTATAGTCACCTGGTGGACTTTGGGGCCAGGTGGAGAGAAGGGAGGTTATTCTAGGCAAAATGAAAAGAGCAGTGACTTATTCACTGTGACTGAGGTATGAAGGCTAAGGATCTTCTGTGGCTTCCATTTTCAAATCTGAGCTGGACCAGTAACAAGGATGGCTGCTGCCTCAGCCTGTGCCTGCCTTAGCCTGTGCCTGTGCCTCAGCTATGTGAGCAGCAGTCTTCCCTAGAACTGTGGAGGACCCTCTACCTTGTTTCTCCATGCTCTTCCTTGGGTTGACCTAGCAGGGAAGAGCCATGTCTGCTTGTGCTGTCAAGTGCAGCTTCAATGTCTCTATCCTTGCAGCCTCTGGGATTGTTGAGACAGATGTGACTACTCCCACTTCTGGACTCACCCTCCACCCTGTCCTTACTGCTGTCATGGCCCTTTTCACAGCAATTGTCTATTTTAGGGTTTTGTTTTCTTCACTAGACTATGTGTTCCTTAGGCAGGAAATGTTCTTGGTTCATACCTGCAGTCTTAGCATCTGACATCAGACCTCACAGAAAATACACACTCAATAAATGTTTAATTCTTTAGCTTATTCTGTGAACACATCCCAGTTACTCCTTAGACCCTGGCTCAGTTTCCCCAACTAACCTCATTAGGGATTAAGGTAGGGCCCTCAGAATTTTGCTGCAGGGTAAGAAGGTTCAGAGTAGATTGTTCTCATCAACCTCAATTAGTGTTTTATTGAGAAGATCACAAATTAAGGCTTATGTAACAAGAGCCCATTATTTAATTGATTAAAACAGGTTTTCAGTTGGCAGCTTGACAAATACATACTTCACCACCTTTCCTACTCCACCTACAGGGCTGGTAAGTGACAGATTTGGGTGGCAATGCTTGGAATGCCATGAGCCTGCGTAAGCCAGCCTGGGTGCTACTGGGATAGGGAGGATGCTGGTGACAAATTTGACCTGATTACTTAGGAACCTTTCTCCTTGGGTGGGACTTGGGAGCCTGACCAGTTGCTAAACTGGTTGTCAAACAGCCCACCAGGGACTGGGAGAAGAGGAAAAGCATGTCTCCTTGGTCCGGTCTTATTGCATCACTTACCCCATTTGGGAACCTGCACCTTGGCTTTTCTACTAGTGGCCAACTGAAGAATCAGAACATTGATATAAAATCTCTATTTCCTGTAAAGGAGTTTTGTGATGAGGCACTACCAAGGAAGAAGGGATAGATGAATGGATAAGCAGAAGGGTGGGTTATATGGATAGACAGATAGTAAATCATCAGATGGATAGACAGGTAGATAACAAAATAGATGGGTGGATTATTGGATGGATGGGTGGGAAGTTAACCGTGCTTATGGTTCTCCTAAGGATATAAAGTCCTCTAGTTGGTGGTAGTGGTGATGGCAGATGCTGCCACAGGACCTTAGTTTCTGAAAGCTTCCTGTGAATAGTTGAAGAGCTAAATATAAAGGGATAACTCTTTCATTTACTTTTCAGGCAACAGCAATAAATTCGATGCAGCTGATGCATCTTCAAAAATTTGCTACCTTCCAAGACTTTCAAGCATAAAGGCATTTTCATCTTCACCTCTCAGAATTGACAGGGAGGTCAAATAGAACCAAGTGAAATAACCTGCAAAGAGAACAACTTAAGAAAAGTATACCTATAAAAATAGCTAATAAACAATAAAACAACACTGCAAACAGTTTGGCAAATGCGGGACAAAGAATCACCTTCATAAACCCTTCATTGTAGAGCAAGCCTCTTTGTTTTGTGTGGCTGTGCTTCTGCATGGGAACCATACATAGCTGCAATCATCATGCTCATGACTACCCTCTGTACCCTACTTTCTCCACCTCACCTGATGTCATGAGCATTTTTCTGTGTTGCCACATAGCTTTTATAATTGCTTTAAATGACTGTAAAATATTCCATTCTCTATGCTACCGCTGAATATTTAGGTTTCTTGTATTTTTTTCCTTTGCTCATTTTCATGAATTAACAAATATTAGGTATGTCACCTGGTGCCTGGCAAAATGCATACACTTAATAGATGCTTTATTCCCTTTTCATCTCTCTCCTTTATATATCTTCACATTTGGACTTTTCCTTAGGAAAAATTTCTTAGGATAAATACTAGCTCAAGAGTTTGAACAACTGTATGGTTGACATGTTGACATGTTGCTTTATTAATAACCATGATGATAATATAAATAGCTCCACAATTACACATACTATCCCATAAAATCCTCTCACACATCTCTAAGGGGTAGCCATTACCCTATTTTTTATGACAAAGCAGAAGCCCACAAATTTAAGTAATTTGTCCAACATCCATGTTTGTTCCACTTTCTTCTTTCTTTTCAAGGACTGGTACAGTGTCTGGCACACAGAATGGCTCCAATAAATATTTGCTGAATGAAGTCCACAGGTGGGAGTGCCATGATTAAACCCAGATCTGATTTATATCAAAGCTTGTACTTTCCCCCTTAAATCTTGGCAACTGGCTTTTGACATTTATTTGGGTGGGGTAAGGTATTTCCTTACCTTTTAATTAAGGATTCAGATTTAGTGAAGCACCCATTCAAGCTTAGGGCAAATATGTGAGGCAAATAATGTGCTGGGGTAGGACTCTAACTGTATAACTACAATTATAACTACTACTGTAGAACTGTATCTGCCTGACTTTTTCTTGAGGTCACTCAGGCACAGCTATAATATAGTTTTAAGAACATGCCATAGGAGAGTGGTCCTAAGTGCTTGGTAGCTACATTGAATTCAGAGGGTTTGTTGTTATCCTGTGGCTGTGTGATCTGATTACACATTTACAGAAACATTGTCCTCACTGGGATCACTCTCTAACATCCAACTGTACATGCTGAGGAGAAAGAAAGGCTTTGAGCCCCTATACTTCCTAGTTGCAGAAGATGCATCCTGAAGAGCACCAGCCCTAAGAATCTTGAGTAGTCATTTCCTCAGGTTGTGTCTTCTTGGCATAAGGCAGGAACCTATGTCCTATTTCTGCTGCATAGAATGGGGGTTTTGAGCGTCAGAATGATTCTTCAGAGACCCTTTAAAGAATAAGGTACTCTGATGCTGCCTGGCTAGGCAGAGGGCTGGAGAGTTCAGTGATAGAGCTTTCCTCAGGGCTATGAAGGAGACCCAACATGGTAAGGCTTCCTGTGTGATGTGTGTGTGTGTGTGTGTGTGTGTGTGTGTGTGTGTGTGTGTACACCTAGGGATCTAAAGGTCCATGGCAGTGGGTAAAAGGTTCTGGACATCTCTCCAGATAGGGGTCACTGCCCCCTCAGCATGGCCTGTGGTGGAGGAACTGAGTCCTCCTCTTGGTTCTGGAGGATCAGAGATGATTCTATCCATGCCTTCTCTGAGAAGGGCCAGGGGTTTGGGAAGCCAGGTTCATCTTAGTCATTAGCTTATGGTCATCTTGCCTTGATAAATGAAGACCACATTATTCAACATGTGTTATCTAATGCTTGCTGTGTGTCAAACCCTAGTCTGGACACTGGTGATACAACATGAATAAAACAAACAAAACCCTACTTTCATGGAGCTTATGTTACAGTTAGGTAGACTGGCAACAGGCAAAATAATAAATAAAATGTATCAGAGTTACAAGGGCTACGGACGGAGCAACGATGATGATGATGCGTAGAGAGTGGCAGAGTGGGTGGAGGGGGTGGAGGAGTGTGGAAAGGTGGTATGTGTGCTGGCTGTAAACTGTGTATGGGAATACTCCAAAAAGTGGCCTATCTTGGCCTCTGGCCACTTAGGTGGCACTATAATACCGGTGTGGCCAATATTTACACATCACCCTCTTTGTTCTTTTGCTAGTGCTTCTTGTGTTCTGCAATGACTTTGTTCATTTGTCTGTCTATTCCTTCTTCAAATTATTCAGATGAATTCTTGTGAGATTCCCAAGAGGTGTAAATTTGGGGAGGAGATGGAGATGGGAATGGGTTTTGAAAGCCAGGCCATGACTCCACATGCCAAGTTCAAACTGGGAAGGTTCTGACAGACCTGGAAATTGAGTTTATAGGTGGATAGTCCTAATGCTTATTTTGGGATTCTATGGTCTGGGGAGAGGGGAAGTATACTGATGGGAGAAGGGTTTGGAGAAGCAATCTGTATTAGAGACCATGAGAACTAGGGGAGTTACATGGACCTCTCTCCCTTCTTGTTCTGAGCAGGATGCAGGAGAGCAGGGTTTCAAAGCAGGGCTTCCATTTATTTAGAACCTGGCTTGTTCCTGATCTAGTCATGAGATGTTAGAAGAACTCAAACAGGAGGGATCTCTGTTCCTGCACTGACCTTAACCTCATTGTCCCACCTCTAGAAAGTTGCAGCAGATTTTCCAATAGGAGCCTTGGCTAGGGAGGGTACCCTTAATCAGCAACCGAAACTGGGCAGGTGTTAATTAGGTCCAAGCAGCTAAGAGGTGATTGTATCTTTTCTTCATTAAAGATGAGAAGAGTGTAAGGGGCCCCCCTGCTTCTCCCTGGATCTTTCCTGACTTCCAGAGAAGGCTGGGAGGTGAGGCTGGGCTAGGGCCTGCTCTGGGGGAGGTTGAATGGAAGACCTGGTCCACAGAGCACAGTGCTGCTCTGCTGTGCAGCTGGGCACAGAGGCAATGGCCTAGCTCACTTCATGAGAGGATGCAGGCAGAGGAGGGGCCCTCTGAAAGCCCTGGATATTGGGTGTTGGTCTCAGCAGAAGAAGAAGGATCCTTGCTCAAGGTACCACTTGCCAGTGCTCCATCCAGTTGGTCTCATTTTGAGCATTTTTGGGGTCATTTTCCTCTAATTATAAACATGATAAATACACACACACACACACACACACACACACACACTGCTTATCACAGACTTTGATGGTAGAGTGACTTGGAAGAAAACAAGTGTAACAAAAAAGAAGGGGATTAGATTTGGGAGAGTAAGGTTACAGTTCTTATTAAATTTTGCTGACTTATCTACATCTATAGAATGGGTATTTAAAAAGTTCATTCTTACTATTTACATGTGCCGTGAGGAACTGAGATAATACTTTGGTAGTTATGCGTAAACCCTGAAGTTCTGTCCCGGTATGAGAAGGAGAACTATCATTAAGCCATATTCTTATTGGAGTGGACTGTTAAAGGAACTGAACTGGAAGGTATGAAAGCTTGTAAATATTTAAAAATCTTTTTGAATTAACTGCTTCATAAGTAAAATGAGAGGGTTGGACTTGATGGGCAAGAGCCCTCCCAGGTTAGAGTTTGATTTTGAGGAGTGAAGAGCAGATAGAGGTGTTCTCCATGGGGGTGGGGTGGGGTCCTTGCAGAGCACATGGAAGCCTGCATGGGAGCCCCTGATACAGGGCAACATGCCTCAAGACAAGCATGGCCTTTGGCTCAAATGCCAGCCCCACATGTTTGACGTTAGGTGAGTTTCCTAACATCGCTGGGTCTTAGTTTCTTCATCTGTGAAATCGGGGTAATTATTTCCCTCTCTTGCTTTGGGGGTTGGAATGAAGAATTAAGTGAAAAAATTACACAATGTATTTGGCCAAGGAATTTCAGAGCTTGGGAAATGGAAAGGTCCTTAGACATTACCTAGTCTCACTCTTTGTTTTACAAATGAAGAGCTGAGACTCAGAGACATAGGTTCCCAAAATCTCACTTCGGAGCAAATCAGTGGGAAAGCCTAGATGAAGACCAGGTTCCCAAAAGGCCATCCATTCAGGTTTTATAATCTATGCTTGAAGGATTCCACCTCTGTTGCTGTTGGAGACTCTATCATACCTGGCCATGGGAGTCTAATCCCGGAAGGCCAGGCTGTTGGCTAGCAGTGTCTTTCCTGAAGTCCATAGGCTCCCCCTGCTGGGTGGTTGCTTTGACTGGTCCATGGGCACTCCTCGGGAGCCCTCCCTAGTGCTGTAAGTTTTTAGGTTTTCAGTATTCCATGTTACTGTGCCACTTTAAAAGAGATTCAAGAGGTTACTTGTCATGACCTCTGCGTGCTGTATGTAAGTGATGAGTCACTGAATTCTCCAGAAACCAATATTGCACTGTATGTTAACAAAATTAAATTAAAAAGGGAGATTCAAATAATTTAAAAAAAGTGTTTTCTTATGATCCTACACAATTACCATTTCATGTGCTCTTCATTCTGTTGTGTAGCTCCTTTTCCTTTTGCCAGAAAACTTCCTCTAACCTCTCTTGGAGTTCACATTTGCTGGCAATAAATTCTTTCAGCATTTGAATGTCTTAAAATGTCCTTAATTCTTCTTCATTTTTGAAAGAGATCTATATTGGGTGTAAAGTTCTAGGTTGAAAGTTATTCTCTTAGTAATTTAAAGATGTTCCACCTTCTTCTGGCTTGGATCATTTCTAGCGAGAAGGCTGCGGTCACTCTTCTCTTTTTTCCTCTGTAAATAGTGTATTTTTTCCCGGCTATTTTTTTCTTCATCAGTGGTTTTAAGCATTTGATTATGAAGTCCCTTGGCATAGTGTTCTTTGCATTTATTGTGCTTGAGTTTTGTTGAAAAAAAAAAAAATATATATATATATATATATATATATATATATATATGAGAGAGGGAGGGAGAGGGAGAGAGCAGGGGGAAGGGCAGAGAGAGAGAAATTCCCAACAAACTCCTGCTGAGTGTGGAGTTCTACTAGGGGCTCAATCCCAGAACCCAGATATCATGACCTCAGCCAAAATCAAGAGTTGGCTGGTGAGGGAGGAGTCAAGATGGTGGAGAAGTAGCAGGCTGAGACTACCTCAGCTAGCAGGAGATCAGCTAGAGAGCTTATCTAAAGATTGCAAACACCTGCAAATCCATCGGCAGATCGAAGAGAAGAAGAACAGCAATTCTAGAAATAGAAAAACAACCACTTTCTGAAAGGTAGGACTGGCGGAGAAGTGAATCCAAAGTGACGGGAAGATAGACCCCGGGGGGAGGGGCCGGCTCCCGGCAAGCGGCGGAGCAACGGAGCACAAAATCAGGACTTTTAAAAGTCTGTTCCGCTGAGGGACATCGCTCCAGAGGCTAAACCGGGGCGAAGCCCACACGGGGTCGGCGTGACCTCAGGTCCTGCGGGGTCACAGAAGGATCGGGGGTGTCCGAGTGTCGCAGAGCTTGCGGATATTGGAACGGGAAAGCCGGCTGCAGAGACAGAGCCGACAGTAAGCTCACAGCTCGGAGTTGCCTTGAACCGGTCGCAGGCTCGGTGAGCTCGGAGCGCGGCTGGAGGTTGGGCAGACGCGAGTTACTGGGAGCTGTTCGCTGAGGGCGCACAGGGAAGCGGGGCCCCGGGCTCTCGGCTCCTGCGGGCCGGAGACCAGTAGGCCGCCACTTGTATTCCCGTCCTCCGGAACTCTACGGAAAGCGCTCAGGGAACAAAAGCTCCTGAAAGCAAAGCCGAGCAGATCACTCAGCCCGGCCCCTGGTAAGGGCGGTGTAATTCCGCCTGGGGCAAAGACACTTGAGAATCACTACACCAGGCCCCTCCCCCAGAAGATCAACAAGAAATCCAGGCAAGACCAAGTTCACCTACCAAGGAGTGCAGTCTCAATACCAAGGAGAGAGCAGCAGAATTCCACAAGAGGAGGAGAAAACAAACCACGGAACTCATGGCTTTCTGCCTGTGATTTTTCAGTCTTGCAGTTAATTTAATTTTTTTCTTTTTCATTTTTTTTCTCTTCTTCTGCTAAAATTTTTTATAACTTTTACCCTTTTCTCTTTTAACGTTTTTTAACTAGATTATCTAATATATATATTTTTCTTTTTTATACTTTTGTTTATTCATTTTCTTTTTTTTAAATTCTTTTTCTTTTTTTTCTTTCTTTCTTTTTGAACCTTTTTTTATCCCCAAATCAGAAGAGATCCTAATCTCTTCAATCTTTTTTTTCTTAATTCGTTTTTAAATTCTTGATTGAATTTTTAATTCAATCTCTTTTTTTAATTCTTTTTTTCTTTTTTTTCTTTCTTTCTTTTTGAACCTCTTTTTATCCCCAAATCAGAAGAGATCCCAATCAGAAGAGATTGGGAGATCCCAATCAAAGGAGATCCCAATCAGAGGAGATCCCTCACCCAATCGTGAGGGGGGAGAAATCCCCCCTCACGATTTGGGATCTCTTCTGATTTGGTTAAAGCATATTTTCCTGCGATTGTTGCCACCCTTTTAGTATTTTACTTGCTCCTTCATATACTCTTAGCTGGACAAAATGACAAGGCGGAAAAATTCACAACAAAAAAAAGAACAAGAGGCAGTACCGAAGGCTAGGGACCTAATCAATACAGACATTGGTAATATGTCAGATCTTGAGTTCAAAATGACAATTCTCAAGGTTCTAGCCGGGCTTGAAAAAGGCATGGAAGATATTAGAGAAACCCTCTCCAGAGATATAAAAGCCCTTTCTGGAGAAATAAAAGAACTAAAATCTAACCAAGTTGAAATCAAAAAAGCTATTAATGAGGTTCAATCAAAAATAGAGGCTCTCACTGCTAGGATAAATGAGGCAGAAGAAAGAATGAGCGATATAGAAGAACAAATGACAGAGAATAAAGAAGCTGAGCAAAAGAGGGACAAACAGCTACTGGACCATGAGGGGAGAATTCGAGAGATAAGTGACACCATAAGACGAAACAACATTAGAATAATTGGGATTCCAGAAGAAGAAGAAAGAGAGAGGGGAGCAGAAGGTATACTGGAGAGAATTATTGGGGAGAATTTCCCCAATATGGCAAAGGGAACGAGTATCAAAATTCAGGAGGTTCAGAGAACGCCCCTCAAAATCAATAAGAATAGGCCCACACCCCGTCACCCAATAGTAAAATTTACAAGCCTTAGTGACAAAGAGAAAATCCTGAAAGCAGCCCGGGAAAAGAAGTCTGTAACATACAATGGTAAAAGTATTAGATTGGCAGCTGACTTATCCACAGAGACCTGGCAGGCCAGAAAGAGCTGGCATGACATTT
The DNA here is from genome assembly GCF_020171115.1 of Neogale vison. Lineage (NCBI taxonomy): Eukaryota > Metazoa > Chordata > Mammalia > Carnivora > Mustelidae > Neogale > Neogale vison. Next base: position 108,983,282 of record NC_058092.1, read on the forward strand.
TCAGAGCACTAAACGAGAAAAACATGCAGCCAAGAATACTATATCCAGCTAGGCTATCATTGAAAATAGAAGGAGAGATTAAAAGCTTCCAGGAGAAACAGAAACTGAAAGAATTTGCAAACACCAAACCAGCTCTACAGGAAATACTGAAAGGGGTCCTCTAAGCAAAGAGAGAGTCTACAAGTGGTAGATCAGAAAGGAACAGAGACAATATACAGTAACAGTCACCTTACAGGCAATACAATGGCACTAAAATCATATCTCTCAATAGTTACCCTGAATGTTAATGGGCTAAATGCCCCAATCAAAAGACACAGGGTATCAGAATGGATAAAAAAACAAAACCCATCTATATGTTGCCTCCAAGAAACTCATTTTAAACCCGAAGACACCTCCAGACTTAAAGTGAGGGGGTGGAAAAGAATTTACCATGCTAATGGACATCAGAAGAAAGCAGGAGTGGCAATCCTTATATCAGATCAATTAGATTTTAAGCCAAAGACTATAATAAGAGATGAGGAAGGACACTATATCATACTCAAAGGGTCTGTCCAACAAGAAGATCTAACAATTTTAAATATCTATGCCCCCAACGTGGGCGCAGCAAACTATATAAACCAATTAATAACAAAATCAAAGAAACACATCAACAATAATACAATAATAGTAGGGGACTTTAACACTCCCCTCACTGAAATGGACAGATCATCCAAGCAAAAGATCAACAGGGAAATAAAGGCCTTAAATGATACACTGGATGAGATGGACATCACAGATATATTCAGAACATTTCATCCCAAAGCAACAGAATACACATTCTTCTCTAGTGCACATGGAACATTCTCCAGAATAGATCACATCCTCGGTCCTAAATCAGGACTCAACCGGTATCAAAAGATTGGGATCATTCCCTGCATATTTTCAGACCACAATGCTCTGAAGCTAGAACTCAACCACAAGAGGAAGTTTGGAAAGAACACAAATACATGGAGACTAAACAGCATCCTTCTAAAGAATGAATGGGTCAACTGGGAAATTAAAGAAGAATTGAAAAAAATCATGGAAACAAATGATAATGAAAATACAACGGTTCAAAATCTGTGGGACACAACAAAGGCAGTCCTGAGAGGAAAATATATAGCGGTACAAGCTTTTCTCAAGAAACAAGAAAGGTCTCAGGTACACAACCTAACCCTACACCTAAAGGAGCTGGAGAAAGAACAAGAAAGAAACCCTAAGCCCAGCAGGAGAAGAGAAATCATAAAGATCAGAGCAGAAATCAATGAAATAGAAACCAAAAAAACAATAGAACAAATCAACCAAGCTAGGAGCTGGTTCTTTGAAAGAATTAATAAAATTGATAAACCCTTGGCCAGACTTATCAAAAAGAAAAGAGAAAGGACCCAAATAAATAAAATCATGAATGAAAGAGGAGAGATCACAACTAACACCAAAGAAATACAAACTATTATAAGAACATACTATGAGCAACTCTACGCCAACAAATTTGACAATCTGGAAAAAATGGATGCATTCCTAGAAACATATAAACTACCAAAATTGAACCAGGAAGAAATAGAAAGCCTGAACAGACCCATAACCAGTAAGGAGATTGAAACAGTCATTAAAAATCTCCAAACAAACAAAAGCCCAGGGCCAGATGGCTTCCCGGGGGAATTCTACCAAACATTTAAAGAGGAACTAATTCCTATTCTCCTGAAACTGTTCGAAAAAATAGAAATGGAAGGAAAACTCCCAAACTCATTTTATGAGGCCAGCATCACCTTGATCCCAAAACCAGACAAGGATCCCATCAAAATAGAGAGCTATAAACCAATATCCTTGATGAACACAGATGCAAAAATTCTCACCAAAATACTAGCCAATAGGATTCAACAGTACATTAAAAGGATTATTCACCACGACCAAGTGGGATTTATTCCAGGGCTGCAAGGTTGGTTCAACATCCGCAAATCAGTCAATGTGATACAACACATCAATAAAAGAAAGAACAAGAACCACATGATACTCTCAATAGATGCTGAAAAAGCATTTGACAAAGTACAGCTTCCCTTCCTGATCAAAACCCTTAAAAGTGTAGGGATAGAGGGCACATACCTCAATATCATCAAAGCCATTTATGAAAAACCCACTGCAAATATCATTCTCAATGGAGAAAAACTGAAAGCTTTTCCACTATGGTCAGGAACACGGCAGGGATGTCCATTATCACCACTGCTATTCAACCTAGTACTAGAAGTCCTAGCCTCAGCAATCAGACAACAAAAGGAAATTAAAGGCATCCAAATCGGCAAAGAAGAAGTCAAATTATCACTCTTCGCAGATGATATGATACTCTATGTGGAAAACCCAAAAGACTCCACTCCAAAACTGCTAGAACTTATACAGGAATTCAGTAAAGTGTCAGGATGCACAGAAATCAGTTGCATTTCTCTACACCAACAACAAGACAGAAGAAAGAGAAATTAAGGAGTCAATCCCATTTACAATTGCACCCCAAACCATAAGATACCTAGGAATAAACCTAACCAAAGAGGCTAAGAATCTATACTCAGAAAACTATAAAGTACTCATGAAAGAAATTGAGGAAGACACAAAAAAATGGAAAAATGTTCCATGCTCCTGGATTGGAAGAATAAATATTGTGAAAATGTCTATGCTACCTAAAGCAATCTACACATTTAATGCAATTCCTATCAAAGTACCATCCATCTTTTTCAAAGAAATGGAACAAATAATTTTAAAATTTATATGGAACCAGAAAAGACCTCGAATAGCCAAAGGGATATTGAAAAACAAAGCCAAAGTTGGTGGCATCACAATTCCGGACTTCAAGCTTTATTACAAAGCTGTCATCATCAAGACAGCATGGTACTGGCACAAAAACAGACACATAGACCAATGGAACAGAATAGAGAGCCCAGAAATAGACCCTCAACTCTATGGTCAACTAATCTTCGACAAAGCAGGAAAGAATGTCCAATGGAAAAAAGACAGCCTCTTCAATAAATGGTGTTGGGAAAATTGGACAGCCACGTGCAGAAAAATGAAATTGGACCATTTCCTTACACCACACACAAAAATAGATTCAAAATGGATTAAGGACCTCAATGTGAGAAAGGAATCCATCAAAATCCTTGAGGAGAACACAGGCAGCAATCTCTTCGACCTCAGCCGCAGCAACATCTTCCTAGGAACCTTGCCAAAGACAAGGGAAGCAAGGGCAAAAATGAACTTTTGGGATTTCATCAAGATCAAAAGCTTTTGCACAGCAAAGGAAACAGTTAACAAAATCAAAAGAGAACTGACAGAATGGGAGAAGATATTTGCAAACGACATATCAGATAAAGGACTAGTGTCCAAAATCTATAAAGAACTTAACAAACTCAACACCCAAAGAACAAATAATCCAATCAAGAAATGGGCAGAGGACATGAACAGACATTTCTGCCAAGAAGACATCCAGATGGCCAACAGACACATGAAAAAGTGCTCCATATCACTCGGCATCAGGGAAATACAAATCAAAGCCACAATGAGATATCACCTCACACCAGTCAGAATGGCTAAAATCAACAAGTCAGGAAATGACAGATGCTGGCGAGGATGCGGAGAAAGGGGCACCCTCCTACACTGTTGGTGGGAATGCAAGCTGGTGCAACCACTCTGGAAAACAGCATGGAGATTCCTCAAAATGTTGAAAATAGAACTGCCCTATGACCCAGCAATTGCACTACTGGGAATTTACCCTAAAGATACAAACGTAGTGATCCAAAGGGGCACGTGCACCCGAATGTTTATAGCAGCAATGTCCACAATAGCCAAACTATGGAAAGAACCTAGATGTCCATCAACAGATGAATGGATCAAGAAGATGTGGTATATATACACAATGGAATACTATGCAGCCATCAAAAGAAACGAAATCTTGCCATTTGCGACAACATGGATGGAACTAGAGCGTATCATGCTTAGCGAAATAAGTCAAGCGGAGAAAGACAACTATCATATGATCTCCCTGATATGAGGGAGTGGTGATGCAACATGGGTGCTTAAGTGGGTAGGAGAAGAATCCATGAAACAAGATGGGATAGGGAGGGAGACAAACCATAAGTGACTCTTAATCTCACGAAACAAACTGTGGGTTGCTGGGGGGAGGGGGGTTGGGAGAAGGGGGGAAGGTTATGGACATTGGGGAGGGTATGTGCTTTTGGGTAAATTGGAAGGGGAGATGAACCATGAGAGACTATGGACTCTGAAAAACAGTCCGAGGGGTTTGAAGTGGCGGGGGGGTGGGAGGTTGGGGTACCAGGTGGTGGGTATTATAGAGGGCACAGCTTGCATGGAGCACTGGGTGTGGTGAAAAAATAATGAATACTGTTTTTCTGAAAATAAATAAATTGGAAAAAAAAATAAAAAAAAATAAAATGTCCTTTTAGATGCGATAAAAAAAAAAAAAAGAGTTGGCTGGTGAACCAAATGAACCACCCAGATGCCCAGATGAGATTCAGAGAAATTATGTGATGTGTCCAAGATCATAACTCAGTGGTGGTGGTGCTGGAGTTTAAATCCAGGTTGGACCATCTCCAAAAGACAAAGGCTGACTGTCGGCATCTCCAGAGCAAGGGGCAAACTTTATTGATTTCTGAGTACCTGGAGTATAGTAGCATATAATATAGCAATAGATGCTAATCCCCAAAGATACAGGCCCTGCTTTACCCTCCATGGCCTGATGCTCCTTTCCAGCATGTTTGTGCCCCTCTGTGCAGAGGACAACCCTTGGGTCCAAAACAATGTGTCTGATGCAGTCATTCACTCCTCCCATCTGAATATTTTTGACAGCCATTTGGAAAACAGCCTGTCATGGTGCAGGGCTTCCCCTTCCACTGGCTCCATCTTATAAGAGGTTTCCTCTTAACACTAGCTCAGCCTTGTTTGATGAATGAAAAGACTTGATTCTCAGAGATGGAAGTCATTCATGTATGCATTTATTCACAAAACCAGTAAATATTTATGGAACCTTTACTATGTCCCTGTCAATGTTATTGGCACTAGGGATATAGCAGTGAACAGAATAGATAAAAACAGTCATGCAAAACTGGAGATGGGAGAGAGTAGGCAGTAAACAATAAACTTAATATATAAATAAATTATATGAAATGTTAGAAGGTGAGAATGGTTATAAAAATAGACATAATTTGAGAGGACTGGGAGTGTATGTAGTGGAGATAGAGGCTAAGTTGCCAGTTAAATGGACTGGTTAGATCTGCTTTATTAAGAAGCCTACCTTTGCACAAATACTTGAATGGGGTTAGGCAGTGAGCCAAGATGATATCATGGATAAGAACATTCCAGCCAGTGCAAATGCCCCAGGAAGAGTGTGCCTCACCAATGTAAAATACAACAAGAACCCACCATTTGTAGGTGGATGCACCATTCTTTGAGAAAGAACCCAAAGCAACCCGCTTGGAGAATGAATCCAGCGATTCCATTGTTTATTAAATGAGATTACACAGGGCAGGCTCTGTAAAATATCCAGCATAGCCCTTTTATTTAAAGCTGATATTCCTGAGTGTCAGATCCTTTTTGTACAGATGTGTAGGTTGTGCACTGTGCAAAGACACCATATATAAAGCGATGCAATCTCCAGTGAAGACATCATCTATTTGTGTTTATTATGACAATTTTCCAGGAAGTGGTAGTAAATTGTCTTGTTCAAATAAACTAGTGAAATTTGACAACTTTTGGATGTGGAATTAGTGTCGTAGGAAAGGGACATCTTTCTCTAATTGTCACAAAGGTACCATATGGGCTAGTTGTCCTATTGAGAGTTTACATGAATCAGGCATTCTTCTGAGTATTGTATTAACTTCTTCAAGCTTCACACTAACTTTTAGAGATTGATAACTTTTAATAACCATTTTTATAGATGAAAAATCAGGCTGTAGAAAGATGAAAAACTTATTTAATTCAGTAACAGGTAGAGTAGAGCCTATTTTTTAAAAAGGATACAACAAGGAGAACTATGTGGCTAGAGGGATGTAGAAGAGGAGTCATGGGGATCATGAGTAGCTCTTACCTGCTGGGCACAAATGGGCACTACCACATGTCAATCTTGTCAACCCCTATGGGAGGGTGTTATGACCCCTTTATAAGTTGAGAAATAGGGGCTCAGTGAATATCAGGCTCCCAGTGTTGATTTTTTTCACCCACCGAGGCTGCTTCCTGTAGTCCTAATTATAGGTCCACTTTCCTTAGTATTCTGAAATACATTACTGTTTTTAGTTCTTTGTATTTTTTTGGCATTCAGTAGACTTTTTTTTTTTTATAATAAATTCTCTGAAAGAAAAAGTGCAGAAGTTACATTCTTCTGTAAAATGAAAGCAAATGTGGTGTTTTGTTCACCATGGCTGTTTCCTCTTGTTCTCTGGGTAGTGGGTACAAAATTGTTAGGGTATGTGCTGTGTGTGTGTGTGCGTGTGTGTGTGTGTGTGTGTAGGTCAATAAGTGGGTTTGGCCCAGGCAGGCATCTGTATTTGACTCCTCCCTGGGTGGTAAACCTTGGAGGGATCCTACCAAACTGTGCTTGGATGAGGAGTGGGCGCCATCTGCTGGTTGTCTGTGCAAACCACATTTTCACTCTAGCTTCACGCAATCTTTTCTAGATGAGGGGGGAAAGGGTGCAGCAAGACTTTCTAGTTGTGACTGAGCAAATTAATTCTTCCCTTTTCATCATTCTCAAAGCACTTTAGGTATCTGGTACCTCTATGGTAGCATCATGCTAACATCCTTTGACATTGCTTGTGCTAGTATTTATTAGGAACAGTATACTCTACACTTAAGGTTTCCATCTCCCATTCAACTATCATCACTTTGAAAATCACCTATTCCCAGAAACCATCTCTTACGCCCCCATCCCCAGCCCTCTGTGGCTCCTGAACTACTTCTACTGACTTTGTGGTTAATTGTGTTTGTTTCCTCTGCATTGTGCGAACTACCTGAGGACAGGGAATTAACATCATTTATTTTTCATTCCAAGTGGCAACACAGGACTTAGGATACGGTAAGGTGTTCAGTAATGTGAAAGAATAAAAAAAAATACAGTCTGAGGGGTTTGAAGTGGCGGGGGGGGGTGGGAGGTTGGGGTACCAGGTGGTGGGTATTATAGAGGGCACGGCTTGCATGGAGCACTGGGTGTGGTGAAAAAATAATGAATACTGTTTTTCTGAAAATAAATAAATTGGGAAAAAAAATAAATAGCAATAGACAACAATACATAGAAAATAGACTGCCTTTTTATCTGTAGAGTTGTGTGGAGGTTCTTTAAATGGAGGAAGAATGTCCCCTTCTTGATACTGGCAACTCAAGAACATCCTTTTTAAAAACGTCTAGGGGTCAAAATTCAAAAAACATCCCCAGATGTTAAGGTTTTGACTCTGAAACAAAGATAGACTGCATGTGGGGGGAGGGGGTTTGGAAGAAAGGGGGTAGGGTTATGGACATTGGGGAGGGTATGTGCTTTTGGGTAAATTGGAAGGGGAGATGAACCATGAGAGACTATGGACTCTGAAAAACAATCTGAGGGGTTTGAAGTGGCGGGGGGGGTGGGAGGTTGGGGGTACCAGGTGGTGGGTATTATAGAGGGCACAGCTTGCATGGAGCACTGGGTGTGGTGAAAAAATAATGAATACTATTTTTCTGAAAATAAATAAATTAAAAAAAAACAAAAACAAACAAACAAAAAATAAACAAACAAAAAAAAAACAAAAAAGATAGACTGCATGTATTTTAGATTTAGCAAATTTACGCTCATCCTTTGATCTGGCCACGCAGATTCTTTACCAGGGATTCGTATCTAATTTTTGAAAAAAATGATTTTGTCACAGCAGTTATCACATATTATTGTGATCATGTAGCTACATGGATGCCTCCAAAAAATACTTAAATGGGGCATAATGACTATGTAGAGAAATGGCAGGTGGTGAGCTTGAAAATCAGACTGGGGCATGTGGCCAAAGGCCATCTGTGTTGAGCAAATCAGGACTTGCTCTTGTAGAGGGGTGCTGTCTTGCGGAGAACCAGCAAATTAAAAACAAAAGAAGCTTAAAAACTATTTTTTACTCTATTAATAATCCCAACAACAATAATTGAGTACTCTATCTTTTCCCCATTCTTTTATTTTGAGGTATAACTTTAAGAAAGCAGGTTACACAAATCTTCAGTGTAGAACTCAATTCATTTTTACATATGTATACACGATTATAAAAACTGCCTGGATCAAGGTAAAGAACATTTATGGGACCTCAAAAGCTGCCTTGATATTCATCCAAGAAGAAGGAGTCAAGATGGTGGAGAAGTAACAGGCTGAGGTTACATCAGGTAGCAGGAGATCAACTAGATAGCTTATCTAAACATTGCAAACACCTACAAATCCAACAGGAGATCAAAGAGAAGAAGAACAGCAATTCTAGAAACAGAAAATCAACCTCTTTCTGAAAGGTAGGACTGGCAGAGAAGTGAATCCAAAGTGACAGGAAGATAGAATGTGGGGGGAGGGGCCGGCTCCCCGCAAGGGGCGGAGCAATGGAGCACAAAAATGGGACTTTTAAAAGTCTGTTCCACTGAGGGACATCACTCCGGAGGCTTAACTGGGGTGAAGCCCACATGGGGTCAGCATGGCCCCAGGTCCCTCAGGGTCACAGAAGGATCGGGGGTGTCTGAGTGTTGCAGAGCTTGCAGGTATTAGAACGGGAAATCCAGTTACAGAGACAGACCTGAGGAGTGAGCTCTCAGCTCGGGGTTACCTTGAACCGGTCACAGCCTGGGTGAGCTCAGAGCATGGCTGGAGTCCAGGGAGATGGGAGTTATTGAGCACTATTCTCTGAGGGAGCACTGAGGAGTGGGGCCCTCAGCTCTCGGTTCCTCTGGGCTGGAGACTGGGAGGCCACCATTTTCATTCCCATCCTCTGGAACTCTACGGAAAGCATTCAGGGAACAAAAGCTCCTGAAAGTGGACCCAAGCACAATATTCAGCCCAGCCCCTGGTAAGGGCGGTGCAATTCCGCCTGGGGCAAAGACACTTGAGAATCACTACAACAGGCCCCTCCCCCAGAAGATCAACAAGAAATCCAGCCAGGACCAAGTTCACCTACCAAGCAGGTTCAATAGCAAGGAAGAGTAGTGGAATTCCAGAGGAGGAGAAAGCAAAGCACTGAACTCATGGCTTTCTCCCCATGATTCATTAGTCTTGCAGTTAATTTAATTTTTTTTCAAATTATTTTCCTTCTACTGCTATTTTTTTAACTTTTACCCTTTTCTTTTTTTTTAACATTTTTTAACTAGCTTGTCTAATATATATATATATATATATATTCTTTTTTATATTTTTTCTTTATTCATTTTCCTTTTTAAAATTTTTCTTTTTTTTTTCTGAGCCCATTTTTATCCCCTTTCTCTCCCCCATGATTTGGGGTCTCTTCTGATTTGGTTAAAAGTGTATTTATCTGGGGTCTTTGCTACCCTTTTAGTATTTTACTTTCTCCTTCATATACTCTTATCTGGACAAAATGACAAGGCAGAAAAATTCACCACAAAAAATAAACAAACAAACAAAAAACAAAAACAAAAACAAAACCTAAAAAAAACCAAGAGGCAGTACCCAAGGCTAGGGACCTAATCAATACAGGCATTGGTAATATGTCAGATCTAGAGTTAAGAATGACGATTCTCAAGGTTCTAGCTGGGCTCGAAAAGGGCATGGAAAATATTAGAGAAACCCTCTCAGGAGATATAAAAGCCCTTTATGAAGAAATAAAAGAACTAAAATGTAACCAAATTGAAATAAAAAAAGCTATTAATGAGGTGTAATTAATAATGGAGGCTCTCACTGCTAGGATAAATGAGGCAGAAGAAAGAATTAGTGATATAGAAGACCAAATGACAGAGAATAAAGAAGCTGAGCAAAAGAAGGACAAACAGCTACTGGACCACTAGGGGAGAATTTGAGAGATAGGTGACACCATAAGACAAAACAACATTAGAATAATTGGGATTCCAGAAGAAGAAGAAAGAGAGAGGGGAGCAGAAGGTATATTGGAGAGAATTACCCTAATATAGCAAAGGGAATAAGCATTGAAATCCAGGAGGTTCAGAGAACCCCCCTCAAAATCAACAAGAATAGGCCCACACCCCGTCACCTAATAGTAAAATTTACAAGTCTTAGTGACAAAGAGAAAATCCTGAAAGCAGCCTGGGAAAAGAAGTCTGTAACATACAATGGTAAAAATATTAGATTGGGAGCAGACTTATCCACAGAGACCTGGCAGGCCAGAAAGACCTGGCATGATATATTCAGAGCACTAAATGAGAACAACATGCAGCCAAGAATACTATATCCAGCTAGGCTATCATTGAAAATAGAAGGAGAGATAAAAAGCTTCCAGAACAAACAAAAAATGAAAGAATTTGCAAACACCAAACCAGCTCTACAGGAAATATTGAAAGGGGTCCTCTAAGCAAAGAGAGAGCCTACAAGTGGTAGATCAGAAAGGAACAGAGACAATATACAGTAACAGTCACCTTACAGGCAATACAATGGCACTAAAATCATATCTCTCAATAGTTACCCTGAATGTTAATGGGCTAAATGCCCCAATCAAAAGACACAGGGTATCAGAATGGATAAAAAAACAAAACCCATCTATATGTTGCCTACAAGAAACTCCTTTTAGATACGAAGACACCTCCAGATTTAAAGTGAGGGGGTGGAAAACAATTTACCATGCTAATGGACATCAGAAGAAAGCAGGGGTGGCAATCCCTATATCAGATCAATTAGATTTTAAGCCAAAGACTATAATAAGAGATGAGGAAGGACACTATATCATACTCAAAGGATCTGTCCAACAAGAAGATCTAACAATTTTAAATATCTATGCCCCTAACATGAGAGCAGCCTACTATATAAACCAATTAATAACAAAATCAAAGAAACACATCAACAATAATAATATAATAGTAGGGGACTTTTACACTCGAGTCACTGAAATGGACAGATCATCCAAGCAAAAGATCAAAAAGGAAATAAAGGCCTTAAATGACACACTGGACCAGATGGACATCACAGATATATTCAGAACATTTCATCCCAAAGCAACAGAATACACATTCTTCTCTAGTGCACATGGAACATTCTCCAGAATAGATCACATTCTGGGTCCTAAATCAGGTCTCAACTGGTATCAAAAGATTGGGATTATTCCCTGCATATTTTCAGACCACAATGCTCTGAAGCTAGAACTCAATCACAAGAGGAAATTTGGAAAGAACCCAAATACATGGAGACTAAAGAGCATCCTTCTAAAGAATGAATGGGTCAACCCAGAAATTAAAGAAAAATTGAAAAAAATTCATGGAAACAAATGATAATGAAACACAACGGTTTGAAATCTGTGGGACACAGCAAAGGCAGTCCTGAGAGGGCAATATATAGCGGTACAAGCCTTTTTCAAGAAACAAGAAAGTTCTCAAGTACACAACCTAACCCTACACCTAAAGGAGCTGGAGAAAGAACAAGAAAGAAACCCTAAACCCAGCAGGAGAAGAGAAAGCATAAAGATCAGAGCAGAAATCTATGAAAAAGAAGCAAACAAACAAAAAAACAATAGAACAAATCAATGAAACTAGGAGCCGGTTCTTGGAAAGAATTAATAAGATTGATAAACCCCTGGCCAGACTTATCAAAAAGAAAAGAGAAAGGACCCAAATATATAAAATCATGAATGAAAGAGGAAAGATCACAGCTAACACCAAAGAAATACAAACAGTTCTAAGAACATACTATGAGCAAATCTATGCAAATAAATTTGACAATCTGGAAAAAATAGATGCATTTCTAGAGACATATAAACTACCACAACTGAACCAGGAAGAAATAGAAAACCTGAACAGACCCATAACCAGTAAGGAGATTGAAAGTCATCAAAAATCTCCAAACAGGGATGCCTGGGTGGCTCAGTTGGTTAAGCAGCTGCTTTCAGCTCAGGTCATGATCCCAGTGTACTGGGATCGAGTCTCACATTGGGCTCCTTGCTCAGCAGGGAGCCTGCTTCTCTCTCTGTCTCTTCCAGCCACTCTGTCTGCATGTGCTCGCTCTCTATCTCTCTGAGAAATAAATAAATAAAATATTTTTTAAAAAATCTCCGAACAAACAAAAGCCCAGGGCCAGTAAGTTTCCCAGGGGAACTCTACCAAACTTTTAAAGAACTAATTCCTATTCTCCTGAAACTGTTCCAAAAAATGGAAATGGAAGGAAAACTTCCAAACTCATTTTATGAGGCCAGCATCACCTTGATCCCAAAACCAGACAAGGATCCCATCAAAAAAGAGAACTACAGACCAATATCCTTGATGAACACAGATGCGAAAATTCTCACCAAAATACTAGCCAATAGGATTCAACAGTACATTAAAAGGATCATTCACCACGACCAAGTGGGATTTATTCCAGGGCTGCAAGGTTGGTTCAACATTCGCAAATCAATCAATGTGATACAATACATTAATAAAAGAAAGAACAAGAACTATATGATACTCTCAATAGATGCTGAAAAAGCATTTGACAAAGTACAGCATCCCTTCCTGATCAAAACTCTTCAAAGTGTAGGGATAGAGGGCACATACCTCAATATCATCAAAGCCATCTATGAAAAACCCACCGCAAATATCATTCTCAATGGAGAAAAACTGAAAGCTTTTTCACTAAGGTCAGGAACATGGCAGGGATGCCATTATCAACCCTGCTATTCAACATAGTACTAGAAGTCCTAGTCTCAGCAATCAGACAACAAAAGGAAATTAAAGGCATCCAAATTGGCAAAGAAGAAGTCAAACTATCACTCTTCACAGATGATATGATATTATATGTGGAAAACCCAAAAGACTCCACTCCAAAACTGCTAGAACTTGTACAGGAATTCAGTAAAGTGTCAGGATATAAAATCAATGCACAGAAATCAGTTGCATCTCTCTACACCAACAACAAGACAGAAGAAAAAGAAGTTAAGGAGTCAATCTTATTTACAATTGCACCCAAAATATAAGGTACCTAGGAATAAACCTAACCAAAGAGGCTAAGAATCTTACTCAGAAAACTATAAAGTACTCATGAAAGAAATTGAGGAAGACACAAAGAAATGGAAAAATATTCCATGCTCCTGGATTGGAAGAATAAATATTGTGAAAATGTCTATGCTACCTAAAGCAATCTACATATTTAATGCAATTCCTATAAAAATACCATCCATTTTTTCCAAAGAAATGAACAAATATCCCTAAAATTTATATGGAACCAGAAAAAACCTTGAATAGCCAAAGGAATATTGAAAAAGAAAGCCAAAGTTGGTGGCATCACAATTCCGGACTTCAAGCTCTATTACAAAACTGTCATCATCAAGACAGCATGGTACTGGCACAAAAACAGATAAATAGATCAATGGAACAGAATAGAGAGCCCAGAAATAGGCCCTCAACTCTACGGTCAACTAAACTTAAACAAAGCTGGAAAGAATGTCCGATGGAAAAAGACAGCCTCTTCAATAAATGGTGTTGGGAAAATTGGACAGCCACATGCAGAAAAATGAAATTGGACCATTTCCTTACACCGCACATGAAAATAGACTCAAAATGGTGAAGGACCTCAATGTGAGAAAGGAATCCATCACAATCCTTGAGGAGAACACAGGCAGCAACCTCTTCAACCTCAGCCGCAGCAACATCTTTCTAGGAACATCGCCAAAGGCAAGGGAAGCAAGGATAAAAATGAACTATTGGGACTTCATCAAGATAAAAAACTTTTGCACAGCAAAGGAAACAGTTAACAAAACCAAAAGACAACCGACAGAATGGGAGAAGATATTTGCAAACGACATATCAGATAAAGGGCTAGTGTCCAAAATCTATAAAGAACTCAGCAAACTCAACAACCAAAGAACAAATAATCCAATCAAGAAATGGGCAGAAGACATGAACAGACATTTCTGCAAAGAAGACATCCAGATGGCCAACAGACACATGAAAAAGTGCTCCATATCACTCGGCATCAGGGAAATACAAATCAAAGCCACAATGAGATATCACCTCACACCAGTCAGAATGGCTAAAATTAACAACTCAGGAGATGATAGATGCTGGCGAGGATGTGGAGAAAGGGGAAACCTCCTACACTGTTGGTGGGAATGCAAGCTGGTGCAACCACCCTAGAAAACAGCTTGGAGTTTCCTCACAATGTTGAAAATAGAACTACCCTACGACCCAGCAATTGCACTACTGGGTATTTACCCTAAAGATACAAACGTAGTGATCCAAAGGGGCACATGCACCCAAATGTTTATAGCAGCAATGTCCACAATAGCCAAACTATGGAAAGAACCTAGATGTCCATCAACAGATGAATGGATAAAGAATATGTGATATATGGGCGCCTGGGTCGCTCAGTGGGTTAAGCCGCTGCCTTCGGCTCAGGTCGTGATCTCAGGGTCCTGGGATCGAGTCCTGCATCAGGCTCTCTGCTCAGCGGGGAGCCTGCTTCCTCCTCTCTCTCTGCCTACTTGTAATCTTTCTCTGTCAAATAAATAAATAAAATCTTGAAAAAAAAAGAATATGTGATATATATACACAATGGAATACTATGCAGCCATCAAAAGAAATGAAATCTTGCCATTTGCAATGATGTGGATGGAACTAGAGGGTATCATGCTTAGCGAAATAAGTCAGTTGGAGAAAGACAACTATCATATGATATCCATGATATGAGGAAGTGGAGATGCAACATGGGGGCTTAAGGGGGTAGGAGAAGAATGAATGAAACAAGATGGGATTGGGAGGGAGACAAACCATAGTGACTCTTAATCTCACAAAACAAACTGAGGGTTGCCAGGGGGAGGGGGTTTGGGAGAGGGGGGTGGTGTTATGAACATTGGTGAGGGTATGTGCTATGGTGAGTGCTGTGCAGTGTGTAAACCTGGTGATTCACAGACCTGTACCCCTAGGGATAAAAATATATTATATGTTTATAAAAAAATTTTAGAAAGTTTAATAAAATAAATAAATAAATAAAAAGATATTCGTCCAAGAAGGCAGAGGAGTAGGAGACCTTAGTTTTATCTGATCCCAGGAATTCCTCCAAATGATCCTGAACACCAAAAACTCAACAGGAGAGCCAAAAAAAGAATAGCTGCAACTCTATGAATAGAAAAGTGACCACTTTTGGCAAGGTAGGAGATGTGGAGAAGTGAATCTGTGGTGATATATGGGAAAATATATTATGGAGGAGGGAGTCTCAAGCAGCCAGCACCAGGGAGTGATATAGCAGTGGAGGGAAAAATCAGAACATTTAGAAGTCTGCTCCAGTGAGAGACTTCCTGGCCTGAGAGGTGCTTGGGTGGTGAAGTGGAACAGAATCCTAGGTGGCATAGTGTGGTCTCAGGATCCTTGGGGTCACAGGAAGACCAGGGGTGCCTGAGTGTGGCAGAACTCCCAGACATCAGAGCAGGGAAGCCAGCTAAAAAGAAAGAGCTGAAGAGTGGGTTCTCAGCCAGGGTTGCCGTAAACCCTGAACCATTGCATGGTGGGGTAACTTCCCTGAGCATGGCCCAGAAAATTGCAGAACAACCATGACACTGCCTGTCCCTCCCCCAGGGAGGAGCAATGTAAGTGTGTGCTGCAGGAGTGTATAGGGTTTGGAGACTCAAAATGGGGTCATGTGCCTCAGATAGAAATCACAGCCTGGGAGAACAGGGAGTATGGACAGAGACCAGACAGTCAGAAGTGATTGATTGCTTTTCCCCGGCAGCCTACTGAGGAGTGGGGTCCCACACACTTGGCACCAGGACTGGAGACTGGGAGGCTGCCATTTCATCTTCTAAAGCTTTACTGAAAGCCTTCAGGGAACAAAAGCCACACAGAGCAATCTGGAGCAGATTACTTAGTCTGGCCTCCTGGCAAGTGTGCTACAATTCCATCTAGAGCAAAGACACCTGAGAAAAGGCACAACAGGCCTTTAGAAGGCCCTTATAATGCCCTTAGAAGATCAGTAAAAACATTGGCTAAGACCAACTTTACCAATATAGAGAAGAGCAAAACTCTAGAGCTAGGGGAAAATAATATATAGAATTCATGATTTTTTCCTCACAAATATTTAGTCTTTCAATTTTATTTTTTTTCCTCCTTCCTTTTCAGATAAATTTCTTATTTTTTCAACTTAAAAAAATCTTTTTCAATTTTCATCTTTACAGTTATATTCTATCCACTCATTGTATTTAATTTATGTATATATATATATATATACATATATATATATATATATAAATATGTGTGAATACACACGCACACACACACACACACTTATTTTCTTTCTTTACAATTTTGGGATACAGTTTCTTCTAACAAACAAACCAATTTAAGCTCAGAATCTAGTGTATGGCTCTGTTCTCTTCACCTGTCTGATCATGTTCTCTCTCTTTTTGTTGAAGTTCTTTTAAATTTTCTTTTTTTTTTAGATTTTTAAAATTTGACAGAGAGAGACAACAAGAGAGGGAACACAAGGAGGAGGACTGGAAGAGGGGGAAGCAGGCTTCCCACAGAGCAGGGAGCCTGACGTTGGGCTTGATCTCAGGACTCTGGGACCATGAACTGAGCCTCAGGCAGACCCTTAACAACTGAGCCATGCAGGTGCCCCTAATTTTCATATTTACAGTCTTCCAAAATATTTAATTTAAAATTTTTAAAGTTTTATTTTTATATTTTGATTTTTTAATATATATGTATATTTATCATATATCTCACTGATATGAGGAATTTGAGAAACAAGAGAGAGGATCATAGGGAAAGGGAGGGGAAAACTAAAGAAGAGGAAACCAGTGAGGGAGACAAACTGTAAGAGACTCTTAATCCCAGGAAACAAACTGAAGTTTGCTGGAAGGGAGCAGGGTGGGAGAGATGGAGTGGTTGGGTGGACTTTGGATAGGGTATGTGCTATGGTGAGAAAAAAAATAAAAATTTTACTTAATTTTATTTTGTATGTATATAAATTTTCTTTCTATACAATTTTGAAATGTAGTTTTGTACCCTGAATTGCTCTACTGGGTATTTACCTCAAAGATACAGATGTAGTGAAAAGAAGGGCCATCTGTATACCAATGTTTATAGCAGCAATGGACATGGTCATCAAACTGTGGAAAGAACCAAGATGCCCTTCAACGGACGAATGGATAAGAAAGATGTGGTCCATATACACTATGGAGTATTATGCCTCCATCAGAAAGGATGAATACCCAACTTTTGTAGCAACATGGATGGGACTGGAAAAGATTATGCTGAGTGAAATAAGGCAAGCAGAGAAAATCAATTATCATATGGTTTCACTTATTTGTGGAGCATAACAAATAACATGGAGGACATAGGGAGATGGAGAGGAGAAGGGAGTTGAGGGAAATTGGAAGGGGAGATGAACCATGAGAAACTATGGACTCTGAAAGACAATCTGAGTGTTTTGAAGAGGTGGGGGGTGGGAGGTTGGGGGAGTCAGGTGGTGGGTATTATGGAGGACATGTATTACATGGAGCACTGGGTGTGGTGCATAAACAATGAATTCTGTTATGCTGAAAAGAAATTAACAAATAAATAAAAAGAAATGTAGTTTTGTCTAACAAGGCAACCAAAATACACTCAGGATAAAGTGTATTTAGCGTATTGCTCTGTTCACCTGTTTATGTTCCTTTTTTTTTGTCTTTTAGTTTTCATTTTTACAGTTACATTTTATCCTTTCATTGCACTTAATTTTATTTTTGTACACATATAAGTTTTTATTTATAATTTTGGGATTTAGTTTTCTAACGAACAGACCAATATACACATCAGATCCAGTGTATTGCACTGTTCTGTTCTGTCCACCTGATTACATTTTCTCTCTTTTATTTAGGTCTCTTCTGATTTGTTTAGTATATATTTCTCTGGGGTTGTTATTGTCGTTTTAGTATTTTGTTCTCTCATTCACCTGGTCTTCTTTGGACAGAAGGACAAGAGAGAAAAACTCACCTCAGAAAGAAGTACTGATTGCCAGGGACCTAATCACTGTGGATATAAATAAGATGTTGGAACTAGAATACAGAATACCAATTATGAAAGCAAAGAAGACACTAGAGAATCCTTTTCTGGAGAAAAAAAAAAGAACTAAAAATCTAATGAATTTGAAATAAAAAAAAAAAAGACTGTTGATGAGATGCAATAAAAAATGGGGACTCTATGGATGCCTGGGTGGCTCAGTTGGTTAAGCAGCTGCCTTCAGCTCAGGTCATGATCCCAGCATCCTGGGATCGAGTCCCACATCGGGCTTCTTGCTCGGCAGGGAGCCTGCTTCTCCCTCTGCCTCTGTCTGCCTGTGCTCATGCTCTCTCTCCCCCTCTCTCTGACAAATAAATAAATAAAATCTTTTTTTTAAATGGAGGCTCTGTTAGGATAAATGAGACAGAAGAGAGAATTAGTGATATAGAAGACCAAAAGATGGAGAAAAAAGTAGCTGAGAAAAAGAGAGAGATAAAACTACTGGGTCATAATGGGGTAGACTTTGAGAGGTAAGACATCATGAAGCAAAACAATATTAAAATAATTGGGATCCCAGAAGAAGAGGAAGGGGGGGATGGAGGTATATTGGAGCAAACTGTAGCAGAGAGCTTCTCTAACCTAGAGAATGAAATAGGTATCCAAGTTCAGGAGACACAGAGAACCCTTCTCAAAATCAATAAAAATAGATCAATACCTTGATATATAATAGTGGAAATTGAAAGTCTCAGAGACAAAAAGAAAATCCTGAAAGCAGCTCAGGACAAGAGGTCCATAACCTACAAGGGTAGAAACATTAGACTGGCAGAAAACTTTTTACTAGAGACCTGGCAGGCCACAAAGGACTGGCATGGTATATTCAGGATGCTAAACAAGAAGAATATGCAGCCAAAAGTACTTTATCTAGCTAGATGTCATTCAAAATAGAAGGAGAGACAAAAAGCTTCTGGAACAAAAAGAAACTAAAATAATTTGTGATCACTAAACCAGCAGTGCAAGAAATATTAAAAGAGATCCTTTAAGTTAACAGAGAGCTCAAAAGTAACATAGAGCAGAAAGGACCAGAGACAATATACAGAAACAGTGACTTTACATGTAATACAATGGCAATAAATTCATATTTCCCAATAATTACTCTGAATGTAACTGTGCTAAATGACCCAATCAAGACACAGTGTATTGGATTGAATAATGATAATAAAAAAGAAGGCAAGACCTATCTATATGCTGTCTGCAAGAGACTCATTTTAGACCTAATGACACCTTTGGAATGAAAGTGAGGGGGTGGAAAATGATTTACCATGCTAATGGGCATCAAAAGAAAGTTGGGGTGACAATCCTTAGATCAGACAAATTAGAATTTAAGCCAAACACTATAATAAAAGATGAGGAAGGACACTATATTGTAATTAAAGGGTTTATCCAACAAAAAGATCTAACAGTTGTAAATATTTATGCCCCTAACATGGAAGCAGCTAATTATATAGAACAATTAATAAAACTAAAGAAACACATCAATAGTAATACCATCATAGTAGGGGACTTTAACACCCCTTCACTGCAATGGAAAGATCATCTAAGCAGAAGATCAGCAAGGAAACAAGGGCTTTAAATGACACACTGGACCAGATGGGCTTTACAGAGATATTCAGAGCATGCCATCCTAAAGCAACAGAATACACATTCTTTTGGAGGGCACTTGGAACATTCTCCAGAATAGATCATACACTGAGTCACAAATCAGTTCTCAACCTGCACCAAAAGATGGGATCTTACCCTGCATCTTTTCAGACCACAATGCTTGGAAACTAGAACTCAATCACAAGAGGAAATTTGGAAAAAACTCAAATACATGGAGGCTAAAGAGCATCCTACTAAAGAATAAATGGGTGAACCAGAAAATTAAAGAAACATTTTAAAAATTCATGAAAACAAATGAAAATGAAAACATAAATGTTCAAACATTTGAGATGCAGCAATGGCAGTCCTAAGAGGGAAGTTAATAGTAATACAAGCCTTTCTCAAGAGACACGAAGGTCTCAAATACTCAACCTAATCTTGTACCTAGGAATTGGAGAAAGAACAGAAAATAAAGTCTAAACCAAGAGAAGAGAAATAACAAAGATTAGAGCAGAAATCAATGAAGTAGAAACCAAAAGAAAATTAGAACAGATCGACAAAACTAGGAGCTATTTCTTTGAAAGAATTAATAAGATCAATAAACCACTGCCCAGACTTAAGAAAAAGAAAAGGGAAAGGAGGGCCCAAATAAATAAAATAATGAATGAGAGGAGAGATCACAAGCAATACCAACAAAATATAACCAATTATAAAAACATATTATGAGCAACTATATTCCAACAAAACAGGCAATCTGGGGGAAACAGATGCATTCATAGAGCTGTATACATTATCAAAATTGAAACAGGAAGAAATAGAAAACCTGAACAGACCCATAAACAGCAAACAAATTAAAGTAGTGATCAAGAATCTCCCAAAAAATGAGTCCAGAGCTGCATTGCTTCCCAGGAGTATTCTACCAATCACTTATTTAAAAAAAAAACAAAAGACTGCACCCTGATTTTTCCCTCTTTCTCCTATAATTATTTTCCAATTTATTTATTTTCAGAAAAACAGTATTCATTATTTTTTCACCACACCCAGTGCTCCATGCAAGCTGTGCCCTCTATAATACCCACCACCTGGTACCCCAACCTCCCACCCCCCCCCCCGCCACTTCAAACCCCTCAGATTGTTTTTCAGAGTCCATAGTCTCTCATGGTTCACCTCCCCTTCCAATTTACCCAAAAGCACATACCCTCCCCAATGTCCATAACCCTACCCCCCTTCTCCCAACCCCCTTCTCCCCAGCAACCCACAGTTTGTTTCGTGAGATTAAGAGTCACTTATGGTTTGTCTCCCTCCCTATCCCATCTTGTTTCATGGATTCTTCTCCTACCCACTTAAGCCCCCATGTTGCATCACCACTTCCTCATATCAGGGAAATCATATGATAGTTGTCTTTCTCCGCTTGACTTATTTCGCTAAGCATGATATGCTCTAGTTCCATCCATGTTGTCGCAAATGGCAAGATTTCGTTTCTTTTGATGGCTGCATAGTATTCCATTGTGTATATATACCACATCAGGGTGCAGTAAAAGGAGACCAAGTTTTGGGACTAGACAAAGTCAGGTTCAAATCTTGCCCTTTTACTTATTATATGATCTTGCGCAAGTTACTTGAGCTTCCTTTTACTAGAAATCGGACTAATAACATCTATTTCAAAAGGATCTTTGAGGATTGCATAAGTAGCATGTTCAGCAAGTGTCACAGAGTACTTGGTACACAGCTAGTGCTTCATAAATGCTCAGAAGCAATGTGAATATAGTAGTAAAGATCTGGATTCTTGCTTCCACAGAGACCCAGTTTCTACTTCCAGCTTTCTGAGTACATGACTTTCTTCATTTAAGCTCCATTTGTAAAATTAATTTACATGTATTTATCTCTTTGAGAATGGGTTAAGAATGACATGGGATTACATACATGAAGTGCTCAACACTTTGCTGCCCATCATTCCCCTTCCCCAGACCGTCCTAACCAAACTATTGTCTGAATTCCCACATCACTGGGCTTGAACTTCCCCACCAACCGCCATGACCAATCACAGTATACTTCACAGCCTCTCCATTTCCCTCTCAATTCCCTTTGTGCAGGGCCTTTGGGTGGCTCAGTCATTAAGCACCTGCCTTTGGCTCAGGTCATGATACCGGGGTCCTGAGATCAAGCCCCACATCGGGGTCCCTGTTCAGCAGGAAGCCTGCTTCTCCCTCTCCCACTCCCCTGCTTTGTGTTCCCTCTCTCGCTGTCTCTCTCTGTCAAATAAATAATAAAATCTTAAAACAAAAAGCAAAAAACAAACAAACAAAAAAGACTTTATTTATTTATTTGAAAGAGAGAAAATGAGTGAAAGAGAGAGCATGAGAAGATGGAGGGTCAGAGGGAGAAACAGACTCCTTGCTGAGCAGGGAGTCTGATGTGGGACTTGATCTTGGGACTCCAGGATCATGACCTGAGCTGAAGGCAGTCACTTAACCAACTGAGCCACCCAGACACCCTCTACCAATCATTTAAAGGAGAATTAATATCTAGTCTTCTGAAGCTGTTTCAAAAAATAGAAATGGAAGACAAACTTCCAAACTCTTTCTATGAGGCCAGCATTACCTTGATCCCCAAACTAGACAAAGACCCTCACCACCAAAAAGAATTAAAGGCCAATATCCCTGATGAACATGGATGCAAAAATTCTTGCCAAGATACTAGCCAATAGGATTAAGTAGTACATTAAAAGGATTATTTACCTCAACCAGGTGGGATTAATTCCTAGGATGCAAGGGTGGTTCAACATTCACTGATCAAACAATGTGATAGAGCATATTAATCAAAGAAATGACAAGGACCACATAATCCTCTCAATTGACACAGAGAAAACATTTGACAAAATATGCATCCTTTCTTTTTCTTTCCAATTTATTTATTTTCAGAAAAACATATTCATTATTTTTTCACCACACCCAGTGATCCATGCAAGCCGTGCCCTCTATAATACCCACCACCTGGTACCCCACCTCCCACCCCCCACCCCTTCAAACCCCTAAGACTGTTTTTCAGAGTCCATAGTCTCTCATGGTTCACCTCCCCTTCCAATTTACCCAAATTCCCTACTCCTCTCTAACGCCCCTTGTCCTCCATGATATTTGTTATGCTCCACAAATAAGTGAAACCATATGATAATTGACTCTCTCTGCTTGACTTATTTCACTCAGCATAATCTCTTCCAGTCCCGTCCATGTTGCTACAAAAGTTGGGTATTCATCCTTTCTGATGGAGGCATAATACTCCATAGTGTATATGGACCACATCTTCCTTATCCATTCATCCGTTGAAGGGCACCTTGGTTCTTTCCATAGTTTGGCGACTGTGGCCATTGCTGCTATAAACATTGGGGTACAGATGGCCCTTCTTTTCACGACATCTGTATCTTTGGGGTAAATACCCAGGAGTGCAATTGCAGGGTCGTAGGGAAGCTCTATTTTTAATTTCTTGAGGAATCTCCACACTGTTCTCCAAAGAGGCTGCACCAACTTGCATTCCCACCAACAGTGGAAGAGGGTTCCCCTTTCTCCACATCCTCTCCAACACATGTTGTTTCCTGTTTTGTTAATTTTGGCCATTCTAACTGGTGTAAGGTGATATCTCAATGTGTTTTTTTTTCCAATTTATTTATTTTCAGAAAAACAGTATTCATTATTTTTTCACCACACCCAGTGCTCCATGCAAGCCGTGCCCTCTACAATACCCACCACCTGGTACCCCAACCTCCCACCCCCCCCCCCCGCCACTTCAAACCCCTCAGATTGTTTTTCAGAGTCCATAGTCTCTCTGGTTCACCTCCCCTTCCAATTTCCCCCAACTCCCTTCTCCTCTCTAACACCCCTTGTCCTCCATGATATTTGTCATGCTCCACAAATAAGTGAAACCATATGATAATTGACTCTCTCTGCTTGACTTATTTCACTCAGCATAATCTCTTCCAGTCCCGTCCATGTTGCTACAAAAGTTGGGTATTCATCCTTTCTGATGGAGGCATAATACTCCATAGTGTATATGGACCACATCTTCCTTATCCATTCATCCGTTGAAGGGCACCTTGGTTCTTTCCATAGTTTGGCGACTGTGGCCATTGCTGCTATAAACATTGGGGTACAGATGGCCCTTCTTTTCACAACATCTGTATCTTTGGGGTAAATACCCAGGAGTGCAATTGCAGGGTCGTAGGGAAGCTCTATTTTTAATTTCTTGAGGAATCTCCACACTGTTCTCCAAAGAGGCTGCACCAACTTGCATTCCCACCAACAGTGGAAGAGGGTTCCCCTTTCTCCACATCCTCTCCAACACATGTTGTTTCCTGTTTTGTTAATTTTGGCCATTCTAACTGGTGTAAGGTGATATCTCAATGTGGTTTTAATTTGAATCTCCCTGAGGGCTAATGATGATGAGCATTTTTTCATGTGTCTGATAGCCATTTGTATGTCTTGATTGGAGAAGTGTCTGTTCATATCTTCTGCCCATTTTTTGATGTGTTTGCCTGTTTCATGTGGGTTGAGTTTGAGGAGTTCATTATAGATCCTGGATATCAACCTTTTGTCTGTACTGTCATTTGCAAATATCTTCTCCCATTCCGTGGGTTGCCTCTTTGTTTTTTTGACTGTTTCCTTTGCTGTGCAGAAGCTTTTGATTTTGATGAAGTCCCAGAAGTTTATTTTCACTTTTGTTTCCTTTGCCTTTGGAGACGTATCTTGAAAGAAGTTGCTGTGGCTGATATCAAAGAGATTACTGCCTATGTTCTCCTCTAAGATTCTGATGGATTCCTGTCTCACATTGAGGTCTTTTCTTGATTATAACTCTTCCAAGTATAGGGATAGAGGGAACATACCTCAGTATCATAAAAGCTAGCTGTAAAAAGCCCACACCAAATATTATTCTCAAAGGGGAGTAACTAAGAGCATTCCTCTTAAGATCAGGAACACGGCAGGGATGCCCACTCTCACCAATGTTTCACATTGTACTAGAAGTCCTAGCCTCAGCAATCAGACAACAAAAACAAATAAAAGGCATTCAAATTGGCAAACAAGTAAAACTCTCTCTCTTCCCAGATGGCATGATACTTTATGTGTAAAATCCAAAAATCTCCACCCCAAAATAGCTGGAACTCATATAACAATTCAGCAACATGGCAGTATACAAAATCAATGCACAGAAATCAGTTGCATTTCTATACGCTAACAATGTGCCTAAAGAAAGAGAAATTAAGGAATTCATCCCATTCACAATTACACTGATAACCATAAGATCCTATGAATGAATAAGCCTAACTGAAGAGGTATCTGTACTCTAGAAACTATGGGACACTCATGAAAGAAATTGAGGAAGACACAAAAACATTCCATGCTCATGGATTGAAGAATAAACATTGTTAAAATGTCTGTGCTACTTAGAGCAAACTACACATTCAATGCGATCAATATCAAATTACCATTGACATAAACAGAGCCAGAACAAACAATCCTAAAATTGGTATGGAATGAGAAGTGACCCTGAATTGCTGAGGAAATGTCTAAAAATAAAAACAAAACTGGGGACATCATGTTGCCGGATTTCAAGTTTTACTACAAAGCTGTGATCACCAAGACAGCATGGTACTGGCTCACAACCAGATACATAGACCAGTGGAACAGAGTAGAGAGCCCAGGTATGGACCCGTAACTCTGTGACCAAATAATCTTCAACAAAGCAGGAAAAAATATTCAGTGGAAAAAAGACAGTCTCTTCAATAAATGGTGCTGGGAAAATCGGACAGCCACATGCAGAAGAATGAACCTAGACCATTCTCTTACACCATACACAAAGACAAACTCAAAATGGATAAAAGACCCCAACGTGAGGCAGGAATCTATCAAATCCTAGAGGAGAACATAGGAAGTAACTTCTTTGACATTGGCCACAGCAATTTCTTTCAAGACATGTCTCCAAAGGTGAAGGAAACAATTCCTTAATTTCTTAAGGAATCTCCACACTGTTTTCCGAAGTGGCTGCACCAACTTGCATTCCCACCAACAGTGTAAAAGTGTTCCCCCTTCTCCACATCCTTACCAATACTTGTTGTTTCCTGTCTTGTTAATTTTGGCCATTCTAACTGGTGTAAGGTGGCATTTCGTTGTCGTTTTGATTTGTATTTCTCTGATGCTTAGTGACGGTGGAGCATTTTTTCATGTGTCTGTTAGCCATTTGTATGTCTTCTTTGCAGAAGTGTCTGTTCATGTCTTCGCCCCATTTTTTGACATAGTTATATTTTTTTGAGTGTTGAGTTTCAGGAGTTCTTCATAGAACTTGGATATCAGACCTTTGTACTGTCATCTGCTAATATCTTTTCCCATTCTGTGGGTTGTGTCTTTGTTTTGTTAAGTGTTTCCTTTGCTGTGCAGAAGCTTTTGATCTTGATGAAGTCCCAAAAGTTCATTTTTGGTTTTGTTTCCTTTGCCTTTGGAGACATGTCTTGAAAGAAGTTGCTGTGGCCAATGTCAAAGAAGTTACTTCCTATGTTTCCCTCTAGGATTTTGATAGATTCCTGCCTCACGTTGGAGTCTTTTATCCATTTTGAGTTTGTCTTTGTGTATGGTGTAAGAGAATGGTCTAGGTTCATTCTTCTGCATGTGGCTGTCCAATTTTTCTAGCACCATTTACTGAAGAGACTGGCTTCTTTCCACTGAATATTTTTTCCTGCTTGTTGAAGATTATTTGATCATAGAGTTGTGGGTCCATACCTGGGCTCTCTACTCTGTTCCACTGGTCTATGTGTCTGGTTGTGTGCCAGTACTATGCTGTCTTGGTGATCACAGCTTTGTAGTAAAACTTGAAATCCGGCAACATGATGTCCCCAGTTTTGTTTTTCTTTTTAGACATTTCCTTAGCTATTCGGGGTCTCTTCTGGTTCAATACAAATTTTAGGATTGTTTTGTCCAGCACTATGAAAAATGCTGGTGGAATTTTTATCAGGATGGCACTGAAAGTATAGATTGCTGTAGGCAGTATAGACATTTTGACAATGTTTATTCTTCTGATCCATGTGCATGAAATGTTTTTTCATCTTTTTGCGTCTTCTTCAATTTCTCTCATGAGTGTTCTGTAGCTCCTTGAGTATAGATCTTTCACTTTTTTTAGTTAGGTTTATTCCCAGGTATTTTATTTTATTTTTTATTATGTTCAGTTAGCCAGCATATAATACATAATTAATTTTTTTTTCAATTTATTTATTTTCAGAAAAACAGTATTCATTATTTTTTCACCACACCCAGTGCTCCATGTAATCCGTGCCCTCTACAATACCCACCACCTGGTACCCCAACCTCCCCCCCTGCCACTTCAAACCCCTCAGACTGTTTTTCAGAGTCCATAGTCTCTCTGGTTCACCTCCCCTTCCAATTTCCCCCAACTCCCTTCTCCTCTCTAACACCCCTTGTCCTCCATGATATTTGTCATGCTCCACAAATAAGTGAAACCATATGATAATTGACTCTCTCTGCTTGACTTATTTCACTCAGCATAATCTCTTCCAGTCCCGTCCATGTTGCTACAAAGGTTGGGTATTCATCCTTTCTGATGGAGGCATAATACTCCATAGTGTATATGGACCACATCTTCCTTATCCATTCATCCGTTGAAAGGCATCTTGGTTCTTTCCATAGTTTGGCGACTGTAGCCATTGCTGCTATAAACATTGGGGTACAGATGGCCCTTCTTTTCACGACATCTGTATCTTTGGGGTAAATACCCAGGAGTGCAATTGCAGGGTCGTAGGGAAGCTCTATTTTTAATTTCTTGAGGAATCTCCACACTGTTCTCCAAAGAGGCTGCACCAACTTGCATTCCCACCAACAGTGGAAGAGGGTTCCCCTTTCTCCACATCCTCTCCAACACATGTTGTTTCCTGTTTTGTTAATTTTGGCCATTCTAACTGGTGTAAGGTGATATCTCAATGTGGTTTTAATTTGAATCTCCCTGAGGGCTAATGATGATGAGCATTTTTTCATGTGTCTGATAGCCATTTGTATGTCTTGATTGGAGAAGTGTCTGTTCATATCTTCTGCCCATTTTTTGATGTGTTTGCCTGTTTCGTGTGGGTTGAGTTTGAGGAGTTCATTATAGATCCTGGATATCAACCTTTTGTCTGTACTGTCATTTGCAAATATCTTCTCCCATTCCGTGGGTTGCCTCTTTGTTTTTTTGACTGTTTCCTTTGCTGTGTAGAAGCTTTTGATTTTGATGAAGTCCCAGAAGTTTATTTTCGCTTTTGTTTCCTTTGCCTTTGGAGACATATCTTGAAAGAAGTTGCTGTGGCTGATATCAAAGAGATTACTGCCTATGTTCTCCTCTAGGATTCTGATGGATTCCTGTCTCACGTTGAGGTCTTTTATCCATTTTGAGTTGATCTTTGTGTACGGTGTAAGAGAATGGTCGAGTTTCATTCTTCTACATATAGCTGTCCAGTTTTCCCATCACCATTTATTGAAGAGACTGTCTTTTTTCCACAGTATATTTTCTCCTGTTTTGTTGAAGATTAATTGACCATAAAGTTGAGGGTCCATATCTGGGCTCTCTACTCTGTTCCACTGGTCTATGTGTCTGTTTTTATGCCAGTACCATGCTGTCTTGGTGATCACAGTTTGTAGTAAAGCTTGAAATCAGGTAACATGATGCCCCTAGTTTTATTTTTGTTTTTCAACATTTCCTTAGCGATTCGGGGTCTCTTCTGATTCCATACAAATTTTAGGATTATTTGCTCCAGCTCTTTGAAGAATACTGGTGGAATTTTGATCAGAATGGCATTAAAAGTATATATTGCTCTAGGCAGTATAGACATTTTAACAATGTTTATTCTTCTGATCCAAGAGCATGGAATGGTCTTCCATCTATTTGTGTCTTCTTCAATTTCTTTCATGAGTGTTCTGTAGTTCCTCGAATACAGATCCTTTACCTCTTTGGTTAGGTTTATTTGCAGGTATCTTATGGTTCTTGGTGCTATAGTAAATGGAATCGATTCTCTAATTTCCCTTTCTGATTTCATTGTTAGTGTATAAGAAAACCACTGATTTCTGCACATTGACTTTGTAACCTGCCACATTGCAGAATTGTTGTATGAGTTCTAGTAGTTTGGGGGTGGAGTCTTTTGGGTTTTCCATATAAAGAATCATGTCATCTGCAAAGAGAGAGAGTTTGACTTCTTCATTGCCAATTTGGATACCTTTTATTTCTCTTTGTTGTCTGATTGCTGTTGCTAGGACTTCTAATACTATGTTGAACAAGAGTGGTGAAAGTGGGCATCCTTGTCTTGTTCCTGATCTCAACGGGATGGCTGCAAGCTTTTTCCCATTGAGGATGATATTTGCTGTGGGTTTTTCATAGAAAGAGTTGATGAAGTTCAGGAATGTTCCCTCTATCCCTATACTTTGAAGTGTTTTAATCAGGAACGGATGCTGGATTTTGTCAAATGCTTTTTCTGCATCAATTGAGAGGACCATGTGGTTCTTCTCTCTTCTCATATTAATTTGTTGTATCACTTTGATTGATTTGCGAATGTTGAACCATCCTTGTAGCCCAGGGATGAATCCCACCTGGTCATGGTGGATAATCTTTTTAATGTGCTGTTGGATCCTGTTTGCTAGGATCTTGTTGAGAATCTTAGCATTCATATTCATCAGTGATATTGGTCTGAAATTCTCCTTTTTGGTAGTGTCTTTGCCTGGTTTGGGGGTCAGGGTAATGCTGGCTTCATTGAAAGAGTCTGGAAGTTTCTCTTCTGCTTCAATTTTTTGAAACAGCTTCAGGAGAATAGGTGTCATTTCTTCTTTGAAAATTTGGTAGAATTCCCCAGGGAATCCATCCGGTCCCGGGCTCTTGTTTTTTGGGAGGTTTTTAATCACTGCTTCAATCTCGTTACTAGATATTGGTCTATTCAGGTTGTCAATTTCTTCCTGGTTCAATATGGTGAGTTTATAGTTTTTCAGGAATGTATCCATTTCATCTATGTTGCTTAGCTTATTGGCATATAACTATTGATAATAACTTATGATGATTGTTTCTACTTCCTTGGTGTTAGTTGTGATCTCTCCCTTTTCATTCATAATTTATGATTTTGACTTTCTCTCTTTTAGATTAATGTGGCCAATGGTTTATCAATCTATTGATTCTTTCAAAAAAGCACCTTCTAGTTGATGCCTTCTACTGTATCTCTGGTTTCTACCTCATCGATCTCAGTTCTAATCTTGATTATTTCCCTTCTTATGTGTGGAGTTGGTTTGATTTGTTGTTGGTTCTCCAGTTCTTTAAGGTGTAGAGAAAGCTGCTGTGTTCTGGATTTTTCAATTTTTTTTAAGGGAGGCTTGGATGGCTATATATTTCCCTCTTAGGACCGCCTATGCTGTATCCCATAGGTTTTGGATCAAAGTGTCTTCATTCTCATTGGTTTCCATGAATTTTTTCAGTTCTTCTTTGATCACCTGATTATCCAAGCATTCTTAAGCAAGGTGGTCTTTAGCTTCCAGGTGTTTGATTTCCTTCAGAACTTTTCCTTGTGATTGAGCTCCAGTTTCAAAGCATTGTGATCTGAGAATGTGCAGGGAATCATCTCAGTCTTTTGGTATCGGTTGAGTCCTGATTTGTGACCCAGTATGTGGTCTATTCTGGAGAAGGTTCCATGTGCACTTGAGAAGAATGAGTATTCTGTTGTTTTAGGGTGGAATGTTCTGTATATATCTATGAGTTTCATCTGTTCCAATGTGTCATTCAATGCTCTTTTTACTTTATTGATTTTCTGCTTTGATGATCTGTCTATTTTTGAGAGAGCCGTGTTAAGATCTCCAACGATTAGTGTATTCATATCAATATGACTCTTTATTTTGATTAACAGTTTTCATATGTAATTGGCTGCTCCCATATTGGGGGAATAGATATTTACAATTGTTAGATCATCTTGGTGTATAGTCCCTTTAAGAATGATGTAGTGTTCTTCTCTATCTCTGACTACAGTCTTTAGTTTAAAATCCAATTTATCTGAAATGAGAATCGCCACCCCAGCCTTCTTTTGGGGCCCATTGGCATGAAAGATGCTTCTCCATCCCTTCACTTTCAGTCTGAGTGTATCTTTAGGTTCAAAATGGGTCTCTTGTAAACAACATATGGATGGGTCCTGTCGTTTTATCCAGTCTGCAAACCTGTGCCATTTTATGGGCACATTTAGGCCATTCACATTGAGGGTGATTATTGATAGATATGTTTTTATTGACATCGTGTTACCTTTGAAGTCTTTCTTTCTGTAGATTGTCTCTATATTTCTGTTCAATGTTATTCTTGGGCTTTTTCCTCTTTTATAGAACCCCCCTTAATATTTCCTGCAGTGTCGGCTTGGTGGTTGAATAGTCTTTTAAGCCTTGCTGGTCTTGGAAACTCTTTATCTCTCTATCCATTTTGAATGTCAGTCTTGCTGGATAAAGTATTCTTGGCTGCATGTTCTTCTCCTTCAGTGCCCTGAATATATCTTGGCATCCCTCTCTGGCTTGCCAGGTCTCTGTGGACAGGTCTGACGTTATTCTGATGGGCTTTCCTCTGTACATAAGGAGCCTCTTTGTCCTAGCTGCTTTCAAGAGGTTCTGCCTACTATTATAATTCTTCATTCTTACTATTAGTTGTCTCGAGGACTTTCGAGAATCTGTAATCTTGGGGGAGATCCATTCAGCCTCTAGTAAAGGAATGCTGGTTCCATTCAGGAGATTCGGAAAATTTTCATGAAGAACTTGTTCTACTACATCTTTTAGACTTCTTTTTTTCTCCTCCCCTTCAGGGATTCCAACAATTCTGACGTTGGAATGCTTCATGGCATCATTTATTTCCCTGATTCTGTTTTCGTGGCTTCTGAGCTGTTTGTCCCAGGCTTCCTCCTGATCCTTTCTCTCTATCTGTTTGTCCTCCAGATCACTAATTCTATCTTCTGTCTCAGTTACTCTAGCGTTGAGAGAATTTAGATTAGATTGGAACTCATTGAGAGCATTGTGAAGCTCATACCTGGTAGCTTTCAGCTCTTTCCTAACATTGAAAACATGATCTCTGGTCGTTTTCAGTTCAGCCCTAATCAATTCCGTTTGGTCACCCATGGCTTTCTCCAACCTAGCTATTGCTTAGATAATTGTTAGCCTGAATTCTCTTTCCGACATATTGTCCATGTTGATAGTTGTTAGCTCTGTTGCAGAAGGCCCATCCTCTGTATTTTTTTTTCTGTTGGGCAGTCCTCCTCCTAGTCATTTTGGTGAGAAATGGCTGAATGGGTGTAGCTGGGTGTATCGACCTAGTGCAATAAAGGTGCACCCTGGAACTCTTCTGAACAATCAGGGTTCCCCACCCAAATGAGAGGAAAAAGAAAAGGAAAAGAAAAAAAAACTTGATAGAGAGAGAGAGACAGGAACGAAAGGTGAGATAAATGAGAATGTTCAGCCTAAATTGACCCCAAGGTAAGATTTATGAAGTATACAAACAAAAACAGACAAAGAAACAGACTGATAAAAGTATATGACAGAAAAAAAATTTATGTATATATATATATACACAAATAAAGGAAGAACCTTGTCAAAAAGAACCCCGAGTGTAAGATTTATATACTCTCAGGACAAACACAAAAAAGCACATAAACACTGGTGGAAGAAAAAGATGGGAGAGTGGTTGTAAATTCTCAGTGTGGGTGAGGAAGGTTGTTTTGATTCTTCCTAGATGTATCTTGATATCTTTGTTAAAGGACTCAACTTTCCTAAGATAAAGGGGGATTAGGAATTGTTTTACCTATAGGCGTGGCATTGATTGGGAAAAAGGGATTACCTTGAAGTTTAACTCTATATGAATATTAGAAAATACAAATTAAAAAAGGACTAAACTAAACTAAGTTAAAATAAAGAAAAAAATTTACAAAATAGAAATGCAAAAGGAAAACACAGGTGTATGTATCAAAAAGTTCAGGTTAGAAGGTTATTATGAAATTTGATGTACTGGACATCTCACTGTGACAGTAAATAGGTTAAAAATTATCTATATAATAATAATAAATTATCTATATAAAAAATGAGCCAGAATCATGGGAATGAATTAATAATAAAAATTGTTCAGTGAAGTACTGGTGGTTGTTTTTTTGTCGTCTTTTTTTTTTTTTTCCTGGTTGGTTTTCTGGGGGAGGGGCCTGCCACGTGGGTTTTCAGGCTGGGAGTGTCTGGTCTTTCTGGGTCCGAGAGCACTGGGCTGGCGCCTGTGCACACCTCTCTCAAGGGAGGGCGTGGGGTACGACTCGGACTGTGATGGCACGGCAGGGCACTCTCATGGGGAATGCAAAAAGGTTGTGCTTCTGTTGGCTGGCCAGGCTCCCAGCCCCTCACGGGAGCCAGGCACCATGCACTCTCAGGCGTGCTGGTGGTTCAGGGATCAAGACCTGGTTTCTCTGTCACACTCTCTCTGGCTCTGCACCAGGGGTGGCTGTCCTGGGTCTGGGGACTTAAGCCTCTGACCCTAACACCCTGATTTCCCGCAATCTCCCCCTGGTGATCCTTTGCTTTTTTTGAGTGCTTTCTACCAGACTCCCGAGTTAATGCTGGTCCCCAGACGCAGGGCACTCTCGTATTGGGATATTACTTTCCAATCGGTCGCCTCTGGTGGCTCCCTCCCCCTTTTGTTTATCTTCCGATATCAGTCCGACTTTCCTACTCCGCTTTACCTGCCCACCAGCATCTTCTGCTCCTGTAGAGATCCAGTTGTGTATAATTTTGATCTCAGGCTGATTTCGTGGGTGATCGGAGTTCTTTGGAAGGTAATCAGCTCACTTTAGGGTACAGGTTGAAAGGGTGCCTCCTCCTACTTCCCCGCCATCTTGTCCCTCCTTTTTTTTTTTTTAATGTATTGTATCACACTGATTGATTTTTGGATGTTGAACCAACCTTGCAGTCCTGGAATAAATCCAGCTTGGTTGTGGTGAATAATCCTTTTAATGTACTGTTGGATCCTATTGACTAGTATTTTGGTGAAAATTTTTGCATCTGTGTTCATCAATGTATTGGTCTGAAATTCTCTTTTTTGGTGGGATCTTTGTCTGGTTTTGGGATCAAGGTGATGCTGACCTTATAAAGTGAGATTGGAAGTTTTCCTTCTGTTTCTATTTTTTGAAACAGTTTCAGGAGAATCGGAATTAATTCTTCTTTTAATGTTTTGTAGAATTCCCCTGGGAAGCCGTCTGCCCCTGGGCTCTTGTTTGTTGGGAGATTTTTGATTACTACTTCAGTCTCCTTACTGGTGATGGGTCTGTTCAGGTTTTCTATTTCTTCCTGGTTCAGTGGTGGTAGTTTATATGTCTATAGGAATTCATCCATGTCTTCCAGATTGTCAAATTTGCTGGTGAATAGTTGCTCATAATTTGTTCTTATAATTGTTTGTATTTCTCTGGTGTTAGTTGTGATCTCTCCTCTTTCATTCATGATTTTATTTATTTGTGTCCTTTCACTTTTCTTTTTGATAAGTCTAGCCAGGGTTGATCAATCTTATTAATTCTTTCAAAGAATCAGGTCCTAGTTTTGTTAATTTTTTCTACTGGATTTTTTTGGTTTCTATTTCATTGATTTCTGCTCTGATCTTTATGATTTCTCTTCTCCTGTTGGGTCTAGTCTTTTTTCGTTGTCCTTTCTCCAGCTCCTTTAGGTGTAGGGTCAGGTTGTGTATTTGAGACCTTTCTTATTTCTTGAGAAAGGCTTGTATTGCTATATATTTTCCTCTCTGGACTGACTTTGCTGTGTTCCACAGACTTTGAGGCAATGTATTTTCATTATTATTTGTTTCCATGAATGTTTTCAATTCTTCTTTAATTTCTTGGGTGACTTATTAATTCTTTAGAAGGATGCTGTTTAGTCTCCGTGTATTTTGGTTCTTTCCAAATTTCCTCTTGTGATTGAGTTCTTCTTCAGAGCACTGTGGTCTGAAAATATGCAGGGAATGATCCCAATCTTTTGGTACTGGTTGAGTCCTGATTTGTCACCTAAGATATGATCTATTCTGGAGAATGTTCCATGTGCACTAGAGAAGAATGTGTATTCTGTTGCTTTGGGATGGAATGTTCTGAATATATCTGTGAAGTCCATTTGGTCCAGAATGTCATTTCAGGACTTTATTTCCTTGTTGATCTTTTGCTTGGATGATCTGTCCAATACAGTGTGGGGGCTGTTAAAGTTCCCTAGTACTATTGTATTATTGTTGATGTGGTTCCTTGGTTTTGTTATTAATTGGTTTCTGTATTTGGGTGCTCTCATGTTTGGGACATAGATATTTAAAATTGTTAGATCTTCTTGTTGGACAGACCCTTTGAGTATGATATAGTGTCCTTCCTCATCTCTTATAGTCTTTGGCTTAAAACCTAATTTATCTGATGTAAGGATTGCCACCCCAGCTTTCTTTTGATGTCCTTTAGCATGGTAAATTGTTTTCCACCCCCTCACTTTAAATCTGGAGGTGTTTTTGGGTCTAAAATGAGTTTCTTGCATACAGCATATTGATTATCCCCCCCATTCTGATACCCTGCATCTTTGTTTGGGGAATTTAGCTCATTTGCATTCAGGGTAACTATTAGAGATATGAATTTAGTGCCATTGTCTTGCCTGTAAGGTGACTGTTACTGTATATTGTCTCTGTTCCTTTCTGGTCTACTACTTTTAGGCTCTCTCTTTACATAGAGGACCCCTTTCAATATCTCCTATAGACCTGTTTTGGTGTTAATATATTCTTTTAGTTTTTGTTTTTCCTGGAAGTTTTTTTAATCTTTCACTATTTTCAATGATAGCCTAGCTGGATATAGTATTCTTGGCTGCATGTTTTTCTCATTTAGTTCTATGAATATATTGTGCCAGCTCTTTCTGGTCTGCCAGGTCTCTGTGGACAAGTCTGCTGCCAATGTAATAGTTCTACCATTATATGTTACAGACTAGTCCCTGGCTGCTTTCAGGATCTTCTCTTTGTCACTGAGACTTGTAAGTTTTACTATTAGATGGAAAGGTGTAGACATTTTTTTTTTAATTGAGGGGGATTCTCTGTGCCTCCTGGATTTTGATGCTTGTTACATTTGCCATATTAGGGAAATTCTCTACAATAATTCACTCCAATATATCTTTTGCCCCCCTCTCTCTTTCTTCTTCTTCTGGAATCCCAATTATTCTAATGTTGTTTCATCTTACGGGATCACTTATCCCTCAAATTCTCCCCTCGTGGTCCAGCAGTTGTTTGTCTCTCTTTTGCTCAGCTTCTTTATTCTCTGTCATTTGGTCTTCTATATTACTAATTCTCTCTTCTGCCTCATTTATCCTAGAAGTAAGAGCCTCCATTTTTGATTGCACCTCATTAATAGCTTTTTAGATTTTAGTTTGGTTAGTTCTTTTATTTCTCCAGACAGGGTTTCTCTAATATTTTCCATGCCTTTTTTGAGACTAGCTAGCATCTTGAGAATCATCATTCTGAACTCTCGATCTGACATATTAACAATGTCCATATTGATTAGGTCCCTAGCCTTTGGTACTGCCTCTTGTTCTTTTCTTTTTTTCTTTTATGGTGAGTTTTTCTGCCTTGTTATTTTATCAAGATAAGAATATATGAAGGGGAGAATAAAATAGTAAAAGCTTCGCAAAGACCCCAAAAATCTGTGCTTTAACCAAATCAGAGGAGACCCAAAATCGTGGTGGTGGGGGGGAAAGGGGTCAAAAGAAGTTCAAAAAATTTTAAGAAAAAGGAAAGAAAAAAGAAAATATAGATATTAGACTGGTGAATAGAACAGAGCCACCCACTTAATTTTGGGAGTACTTTGGTCTCTTAGAAGAAACTAGTTCCCAACATTTTAAAGAAAGGAAAATATATACATACACATACAAAAATAAGTGTAAACATGATGGAAGGGATGTAATATGACTGTAAAGATGAAAATTAAAAAAAATTCTAATAAAGAAGTTGATAAGATAAGTTGGTTGGGAAAAGAAAGAAAAAGAAAGTGGAGAGAATTTGTTCAGGCTGGAGACTAGAACAAAGCTCTGTGCTAGATTTAGGGTATATTTTGATCTTTTAAAAGAAGTTTTATCCCAAAATGTTTTAGAAGAAAAAACCCTATGTGTATACAAAAAATCAAGTTAAATACGATGAAGGATAAAATATGACTATAATAATGACAGTTCAAAAAGATTTTTTTAAATGAAAGGTATTGTTAAGATAAACTAGTTAAAAAAGTTAAAAGAGGAAAGAGTAAAATTTAAAAAAATTAGAATAAGAAAAAAATAAAATAAAAAAAATTAACTTTGCAAGACTAAAGAATCACGGAGAGAAAGCCACGAATTCCATGCTTTGCTTTCTCCTCCTCTGGAATTCTCTTTTCCTTGATAAGTGAGCTTGGTCTTGGTGGGATTTCTTGCTGATCTTCTGGGGGAGGGGACTGTTGTACTGATTCTGAAGTGTCTTTGCCTGAGGCAGAATAGCACTGCCCTTGCCAGGGGCAGGGCTAAGTAATCTGCTCTGGTTCGCTCTTGGGAGCTTTTTTTTTTTTTTTTCAATTTATTTATTTTCAGAAAAACAGTATTCATTATTTTTTCACCACACCCAGCGCTCCATGCAATCCGTGCCCTCTATAATACCCACCACCTGGTACCCCAACCTCCCACCCCCCCCGCCACTTCAAACCCCTCAGATTGTTTTCCGCCAAACTATGGAAAGAACCAAGATGCCCTTCAACGGATGAATAAATAAGGAAGATGTGGTCTCGGGAGCTTTGTTCCCTGAAAACTTTCTGTAGAATTCTGGAGGACAGGAATGAAAATGGTGGCCTCCCAATCTCTGGCCTGTAGGAATGGAGAGCTCTGGGCCCCTCTCCTCAGTGCTCCCTCAGAGAAAAACATTCAATCACTCTCATCTCCCTGGCCTCCAGCTGTGTGCCAAGCTCACCCATCCTGTGACCGAGCATCTCTGTCTCTGTCACACAGCCCCACCTGGAGTCTCCAAACCCAGCAGATCCCTGCTGCTCTTCCAGGGAAGTCTCCCTGTATCTGCCACTTATGGGGTCCCTGCTCAAAGAGCAGTGGCTGAACTGTGCCACGGATCACAGTTTAAGGTATCCTCAAGCTAAGAGCTCACTCCTTAGCTCTGTCTCTGTAGCTGGCTTCTCTGCTTTAATACTTGTGAGCTCTGAGATACTCAGACACTCCCAATCCTTCAGTGACTCTGCAGGACCTGAGACCACGCTGTCCCCATGAGGGGTCTAGCCCTGCTTAGCCTCTGGAGCAATAACCCTCAGTGGAGCAGACTTGTAAAAGTTCAGATTTTGTGCTCTATTGCTCTTCTGCTTGCTGGGAGCTGACACCTCACCCCTGTAGTCCATCTTCCTGTCGCTTTGGATTCAATTCTCCGCAGGTCCTACCTTTCAGAAAGTAGTCGATTTTCTGTTTCTAGAATTGCTGCTCTTCTCTTTGATCTCCTGTTGTATTTGTAGGTGTTTGGAATGGTTTGATAAACTATCTAGTTGATCTTCTGCTACCTGATGTCATCTCAGCCTGCTACTCCTCTGCCATCTTGACTCCTTCTAATACTCTTGTTTCTTCATTGATTTTCTGCTTGGATGATCTATTACTGAGAGTGGCATGTTAAGATCCCCTATTATTAATGTATTCATATCAATAAGACTCTTTATCTTGAGTAACAGTTGTCTTGTGTTTTTGGCTGCTCCCATATTGGGGGCATAAATATTTACAATTGTTAGATCTTCTTGGTGGATAGACCCTTTAAGAATGATGTAGTGTCCTTCTGTATCTCTGACTCAGTCTTTAGTTTGAAATCTAATTTATCTGATTTGAGAATCACCAGCCTTCTTTTGAGGTCCATTGACATGAAAAATGGTTCTCCATCCCTTCACTTTCAGTCTGGATCTAACCTTAGGTTCAAAATGAGTCTCCAGTAGACAACATGGACCGGTCCTGTCATTTTATCCAATCTGTACCTTTTTATGGGAGTATTTAGACCATTCATATTGAGAGTGCTTATTAAGAGAAATATTTTTATTGACAGCGTGTTGCCTGTGAAGTCCTTGTTTCTATATATTGCTTTCTTAAATTTCTATTCTATGACACTCTTGAGTTCTTTCTTTTTATAGAACCCCCCTTAATATTTCTGTAGTGCTGGCTTGGTGGTCACATGCTCTTTTAAACCTTGCTGGTATTGGAAGCTCTTTATCTCTTCATCCATTTTGGATGTCAGGCCTGTTGGATAAAGTATTGTTGGTACATGTACTTTTCATTTTGTGCCCTGAATACAACTTGCCAGCCCTTTCTTTCTTTCCAGGTCTGTGGACATGTCTGACATTATTATGATGGGTCTTCCTCTGTACATAAAGAATCTCTTCCCCCAGCTGCTTTCAAGAGCTCCTGTCTAAAATTATGATTCATCATTTTCACAATCTGGTGTCCCAAGGTCTTTCTAGATTCTGTGATCTTGGGGGTAGACCTTTCTGCCACGAGGACATGAATGCGGGTTTCATTCCCCAGATTGGGAACATTTTCATGGAGAATTTGTTCAACTATATCCGCTAGTCTTCTTTCTTTCTCCTCCCCTTCAAGGATTCCAATAATTCTGACATTGGAATGTTTCATGGCATCATTTATTTCCCTAATTCTGTTTTCATGGGTTCTAAGCTGTTTGTTCCAGGCCTCCTCCTGATCCTTCTTCTCTGTCAGCTTGTCCTCTAGATCACTAATGCTGTCTTCTGCCATAGTTACCCTGGCTGTTAGAGAACTTAGATTAGATTGGAACTCATTGATAACATTTTTAACTTCTTCCCTGGTGGCTTTCACTTCTGTCCCAATCGATTCCATGTTGTCATTAATGGTTTTCTCCAATTTAGCCATTACCTGGATACTTGTTAGCCTAAATTCCCTTTATGTTTATGTCCCATACTGTTTTATGTCCATATCCAAAATTCCCATACAGTTTATGTCCATATCCAAAAGGTGTAATGGAAAGGAAGGGCTCAGTCTCTGAATTTTTCCTCTGTTGGACATAAATCCTTCTAGTCATTTTGGTGAGAGATGGGTAAGGGGATGTATAGCTGAATGTATCAACCATGATCCAGGCAAGGTGCACCCTGGAATGCTTCTGAGCATTCCACCAAAAGGAGAGAAAAAAGGAGAGAAAAAAGAAAAAAAAAGAGAGAGAGAAGACCCAGTCCAAATGGGCCCCAAAGGTAAGATTTATAAGGTATACAAACAAAAACAAACAAACAAAAAGACCAACAAAAGTAAATGACAAGAAAAAAAAGAACCCAGCCAAAATAAACCTAAGTATAAGATTTATATACTACCAGAACAAAAACAAATACACAGAAGCACTGACAGAAGAAGAAGATGGGAGGGTGGATAAAAATTCTCAGTGTGGGCAAGGAAGGTTATTTTCATTCTTCCTGCGTGTATCTTGATACCTTTTTTAAAAGACTCAACTTTCCCGAGATAAAGGGGCACTAAAACTGGTTTATATATAGGGGTAGTATTGATTGGGGAAAGAGGATTACCTTGAAGCTTATCTCTATATGAATATTAAAAAAAATAGAAAAAAAAAACCAGGGCGCCTGGGTGGCTCAGTGGGTTAGAGCCTCTGTCTTCGACTCAGGTCATGATCCCAGGGTCCTGGGATCGAGCCCCGCATCGGGCTCTCTGCTCAGCGGGGAGCCTGCTTCCTCTTCTCTCTCTCTGCCTGCCTCTCTGCCTACTTGTGATCTCTGTCTGTCAAATAAATAAATCTTTTTAAAAAAAGAGTTGTATGTATCAAAAAAGTTCAAGTTAAAAGGTTAATATGGAATTTGTTGTACTGAACCTCTCATTATGATGGTAAATAGGTTAAAAAGTTATAAAAAACTTTAAAAGAACAAGAATAGTGGGAAGGAATTAAAAATAAAAGTTGTATCTATGAAGTATACAGGTTTTAGGGCAATACTGAGAGCTTAATATCTTCTTTTCCCCTAATATTGGGGTTTTACACTTTTATGGGGATCTTGTGATGGCTGTCCTCTTGGTTTTTTTTTTTTTTTTTGTGTGTGTGTGTGTGTGTGTGTGTGTGTGTGTGTGTGGTTTTTTGGGCTAGCTTTCTGGGGGAGGGGCCTACCTCATGGTTTTTCAGGCAGTCTTGCTAGAGTTGAGTCCTCCTGCCCCCTATCAAGGGGCAGGGCTCTGAGGAAACCGGTTTTTCAGACTTTTGTTCTCTTGAAGGTTTTTTTGTTTGTTTTTTCTTTCTCCCCTTGGCAGCTTTTGGCTGTTCTTCAGAAGTTTATAGGAAAGCAAACTGCACTCAGACCTCCAGCTCAGAGAGAAGTCTCAGTCTATTCCCCTCTGGGTGGTCCAGAGCACAGAGATTCTCCTCTGTCACTTCCAACCAGCAGAGCAATCCCCAGTCACAGTCTCAGGGGTCATAGGAGCTCCTACTTGTACACCGGTGCTACAAAAACTATGAGAAGTATTAGTCCAGAGCTAGCTTCCAGTGGCTGCTTTTTCTGTGGCTGCCTGGACATGTCCAGACTGCTGGAGAGATCCCAACCAGAGATAGCACACAGATTTTCCTGTAGGCTGTGTCTATGAGTGTTCAGACTCTTACCAGTCCTAGAGAGCATTGGCTAGCGCCCACAGGGACCTCTCTCAGGGGAGGGTGTAGATTGCAAGTCAGACCCAGGTGGCTCAGTGCACATGCAGAGTGCAAAAGGCTATGGTTCTAGAGAGCACTGGCTGGCACCCACACCATACTCTTTCAAGAGTGCTGCCACCCAGATGTTCTTACCTGCAGTGGCAGATCAGGGACAATGGCCTGGATGCTTCCCCGCACTCTCTCTGGCATAGAGCTGGAAGTTTCCATCCTGGGTCCATGGGCTTAAGCCCTTGCCCATAACCACCTGATTCCACCATTTTCCCCTTAAGATCTTTTGTGCTTTTTAAGTACTTTTAACCAGACTCCAAGTTAATGTCAGTCCCCAATTACAGAGCACTCTTGTATTGGGGTATTACTTTCCAGTGGGTCACATCTGGTGGCTCCCTTCACCTTTTGTTTATCTTCCGATATCAGTTCAATGTTCCCACTCTGCTTTACCTGTACACTGGTGTCTTCTGCCTCCATAAAGATCCAGAAGTGTATAATCCTACATCTCAGCCTTATTGCATGGGTGTACAGAGTGTTCTGGTAGATAATCAGTTCACTTTAGGGGACCAGTTGAAACAGTGTCTCCTACTTCTCTGCCATCTTGCCCCCTCCCAATTACTCACCTTTTAATTTTATCCTCATCCTTGCCTCCACCCCTGTGCCAGTCCCCTGGCAACCACAATATATATATTTTTGTCTATATGGATTTTCCTATTCAAGAGATTTGTGTAAATTGAATTATACATTCTGTGGATTTTCCTGTCTGGATTTTTTCACTTAGCATGATGCTTTTAAGGTTCTTTCACATTGTAGTGTTTGTCAATACTTTATTCATTTTTATGGCTGAAAAACTATTCCATTGTAACATTTTGTTAACTCATAAATTATCACTTTTTAGATGTAAATAACAATGGTATGAACCTTCATTTATGAGTGTGAAAATATGTTTTTGATTCTCTTGGGTATGTCCTTAGAAGTGAAAGGGCTGTAGAAAAAAATGTTTTACTTTTTGAAGAACTGTAAACTTTTAAAGATGGCAGTAGACTTATAAAGATGGCGGTGCTATCTTTACACATTAGTAATGGATGAAGCTTCCATTTCTCCAATCCTTTCCAACATTTTAATTTTTACTGTCCCTATTTTTCGTTATAGCCTTTCTTGGGGGTATGAAGTATGAAGAATCTACTGTGACTTGATTTGCATTTCCTCAGTGAGTAATGATTTTGAACATCTCTCATTTGTATACCTTGTTTGGAGAAATGTCTATTTGATCCTTGGTCCATTTTTAAGCAGGACTTTTTGTGTTTTTATTGTTGAGTTGTAAGTGTTCTTTATAGATTCTGGATATCAGATCTATGATTTGCAAATATTTTATACCATTCTGTAGATTGTCTCTTCACTTTCTTTATAGTGTTCTTTGAGGCACAAAAGTTTTAAATTTATCTTTAATTAATTAATTAATTAATTTTATTATGTTAGTCACCATATAGTACATAATTTGTGTTTTTTTCCAATTTATTTATTTTCAGAAAAACATTATTCATTATTTTTTCACCACACCCAGTGATCCATGCAAGCCGTGCCCTCTATAATACCCACCACCTTAGAACCCCTACATCCCACCCCCCTGCCACTTGAAACCCCTCAGACTGTTTTTCAGAGTCCATAGTCTCTCATGGTTCACCTCCCCTTCCAATTTACCCAAATTCCCTACTCCTCTCTAACGACCCTTGTCCTCCATGCTATTTGTTATGCTCCACAAATAAGTGAAACCATATGATAATTGACTCTCTCTGCTTGACTTATTTCACTCAGCATAATCTCTTCCAGTCCCGTCCATGTTGCTACAAAAGTTGGGTATTCATCCTTTCTGATGGAGGCATAATACTCCATAGTGTATATGGACCACATCTTCCTTATCCATTCATCCGTTGAAGGGCACCTTGGTTCTTTCCATAGTTTGGCGACTGTGGCCATTGCTGCTATAAACATTGGGGTAGAGATGGCCCTTCTTTTCACGACATCTGTATCTTTGGGGTAAATACCCAGGAGTGCAATGGCAGGGTCATAGGGAAGCTCTATTTTTAATTTCTTGAGGAATCTCCACACTGTTCTCCAAAGAGGCTGCACCAACTTGCATTCCCACCAACAGTGGAAGAGGGTTCCCCTTTCTCCACATCCTCTCCAACACATGTTGTTTCCTGTTTTGTTAATTTTGGCCATTCTAACTGGTGTAAGGTGATATCTCAATGTGGTTTTCATTTGAATCTCCCTGAGGGCTAATGATGATGAGCATTTTTTCATGTGTCTGATAGCCATTTGTATGTCTTGATTGGAGAAGTGTCTGTTCATATCTTCTGCCCATTTTTTGATGCGTTTGTCTGTTTCGTGTGGGTTGAGTTTGAGGAGTTCATTATAGATCCTGGATATCAACCTTTTGTCTGCACTGTCATTTGCAAATATCTTCTCCCATTCCGTGGGTTGCCTCTTTGTTTTTTTGACTGTTTCCTTTGCTGTGCAGAAGCTTTTGATTTTGATGAAGTCCCAGAAGTTTATTTTCGCTTTTGTTTCCTTTGCCTTTGGAGACATATCTTGAAAGAAGTTGCTGTGGCTGATATCGAAGAGATTACTGCCTATGTTCTCCTCTAAGATTCTGATGGATTCCTGTCTCACGTTGAGGTCTTTTATCCATTTTGAGTTGATCTTTGTGTACGGTGTAAGAGAATGGTCGAGTTTCATTCTTCTACATATAGCTGTCCAGTTTTCCCAGCACCATTTATTGAAGAGACTATCTTTTTTCCACTGTATATTTTTTCCTGCTTTGTCAAAGATTATTTGCCCATAGAGTTGAGGGTCCATATCGGGGCTCTCTACTCTGTTCCACTGGTCTATGTGTCTGTTTTATGCCAGTACCACGCTGTCTTGGTGATCACAGCTTTGTAGTAAAGCTTAAAATCAGGTAGCGTGATGCCCCTAGTTTTATTTTTGTTTTTCAACATTTCCTTAGCGATTTTGGGTCTCTTTAGTTCCATAAAAATTTTTGGATTATTTGCTCCAGCTCTTTGAAGAATACCAGTGGAATTTTGATTGGAATGGCATTAAAAGTATAGATTGCTCTGGGCAGTATCGACATTTTAACAATGTTTATTCTTCTGATCCAAGAGCATGAAATGGTCTTCCATCTTTTTTTTCTTCTTCAATTTCTTTCATGAGTGTTCTGTAGTTCCTCGAATACAGATCCTTTACCTCTTTGGTTAGGTTTATTTGCAGGTATCTTATGGTTCTTGGTGCTATAGTAAATGGAATCGATTCTCTAATTTCCCTTTCTGATTTCATTGTTAGTGTATAAGAAAACCACTGATTTCTGCACATTGACTTTGTAACCTGCCACATTGCAGAATTGTTGTATGAGTTCTAGTAGTTTGGGGGTGGAGTCTTTTGGGTTTTCCATATAAAGAATCATGTCATC
This sequence comes from Neogale vison, assembly GCF_020171115.1. Taxonomy (NCBI): domain Eukaryota; kingdom Metazoa; phylum Chordata; class Mammalia; order Carnivora; family Mustelidae; genus Neogale; species Neogale vison. The sequence goes on from NC_058092.1 coordinate 109,028,214, forward strand.
TGCAAAGAGAGAGAGTTTGACTTCTTCATTGCCAATTTGGATACCTTTTATTTCTCTTTGTTGTCTGATTGCTGTTGCTAGGACTTCTAATACTATGTTGAACAAGAGTGGTGAAAGTGGGCATCCTTGTCTTCTTCCTGATCTCAACGGGATGGCTGCAAGCTTTTTCCCATTGAGGATGATATTTGCTGTGGGTCTTTCATAGATAGATTTGATGAAGTTCAGGAATGTTCCCTCTATCCCTATTCTTTGAAGTGTTTTAATCAGGAACGGATGCTGGATTTTGTCAAATGCTTTTTCTGCATCAATTGAGAGGACCATGTGGTTCTTCTCTCTTCCCATATTAATTTGTTGTATCACATTGATTGATTTGCGAATGTTGAACCATCTTTGTAGCCCAGGGATGAATCCCACCTGGTCATGGTGGATAATCTTTTTAATGTGCTGTTGGATCCTGTTTGCTAGGATCTTGTTGAGAATCTTAGCATCCATATTCATCAGTGATATTGGTCTAAAATTCTCCTTTTTGGTAGGATCTTTGCGTGGTTGGGGAATAGGGTAATGCTGGCTTCATAGAAAGAGTCTGGAAGTTTTCCTTCTGCTTCAATTTTCTGAAACAGCTTCAGGAGAATAGGTCTTATTTCTTCTTTGAATGTTTGGAATAACTCCCCAGGGAATCCATCAGGTCCTGGGCTCTTGTTTTTTGCGAGGGTTTTGATCACTGCTTCAATCTCATTATTAGATATCGGTCTATTCAGGTTGTCCATTTCTTCCTTGTTCAATTTTGGGAGTTTATAGTTTTCCAGGAATGTATCCATTTCATCAAGGCTGCTAAGCTTATTGGCATATAACTGTTGATAATAACTTCTGATGATTGTTTCTACTTCCTTGGCGTTAGTTGTGATCTCTCTCTTTTCATTCATAATTTTATGAATTTGGGCTTTCTCTCTTTTCTTTTGGATTAGTGTCGCCAGTGACTTATTGATCTTATTGATTCTTTCAAAAAACCAACTTCTAGTTTCATTGATACGTTCTCCTGTATCTGGTTTCTACCTCATTGATCTCAGCTCTAATCTTGATGATTTCCCTTCTTATGTGTGGAGTTGGTTTGATTTGTTGTTGATTCTCCAGTTCTTTAAGGTGTAGAGACAGCTGGTGTGTTCTGGATTTTTCAATTTTTTTGAGGGAGGCTTGGATGGCTATGTATTTCCCCCCTTAGGACCGCCTATGCTGTATCCCATAGGTTTTGGATCAAAGTGTCTTCATTCTCATTGGTTTCCATGAATTGTTTCAGTTCTTCTTTGATCTCCTGGTTGATCCAAGCATTCTTAAGCAAGGTGACCTTTCGCTTCCAGGTGTTTGAGTTCCTTCTGAACTCTTCCTTGGATTAAGCTCCAGTTTCAAAGCATTGTGATCTGAGAATATGCAGGGAATCATCTCAGTCTTTTGGTATCAGTTGAGTCCTGATTTGTGACCCAGTATGTGGTCTATTCTTGAGAAAGTTCCATGTGCACTTGAGAAGAATGAGTATTCTGTTGTTTTAGGGTGGAATGTTCTGTATATATCTATGAGGTCCATCTGGTCCAATGTGTCATTCAATGCTCTTGTTTCTTTATTGATTTTCTGCTTCGATGATCTGTCTATTTTTGAGAGAGCTGTGTTAAGATCTCCTACGATTAGTGTATTCATATCAATATGACTCTTTATCTTGATTAACAGTTTTCTTATGTAATTGACTGCTCCCATATTGGGGGCAGTGATATTTACAATTATTAGATCATCTTGGGAGATAGTTCCTTTAAGGATTATTTAGTGTCCTTCTGTATCTCTGACTACAGTCTTTAGTTTAAAATCTAATTTATCTGATATGAGAATCGCTACCCCAGCCTTTTTTTGAGGCCCATTGGCATGAAAGATGCTTCTCCATCCCTTCACTTTCAGTCTGGGTGTATCTTTAGTTTCAAAATGGGTCTCTTGTAGACCACATATGGATGGGTCCTGTAGTTTTATCCTATCTGCACACCTGTGCCATTTTATGGGTGCATTTAGGCCATTCACGTTGAGAGTGATTTTTGATAGATAGGTTTTTATTGACATCGAGTTACCTTTGAAGTCTTTCTTTCTGTAGATTGTCTCTATATTTCTGTTCAATGCTATTAGGATTTTTCCTCTTTTATAGAACCCCCATAATATTTCCTGCAGTGTCGGCTTGGTGGTTGCATAGTCTTTTAAGTCTTGCCGGTCTTGGAAACTCTTTATCTCTCCATCCATTTTGAATGTCGTCTTGCTGGATAAAGTATTCTTGGCTGCACGTTCTTCTCATTTAATGCCGTGATTATATCTTGCCAGCCCTTTCTGGCTTGCCAGGTCTCTGTGGACAGGTCTGACATTATTCTGATGGGCTTTCCTCTGTAAGTAAGGAGTCTCTTTGCCCTAGCGGCTTTCAAGAGATTATACCTACAATTATGATTCTTCAATTTGACTCTCAGGTGTCGTGATGTTTTTTGGAATGTATAATCTTGGGTGGATACCATTCAGCCTCTAGTACATGAACGGTGGTTCCATTTGTGATATTGGTAAAATTTTCATGAAGAACCTGTTCCACTATATCTTCTAGACTTCTTTCTTTCTCCTCCCCTTCAGGGATTCCAATAATTCTGATGTTGGAACATTTCATGGCATCATTTATTTTCCTGATTCTCTTTTTGTGGTTTCTAAGCTGTTTGTTCCAGGATTCCTCCTGATCCTTTCTATCTCTTTGTCCTCCAGATCACTAATTCTATCTTCTGTCTCAGTTACCCTAGCTTTGAGAGACTTTAGATTAGATTTAAACACATTGAGATCATTGTGAACCTCCTCCCTGGTAGCTTTAAGCTCCGCCCTAACATTGTGAACATCATCTCTCATGGCTTTCAGCTCAGCGCTAATCAATTCTGTTTGGTCATCCATGGCTTTCTCCAACCTAGCTATTGCCTGGATAATTGTTAGCCTGAATTCTCTTTCTGACATATTGCCTATGTTGATAGCCATTAGCTCTGTTGCAGAAGGTCAATGTTCTTTATTTTTCTTCTGTTGGGCTTTCCTCCTCCTAGTCATTTTGGTGGGAGATGACTGAACAGATGTAGTTGGATGTATCGACTGTGGTGCAGTCAAGGTGCACCCTGGAACACTTCTGAGCAATCAGGATTCCCCACCCAAATGAGAGACAAAGGAAAAGAAAAAGAAAAAGAGAGAGAGAGACAGGAAAGAAAGGAAAGATAAAAGAGAAGGGTCAGCCCAAATGGGCCTCAATGTACAATTTATGAAGTATATAAACAAAAACAGACAAACAAAAAGACTGATAAAAGTATATGACACGAGAAAAGAAAAAAAAATATATATATGCAAATAAAGGAAGAACCTCATCAAAAAGAACTCCAAGTATAAGATTTATATACTATCAGGACTAACACAAAAACACAGAAACAGTGGTGGAAGAAAAAGATGGGAGAGTGGTTATAAATTCTCAGTGTGGGTGAGGAAGGTTGTTTTGATTCTCCCTGGATGTATCTCGATATCTTTGTTGAAGGACTCAACTTTCCTAAGATAAAGCGGGATTAAAAATGGGTTTACCTATACGGGTAGTATTGATTGGAGAAAGGGGATTACTTTGAAGCTTAACTCTATATGAATATTAGAAAATAAAAATAAAAAGGAATAAACTAGACTAAACTAAACTAAAATTAAAAAAAAAAAGAAATTCAAAAAATAGAAATGTTAAAGAAAAACACAGGTGTATGCATCAAAAAGTTCCGGTTAGAAGGTTTATGGAATTTGAAGTACTGGACAGCTCACTGTGATAGTAAATAGGTTAAAAAATTATCTATATAAAAAAAAATAGCCAGAATAGTGGGAACAAGTTGAAAATAAAAGTTGTCCTATGAAGTAGTGGTGGTTGTTCTCTTGCAGTCCTTTTTTTTTTCTTTCTTTCTTTCTTGGTTTGTTTTCTGGGGGAAGGGCCTGCCATGTGGGTTTTCAGTCATTGATGTTCCCTGAGTTAAATCCTCCTGCCCCCCTCAAGGGGGTGGGCTCTGAGGAAACTTTTTTTTTTTTTCAGGCTTTTGTTCTCTGGCGGTTTTTATGTTTGTTCACTTTTTTTTTTTTTCACCTTGACTGTTTTTGAAGTTTTAGAGGAAAGCAGACTGCACCCTGACCTCCCTCTCAGAGAGAAGCCTCAGTATGGCTGCACAGCCCAAAAGAGTTCCCCCTTTGCCGCTGGCAGAGCAGGTTCAGAGTCGTGGTCCCTGGGGACGCAGGATCTTTTGCTTATACCCAAAACCGCAGCAGCGGCGGCAGTGGGAGCTCCAGACCGCCAAAGAGGTCCCAAGCAGCGATTGCACACTGACGTTTCCCTGCTGGTCTGGGCTGGGAGTGCCTGGTCTTTATGGGTCTAAGAGCACCCGGCTTGCATGCACCTCTTTCAGGAACAGCTATGGGTCGCGTGCATCTCAGGCACTGAGAACAGGGCACAGGTCCGAAAGTATCAGGCTGGGCTTTTGTGCACCTCTGTCAGGGGAGAGATTGGGGTGCGCGTCTTAGGCTCTGAAACAATGGCGCGGGTCAAAGAGCACCGGCTGCGCCTGTGTAACTCTCTCAGGGGAGTATGAGTGACACGCACGCGTATCTCAGGCTTTGTAGCAGGTCTCACGGGTTCTGCTGTCCGGTGTGGCTCCCATCCCCTCACAGGAGCCAGAACCCATGCATTCTCCGGCGCACTGGTGGCTTAGGGACCAAGAGCTGGTTTCTCCACCGCACTCTCTCTGGCTCAGCACCAGGGGAGGCTGTCCTGGGACTGGGGACTTAAGTGCCTGTCCCTAGCCACCCTGATTCCTACAATTTCCACCCCCCATGATCCTTTGCTCTTTTGGAGTGCTTTCAACCAGTCTCCAAGTTAATGCTGGTCCCCAGATGCAGGGCACTCTTGCTCATATTGGGGTATTACTTTCCAACTGGTCGCCTCTGGTGGCTCCCTCCCCCTTTTGTTTATCTTCCAATATCAGTCCTCTGTTCCCACTCTGCTTTACCTGCTCACTGGCGTTTTCTGCCCCTGTAGAGATCCAGGCATGTATAATTCTGATCTCAGGCTGATTTCATGGGTGATCAGAGTTCTTTGGTAGGTAATCAGCTCACTTTAGGGTGCATGTTGAAAAGGCGCCTCCTCCTACTTCCCGCCATCTTGTCCCCTCGTGAACAATCCTTTTAATGTAATGTTGGATCTTATTAGCTAGGATTTTGGTGAGTATTTTGGCATCCATGTTCATCAGGGTCTGTATTTCTCTTTTTCCATAGGGCCTTTGCTTGGTTTTGGGATCAGGGTAATATTGACCTCATAGAAGGAGTTTAGAAGATTTCCTTCCATTTCTATTTTTTTGGAAACAGCTTCAGTAGAATACTTATTATTTCTTCTTTAAATGTTTGGCAGAATTCCCCTGGGAATCCATCTGGCTCTGGACTTTTGTTTTGGGGGAGGTTTTTGATTACTATTTCAATTTTATTACTGGTTATTGGTCCAATCAGATTGTCTATTTCTTCCTGTTTCAGTCTTGGTAGTTTGTAAGTTTCCAGGAAGGCACCCATTTCTTCCAGGTTGTTTAATTTTGGGGCATATAGTTGCTTGTAATAATTTCTAATAATTGTTTCTAATTCCTTGGTGTTAGTTGTGATCTCTCCCCTTTCATTCATGATTTTATTAATTTGGTTCCTTTCTCTTTTCTTTTGGATAAGTTTGGCCAGTCTTTTATCAATGTTATTAATTCTTTCAAAGAACTAGCTCCTTGTTTCATTGATCTGTTCTACTGTTTTTCTGGTTTCTATTTCATTTTTCTCTGCTCTAATCTTGATTTCTCTCCCCATGCTTGGGTTAGGCTTTATTTGCTGTTCTTTCTACAGTTCCTTTAGGTATAAGGTGAACTTGTGCATTTGGGATTTTTCTAATTTTCTGAATGAGGGTTGGATGGCTATGTATTTCCCTCTTAGGACCACCTTTGTAGTATCCCATACATTTTGTACTAAATGTTTTGTTTTCATTAGTTTCCATGAATTGTTTAAGTTCTACTTTAATTTCTTGGTTGATTCAATCAATTCTTTAACAGGATGCTCTTTAACTTCCAAGTGTTTGAATTCCTTCCAAATTTTTTCTTGTGATTGAATTCCAATTTCAAGGCATGACAGGCAAGTCTGATAACATGCAGGAAATAATTTCAATCTTTTGGTATTGGCTGAGACCTGATTTGTGACCTAGTATGTGGTCTGTTTTGGAGAAAGTTCTGTGTGCATTCAAGAACATTAGTGTTTTGTTGTTTTAGGGTGGAATATTCTGTATATATCTATGAAGTCCATCTGGTCCAGTGTGTTATTCAAAGCTCTTGTTTCTTTGTTGGTCTTCTGTTTAGATGATCTGTCCAATACTGAGAATGGAATGTTAAAATCTCCTACTGTTAATGTATTATTATTGATCTGATTCTTTATTTTTGTTAATATTGGCTTATGAAGTTGTCTTTCTCCATGTTGGGGACATAGCTATTTACAATTGTTAGATTTTCTTGTTGGTTAGACTCTTTAAGAATGATATAGTTTCCATCTGGATCTCTTATTACAGTCTTCAGTTTACATTCTAACTTGTCTGATATAACAATTGTTACCCCAGCTTTCTTTTGAGGTCTGTTGGCATGATAAATAGTTCTCCATCTCCTCACTTTCAGTCTGGAGGTGTCTTTAGGTTCAAATGAGTCTTTTGTAGACAGCATATGGATGGGTCCTATCTTTGCATCTAATATGCAACCTTGTGCCATTTCATGGGAGCATTTAGGCTGTTCACATTGAGAGTTATTACTGAAAGATATGTATTTATTGCCATCATATTGTCTGTATAGTCCCTGTTTCTATGGATTGTCTTTGTAAATTACTTGTCTCTATTCCTTCTAGGGTCTTTCTTCTTTTATAGACTCTCCCTTAGTATTTCTTGCAGGTTTAGCTTGGTGGTCACATATTCTTTCAGTTTCTCCCAGTCCTGGAAGCTCCATCCATTCTGAATGACAGCCTCACTGGATAAAGTATTTACTGCATGTTTTTCTCATTTTTCTACCCTGAATATGTCTTTCCAGCCCTTTCTGGCTGTTAGGTCTCTGTGGACCAGTCTGATATTATTCTGATGTTGCTTCCTCTGTATATAAGCTATTTCTTCCCCCAACTGCTCTCAGGATGGCTTCCTTGTTTATAAGATTTGTGAGTTTTACTATTATAGGCTGGGACATCAGTCTTCTCTTCTGGGAAGAGGTCCTCTTGGGTTGGGTCCTCTTTGCCTCTAGGACATGAATGTTTGCTTTGTTCCCCAGATTAGGGAGGTGCTCAGCTACAGTTTGCTCAAATATACCTTCTAGTCCTCTCTCTGTATCTTTCTCCCCACCTCCTCAGGAATTCCAATAATTCTGACATTGGAATGTTTCATGGAATCATTAATCTCTCTAGTCTGTTCTCATGGATTTTAAGTTGTTTGTTCCAGGCATCCTCCTATTCCTTCTTTTCTATCAGTTTGTCTTCTGGATAACCAATTCATTCTTTTTTTTTTCCAATTTATTTATTTTCAGAAAAACAGTATTCATTATTTTTTCACCACACCCAGTGCTCCATGCAAGCCGTGCCCTCTATAATACCCACCACCTGGTACCCCAACCTCCCACCACCCCCACCACTTCAAACCCATCAGATTGTTTTTCAGAGTCCATAGTCTCTCATGGTTCATCTCCCCTTCCAATTTACCCAAAAGCACATACCCTCCCCAATGTCCATAACCCTACCCCCCTTCTCCCAACCCCCCTCTCCCCAGCAACCCACAGTTTGTTTCGTGAGATTAAGAGTCACTTATGGTTTATCTCCCTCCCTATCCCATCTTGTTTCATGGATTCTTCTGCCTCCTTTGCCCTAGCTGTTAGAGTATCCAGTTTAGACTACACTTTGTTCATAACATTTTTAAGTTCGGCCTGATTAGCTATCATTTCTGCCATTAGAGATGCTACATTTCTGCTAAGGGTTTTCTCAAGCCTAGCTATTGACTTTGTAACTGTTACCCTGAAGTCTGTCTTTGACATCTTGCTTATATCCACATCCATTATGTCTGCAAGAAAGGTCATTGTCTCTGGCTCTTGTCTTTGTTGACAAGAGCCTTCTAGTCATTTTGTTGAGGGGTGGTTGAGAGAATGTACAGAGCCCAAAATATCAACCACAATCTGGGTGAGATGTACCCTTGGAAAATCCAGAGTGGTTGGAAGCCAGCACCAAGAAAACAAAGCCAAAATGAAACCGAAGAATAAAATTTATAAAATTTAAAAAATTAAAAATTAATGATTAAAAAAAGGAGGATGAGGGGAGAGAGGTATAATCTCTCGATGTAGGCAAGGTAGGGTATTTCAGTACTTCCTGGGTGTATTTTGTTCTCTTTGTTAGAGGACACTACTTTCCAGAGTTACAGGGAAAAATAAAACTGGTACATATATAAAAGTAGTATTGAATAGGGAAAAAAGGACTACATTGAAGCTTGTATTTATTAAAAATATACAGGTGTGAAAAAGTACAAGTTAAAAAGCTACCATGAAATATGTCATATTAAACTTCTAGCTGAAATGAGAAAAAGGCAAAAAGAAAAAAAAAACAGAGAAGAAACATGAGAAAGACTAAAAAGGAAAGAAAAAAAAAAAAAACCAACTTGTATTTGAGAATGACACAAGCCGTGAGGCAACATCTGGAGGTCAATATACTATTTTCCCCTGGTGTTTGGGTTTTATGGTTTTATGAGGACCTTAGGGTTGTTGTCCTCTTGTTCTTCCAGCTTGTCTTCTGGGGGAAGGGCCTGTCTGGGCAGAGTTGCCCTGTTGTCTATCAGGGGGCTGGGCCCCATGGAAACTGTTTTTTGGAGCTTTTGTTCTTTGGTGGTTTTTTAGGCCTTTTTGGAGGGTCAGAAGAAAGGAAAATGTCCCGGCCCAGAACTCTGCCCCAGGAAAGGAAAATGTTCCCACCCAGACCTCTGTCTGCTCTTCTCTAAGCCCTCCAGAACACACTTTTTCCCTTTCTATAAGTGTTGTTGAAAACCACAGCCACCCATGGGTCATGCACAACCCCAGAAACCCTCTCAGCAGTTGACTCAGGCCCCTGCTTGTCTATGCTCTCTGTGCTTCTAGAACTGTGAGTGGGTTCAGGTCCGCGGCAACAGCAGCTGGCTCTGGGTCCTTGGTGGCAGGCGGCGGCCTGCCCTGGGCCCATATGCACATCCCCTCAACACCTGTTTTCTGTTTGAGACCTGTTATCAGTCCCTTCCCATCCCACTGCTACTGCTTTGCAAGTTATCACAGTTCCTCCAGTGCAGGACGTTTTTGTGCTCTGGTGTTATATCACTTTCCAGGGACCAGATTATGGCAGCTCCCCCGCTTTCCATTTATCTCCCAGTAACTGCCCACAGAATTACAACTCTGTCCTTCATACCTCAAAACTGGATTTTTTGCTTGTGCAGATCCAGATATATAGCCTTACATCTCAAGGTGATTTTGTGTGTGTTCAGAATGGTTTGGTAGATATTCAGCTAAATTCAGGGGACCCATTTGATTGGAGTCCCCTACTCCTCCACCATCTTGCCCCATTCCTTCCTCTAGTTTCTTTTAACAAGCAGAGCAAAATACACCCAGGATATAGGCTTTTTTTTTTCCCCCTTCTGCTTTTATTATTATTATTTTTGTTGTTGTTTTCTCCTTTTTTTTTTCTTTTCCAGACAAATTGATGAGATGGAGGAACTCAGTTCAAAAGAAAGAACAGCAGGTAGTCCTCACTGCTAGGGATTTAGTCAATATGGATATAAATAGAATGTCTGAACTAGAATTTAAAACTGCAACTGTAAAGATACAATCTTGGATTGTAAAAAACATAGAAGACACTAGAGAATCTCTTACCTTAGAGATAAAAGGACTGTCAGGCTAAAATTTAAAAAGCTATTACTGAGATACAATCCTAAGTGGCAGCCAATAAAATGAATAGGAATGAAGCAGAAGCACAAACTGGTGACATAGAAGATAAAATGATGGAAAATATGGAAGCTGAAATGAAGAGGGAAAAAAGTATTAGGTCACAAATGTAGACTGAGGGAGTCCAGCAATTCTATAAAGAGAAATAATATCCATATTAAAGAGTCCCAGAAGATGAGGAGCAGGAAAAAGGGGCAGAAGTTTTTTTGAACAAATTATAGTTGAGAACTTCCCTAATCTGGGGAAGGAAACAGGCATTAAAGTCCAATAGGCAGAGAGAACCCCTCTCAAAATCAACAGAAGTAGGTCAACAACTCGACATATTATAGTGAAACTTTCAAACTACAAAGATAAAGAGAAAATCTTAAAAGGAGCTGGGGAAAAGAGGTCATTGATATACAAGGGTAGAAAAACAAGACTGGCAGCAGACCTGTCCACAGAAATCTGCAGACCAGGAAGGATTGGCATGATATATTCAATGTATTAAGTGGGAAAAAATATGCAGCCAAGGATACTTTATCAAGCAAAGCCACCATTCAGAATAGAGGGAAAGATAAAGAGTTTTCAGGACAAAGAAAAACTAAAGGAAGTTTTGAACACTAAATGAGCCCTGCAAGAAACACAAGAGGGATCTTTTAAGCAGAGAAAAAGCCCCAAAATAACAAAGACAAGAATGGAACAGAGAATCTGAAAGAATAACAACTTTACAGATTATACAATGGCACCAACTTCATATCTTTCAATAGTTACTCTGAATGTAAATGGACTAATTGCTCCAATCAAAAGACAGAGAGTGTCAGAATTAATACCTATTCTTATGAAACTCTTCCAAGAAATAGAAATGCAAGGAAAATTTCCAGACTCACTCTATGAAGCCAGCATTACCCTGATCCCTAAACCAGATAAACCCCACTAAACAGAAGAATTGCAGACCAATATCTCTGAGGAGCATGGATGCAAAAATTATGGCCAGGATACTAGATAATAAGATCTAACAGTACATTAAAATGATTATTAATCATGACCAAGTGAGATTTATTCCTGGGCTACAGAGGTGGTTCAACATCTGCAAACTAACCAATGTGACATATCACATTAGTAAAATAAAGAATAAGAGCCATATGATTCTTTAAATAGCTGCAGAAAAAGCATTTGACAAAGTGCAGCATCCATTCTTGATAAAAACCCTCCACAAAGAGTAGGGATAGATGGAACATACCTCAACATCAGAAAGACCATCTACAAAAGACCCACCGGTAACTTCATCCTCAACAGGGGAAAACTGAGAGCTTTTCCTCTACAGTAAGGAACACAACAGGGATGTCCACTCTCACCACTGTTGTTCAACATAGTACTGTTGGTGTACTTAGCCTCAGCAATCACACAAAACAAAGAAATAAAAGGTATATAAATTAGGAAAGAAGAAGTCAAACTCTCACTCTTTGCAGATGACTTGATACTCTATGTATAAAACCCAAAAGACTTCAACCAAAACTTGCTGGAACTGATACAAAAATTCAGGAAAGTTGCAGGATATAAAAACAAATGCACAAAAGTCAGTCACATTTCTATACGCTAAGAATGAAGCAGAAGAAAGAGAAATTAAGGAATTGATCCCATTTCTAATGACACCAGAAACCATAGGATACCTAGAAATAAATCCAACCAAAGAGGTAAATAATCTGTACTCTGAAAATTATAGAACACTTATGAAAGAAATTGAGGAAGACACAAAGATGTGTAAGAACATTCCATGCTCATGGATTGGAAGAATGAAAATGCCTATGCTACCCAAAGCATCTACACATTCAATGTAATCCTAATCAAATTAACATCAACATTTTTCACAGAGCTAGAACAAAAAATTTTACCATTTGTATGGAACCAAAAAAGACCCCAAATGGCCAAAGAAATGTTGAAAAAAAAAACCCAAAAAAACAAAAACCCAAAGCTGAAAGCATCACAGTTCAGGACTTCAAGTTGTATTACCAAACTGTAATTATCAAGACAGTATGGTACTGGCATAAAAAAAGACTCATAGATTAATTACTAGAAATGGACCCTCAAATAGTCAATGAATCTTTGGCAAAGCAGTAAAGTATATCCAATGGAAAAGAGACAGTCTCTTCAACAAATGATGTTGGGAGAACTGGATAGCCACCTGCAGAAGAATGAAACTGGACTACTTTCTTAAGCCATATATGGAAAACAAAAAACAAAAATCACACACCTCAAAATGGATGAAAGACCAAACTGTGAGCCAGGAATCCATCAAAATCTTAGAGGAGGACATAGACAGCAACATCTTTGACCTCAGCCACAGTAACTTCTTGCTAGACACGTCTCCAAAGGTAAGGAAAACTAAAGAACAAATGAACTATTGGGAGTCCATCAGGATAATAAGCTTTTGCTAGCAATGGAAAGAACTAATAAAACTACAAGACAACCTATGAAATGTGAGAACATATTTGCAAATGACGTATTAGATAAAGTACTAGTATCCAAAATTTAGAGAGAGTTTATCAAAATGGAAATCCCAATACCAAAAAATCCAGTCAATAAATGGGCAGAAGACATGAACAGACAATTTCCCAAAGAGGATATACAAATCCCTAAGAGGCACATGAAAAAATGCTCAACATCTCTGGGCATCAGGGAAAAACAAATCAAGATCACAATGAAATACCATCTCATACATGTCAGAATGGCTAAACTGAACAACTCAGGAAATAAGATATGGGTGAGGATGTGGAGAAAGGGGAATCCTCTTTCACTTTTGGTGTGAGTTCCAGGCACTCTGGAAAACATTATGAAGGTTCCTCAAAAAGTTAAAAACAGAAATACCCTATGATTCAGCAATTACTCTTCTAGGTATTTATCTAAATGATACAAAAATAGTGATTTGAAGGTGCCCGTGCACCCTAATGTTTATAGGAGTAATGACTACAATAACCAAAATATGTACAGAGCCCAGATGTCCATCAACAAGTGAATAGATAAAGAAGAGTTGGTTTATATATACAATGGAATAGTACTCAGCCATCAAAAAGAATGAAATCTTGTCATTTGCACCTACATGGATGGAATTAGAGGGTATTGTGATAAACTAAATAAGTCAGTTGGAGAAAGACACATACCATTTGATTTCACTCATATGTAGAATTTAGGAAACAAAGCAGATAAGCAGGGTAAGGGAAGAAAAAATAAAATAAGATAAAATCAGAGGAGACAAACCATAACCAACTCTTAAATATAGGAAACAAACAGAGTTGCTGAATGGAAGGTGAGTGGGTGGATGGCGGTAAATGGGTCATGGGCAGTAAGGAGGGCACTTCCAGTGATAATCCCCTGGATATTATATGCAACTGATGAATCACTAAATACCCCTGAAACTAATAATATACTACATGTTAACTGAATTGAATCTAAGTAAAAATCTTAAAAAATAGGAGAATTTAATTTGTCTGATGTAAGTATAGCTCCTTTGGCTTTCTTTTGATGTCCATTAGCATGATAGATTGTCCTCCATCCCCTCATGTTTAATCTGTAGTTTTCTTTAGGTCTAAATGAGTCTCTTTTAAGCAAGATCTAAATGGATCTTTTCTTAAAAATCCATTTGATGTAATATGTCTTTTGATTTGCCCACTTAGTCCATTTACATTATTGAGAGATAGGAATTTACCTCTGTTACCTGTAGAGTTGGTGTTTCTGGTGATGTTCTGTGGTCCTTTCTAGTCTTTGCTGCTTTTGGTCTTTCTTTCTCCACTCAAAGATTTCCCCTTAAATTTTCTTGCAGGGCAGTTTAGTGGTCATGAATTTCTTTAGTTTTTGTTTGTCCCACAAACTCTTTATCTCTCTTTCTATTTTGAATGACAGCCTTGATGAATAAAGAATTCTTGGCTGTCTGCACATTGATTATTTCCTTCTTTCTGGCCTACCAAGTTTCTATGGACAGATCTGCTGTATATTTGATCTATCTTCACTTGTATGTTAAGTGCCTTCTTTTTTCACTTGTTTTCAGGATTCTTTCCTTGTGTGTGTATTTGATGAATTTGTTTATGATATTCCTTGGTGATGGGTGGGTTTTTGTTGAATTTAATGGGAGTTCTCTGTGCTCTTGGATTTTGTTGTCTGTGTCCTTCTCCAGACTGGGGAAGTTTTCAGCCATAATTTGTTCAAATAAACCTTCTATCTCTTTATCTCTTCATCTTCTGAAACTCCTATGATAAAAATCTTATGTTTTACTAAATTGCTAAAGTCTCTAAGTCTACCTTCCAGCTCCATTATCTTCCTTTCCCTCTTCTTTTCAGCTAATTATTTTCCGTAATTCTTTCTTCCACATCACTGACTCACTCCTCTGCTTTGTCTATTCTCTTTTGTATGGTCCCCATTTGTGTTTGCATCTCAGTTATAGCATTTTTAATTTCAGCCTGACTAGATTTTAGTCCTTTTATCTCTACAGTATGGGATTCTTTAGTGTCTCCTGTACTTTTTCAATTTCAGCTAGTATCCTTATAATTGCTATTTTAAATTCTAGTTCAGACATTTACTTATATCTATGTTGATTAAATCCCCAGACATGAGTTCTGCCCAGTGTTCTTCCTTTTGGATTGAATTCCTCTGTCTCATCATTCTGGCCAGGAAAGAAAAGAAGAAAGGGAAAGAAGAACAATGAAAACAAAACAAAACGAAAAGCAAACAAATAAAAACAAAACAAAAAAGCAAAGAAAAAGGAAAAAAAACCCCAAAAACACAAAACAGGAAAAAACAAACAAACAAACAAAAAAACCAATTAGGGGCTCGGCGAGTTTTTGTCTGCTTGTCTCAAGACTCTGGATCTCAAAATAAAAATATATACATATTAAAAGAAAACAAAAGACAATGAAATTAGACAAAAAAGCAAAAAGCATACATAAAAATACATATATGAACTTTAAAAATTAATAATAAATAAAAAGGAATGTGGAAATATTAGAAAATAATTGAAAGAATAATAAAAATAAAAGAAATGAAGAATAAAAGTAAAAAGGAAGCTCGATCCTATTTCCTTAGAGTTGATGTTTTGCAGTAATGTATGATCTATAAACTTGGTGAGAGCAAGTTGTTTGTTTTCTTGGGAAGAAACCTGCTAGACTTATTGTCTGGCTGACTTGTTTCCGTGGAAATGCCACCAGGGCACAAGGGGGGGGTGGGGCTTGGTGTAGGAGGCTCTGGCCTCCACTAGGTGACACTGTTTTACTCCCTGAAGCGTTTTAGCACGGATGGGTGAGATGAAAATGTCTGGGCCCTGGTCTCTAGACTAGGTGCTGAAAGTTTTTGCTGTGGTTGTTTTAAAGATTTTATTTATTTGAGAGAGAGAGAGAGAGAATGGGAGAGAGAGAGATAATGAGAGGGTGAGGGTCAGGGTGAGAAGGAGAGTCCCTGCTGAGCAGAAAGCCTGATGCAGGACTCAATCCTGGGACTCCAGGATCATCACCTGAGCTGAAGTAACTGAGCCACACAGGTGCCCTCTGGGAGCTGAAAGTTTGCATCCCCTATTCTTCAGTAAGCTCTCACAGAAAAGCAATCATTCACCCTATTTTTTCCCCCAGTTTCCTCTGAACCCTGTGTTCACCCTGCCCATGTCCCAGCCTTTTTATCTCAGGTGTGTGACCAAGTTTCAAAAAACTCCAAATTTCAGGGATGCTCATGGCCCCAGCCCACACTCTTCCTCCAAGGGAGAGTCTTAAAGTCTTTCCATGCTTGCTGGCTTGTCCCTGGAAAGTGGTCTCATAACTGCATGGTGATTTGCAGTTTAAAGCAGAATGCCAGCCCTAAGACCTGTTGCTCTCTGCTGGCTTCCCAGCTTCTATGCCTGGGACTAGCACAGCTTCTTGGTGCCACCCATTCTTCCTGTAATCCAGCAGATCTTCAGATCACTCTGTCACTCTTGGGATTCTGCCCCTTTTTGCAACCTGAGCATCTTTAATGCAGGCATGTTCCCCATGGTAGTGAACATAAAAGTTAAAATTTTGTGTTCTGTCATGCTTCTAATACTTTGTGGTAGCCTGTGTAAACAGGCTTCCTCCTACCACTGCATCAACAGCTATGTCTTTCCCAAAGGAACTTTCACACCTCCAACCTTCCAAAAGATAATCACTTTTCTACTTGTGGATTTGCAGTGTTTGTTCTCTCAGACCTCTGATTGATTTCTCGAATGTTCAGCATTATTTGATAACTACCTAGCTGTGTTTGAGGGTTGAGACAGGTTCAAGGTCCTCCTATTCCTCCACCATCTTAACTCCAACGTGCTTAATTATTGACCTTTCTTCATTTCACATACAAGGAATCTAAGAGCAGGAGCAAGGCCCTCAAATGCAAGGCCAGAACCCAAGCATCCTGACTCCTCAGCACTGGCTGGGTCAATTCTGAGGTATCTCAGTCTTAAAGAAGGGGGAATATGTATTAACAGAGATGTCGAAGGGTTTCTCTTAAGATTCCATCTTCAATATGTCTTGTCTTTACCCCATTGCTGACTTCCTTCAAACTCACTCCATGAAATACTCTGGTTACTATAGTACAAAAGGGGTTAAGGAGGGGAAAGGAAGCTCACACTGACTGAGCATCTTCAGGAATCGTGGAATGAGTTAAGATTTATTATCTTATTGATCTCAGACCAATACCCAAAAGTTAAGCAATATTTCTTCCATCATGATAGATTTGGCTCAGAGAAGTTAAATAACTTCCCCAAGACCACAGAACTGACAGTCAAACAGGAGTCTGACTTTAAAGGTTGGATTTTCCCATCAACCACCAGGGGGCATTTCAAGAGCAGAATGACCTGTTCAGAGAACCCCAGGAGGGCCTCTGGGGTATGTTTGTCCTCAGGCTGTCAGACAAGGGAATGGCCTGGGGTGAAAAACTGGAGAGCCCTGGATGGAAACCAAAGTTCCTCCAACCCCCTGGGTCCCAGGAAAGCAGGTTTCCAATCTTCATCTATAGTTTTTCACTTAGTCTGTGGGGGTAGGATTGCTGTCCCTAGAGGAATCTCTCAAGCTGGGGAAGGGTCCCCCATGGCTGCATTGAGGTCTGCACTATCTCTGTTTTCATATTCTGATTTCCTGAAGAGGGTGGGGGAGACAAAACACACAGGAGAGGATAGTATATATTTACACAACAACTTTACAATTTAAAGAGAATTTTCATATAGACTGTTTAATGGAGTGCCCTTAACATACCTGTCAGAATTATCATGGCTATATTCTCTTTCTGCAACTCCATAGAATCCCATGTTTTTCTTTTTGTGACTCTCAGCACTAATGTGATATCCTGGTTTGATGTCTGTCTTCTCCAGTGAACTGTCAACTTCATGAGATCAGGAGCCACATGTCTTCTCACTATTTTGTCCCCAAAGTCTAGCATGTGGTTGTTGTTCAAAAAAATATTTGATTGAGTGAACAGATAAAGGGCCATCATCATTCCCATTTTACAGATGAGGAGACTGAGGCTTCAGGAAGCCAAGTGATTTTCTCAAGTTTACCTAGCTAACTGATGGCAGAACAGGCATTCTTTCCAGATCCTAGGCTTAAGGGGTAGACAAAGGTATTGGTGGGAGATCAAACACCTCCAATCAGGCATGACAGAATAACACCCATAAGTCCAAAGAGTGAACACTGAGTGTTACCTCTCCCATCACTCCCTACTCATTCTCCAGTCCTGAGGTGTACTGGCAGGGTCAATCAGCACATATCATACTGTCCTATATTTATTTATACCTTTATGTGGCTGGACACTGTCACGCTACACTTACCCAGAATGGAGACTACTTAAGCACATGTCTGGCCCTTCTCTCATCTCTATCTTGAGGGTCTGGCATACTTCCTGGCACATTATGAGTACTCAATATGTTTTCAAGGACTGAATGACTGACAGGTGGATGAACTTCCCAATAGCAGCTCCAAATGTCTTCTGCATTTGACACTCTTGGTGCAAAGTTGGAATGATTCTCCTCTGAGCCAGATGTGCCTGAGGGGAGCCATTATCGAGACGATGATGATAGTGCTGTGTGTAGGTTGCAGTTCCAAGGACTGTGAGCCTCTTAAGACAGAGCTTGTGGGAGACCTGCAGGAAAGTTACATGGGATCCACTGTTGGAAGGGTAAGCTTACAGAGGTTGTCTCATTCAGCCTTTCCTTAACCTACTCCAGGATGCACTGCTCCAGAAGAAGAGTGGCTGCCTGAACCAAGTGGGGAGATTAGAGGACTTATTCCACAACCATCAGAGGAGTCCCACAGGGACAAGGCTGGTCACAAACATTAGCCTTCAGTTCATTCTGGCTTTCTCATGCTCTTTTGTCAGGACAGTGTTTGCTCTTAGGACTGTTACCCAGACAGACACCAACAATGTCCTGGAAATGTTGCCTGTCAGCTGTCATCTGGGGTATTTCCTGTTGTATATCCTGCCTTCCTCCACCCAGGCTTGCTGACATCATGTAATGCTGCAGAGTTATGTGAGGGACAAAGCTGCTTATAGGCTAGCCTTAACTATTATCATCATCATTATTTAATTATGTTTCTGTTATTATTACTAACTTTTATTTTTATAGCATTTTATGGCTCACCAAGTACTTTGCTATATGTGATCTCATTGGATTGGGTAGCATATTAGTAGCCTCCATTGTAGAGATGAGAAAATTGAGATTCAGAGAAGCAACTGATATGTTCAAGGTTACAGAGTTAATAAGGCTGAATTCTCTTATTACTCTGCTGAACTGATTCTTCTTTCACTTTAAAGTTATCAATGGCTTCCTACAAGTCCTCAAGTCTTGTACTCCTAATAGAATTTGCTCCAGTTACTCCTGTGTCTTGGATTCCAGTGAGAAACATGGTACCTCAGTAATGGAGGCCTACAGTGCTTCTGAGCCTAGTGCTCTAAAACAGTGTCCTTTCGCAGTGCTGTGGGTGGCTTGTGGGAGAGAGACACTGAAAGCCTCAGGAAAGGACAGAGCTGAAATGACATAGGAACAAAAAGTTTTAGGGCACCTGCTGCATGCCACAAAGGATGCTTTATTGATTATCAAGTCTTTTGACCCAAGAGGCTTTCTGCTCTGGCAAATGAGCATTCATGTCCAAGAGTCTTGGGGTTGGTGGGAGGTTGCCTCTGTTCTGGGAATTTGATTTTAGTTTCTCACATGGGGTACCCAGATGCTCATAGAGGTCTGCACTACTCTCTCAGATAGTTGGTGGAAACTGGTACAAATAGTGGCATATGGCTCACACTTTACCCTCCCTCCCTCCTACAAATATTTAATGAGCATATACTATGTTCCAAACACCTTGTGGGTCCTGGAGATTTAGCAATGACTTGGAAACCTAAAGAGATCAACTATCTAGCCCATGAAAAGTTTGGTCCAGGGCCTCAGCCCTCTCAGAATCAGAGAGCTCCTGAGCACTAAGAATATTATGATATCTGCCAGAAACTGGCAGGAGTTCAGAAAGCTGGCCTCACTCAAAGAGACTACACAGAGTAACCTCCTTGGGAAGGTAGTAACTAAACCCATCAGATCAGAGGCCCATTTCTGCTCCTCTCAGAAAGCATTATGTGAAGGAGGAACAGTGGAAAAAAGGAGTAATTTTTCCTCATGATTTCCCCCAAATCTGTTGGGGCTCCTGTCACTCAACCAGCAACTGGCAGTGGAGGGACACTCTGTTAGGTACTGCATGACTCTGTTAACATGTTACACTTCCCCAGGTCCTCCCTTGATTGAGGCATGCCCTCACTGGGCTGTTTGGTGAGTTGAGCTGGAAAGGGCATGCAGCTCTGAGGTTGGAGCTCTGGCTCTGACTTCTGGACAGAGAGAGATGGGCCAGAGCTCTGACAGACTTTAGTGACCCCTAGTGTCTAAGAATAACGAATAAAGAATAAAGAATAACTCAAGCATGAATGATATCCCTCAGTTTGTCAGTTGCTTCAGTATTTAGAGTCTTCCTTTGCTTGGCCTCAGCCAGGGAAACCATAGCAACATGCTGAACAGAAGTGACTTCAGGCACAGTTTCCAACTGAATCAGGCTGAGTCAAAGTCAGAAGGTGTCCTGTAGTGGCTACACTGGCCCTGTGGGTCTCCTCCCTCCCTGACAATGACAACAAGATATTATTATTCCATTCCTTTATTCTTCACCCAACAAGTATTTGCAGAATGCTATGAGCTCTTTGCTTGGCCTTGGAGGCCACACAGTGATGGGTAATGTGAAGTGCCTGCCCCTAAGGAGATTTCAGTATAGAAGCCAGGATAAGAGTTTCAGGAAGTCTGAGTATTTATTATGTTCCAGCCTCTGTGATACTCTCCAGGGTCATAGAGAGAACACCCAGACCCTGAAGTGGAGGTGCTCACAATCCAAGAGGGGAGCCCAATCATGAGCATGGGACATGACAGGTGTCCTGTCAAAGAGGTGCTCCATTTCACAAAGGCAGTGATGAGGTCCTGTCAGTGATGGGACAGGCTTCTCAGAGAACAGCCCTTGGTAGCATGTAAGAGTTGGAGAGGAAGGGCATTCTAAGCTGAGGGTGCATCCAGGTGCATTCAAGAATGGTAATAATTTGGTTTGGCTGTAATGTTAACGTGGTGCAGGGGAGACAAGTCTGTGGAGGTAGAAGCTATTAAAATATGAAGAACTTAGCATTTGGAGGTACTTGGATATTTTCCCCTTGGGCATAATAGGGAGTCACTGCAAGTTTTAAATAAGCTCAAATTTACATTTTTTAAAATGATGGGGAGGGTCTGAGGAAAGGAGGCAGTAGAGCTGAGAGAAGGAAACATGGGACATTATTGGATGTGGGGGAGAAAGAGAGAGAAGACAGGATGACCCTCAGCATTGGGTCTTCGAGTATTTCCTCAGGGAATGGAAGGGGCAGGTGGGGGAGATGGTGATGGTGGGTTTTGTATGCGTCAATAGCCGTCAGCTGTGGGCCACAGTTTTTGTCATTGGAAGTGGGGAGGGGTGAAGGGGAGGTGGGGATAGACGACAGGGGTTGAGAGGAGGGAGAAGCCTTCATCTTGCAGCAAAGAGGTCCTCATAATGGACCTCTTATGAGGACCTTAAATGAGGACATTTAACAGAATGAGAGGGCCCATGGGTACTGAGGCAGATGTAGTGGGAGCAGAGGCTGAGCAGAGGGGATGAGTAGGAAGAGGTTCTGGAGACTGAACTTCCTGGATGGAGCAAACTGTAGTCCTAGGATGAGACAGTCATATTTCCAGATTGCTCTTTGGATTTTGGTGGAAGAGTCTGGCACAAAAGAGACAAGGAATTCTTGGTCATTTGGTCACTAAGCTAGAGACTCAGGCTTCTGGTAACTTGTTCAGACTCCTATAATGTGACACAGTCATGATCCACCTGTCTGCCAGAGACAGGAACATGACTGGGAAAGCTTGGCACTTAAGGCCTGGAGAGTCCAGGGCTGTGCTTAGCATAGGTGGTGGAGAACATATTGGAGGGGGACAGGGGAGAAGGCCAGATCTAAACTATAATCTCAGATCTGGTTTCCCAGGATATATGGGCATCTTTCCTCCTTATCACCATGAGATTCACTTTCTACATGTATTATTATTACTATTATTATTATTATTAATTATTATCAACAGAATCACCGCTACTTAAAGTAGAATGACATGTGATGGGGGAGAGAAAACTATATTTGTCATTCATTTCCCATCTCTGTTCATTTCTCTCTTTCCTTCCTTTCCTCCTTTTCCCCTTCCTTTCCCTTCCCCCTTCTCTCCTTTCCTCTTCCTTCTCCACTTACCATATTAAACCAGGTACCCAATGTGTAAACCTGTAAATCCAGGTTTACAAAGTTAAATTAAAATGTTTTAGGCTGTGGGCATGAACATAATTGAGTGTTGAGATCTCAAGAGGGAAGATGGTGTCTTTGGGTGGAATGAATCTTTTTTTCTCAATGTAGGTACAAAGCTTGCCTTCGGCAGTCTTTGTAATTCAATAAACATTACGTGCCTACTGTGTAAATATAATGGGGCAAGGGACTCATGGGTTTTGAGTGGGCACAAAAAGAAGCAGGACCCACATCCTCCATGCCCAGTTGGGGTCAAGGGCTGGACTCCAGGAGCTCCTTTGTCTTCTGGCACTGAGACTCTTGTCTGGGCTAT
Source organism: Neogale vison (assembly GCF_020171115.1). Taxonomy (NCBI): domain Eukaryota; kingdom Metazoa; phylum Chordata; class Mammalia; order Carnivora; family Mustelidae; genus Neogale; species Neogale vison. The sequence goes on from NC_058092.1 coordinate 109,050,402, forward strand.
GATGTCCGCTTCTTTCCAGTTAGCTCCATCCAGTATACCACTTACAGTACTCATGTTTTTCAAGATTTGGGCATTCAACAGAAGGATAGCTGATGGTTCTGGCTTCCAATGAGTTCATGACATGAACATATAGATCAGAGCAATGCTGAGCAGGGTGATTAAGTATCCAAGACAGTGATTCTGACAGAGAGGGCTGCTAGTGTAAGATAGGTAAAGAGGTGGCATCTGAACTGCAGATGGAGAAGTGAGGGCAGTATTCAAGCCCCAGGAATAATGGGGCTGTGTGTAGCTCTCTCTGTGTGTCTTCAGTACCAAGCATGGGGCCTAGCACTTACTAGAAATTCAAAATATCTGCAAAGTTGAATAAATGCATCAAATACCACTTTTGTAAGGCCTTCTCTGATCTTTTCTGTGAATTTAGTATTTCTGTGCTAAGTTAAAAATTTTATCATCCAAGTCATGTGCATTCATTGCAGGAAAATTAGAAAATGTAGGTAAGCAAAAGGAAAAAGGAAATGCTCATGATTCCCCACCTAGAAGTAAATACATTAACATTTTAATACAGATCCGTCCAGACTTTTTTTCCTGTTTATTTACATGTATTATATATAAATATAGAGTTATATTCAGGGAGACTTAGATAAACGGAATCAATGTATTGCTTATGTTGTTGTAACTTTTTCTTATCTAATCATCTTTGCTCATGCTCCTATTCTAGCAGATTTGGATATCTCTCTCTCCCACAGGACTGACAACTCTGGGTGGGTAGTGATAATGGCTTGTCTTCTGTGTTTTTCTACTGTTTAGCACAGGGCCATCTCTCTATAGGTCCTCAGTGTAAGCTGGGGGTTAAAAAAATGTCCTGCTGAAGACATCCATTAATGACGGCCAACATGGGTGATTGCAGAGGGAGAGTCCAGTCCCCCAGCATATGGAAGCACCTCTGCCTCAGTGTGACTAGTGTGTGTGTTTGGCAGCCAACCCCTCCCTGCTGTCTGCTCAACTCACCTGAGTTCTCAGCTTCCAGCCTCTCCATGGGAAAACAAGGTGCCTCAGTGCTTGCACTTCCAGGAGCCTCCCTGACTATTTTTACTCTTTTGAGTCCCCACCCTGGAAATTTACTTACTTCCAAAGTGGAGGAGTCCTCCTTTCTCTGGTTATTCACTTCTGGGGCTTCTATAGCATTCCCGCCCCCAGCTCCAGCTATGGAAATGTTTCCAGTTGAGATAACACTGCAGCTGGCCCAGAGCCCCAGCAGCTGTGACATCCCACCCATCAGAGATTCAAGGGCAGGCAGAATGGGGCTGGCACAGGGCTGTGGGGTGAAGCTTTTCCAGGAAATGCTAGGGCACCTGGGGGCACCATGCAGCTGCAATTCTGTGAGTCAGTCCTGGTGTCCCTGCCTTCTCCCATATCTCTGGTATTCACTTCTTGAAGGTGGTGGTGCCCAGGCAGGCAAGAATATTGCTTCATGACTTGAGACCAGAACTGCTGCAGAGCTCTTCCAGCCAGCACTCCAATCACTTGAGGAAAAAAGAAAACCTCAAACCTCATTTTAAGGCCATATGACACTATCTTTTCAGAAGAGGAGTATTTATGGTCTGTTTATATGCATGTTTTAATTGAGACATAATTGACATAAAACACTGTGTATGTTTAAGGTGTACAATGTGTTGATGTGATATATACATGTATTGCTATATATCGCTGTAGGGTTAGCTAACAACTTTATCACCTTGAATAATTATCAGTTCTTCTTGTGGTGAAATAATTTAAGATCTAGCCTCTTAGCAACTTTGAAGTATATAATACAGTATTATTGATTATGTCACTATGCTATGCATTAGATCTCCAGGATTAGTCACCTTCCAGTTCAAGTTTGGACTCTTTAACAACATCTCAATTCCCCCACCTCCAGCCTCTGGTAACTACCATTCTACTCTCTGTTGCTATGTGTTGGGCTTTTTTAGATTCCATGTGTAAGTGACATCATACAGTATTTATCTTTCTTTGTCTGACATCTCATTTAGCATAATGCCCTCAAGGTTCATACATGTTGTCACAATGGCAGGATTTCTTTCTTTGTTATGGCTGAATAATATTCTCTGTGTGTGTATCACATTCTCTTCATTCATTCATCTCTTGGTGGACAATTAGATTGCTTCCTTATCTTGGCTATTGTGGATAATGTTGCAGTAAACATGGGGGTGCAGATAGTTTTCTGATATCTTGTTTTCATTTCCTACAGCTATATACCTAGATGTGGGATTGCTGGATCATATAGTAATTTTATTTTCAATTTTTTGAAGAACGTCTGTATTGTTTTCAAAAGTGGAATAACCAATTTAAAAGTGCACAAAGGTTCCCTTTTCTCCACATCCTCACCAACACTTGTTCCACCTTGTCTTCCAGACGACAGCCATTCTAATAGGTGTGAGATGATATTTCATTGTGGTTTTGATTTGCATTTCTCTGATGTTAAGCATCTTTTTGTGTACTTACTGGCTATTTGGATGTTTTCTTTGGAAAAAGTGTCTATTCAGTTCCTCTGACCATTTTTAAAATTGGGATTTTTTTGTTATTGAGTTTTATGAATTTTTAAAATGTATTTTGGATCTTAACCCCTTATCCAATATATGGTTTGTAAGCATTTTCTTTTATTTCATAGGTTGAATTTTCATTTTATAGTTTCTTTTGCTGTGCAGAAACTTTTTAGTTTGGTGTATTCCCAGTTGTTGATTTTTGCTTTTGTTGCTTGTGCTTTTGGTGTCGGATCAAAAAAAAAAAAAAAATCTTGCCAAGATGAATGTCAAGGAGGGTTTCTACCATATATTATACTCTAGGAGTTTATGGTATCAGGCCTTATCATTAAGTCTTTAATTCATCTTGAGATGATTTTTGTGAGTGGAGTAAGAGAGGAACCTAATTTCACTTTTCTGTTTGTGGTTATCAAGTTTATCCAACACCGGGGTGCCTGAGTGGCTCAGAGGGTTAAGCCTCAGCCTTCAGTTAGGGTCATGGTCTCAGGGTCCTGGGATTGAGCCCTGAATCAGGCTCTCTGCTCAGCGGGGAGTCTGCTTCCCCCTCTCTCTCTGCCTGCCTCTCTGTCTACTTGTGATCTCTCTCTCTCTCTCTGTCAAATAAAGAAATAAAATCTTTTAAAAAAGTTTAACCAACACCATTTTTAAATTCCAGTCCCCTGAAGACTCTAGACCTTTCCACCACTTCTCTGACAGAACATGCAGAAACTGGGTTAAAGGCCACTCTGATTTGAGGAATAAGCATGAAAGCTAGAGCCCAAAGAGGTTGAAGCATGGCATCTTCTCTCACCTGTGACCTTAGACAAATTGCTTGTCCTCTCTGAGAATCAATTTTCTTTTTGAGTAACAGGGGTGATGTAGTGAAAAGAAGGGCCACCTGTACCCCAAATGTTCATAGCAGCAATGTCCACAATTGCCAAACTGTGGAAAGAGCCAAGATGTCCTTCAACAGATGAATGGATAAAGAAGATGTGGTCCATATATACAATGGAATATTTCACAACCATCAGAAAGGATGAATACCCAACTTTTGTATCAACATGGACGGGACTGGAAGAGATTATGCTGAGTGAAATAAGTCAAACCGAGAGCGTCAATTATCATATGGTTTCACTTACATGTGGAGCATAAAGAGTAACATGGAGGGCATCAGGAGAAGGAAAAGAAAAGTGAATTGGGGGAAATTGGAGGGGGAGAAAGAGCGTGAGAGACTGTGGACTCTGAGAAACAAACTGAGGATTTTGGAGGGGAGGGGAGGTGGGTGGATGGATGAGTCTGGTGGTGGATATTAAAGAGGGCATGTATTACATGGAGCACTGGATGTGGTGCATCAACAATGAATCTTGGAACACTGAAAAAATTAAATAAAATCTAAAAAATAAAATGTATTTATAAGTGCAGACAAATTACTCTTGGAACAGAGAAAAATCAAAACTATGATTAAAAAATACTTAGAGGGCCACCTAGGTAGCTCAGTTGGGTTAAGCCTCTGCCTTTGGCTCAGGTCATGATCTCAGAGTTCTGGGATCGAGCTCCCCACTGGGCTCTCTGCTCAGCGGGGAGCCTGCTTCCTCCTCTCTGTCTGCTTGTGATCCCTGTCAAATAAATACATAAAGTCTTTTAAAAAATAATACTTAGAAAATAGTAATAATGAGAATATCATATTTTACAATCTGAAGTATGAAATTGATGTAATCAGAAGCATATTTGTAACATTAAATACATTTTTAAAGAAAGAAAACAAAAGAAAAATGTGATTGATACTGTAAGTTGGATCTATGCCTTTCTGTTAGAGTAATATTATTCATGTGAGAGTTGGTTTAATTCTCATGTAAATAACCGCCTAAATTATTACCTATATTTTTAGATTGATAAGTCTACTTTGTTCATATGAATTTTATAAATAAACCAGGAGTTATATAAATAGACAAGTATAGCTTCATTTTTTAAAAGTAATGAGTAACAGGGATGATAACCCTATGTTCTACCCAATAGGGTTGTCGGTGAAATTCAGATATAAATATGAATGCCAAAACACCTTATAAACAGGAAAATGCTCTCCATAGTGAAAGTATAAGAAGCCCCACTTCTTTTCTGAAAAAAAGGTACAAAAACTATCATGACAATTCACATATGCTCCAAATGGTAACAATCTTTCCATCCTACTCTATGGAATTTATCAAGCCCCAATCTAGGAAATAGGTAGCTGGGAGATGACAGGCTGAACAAAGGGCCGAGGAATGCCAATAATCCTGACATCTCTGGTTTCCACTTATCACTGATTACTGTTGTTGGGGATAATAACAATAATGATAAGAATAGAAGGACTAACGGTTACTGGACACTTCCTATATGCCAGGTGCAGGGCTAGGGACTTTATAAACATTATCTCAAGGACTCTTCATATAACCCTATGAGATGGACATTGTTATTATCCTCATTTTATGGATGAGTATATAGGTTCACAGAGGTTCACACAGCTAGTAAGTAACAGAGGTGTAAGCCCAGGCAATATCTTTGTTTATCTTTGAGAATTTTCTTTGTTGTGTCTTTACTGAGTTTTCCTCTTGGCCAAAGACATTTTTTCAAACTCAGAGATGTGTTCCAAATATCAGTGGAAATAATTTTAATAAATATAATTTCATTTTAAGTAAATCATGGTCTGAAACTTGAATCTATTTTTAAATCTAGATGTGTATTTGTTTCTTGTTGCTGCTATAACGAATTACCGTAAACTTAGTGGCTTAAAACAACTCAAATGTATTCTCTTCTGTAATTCAAAAACCCAATATGGGTCTTTACCAGCCTAACATTAAGGTGTTGGCAGAGCTATGTTCCTTCTAGAAGCTCTACGGGAGAACATATTTCATCACTGTTTCCAGCATCTAGAATTCATTAGCCCATGGGCATTTTCAAAGTACATCACTCCAACCTCTGCTTTGCTTATCACATCTCCTTTCTCTCACACTGATCCTCTTGCCTCCCTCTTAAAAGTACCCTAGGATTACACTGGGCCCACCTGGATAATCTAAGATAATGTCCCTGTCTCAATATCCTTAACCTAATCACATCTGCAGTCTTTTTGTTGTGTAAAGTAACCTATTCATGGGCTCTGGTGATTTGGACACGGACACCTTTGAGGGGAGAGGCATTATTCTGTTTATTACAGTGTGCATCTGAGTAACAGTGAGTAATGAAAAGAAGACAAATAATGAAATTACTGTCCCAATCAAATATTCCAAAATCACATGGAATAAATGGGAGCACCACTCAGTAGAAGCTCCCTACAGACGTGATTCCAAGGCCAGGGTCTGGCAGTGAAAGGGTTGATCTACAAAGAACCACTGAGAAAGGCAGACAGCAGATAATTTTAGGGCCATTCAGATCTGTCTAGGCTGGAGATATTCAGATGACCTGATGGGCACATCTAGTTTTGATCAACATCAAAACCTGAGAGCATTATGCAATCCTACCTCACCAGGCACCTCCAGATTATGACTCAATTTCTCTGAGGAGTTTTCCTACGGGAAGAGAATATACCCAACAGGCCAATATTTAACACTCAATTTTTTTTTTTTTTTTTTTTTTGTAAATTGATGTCATCAGTCTTTTGGGAATTAGTTGCAGTGACTCAGAATCGCCAGGATTGGTAAATTCAGAGGAATGAACAAAGTTGGATTTCTGGCCCAAGGAAAGGCCATCAAGGTAGTACTGCCCTAGGGAGGGTTCTTGAGTCCCCATAGCAGGCTGAACCTTCATAATGCTGGACACTGCCTTTTGGATGTAGGTACTCAATTCTTGGTTACTGAGGGCAGTAGCAGTAAAAATTACTTCCAAATTTACTAAACACGAGATTCAGACAAATATTCACCATGTTTATTCTGATTTTTACCACAAATTCAATAACCATGTTTAACAAGCAAATTATGTAAAATAAAGCTTGCTAGAGAAAAAATCACAAGAAGAGATAAAATATATAAGAGACAGGGTGCTGTGATAGAGGGCTGATAACAGGATCTGAATTCCAGATCTGCCTCTAAGTCTTTGTATGATTTGGGACAAAATTCTTCTCATCTCTGTGCCTCAGTTTCCTTATTTGTAAAATAAGGAGTGTGGTCAAAATCAATGATTCTCATCTTATTGCATATTAGAACCACCCAGTGAAATTTTGGAGACTGTCAATGCCCATCCCTCACTGGAATTGAGAACCATTGTGTCTGAATGATGGCCAAGGTCCTTTATACATCTGTTCTATCATTCCATGAAATTTCTGGGATTTGTCAATGAAAATCTGGATTTGAATTTTTTGAAGACACCCATCCTTCTTATTGAATAGCAAATTCAACTGAACAAGGAAAGGAAAATTGAGTGTCCACTGGAATGAACTGAATTGAATTCAACTGAACAAGGAATTGGAAATTGAAAATTGAGTATTAACCTAGATCCCTTAGGGGTTTCTGCAATCAAAGACCTTACTGTGTGCCAGTTAGGTGACCAAATACTTATAAGTAAGAAGGTACGTACATTGTTCCCTTCAAAATTTATCATACCCATGTATTAAATGGATAATTTCTTTAACTTTTATTGGGCTTCTTTTTCCAGAAATTCAGAGCCTGTGTTATGCATCCTTTCCTGTATTTCTCAGTTAGAGGGCAAGATTTGGATCCTCTCATGCACAGAGCTCTAGCAGCCAAAGCAAGCTTCCTGGTTCCCCACTAGGTAGGCTTTATCTAAACCCACCTGCCCACTTTTTGCTGCCATTTGGGTCAGACAGCATCACATTTCACTTTTAATATTCATTGGGTGATTACTATGTACCAGACACTATTCCAAGAGTTTTATGGATGTTAACTCATTTAATCTGCAAAAGATTCTATGAGATAAACACTATTACTTTTCCCATATCACAGATGAAGACAATGAAAGAACTAATGTTACTTGTCAAACATAATACAGCTTGTAAGTGGAGAGATGAGATTCAAACCACAGACTGGTTCTCATGCTCTTAATCACTTACAAATGAGTTCAGTGCCTTCCAGAAAGTGTTCTATAGCTACTAAAAATAATGCTTACAAAGAATGAAGAGCAACAGGGGAAATGTTTTTGTTTAAATCTTAAGTGCGGAGGAGTCAAGATGGCGGAGAAGTAACAGGCTGAGACTACCTCAGCTAGCAGGAGATCAGCTAGAGAGCTTATCTAAAGATTGCAAACACCTGCAAATCCATCGGCAGATCGAAGAGAAGAAGAACAGCAATTCTAGAAACCGAAAAACAACCACTTTCTGAAAGGTAGGACTGGCGGAGAAGGGAATCCAAAGCGACGGGAAGATAGACCCCGGGGGGAGGGGCCGGCTCCCGGCAAGTGGCGGAACAACGGAGCACAAAATCAGGACTTTTAAAAGTCTGTTCCACTGAGGGACATCGCTCCAGAGGCTAAACCGGGGCAAAGCCCACGCGGGGTCGGGGTGGCCTCAGGTCCCACGGGGTCACAGAAGGATCGGGGGTGTCTGAGTGTCGCAGAGCTTGCGGATATTGGAACAGAAAAGCCGGCTGCAGAGACAGAGCCGACAGTAAGCTCACAGCTCGGAGTTGCCTTGAACCGGTCGCAAGCTCGGTGAGCTCGGAGCGCGGCCGGAGGTTGGGCAGACGCGAGTTACTGGGAGCTGTTCGCTGAGGGCGCACAGGGGAGCGGGGCCCCGGGCGCTCGGCTCCTCCAGACCGGAGACCAGGATGCCGCCATTTGTATTCCCGTCCTCCGGAACTCTACGGAAAGCGCTCAGGGAACAAAAGCTCCTGAAAGCAAAGCCGAGCAGATCACTCAGCCCAGCCCCTGGTAAGGGCGGTGTAATTCCGCCTGGGGCAAAGACACTTGAGAATCACTACACCAGGCCCCTCCCCCAGAAGATCAACAAGAAATCCAGGCAAGACCAAGTTCACCTACCAAGGAGTGCAGTTTCAATACCAAGGAGAGAGCAGCAGAATTCCAGAGGAGGAGAAAACAAACCACGGAACTCATGGCTTTCTGCCTGTGATTTTTCAGTCTTGCAGTTAATTTAATTTTTTTTCTTTTTCATTTTTTTTCTCTTCTTCTGCTAAAATTTTTATAACTTTTACCCTTTTCTTTTTTAACGTTTTTTAACTAGATTATCTAATATATATATATTTTTCTTTTTTATACTTTTGTTTATTCATTTTCTTTTTTTTAATTCTTTTTTTCTTTCTTTCTTTTTGAACCTTTTTTTATCCCCAAATCAGAAGAGATCCTAATCTCTTCAATCTTTTTTTTCTTAATTCTTTTTTAAATTCTTGATTGAATTTTTAATTCAATCTCTTTTTTTTAATTCTTTTTTTCTTTTTTTTCTTTCTTTCTTTTTGATCCTCTTTTTATCCCCAAATCAGAAGAGATCCCAATCAGAAGAGATTGGGAGATCCCAATCAGAAGAGATTGGGAGATCCCAATCAAAGGAGATCCTAATCAGAGGAGATCCCTCACCCAATCGTGAGGGGGGAGAAATCCCCCCTCACGATTTGGGATCTCTTCTGATTTGGTTAAAGCATATTTTCCTGGGATTGTTGCCACCCTTTTAGTATTTTACTTGCTCCTTCATATACTCTTAGCTGGACAAAATGACAAGGCGGAAAAATTCACAACAAAAAAAAGAACAAGAGGCAGTACCGAAGGCTAGGGACCTAATCAATACAGACATTGGTAATATGTCAGATCTAGAGTTCAAAATGACAATTCTCAAGGTTCTAGCCGGGCTTGAAAAAGGCATGGAAGATATTAGAGAAACCCTCTCCAGAGATATAAAAGCCCTTTCTGGAGAAATAAAAGAACTAAAATCTAACCAAGTTGAAATCAAAAAAGCTATTAATGAAGTTCAATCAAAAATGGAGGCTCTCACTGCTAGGATAAATGAGGCAGAAGAAAGAATTAGTGATATAGAAGACCAAATGACAGAGAATAAAGAAGCTGAGCAAAAGAGGGACAAACAGCTACTGGACCAGAGGGGAGAATTCGAGAGATAAGTGACACCATAAGATGAAACAACAGAATAATTGGGATTCCAGAAGAAGAAGAAAGAGAGAGGGGAGCAGAAGGTATACTGGAGAGAATTATTGGGGAGAATTTCCCCAATATGGCAAAGGGAACGAGCATCAAAATTCAGGAGGTTCAGAGAACGCCCCTCAAAATCAATAAGAATAGGCCCACACCCTGTCACCTAATAGTAAAATTTACAAGCCTTAGTGACAAAGAGAAAATCCTGAAAGCAGCCCGGGAAAAGAAGTCTGTAACATACAATGGTAAAAGTATTAGATTGGCAGCTGACTTATCCACAGAGACCTGGCAGGCCAGAAAGAGCTGGCATGACATTTTCAGAGCACTAAACGAGAAAAACATGCAGCCAAGAATACTATATCCAGCTAGGCTATCATTGAAAATAGAAGGAGAGATTAAAAGCTTCCAGGACAAACAAAAACTGAAAGAATTTGCAAACACCAAACCAGCTCTACAGGAAATACTGAAAGGGGTCCTCTAAGCAAAGAGAGAGCCTACAAGTGGTAGATCAGAAAGGAACAGAGACAATATACAATAACAGTCACCTTACAGGCAATACAATGGCACTAAAATCATATCTCTCAATAGTTACCCTGAATGTTAATGGGCTAAATGCCCCAATCAAAAGACACAGGGTATCAGAATGGATAAAAAAAAACAAAACCCATCTATATGTTGCCTCCAAGAAACTCATTTTAAACCCGAAGACACCTCCAGACTTAAAGTGAGGGGGTGGAAAAGAATTTACCATGCTAATGGACATCAGAAAAAAGCAGGAGTGGCAATCCTTATATCAGATCAATTAGATTTTAAGCCAAAGACTATAATAAGAGATGAGGAAGGACACTATATCATACTCAAAGGGTCTGTCCAACAAGAAGATCTAACAATTTTAAATATCTATGCCCCCAACGTGGGCGCAGCAAACTATATAAACCAATTAATAACAAAATCAAAGAAACACATCAACAATAATACAATAATAGTAGGGGACTTTAACACTCCCCTCACTGAAATGGACAGATCATCCAAGCAAAAGATCAACAGGGAAATAAAGGCCTTAAATGATACACTGGATGAGATGGACATCACAGATATATTCAGAACATTTCATCCCAAAGCAACAGAATACACATTCTTCTCTAGTGCACATGGAACATTCTCCAGAATAGATCACATCCTCGGTCCTAAATCAGGACTCAACCGGTATCAAAAGATTGGGATCATTCCCTGCATATTTTCAGACCACAATGCTCTGAAGCTAGAACTCAACCACAAGAGGAAGTTTGGAAAGAACACAAATACATGGAGACTAAACAGCATCCTTCTAAAGAATGAATGGGTCAACCGGGAAATTAAAGAAGAATTGAAAAAAATCATGGAAACAAGTGATAATGAAAATACAACGGTTCAAAATCTGTGGGACACAACAAAGGCAGTCCTGAGAGGAAAATATATAGCGGTACAAGATTTTCTCAAGAAACAAGAAAGGTCTCAGGTACACAACTTAACCCTACACCTAAAGGAGCTGGAGAAAGAACAAGAAAGAAACCCTAAGCCCAGCAGGAGAAGAGAAATCATAAAGATCAGAGCAGAAATCAATGAAATAGAAACGAAAAAAAACAATAGAACAAATCAACCAAACTAGGAGCTGGTTCTTTGAAAGAATTAATAAAATTGATAAACCCTTGGCCATACTTATCAAAAAGAAAAGAGAAAGGACCCAAATAAATAAAATCATGAATGAAAGAGGAGAGATCACAACTAACACCAAAGAAATACAAACTATTATAAGAACATACTATGAGCAACTCTACGCCAACAAATTTGACAATCTGAAGAAATGGGTACATTCCTAGAAACATATAAACTACCAAAATTGAACCAGGAAGAAAGAGAAAGCCTGAACAGACCCATAACCAGTAAGGAGATTGAAACAGTCATTAAAAATCTCCAAACAAACAAAAGCCCAGGGCCAGATGGTTTCCGGGGGAATTCTACCAAACATTTAAAGAAGAACTAATTCCTATTCTCCTGAAACTGTTCCAAAAAATAGAAATGGAAGGAAAACTCCCAAACTCATTTTATGAGGCCAGCATCACCTTGATCCCAAAACCAAACAAGGATCCCATCAAAAAAGAGAGCTATAGACCAATATCCTTGATGAACACAGATGCAAAAATTCTCACCAAAATACTAGCCAATAGGATTCAACAGTACATTAAAAGGATTATTCACTATGACCAAGTGGGATTTATCCCAGGGCTGCAAGGTTGGTTCAACATCCGCAAATCAGTCAATGTGATACAACACATCAATAAAAGAAAGAACTAGAACCATATGATACTCTCAATAGATGCTGAAAAAGCATTTGACAAAGTACAGCATCCCTTCCTGATCAAAACCCTTCAAAGTGTAGGGATAGAAGGCACATACCTCAATATCATCAAAGCCATCTATGAAAAACCCACTGCAAATATCATTCTCAATGGAGAAAAACTGAAAGCTTTTCCACTCATGTCAGGAACACGGCAGGGATGTCCATTATCACCACTGCTATTCAACATAGTACTAGAAGTCCTAGCCTCAGCAATCAGACAACAAAAGGAAATTAAAGGCATCCAAATCGGCAAAGAAGAAGTCAAATTATCACTCTTCGCAGATGATATGATACTCTATGTGGAAAACCCAAAAGACTCCACTCCAAAACTGCTAGAACTTATACAGGAATTCAGTAAAGTGTCAGGATATAAGATCAATGCACAGAAATCAGTTGCATTTCTCTACACCAACAACAAGACAGAGGAAAGAGAAATTAAGGAGTCAATCCCATTTACAATTGCACCCCAAACCATAAGATACCTAGGAATAAACCTAACCAAAGAGGCTAAGAATCTATACTCAGAAAACTATAAAGTACTCATGAAAGAAATTGAGGAAGACACAAAGAAATGGAAAAATGTTCCATGCTCCTGGATTGGAAGAATAAATATTGTGAAAATGTCTATGCTACCTAAAGCAATCTACACATTTAATGCAATTCCTATCAAAGTACCATCCATCTTTTTCAAAGAAATGGAACAAATAATTTTAAAATTTATATGGAACCAGAAAAGACCTCGAATAGCCAAAGGGATATTGAAAAAGAAAGCCAAAGTTGGTGGCATCACAATTCCAGACTTCAAGCTCTATTACAAAGCTGTCATCATCAAGACAGCATGGTACTGGCAGAAAAACAGACACATAGACCAATGGAACAGAATAGAGAGCCCAGAAGTAGACCCTCAACTCTATGGTCAACTAATCTTCGACAAAGCAGGAAAGAATGTCCAATGGAAAAAAGACAGCCTCTTCAATAAATGGTGTTGGGAAAATTGGACAGCCACGTGCAGAAAAATGAAATTGGACCATTTCCTTACACCACACACAAAAATAGATTCAAAATGGATTAAGGACCTCAATGTGAGAAAGGAATCCATCAAAATCCTTGAGGAGAACACAGGCAGCAACCTCTTCGACCTCAGCCGCAGCAACATCTTCCTAGGAACATCACCAAAGGCAAGGGAAGCAAGGGCAAAAATGAACTTTTGGGATTTCATCAAGATCAAAAGCTTTTGCACAGCAAAGGAAACAGTTAACAAAACCAAAAGACAACTGACAGAATGGGAGAAGATATTTGCAAACGACATATCAGATAAAGGACTAGTGTCCAAAATCTATAAAGAACTTAACAAACTCAACACCCAAAGAACAAATAATCCAATCAAGAAATGGGCAGAGGACATGAACAGACGTTTCTGCAAAGAAGACATCCAGATGGCCAGCAGACACATGAAAAAGTGCTCCATATCACTCGGCATCAGGGAAATACAAATCAAAACCACAATGAGATATCACCTCACACCAGTCAGAATGGCTAAAATCAACAAGTCAGGAAATGACAGATGCTGGCGAGGATGCGGAGAAAGGGGCACCCTCCTACACTGTTGGTGGGAATGCAAGCTGGTGCAACCACTCTGGAAAACAGCATGGAGGTTCCTCAAAATGTTGAAAATAGAACTGCCCTATGACCCAGCAATTGCACTACTGGGAATTTACCCTAAAGATACAAACGTAGTGATCCAAAGGGGCACGTGCACCCGAATGTTTATAGCAGCAATGTCCACAATAGCCAAACTATGGAAAGAACCTAGATGTCCATCAACAGATGAATGGATCAAGAAGATGTGGTATATATACACAATGGAATACTATGCAGCCATCAAAAGAAACGAAATCTTGCCATTTGCGACAACATGGATGGAACTAGAGCGTATCATGCTTAGCGAAATAAGTCAAGCGGAGAAAGACAACTATCATATGATCTCCCTGATATGAGGGAGTGGTAATGCAACATGGGGGCTTAAGTGGGTAGGAGAAGAATCCATGAAACAAGATGGGATAGGGAGGGAGACAAACCATAAGTGACTCTTAATCTCACGAAACAAACTGTGGGTTGCTGGGGGGAGGGGGTTGGTAGAAGGGGGGTAGGGTTATGGACATTGGGGAGGTTATGTGCTTTTGGGTAAATTGGAAGGGGAGATGAACCATGAGAGACTATGGACTCTGAAAAACAGTCTGAGGGGTTAGAAGTGGTGGGGGGGGTGGGAGGTTGGGGTACCAGGTGGTGGGTATTATAGAGGGCACAGCTTGCATGGAGCACTGGGTGTGGTGAAAAAATAATGAATACTGTTTTTCTGAAAATAAATAAATTGGAAAAAAATCTTAAGTGCAAAGTTAGTAAGGTAAACTCTTATAGACAATACTATGATAAAGATTGTGTAAAGTCAAAACAATACACAAATCACTAAAAAGCTATATGCAGTAAAGAAAAAAAGACTAGAAAAAAAATGGAGGCTGTAAGGAAAACAACAAAATATTAAGAATGCTCAGAAGGTGCTATTATAAATGCATTTAAAAATTTTCCTATCTGTATTTTTTCATAATGATCAGGCTTTCTTAAAATCTCATCCCACAGTGGCAAGTAAGTACCATAAACTTTTTTTTTTCAGCATAACTGTATTTCTTGTTTTTGCACCACACCCAGTGCTCCATGCAATCCGTGCCCTTTATAATACCCACCACCTGGTTCCCCCAACCTCCCACCCCCCGCCCCTTCAAACCCTTCAGATTGTTTTTCAGAGTCCATAGTCTCTCATGGTTCACCTCCCCTTCCAATTTCCCCCAACTCCCTTCTCCTCTCTAACTCCCCATGTCCTCCATGCTATTTGTTATGCTCCGCAAATAAGTGAAACCATATGATAATTGACTCTCTCTGCTTGACTTATTTCACTCAGCATAATCTCTTCCAGTCCTGTCCATGTTGCTACAAAAGTTGAATATTCGTCCTTTCTGATGGAGGCATAATACTCCATAGTGTATATGGATTGCATCTTCCTTATCCATTCGTCCGTTGAAGGGCATCTTGACTCTTTCCACAGTTTGGCGACCGTGGCCATTGCTGCTATAAACATTGGGGTACATATGGCCCTTCTTTTCACTATATCTGTATCTTTGGGGTAAATACCCAGTAGTGCAATTGCAGGGTCATAGGGAAGCTCTTAAAGAAAACATTAGGGCTTAACTTTGTTTAAGTTAAGGGATGACCAGAACTGATGCCTTGCTTTTGGCAACTTCCTTGATTCTAGTTCCTCTGCTCCACCCTCAGCATATGCCTGGTCCTTTCTACCTCACCTTGGACTGACCAAGAATGCCTTCTTTAGAACCATATGTGTAAGGAAAAGACATTGCTAGAATTCCTCTGTCCTTTCAAGGGGATCATTAGTGCTGAATCAGTGTTATTTGTGAGTTCTCTTGGTATGTCAAGTTCAGGCAGGGAGAAAAGCCAAACCACCCACACTGTCTGTATTAGATCTACTAAAATAACATCATTGAGATATCAAGCATTCTTAGTCTGGGTTATGGCATCATCTAAGAATGAAAAAATCACATTAGATCATTGGCTTGGGCCTGGCATTTTATTTTGGATCTCTAATCTCATTCTAAAAGGAGCCATTTGATTTCCATTTTGGGTATTTTTCTTTGGATTTCCAAACCAAAAAGAGGAGATATCTTCTCTTCATCCCTGAGGTCTAGAACACCACTGACCTGGCTGAGGAAACAGGAAGCATAGCAAAGCTGTCTGTGGTGCTAACAGGCAATGTGTGCAATCCACAAAGCACCATCACTATCCTGGTGGCCTGAAATTCTCTGGGGACTTTCCTGACAGGCTAATACTTGACATGCTTATGGAGGGAGGATTTGGGTCCCTAGGATGTGAGGAAAGGGTAGTCACAGGTGTCCCTTGTGAAAGATGCTGTTTGTATTCCACACATGGCCCACACCTCCTGATACCAGGTCAGAGCTGAACCTGTATAAAAGTCAGAAGCTCCTAGGAGCACCTCAGTCCACCTACATCCTGGGTGATCTGCTCTGGTGCCTGAAACAGGTAAAGTGCATCTTGAGGACCAGGAGGGACTCTTGATGTTGGTGTTTCAAGCAGAGATTAACCCTACAGGGGTTGAGAAGTTTTTTTTTTTTAAGGGACAGAGGTAGGGAGGGGCAGAGGGAGAATCTTAGGAAGAGGGAATCTTTTAAAAAACATTTTATTTATTTATGAAAGAGAGAGAGAGGATGTGGGGGGAAGGGCAAGCTCCCCACTGAACAGGAAGCTGGACATGAGACTCCATCTCAGAACCCTGGGATCATGACCTGAGCTGAAGGCAGACACTTAACTGACTGAGCCACCTGGGTGCTCTGGGAGAGAAGAATCTTAAGCAGGCTCCACACCCAGTGCAGAGTCTGACCGGGGGGCTCGATCTCACAACCCTGAGATCATGACCTCACCTGAAATCAACCTCAGCTGAAATCAAGAGTCAGACATTTGGACACTTAACCGAGCCAGTGAGACAACCCAGGTTGAGGGAAATCCTAAGAAAGAGACAGCAAAAAAAAGATTTGAATGGGAGAGTTCTGCTGGAGGGTGAGCCTGTGAGGTAGGAGAAGGGAAAGAAGGGTGAGTGTCTTTTTAAAACCAAAAGGAATTCATTTGAAATTATGGAGTTCCTCGGTTGAAGCCTTTTGTATATTTCTTGTAACTGATTTTGGGAGATTGGGTTTAAAAATCTGATCATCATAAATATGGAATCTCATGAATTCATAGTTCAATTTTAAATGTAGAGAAGTTACCTTGCGCTGGCTGAACTTAAATACTGTTTCATTTTTCAGCTTCATTCAGTTTCTGCTGAGATGTCCTGCCAGCAAAGCCAGCAACAGTGCCAGCCCACTTCCAAGTGCCCCTCCAAGGGTACTCCTAAGTGTCCTCCCAAGTGTCCCCCAAAATGCCCCCCTAAGTGCCCAGCCCCCTGCCCACCTCCAGTCTCCTGCTGTGGCTCCAGCTCTGGGGGAGGGAGCTGTTGCAGCTCTGGGAGTGGTGGCTGCTGCCTGAGCCACCACAGGCCCCGCCGATCTCTTCGACGCCGACACCAGAGCTCTGGCTGCTGTGGCAGTGGTGGTGGCCATTCTGGAGGCTCCAGCTGCTGCAGTAGCTCTGGGAGCTCTGGCTGCTCTTCTGGGGCCTCTGGATGCTGCAGCAGCTCTGGGGGCTCCAGCTGCTCTTCTGGGGGTTCTGGATGCTGCAGCAGCTCTGGGGGCTCTGGCTGCTGCTCTGGGGGCTGCTGCTGATCTGGGCCATGAGGAGCACTGACGAACAGCACTAGAGGAGCCAATGTGCCAAAGACCCGCCCAGCCCGAGAATTCTCTTTTCCCCATTTGGAAGAACAGAAGAGGATGGAAAAGCCTCTGAAATGCTTTGAGTTTCCCTCTTCCTCCCACCCATGTCCATTCCATTGTGAGGTCTAGAGGTTTAACCTGTCACTAGCCTGATTCCCTCTCAGACATAGATCTTTGTTGGAGTTCAGTTATGAAGCTGCTTTCTCTGTAACAATAAAGCTTCTTATTCATGATGTCACAGTCTCCTGATTATGTCTGTTCTCCTCTCCCATTCACACCCCTCCATCAATCCCTCTGCCCTTCCATTTTCTTAAGTGCAAGTGATTACTTTACTATTCAGTTTCAGAAGATTTTGGCACTGAAGCTTCTTAGACTTCTGGGAAACAATATTCACTTTTATGCTCTGATTTTGGAAACTTCAGCCTCGAAGAAAAGAGTCATGTCTGAGACTATTGCCCTGACTCAAACTTTGCATGAGGGGAGTCAAGAATGGGTTTTCAGAGGGGAGAATGGTGATACCCAGAAAGGTCACAGTGATGTGAGATACTCTGAAAAGGAGGTTTCCTTCAAGCATGGGTGATAGTTTAAAGACTTTATCTCCTAGTTATGGGGATAAGTCTCCTCAAGTGCTCATTCTGGGCTCCAATAAATAAACACACTTTACTTTTCTGATGGTTATAATCCCAGGTGCTTCCATCAGTTACTAGAGAGTAGAGGGTTGGATTTGGGGGAGTGAGTTTAGGAGGCAGGTATGAAATGTCTGAGTCCATTTTCCCTGGATCCTGAAAGGCTGAGTAAGGGTTCTGTACAGAACCAAAAGGGCATCCTCCTCTGACAAACACTGTCTCCGTGTGGTTAGTGTGTGTGTGTCTGTGTGTCTGTGTGTGCGTGTGCGTGTGTGTAAGGGGAAACAGGAGGGCTTTAGTAACAGTGGTGAGTTTTCCATTTTCTTTAGGAATATGCTGATTTCTTCAGGAGATACTTAGAAAGTTTATGTAGGAATGATAATTCCAAATCAGCCTTTTATAGACCAGAAGAACAATTAGCTTTTCCTTTGATATGAGTTAACAGTGCTAGGTGAAGTAAGTTAGTATATGAGACTATAGCCAAGTTGATAGACCATTCCTGCACTTGCTCATGTCATCTCCCAGTAGAGATCCCTTCTCCAAGATGCCTTGTTACTTCATCACTTCCTTCTCTATTCTAGTAAGACCTTACCTCTTAGAATGTCTCACCTGTACTCACCAACAAGTGCCCCCAGGTATAAACAATCTGTTAATCAGGCTCTTAAAGTATGTTAGATGAAATTGGTATCTTTCATGATTGACCATTCTTTGTTCCATCATTCCATGCCCAGCCCACTTACCTCCAACCTGTCACTTAACCATCAACTCTTGGATTCTTAGTCTTGGGTTTCTCTTTTATCTTATGGTTGTGGGTGCTTTCATTCAGTAAGAAGTTCTGAAGCCAGTTGACCTCCAAACTTCCCCAGTTCTTAAAATCAGTTTCTAAAAGCACCATTTCTCATGGACATTTTGGACCTAGGAAAGACCTGGCTTGACATCCTTCTCTCCCTTCTTCTTCCTTTCTTTTCCTTTTCCCCTTCCTTCCTTCCTTCCTTCCTCCCTCCCTCCCTCCCTCCCTCCCTTCCTTCCTCTTTCCTCTGGACAGTGGTTCCAAGGAGAGCCTATCTTCAAAAGGATTTTGGTGGGGGCGGGGAGTAAGGAGCAAAGATTCCCACCAGCTGGCTTAGCATTTTGCAATTGGGCCAGGCATCCTGTGCACATTTTTCTCTTAGGCCTCCAGGGTTGTATGGGGATGGCAACCTGACTACATTCACAGCCTCTCTGGTCTTAAAGTTTCCATAACTTTGTCTGGGTTTTTCTTCCTGTTTCCAGTGACAGAGAGAAATCACCACTGGGATTCCTATAAGCATATCCCCCACCATCATCTTAACTTAGTGTTATCTGGAAGCTTCTAGATGAAGCCCAGCAGGCTTTTCATATAGCCTGTGGCCTGAATTGAAGAGCCAAGGACCAAGGGTCAGAGAGATGCAAAGCAAGATAATAAATTAGGTAAACTACCACTACCAAGTAAATGACTACACAGGGATGGATGTGAGAATGGGAGAACTGTGTGTGTGTGTGTGTGTGTGTGTGTGTGTGTGTGTGTATTATAGAAGAAGCCAAAGAGAACAGGTCCTAAAGAGAGATCCCAGATTCCACTTGAGCCCCCATAACTTCTAGCACACACACAGCCCTCCCAGCTATGGACAGTGACTTATTTGGAAAGTAAACATGCCACAGCAATCCTGGCACCTCTGTGAAGTGACTTGAATACCCACGTGCACCACCTACAGTGCTACCTGAGTGATGAATGTCTCTGGGATGTGAGCATCAGCTGACCATGTCTATTGGGAAATGGGTCCCTCCCAAGAGGCAGTGCCTGGCTCAATCTTATAAAAGGTTCTCTGGCTGGACACTGCTCAGTCCACTGCCTAGCAAGTGCCCCATTCCAGTTGGAGAACTAATTGGGTCTTCCAGTGGAGCCAGGGTCTGGTAAGTGTCCAAGCAGGACCTCGGGGGTAGTTCTAGATTTGAAGGCAGAGGGTAGGAGGAGGCAGAGCCATGCCTTAGGCTCCAAGTGAGCCAACCTCTCATGGTACCAATGAGGACATGGAGGCCCAACTGAGGATGGTGACTTCTGCAAGGTTAGCAGAATGTGGCTAGAACCCTAGTCTTTGGCTCCCTGGACTAGGATGTATTTCCATCTTCTACACCACTATGTAGACTGTTACACTCTTTTCCCTGTACTTGGGAATGGGCCATAGGCAGGAATGACGACCAGGACATGATTCTTGTATTTGTGGGTTCTTTAGACCCGGGTAGCTGGTCCTTATGTGTGATTTGGGTATTTTCTAATTTATGGAGTGTTTATACAATGCTAATAGCTATGTGAATTGCACTTGAAAGTCTGTGGCCACAGGAAAATGGAAGAAGAGAAGACAGCCAAAGGAAGAGTTTGGACTAGATCATGCAGATAAATTTCCATCATATCCTCTCTAGCTTCCACGGTGGAGAACTTGGGTGGTCCTTATTTTCCTCGGGGAAAATGGAAACCCATTGATTCTACCAGACTGTTCTCTGATTTATGCCTCTTTAACTCAATGGAAGCACCTGGTTAGGGTGTGTTTCTTTGCTTCCCCTCCTTTCTCTCCTGCACCAGGCCAGGCTAGCTTGCTCACAAAGCCAACCACACCTCTAAAGCCCTGAGTTCAGTTGTTAGGGTGGAAAGGCCTGCTAGTGTGTAAAAGGCTTCTTGTCTTCCAGGTTCACTGTGACGAGCTGAGCTCCACCATGTCCTCCCAGCAGAGTGCGGCTTCCGCCAAAGGCTTTTCCAAGGGGTCTTCCCAGGGACCTGCTCCGTGTCCTGCTCCTGCACCCACAGCCTCGTCTTCCTGCTGTGGCTGCTGTGGTTCCAGCGGCGGTGGCTGCTGTGGCTCTGGTGGCTGCTGTGGCTCCAGCGGTTGTGGCTGCTTCCCCAGGAGGCGCCGCCGACAGCGTCGAAGCGGGTGCTGCAGCTGCTGCGGGGGTGGCAGCCAGAGCTCCAGCAACGTCCAGAGCCAAGGCTGCTGTGGTGGCTGCTGAGGCCCCCGCCACCCTGTGAGCTGCTTGAGGCTGCCGCTGAGCCCTGTTTCCCAACCCAAGTCCCTGCTGCATATCACCATGCTCCTGCACGGGGCTAGGTTGGGGTGTGCCTCCCTTCCCCGCCCCCCACAACCTACCTGCACTGGATGTTCCAAAACCCATCCTGTCCTCAGGCCCACCAAACACTTTGACCCCCGTTTAATTTTTTCCCCCTGGAATCTGAGCACCATGTGTGGAATATTGGACCCTACCGTAGGCAGGGCTTTGCACACAGTTGGTGCTTAATAAATGTTCATGTCATAATAAAACTTCTACCTCTCAAGAACTCTTTGTTTCCTATTGTTCTTCCATTCATGTGTTTATTATCGTGTTCTGTTACCCTGTCCACTACCTCTCACTTAGCCGTGGCTTGGCATATCTGAAAGGGAGAAAAATCAAATTCATGTCTGAACAAGAGTGGCTTCCTGTAGTTAATTATGATAGCAGAAATCACAAAGGGAGCCTGACAGTGTTCTAAGGACTTGACGTGACATGCACTACCTCACAGCATTCTTGCAATGATTCAGTGGGGGTTTGTGCTTTTAACCCATTTTACAGAAGAGAAACCAAGGATAAATGACGTGCTCAGAGTCACTCAGCCAGGGAATGATGGAGAAGACTGGATGTCCTACTCCAGGCTTATACTCCTAACTTCTCTGCTGTATTCCCTGAAACTTTCCAGAGCCTTCTGGTTGATGTGCTCACCCTCTGACCCATCAGGCCCTGCACAAGCTGCTGTGTGGGAAATATTTGGATCTGTAGTTCTTGGATCCAAAGATCCAAGGCTTTGGAATCAAGCAGTCTGAGACTTTCTTTTGCCACAGAGGATCATCAGTCCACTGCTTTGATTGCTGGGTAAGGAACGTGCCAGGAGCCTGGGAAGCTCCCTCTTTAGGCCTCATCCACGCATCTGGGGCCCAACCAGGAGTCATGGACTTCTGGGACTCTGTAGGGTGAGATGGGCCAGGCTCAGAGCATGGCAATATCATTTTCTTGAGGTGGCTGTGGTGGTGGTGGCAGGATCATCCTGAGGTCTGAAGCCTATGCCTGTGGGCCTAGATCTTACCTACTCACTTGAGGAAAGAGGAAGCAGGGAGAATGACATCCCTGTGGTCTTGGCTGGTTCAGAATGCAGGAGATGGTAATACTGGTGGTGATAATAGGAACAATTGCTGCCACTTATTGGGCACTTCCTTTGTTCCAGGAACAGGGCTAGGCACTTTACATACATCTCTCAGCTAATCTCCAGGATAATCTCAAAATCTAGACCTTACTCAGATTTTTTTTTTTTAAATCTGAGAAAACTGAGGTTCAGAGAGTTTTAGTGATTTGCCTAAAGTCATTTGCCGAGTGAATGTCCAAGGATAGTGAGTGAGGGAGATAAGATTTGAACCAGGATCTGTGTGACTCCAAAGTGCTTGTTTTCAGAATTGACATCATATTCTACTGCCTTAGAAATCCCCTGAGTGTGACATTCAGGGGAGGGGACACCGGGCCTCTGGACACACCCAGGCTCATAGAAAATTGAAGCTTGGCTCCTTGGTACTGTTCCATCAGTAACCCAATGACTAGCAAGCTCTGTCATGGCATCCACCCTGCAAAAGTATTTGTTCAGAGGCAAGGTAGGAGATGGTCCATTGATTCATCCAGCAGAGGCCAAATGACCCCTATTGGGGAGCCTCTGAAGGGCAGCCCTGCTCTGCGTGGGAGGGGGCCCTACTTCCATCTCTGAGATTCTGCGATTCCTAGTAGGAGTTGACTTGTGGAAATTGTTTACAAACAGATGATGTCATCCATGGACCTGCCCCTCCCACACAGTGATGTGTGTTGGAGCAACAAGCCTTAGGCCCCAGTGGACAGGTGAGGTGGGAAGGGAGCTCTGCTTCACTCAGAATAGACAGAGTGAAGCTAGCCAGAAGGCAGGAGGTGACCCTCACATGGGAAGCTGATGTCTGAGTTTTGGGGAGGAAAGGCAGTGACTTATTGAGAGACATGTAAATCCTAAGGGGAGTACACACCTTTGTATGTGAGGCATATTTGTATCAAATGCCTGGCTGTGGATGGCAGTACCACCAAGCTTATGTATCCCTGACCCAAGCAGGCTACCTCAGGGGTGGTTTGATGACAGGGATTTGGGCATTCAAAGAATAGTTTCATTACCAAAACTTGGGTTGCTTCTCTGGGTGGCCTGGGGCTCTGTGTTCATGTCCCCTATCCTTTTCTGATGTCCAGCAGCAGTTAAAGATGCTGGTACAGGCATTCCCTCTGAAGTAGCAGCAGTACCCCCTGGAAATGCTGGTATTTGGCAATGTGAGGTCCTACCTGGAGGTTGTTACTAAGAACACTGTAACAGCCTGAATCATATCTTTGGATAATAAGCAGTATTATTGAATACATTTTATTCACAATGGCTCAAGTTTCAGCTTACATTATGTTATTCTAGCAGTAATAGTAACAACTGATATTTATATGGAACTTAGCAGTTTATAAGGTATTATTAAATATCTCTTTCATGATTCTGTAACAAAAGTGTTATTATTTCTGTTTAACAGACTGGAAAGTCTCTGGGGATTTGTGACCCATCTGAGGTTACTCAGCAAACAAGTTGACAGTCTCTGGTTGGACCAGCCTTCTAATGATTTCCAGGAGAGCCAAGAGCCACATCTTCTAAACCTGCACACTGAACAATTGAATAATGTCACTCAATTAATTATTTATGGACAGTACATGATTGGCATTGAAAACTGTTGCAGGTATCTATAAGAGGTCAATAAATAAATGAATGTTTGTTAGTGCATCACACAGAGAGTGCTGTGCTGAATCATTCTAGGAGATATGCAAAAGTATGTCTTGACCTCAGTAGTTTATAGTCTGACTTGGGAAATATGATAAATAATCACACAAGTTATGAGTGATAACTTCACATATAAAAATTACTTCATATTCAAATATTGGTAATACTTAACAACAAAAGAAATGTCACAAGCTGAATATGGCATAGACAATGACCATCCCTATGGCCATCCATTCAACCTAATATAGAAGGAATTTGCTACAGGACTTCAAAAGAGGACAAATTACTGTGGACTGGGTAATTCACAATACCTTGTGACAGGGATTCTACCTCTGTGGATCCTGCCTGTGTGGACCCTGACTATAGGAACTTGCCATGGGGACCCCATATATGTGGACTCTGCCTATGTTGGCCCACCTATATGGACTTACCTCTGTGCACTTGCCTATGTGGACCTACCATAGGGACCCTATTTGCGTAGATCCACCTGTGTAAACCGGCTGATGTGGAATTGTCCATGTGGATCCTGCCTGTGCAGACCTGCCATGGGGACTTCACTTTCTAGAGTGAAGACAGATAAGAAAGAGAACAAGAAAGACATTATTTCACATGGTGAAAAGTGCTGTGGTGAAAATAAAGAAGATGAGGTATAGACATTAAGTGGAAGTGCATGGGGATTTGAGATAAGACCAGAAGAAGGCCCCTCTGAGGAAACACTCTCTGGGTAGAAAATGTGGGAGCCATTTCACAGATCAAGAAAGCATATGCTTATGAGCTTCCTGCCTTTTGGCAGCCTGAGGCTACAGTGTTCAAGGGGTGCTCAGTTACATTGGTCCCATTAGAGACTTTCACTACTAAGGAAGTCACTCAGAATTCCAGGTGGTGAGCACACAGATTTGGTAGTGAGATGGATCATATACTGTGATCTAGGTATCATTCCACTTAATCCTCACAGTTCTTCCACAACTAGGTTTCTCCTTACATTTTGTTAATAGAAAAATTGAGACACAGGGTTCTAAGGTTGCACAGCTTGTAATTGGCAGAACAGGGTTTTGAATGGGATGTCTGACTCTAAAACCAATGTTCTGAACACTGAGCTATGGTATGAATTTCTGGGAAAGAGGGGAGTAATTTCAAGATTGAGCAGAGTGAGGAGAAAGGAAATCCAAGGGAGAGGTGGTGATATACGAAGACTATGAGGACATATCCTTGGAGAGGGAGTGATGAGGCCAGAACATGGATGGCTTTGAGTGTCCAAGGAGCTGAGACTGTGTATATTGTAGAGTGCGATGGTAGGAAAATGGTTTTAAAAGAAGTAGTTTGAAAGATAGCAGCTGGTCTATACCTATTATATTTTCTAACATGGCCCTGAAATTAATTAGGCAACCATGACTAGCATGCTCTAGAGGAATAAGTAAATAGAGAGCATATAACACATCATTGTGTGAAGGTGCAATAGATTTGGCTTGAAATGAGGATCCAAATTCAATACATGGAAGTGGGTAAGAAAAGGAAGTAACAGATGTAAAAGCCATCTGTCCAGATGGAAGAAGAATAGACAAAATCAGGTGATGTATTAGGACCAAGAAGAGGAAATAATTAGAATGTCCCTGAGGCTTTGTGCCTGGTGACAAGGAAAGGATGATACCATTAACAAAACAGAAAGTCTGGAGACAGGAGCAGTGTGGGAGGAAGAGGATGAGTTTAGTCCAGGACATGTTGAGTTTGAGGTGCTGGCAAGACATGACCATGAGACAGGAAATGAACCTGGAGCTCCAGGCATAGAATCCTTGAAAACTGAAATAAACACATAGTAATAAGTCAAAGAGAGGAGTCAAATCCTTGGGAACAGATGTAGTCCCACCTAAGCAGGGAAATTATTGAGAGAACAGACCTGTTCTGTCATGTTCATTGCAGTAAACTCAGTGTAAAGAACAGGGACTGGAACATTGAAGACACTCAATGAATATATGTTAAGTGAGTGAGTTGAATGAATCAGTGAATGAATGGGCAATACAGAAAGTCAAGAGTTGAGCCGAGGGGGAAATTGAGCAGTTCAGAAGAGATTGAGTTCCATGTGAAAAGGGAAAAGTCAGATAAACTACTCCAAAATTTGGACTAGATAATTGATAAGGCTATTTTAAGGTCTCAAATTCTAGTAATCCAGGTGGAGGAGAACCAAGACAGGACAGAGTTGCAGAAGCTAAAGGATGTCATATAAACCAGGTTAGTCACACAGGACTTCAATCCCATTGCATGATTCATCTTGGTATCTTTAAGGGACTGAACAGTTATAGTAAGATTCCATCTGCCGGGATAGCAGTTTCATCTTGATCAGGTGGAACAGGTTGAGCAGGAAAACTGGTATTCATAGTGAGCAAGCACAACATCCCCTCTTCTGTGAATAACACTGCAGTAGACCAGAATGATTTGGCTCTGATAAATCTGAAATATGTCAGCTTGCTTTAGAATGTGTTCATTCTGGAAACGCAAGTATCTCTTCTCTTGCAGAGACTGCATCAAGGCAAGAGCTATGGCTTCTAACGTATCTCACTTAATAATGTCTGTCATTCTTAAAAATATATTCATTCTCGAGCACCTGGGTGGCTCAGTCAGTTAAGCAGTGACTTCAGCTCAGGTCCTCATCTCAGGGTCCTGGGATTGAGCCCCATTTTGAACTCCATGCTCAATGGGGAGTCTGTTTGTCTTTTTGCCCCTCCGCCTGCTTGTGCTTGCTCTTTCTCTCAAATAAATAAATACAAATCTTCAAAAAAGAATATATCAGTTTTATTGCCAGTGTATCGGTTCTGCATGTTTGAATACTTAATTTGCAGCCTCAAAGACCATTTTTATGTGTATGAAATGTGATTATTTGCACTCAAAAGTCAGAAATTAACCTCCTTCCTCTATTGCCTTCCTCTCAGTAATTTTGTTCATTTATAACTGCAATTTTTCATTACTTAAAGATCTATTGATCAAAAAAATCATTGATCACTTACTATATGCTAACTACTATATAATATGAGCAAGTAACTCTTCTCCAGTAGTTTAGTGGGAGAGAGAGTCAAAAATCACAACACAGTGTAATATGATAAATGCTTCAAGTCAGCACATGAAGTTTGCTCCACAGAGGAGGGACTGCTTATCCCACCAGGGAGCTGACAAAAGGTATTGCTTGAACTTGGTCCTGAAGAATGTGTAGGAGTTTTCCAGGCTGAGAGGATAAGAAAAAATATTTAAGTTACAGTAAACAGCCTTAAGTGCAAAGGCAGGAGGGGTGAACATGTGTTTTGTAGTAAACAATTTTGTGTGCCTTGCGCTCAAGGAAGACGGGGCAGGTGAGACTGTACAGTTGGTCAGGGAATAGATAAGGCAGGGCCTTGTACAACAACCTACAGCTCCTGGACCTTTTCCTAGAGCCATGACAAACCATGACATTTGGGAATCATTAGGTCTTTCTCCTCTTTGCAAACATACTAAAGTTATCTTAGTTTTAACTTCATCTATAGCTACCAGGCTCACCTATCTCCTCCTACTGTCTTCCCTAATTTCAGAGTGTCATTCATTCCTCTGTCTTGTATTTATATGTTTTCCTTAATTCTATAAAATAACCCTGTCCCATCAACCATTATGCTAGATGGTCTCACTCCAGAGTCACCAGGTGGTTCCTCTCCAGTACCCAGGACCCAGCCCTCTGTGTAGCATTGCCAGCTGTTGATTAGCTTCCACCCCTCCCTTCATGATGCTGCACTTCCCTTAAGGCTTTCTGATCCTGGACCTTTATAGTCTCTTTTCTCTTCTTTCCCCTAGCTCTACTTTACATTTGTACATAACAACTTCAGTTCATCCCATAGCTGTCTGACTTTCTCTTTCTACAGAGAAACCTCATTCATTCACTCATTCCTCACACTTCTATTGAAGGCCTTATCTGTACAAGGCTCTTGGTTAGGATTTAGGCAGAAAGATGGAGTCTGAATGATTCTTTACATGGTTGTCTCCAAAAGCTTTATCTCTAGTCATGACATATCTTGTAAATTACAAATAAAAAAGTGTCCAATTCTCACCAAAATGGTCTCGTTTGGATATCCCAGACATACCCATACTAAGCATAAATACCTTACAAACTGATTTTTTCCTTTCAGATTTTTTTTTTACTGCAGATGGTAGGGCCACAGTCACCATCACATTCCAAACAGCAGTGAAATCCTTGATTTTTTCCTTTCCCTTGATTTTGTATCTAACCACCACCAAGCTGTGTTACTTTTTCCTTCCCACTGGTTCTTCCTTTTGCCATTTTCTTTTTTATCTCTGCCACTGTCATCTTTTAATCCTCAACACAAGAATATGGGCAGGAAGTTTGGAAGTAAGGGATCCAGATACGCATCTATCCTGCAGTCCTAGAGAGAGATGGAGTTGGAAATCTTAATCTATTCCTACATATGGTGGGAACAAGCCATCTACTCTGGGGTCAGAGCTCAATTCCACATCTGCTAGACAGTTCTTTACAGTTACATGCTCTGGAGAAGTCTAACACCCTAGACCCTAAGTCTAACACTCTAATTGTCCTCTTTTTGCCTTACATTTCATTTCCATCTCTACTTCTTCTATTTTATACTGTCAATGCTTATTTCTTTCTCTCCACATTTTACCTCCCCACCTTCCCCTCACCATTGCCCACCTCAGGACATTCTTTCTTTCTGGATTCAATTTCTTTCTTCCTGAAGTAAATACTTTGATAGTTCTTTTAGCTACTATCTATTATCAGTAAAATCTCTCTTCATTTGAAAATATCTTAATTTGGTCCTCACACAGAGCTATTTTAGTTAGATATAAAATTCCAGGTTGACTGGGGTGCCTGGGTTGCTCAGTTGGTTAAGTGTCCAACTCTTGATTGCAGCTCAAATCATAATCTCAGGGTCATGGGATTGAGCCCCTTGTCTAGATTTATGCTCAGCAGGGAGTCTGCTTGAGATTCTCTGCCTTAGCGTCTCTCTCTCCTTCTTCCTTTGCCCCTTCCCCCTCACACATGCATTTGTGCTCTCTCTCCCTCTGCCAAATAAATAAGTAAATCTATAAAAAAAAATTCCAGGTTGACCAATATTGTTTTCAATTACTTTGAAGATCATTTTTTTTACTATTTTCTTTAATTTTTTTAAATTTAAATTTAATTAACATACACTGTATTATTAGTTTCAGAGGTAGAATTCAGTGATTCATCAGTTGCATACAATACCTAATCCTCATTATTTCGAGTGCCTTCACCCAGTTACTCTATCTCCCCACCAACCTCCCCTCCAGCACCACTCAGTTTGTTCTCTATAGTTAAGAGTGTCTTATGAAAAAAAAAAAAAAAAGAGTGTCTTATGGTTTGCCTCCCTCTCTGTTTTTGACTTGGGTTCTGTCAGTCTCATTTTCTTTTCTTTTCTTTTTTTTTTTGGAGGTAATGGTTTCATTTTTCTGGTGTATTTTTAGAATTTTCTCTTGAGATTTTTTTTTTTCTGAGGATTCATGACTATCATTAATCCTTGAATATTTAGAGCCAATTTCTCTTCCAATATTTTTCTCACTCAGTCTTTTTTTTTCCTGTTTCTGTCTCAAAGTCTTATTGAATGAATGTAGAACTTTTACATTCTATATTCCAGAAACCACGGCCTTCTAAATTGTTTCAACATATCTATCTTCTACTTCATGATTCCTCTTTTTAGCTCTTTTTAAAATATATTGTTTGTCACCTGTTTACCCTAATATTTATTCCTTCTTCTTTTCACATTAATAAAACTCCTAATATGGCCATAGCTGTCCAGAATTAATATTGCAGGCTCTCTTGCAGCTAAGTGTGGCAATATAATGCAGTTCTGGGCAATGTGATGCCAGTGTAAATATCTTTGGGATGTTTTTTAAAGGATAGACCCATAATCTTTGCCCCTTTTGTTCATCATCCTTCTTTTGTCTCTCTGCCTTGAATGTATATTTGTGGCTAGAACTGTGTATTGAACTAAGAGTAAGTGTCACCCCCTAGAAGCTGCAGAAAGGTAGAAGATAAATCAGTCCCAGATAGCTGTGGAGTTGTAATGCCTGTGCTAGGTGGCCACACATTGGAATTTTATGTCATAAAAAAAACTAATTTTATGTGAGAAACTTATAACTTACTAAGCCACCATCTGTTTTGTCTTTTATTTTTAGCCAAATCTAATTTTAACCTATGCCATTCATTGATGTTCAAATGTCAATGATTATATTTTAATTTCTTATTTTTTCTTTTGGTTATTTTTAAACATTGTCTACATGCTTTTTTATGATTTAAATGTATCTCTAGTCATTTGAAATATTCTTATTTTTATAATATTTATCAGATTTCTTGTTAATCTGAAATTCCTTGGTAGTCTAATCCTACTGTTTATAGAATATATTGACTCACTGAAGATAAATTCACAATTCAAAATTATAAACACCCAAGAAAACAATCTGCATATCAGTCATAATTTCTCATCTTCAGTGGGACTTTATTTGTGGATATCTTATGTCCTTCTAGATTAATTTTGGTTTTATTACTGTCTGGTACCTCAGGTCACCTGACTGGGACCAATTTCTATATTAATTTAATTTAATTTTATTTTAATTATCTAGCGTAGGGACTTTAAATGAATGGAAAACTAATATGAAGCACAGGCCCACAGGTATAAATTTTAAAGTTTGATTCTCTCCCCTTTCCCTCCATAAGCCCATAGGAAGACAAACAAGCTTCCTTGTGTCTTGTGGTACCCTTTTCTTACTCTGCTTTTTCAACAGAGGATGTCATTTTAATTCGCCCATCATTGTGTCTTTTTCTTCATGACCTTAGACCTCAAACCTCAAGAAAATGATTCTACTTGCCCTCAGGTAGCTGCCATATCCACTTAAAGACTTCCTATTCTGGTTTTCACTTTCAATTCTCTGAATTATGGAATTTCAGGTTTTTTTTTTTAAAACTTTCGGTGATGCAACATGGGGGCTTAAGTGGGTAGGAGAAGAATCCATGAAACAAGATGGGATAGGGAGGGAGACAAACCATAAGTGACTCTTAATTTCACGAAACAAACTGTGGGTTGCTGGGGGGAGGGGGGTTGGGAGAAGGGGGGTAGGGTTATGGACATTGGGGAGGGTATGTGCTTTTGGGTAAATTGGAAGGGGAGATGAACCATGAGAGACTATGGACTCTGAAAAACAATCTGAGGGGTTTGAAGTGGCGGGGGGGGTGGGAGGTTGGGGTACCAGGTGGTGGGTATTATAGAGGGCACAGCTCGCATGGAGCACTGGGTGTGGTGAAAAAAATAATGAATATTGTTTTTCTAAAAATAAATAAATTGGAAAAAAATAAAAAAATAAAATAAAAAAAACTTTCTGCAAGCATAGATATATATCAAAAGGATATTCATTCAATTTTATAATATAACATTCAGAATAGTTATAGAATAAAGGTTTTAAAGTTTTCTAATAATCAATATTACCAGAACCAGTAGTTGGTTCTTTGAAAGTTCCAGGTTTGTCTCACCTGTGCTGTGGGAAATCAATTGGAAAGAACTTCTTCTCTCTTAAGGTCAAGTATGTGCTGGGGAAGGATCAGTGGTACTTGATATAATAGAATCTCAAAGGGAAGCTAAAACCCAGTGAAGGATTTTTGATACTCATTCCATTATTAAGGAAGGCCAATTTCATATACTCTTAGATTCAAAGCTTCTTGAGGACAGTGGCTGTACCTATACATCTTTGTGTTTCCTTTTCTACTCAGCACTATGATTTGTATATAGAAGTTGCTTAAAAGAAACTGCTGATTGATTGTTGACAGCATAAACTCTATAATTTAATCCCTGCTTTGTAGTTTGTACTCATCAGAAAATTACATCAAGGTGTGGTGCATTCTCATACAAAGCAGCACATTAACCTGGTACTCCACCCAATCCAGAAACACAGGGAAGATGCCTGGGCTCATTTTTGACATCATATCCATTCTGTAACTAATTCACAATCAATAATAAAGGAGAACTGATGATTGTATTATATATTTAGTTAAAATTATGTTTTAAAAAAACTTTCAGGCATAAACAGTACAAAATTCACAATATCTTTAGCATTTGAAGGGATTATTAGAAATCATGCAGTAGGATCACTCATTCTTGTAGAAAAAGTCCCCTGTACAATAATCGGCTGATGCCTAAACACATTTAGAGACAAGATGTGAGCTCCTGGCCTCATAAGTTAGTTTCATTCATTCTTTCTAAAGATTTTATTCACTTATTTGACAGACAGAAAGAGTGAAAGAATATAAGCAGAGGGAGCAGCAGAGGGAGAAGGAGAAGTAGACTCCCCGATGAGCAGAGAACCTGAACCAGAGCTTGATCCCAGAACTCTGGAACCATGATCTGAGTCAAAGGCAGATACTTAACTGACTGAACCACCCAGCCACCCCTTGTATTAAAATTTTTTATTAATGTAATTTTTTCTAATACTGTAATAGTCTATTCACTGTAGAAAAATGCAATTATAAGTTATAAAAAAACTCATAACCCATTATCCACAGATAATCAGAACTTTCTCTATACAAGCATTTGTGTCTTTTTTTCTTTTAGCAAAATTGTATTCAGGCTGTGAATGCTATGTTTTTCTTTGGAACTTTTCACCTAATAATATAGCATCTTTTCATGACAGTACACATTCATCCAAGGTATGCTTTTCATGCCAGAACAGTTTCCATTGTATGGATAGTACACCAGTTATTTAACCAACTCATTGCTGAACATTATCTTGCCTTTGATTTGTTACTATAATTAGAAATGCTGCATACATATCATTTATTCATTCAGCAAATATTTATTAGGCATCTTACCTTTGCCTAGCACTATACTAGGTGCTGAGGATGCAGAATGAGGGATAAAGTTTTTAACCTTATATGTTTACCTCTGAAGAGACAGAGGAATATTGGAAATAAATAAACAGAACACAAATAAGATAATCACGTGTAGTGATAATCGTTATGAAGACCATAAAACAAGGTGATGAGAATGGCAGGGTTGAATCTGTACTTTAGGCAGGGAGGATACATTGTGTCATGTGGCCATGGGATAAACCTTAGATGAAAGTGTAGAATTGCATTTTGTACCAATCTATCTTCCCACCAAGGTGTAGAGGCCCTGCTTCTTGGTGCCCTTACTAATGCAGGCTCTGTAATCTGAGCCTTACTCCTCCTCTCTGGCCCTATGCTGCCCTCTGAATCAGCTCAGACTAGCTATGGCCTCTTTATTTGCATCTTAGCAATATTGCCCTTCATGTGCATAGAACTTGACCCTTTACAAAGAACATTCACATATTAACACTTAAGTTTATTGATTATGTTTTACTTTTATGGTCTTTATTTATGGAAAATTTCAAATCTGCACAAAAAGAGATAGAACAGGATAATGATCCCCTAATTACCCAATCAACATTTTGCTAATGTTTCATCTACTGCCTTACCTTCTCCCTTGCACAAACTTTTTTCTGGACTGTTCTATTTTATTGCTTATTATTACTATTTTTAAAGATTTATTTTTAAGAGAAAGGGAGCGGGGAGAGGGAGACAGAGAATCCTGAAGCAGACTCTGCTGAGCAATGAGCCTCATGTGGTTCTCAATCGCAAGACCCAGAGATCATGACCTCAGTTGAAATCAAGAGTCACCACCCAACCAACTGAGCCACCCAGCAGCTCATTTCTTGGACTAACTTAAAGCAAAATAGAGACATCATATTTTTTCCCACCCATAAATACTGAAGCATGTCTCTTGAACACATGGGGACATTTCTCTTTCTTACATAACTTCAGTGCCATTACTATTCTTAACAGAATTAACATTATTTCTTTACTATCACACAACACCTAGTTCATGTTCATTTTTCCACAATTATCTAAAAAATATGACTTTGAAGTTGGGTTTTTGAATCAGGATGTAAAAAGTGTCCACGCATTTGGTTGATATTGTTGCCAAGCCCAAGTTCAGCTGCCTATCCCTTGGAAGGCCATTACAGAAGAAAACAGTTTTCTTTTTAAAGATTTTATTTATTTATTTGACAAAGAGAGACACAGCGAGAGAGGGAACACAAGCAGGGGGAATGGGAGAGGGAGAAGCAGGCTCCTTGCTAAGCAAGCAAGGAGCCTGATGCTGGACTCTATCTCAGGATCCTGGGATCATGACCTAAGCTGAACACAGACACTTAAGGACTAAAGAGAATAGTTTTGATTGAAAAGGAATATGGGCTTTACTCAGAAGGCTGACCACATGGAAGGAAAGGCAGACTCTTGTCCAAAGGCCAAACCTGAGGTTTTTGCCTGGCCCAGGGGCTTTTTAAAAGGGGTTTAAGGAAGTTAATTAACAAAGGGATTGTAGTGGCCTGCAACAGTTCTTGATTTTATGCGTACTTGATGTTATCTAAAGTACAGGAGGGTCTGGTTTCCATTTTCTTTTCTTTCTTTTTTTTTAATTTTTAATTTTTTAAATTTCTTTTCAGTGTACCAGATTTCATTGTAATGGTTTTTGTTTTCTGATGTGCAGGAGGACTGTTCTTTCTGCAAAGGAGGGCAAGGTCTACAGATACGCAAAGGGAAGTCAATAAAATCATTTGTGTGACCTAAGAAATTTAATTTTTAATTTTTTTTTGCTAAAAAAAAATTGCTGGGCCACTCAGAAAGTTGAGGAGGCATCAGACAGACTTGCTGGCCTCTGCAGCCTGGAAAGTTTCTAGTCTTTCACTCCTCAGGGCCAGTGGCCTACATATCTCAAAGAAAGTAAATTAGTTCTTGTTACAGACCAAAGGCCTTAGGCAAGCAAGTGAAGGAGTATATTATCTGGGAGCAAGTTAACCTCTAGACCAGCTGGAGTGCTGCTACACTGTGTCTCTTAGATTTCCTCTAATCTACAGATGTCTTTCACATCATTTAATTTTTGAGAAATAGATTATTCATCTTGAATAATTTCTCATATTTTGATTTCAGCTGATTACTTCTTTTTGGTGCCATTTAACTTTCTTATAACATCTTTATGTTCACTAGGATTTCTTCTCAACTGGTGATTAGATTCAGAAGCTTGAATTCATGTTCTTTGTGTATGTGTGTGTCAAACATATTCTGGTGCGATCTTATGTGTTTCTTACTGCACCATACATGAGACACATGCTATCCAAATGTTCTACTTTAGTGATGTTAAGATTGATCTGGGGGATTGGATTGTAGTGGTACCACTCATCCTTTCATTTTAAAGTTCCCGATAAACATTTCTCCTCATGCTACGAGTACATATTGGTGATTGCTGCTGGAACCATTCTTTCTTTAGGAGTTAATAAATGGTGATTTTTCTATCATTCATTCTCCACTTATTAAGTAATATTGCTTTTATCAAAAAAACTTTCTTCATCAAATACAGAGTGACCTAAAATACAGTTTAGATATGAAAGATTGAGCAAATGCTAAATTCTTTCTCTTGCCAGTTACCAGAATAATGAGTTGGTGGTCAGGCAATTTCCAAAGAAAACCATTAAAAAAAAAGAGAGAGAGTCTCATGATAGACACATAGATTTCTCTATTTTTAGATATGACTCAATCTGTTGCAATTAATCAATTACAAGAAGAAAAATTGACTCTCCAATTTTCCCATTTTGAAAGCATCCTGTGTCTTTTTGATACAATCCAGTAACTTCCTTGGTTTCTGATGTAATAAGATATCCAGGGGTCATCTTGTGCATCATGTGTCTCAGAAGAGTCTTGGGTATTTCTCTAAGAAGTTCACATTCTTTTAGTGGAAATGGTATTTAGAAACCCTAATATGGACACTGTGGATGAAAATACTGCTATGCTTTTATTGCTGCTAGGTCTTTTTAGTGGACAATACTAGGAAATACATTTTTTCAAGGAAAAAAACATGAATGAATAATATTTCAGTCTAAATTAACATTTTAGGATATATGCCTGTTCTTATTATTCTTGTATCTTTTTCCTCTAGTGCTGAAAGTTTGGTTCTTTTTTGTTTTATCCTACTATGTATCCTATAGAATATCCTATAATATTCTCCAAGTGATGATGCCAATATTATTACCAATGATAAAATCATTCAGTGCTATGCAAGGTTTCTTTGAGCTTGGGATATGGATACATTGTCAAAATACTATGTTTTAAAGTTAGTTGAACTAATTCTTTTTTTTAATTTTTTTTTTATAAACATATATTTTTATCCCCAGGGGTACACGTCTGTGAATCACCAGGTTTACACACTTCACAGCACTCACCATAGCACATACCCTCCCTAGTGTCCATAACCCCACCCCCTCTCCCAACCCCCCTCCTCCCAGCAAACCTCAGTTGAACTAATTCTTAGCATAGTTATATCATCAACCTCATGTACAGTTAGACAGTTTTGGGGAGGGAGAAACTTCCTTCTTTCCCCCCAGGGTTCTTTTAAAGATTTTTTATTTATTTATTTGACAGAGAGAGATCACAAATAGGCAGAGAGGCAGGCAGAGAGAGAGAGGAGAAAGCAGGCTCCCTGCTGAGCAGAGATCCCAATGCGGAACTCGATCCCAGGACCCTGAGATCATGACCTGAGCCGAAGGCAGCGGCTTAACTCACTGATCCACCCAGGTGCCCCCCAGGGTTCTTTTTAAAAATTATTTCTTGGGGGCCCTGAGTGGCTCAGTGGGTTAAGCCTCTGCCTTCAGCTCAGGTCATGATCTCAGGGTCTTGGGATTGAGCCCCACATCAGGCTCTCTGCTCAGCAGAGAGCCTGCTTCCCTTCACCCCCCCCACCCCCCACTCTCTCTGCCTGCCTCTCTGCCTACTCGTGGTCTCTCTGTCTGTCAAATAAATAAATAAGATCTTTTAAAAATAAAAATAAAAATAATTTCTTTTTTAATTGAAGTATAATTAACATACAGTGTTTTATTAGTGTCAGGTGTACAATAGAGGAATTCAACAATTCCATATGTTACTCAATGCTCATCATGATAGGTGCATTTTTAATCACCCAAGTTTCTCCTAGGTAGTTTAGAAATAAAAACTGATATGAGACAGACTAACAGGAGAAAAATAAAACCAAGAAAAAAGTTTTATTATATGGACATGGAGGCCCAATAATGCAATTGAGGCCCAAAGAAATGACCAAAACGGACAATTTTTATACATTTTGTACAAAGAGACAATAAATCTGTGAGGAATTAACAAGATAAAGAAAATAGATACCTGGGAACTTTAATTTGTAAGGAATTCTAAGTAGAATCTAGGCTGAAGTAGTAGATGAGAAAAAAATAAAAAGGTTTATTTCTACAGCTTTTTTGGCTTTAAAGTTCCTATCTCTTTTGAGAAGGATGTGTTTTTACTTGTCAGTACAGGGAAGGTATATTTCATGTGAGGGATGAGTTTCCTGCTTTCAGGGAATCAGAGAAGGGTCTGAGTGTCCCTGCATTGGCTGTTCCCAGTTCAAAATAATCAGCATGTTGATGTGGTACAGCCTGGCCTAGGCCCCAAAACATGTTTATTGTCATTTGTTTTCATTGTTTACAGATTTTTAAATGTAATACTTCTGTTTTTAATCAAGTATTAAATATTTGTATTACTCTGAAGCCAAAACTACAAAGCAAGGTACATTTGGCAAAGTCCAGTTTCCTTCCTTGTCTCATCTTTCTCTTCCACATACAATCATTTTTATTAGTTTTAGGTTCAGCCCACAGTTTATTTAACTCTTATTTTTTACACTTTTATGTAGGCAGGAAATTGATTATTATCATCATCGTCTCCATTATAGAGGAAGTGTCATTGCCCTAGAATGGAATCCTTCCCTGGCCCCATACCCCCCTCTGCAGGCACCCTAAAGGGTTTCAGGTGCAGCCATCTGGTTACCCTTAGGGTAGACATCCAAATTAAACAAGCTTCTTGCCTCAGGGATTACTCCGCCTACTCTAGATTTATGTAAAATAAATATGCCATTTATTTTTAAACTCCAGGTGGTCCTTGGTGTCTAGAATTAGAAAAATACATGAGTAAATATGTGAGAATAAGTGTCTGTATATTTGTATGTGTGTGTTAGGGAAACAAATTATCCCCCAAAGCTGTCATTTTCTACTAATACCTACTATGGTGATGTGGAATATAGGTATGCAAAGGCATTATCTCTGGAATCGCCCTTTGGGCAAATGTGGGGACCATTTTAGGAAAGGAAAGTAGATTTAAAATTAATGAATATGACAGTTCAGAAGAAAACACAGGAGAGCCAGTGAAGTCCCAGTTTAAGTTTGGGTACATTTAAC
This sequence comes from Neogale vison, assembly GCF_020171115.1. Taxonomy (NCBI): domain Eukaryota; kingdom Metazoa; phylum Chordata; class Mammalia; order Carnivora; family Mustelidae; genus Neogale; species Neogale vison. The sequence goes on from NC_058092.1 coordinate 109,088,552, forward strand.
AGTAAAACTCCCCAAATGTTCCCTGAGTTTAAAATAAATGTATGTTTATTATTTTTTTCTTTCTAATTCAATTTAATTTTAAATTCTACTGACAAGTAGGAAGAAAAGAGGAACTATAATTTCCTTACTGGTTGAGTGCACAAATATGACAGAGTGACAATCCTACTATGTTATTTATCACCAAAGTGTTTCTCCTGCCCTCCCTCTGCCCCCTCACTCACAAAAGACTTGGCGAAGTGAAGGGGCAGAGGTAGCCCAGGCTGAGCAGGAGATGCATGCCACCTTCCTCCAAGGTAAATGCTCAAAACCCAAGGAAGCCTCTCCCCTGCTTTTCTGCTACTAAGACATCAAGAGGCAGAAGGCTTTTGTAGAAAGGGGCGACACAGGCTCAGTATAGAGCCCACAAATGAGGTGGCTTTCCCATTATCCTTTCTCTGCTCAGAAAAATCCAAGGAAGCATACCCATGAAGTTTGAGTTAGTTGGTTTGTTTGAAAGGTTTCAAGAGTGAAGCACTTCAGCTTCATAGGTAGTTCACATGTATACAATAGAATTAAGAGTTCTGCTTTTTAAACAACAACAAAACTGATACCATGTGAGTAGAGAGGTGAGCAGCTGGACTTATGAGCTGGACCAGAAAGGTAACTCTTGAGATTAGGGCTTGAGACAGCCCTCATTTGTTCTGGGCAGTGTAGGCTAATCCAGGAGGTGCTGTTGGCTTTCTGGGAGCTGCTGGGACAGTTCTCCTCTCAGGGTCACAGAAGAACCAAGGGGATACTGCATGTAGGTGACAGTGCCCCCTCTCTTTACTTCTGTTTAAGGGACTGTCTTTTCCCTTGCAGTGGTCAGGAGAGGCAGTCACTGCCTCAAGTGACCAGGGAAGAGCAGAGACGTCTATTTCTTCATTGATGAAAGGAGGATGGTGGCCCTTTATCCCTACTTCTTCTGGGCCAGGCTACATGAAGAACCCTCTCACCCCCAAATCCTAGGACTCTCTCCTGCCTACTTAATATTCTTTTAAAAATAAATTTCATTTTTTTATTAATTAGTGCACATTCCCACTAAATTTTGAAAACTATGGAAACATGAAAAGTATTGTTTTGTGAATAAAAAATCGACACCACCCACATACAATATATGCCACTTTTCCACATTGTACCATGAGAATTTGTTCTTTACAAGTGGTTTCAATGAACAAGATGCCATCCATTTTATGTACAATATTTTAGTTAACTATTCCTTTATTTTTGGACACCAAAGCAAGTTTTACTTTACTGCTTCCTTAAAGAATGACATTCATGTTTAAATTTTTTTCAGTTGATTTAACTGGGATCATTTTCCTAGAAGTAGTTACTATTCTGTGAAATCCAATGACTTTTTAAGCTTTTTGGAATACACTGCCATGAATATGTCCATCATTCACAACCTTGAGTGCCCAGAATCTAATAATTACAAAAAGATGGTGGAAAATATTTTTGTTATTTATTAAGGTAGAACACATTTTCACATTTATTGTTCATTTACAGTTCTTTTGTTATTGTATTTGTTTTTATCCATTTTTCAAAATTGTGATATAATTTTTTATTCCTTATTAATATGTTAGTATTTTTTTGCATTTGTGCTATATATGAGTTATGTAGCACTAATGATATATAAAAATATTAATGTTGTTGAATAAATACCGTAAACATTTTTACTCTGTCATTTCCTTTTTAAAATTTTGTTAAGGTAATTTTTGCCCCTTGGAGCTGCAAATTGTGTGGTCAGGTGGAGTAGCTCCACACTGATGGGGGAACTGTCTCAGGAGAGATGAAGAACACTCAGCAAAGATGGCCAGTGGGTGGCTCTCATCACCCAGGACAAAACTTGGCTTTGACTCACCACTAGGGTGGTTACAAAGGTCAGGACCTCATCCATATACACTATGGAGTATTATGCCTCCATCAGGAAGGACGAATACCCAACTTTTGTAGCAACATGGATGGGACTGGAAGAGATTATGCTGAGTGAAATAAGTCAAGCAGAGAGAGTCAATTATCATATGGTTTCACTTATTTGTGGAGCATAACAAATAGCATGGAGGACATGGGGAGTTAGACAGGAGAAGGGAGTTGGGGGAAATTGGAAGGGGAGGTGAACCATGAGAGACTATGGACTCTAAAAAACAATCTGAGGGTTTTGAAGGGGCAGGGGGTGGGAGGTCGGGATACCAGGTGGTAGGTATTATAGAGGGCACGGATTGCATGGAGCACTGGGTGTGGTGCAAAAATAATGAATACTATTATGCTGAAAATAAAAAATAAATTAAAAAAACAAAGTCAGGACCTCCAATGGGAAAGTGGGCCAACAGCCCAGAATACTTGTCGTTTAGAACTCAGAGAAGGAAAATAATTCAGCCTTCATTATTCTCTCTTCCACTGAGACACTGCCCCCCTTCAAGTCTAATCATCAAGTCCTGTCCAGTCCACTGTCTAAATGCTTCCCAAGTTCACTTACATCCCTCCTTCTCTAGTCCCTCCCCACTGGATCCCTTAGGTCTCAATCATTTTCTTTATGCAGTACTGTGGTGGCCTTTTTGGTGCCCTCCTGCTGTCATCCTGTTGCCAACCATTACCCATAGAAGCTGCTTATTAAAAAATAAAGAAAAGCATAGATTAGATTAGACTGTTCCTCTGCTTTAAAATACTCCATGGCATTTGGAATGAAATCCAAATTCTTGGCCTTGGCCTCGAGGTCCAATGTGATTGGTGCCTTGTCTGCCTTCTTTTCCTGTCTTGCCCTCACCATGTTCTTGACACAGGCCCCCTACCTGTTCCTGGAATATGCCAAACCTGTTTTCACTTTGTGGCATTTCATTAGTTTTTGAGGAGAGGTTTGACTTGAGTTACTGGAAGTATTTTCTGCCATTAGGTCAACAGGAATGTACAAAGAGGAGGGAGAGAGACAGATTCTGGGATTATCTGGCAAGACCTGAGAAGGACCTAGCAAGGCTACTCACTCTGGAGGTGAAGAGGAGGGGGTAGGTATGGGAGTCCTCCTGGAGGTTGATCTGTTGACTCTCCAAGGCCTGGGTTTGCCTGGATGTGAGGCATGGGGAACTCCAAAATGGATGTGGGATTTCAAGACCTGTAACTGAGATGTGAAGTCAATAGCAGGAATTGGGAAGTCAGGAAGAAGAGCTGGTGGTGAGAAGATGAAAACTGAATTATATTTACTGACCAAAAAAAAATCCTAGCTCAGCCAAAGGAGCTGGGCTGTATGTTTCAGAGAAGATCTTACATCAACTCTATTTATGGACCATCTTTGGTACATTTAAGAGATATTTTTTATTTATTTGAGAGAGAGAGTGAGCATGAGCTGGGGGAGGGGCAGAAGGAGAAGGAGAAGCAGACTCCGCATTGAGCAGGGAGCCTGATATGGGGATCATGACCTGGACCCAAGGTAGACGCTTAACCAACTGAGCCAGCCAGTCACCCCTCCTTGGTACCTTTTTATACCTAAAATCTAAGGAGCTGGTTTTCCATAAATGTTGAGAAGAAATTGATTTTTACTCCTTCATTTCCCAAAGGCATTTCCCACCTCAAGCTTAATTTTGTGAAAGCACATGGCACTGTGCCAATTTGGCTTTAGCCCAGGCTCTATTATGTCTTTTATTTCTTCTTTTATTGTGATAATATATATATTAACATAAAATGTTCCACTTCAACGATTTTTAAGTGTATAATTCAGTGGCATTAAGTACATTCACAGTGTTGTGAAACCATCTACACTATTCATTTCCAGAACTTTTTCATCACCACAAACAAAAACTCCATTTCCATTAGACAAATGCCCTTCCCCTCTCCCTGAAGCCCCAGTTACCTCTACTCTACTTTCCGTCTCTGAATTGGACTCTTTGAGGTGCTTCATGTGAGTGGGATTATACTATATTTGTCCTTTTGTATTTGTTTTATTTAACTTAACATAATTGTTTTTAAGCTTCATCCATGTTGAAACGTATGAAAATTTCATTACTTTTTAAGATTAAATAATATTCCATTATATGTGCTACTACATTTTGTTTATCTATTGTTATCTACTATTATCTATTGTTTATCTATTATTATCTATCTATTATCTATTTATTGTTGAGGGACATTTGGATTGATTTTATCTTTTGGCTAGTGTGAATAGAGCTGTTATGAGCAAGGGTATACAAGTATCTGAGTCTCTGCTTTCTGTTCTTCAAAGTGCATACTTAGCAGTGGAATTCTATGATGTCTTACTGTTTGTTTGTTTGTTTGTTCTAAGTTTCATTTTAGGGAATATTTTGGCTTAGATATGGCTGATCATTTCTGGTTTTCTATTATTTCAACAATTTGTAATCAATGGAAAATGTCATTGGGTTCACATTTGAAGTGATGGTTTCTATAGGGCTGAGTGTGTGTCAGTTGACAGTTGTATATTCTACTAACATCAGAGATGACATCTTCCTGGCCCAGATATGATTCTGTAGCAGCTATGACTTACACAGTTTGGAAGCTTAGTGGTATAGAGTTTTAAAAAAAGCAATATTAAAAACACTGAGTTGGGTCCATAACAAGTAATTTAGAAAGAATTCTAGAAGACAAGATGGCTGGGAAGTAGGAGGAGGCGCCTTTTCAACCTGTACACTAAAGGGAGCCGATTACCTACCAAAGAAATCCGATCACCCATGAAAATAGCCCGAGATCAGAATTTCACACGTCTGGATCAGTACAGGGGCAGAAGACACCAGTGGGCAGGTAAAGTGGAGTGGGAACATTGGACTGATATCGGAAGATACACAAAAGGGGGAGGGAGCCAGCAGAGGCGACCGATTGGAAAGTAATACCCCTAATATGAGGGTGCCCTGCATCTGGGGACCAGCATTAACTTGGAGACTGGTTGAAAGCACACAGAAGAGCAAAGGATCGCAGGGTGAGGGGGGGCGGATTGTGGGAATTGGGATGGCTAGGGACAGGGGCTTAAGTCCCCGGACCCAGGACAGCCTCCCCTGGTGCTGAGCCAGAGAGAGTGCAGCAGAGAAACCAGGTCTTGGTCCCTGAGCCGGCAGCGCACCCAAGAACATGTGGGGTCCGGCTCCTGTGAGGGGCTGGGAGCCTTGCCAGATGGCAGAACACCAAGCTGTGCTACAGAGCCTGAGAGGCACGCGCCCCTCACCCTCCCCTGAGAGAGGTGCGCGAAGGCCCAGCCTGGTGCTTTTAGACCCATGCCATTGTTTCAGAGCCTGAGACATGCGCACACCCCAAACTCTCCCCTGAGAGAGGTGTGCGAAGGCTCAGACTGGTGTTCTTGGACCTGCGTCATTCCACCAGAGCCTGAGATGTGTGCGGGACTGACAGCCTCCCCTGAGAGAGGTGCACCCAAGTCCGACACTCTTAGACCCAGAAAGACCAAGCACTCCCAGCCCAGGCCAGCAAAAAAATCTCAGTGTGTGATCACTGCTTGGAACCTCTCTGGTGGTCTGGAGCTTCCCAGACAACTGCCACTGCCATGGTTTTGAGTACAAGCAGAAGATCCTGGGCCCCCAGTGACCACGACTTGGAACCTGTTCTGACAGCAGCCAAGTGGGAATTTATATGGAATCTGCAACACCCACAGGGGGCCAGGCTGAGACTTCTCTCTGAGAGGGAGGTCAGGGTGCAGTTTGCTTTCATCTAAACCTACAAAAACCATCAAAAGCCATCAAGGCGAGAGAAAAAAAAAACAAAAGTGAACAAACATAAAAACCTCCAGAGAACAAAAGCCTGAAAAAAACTGGTTTCCTCAGAGCCCACCCCCTTGACGGGGGCGGGAGGACTTAACTCAGGGAACATCATTGACTGAAAACCCAAGTGAAAACCCCTCTCCCAGAAAACCAACTAGAAAACTAGAAAGAAAAAGAAAAAGAGAAAAAAAAAAAAGACTACAAGAGGACAACCACCACTACTTCATAGGACAACTTTTATTTTTAACTCGTTCCCATTATTTTGGTTCAACCTTTTTTTATATAGATAATTTTTTACCTATTTACCATAACACTGAGATGTCCACTACATCAAATTCCGTAATAACCTTCTAACCTGAACTTTTTGATACATACACCTATGTTTTACTTTTGCATTTCTATTTTTTTTAAATTTTTCTAAATTTTAGGTTAGTTTAGTCTAGTTTATTCCTTTTTTATTTTTATTTTCTAATATTTATATAGAGTTAAATTTCAAGGTAATCCCCTTTCCCCAATCAATGCTACTCCTATAGGTAAACCAATTTTTAATCCCCCTTTATCTTAGGAAAGTTGAGTCCTTTAACAAAGATATCAAGATAAATCCAGGAAGAATCAAAACAAACTTCCTTGCCCACACTGAGAATTTATAACCACTCTCCTATCTTTTACTTTGGCCAGTGTTTCTGTATTTTTGTGTTTGTCCTGAGAGTATATAAAACTTACACTTGGGGTTCTTTTTGGCGAGGTTCTTCCTTTATTTGCTTATATATATATATATATATATTTTTTTTTTTTGCTTTTTTTTTCTCTGTCATATACTTTCATCAGTTGTTTTGTTTGTCTGTTTTTGTTTGTCTACTTCATTAATCTTACCTTGGGGCCCATTTGGGCTGAACCTTCTCTTTTATCTTCCCTTTTTTTCCTCTCTCTCTCTCTCTTTTTTTTTCTTTTTCTTTTCTTTTTTTTCTCGTTTGGGCAGGGAACCCTGATTTCTCAGAAGCGTTCTACGGTGCACCATGACTGCACCAGAGTAGATATACCCAGCTACATCTGTTCAGTCATCTCTCACCAAAATGACTAGTAGGAGGAATGCCCAACAGAAGAAAAATACAGAGGATGGGCCTCCTGCAACAGAGCTAATGGCTATCAACATAGACAATATGTCAGAAAGAGAATTCAGTCTCACAATTACCCAGGCAATAACTAGGTTGGAGAAAGCCATGGATGACCAAACAGAATTGATTAGGGCTGAACTGAAAGTGACCAGAGTTGATGTTCACAATGTTAGGGCAGAGCTTAAAACTAGCAGGGCTGAGGTTCACAATGCTCTCAATGAGTTTCAATCTAATCTAAATTCCCTCAAAGCTAGGGTAACTGAGACAGAAGATAGAATTAGTGATCTGGAGGACAAACAGAGAGAAAGGATCAGGAGGAAGCCTGGAACAAACAGCTCAGAAGCCACGAAAAGAGAATCAGGGAAATAAATGATGCCATGAAACGTTCCAACGTCAGAATTATTGCAATCCTTGAAAAGAAGGAAAAGAAAGAAGTCTAGAAGATATAGTGGAACAAGTTCTTCATGAAAATTTTCTGAATCCTATGAATGGAACCACTGTTCATGTACTAGAGGCCGAATGGTCTCCACCCAAGATTATAGATTCCAGAAAAACATCAAGGCACCTGATAGTTAAATTGAGGAATCATAATTGTAGATATAATCTCTTGAAAGCTGCTAGGAAAAAGAGGCTCCTTACTTACAGAGGAAAGGCCATCAGAATAACGTCAGATCTGTCCACAGAGAACTGGCAAGCCAGAAAGGGCTGGCAAGATATATTCAGGGCACTGAATGAGAAGAACATGCAGCCAAGAATACTTTATCCAGCAAGACTGACATTCAAAAATGGATGGAGAGATAAAGAGTTTCCAAGACTGGCAAGGCTTAAAAGACTATGCAACCACCAAGCCGACACTGCAGGAAATATGAAGGGGGGTTCTATAAAAGAAGAAAAATCCTAAAAATAGCATTGAACAGAAATATAGAGATAATCTACAGAAAGAAAGACTTCAAAGGTAACACAATGTCAATAAAAACGTATCTATCAATAATCACTCTCAACGTGAATGGCCTAAAAGAAATTGACAACCTGAATAGACCAATATCTAGTAACGAGATTGAAGCAGTGATCAAAAACCTCCCAAAAAACAAGAGCCCAGGACCTGATGGATTCCCTGGGGAATTCTACCAAACTTTCAAAGAAGAAAAAACACCTATTCTCCTGAAGCTGTTTCAAAAAAATTGAAGCAGAAGGAAAACTTCCTGACACTTTCTATGAAGCCAGCATTACCCTGATCCCCAAACCAGGCAAAGACCCTACCAAAAACGAGAATTTCAGACCAATGTCACTGATGAATATGGATGCTAAGATTCTCAACAAGATCCTAGCAAACAGGTTCCAACAGCATGTTAAAAAGATTATCCAACATGACCAGGTGGGATTCATCCCTGGGTTACAAGGATGGTTCAACATTCGCAAATCAATTAATGTGACAGAACAAATCAAAAAGAGAAGAGAAAAGAACCACATGGTCCTCTCAATTGATGCAGAAAAAGCATTTGACAAAATCCAGCATCCATTCCCGAATAAAATGCTTCAAAGTATAGGGATAGAAGGAACATTGTTGAAAGTCATAAAATCTATCTATGGAAGACCCACAGCAAATATCCTCTTCAATGGGAAAATCTTGCAGCATTCCCATTGAGATCAGCAACACAACAAAAAAGCCCATTCTCATCACTCTTGTTCAACATAGTATTAGAAGTTCTAGCAACAGCTATCAGACAACAAAGAGAAATAAAAGGTATCCAAATTGGCAATGAAGAAGTCGAACTCTCTCTCTTCGCAGATGACATGATTCTTTATATGGAAAACCCAAAAGACTCCACCCCCAAACTACTAGAACTCATACAGCCATTCAGCAACGTGGCAGGATACAAAGTCAATGTACAGAAATCAGTGGATTTCTTATACACTAACAATGGAAATATAGAAAGAGAAATTAGACACTCGAGGAACCACAGAACACACATGAAAGAAATTGAAGAAGACACAAAAAGATGGAAGACCATTCCATGCTCTTGGATCAGAAGAATAAACATTGTTAAAATGTCTATACTGCCTAGAGCAATCTATACTTTTAATGCCATTTCAATCAAAATTCCACTGGTATTCTTCAAGGAGCTGGAGCAAATAATCCAAAAATTTGTATGGAATCAGAAGAGACCCTGAATCGCTAAGGAAATGTTGAAAAACAAAAGCAAAACTGGGGGCATCATGTTACCTGATTTCAAGCTTTACTTCAAAGCTCTGATCACCAAAACAGCATGGTACTGGCATAAAAACAGACACATAGACCAGTGGAACAGAGTAGAGAGCCCAGATATGGACCCTCAACTCTATGGGCAAATAATCTTCGACAAAACAGGAAAAAATATACAGTGGAAAAAGGACAGTCTTCAATAAATGGTGCTGGGGAAACTGGACAGCTATATGTAGAAGAATGAAACTTGACCATTCTCTTACACTGTACACAAAGATCAACTCAAAATGGATAAAAGATCTCAACGTGAGACAGGAATCCATCAGAATCCTAGAGGAGAACCCTTCAAAGTGTAGGGATAGAGGGCACATACCTCAATATCATCAAAGCCATCTATGAAAAACCCACTGCAAATATCATTCTCAATGGAGAAAAACTGAAAGCTTTTCCACTAAGGTCAGGAACACGGCAGGGATGTCCATTATCACCACTGCTATTCAACATAGTACTAGAAGTCCTAGCCTCAGCAATCAGACAACAAAAGGAAATTAAAGGCATCCAAATCGGCAAAGAAGAAGTCAAATTATCACTCTTCGCAGATGATATGATACTCTATGTGGAAAACCCAAAAGACTCCACTCCAAAACTGCTAGAACTTATACAGGAATTCAGTAAAGTGTCAGGATATAAGATCAATGCACAGAAATCAGTTGCATTTCTCTACACCAACAACAAGACAGAAGAAAGAGAAATTAAGGAGTCAATCCCATTTACAATTGCACCCCAAACCATAAGATACCTAGGAATAAACCTAACCAAAGAGGCTAAGAATCTTACTCAGAAAACTATAAAGTACTCATGAAAGAAATTGAGGAAGACACAAAGAAATGGAAAAATGTTCCATGCTCCTGGATTGGAAGAATAAATATTGTGAAAATGTCTATGCTACCTAAAGCAATCTACACATTTAATGCAATTCCTATCAAAGTACCATCCATCTTTTTCAAAGAAGTGGAACAAATAATTTTAAAATTTATATGGAACCAGAAAAGACCTCGAATAGCCAAAGGGATATTGAAAAAGAAAGCCAAAGTTGGTGGCATCACAATTCCGGACTTCAAGCTCTATTACAAAGCTGTCATCATCAAGACAGCATGGTACTGGCACAAAAACAGACACATAGACCAATGGAACAGAATAGAGAGCCCAGAAATAGACCCTCAACTCTATGGTCAACTAATCTTCGACAAAGCAGGAAAGAATGTCCAATGGAAAAAAGACAGCCTCTTCAATAAATGGTGTTGGGAAAATTGGACAGCCACGTGCAGAAAAATGAAATTGGACCATTTCCTTACACCACACACAAAAATAGATTCAAAATGGATGAAGGACCTCAATGTGAGAAAGGAATCCATCAAAATCCTTGAGGAGAACACAGGCAGCAACCTCTTCGACCTCAGACGCAGCAACATCTTTCTAGGAACATCGCCAAAGGCAAGGGAAGCAAGGGCAAAAATGAACTTTTGGGATTTCATCAAAATCAAAAGCTTTTGCACAGCAAAGGAAACAGTTAACAAAACCAAAAGACAACTGACAGAATGGGAGAAGATATTTGCGAACGACATATCAGATAAAGGACTAGTGTCCAAAATCTATAAAGAACTTAACAAACTCAACACCCAAAGAACAAATAATCCAATCAAGAAATGGGCAGAAGACATGAACAGACATTTCTGCAAAGAAGACATCCAGATGGCCAACAGACACATGAAAAAGTGCTCCATATCACTCGGCATCAGGAAAACACAAATCAAAACCACAATGAGATATCACCTCACACCAGTCAGAATGGCTAAAATCAACAAGTCAGGAAATGACAGATGCTGGAGAGGCTGCGGAGAAAGGGGAACCCTCCTACACTGTTGGTGGGAATGCAAGCTGGTGCAACCACTCTGGAAAACAGCATGGAGGTTCCTCAAAATGTTGAAAATAGAGCTGCCCTATGACCCAGCAATCGCACTACTGGGAATTTACCCTAAAGATACAAACGTAGTGATCCAAAGGGGCACGTGCACCCGAATGTTTATAGCAGCAATGTCCACAATAGCCAAACTATGGAAAGAACCTAGATGTCCATCAACAGATGAATGGATCAAGAAGATGTGGTATATATATACAATGGAATACTATGCAGCCATCAAAAGAAACGGAATCTTGCCATTTGCGACAACATGGATGGAACTAGAGTGTATCATGCTTAGCGAAATAAGTCAAGCGGAGAAAGACAACTATCATATGATCTCCCTGATATGAGGGAGTGGTAATGCAACATGGGGGCTTAAGTGGGTAGGAGAAGAATCCATGAAACAAGATGGGATAGGGACGGAGACAAACCATAAGTGACTCTTAATCTCACGAAACAAACTGTGGGTTGTTGGGGGGAGGGGGGTTGGGAGAAGGGGGGAAGGTTATGGACATTGGGGAGGGTATGTGCTTTTGGGTAAATTGGAAGGGGAGATGAACCATGAGAGACTATGGACTCTGAAAAACAGTCTGAGGGGTTTGAAGTGGCGGGGGGGTGGGAGGTTGGGGTACCAGGTGGTGGGTATTATAGAGGGCACAGCTTGCATGGAGCACGGGGTGTGGTGAAAAAATAATGAATACTGTTTTTCTGAAAATAAATAAATTGGAAAAAAAAAAAGAATCCTAGAGGAGAACATAGGCAGTAATGTCTTCGATATCAGCCACAGCAACTTCTTTCAAGACATGTCTCCAAAGGCAAAGGAAACAAAAGCCAAGATAACTTTGGGACTTCATCAAGATCAAAAGCTTCTGCACAGCAAAGGAAACAGTCAACAAAACAAAGAGGCAACCCACAGAAAGGGAGAAGATATTTGCAAATGACAGTACAGACAAAACGTTGATATCCAGGTTATATAGAGAACTCCTCAAACTCAACACACACAAACAGACAATCATTTAAAAAATGGGCAGAAGTTATGAACAGATACTTCTCCAGTGAAGACATACAAATGGCTATCAGACACATGAAAAAATGTTCATCATCACTAGCCCTCAGGGAGATTCAAATTAAAACCACATTGAGATACCACCTTACACCAGTTAGAATGGCCAAAATTAGCAAGACAGGAAACAGCATGTGTTGGAGAGGATGTGGAGAAAGGGTAACCCTCTTACACTTTTGGTGGGAGTGCAAGTTGGTGCAGCCACTTTGGAGAACAGTGTGGAGGTTCCTCAAGAAATTAAAAATAAGCTTCCCTATGACCCTGACATTGCACTACTGGGTATTTACTCCAAAAATACAGATGTAGTGAAAAGAAGGGCCCATCTGTACTCCAATGTTTATAGCACCAATGGCCACGGTCGCCAAACTCTGGAAGAACCAAGATGCCCTTCAGCGGACGAAAGGATAAGGAAGATGTGGTACATATACACTATGGAGTATTATGCCTCCATCAGAAAGGATGAATACCCAACTTTTGTAGCAACATGGACGGGACTGGAAGAGATTATGCTGAGTGAAATAAGTCAAGCAGAAAGAGTCAATTATCATATGTTTTCACTTATTTGTGGAGCATAACAAATAGCATGGTTGACATGGGGAGTTAGAGAGGAGAAGGGAGTTAGGGGAAATTGGAAGGGGAGGTGAACCATGGAAGACTATGGACTCTAAAAAACAATCTGAGGGTTTTGAAGGGGGGGGTGTGGGAGGTTGGGGGAACCAGGTGGTGGGTATTGGAGAGGGTACAGATTGCATGGGTGTGGTGCAAAAACAATAAATGTTGTTATGCTGAAAAAAAAAGAAAATAAATAAGAATAAAAATAAAGAATTCAATTTGTTGCTTTGAAGTGAATCAAGACGGTGTGCTGATTGCATTGATGGTCCTGTAGCCAGACTGCTAGGTGACCATTGCAAGTTAGGAAAACATGTTGCGATTATGTTTTCTTATCATTGACAAGAGATAATAAGAGCACCTACATCCATGGTGGTTGAGAAGATTAATTGAGAAGCTGTGTGCCAAACAGAACCATGCCTGGCTCATAGTAAGTGTGAAGTTAATATTTGATCTTATGATTATCTTCCTTGAAAAACCAGCAACATCTCTCACTTTCACTTTTCCTTTCTTCCAGTTTTCTCATATCAGACACTTATTTATAAAACCTGAACCCCATTTTCCCCTGCATCTACAGTCCCTTCAGATATAACTCTCATCATTGTGTCTCCAGGTCTTTATTGAAGAAATTGAGTTAATATTCATCCCTGAGGCTTTCCTTTCTGCCCCTGGTCACTCAACTACTTTTCTGCTACTTTTTGGCATCTTTGCCTGCCTGATCCCTGTCTCACAGCTGAGGAACCTGGAATACACTTTCATATCTGATGGTGGTAGTCACGTCCACACAGAGTCTGGGCATGAGTCAGACCATTTCCCACACTGCGTTATTGGAAAGATAAGGTCTTTCATTGGTGTTGAGTCCAAACCAGTACCCCTCCTCTTCTTGTCCCAATAGTAAGTTTTCCTATAAGCCCCTTTGGAGGAATTGGAACTGCTACTTTCTGGTCTAGATTCAGGATGTGTTCCTTATACAAGGTAGTGATGGAAGGACAGTAGGGAGAGAGGCCCATAGAGTAGCCTGGGGTGGAGTGAAGTAAAAGAGTCTAATGGGGAAATCACGTAAGTGTTCTTTGATAGATGAATGGGTAAAGAAAATACAGGATATATATGTAATGTATGTTGTATTATATTATAATACAATTATATAAAATAATATATTATAATGTATATATTATACATGGATATATACATAATGTGTGTATGTATATGTGTGTGTATGTGTATGTAATGTGTATACATATGTGTGTGTGTATGTGTGTGAGTGTATATATATATATATATGTATATATATATATACAGCTATAACCAAGAACGAAATCTTACCATTTGCAACAACATTGAAGGAGCTTGAGGGCATTATACTGAGTGAAATGAATCAGACAAAAAAAAGACAAATACTGTGTGATCTCACTTATATGTGGAATATAGAAGCCAAACAAATTTATAGATACAGAAAACAGATCAGTGATTGCTAGACGTGGGAGAGATGGGGTAAAAAGAGTCAAAAGGTACAAACTTCCAGTTATAAAATAAACAAGTCATGGCGATGATACGGCGTGGTGACTGGAGTTAACAATACTGCATTGCATTTTCGAAAGTTGCTGAGAGACTAAATTTAAGAAGTTCACATCACAAGGAAAAAATACGACTATGTGTGGTTATGGATGCTACCTAAACTTATTGTGCTGATCATTTCATAATGCATACATGTATCAAATCATTGTGTTGCACTCCTTAAACTAATACAATGTTATATGTCAATTATATCTCAATAAAAAAAAAAGTAACTGCAAGTGTTGGCAGATAGGAGGTGGGTCTTCGGTGGTCTCTTGGAGAATGGATAGGAAGAACCACTCAGAGAAGCTGATATGATCCTTGGAATCTTGTGTCCTCTAAGATCACTTGTCTAAAACATGGGAATCCCAGGTCAATAGCAGCCTCTGGAGCTGTGGCCACACCCAGAGTCCCTGGACTGCTGCCTACTGCCACCTACCTTCTACCTTCACTGCCCCCACCAATGACTCAGGGTTGCAACCCACAGTATGGGGGCAGGATGGTGTTCAGGTTGCTGCCATGTTAAGGACAAGGTTTGCTTCTGATAACCACAGGATATGGAGAAATCAATGTTTATTTTTGTAGCAAATTCTAAATGCCAAATTCTTATTTTTTACATGCCCTATGGCATTTATACTCTGTATGGGGACCATTTAACACTGGTGTAAATAATTCTCCTGTTGGGGGGCCTGGGTAGCTCAGTGGTTTAAGTGTCTGCCTTTGGCTCAGGTCATGATCTCAGGGTCCTAGGATCGAGCCCTGCATGAGGCTCTCTGCTCAGTGGCAAGTCTGCTTCTCCCCCTCCCTTCATGATCTCTCTTGTTTTCAGTCTCTCTTAAATAAATAAATAAAATCTTAAAAAAAGAATTGTCCTGTTTGTTCAGTCTGCTATACTGAATGTTCCCTGAAAAAAGATGCTATACCCCTCCTTTTTACTGCTCTATTCCCCTGACACTGACCATGACACTGGGCCCGTAACTATAGATGAAAAAAGAGCAGTACTAAATTGCTGGCAAAAAGATGGCTTAGAAATAATAGCAAGACTATGTGCTTACCAGTCACATACAGACAAGTTCATGGAGATCCAACATCAGGCAAGTTAAGTCTGTGACCATGAGGGAACAAGGCAAAAACAAGATCCTGAGCACTAACAAATAAGATCATTGTCCAAACCACAAAAATAACCAACATCCCCATTGTTGAGCCAACATAAGGAATTGCTACTTCTTCTTCTTCTTTATTTTTTTTAAGACCTCATTTATTTGACAGAAAGGGAGACAGAGAGAGCTCAAGCAGGGGGAGCAGCAGAGGGAAAGGGAGAAGTAGTCTCTCTTCTGAGCAGGATGCTGGATGCAGTGGCTCTATCTCAGGACTCTGGGATCATGACCTGAGCCTAAGGTAGGTGCTTAACCAATTGAGCTACCCAGGCACCCCAGGAATTGCTACTTCTTTACCAATTACATCTTTGGCCTTGCCCCATTGCTCCTGGTTCTAGTAAAAAAATTATTAAAATACCCTATTAAAGAAGTGCTTCTGCTTTCTGAAAGTACCCAATTCATAGCAAAATTCACTTCCTTGAACCCTCCCCAAATTTACCTAACACAAGCTCAAATCCTATAACAATCACCTCTTAAGGTCTCCCCATGGCATATTATCTCCCTCCTTGCAACAACCCAACCAACACAACTTTGTTCTACTGTAGGAGTGTTCCTGGTGGTCTTCGGTTGGGGAATATTAATGATGTTCAACAGAAGTTCACTAAGTAAAGGATTAAAGGAATGAATGACAAAGAAGCAGAGTTCACGTGGCAGTCAGGAAGGTGAGGGGCTTAAAGCAAAGATGGGAACCATGAAAGGCAGGAGGTCTTCATCCAGAGCCACAGACTAGGGACCAGGATGGACTCTTTCAAAGGTCCAGTGTTCCCTGGTAGCATGCCTTGGTTAGAATGGCCCCCTTCCCATCTGGCATTCTTGTAGTCTCCATCACCACCAAAGCTGGGAGAAATAGCTGTGAGATTTTCAGCACTGTATGTTCCTCTTCAGCTTTATCACCCAGTCTGGTATGAGAAAGTACCTGCTTCACCCTTCATGAGTAATTTCTTCTAATGCATTATTAATTTTGGTGTTGTCTTCAGCAAGGTGAGGGAAGTGGACACTCTAGCATTGTGCTAGGGCTAAGCCTACAAACATTCCATCAGCAAAGAGACTTCTTCTGGAGACAGAAGAACAGCATAGAGGACAGTCAATGCCAACTCTAACCCTCCCTACCTTCCTCCATCTCTAGCCACCATTCCTGTGTCTCAGTGCAATTAATTTTCCCATAGGTATCTCAAAGTAAATCATGGAATCCCTATGATCAAAAGTGGGTAGAGTGCATACCCTTATAAGGAATTTTATATATGAAAGCAATAAACTGTAAAGTACAGAAAATATTCACATATATTGACCATAAACATATTTCATTTATAATTGTCATTTAACTTAAATATAAATAATTAATGTTCTGTTGTTGCTCTAACTGTAATATTTTGGAAACAAATAGCAAAATGCAGTATTTATAAGATAAAGTCAATGAGGAATTCATCTCTAGTGCTATAATAGATTCCAATAAGAAAATAAGATTTGAATTTTACTAAAAATAACTGCATACAAACCTTATAAATGATCAGATCTGTTCTATGAAATATGATGCATATAACATCATCACCATCATCCAGCCCATTATTAGCAACATACTGAATAAATCATCTTTATGCCTCCCATTATCTTAAATATGTCACACTGATATATTATTTCACTTTTTCTTTTTTTTTCCATTTTATTTATTTTATTTCTTTTCAGTGTTCCAAGATTCATTGTTTATGCACCACACCCAGTGTTCCATGCAATACTTTTTCATAATCAATATTATGTGCCACAGGAGACTAACAGATAAAATGGATTTTTATCATACTAAGTATAAGTCTTATGATCTCAGGTTTGAAAGTCCTAGTAATATTTTGTCTGCTCATCTAAATAACCCCAGATGGGGCCTGATCTCATCCTCATTCCTAATATGCCACATTCCTAGGGTCCAGTGCTCTAAGGTCATCCAACATCTCCAGAAGTCCAAATGAAGAAATCATTATCCTTAGAGGAAACTGACATGCAAAGGACAGAGGTATTTGGAAACATTTGTTCCACAGGATGAATCACATGGTATTAGACTTGCATGTTTGTTTTCTGAATATGTCCAGTTAAACTTGAAATGCTCAAGGTCAGGAAATGTGTCACATGCATCTCTACATTGTCAGTGCCCAGCAAAAATGTAAGGGGCAGAGATGAAGTTAAAGCCGCTGAGCTGAATGAATGAATGAAAAAAGAAATGGTCCCTGACACATGTAGGAAGCAGTCATCAGGAGTTCCTGGTTCCCTCTTGCCAGACATCCTCGCAAGTACGCCAGAAGAAGCTAGAGATGATGGCAGTGTGCTAGGCTGTCACCTCCCCTGGTTGTGAAAGTGCCAGTATGCTAGGGCTGTGCATAATGAATCTGACGTAGATTAAAACAGCTCCTGCCCTGGGCCTTCTCAGGAAAGCCTTTTCCTGTCTTCTCTGTATACTGTGAGTGTCCAGAAGGGATAGAGTCCCAGCTGGGAGTTTTAGGAAAACAAACCCAGACTTTAGTAGGAAAGAGGAAAGCAGAGATGTCTGTGGAGACAGCAAGAAGATGACTTTGGAGGGCAGTAGGGGACACAGCTGGGTTCAGTGAGCAAGGAGCCATTGTGGGATACATCAGGGTCATACCAGAGCCCTGGCTTTTAACATCCTGTCCATTCTTAATCCTGAAATCCTTAATCCTGAAATCCTGAAAGATGTGCCCATGCAGGGACATTCTCCAGGGATCTTCTAATTGGGAGTATTTGCTTCCACGTTTCTATGAAGACAGACAGACTTCGGGCCCAGTAAGAAGACAGCATTGTTTTGGAAGGAGGACAAAGTGAGGGAAATGTCTTGCCAGGTCAGTTAACTTGATATTGGTTTCCATTTTCTTCCTGAACGTCAGAGCTTCGGAAGCTGCTGGTATTCAGAGCAGTCTTCATAAAACCATTCACCGACTATACACTGGCCTGGAGCTCTTGCTCTGAACTTTTTCTCTGTTCTGCTGTGATATCCTGCCAGCAGAAACAACAGCAGTACCAGTAACCTCCCAAGTATCCCCTGAAGAGCCCAACACAGTGCCCACTTCCAGCCTCCAGCAGCTGCACTCTAGGCTCTGGTGGAGGTTATGGCTGCAGATCCAGTAGCAGCTGCTGTCTGAGTCGTCACATGCACTATGGGTTCCACCAATATGGGCACCACAGCTCTGACACCTGTGACAGAGTATGAGTGGAGTGGAATAGTGGAAGAGGGAATAATATGTGAAAAAGTAACACAAATCACACACTTTGGAGAGTTTCAAAAGGTTAAAACATCCTTGTTGATGACTATTGATGGGCAGTTTCTTTGTCTTTCATGAAACACCAGTGGATGTCTATCAGGCTCTGCCCTGCTCCCATCTCTGTCTATCTGTTTTAGAAGGCACCACACAAGACCCAGAGATGGAGCTGACTAATCTCACCTCCGCTTTCATGAGTTGCTCCTGTCTCTTCCTTTTCCTCATGTGATCTTCCCATATGCAGAGCAACAATCCTTTGATGACAGAGAATAGCCATAAGATCATGGCCTTGTCATTTCCCCCAGAGCACCAGGGCAACTCCCTGAGAGTGTTCAATCTCAAGAGTCCTGTCTGAGAAGACTTTGCTTCCTCTGGTTTTGAGACATCAAGGAAATAAGTATAGTGACTGGTTTATCTAGATGAATCTTGGGAGAATTTCATGATTTATTCGTTACAATTGGTGTTGTAGTAACATGTAATATGGCAGTGCAGAACTTGGGTTTAGCTCCTTGGAGCACATTTTGGACATTCCATGTCAGTAGGCAAGGATGAGTCAACAAATATAAAATACTTCTCCCTTGTAACTCTCAGTTACTTCTGTTCTGTCCCCTCCCACTCCCTAACAAATGCATTTCATGGCAAGCAGCTGAGTCATTCTTAAGGAAAATAGGAAGAGGTAGCCAGAAAGAACCACATGCCTTCAATGTCAACTTGAAGGCATGCATCTCTAAGGCTTTTATGTATATCCCAATTTACCCTCACAGCTGATGCTATGACAGCTCCCAGAGCTGAGTCTCAGCAGGAAAAGACTTCAGGTGGTGTTGAGCAGGACAGTTGAGTAGGCACTTTGCAGGGACACTTAGGAGGGGCTTAGTACTATGACTAGTTTTGCTTCCAGAACATCTTGGGGAGAGTTTAATGACTCTAGAGGAAATAAAAAGATAAAGAATTATGTATGATTCTTTAAAAAATCACTCTTTCCCTATTTATTTCAGACCTATGGCTCTGAACCCAGAGCTTAGGGAAAATTCCTGAACAGAGAGAACTAGGGAAATAGAAAGTAACTTGAGTTGAGGGATTCTGGTTCCAGAAGATTGACCAAATATTGGAGATCTTTTCCTATTTTAGTTTGCAGACATAAAATGGGTGCTGGAATTGGAAGGGGGTGAGCGTGGTAAGTCTTATTTAGGAGTCAGCTTCTTACACTATCCAGCCTCAGGACCTTTGCATCTCCATGGTAGGTGTCATGAGTTTTGAAGAGATAAAAATTCCGAGAATCCCCAAGACTGTTCAAATACTTGTGCCTCAATCTTTTTGTAGGTTTGCCATTCTTGATTTTCATTAATTTATACATAAAAACCATTCATTCTTTTAAGCCATGTATATTGAAAGAGGACACACTGTGCTGGGCAAAGGAAGTTCAAGAACAAAGATGCAGTCCCTATCCTAAGGCTGGCAGCATAGTTAGGCTGAGAAGCAAATAGTGAAATAAGCATGAGCCAGCTGAGGATGTTGTAATATGTGTGTGGGCAGTCCTCAGGCATAAGGTCAGAGTTTTGGGGCGTCAGTCCCCTGTTACTCTTCAGTGACTCTGAGTCAATGATGCCACCAGGTGTTGTCACCTAATAGCACATGGGAAGGCTGATGATGAGTAGAGATGTGGAGCCGTTTGCCCAGGAATAGAAAGGCCAGGCAGGGCAATTAGGAACACAAGGAACTCAAGAGGCATCCAGGTATCCACCAGGAGAAAGAGATAATACTAGTATGGAGGGGGGGTAGGGGAGAAAGGGAGGGCTGGAGGTTTCTAGGACCTTGGGGACAGAAAAATATGCTCATTAAGAGCATCTGTTTCTGAGGCAGAAACTGCCACTTTTGAATCCCTCCTTTCTCTTCATAGCTGTGTTAAGGTAGGAGCATTTTAAGAAAGAAAAATATTCATATAGAGGTGTGATGAAGCAAAGCTATCACAAGTAAATCTAGATATGGGGATAAGAAATCTACGAAGGCTGAAGTGACATGTCTTGCAAATTAACACATATTTAGGGAAACCGTGTTAGTCTCTCAGTTACCGTAGTATTGATTGTAAGAGAGCCAGAAGTAGTCACTTAGAGATGAAGGTGATTCAGATTGACTGGGTTGGATAAGAGCTTAGACCAAAGATGAATGATAATTGATGGGTGTGGCAATAAAGAGGTTGATAATGGTGAGAATTGTGAACACCTGATGCAAAGTGAACCAAAGTTGTGGAAAGTGCAGTTACATGAGATGTGTAGTATTTTCTCATTGAATTTACTATAATGATAGATACTTAGACCTGAGTCATATGTTAAAAATCCCAAAAGGATGGGGCAAATCATTTATATTTAATTTTTTTTTCAATTTATTTATTTTCAGAAAAACAGTATTCATTATTTTTTCACCACACCCAGTGCTCCATGCAAGCCATGCCCTCTATAATACCCACCACCTGGTACCCCAACCTCCCACCCCCCCCGCCACTTCAAACCCCTCAGATTTTTTTTTCCTTTTTCTTCTTTCTTTCTTTTTAAAAATTGTATTATGTTAGTCACCATAAATCACATCATTAGTTTTTGCTGCAGTGTTCCAAGATTCATTGTTTACATATACCACCCATATATTTCAAATGTATCTTAGGTCGAGGAAAGGAAGGTGGGTAGGGGGATGGAGTATGTGGCTGACTGGCATTAAGGAGGGCACATGATATGATAAGCACTGGGTGTTATATGCAACTAAGGAATCATTGAACATTATATCAAAACTAATGGTATACTATATATTGGCTAATTGAATTTAAATGAAAGACTGTGGACTACGAGGAACTAACTGAGGGTTTTGGAGGGGTAGGGGTGGGAGGTTGGGTGATCCTGGTGGTGGGTGTTGTGGAGGGCATGTATTGCATGGAGCTCTGGGTGTGGTGTATAAACAATGAATTCTGGAACACTGGAAAGAAATTTAAAAAATAAATAAAAAATTTAAAAATAAATTAAAAAAATTTAAAAATTAAAAATTACAGACTTCAATAAAACACTGTAATTGTATTAAATGCATCTGATTATCCTGATACAGAAGAGGCCATAGGTATGCACAGCCTGTTTTAAATGTTCCCATACACTATAGCCTAGTAGGGAACTAAAGCACTTTCAAGATTCTTCTGTGAGTGTGGTTTTTCACTGAGATTTGGGTATTGAATAAGGAAGACTGGGAAGGAAAAAAGGTAAATTTTCAAATGTACATTTCACCATTGGTACCAGTGCTCTATGCCCTTGCCTTAATTTGTTTTTAACTTCAGTGTGGAAGCAAGCAGACATTGAATGTCCTTTTTGTCACCATCAAACCAACAAGATCCAATTCTCAAAATTTTGCCCTCAATGAGTATCTTCACTGGGTTTAGCAACATTTTACTAGTATCTATCCAATGTCTAAGTGTGAGATGGCAACTGACCTTTGTTAGTTGTCCTTTGTCTAAATGACCTTTGTCTAAATCTGCTGCCTTGCAAGGAAATCAAAAGGTATCCCCAACAGACCCACTGGAATGTAAGCTCCCTGAGTGGAAGAGATTTTGTCCTGCTCCTCCCTGATTCAAGTACCTAAAATGGTGCAATATAAATATTTGTTGAATGAACAAATATTTGAAAAATGGGTTTGAGCTTGCCCTAGGAAGTCCTCAGATGAGCACTGAAGAATTTGTCTCTCTACAACTATGGAGAACTTGTTTGTCAGGAGCAGCCCTAGGAAGTCCTCAGATAAGCACTGAAGAATTTGTCTCTCTACAACTATGGAGAACTTATTTGTCAGGAGCAGCTTTTAGTGGTGAGATCATAACTGCGGTAACATCTGGGTTCCTGTAACTGTCCTGGTGTCTCAAATTTAATTTTATTGTTTGATTTTGGTTCCATTTTTCCATGCCTCTGAGGGGATTCACCAGGAATTCTGGTGGTACTTAGCAAGCACTACTAGGCCTCTAAACCTGGTTCTGGAGATCTGTGCTAGATGACACTCAAAGTTGATGTCAGAGGAAGAGACAGGGCCAGGGTAGCTCAGACAGCAGTTGCCAGAACCTGGGGCACAGCAGCCCCCAGAGCAGGGTCCCCAGCAGGAGACTGGCAAAAGGTTGGGCACTGAGGTGGACACTAGGGGGACATTAGGAGGCTGTCATTGTTTCTGGTTTTGCTGACAGGGCATCTCAGCAGGAGTCAAGGACCGTGTAGAGAATAAAATAAGCATGGTGTTGCAAAAGTCTCTGGTCAATGTCTCTTCTCTGGTGGATTTCATAGATCATGGGCTCCACTTTTCAACTAAGAAATGTGGAAATAAAAACTATTTGGGGTTAATTTAGCCTGGAAAGATGTTTTTTCCTCTTTAACCTCCCACTAGAAAAGAACTTGTCTTTTTTCTCCCTCCCTCCTTCCCTCCGTCCCTTCTTCCTTTCTTTCTTCCTTTATTTTTTAAAAGATTTTTTTATTTATTTGAGAGAAAGGGCAAGAGAAAGCATGAGAAGGGTGAGAGGGAGAAGGAGAGGGAGAGGCATGATGAGCCGGGAGCCCGATGTAGGGCTCGATCCCAGGATCCTGGGATCATGATCTGAGCCCAAACCAGACCCTTAACCAACTGAACCATCAGGTACCCCATTGTTTATTTGTTTATTTGTTTCTTTCTTTCCTTTTTGAGACAGAATGAGAATAAGCATGAGCTTGGAGAGGGGCAGATGGAGAGGGAGAGAAACTCAAGCTGACTTCATGCTGAGTGTGGACTTGGATGGGGTGTTCCATTTTACAACCCTAGATCATGACCTTTGCTAAACTCAAGAGTTGGATGCTTAACTGACTGAGCCACCCACATCCCTGACTCTTTTCTTTTTCTTTTTTTTTCAAATTATTTATTTATGTATTCATTTGACAGAGAGAGAGAGAGATCACAAGTAGGCAGGGAGACAGGCAGAGAGAGGGGGAAGCAGGCTCCCCACTGAGCAGAAAGCCCGATGTGGGGCTCGATCCCAGGACCCTGGGTTCATGACCTGAGCTGAAGGCAGAGGCTTAACCCCCTGAGCCACCCAGGTGCCCCATCTCTGATTATTTTCTAACTGAGCTCCTGTCTTGTCTCCATGTAATCATGGAGGACAATAAGCCCTTTTGGTAACGCTTCATCCAGGATGTCTGGTGGGATGAGTGTATCTCTCAGAACATGTTTAGGAAGAAGATGAGAGTATAAAAAGATCCATGGCCTTTGCAAGTCACAGAGCACTGAAATATTGCATAAAGATGCTCATTAACTCCTTACTCTTCCTGCTATCTCCATTCTGGAACCCCTGATTCCCTTTCCAGTGATAGAGGTCTGTCTTCCTAACCCTCTTTGTTCAGGCCCTCTCCTAGATGGACATTCAGCTGATTTGGTGGGAGCCAGAGAAAGCTGATTCTGGGTAGGCTGTGGACTGTGTTGTCCAGGACAGGTGCTCCTGGGATAGTGTGTTACTGGGGAGGCTGGAGCACCAAACACTCCCAGCTCAGCCCCAGGCACAAGACAATATGTTTCACGAAAATGAAAACAGGAAATTTTCTACTTAGGCCTATAGAAGGTCCTTAACAGAGGCCATATCCCATGTTCACACTTTGTAATGGGAGGTAGATTGAAAATGATGCATAACCTGGACAGATAGACAAGTAAAGAATCTGTTTCTAGGTTCTCAGTGTTATAATGTAAGCCACTAAGAACAATGTCCACAGTTCTTTGTGTGGCCTCTTTTTCCTGCATGTTTTCTAGAAAAATTGGACACCTACACGTAATCAACACTTGCTTTTGGGGTTGGTGATTGAGCTGAGGGCTTGGATGTTCAGAGTGTGGAAATGCATGGAAGGTAGAGAAGGTGGGGCTTCCAAGAAGAACCTCCTGGCACTGAGGGAGTAACATGGATTCTCTGGCAGGAAAGGAGTGGGTCCATATCAGTGCTTGATTGGAGGGCAAGTATAGAGAAGGAAACTACAATAGCTAAAGTAACAAGCATCACACTTACATGTTAAAAAGAGTGTGGTGTTTCTTTCTTTCTTTCTTTTGTAATTCTTTTTTTTTTAATTTAATTTCTTTTCAGTGTAACAGAATTCATTGTTTATGCACAATACCCAGTGCTCCATGCAATACATGCCCTCCATAATACCCATCACCAGGCTCCCCCAATCTCCCACCCCATCCCTTCAAACCCCTCAGATTGTTTTTCAGAGTCCATAGTCTCTCATGGTTCACCTCCCCTTCCAATTTCCCTCAATGCACTTATCCGCTCCACCTCCCCATGTCCTCCGTGTTATTTCTTATGCTCCACAAATAAGTGAAACCATAGGATAATTGAGTCTCTCTGCTTGACTTATTTCACTCAGCATAATCTCTTCCAGTCCTGTCCATGTTGATACAAAAGTTGGGTATTCATCCTTTCTGAAGGAGGCATAATACTCCATAGTGTATATGGACCACATCTTCTTATCCTTTCATCCGTTGAAGGGCATCTTGGTCCTTTCCACAGTTTGGCGACCGTGGCCATTGCTGCTATAAACATTGGGGTACAGAGGGCCCTTCTTTTCACTACTTCTGTATCTTTGG
Source organism: Neogale vison (assembly GCF_020171115.1). NCBI lineage: Eukaryota > Metazoa > Chordata > Mammalia > Carnivora > Mustelidae > Neogale > Neogale vison. The sequence continues at coordinate 109,113,805 of NC_058092.1, forward strand.
GGCAAATACCCAGTAGTGCAATTGCAGGGCCATAGGGAAGTTCTATTTTTAATTTCTTGAGGAATCTCCACACTGTTCTCCAAAGTGGCTGCACCAACTTGCATTCCCACGAACAATGTAAGAGGGTTCCCTTCTCCACCTCTTTTCCAACACACGCTGTTTCCTGTCTTGCTAATTTTGGCTATTCTAACTGGTGTCAGGTGGTATCTCAATGTGGTTTTAATTTGAATCTCCCTGATGGCTAGTGATGATGAACATTTTTTCATGTGTCTGATAGCCATTTGTATGTCTTCATTGGAGACATGTCTCTTCATGTCTTCTGCCCATTTTTTGATTTGATTATCTGTTTTGTGGGTGTTGAGTTTGAGAAGTTCTTTATAGATCCTGGATATCAGCCTTTTGTCTGTACTGTCATTTGTAAATATCTTCTCCCATTCCATGGGTTGCCTCTTTGGTTTTTTGACTGTTTCCTTTGCTGTGCAGAAGCTTTTGATCTTGATGAAGTCCCAAAAGTTTATCTTCGCTTTTGTTTCCTTTGCCTTTGGCGATATTCCTAGGAAAAGCTGCTGCAGCTGAGATCAAAGAGGTTTCTGCCTGTGTTCTCCTCAAGGATTTTGATGGATTCCTTCTCACATGCAGTCCTTCATCCATTTTCAGTCTATTTTTGTATGTGATGTAAGGAAATGATCCAGTTTCATTTTTCTGCATGTGGCTGTCCAATTTCCCCAACACCATTTGTTGAAGAGACTGTCTTTTTTCCATTGGACATTCTTTCCTGCTTTGTCAAAGATTAGTTGACCATAGAGTTGAGGGTCTATTTCTGGGCTCTCTATTCTGTTCCATTGGTCTATGTGTCTGTTTTTGTGCCAGTACCATACTGGCTTGGTGATGACAGCTTTGTAATAGAGCTTGAGGTCTGGAATTGTGATGCCACCAACTTGGGCTTTCTTTTTCAACATTACTCTGGCTATTTGAGGTCTTTTCCATTTCCATATAAATCTTAGGATTATTTGTTCCATTTCTTTGAAAAAATGGATGGTATTTTGAAAGGAATTGCATTAAATGTGTAGATTGCTTTAGGTAGCACAGACATTTTCACAATATTTATTCTTCCAATCCAGGAGCATGGAACATTTTTCCATTTCTTTGTGTCTTCCTCAATTTCTTTCATGAGTACTTTATAGTTTTCTGAGTATAAATTCTTTGCCTTTTTGGTTAGGTTTTATTCCTAGGTATCTTATGGTTTGGGGTGTAATTGTAAATGGAATTGACTCCTTATTTCTCTTTCTTTTGTCTTGTTTTGGTGTAAAGAAAGATGACTGATTTCTGTGCATTTATTTTATATCCTGACACTTTACTGAATTCCTGTACAAGTTCTAACAGATTTGGAGTGGAGTGTTTTGGGTTTTCCACAAATAGTATCATATCATCTGCAAAGAGTGAAAGTTTGACTTCTTCTTTGCCAATTTGGATGCCTTTAATTCTTTTTTTTTCTGATTGCTGAGGCTAAGACTTCTACTGTGTTGAATAGCAGTGGTGGTAATGGACATCACTGCCATGTTCTTGACCTTAGTGGAAAAGATTTCAGTTTTTCTCCATTAAGAATGATATTGGCTGTGGGTTTTTCATAGATGGCTTTGATGATATTGAGGTATGTGCCCTCTATCCCTACACTTTGAAGTGTTTTGATCAAGAAAGGATGCTATACTTTGTCAAATTCTTCTTCAGCATCTACTGAAAGTAACATGGGTTTCTTGTCCTTTATTTCATTAGTGATTCATCAATCACATTGATTGATTTGCAGATGTTGAACCAACCTTGCAGCCCTGGAGTAAATCCCACTTGGTTATGGTGAGTCACCCTTTTAATGTACTGTTGGATCCTATTGGCTCATATTTTGGTGAGAATTTTTGCATCTGTGTTCATTAAGGATATTGGTTTGTAATTCTCTTTTTTGATGGTTCTTTGTCTGGTTTTGGGATCAAGGTAATACTGGCTTCATAAAATGAGTTTGGAAGTTTTTCTTCCATTTCTATTTTTTGGAGCAGTTTCAGGAGAATAAGAATTAATTCTTTTTTAAATGCTTGGTAGAATTCCCCTGGGGAAGTCATCTGGCCCTGGGCTCTTGTTTTTGGGAGGTTTTTGATGACTGTTTGAATCTTCTTACTGGTTATGAGTCTGATCAGGTTTTCTATTTCTTCCTGGTTCAGTTGTGGTAGTTTATATGCCTCTAGGAAAGTATCCATGTCTTCCAGATTGTCAAATTTGTTGGTGTAGAGTTGCTCATAGTATGTTGTTATAATTGTCTGTATTTCATTGGTGTTAGTTGTGATCTTTCCTCTTCCATTCATGATTTAATTTATTTGGGTCCTTTCTCTTTTCTTTTTGATAAGTCTGGCCAGGGGTTGATCAATCTTATTAATTCTTTCAAAGAACCAGCTCCTAGTTTCGTTGATTTGTTCTGTTTTTTTTTTTAATTTCTATTTCATTGATTTCTACTCTGATCTTTATAATTTATCTTCTCCTTCTGGGTTTATGGTTTCTTTCTTGTTCTTTCTCCAGCTCCTTTAGGTGTAGGGTTAGGTTGTGTACTTGAGACCTTTCTTGTTTCTTGAGAAAGGCTTGTATCACTATTTATTTGCTCTCAGGACTGCCTTTTCTGCATCCCACAGATTTTTGAACAGTTGTCATTTTCATTTTCATTTGTTTCCATGGATTTTTTTCAATTCTTCTTTAATTTCCTGAGTGACCCATTCATTCTTTAGTAGGACACTCTTTAGCCTCCAGGTATTTGGGTTCTTTCCAAATTTCCTCTTGTGATTGAGTTCTAGCTTCAGAGCATTGTGGTCTGAAAATATGCAGGGAATGATCCCAATCTTTTGGTACTGGTTGAGACCTGATTTGTGACCCAAGATGTGATCTATTCTGGAGAATGTTCCATGGGCACTAGAGAAGAATGTGTATTCTGTTGCTTTTGGATGGAATGTTGTGAATATATCTGTGAAGTCCATCTGGTCTAGTGTGTCATTTCAGTCCTTTATTTCCTTGTTGATCTTTTGCTTGGATGATCTGTCCATTTCAGTGAGGGGGGGGTTTAAAGTCCCCTATTATTATTGTATTATTGTCAATGTGCTCCTTTGATTTTGTTATTAATTGGTTTATGTAGTTGGCTGCTCCCATGTTAGGGGCATAGATATTTAAATTTGTTAGATCTTGTTGGACAAACCCTTTGAGTATGATATATACCCCAAAATAACAGTAAACATGATGAAGGGATGGAATATCAGTATAAAGATGAAAATTTTTAAAAACGTATAAAAAAGGTGTTGATAAGATTCATTGGTTGGGAAAATAAAGAAAAAAAGAGTGGAGAGGATTTCCTCAGGCTGGAGCCTAGAACTAACCCTCTGCTAGTTTTAGGGTATATTGATCTATTAAAAGAAGTTGTATCCCATAATTTTTTAGAAGAAAAATCCCTATTTTTGTGTATACAAAAGATAAAGTTAGATACAATGAAGAATAAAATATGACTATAATAATAAAGCTTCAAAAATATTTTTTAAAGAAAAGCATTGTTAAGATAAACTAGTTAAAAATGTTAAACCAGGAAAGAGTAAAAGTAAAAAAATTAGAATAGTAAAAAAATAAAATTAAATAATTAAATTAACTTTGCAAGACTAAAGAATCATGGGGAGAAACCATGAATTCCATGCTTTGCTTTCCCCTACTCTGGAATTCTGCTGTTTTCCTTGATCAGTGAGTTTGGTCTTAGCTGGATTTCTTGCTGATCTTCTGGGGGCGGGGCCTGTTGTAGTGATTCTCATGTGTCTTTGCCCAAGGTGGAATTTCACCTCCCTTGCCAGGGGCCACTATGTTATCTGCTCCAGTTCACTCTCAGGAGCTTTTGTTCCCTGAACGCTTTCTACAGAGCTCTGGAGGTTGGGATTGAAAATGGCGGCCTCCCAATCTCTGGCTCAGAGGAGCAAAGAGCTCCAGGCCCCACTGCTCAGTGTGCCCTTGGAGAAAAGTTCTCAACAACTCCCATCTCCCTGGTCTCCAGCTGCATTCTGAGCTCACCCAGCCTGTGACCAAGCATTTTGGTCTCTGGCACACAGTCTGTTTGGAATCTCCAAACCCAGCAGATCCCTGTTGCTCTTCCGGGGGGGGGGTGTCCTCCCTGGATCTTCTTCCACTTGTGGGGTCCCTGCTCAAAGAGCACTGGTATGACTGTGCTGTTGATCACAGTTTAAGGTAACCCCAAGCTGAGAGCTCACTCCTCTGCTTTGTATGTGTAGCTGGCTTCCCTGCTCTAATACCTGTGAGCTCTGCTACACTCAGACACCCCCAATCCTCCTGTGACCCCCATGGACCTAAGGCCACCCTGTCCCCACGAGAGCTCTACCCCTGCTTAACCTCTGGAACAATGTCCTTCAGTGGAGCAGACTTCTAAAAGTTCTGATTTTGTGCTCCTTTGCTCCACCTCTTCCAGGGAGCCAGTCCCTCCCCCGTGGTCTATCTTCCCATTGCTTTGGATTTACTTCTTCTCAGGTCATACCTTTCAGAACGTGGTCAATTTTCTGTTTGTAGAATTGCTGCTCTTCTTCTCTTTGATGTCCTGTTGGATTTGTAGGTGCTCAGAATGGTTTGATAACTATCTAGGTGAACTCGTGCTACCTGATGTCATCTCAGCCTGATATTCCTCCATAATCTTGACTCTTCTCTGAACTGTTGTGTTTCCATTTTCATTTGCTTCCATGAATTTTTTTAAAAAAATTCTTTAATTTCCTTATTTACCCATTCATTCTTTAGAAGGATGTTATTTAACCTCCGTGTATTTGTGGTCTTCATATATATAGTTGATTTCAAGGTCGATAACATTGTGATCTGAAAATATGCATGGTATAAATTTCAATCTTTTTGTACTTGTTGAGGCCTGATTTGTGACCCAGTATTCTGAAGAAGGTTCCATGGGCACTCAAAAAGAATGTGTATTCTGCTGCTTTAGAATGAAACCCTTATATATCTGTGAAATCCATCTGTGAAATCCATATAAAGCCTTCATCTCCTTTTTGATCTTCTGTTTCAATAATCTGTCCATGGCTGTAAGTGGTGTATTAAAGTCCCCTACTATTATTTTATTTTCCTTGAGTTGCTTGAAGTTTATTATTAATTAATTTATATATTTGGCTGATCCCAGGTTAGGGACATACAGATTTACGATTATTAGATCTTTTGTTGGATAGACCCCTTTAATTATGGTATAGTGTCCTTCTTCATCTCTTTTTTTTTAAGATTTTATTTATTTATTTGTCAGAGAGAGAGCGAGCGAGAGCGAGCACAGGCAGACAGAGTGGAAGGCAGAGTCAGAGGGAGAAGCAGGCTCCCTGCGGAGCAAGGAGCCTGATGTGAGACTCGATCCCAGGATGCTGGGATCATGACCTGAGCCGAAGGCAGCTGCTTAACCAAGTGAGCCACCCAGGCATCCCATCCTTCTTCATCTCTTATTATAATTTGATTCAAATATAGTTTGTGTTATAAGGATGGCAACTCCAGCTTTCTTTTGAAGTCTATTAGTGTGACAAATGTTTCTTCACACCCTCACTTTCAATCTGAAGGAGTCTTTAGGTCTAAAATGAATCTCTTATCAGCAGCATATTAATGGATTTTTTTTGATCTATTCTGATATCCTGCATCTTTTGGTTGGAGCATTTAGTCCATGTTCATTCAGAGTGATTATTGAAAGATATGAATTTAGTGCCATCTATCTATAAAGCCTCTGTTCCTGTATATTGTCTCTGCTCCTTTGTAGTTTTTGTTATTTTTGTTCTCACATGCTCAAAAGGTCTCCTTTTTTAAAAATTTATTTTTTATTATCAGCATAACAGTATTCATTATTTTTGCACCACACCCAGTGCTCCATGCAATCCATGCCCTCTATAATACTCACCACCTGGTACCCTGACCTCCCACTCCCCTCCCCTTCAAAACCCTCAGATTGTTTTTCAGAGTCCATAGTCTCTCATGATTCACCTCCCCTTCCAATTTCCCCCAACACCCTTCTCCTCTCTAACACCCCATGTCCTCCATGCTGTTTTTAGGCTCAACAAATAAGTGAAACCATATGATAATTGACTCTCTCTGCCTTGATTTATTGACTCAGCATAATCTTTTCCAGTCCCATCCATGTTGCTACAAAAGTTGGGTATTCCTCCTTTCTGATGGAGGCATAATACACCATAGTGTATATGGATCACATCTTCCTTAACCATTCATCAATTGAAGGGCATCTTGGTTCTGCCCACTCTCACCACTCTTGTTCAACATAGTATTAGTAGTCCTAGCAATAGCAATCAGACAACAGAGAGAAATAAAAGGTATCCAAATTGGTAATGAAGAAGTCAAACTCTGTCTCTTCGCAGATGACATGATTCTTTATATGGAAAACCCAAAAGACTCCACCCCCAAACTACTAGAACTCATACAGCAATTCAGCAACATGGCAGGATACAAAGTCAATGTGCAAAAATCAGTGGCTTTCTTATACACTAATAATGAAAATACAGAAAGGGAAATTAGAGAATTGATTCCATTTACTATAGCATGAAAAACCATAAGATACCTGGGAATAAACCTAACCAAAGAGGAAAAGGTACTGTACTCGAGGAACTACAGAACATTCATGAAAGAAACTGAAGAAGACACAAAAGGATGGAAGACCATTCCATGCTCTTGGATCGGAAGAATAAACATTGTTAAAATGTCTATACTACCTAGAGCAATCTATACTTTTAATGCTATTCCGATCAAAATTCCACTGGCATACTTCAAGAGCTGGAGTAAATAATCAAAAAATTTGTATGGAATCAGAAGAGACCCCAAATCGCTAAGGAAATGTCGATAAACAAAAATAAAATGGGGGGCATCATATGACATGATTTTAAGCTTTACTACAAAGCTGTGATCACCAAGACAGCCTGGTACTAGCACAAAAACAGATGCCTAGACCAGTGGAACAGAGTAGGGAGCCCAGATATGGACCCTGAACTCTATGGGCAAATAATCTTCGACAAAACGGAAAAAATATACAGTGGAAAAAAGACAGTCTCTTCAATAAATGGTGCTGGGAAAACTGGACAGCTATATGTAGAAGAATGAAACTCGACCATTCTTTTACACCGTACACAAAGATAAACTCAAAATGGATAAAAGACCTCAATGTGAGACAGGAATCCATCAGAATCCTAGAGAAGAACATAGGCAGTAATCTCTTCGATATCAGCCACAGCAACTTCTTTCAAGATATGTCTCCAAAGGCAAATGAAACAAAAGCGAAAATGAACTTTTGGGACTTCATCAAAATCAAAAGCTTCTGCACAGCAAAGGAAACAGTCAAGAAAACAAAGAGGCAACCAACGGAATGGGAGAAAATATTTGCAAATGACAGTACAGACAAAAGGTTGATATCCAGGATCTATAATAAACTCCTCAAACTCAACACACACAAAACAGACAATCATATCAAAAAATGGGGAGAAGATATGGACAGACACTTCCCCAATAAAGACATAAAAATGGCTATCAGACACATGAAAAAATGTTCAACATCACTAGCCCTCAGGGAGATTCAAATTAAAAGTACATTGAGATATCACCTTACACCAGTTAGAGTGGACAAAATTAGCAAGACAGGAAACAACATGTGTTGGAGAGGATGTAGAGAAAGGGGAACCCTCTTCCGCTGTTGGTGGGAATGCAAGTTGGTGCAGCCTCTTTGGAGAACAGTGTGGAGATTCCTCAAGAAATTAAAAATAGAGCTTCCCTATGACCCTGCCATTGCACTCCTGGGTATTTACCCCAAAGACACAGATGTCGTGAAAAGAAGGGCCATCTGTACCCCAATGTTTATAGCAGCAATGCCCACGGTCGCCATACTTTGGAAAAGGTCTCCTTTAATATTTACTGCAAAGCTGGTTTAGTGTTCTCAAACTCCTTTGGTTTTTGTCTTGGAAACTATTTGTCCCTCTTCTTCTGAATGACAGCTTTGCTGGATTAAGTATTTTTGGCTACATATTTTTCTCATTTAGTTTGTTGGATATATCATACCAGTCCTTTCTGGCCTGCCTGGTCTCTGTAGCCAGGTCTGCTGCTAACCTTATGTGTTTACCCTTGTAGGCTAAAGACCTTTTTTTGCCTATCTGATTTCAGAGTTCTCTTTATCTTTGTATTTTGCAAATTTTACTATGATGTGTCATGGTGTTGAACTGTTTTTGTTTGTTTTGAGGGGAGTTCTCTGCATCTCTGAGACTTGGAATGCCTGTTTCCTTCCCCAGAGGAAGAAAGTACTCAGTTATAATTTGTTCAAATAAACCTTCTACCCCTTTTCCCCACTCTTCTTCTCCTGAGCATCCTGTGATATGGATATGATTTCCCTTCCTGGAATCACTGAGTTCCATAAGTCTGATTTTGTAATCTAATAGTTACCTGTCCCTCTTCTTTTTTTTTTTCTCAATTTATTTATTTTCAGAAAAAACAGTATTCATTATTTTTTCACAACACCCAGTGCTCCATGCAATCCGTGCCCTCTATAATACCCACTACCTGGTACCCCAACCTCCCACCACCCCCGCCACTTCAAACCCCTCAGATTGTTTTTCAGAGTCCATAGTCTCTCATGGTTCACCTCCCCTTCCAATTTACCCAAATTGCCTTCTCCTCTCTAACACCCCTTGTCCTCCATGCTATTTGTTATGCTCCACAAAATAAGTGAATACCATATGATAATTGACTCTCTGCTTGACTGATTTCACTCAGCATAATCTCTTCCAGTCCCGTCCATGTTTGCTACAAAAGTTGGGTATTCATCCCTTCTGATGGAGGCATAATACTCCATAGTGTATATGGACCACATCTTCCTTATCCATTCATCCTTTGAAGGGCATCTTGGGTTCTTTCCACAGTTTGGCGACTGTGGCCATTGCTGCTATAAACATTGGGGTACAGATGGCCCATCTTTTCACAACATCTGTGTCTTTGGGGTAAATACCCAGGAGTGCAATGGCAGGGTCATAGGGAAGCTCTATTTTTAATTTCTTGAGGAATCTCCACACTGTTCTCCAAAGAGGCTGCACCAACTTGCATTCCCACCAACAGCGGAAGAGGGTTCCCCTTTCTCCACATCCTCTCCAACACATGTTGTTTTTGGATTATTTTAAGCTTTGCCGGTCTTGAAAACTCTTTATCTCTCCACCCATTTTGAATGTCAGTCTTGCTGGATAAAGTATTCTTGGCTGCATGTTCTTCTCATTTAGTGCCCTGAATATATCTTGCCAGCCTCTTCTGGCTTGCCAGGTCTCTGTGGACAGGTCTGACGTTATTCTGATGGGCTTCCCTCTGTAAGTAAGGAGCCTCTTTGCCCTGGCGGCTTTCAAGAGATTATACCTACAATTATAGTTCCTCAATTTGACTATCAGTTGCCGTGATGTTTTTTTTGGAATGTATAATCTTGGGTGGAGACCGTTCAGCCTCTAGTACATGAATGCTGGTTCCATTCACGAGATTTGGAAAATTTTCATGAAAGACTTGTTCTACTATATCTTCTAGACTTCTTTCTTTCTCCTCCCCTTCAGGGATTCCAATAATTCTGACGTTGCAACGCTTCATGGCATCATTTATTTCCCTGATTCTGTTTTCGTGGTTTCTAAGCTGTTTGTTCCAGGCTTCCTCCTGATCCTTTCTCTGTATCTGTTTGTCTTCCAGATCACTAATTCTATCTTCAGTCTCAGTTACCCTAGCTTTGAGAGAGTTTAGATTAGATTGGAACTCATTGAGAGCATTGTGAACCTCCTCCCTGGTAGCTTTAAGCTCCGCCCTAACATTGTGAACATCCTTTCTGGTCGCTTTCAGTTCGGCCCTAATCAATTCTGTTTGGTCATCCTTGGCTTTCTCCAACCTAGCTATTGCCTGGATAATTGTTAGCCTGAATTCTCTTTCTAACATTTTGTCTATGTTGATAGCCGTTAGCTCTGTTGCAGAAGGTCCATTCTCTGTATTTTTCTTCTGTTGGGCATTCCTCCTCCTAGTCATTTTGGTGGGAGATGACTGAACAGAAGTAGCTTGATGTATCAACTTTGGTGCAGTCAAGGTGCACCCTGGAACACTTCTGAGCATTCAGGATTCCCCACCCAAATGAGAGACAAAAGAAAGGAAAAAGAAAAAGAAAAAGAAAGAAAAGAAGAAGAAGAAAAAGAAAAGAGAGAGAGAGAGAGAGACAGGAAAGAAAGGGAAGATGAAAAAGAAGGGTCAGCCCAGATGGGCCGCAAGGTAAGATTTATGAAATAGACAAACAAAAAGAGATAACAAGGCTGATACAAGTATATGGCAAGAGAAAAAAATATATATATGCAAATAAAGAAAGAACCTCGTCAAAAAGAACCACAAGTGTAAAATTTATATGCTATCAGGACAAACACAAAAAACACAAAAACACTGGTGGAAGAAGATGGTAGAGTTCTTATAAATTCTCAGTGTGTGGGAGGAAGGTTGTTTTGATTCTTCCTGGATGTATCTTGATATCTTTGTTAAAGGACTCAAATTTCCTAAGATAAAGGGGATTAAAAATTGGTTTACCTATAGGGGTAGTATTGATTGGGGAAAGGGGATTACTTTGAAGTTTAACTCTATATGAATATTAGAGGATAATAATAAAAAGGAATAAACTAGACTAAACTAAACTAAAATTTTAAAAAGGAATTCAAAAAATAAAAATGCAATAGAAAAACATAGGTGTATGTATCAAAAAGTTCAGGTTAGAAAGGTATTATGGAATTTGATGTACTGTGCAGCTCGCTGTGATGGTAAATAGGTTAAAAAATTACCTATGTGTAAAAAAAAATAATAATAATATGAACCGGAATAGTGGGAACAAGTGAACAATACAAGCTTTCCTATGAAGTAGTGGTTGTTCTCTTGTAGTCCTTTTTTTTTTTTTTTTTCTTTCTTGGTTTGTTTTCTGGGGGAGGGGCCTGCCACCTGGGTTGTCAGTCAATGATGTTTCCTGAGTTGAGTCCTCCCGCCCTCCTCAAGGGGGTGGGCTCTGAGGAAACTGTTTTTTTTTCAGGCTTTTGTTCTCTGGCGGTTTTTATGCTTGTTCACTTTTTTTCCTCTCACCTTGACCGCCTTTGATGGTTTTTGTAGTATTAGAAGAAATCAAACCTCACCCTGATCTCCCTCTCAGAGAGAAGCCTCAGTCTGGGTGCAGAAGCTGAATAAGTTCCCCCTTGGCCGCTGGCAGAGCAGGTTCCAAGTTGCAGACCCTGGGGGCGCAGGATCTTTTGCTCGTACCCAAAGCCAAGGCAGTGGCGGCTGTCTGGGAGCTCCCGACCGCCAGAGAGGTTCCAAGCAGCGATCGCACACTGAGATTTTGCCCCCGGTCCGGGCTGGGAGTGCCCGGCTTGCGCGCACCTCTTTTCAGAGGTGGCTATGGGTCAGGCGCGCGTCTGGGGCACTGAGAACGAGGCGCTGGTCCGTACGCCCCAGGCTGGGCTTTTGTGCGCCTCTGTCAGGGGAAGAGTTTCGGGCGCGCGGCTTAGGCTTCGAAACAATGGCGTGGGTCAAAGAGTGCCGGCTGGGCCTTTGTAACTCAGGGGAGCATGAGGGACAGGCTGGGTTTTTGCGGGCCTCTGTCAGGGGAAGAGTTTCAGGCGCGCGGCTTAGGCTTTGAAACAATGGTGCTGGTCAAAGAGCACCGGCCGGGCCTTTGTAACTCAGGGGAGCATGAGGGACGTGCGTGCGTATCTCAAGCTTTGTGGTAGGGCTAGCGCGGGTTCTGCAGACAGGCGCGGCTCCCATCCCCTCACAGGAACTAGAACCCACGCGTTCTCGGGCGCGCTGGCGGCTTAGGGACCAAGAGCAGTTTCTCTGCCACACTCTCTCTGCCTCAGCACCGGGAAGGCTGTCTGGGACTGGGGACTTAAGCCCCTGTGCCTAGCCACCCCGATTCCCACAATTTCCCCCCCGTGATCCTTTGCTCTTTTGGAATGCTTTCAACGAGTCTCCAAGTTAATGCTCGTCCCCAGACGCAGGGCACTCTCGCTCATATTGGGGTATTACTTTCCAACTGGTCGCCTCTGGTGGCTCCCTCACCCTTTTGTTTATCTTCCAATATCAGTCTGCCATTCCCATCCCGCTTTACCTGCCCACTGGCATCTTCTGCCCCTGTAGAGATCCAGACGTGTATAATTCTGATCTCAGGCTGATTTCATGGGTGATCAGAGTTCTTTGGTAGGTAATCAGCTCACCTTGGGGTACCGGCTGAAAAGGCGCCTCTTCCTAGTCCCCCGCCATCTTGCCCCCCCCACTATCACCTTCCCTCTTCTTTTCAACCTCATTATTTTCCATAATTTTATCTTTCATATCACTTAGTCTTTTCTCTTCTTTTATCCTCATTGTGATTATATCCAGTCAGTTTTGCATCTTGGTGATAGCATTTTTATTGCCAAATTCTTTATTTGTATTAAAAATCTATAATGCATTTAATTTTTAATTTTTTAAATTATATTCAGTTAGCCAACATAGAGTATATAAATAGTTTTTGATGTAGTGTTCGGTGATTCATTAGTTGTATATAATACCCAGTGCTCATCATATGTGCACTCCTTAATGCTGAGGACCCAATTGCCCCATTCCCCAGTAATAGCACATTTTATTTCAGCCTGGCTAGTTTTTAGATCTTTCATCTCTTCGGCAAGCATTTCTTTCAGGTCTTCTATGCTTTTTTTCAAGTACAGCTAGTAGTCTTATGATTATTGATCTAAATTCTTGTTCAGATATCTAGCTTCTATCTCTTTTGGTCAAGTACCTGGCTGTGAAATCTTCCTGACCTTTCCTTTGGGGAGAATTTATCCATCTTGTCATTTTGGCTAAGTTTCTCCTTCAGGTATTATGGAAACAGGTATTCAGGTATTCTGTTTTCCACATCTCAGAGTAATGCTATATTAAAAAGAGGTCGCAAATTATCCAGGGCCTAGCACTTCAGGAAGTGTTTCTGGTGTATGCTGTGTGCACTTTGCTGTTGTGTTTTAGCTGCTCTTTCCCACTGGTTCTGTCCTCTGCAGAGTTCTTCCTTGCTTGTAAAAGAGTATTTGGAGATTTATCTACATGTTTTGATTTGTTTGTTGAAAGAAGCCTAGAAAAGGAAGAAAAGAAGGAAGGGAGAAGGGAAGGAAGGAAGACCTGCGCCAAAAAAAAGGAAAGAGAGAGAGAGAGAGAGAGAGAATGAAAAGGAATGAAACAAACCTAGCAGACAATAAAATCAACAACAACAACTACATATGCCTGATTCCAAAGAAAAAGAAAGAAAAATAAAAAAAGAAAAAGAAAAGAAGAAAGCTGATCAAAAATAAAAGTGGGGAAAGTGGGGGAAAGGAAATGATAAAACAAACTAACAAAAAATTATAATCCTGATTCCATAGGGTAAAAGAGAGAAAGGAAGGAAGGAAGGAAGGAAATAAGAAACACACACACACACACACACACACACACAGTCTGGTCCTATTTCCAACAGAAAAGAAGGGTATGCTTTGAAGCACTGTATGATTGGTAGACTTGGTACATGTGGTGTGCTGCCTGTGTTGCTCTTCTGGGGAAAAGGCCCACTGCACAGGCTCAGAGTCAGTTCTGGCCTGGTGAAAAAGCACTTGCCAAGCACAAGGGAGGGGGTTTTGATGTAAGGGGCTCCCACTTCCACTGGGAGTTTCTGTGTTGCTCTCTGGAGTCCAGTGTGTTGGTAGCAAGGGTTAAATGGTGCCACCCCATTATCTAGTCCCCATACAGGGGAATCTCATAATCCCTGCTGTGCAGGAAGCCCTCACAGAAAAGCAAGAGCCATCAGCACACCTAATGCCCAGATTTCCTTGTTTATCTCTGGGCATCAGAAATAAGCAGGGTTCCTTCACAGCACTGACACTCAGGTAGCTGATCTCCTAGACAGGAAGGAGCTACCCAGCAATGGCCTTACAGCTGTGCTTCTGCTATCAAGGACATGTGTTTGGTCTGCAGGCCTGTGAAGCAGCTTCTCTGGGAGACATGTGAGGGCCTGTGAAGAGGGATTTCCTTACTGACATGGATCTCAAATCAGCAAGAAACAACTCCAGCACTAAAACAACTCCTTCTCAGGTGCCTGGGTGGCTCAGTTTGTTAAGCAACTGCCATCAGTTCCGGTAATGATCCTAAAGTTCCAGGAATCAAGTCCCCACTTTGACCTTCTCCCCTCTTGTGCTCTCTGTCACTGTCTCTCTCTCAAATAAATAAATAAATAAAATCTTTTAAAAAATAAAATAAAACAACTCTTTCTCTATGACAAAACAAAAACAAAAATGAAAACAAAACAAACAAACTAAAACAACAAAACAAACAAACAAGGAAACAAAAACCGGGATGGACCTGGAGAAAGCCACATAAAAATCCTTGCGTTTCCAGGGGGATGTGTAAATCTCCCTGCTCAGAGTGACCCAGAAACTGGAATTTCCCCAACCTCCTGAGGCAGATGTGACTCTTCAGCTCTTGTTGCCTAATGACTCAAGATTAAAACCATCTGGACCAAAAGAGCCTTTGTACTTGCTTCTGTTGAACGAGAGGTCAAAGAAAAACTATCCACTTCTTGCAGAGATCAGAACCCCCAGACTACATCAGGCCTTCCTCTTACAAACGCACAGAACCTGCAATTTCTTTTTAATGGACACCACACCTGTAATTTGCATTCTGTCTTCCTCCTCTGCTAGGATGTTGGCCTGATGATGGCAGGCTGTTCTCTCTCTATCTGTATTCCCAGTACTGTGCAAGGTACCTGACCCTCACAGCTAATGCTCCTTTAAAGTGTGTTAAATGTAGGAACTGGGAAATTCGTGACTGAATGAGAAGAAATTCAGTGGGGAAGGGTTAGCAGGAGGAGAATCAGGTCTATTGGGGAAAAGACAATGGGTTATGTTCCTCTCTCACTCATACCCCAAGGTCAGGTTTGACATTCAGAGGGGCTCCAAGTGTGATGTTAGCCACATCTCCATTAGGCTGATCTCTCTATATTATCACCCTAACTAGGATACAACTAAGTAGTTACACTGGGACACCAGTTGTAAGCAAGGACTTCCTATGGGCACCAGGACAGAAAGTAACCTTAATTTTGTGGTATTGTCTAAGATTTGCCCTGCTCAGTATAGCTGATGAAAATGGAAATGAGTTTATTCCATTGTCTTGTCCACTACAACCTCACCATGCAGTCCACATGAAAAATAGTGCCTCTTTTCATCCCTTATGTTTTGCCCTTTCCAATCCAGTATTTAGTTGTGGGTTCCCATGATATGAGGGAAGAGGCCGTCAGACTGAATTGAGGCTGGGGTTGAAAGCATGGCCTCAGGGGGGTCCAGAGCCTCTTCTGGAGAGAAGAGAATGTCAGGAGAGCGCATTCTCTTCCCAGCTGTCTCACTACCTCTATCTTGAGTTAACAACCCAAAGGCCCACCCACTACCAGTGCTTCCTCCATGGGGGTTTGAAACAACTCATGGGATCCCTATGCTTCGGTGAGTACAGGTTTTATAGTACCGGGATAAAAACAAAATCATCTAGGGACACCTGGGTGGCTCAGTTGGTTAAGCGGCTGCCTTCAGCTCAGGTCATGATCCCAGCGTCCTGGGATCGAGTCCCACATGGGGCTTCTTGCTCAACGGGGAGCCTGCTTCCCTTCCCTCTCTCTCTGCCTGCCTCTCTGCCTACTTGTGATCTCTGTCTGTCAAATAAATAAATAAAATCTTTAAAAATAACAAATTAGATGGTCCTATAGGTTTTAGTGGTTGTAAAAGAATAGGACACATTCCCTATAAAGAGTACATTCAAAATACCATTTAATTAATTGTGTGTACTGCTTTTTACTAGCTAACAATAGGCCATGAACAGTTTTCTCTATAAATAAAATCCATGGACCGTATTATGTAGAGCAAAATAAGTCAATCATAGAAAGACAATTATCATATGATCTCTCTGATATGAGGAATTTGAGAAGCAGGGTTGGGGGTTGTGGGGGGGAGGGAAGGAAAAAATGAAACAAGGTGGGATCTGGAGGGGTACAAACCATAAGAGACTCTTAATCTCATGAAACAAACTGAGGGTGGCTAGAGGGGAGGGGGTGGAAGGGATGGGGTGGCTGAGTGATGGACACTGGGGAGGGTATGTGCTATGGTGAGTGCTGTGACATGTGTAAACCTGATGATTCACAGACCTGTACCCCTGGGGCAAATAATACATTATATGTTAATAAAAAAATCCATGGTATACTATCTTTACTAGCAAAGATTATTCAAATCATATATCATTACAAGTTTACATAATCCTAATCACTTTTCCTTGGCTATAGCATTATAGTGTACTAGATTCAAATATGCAAATAGTTTTGAGTTTAGATGACTTCACCAAAAAGAAGTACACATTTTCATCTCTGGGAAATTTATTTATTTGTTCCATCAACACCTAATTTTGCTCTCCTCCCTTTATTTGTGAAATTCCATGCTGCCCCATTGGTGCCAAGAGGTCATCTGAGGGGCAAAATCCCCACAGATAGGGCTCTAGCACCAGTCCCTTACCCTTGCCCATACCTAACTGCTAGAAGCTCAGGAGGCAGTGATGGATTACATCTGAAGGTCATGGTCAGAGAGAAAGCCTGTGCAGGTTAAAGTACATTTATCACTTGGAATTTGTGTTACGATTTATTCATTTGTCCATGTGTCCATCTTGGTAGACTTCTGAATATAAGAAGATAATTCTTTCATATCTATACCTGTTCCCAGGAGGGCACGTGAACAGAGGAAGGAAGCAAAGAAGGAAAGAAGGGAAGGAGGGAGGGAGATAGGAAGGCAGGCAGGCAGGCAGGAAGGGTGTTAGGCTCTGAGTAGGTCCCAAGGGGATGTATGTGGACAGTCATCATGTTTCCTGGTTGAACATCATCTATTGGACATTATGCAAGTGCCCAGGAAAAAGGCTGAAAGCCTAGTCCTGGGAGTGTGCCAGGCTGTCACCTTCCCTGGTTGTGAAAGCAGCAGCATGCTCCTGCCCTGCATCATAACCCCTCCACACCCCTGCACAGTATAAAAGGGCTCCTGTCCTGGGCTCCTCATCCATAGCCTCCTCGGGAACAGCCTTGTCCTGCCTCCTCAGCATCCCGTGAGTATCACCTCAGCTGAGTGTGTTAGGAAGACAAGACCAGATCTGAACAGAACATGCAGGAAGAGGCCCAAATAGTGGGCAGCAGTGGTGAAAGGCATGATGGTAAGGAAAGAGTCACTGAGGCACCTGTCAGGGGGCTGCGAAACCCCAAAGCCACAGGTCTTCAGGATTCCTTCCATTCTTGTTCTGAATATGTTGTCAGGGGTGCACACAGATCTATTTGGCAACCAAGTGCACATGTCCCCTGCATGTCCTCATTTCTGTCCCACAGAGCTTGGTTTAGAAAGCAGCTTGGTCAAGGAGACATTGCACAGGGAGGGGAATGTGCCTGAAGCTTCCATGTCCATAATGTTTCTTCTATTTGTTGAAGGTCAAATTCCTGTAGAGATGTCCTGCCAGCAGAGCCAGCAGCAGTGCCAGCCCCAGCCCAAGTGTCCCACATCACCCAAGTGTCCCCCAAAGAGCTCAGCACAGTGCTCCCCCCAAGCCCCTGCTGGTTGTGCTCTTGGCTCTGGGAGTGGCTGTGGCCCCAGCTCTGGGGGCAGCTGCTGCTTGAGCCACCACAGGCACCATGGATCCCACAGATGCTGGCTCCACAGTTCTGATCCCTGTGACAGTGGCAGTGAGAGGCAGTCTGGGGTCTCTGGGTGTGGCCATGACTCCAGGAACTCTTGCTGATCTGGGCTTCTGATGCTGAGACAAGCTATTTGAGAGGAAATGGAAATCTACAATGCCTGGAAAAGCCCTGTGATATTGTCTTCCCTAAATCTCCCGATCTCCCTTTTCTGGCTGAGCAGCTGAAATGTTCATGGATGTGGGAGGAAGGGTGAGCTCTCTGCAGAAGGCTCTGTTTGTGTGTCTTTTCCAGGGGCCCACCGTCTCCCCCTTCTCTGTGCCTTACAGTATTACTACCTATATATGACTAGGTAGAAAAATAAAGCTTCTTGTTGCACCAACTGCTTCTCCTTTGACTGCCCTGCTCAAGGGTACTCAGTGAGTCCCCTCCCTGAATTCCTGTAGGTCTAGCATGTCAGCACCAAGACTAATCCTAGTGTGGGTCTAGGATATTAAGTTGTCATGTTTCTCACACAGAGTGGCCTTGGAAACTTCAGGGTGGGGGTGTGGAGAGGGGCTGCTAGCTACCTGACTTTTCTTGTGTGATGTGGTAGAGAGTGACCATGTGACACTGGAATCCCCATTTCTGTTGAGGGTATTACAGAGGATCAGAAATTGAGAAAAATGAGACCAAATAGGAGGCAGAAAAGGTTTGAGGGAGGAATATCAAGTTAAACTACAAATGATGAGTTTGAGAGAGAGAGATAAGCTGCAAAGTTAATAAATTCCAAAAAAATATGAAGTTAAAGGTTTTTCCTGAGAGAATGCCTGGGGTGTTCAATATGTGAAGGGCTCTAAGCTCTGAGAATACAGAAAAAAGATAACATGGGCAATGTCTCATAAGGTTACAGATTGGACACCTGTAAATATCTTTCAAGAGATCTCAGGTAGACTGGAACTGATTTTCATTATTTTTTTGGCTGTTGGATATTACTTTCAATGTCAACAACATCAAAGAGTCATAGCCATACAGTCAGATGGGGGTCCCAAGTTGGGGAGTTTCTGCCCAAACTTTGCAAACTGAAGTGGTCATTCTTGATGAGAAGCAAGCATGCTGTTTCACCTGGATCACTATATTTTTTGAAATAATGGTACAGAAAACTAGAGGCCTATTACACCTAAGCCATGATGGTTCTTGAATTGACTTCAAAAAGATGAAAGGAAATGTGACTGTGGCTACAGGAAAAGTTGAAATTTTTGAGAGAAGTCAGAGTTTGAGCATGGTAATTCCAGAGGACAAAATCTGTCTGAAACTTTGGGAATTCAGTTGGATAAAATACATTTCATCATTTCATTTTTTAAGAAGTAACAATTTGAAAAATAGTTTTGCTCCTATATTCTTAGACACATAATTTTTTAAAATAACTTTTTATTTTTTTATTAACATATAATGTATTATTAGCCCCAGGGGTACAGGTCTGTGCCAGGTTTACACACTTCACAGCACTCACCATAGCACATACCTTCCCCAATGTCCATAACCCAACCACCCTCCTCCTACCCTCATCCCCTCAGCAACCCTCAGTTTGTTTTGTAAGATTAAGAGTCTCTTATGATTTTTCTCCCTCCCGATCCCATCTTGTTTCATTTATTCTTTTCCTACTCCCAAACACCCCATATTACCTCTCAACTTCCTCATATCAGGGAGATTATATGATAATTGTCTTTCACTGATTGACTTATTTTGCTCAGCATAATACCCTCTAGTTCCATCCATGTCATCGCAAATGACAATATTTCATTTTTTGATGGCTGCATAGTATTCCATTGTATATATATACCACCTCTTCTGTATCCATTCATCTGTTGATGGACTTCCAGACTCTTTCCTTAGTTTGGCTATTGTGGACATTGCTGCTATAAACATTTGGGTGCATGTGCCCCTTTGGATCACTACATTTGTATCTTTAGGGTACATACCCAGTAGTGCAATAGTTTTGTCATAGGGTAGCTCTATTTTCAACTTTTTGAGGAACCTCCATGCTGTTTTCCAGAGTGAATGCACCAGCTTGGATTCCTACCAACAGTGTAGGAAGGTTCCCCTTTCTCCACATCCTCGCCAGCATCTGTCATTTCCTGACTTGTTAATTTTAGCCATTCTGACTGGCATGAGGTGGTATCTCATTGTGGTTTTGATTTGTATTTCCCTGATGCTGAGTGATGTGGAGCACTTTTTCATGTGTCTGTTGGCCATCTGGATGTCTTCCTTGCAGAAGTGTCTGTTCATGTCTTCTTCACATTTCTTGACTGAATTATTTGTTCTTTGGGTGTTGAGTTTGATAAGTTCTTTATTGATTTTGGATACTAGCCCTTTATCTGACATGTCGTTTGCAAATATCTCCTCCCATTCTGTCACTTGTCATTTGGTTTTGTTGACTATTTCCTTTGCTGTGCAGAAGCTTTTGATCTTGATGTATTCCCAATAGTTCATTTTTGCCCTTGTTTCCCTTGTCTTTGGCGATGTTCCTAGGAAGAAGTTGCTGCGGTTGAGGTCGAAGAGGTTCCTGCCTGTGTTCTCTTCAAGGATTTTGATGGATTCCTTTGTCACATTGAGGTCCTTCATCCATTTTGAGTCTATTTTTGTGTGGTGTAAGGAAATGGTCCAATTTCATTTTTCTCCATGTGGCTGTCCAATTTTTCCCATTTGTTGAAAAGACTGTATTTTTTCCATTGGACATTCTTTCCTGCTTTGTCAAAGATGAGTTGACCATAGAGTTGAGGGTCTATTTCTGGGCTCTCTGTTCTGTTCCATTGATCTATATGTCTGTTTTTGTTTGTTTGTTTGGTTGGTTGTTTTTTTTTTGTTTGTTTTTTGTTTTTTGGTTTTGTATTGTTTTGTTTTGTTTTTGCCAGTACCATAGTGTCTTGATGATGACAGCTTTGTAACAGAGCTTGAAATCTGGAATTGCGATGCCACAAACTTTGGTTTTCTTTTTCAATATTCCTCTGCTTATTCAAGTTCTTTTCTAGTTCCGAATAAATTTTAGGATTATTTGTTCCATTTCCTTGAAAAAAATGGATGGGATTTTGATAGGGATTGCATTAAATGTGTATATTGCTTTAGGTAAGACAGACATTTTCACAATATTTGTTCTTCCAATCCATGAGCATGGACACATAACTTTTTAAGAAACTGGAATAAAACTGTCAAAAAGAACCCAAATCTATTCTGTCAGTCCAATCACTCAGCTTGATTAGACAGAATTCCCTGAGGAAGTGGCCATAGACATGGGGCTTATATTTAAGCCTTCAAAATGAACATGGTTAATATTTAAGAATTTTTATGGTTTTAATATGGTTAATATTTAAGAATATTTAAGGCGTTGAAATGAACATGGTTAGCTCCTTGTCCCTGAATATTTGAAATATTCTTTAAATATCAAAGTTAAAATACATAACAGATAAAAGGAAAAAAAGATGAGCAAATTCTGTGCAAAGGATTTGTTGTCCTCTTTTGAAAACATGTAAGCCCCACATTCAGCTATGTGCAATCAAAGCAACAAATATGTATACATCTGTGATGCTTGGCCTCAATTCCCACAGGAGACATATGTATTTTAGGTGGCTAGCAGCTGAGATCCATCCATCAAATTCTGGCTGCACATCAGCAGCTGGAGAGTGGTGTAGTAAGAATCAAGGGTGTTTAGGTTCAAATCCCAGCCCTGTAAGTGAGAAGCTCAGCAAATGACATAACCCCTCTGTGTCTCAGTTTCCCCAACAAAAAATAATATCGTGTTTAGTGTGTCGACTGGTTTATGTTAATATATGTAAAGAAAACAGAACACCACTTAAATGTTAGTTTTTATTGTCATTTAATATGAAGAACTAAAAAATAAGGTTTGGTGTTCAGAAGTTTCTAAGGATTCTTGCTATTGGTATATCTAATCTGGTTGAAGAAAGAAAGAAGCCGAGTCAATGAATACAGTTCAGACATGAAACACCACGGAAGTCACAGGAAGTCAGAAAAAATTAGGCATGGTCCTGACACTAAACGTTGTTTCTAGCAGGTGAGGTCCCGTGGCTGGAGGAAAAATACATCCTCCAGTCTTGGCTAGGGCTGCATCAAACCATCCAAAGATCCATCAATTTATTTTTCAGTCATTCATAACACAAATACTTGTTGAGCATGTCTTGTGTGCCACTTGCCATTTGAGGCAATGGGGACGCAATGAACTAAACAAAGTCCCTACTCACTTGGAGCAGATATCTGATGAACACTTTATAGGCAGGGACTTGTGTTTTTTTGGTCTGCATCCAGCTGTGTTATGGTTTGGATATTTATGTCTCCCCCAAATTCATATATTGGTGTCCTAACCCCCAAGGTGATGGTATTAGGTGGTGAAGCATTTGGGAGGTGCTTAAGCTATGAGGGATTAGTGCCCTTATAAAAGAGACTCCAGAAAAAGTCCTCATATCTTCATCTATGTGAAGTTACTGCAAAAAACAGCCATCTAGAAAGTGAGTGCCCATCAGACACCAAGTCTGCTCAGTCAGGAATTCAGATAGGGGTCAGCTGGGAAATTCTTTGAGTCTTTCATGTATTTTTAGTCAGAAGTCCACTGGGACTGTGATCACCTGAAGGTTGAACTGGGCTGGACACCCAAGAAGGCTCAGTCAGATGTCTAGCCATTGATGTTGCCTGTCAGCTGGGGTCTTTACAGCTGGCACCTACACCTGGCCTCTCTGACAGGGTAGAATAGTCCTGAGACTTCTTACATGACACCTAGTGTCCCTTAGGAAAAGTCTTCCAAGAGTATCAGGTGGGATTTGCATGAACAAAAGGTCACATGTATCATTTCTATCCTATTCAATGGGTTAAAGAAATCACAGGTCTGCCTAGATTCAAAAGGGGAGAAAATAGTCTCCATCTCTCAATGAGGGATATGTCAAAGAATTTGGGGAAAAATTTAAAAATATTGAAACTATCCTTATCCTGTCTCCAGTTCACACAACTTACTACTGAAGCCCCAGTGTACATTTGTGTTCCCACAGTATTTTCAAAGAATGCAGATTTTGGCCATGGGTATAACATACTCAAGTTTTGAAGAAGATGGCTGCTCCTGCAGTCTCAGTGTAACTCGAATGTCCAGAATTATTACTGCAAGAATAATGTCTTATCCATGAACAGATACTTCTCCAATGAAGACATACAAATGGTTATCAGACACATGAAAAAATATTCATCATCACTAGCCATCAGGGAGATTCGAATTAAAACCACATTGAGATAGCACCTTACACCAGTTAGAATGGCCAAAATTAGGAGAGGAGGTGGAGAAAGGGGAACCCTCCTACACTGTTTGTGGGAATGCAAGTTGGTGCAGCCACTTTGGAAAACAGTGTGGAGATTTCTTCAGAAATTAAAAATAGAGCTTCCCTATGACCCTGCACTACTGGGTATTTACCACAAAGATACAGATGTCGTGAAAAGAAGGGCCATCTGTACCCCAATGCTTATAGCAGCATTGGCCATGGTCGCCAAACTGTGGAAAGAACCAGGATGCCCTTCAACGGACGAATGGATAAGGAAGATGTGGTCCATATACACTATAGACTAGTATGCCTCCATCAGAAAGGATGAATACCCAACTTTTGTTATCAACATGTTTGGGACTGGAAGAGATTATGCTGAGTGAAATAAGTCAAGCAGAAAGAGTCAATTGTCATATGGTTTCACTTATTTGTGGAGCCTAACAAATAACATGGAGGACAAGGGGAGATGGAGAGGAGAAGGTAGTTGAGGGAAATTGGAAGGGGAGATGAACCATGAGAGACTATGGACTCTGAAAAACAATCTGAGGGCTTTTAAGGGGCAGGGGTGGGAGGTTGGGGGAGCCAGGTGGTGGGTATTATGGAAGGCACGTATTGCATGAAGCACTGGGTGTGGTGCATAAACAATGAATTCTGTTATGCTGAAAAGAAATTTAAGAAAATGTCTTATCAAAGACACCAAATGGTTTTGAATGTATTATATTAAATTATTTCATTCTACGAAATTAAAATACAATACAGTGGAAAAATATACACAACTACTATATATCTACCAGAAACACTGGCAAAATTATTCAGTCACATCTATTACCAGTCACATCATTATTATTTACACCAAATGTTATTCAAATCTTATCTCCCCTTTCCCCCAAAGCTTTCTGGCCAACATGACATGAGCATCCCTACCTGTGTCTGTGTCACTTTGATCGATAGCATGGTCAAACAACATCCTTAGATTTACAAGTCTTGTCTTTTCAGCAGGTGTAGACTGCTAATCTCTGGTTCTGCATTTTTTAAAACTTTTTATTTTTTATAAACATATATTTTTATCCCCAGGGGTACAGGTCTGTGAATCGCCAGGTTTACACACTTCACAGCACTCACCAAAGCACATACCCTCCCCAATGTCCATAACCCCACCCCCCTTCTCCCAACCCCCCTCCCCCCAGCAACCCTCAGTTTGTTTTGTGAGATTAAGAGTCACTTATGGTTTGTCTCCCTCCCTATCCCATCTTGTTTCATTTATTCTTCTCCTACCCACTTAAGCCCCCATGTTGCATCACCACTTCCTCATATCAGGGAGATCATATGATAGTTGTCTTTCTCCACTTGACTTATTTCGCTAAGCATGATATGTTCTAGTTCCATCCACATTGCCGGAAATGGCAAGATTTCATTTCTTTTGATGGCTGCATAGTATTCCATTGTGTATATATACCACATCGTCTTGATCCATTCATCTGTTGATGGACATCTAGGTTCTTTCCATAGTTTGGCTATTGTGGACATTGCTGCTATAAACATTCGGGTGCACGTGCCCCTTTGGATCACTACGTTTGTATCGTTAGGGTAAATACCCAGTAGTGCAATTGCTGGGTCATAGGGCAGTTCTATTTTCAACATTTTGAGGAACCTCCATGCTGTTTTCCAGAGTGGTTGCACCATCTTGCATTCCCACCAACAGTGTAGGAGGGTTCCCCTTTCTCCACATCCTCGCCAGCATCTGTCATTTCCTGACTTGTTGATTTTAGCCATTCTGACTGGTGTGAGGTGATATCTCATTGTGGTTTTGATTTGTATTTCCCTGATGCCGAGTGATATGGAGCACTTTTTCATGTGTCTGCTGGCCATCTGGATGTCTTCTTTGCAGAAACGTCTGTTCATGTCCTCTGCCCATTTCTTGATTGGATTATTTGTTCTTTGGGTGTTGAGTTTGTTAAGTTCTTTATAGATTTTGGACACTAGTCCTTTATCTGATATGTCGTTTGCAAATATCTTCTCCCATTCTGTCAGTTGTCTTTTGATTTTGTTAACTGTTTCCTTTGCTGTGCAAAAGCTTTTGATCTTGATGAAGTCCCAAAAGCTCATTTTTGCCTTTGCTTCCCTTGCCTTTGGCGATGTTCCTAGGAAGATGTTGCTGCGGCTGAGGTCGAAGAGGTTGCTGCCTGTGTTCTCCTCAAGGATTTTGATGAATTCCTTTCTCACATTGAGGTCCTTCATCCATTTTTAGTCTATTTTTGTGTGTGGTGTAAGGAAATGGTCCAATTTCATTTTTCTGCACGTGGCTGTCCAATTTTCCCAACACCATTTATTGAAGAGGCTGTCTTTTTTCCATTGGACATTCTTTCCTGCTTTGTCGAAGATTAGTTGACCATAGAGTTGAGGGTCTATTTCTGGGCTCTATATTCTGTTCCATTGATCTATGTGTCTGTTTTTGTGCCAGTACCATGCTGTCTTGATGATGACAGCTTTGTAATAGAGCTTGAAGTCCGGAATTGTGATGCCACCAACTTTGGCTTTCTTTTTCAATATCCCTTTGGCTATTCGAGGTCTTTTCTGGTTCCATATAAATTTTAGAATTATTTGTTCCATTTCTTTGAAAAAGATGGATGGTACTTTGATAGGAATTGCATTAAATGTGTAGATTGCTTTAGGTAGCATAGACATTTTCACAATATTTATTCTTCCAATCCAGGAACATGGAACATTTTTCCATTTCTTTGTGTCTTCCTCAATTTCTTTCATGAGTACTTTATAGTTTTCTGAGTAAGATTCTTAGCCTCTTTGGTTAGGCTTATTCCTAGGTTTCTTATGATTTGGGGTGCAATTGTAAATGGGATTGACTCCTTAATTTCTCTTTCTTCTGTCTTGTTGTTGGTGTAGAGAAATGCAATTGATTTCTGTGCATTGATTTTATATCCTGACACTTTACTGAATTCCTGTACAAGTTCTAGCAGTTTTGGAGTGGAGTCTTTTGGTTTTTCCACATATAGTATCATATCATCTGCAAAGAGTGATAATTTGACTTCTTCTTTGCCGATTTGGATGCCTTTAATTTCCTTTTGTTGTCTGATTGCTGAGGCTAGGACTTCTAGTACTATGTTGAATAGCAGTGGTGATAATGGCATCCCTGCCGTGTTCCTGACCTTAGCGGAAAAGCTTTCAGTTTTTCTCCATTGAGAATGATATTTGCGGTGGGTTTTTCATAGATGGCTTTGATGATATTGAGGTATGTGCCCTCTATCCCTATACTTTGAAGAGTTTGATCAGGAAGGGATGCTGTACTTTGTCAAATGCTTTTTCAGCATCTATAGAGAGTATCATATGGTTCTTGTTCTTTCTTTTATTGATGTGTTGTATCACATTGACTGATTTGCGGATGTTGAACCAACCTTGCAGCCCTGGAATAAATCCCACTTGGTCGTGGTGAATAATCCTTTTAATGTACTGTTGAATCCTATTGGCTAGTATTTTGGTGAGAATTTTCGCATCTGTGTTCATCAAGGATATTGGTCTATAGCTCTCTTTTTTGATGGGATCCTTGTCTGGTTTTGGGATCAAGGTGATGCTGGCCTCATAAAATGAGTTTGGGAGTTTTCCTTCCATTTCTATTTTTTCGAACAGTTTCAGGAGAATAGGAATTAGTTCTTCTTTAAATGTTTGGTAGAATTCCCCCGGGAAGCCGTCTGGCCCTGGGCTTTTGTTTGTTTGGAGATTTTTAATGACTGCTTCAATCTCCTTACAGGTTATGGGTCTGTTCAGGCTTTCTATTTCTTCCTGGTTCAATTTTGGTAGTTTATATGTTTCTAGGAATGCATCCATTTCTTCCAGATTGTCAAATTTGTTGGCGTAGAGTTGCTCATAGTATGTTCTTATAATAGTTTGTATTTCTTTGGTGTTAGTTGTGATCTCTCCTCTTTCATTCATGATTTTATTTATTTGGGTGTTTCCCCCCTTTTATTTGATAAGTCTGGCCAGGCGTTTATCAATTCTATTAATTCTTTCAAAGAACCAGCTCCTAGTTTCATTGATTTGCTCTATTGTTTTTTTGGTTTCTATTTCATTGATTTTCTGCTCTGATCTTTATGATTTCTCTTCTCCTGCTGGGCTTAGGGTTTCTTTCTTGTTCTTTCTCCAGCTCCTTTAGGTGTAGGGTTAGGTTGTGTACCTGAGACCTTTCTTGTTTCTTGAGAAAATCTTGTACCGCTATATAATTTCCTCTCAGGACTGCCTTTGTTGTGTCCCACAGATTTTGAACCGTTGTATTTTCATTATCACTTGTTTCCATGATTTTTTTCAATTCTTCTTTAATTTCCCGGTTGACCCATTCATTCTTTAGAAGGATGCTGTTTAGTCTCCATGTATTTGTGTTCTTTCCAAACTTCCTCTTGTGGTTGAGTTCTAGCTTCAGAGCATTGTGGTCTGAAAATATGCAGGGAATGATCCCAATCTTTTGATACCGGTTGAGTCCTGATTTAGGCCCGAGGATGTGATCTATTCTGGAGAATGTTCCATGTGCACTAGAGAAGAATGTGTATTCTGTTGCTTTGGGATGAAATGTTCTGAATATATCTGTGATGTCCATCTCATCCAGTGTATCATTTAAGGCCTTTATTTCCCTGTTGATCTTTTGCTTGGATGATCTGTCCATTTCAGTGAGGGGAGTGTTAAAGTCCCCTACTATTATTGTATTATTGTTGATGTGTTTCTTTGATTTTGTTATTAACTGGTTTATATAGTTGGCTGCTCCCACGTTGGGGGCATAGATATTTAAAATTGTTAAATCTTCTTGTTGGACAGACCCTTTGAGTATGATATAGTGTCCTTCCTCATCTTTTATTATAGTCTTTGGCTTAAAATCTAATTGATCTGATATAAGGATTGCCATTCCTGGTTTTTTCTGATGTCCATTAGCATGGTAAATTCTTTTCCACCCCCTCACTTTAAATCTGGAGGTGTCTTTGGGCTTAAAATGAGTTTCTTGGAGGCAACATATCGATGGGTTTTGTTTTTTTATCCATTCTGATACCCTGTGTCTTTTGATTGGGGCATTTAGCCCATTAACATTCAGGGTAACTATTGAGAGATATGATTTAATGCCATTGTATTGCCTGTAAGGTGACTGTTATTGTATATTGTCTCTGTTCCTTTCTGATCTACCACTTGTAGGCTCTCTCTTTGCTTAGAGGACCCCTTTCAGTATTTCCTGTAGAGCTGGTTTGGTGTTTGCAAATTCTTTCAGTTTCTGTTTCTCCTGGAAGCTTTTAATCTCTCCTTCTATTTTCAATGATAGCCTAGCTGGATATAGTATTCTTGGCTGCATGTCTTTCTCGTTTAGTGCTCTGAAAATATCATGCCAGCTCTTTCTGGCCTGCCAGGTCTCTGTGGATAAGTCAGCTGCCAATCTAATACTTTTACCATTGTATGTTACAGACTTCTTTTCCCGGGCTGCTTTCAGGATTTTCTCTTTGTCACTAAGGCTTGTAAATTTTACTATTAGGTGATGGGGTGTGGGCCTATTCTTATTGATTTTGAGGGGTGTTCTCTGAACCTCCTGAATTTTGATCCTCGTTCCCTTTGCCATATTGGGGAAATTCTCCCCAATAATTCTCTCCAGTATACCTTCTGCTCCCCTCTCTTTTTCTTCTTCTTCTGGAATCCCAATTATTCTAATGTTGTTTCATCTTATGGTGTCACTTATCTCTCGAATTCTCCCCTCATGGTCCAGTAGCTGTTTGTCCCTCTTTTGCTCAGCTTCTTTATTCTCTGTCATTTGTTCTTCTATATCGCTCATTCTTTCTTCTGCCTCATTTATCCTAGCAGTGAGAGCCTCTATTTTTGATTGAACCTCATTAATAGCTTTTTTGATTTCAACTTGGTTAGATTTTAGTTCTTTTATTTCTCCAGAAAGGGCTTTTATATCTCTGGAGAGGGATTCTCTAATATCTTCCATGCCTTTTTCAAGCCCGGCTAGAACCTTGAGAATTGTCATTTTGAACTCTAGATCTGACATATTACCAATGTCTGTATTGATTAGGTCCCTAGCCTTCGGTACTGCCTCTTGTTCTTTTTTTTGTTGTGAATTTTTCCGCCTTGTCATTTTGTCCAGCTAAGAGTATATGAAGGAGCAAGTAAAATACTAAAAGGGTGGCAACAATCGCAGGAAAATATGCTTTAACCAAATCAGAAGAGATCCCAAATCGTGAGGGATTGGGTGAGGGATCTCCTCTGTTTGGGATCTCTTCTGATTGGGATATCCCAATCTCTTCTGATTGGGATCTCTTCTGATTTGGGGATTAAAAGAGGTTCAAAAAGAAAGAAAGAAAAAAAAAGAAAACGAATAAAGAAAAGTATAAAAAATAATATATATATATATATATTAGATAAACTAGTTAAAAAACGTTAAAAAAGAAAAGGGTAAAAGTTAAAAAAAATTTTAGCAGAAGAAGAGAAAAAAAATGAAAAAGAAAAAAATTAAATTAACTGCAAGACTAAAAAATCACAGGGAGAAAGCCATGAGTTCCGTGGTTTGTTTTCTCCTCCTCTGGAATTCTGCTGCTCTCCTTGGTATTGAAACTGCACTCCTTGGTAGGTGAACTTGGTCTTGCCTGGATTTCTTGTTGATCCTCTGGGGGACGGGCCTATTGTAGTGATTCTCAAGTGTCTTTTCCCCAGGCGGAATTGCACCGCCTTTACCAGGGGCCGGGCTGAGTGATCCGCTCGGCTTTGCTTTCAGGAGCTTTTGTTCCCTGAGCCCTTTCCGTAGAGTTCTGGAGGACGGGAATATAAATGGCGGCCTCCTGGTCTCCGGCCCGGAGGAGCCGAGAGCCCGGGGCCCCTCTCCCCAGTGCGCCCCCAGCGAACAGCTCCTAGTAACTCGCGTCTGCCTAACCTCTGGCCGCGCTCCGAGCTCACCGAGCCTGCGACCGGTTCAAGGCAACACCGAGCTGTGAGCTTACTGTCGGCTCTGTCTCTGTAGCTGGCTTTCCCGTTCCAATATCCGCAAGCTCTGCAACACTCAGACACCCCCTATCCTTCTGTGACCCTGTGAGACCCGAGGCCACGCCGACCCCCCGTGGGCTTTGCCCCAGTTTAGCCTCTGGAGCGATGTCCCTCAGCGGAACAGACCCTTAAAAGTCCTGATTTTGTGCTCCGCTGCTCCGCCGCTTGCCGGGAGCCGGCCCCTCCCCCTGGGGTCTATCTTCCCGTCGCTTTGGATTCCCTTCTCCGCCAGTCCTACCTTCCAGAAAGTGGTTGTTTTTCTGCTTCTAGAACTGCTGTTCTTCTTCTCTTCGATCTGCCGATGGATTTGCAGGTGTTTGCAATCTTTAGATAAGCTCTCTAGCTGATCTCCTGCTAGCTGAAGTAGTCTCAGCCTGCTACTTCTCTGCCATCTTGACTCCTCCTCGGGCATCTTGGTTCTTTCCACAGTTTGGTGACCGTGGCCATTGCTGCATAAACATTGGGGTACAGATGGCTTTTCTTTTCACGACATCTGTGTCTTTGGGGTAAATACCCAGGAGTGCAATGGCAGGGTCATAGGGAAGTTCTATTTTTAATTTCTTGAGGAATCTCCACACTGTTCTCCAAAGAGGCTGCACCAACTTGCATTCCCACCAACAGTGGAAGAGGGTTCCCCTTTCTCCACATGAGTGAAATAAGTCAAGCAAAGTCAGTTATCATATGGTTTCACTTATTTGTGGAGCATAACAAATAGCATGGAG
The DNA here is from genome assembly GCF_020171115.1 of Neogale vison. Classification (NCBI taxonomy): domain Eukaryota; kingdom Metazoa; phylum Chordata; class Mammalia; order Carnivora; family Mustelidae; genus Neogale; species Neogale vison. Next base: position 109,144,623 of record NC_058092.1, read on the forward strand.
GACATGGGGAGTTAGAGAGGAGAAGGGAGTTGGGGGAAATTGGAAGGGGAGGTGAATCTTGAGAGACTATGGACTCTGAAAAACAATCTGAGGGGTTTGGAGTGACGTGGAGGTGGGAGGTTGGGGTACCAGGTGGTGGGTATTATAGAGCACATGGATTGCATGGAGCACTGGGTGTGGTAAAAAAAATAATACTGTTATTTTTAAAATAAATAAATTTAATTTTAAAAAAAGGAAGCATGAGGATAAATTAATGAGAAAAAATTGCAGAACAGAAAGCAAGTCATAACTCAGGCCAAATCTCAGACTGGGTAATGTAAGACAGGGACACAAATAAGAATTGAGGTGACAACGGGTCCATATTCCCTGATGGCACCCTTTTGCTCAGGCTGAGCCCCTCCATTTGCTATATTCTCATGCTCAGCTCCACTGGCAAAGTCAGAATGGCAGTACAAATAGAGCTAAGTTTCCTTCTACTCTGTTTTTTCCTGAGCCACAATGTGTAATCCAGCATTCCACAAGCGCCTACTTTAACCCTTTGTAATGGTCTATTTTCGTTACAGTATCTTCATGGCAGGGTGGAATGAGTGAGTAAGAGTACTTGATAACATAAGAGCAATGTTATTTCCAACCTAACTCTGAGGGTACATCAGAACTTGGCACCTTGGGGACCCCATTCTGCAGGCAATAGTATGTACCTTAAAAAATGCATGCCTGCCCGAGACTTTCACCAGCTCCCCATCTGAATTCCTATTTCCTGTTAACATTTCCTCAAAATTCCTGAATGAGCTCATGGTATGACAATTGTTCAAAGTGGAGTGAGAGGCAAATGGGAAGAAGAAGGAACTAACATCCCCTTACATTGCATTTTGTGCCGAAGAATTATCTGATTCTACAGTTTTCCATTTACTCTGACCAAAATGATGTTAGGTTTAAAATTACATTATAGGGGCACCTGGGTGGCTCAGCCATTAAGCATCTGTCTTTGGCTCAGGTCATGATCCCAAGATCCTGGGATTGAGCCCTGCATCGGGCTTCCAGTTCAGCGGGGAGCCTGCTTCGCCCACTCTCACCTCCTCCGACTTGTGTTCCCTCTCTCACCATCTCTCTTTGTCAATAAATAAATAAAATCTTTTAAAAAGTTAAAAAATAAAAAGTAAAATTACAGTATAATTTAACTTCATGATTATTAGAAACTTAATATTGTCTTAATTATAATGATTTTCTTTGGAAACAGTATAAATTTTTTAATTCATGAGGTGGTTTTTCTTTGGGAGCTATAACATTTCATTATATTAATACAAAGAATTCATGATGCATTTACAGCAAATATTAATTTAATTTAAACCAAATGGAAAATAAAATTCAGTTCACATGAATTAACCATTTACAAACCTCAAGGATAACCAAAGTTATTTTATTATTGTGTTATGTCAGTCACCATACAAAACATCATTAGTTTTTGATGCAATGTTCCAAGATTCATTGTTTATGTATAACACCCAGTGCTCCATGCAATACATGCCCTCCTTAATACCCACCACCAGGCTCACACATCCCACCACCCTCCTCTCTTCTAAAACCCTCAATTTGATTGTCAGAATACATAGTCTCTCATGGTTTGTCTCCCCCTCTAATTCCCACCCCCTTTCACTTTTCCTTTCTTTCTACATGTTATTCCTTATGTTCCACAAGTAAGTGAAACCATATGATAATTGACTTTCTCTGCTTGATTTATGTCAGTCAGCATAATCTCCTCCAGTCATGTTGATGCGAAAGTTAAGTATTCATCCTTTCTGATGCCTGGTTAATATTCTGTTGTATATATGGACTACATCATCTTTATCCATTTGTTTATTGAAAGGCATCTCAGCTCTTTCCACAGTTTGGCGACCGTGGACATTGCTGCTATGAACAGTAGGGTACAGATGGACCTTCTTTTCACTACATCTGTATCTTTGGGATAAACACCCAGTACTGCAATTGCAAGGTCATTCGATAGCTCTATTTTTAATTTTTTGATGAAGCTTCACACTGTTTTCCAAGTGGCTGCATCAACCTGCATTTCCACCAACAGTGTAAGAGGGTTCCCCTTTCTCCACATCCTCTCCAACATTTGTTGTTTCTTGCCTTGTTAATTTTTGCCATTCTAAGTGGTGCAAAGTGATATCTCAAGGTCATTTTTAGATTTCCCTGATGGCTAATGATAATGAATATTTTTTCATATGTCTGTTAGCCATTTGTATGTCTTCATTGGACAAGATTCTGTTCATGTCTTCTGCCCATTTTTTGCCTTGATTATTTGTTTTTTGGGTGTTGACTTTGAGAAGTTTTTTATAGATGTTGGATATTAGCCCTTTCTCTGTAGTGTCATTTGTGAATAACTTCTCTCATTCCATGTTGCCTTTTAGTTTTGTTGACAGTTTCTTTTGCTGTGTAGAAGCTTTTTATCTTGACGACGTCCCAAAAGTTCATTTTCACTTTTGTTTCCCTTGCTTTTGGAGCTGTGTCTTGAAAGAAGTTGCTGCGGCTGATGTTGAAGAGGTTACTACCTATGTCCTCCTCTAGATTTTGATGCATTCCTGTCTCACATTGAGGTCTTTCTACCAAAGTTATTCATTAAGTGAAATGCATACAACTCCATCAACCTCATCATTATCAACAAATCATCAATTTCCAATATAATACATAGAATTAGATTCAACTTTACACATCCCACAAGTAACCACAAACAGATGTTCTATATTCTCCATTAATTATGATTTCTGTTAGCCCCAGAGATGAAGGTCACATTTTCACATCATCCTACTCCTCCATCAGTATCTATCCTGACACTCCCCTCTCCCACTCACCCACTCTTCACACTGTTCCAGATGCCACACATTCTCTTAAGAACTCTGAGTTTCAGCCATGGTCCCAGCTCTATTCTTCTGCTTCCAAGATCCAGTAAGCTTAGATTAATCAATACCCTTAAAACTTCATTCTGTGAGGGATTCTACAGAGCAATGGAGGATTGACCCTCAAGGTGGCCCTTGGCCTAATGCCTTTGCACAGACCCGTGCTGCATCAGTTAGTACATGGACTCTATGTAGTTATTTAGTTGTCCATTTGTCTTTCTGAGAGACTGAGCTAGCAGAGAGCTGTTCTCTTTGTTCTATATTACCGATGACCACAAGGATATATTCTGGATGCAAATGTACAAATGAAAATGGAAGTGCTGCTAGTGGGACTGTGCCATGAGTAATTGGACTGTCATTGATATTATCTGCTTCTTTTTTGTCATTCCTCAAAATATGTTCCTGGGAAAATGTGGAAAGACTGGTCTTGGGAATATGTGGTACTATCACCTTAGGTTGAGAAGAAGGATACATATTTATGCTGCATGTCATTAATACTCAGTATACAGGGGATCAGGTCCTGGGCTCCACTGTCCACAGCTGTCTGAGGAAGAACCTTCTGCTTCCACAGAATCAGGTAAGTGTCCAGTTTGGGAACAGCCTGAGCTAATGGGGTAGAGTAGATGTGTCTGTGCTTTAGCAAGGAGAGGGAAGGAGGAAGACAGGATAGAAGTGGCAAAAAGAGATCCAGGGTGGACAGCAGGGGATGAGAAAATGGGCTTGTGAGGGAGAAGAGTCCACAAGCCATGCCAGGTCTCTGTGACTCAGCTGACCTCAGGATCTCTCTTCCTTGTCTTTATAGACATACCCTCTCTGCCTGCTTACCCAACTGTGATTTCCATCCTCCTCACACCAGTGCAGAGACAAGGGGCAGTGTTGCTGTGTCCACTAAATATCCATGGGGGGTTGCTGTTTACAGGCATCTGTGGGGCCTGGCCTGCTGTGGGGGAATGGTCCAGAAGACTCACCAAGAAGTCTATTGGCTGGCTTTCCATGTGGAGAGAGTGTATCAGGCTCATGTAACTCCATACAGCTTCCATTTCCCTTCTGCTCTTGGTTTGGGGAACAATTGAGCTGAGGGGAAAGGATGTATAGGTAAATGAGAAAACAGTGGCCTGAAGTCCCTGCATGGACATGCACTTTGTTTTAGTTTTGTTTTCCTAGGCTCCTTGCCTTTTCACCACAATGTCTCGCCAAGAGATGTCGCCCTCGACCCGCAAGGACGACAAGAAGCCCCGGTTCAGATGTATCTTCTCTCTATTTCCGCAAGTCTATACACTTATATACGTTTACATGACCAATCAGTGAGCAAGGTGACCAATAAGGGGCCAAACAATGGGGAGAGCCAATGAGAGTCCTGTTACTATGCTGATTAAATTTGAAACAGCCAATGACTATATCCTCCTTTAGGCGGGCTTCACCAGAAAATTCGTTGTTTACTTGCAGCGTATTTTGCTGGCAGTGAGCCAAGCGCCATCTTGTAATGGTGGGGACTTTCCCGGCCGGAGGCGGTCCCCGACATCTCCCCCTTTTTTGTTTTATGGCAGAGATCGTGCCTCTCTTAGGTTGTCATTAGCAGAAAACATCCTTACCCGTCATCAGACACAAGATATCGATGATCTCTGTCCTGTCTTAGGTTGGTATGTTTCTCTACTGATCTTATCTGTCTCTGACTACCGATCTAGCATGCTTAGCCACATCTGGGGAGATGTCCCAGCCTCTATTGACATAAGGGCTTGTACCATAGCTTGACTCTGCTCTCGCTGCTGTGTTCTCAATTGGCGAACTTTTCCGAATAGAAGCAGAATGCCAGTAAGAAGGAGGACAAGAAGACCAATTGTGTCAGCCCATTGTTTGGTAAACTGGAACATACTGCTGAATGTTTGAAATAGCTCTGGGAGGGAAGCTGGTTGCACACGCGTACTCGTGTGAAATTTTGAAAATCATCAGACCAAGCACCCTGCAAATACTGGGAGAGCTGTAGGGAGACATTCTGTAAGTCACTCATATTAGTATAGGCTATGGGAGTTACACAAATTGCCAGGAAGGGTGCTATACATCCCAGTCCCAATAGGGCCCCCAATATGTCCACTTGTTCTTGAACCAAATCCACTCTCTGGTTGACTATCAGGATTCCTGCTTGTAGATGTGCATTGATCTGAGTCTGTGTTTGAAGGACATCCGCTGTTCCTTCTGCAAGGGTGTTCACAGCTTCCGCCGTGGGTCTAGTTGCAGCAAGCGAGACTGCTGCTGCCATGGCAGCTGCTGTAGATATAGCCAATGCTGTCACAACAGTAGCTGTGATACCAAAATCTCTCTTCTTTCTGGATAGCACCACTGGTCACTTGTCCTCTGGAATGGAAACTGGGATAGGAACATGGGTAGGGATACGCATAATCACAGCCAGCTTGAAGGCCGTGACATTCCAGCACTGGGAAAGATAGCAATTCTTAGTGCAATTCAACGTATCATTCAGCTCGCTAGCATTTGTTACGAGGAAAAGGAACGGTGGCGAGATCCATATGGGAGTGGGCTGATAAATAATATTATTGGGACAAGACACATTAACTGTTGTCTCAAAGGTACTAGAGTCATTTTGTTTATAAGAACAGTTGAGGGATTTGCCACCATTTAACATGGACACTGCTGAGATATCAGTACATGCTCCTAACAAGTTACAGACCTGCCATGCATCAAAGGGAGAGGAGGGAATAGGAGAGAAGAGTTAGTCACTGGTAAAGGATATAGCCACGCTTTAACCACTGCTCACAGCTCTCTGGCTTGAGTCTGCCGCAGGAGGTGTAGCATCCTCAGAGTTATCATCAGCATCTTCAGCATCATGACTGGTGTTCGGAGGCAAGGCTGCACGCACCAGCCGCTCTGGGATTCAAATTGGAGCCTCTTTTTCCTGTGGAAAACACATACAGACCCCCTACTCCATACTAACACTGGATCTGGTCCATTCCACTTTCCTGTGAGGATGTCCTTCCAAAGTACTAAAGGCTTAGGGGGAGCAGCAGCAGCACTTGCATGTCTGTCTGCAGCTGATTTACCTGTTTTGTCCAACGTTAAAAAATTCAAAATAAAGAGAATGGTGTTGAGCTTATCTTTAGGGGAACTGAAGGTGTCCCCTATTTCCCCTTTTTGTTTATAAAGCGCATTTTTTATTGTAAGATGTGCGCGCTCCACAACACTCTGTCCTTGTGGGTTATAGGGTATTCCATGTATCAGGTGAATGTCAAGTTGTTGTAGGAAGGCTTTAAAGGGTTGTGAGGTGTAGGCTGGACCATTATCTGTCTTTAACTGGCGTGGCTTTCCCCATGCCGCGAAAGCCTGTAGGCAATGGGAGATAACATCTCTGGATTTTTCCCCCGTATGCACTGAGGCGAAAATTATTCCAGAGCAGGTATCTACAGAGACATGAACATACCTTAACTTTCCAAATTCTAAAATATGTGTGACATCCATTTGCCATATATGATTAGGTAACAGACCCTTAGGATTAACCCCCAAGGATGGTGCAGGTAGTAAAGTCACGCAATTTCTGCAGGAGACTACTATGACCCATGCCTGTGCTTTTGTTATGTTAAATTTGAGGCAAAGAGTTAAAGGATTCACATGGAACATCTTATGATAATGTCTCGCCTGTTGCACCGGGTCCTCAATGGCAAAGACAAGCAGGGTTGTATTGTATTTGGGCCTGCTTTCCCAAGTACGGTCCCATTCCCATTAATATTTCTAGGTCCCACTGAGGATTTCCAGCCGCTGCATTACGGCGGGCAGTGTCCTGTGAGTATTCTTGCCAGGCTGTTTTCCATACTAGATATTGCCCTCCCGACAAGGTTGCGCGGGCTAGATTACCCCAGTCTTCAGGGACTAAGTTCATTCCCACTATGGTCTCCAACAAAGATACTGTAAAGGCTGCCTGAGGGCCATACTGCATGACTGCTTCCTTTAATTGCTTAACTAGTTTAAAATCAAGAGGCTGATGATACCGCTGGTTGTTTTGGTCCTCTAAAACCGGAAAGGCAGAGGTCAGGTCATGATCTCTCCAGCTCGAAACCCTGCCACTACCACATGTGGTGCAGCAGCTACAAGCTCCTTGGCACGCCATAGGATTATACGGCAGAGGGGCACTAGACGTCGCTGGAGTCGACAGTTTCAACTGTTCAAACTTGGAGTGCATTTTATGGTCTAACTCTTCCCCTGTCATTTCTTCTTCCTCTTCACTAGAACTACCCCCCTCTGAGGCACAAGAAGACCGCGCCTCTTTCACTTCCTCCAATGCCTCTGCTCCCTCTTGTAGAGCTGATTCACATTTGGGTTTAGACCCCACCAGGCATCCCCGGACTAAGGTCCATATTGCCAGGGTCCTGGGTGGCAAAGGTGCTTTATTGTCCTGTCTCTTCAAATCCTCCCCTAAGTGGTCCCATTGAGGTATGTTTAGCAAGCCTTCATCTAGGAACCATGGAGCTGCCTTTTCCACTGTATTCAAAAAGGCCCAAGCAGTTTTTGCTTTTAGTGGAGTTCCACTGGCTTTTAGCAGGTCTTTTAAAGACCCTTCTAACCGCTCTTTAGATACTTCAGATCCCATTATGAACACACAGACAACAGACGTGGACGTTAAGGACACTAACACATTAACTTTATACTTCAGTCGACCTTTACTCCCCGCTTTACCGCGGAATAAAATCCCGGCTCTATGGCCACCCCGCTTCTTATTGCAGTCTTGTACAAGATTCCCACCACTTTAATCATGGTCCCTTAAGAAAATCCCGGCTCTATGGTCGCCCGCTTCTTATTGCGGTCTTGTACAAGATTGCCACCACTTTAATTGTGGTTCCTTCCCTGCTTACCTGCGGTTTTTCTCCTTGCAAGGTTTACTTACTCATTAACTATTCCCGGGTTTTGGCACCATTTGTTGCCCTCGACCCGCAAGGACGACAAGAAGCCCCGGTTCAGATGTATCTTCTCTCTCTTTATTTCCGCAAGTCTATACACTTATATACGTTTACATGACCAATCAGTGAGCAAGGTGACCAATAAGGGGCCAAACAATGGGGAGAGCCAATGAGAGTCCTGTTACTATGCTGATTAAATTTGAAACAGCCAATGACTATGTCCTCCTTTAGGCGGGCTTCACCAGAAACTTCGTTGTTTACTTGCAGGTATTTTGCTGGCAGTAAGCCAAGCGCCATCTTGTAACGGCGGGGACTTTCCCGGCCAGAGGCGGTCCCCGACAAAGAGAGCCAGCCACAGTGCCAGCCCCTCCCAAATGTCTCTTTTCATCCAAGTGCCCCTGAGCCCAGCACAATGCTTACCTCCAGCTCCTGGCCAGCTGCATTCCATGCTCTGAGGGCGGCGGCTTCCTGAGCCACTACAGGGGCTATGGGTCCCAGGATGACCCACTCCTGTGACAGTGATAGTGGCTGCAGCCTGGGAGCTCCAAATGTTGTCCTGAGTCCAGGAGCAGCTGCTGACCCAGGTCACGAGATTAAATAAAAACATTTGAAAGCAGAAAGCTCCAAAATGATTGTAAGCAGCTCTGGGTGGTACATCTTGTTCCTGTCCCTTCTCTCTCTCCACTCAGCAACTCCTTGAAGAGCTCCAGTGTTCTCCAGGGGATAGCCTGCTGGTCTCCAGGAGCTCAAGGTTTCCCTTCTCTTTCTTTATGTCCCTGTGAAAAAATAAATCTTTTCTTTCACATTCCAATTTTTGTCTACTGTCTGTCTTTACCCCAGTAGGTCATGCAACACTAGGTGCAGAAGTCTGTCTCAGGAACAGAAACACAGTGGCTCATAACAACCCCCAACCCTAACTCAACCCTCTGTGGGTTTGTGCATTAGGTTAAGAGGTGGTTTAGGCAGAGGTATTGGTGAGAACAGATGAGTGTGTATGAAATGAGGGAGATCTGATATGATGTTGGCGGGCCCAGGGTCTGTTCACAGAGTTTCTGTAAGAACATAATTCTGGGTTACCTGACTGAATGACCAGGTGACAGGAACAGGGAATCAGAAGTGAGCAAAGAACAAGGCCAAAGTGGATGGAGGAGGAGAGCAGTAAGCCAGCAATCAAATGAAGATTGAGAAAGGAAAAGTCACAGTGTATAAAAAGTGAAGGATTTGAAATAAGGGCACAGAAAGAAAGCTCAACAGCAAGAGGTTCTAAGTGTGTGGGTATGGCAGATGCCAGATAGAGAGTTTGGGTCTATGGGAAGGAGTTCCATGAAGAAGAGGAGGAAGTGGGGGCAGCAAAGATGTCCCATGACTGCAGAGTCCTGCTCACATCAGTATCATAACATATGAAGACTTTCCCTGATGATTCCTGATTTTTTTTTACCTGGCTCAATTTCCAGACACTCCCTTTGAGTGGAGGAAAACCTACTTCCTCCCCCTTCTCTGGTCCTTTGGTCCCCATCACATGCAGCTCAGGGCTGTTCTCTGGCAGCAAAGGAGGAGAGAAAACCTTTGGTTTGTCTGGGAAGGAGAAAGTAGGTAGTGGAGTGGTACAAATGCATCCCACAATCAGATGATGCTCAAGTGTAGAATCTTAATAACTCCACAGGGCTAGAGAGAGTGGCATAAATTAGGAGTAGCACAGACCTCTGTAAAGCAAAAGGAATGAGATTCTTGAGCTGGTTCAGACCCTTCAGAGTGCCATCTTGACAACTCAGCCCTAGATGTGGCACAGAGGTAAAAAGGAAGAGAAGTACCAGACTGGGATAGGCATTTGCTCCTCTGGTTCCTCCAACACTGATACTCAGTGGTCCTTATGACCCAGGCAACAGGTGCCCCCAGAGCTGTGGCAGCACATGTTCCCTCCAAAATGTTCTGTTGGTGCTGTCAGTGGCATCTGTGAGTCCTATAGTGGCCCAGGTAGCAGCTTTCTCCAGAACTGGAACCACAACAGAAAGAGACACAAAGGCAAACTTCTAAAGGATACTTGAAGGTTAAGCAGTTGGGAGGGGCTGACACTGCTGATGGTTTATCTTGGCAGGACATCTCAGCCCAGTATTACCAGAGGAAGTAAAGAGTAAAGAGAACCATTGCATCACATTGATATATAAATATAAATGTATATATAATCCAGTCCTCTTGCACTTTTACCACTATTGCAGATCCTGACCCTTAAACCTCAGCCCACAATTTAGATCATCTAAAGGCAGCAGGGTCTCAGACAGAGTGTCTCAGGCAGAGGTGACTTGACTTACGGTGATTATTGACCAAACCCCGAATTTTGTTTCTTCCTCCTTTGATTTAGTCTTACTGAGTCTTGGAGACTAGTGCAGTGATAACTTATTATCTGAATGCAGATCTTCAAACTCTCCAGCCAAGCCCTTCAACATTAGATGGTCAGATTTTTTTTTTCATAGAAGAGAGAAAAGAAGTCCCTATATGTCCCAACTATTTTGCCCTTACAATCAGGAATTTGGAGGCTATTCATTCATTCTTCCTTCCTTTATTTATTCAAACTTGTAGTGAGTACACATTTAAATAATGTATAAGACATACTTCCCATCCTTAATAATCTTGCCATGTAGCAGGTTTCATATAGAAAAGTAATGAAGTTATTATGAGTTAGAATTATACCTGCTATAGAGGGGGAGGAGTCAAGATGGCGGAGAAGTAGCAGGCTGAGACTACTTCAGCTAGCAGGAGATCAGCTAGAGAGCTTATCTAAAGATTGCAAACACCTGCAAATCCATCGGCAGATCGAAGAGAAGAAGAACAGCAGTTCTAGAAGCAGAAAAACAACCACTTTCTGGAAGGTAGGACTGGCGGAGAAGGGAATCCAAAGCGACGGGAAGATAGACCCCAGGGGGAGGGGCCGGCTCCCGGCAAGCGGCGGAGAAGCGGAGCACAAAATCAGGACTTTTAAGGGTCTGTTCCGCTGAGGGACATCGCTCCAGAGGCTAAACTGGGGCAAAGCCCATGCGGGGTCGGCGTGGCCTCGGGTCTCACAGGGTCACAGAAGGATAGGGGGTGTCTGAGTGTTGCAGAGCTTGCGGATATTGGAACGGGAAAGCCAGCTACAGAGACAGAGCCGACAGTAAGCTCACAGCTCGGTGTTGCCTTGAACCGGTCGCAGGCTCGGTGAGCTCGGAGCGCGGCCAGAGGTTAGGCAGACGCGAGTTACTAGGAGCTGTTCGCTGGGGGTGCACTGGGGAGCGGGGCCCCGGGCTCTCGGCTCCTCCGGGCCGGAGACCAGGAGGCCGCCATTTATATTCCCGTCCTCCAGAACTCTACGGAAAGGGCTCAGGGAACAAAAGCTCCTGAAAGCAAAGCCGAGCGGATCACTCAGCCCGGCCCCTGGTAAAGGCGGTGCAATTCCGCCTGGGGAAAAGACACTTGAGAATCACTACAATAGGCCCGTCCCCCAGAGGATCAACAAGAAATCCAGGCAAGACCAAGTTCACCTACCAAGGAGTGCAGTTTCAATACCAAGGAGAGCAGCAGAATTCCAGAGGAGGAGAAAACAAACCACGGAACTCATGGCTTTCTCCCTGTGATTTTTTAGTCTTGCAGTTAATTTAATTTTTTTCTTTTTCATTTTTTTTCTCTTCTTCTGCTAAAATTTTTTTTAACTTTTACCCTTTTCTTTTTTAACGTTTTTTAACTAGTTTATCTAATATATATATATATATATATATATATATTTTATTTTTTATACTTTTCTTTATTCGTTTTCTTTTTTTTTCTTTCTTTCCTTTTGAACCTCTTTTAATCCCCAAATCAGAAGAGATCCCAATCAGAAGAGATTGGGATATCCCAATCAGAAGAGATCCCAAACAGAGGAGATCCCTCACCCAATCCCTCACGATTTGGGATCTCTTCTGATTTGGTTAAAGCATATTTTCCTGCGATTGTTGCCACCCTTTTAGTATTTTACTTGCTCCTTCATATACTCTTAGCTGGACAAAATGACAAGGCGGAAAAATTCACAACAAAAAAAAGAACAAGAGGCAGTACCGAAGGCTAGGGACCTAATCAATACAGACATTGGTAATATGTCAGATCTAGAGTTCAAAATGACAATTCTCAAGGTTCTAGCCGGGCTTGAAAAAGGCATGGAAGATATTAGAGAATCCCTCTCCAGAGATATAAAAGCCCTTTCTGGAGAAATAAAAGAACTAAAATCTAACCAAGTTGAAATCAAAAAAGCTATTAATGAGGTTCAATCAAAAATAGAGGCTCTCACTGCTAGGATAAATGAGGCAGAAGAAAGAATGAGCGATATAGAAGAACAAATGACAGAGAATAAAGAAGCTGAGCAAAAGAGGGACAAACAGCTACTGGACCATGAGGGGAGAATTCGAGAGATAAGTGACACCATAAGATGAAACAACATTAGAATAATTGGGATTCCAGAAGAAGAAGAAAAAGAGAGGGGAGCAGAAGGTATACTGGAGAGAATTATTGGGGAGAATTTCCCCAATATGGCAAAGGGAACGAGGATCAAAATTCAGGAGGTTCAGAGAACACCCCTCAAAATCAATAAGAATAGGCCCACACCCCATCACCTAATAGTAAAATTTACAAGCCTTAGTGACAAAGAGAAAATCCTGAAAGCAGCCCGGGAAAAGAAGTCTGTAACATACAATGGTAAAAGTATTAGATTGGCAGCTGACTTATCCACAGAGACCTGGCAGGCCAGAAAGAGCTGGCATGATATTTTCAGAGCACTAAACGAGAAAGACATGCAGCCAAGAATACTATATCCAGCTAGGCTATCATTGAAAATAGAAGGAGAGATTAAAAGCTTCCAGGAGAAACAGAAACTGAAAGAATTTGCAAACACCAAACCAGCTCTACAGGAAATACTGAAAGGGGTCCTCTAAGCAAAGAGAGAGCCTACAAGTGGTAGATCAGAAAGGAACAGAGACAATATACAATAACAGTCACCTTACAGGCAATACAATGGCATTAAATCATATCTCTCAATAGTTACCCTGAATGTTAATGGGCTAAATGCCCCAATCAAAAGACACAGGGTATCAGAATGGATAAAAAAACAAAACCCATCGATATGTTGCCTCCAAGAAACTCATTTTAAGCCCAAAGACACCTCCAGATTTAAAGTGAGGGGGTGGAAAAGAATTTACCATGCTAATGGACATCAGAAAAAACCAGGAATGGCAATCCTTATATCAGATCAATTAGATTTTAAGCCAAAGACTATAATAAAAGATGAGGAAGGACACTATATCATACTCAAAGGGTCTGTCCAACAAGAAGATTTAACAATTTTAAATATCTATGCCCCCAACGTGGGAGCAGCCAACTATATAAACCAGTTAATAACAAAATCAAAGAAACACATCAACAATAATACAATAATAGTAGGGGACTTTAACACTCCCCTCACTGAAATGGACAGATCATCCAAGCAAAAGATCAACAGGGAAATAAAGGCCTTAAATGATACACTGGATGAGATGGACATCACAGATATATTCAGAACATTTCATCCCAAAGCAACAGAATACACATTCTTCTCTAGTGCACATGGAACATTCTCCAGAATAGATCACATCCTCGGTCCTAAATCAGGACTCAACCGGTATCAAAAGATTGGGATCATTCCCTGCATATTTTCAGACCACAATGCTCTGAAGCTAGAACTCAACCACAAGAGGAAGTTTGGAAAGAACACAAATACATGGAGACTAAACAGCATCCTTCTAAAGAATGAATGGGTCAACCGGGAAATTAAAGAAGAATTGAAAAAAATCATGGAAACAAGTGATAATGAAAATACAACGGTTCAAAATCTGTGGGACACAACAAAGGCAGTCCTGAGAGGAAATTATATAGCGGTACAAGATTTTCTCAAGAAACAAGAAAGGTCTCAGGTACACAACCTAACCCTACACCTAAAGGAGCTGGAGAAAGAACAAGAAAGAAACCCTAAGCCCAGCAGGAGAAGAGAAATCATAAAGATCAGAGCAGAAAATCAATGAAATAGAAACCAAAAAAACAATAGAGCAAATCAATGAAACTAGGAGCTGGTTCTTTGAAAGAATTAATAGAATTGATAAACGCCTGGCCAGACTTATCAAATAAAAGGGGGGAAACACCCAAATAAATAAAATCATGAATGAAAGAGGAGAGATCACAACTAACACCAAAGAAATACAAACTATTATAAGAACATACTATGAGCAACTCTACGCCAACAAATTTGACAATCTGGAAGAAATGGATGCATTCCTAGAAACATATAAACTACCAAAATTGAACCAGGAAGAAATAGAAAGCCTGAACAGACCCATAACCTGTAAGGAGATTGAAGCAGTCATTAAAAATCTCCAAACAAACAAAAGCCCAGGGCCAGATGGCTTCCCGGGGGAATTCTACCAAACATTTAAAGAAGAACTAATTCCTATTCTCCTGAAACTGTTCGAAAAAATAGAAATGGAAGGAAAACTCCCAAACTCATTTTATGAGGCCAGCATCACCTTGATCCCAAAACCAGACAAGGATCCCATCAAAAAAGAGAGCTATAGACCAATATCCTTGATGAACACAGATGCGAAAATTCTCACCAAAATACTAGCCAATAGGATTCAACAGTACATTAAAAGGATTATTCACCACGACCAAGTGGGATTTATTCCAGGGCTGCAAGGTTGGTTCAACATCCGCAAATCAGTCAATGTGATACAACACATCAATAAAAGAAAGAACAAGAACCATATGATACTCTCTATAGATGCTGAAAAAGCATTTGACAAAGTACAGCATCCCTTCCTGATCAAACTCTTCAAAGTATAGGGATAGAGGGCACATACCTCAATATCATCAAAGCCATCTATGAAAAACCCACCGCAAATATCATTCTCAATGGAGAAAAACTGAAAGCTTTTCCGCTAAGGTCAGGAACACGGCAGGGATGCCATTATCACCACTGCTATTCAACATAGTACTAGAAGTCCTAGCCTCAGCAATCAGACAACAAAAGGAAATTAAAGGCATCCAAATCGGCAAAGAAGAAGTCAAATTATCACTCTTTGCAGATGATATGATACTATATGTGGAAAAACCAAAAGACTCCACTCCAAAACTGCTAGAACTTGTACAGGAATTCAGTAAAGTGTCAGGATATAAAATCAATGCACAGAAATCAATTGCATTTCTCTACACCAACAACAAGACAGAAGAAAGAGAAATTAAGGAGTCAATCCCATTTACAATTGCACCCCAAATCATAAGAAACCTAGGAATAAGCCTAACCAAAGAGGCTAAGAATCTTACTCAGAAAACTATAAAGTACTCATGAAAGAAATTGAGGAAGACACAAAGAAATGGAAAAATGTTCCATGCTCCTGGATTGGAAGAATAAATATTGTGAAAATGTCTATGCTACCTAAAGCAATCTACACATTTAATGCAATTCCTATCAAAGTACCATCCATCTTTTTCAAAGAAATGGAACAAATAATTCTAAAATTTATATGGAACCAGAAAAGACCTCGAATAGCCAAAGGGATATTGAAAAAGAAAGCCAAAGTTGGTGGCATCACAATTCCGGACTTCAAGCTCTATTACAAAGCTGTCATCATCAAGACAGCATGGTACTGGCACAAAAACAGACACATAGATCAATGGAACAGAATATAGAGCCCAGAAATAGACCCTCAACTCTATGGTCAACTAATCTTCGACAAAGCAGGAAAGAATGTCCAATGGAAAAAAGACAGCCTCTTCAATAAATGGTGTTGGGAAAATTGGACAGCCACGTGCAGAAAAATGAAATTGGACCATTTCCTTACACCACACACAAAAATAGACTAAAAATGGATGAAGGACCTCAATGTGAGAAAGGAATTCATCAAAATCCTTGAGGAGAACACAGGCAGCAACCTCTTCGACCTCAGCCGCAGCAACATCTTCCTAGGAACATCGCCAAAGGCAAGGGAAGCAAAGGCAAAAATGAGCTTTTGGGACTTCATCAAGATCAAAAGCTTTTGCACAGCAAAGGAAACAGTTAACAAAATCAAAAGACAACTGACAGAATGGGAGAAGATATTTGCAAACGACATATCAGATAAAGGACTAGTGTCCAAAATCTATAAAGAACTTAACAAACTCAACACCCAAAGAACAAATAATCCAATCAAGAAATGGGCAGAGGACATGAACAGACGTTTCTGCAAAGAAGACATCCAGATGGCCAGCAGACACATGAAAAAGTGCTCCATATCACTCGGCATCAGGGAAATACAAATCAAAACCACAATGAGATATCACCTCACACCAGTCAGAATGGCTAAAATCAACAAGTCAGGAAATGACAGATGCTGGCGAGGATGTGGAGAAAGGGGAACCCTCCTACACTGTTGGTGGGAATGCAAGATGGTGCAACCACTCTGGAAAACAGCATGGAGGTTCCTCAAAATGTTGAAAATAGAACTGCCCTATGACCCAGCAATTGCACTACTGGGTATTTACCCTAACGATACAAACGTAGTGATCCAAAGGGGCACGTGCACCCGAATGTTTATAGCAGCAATGTCCACAATAGCCAAACTATGGAAAGAACCTAGATGTCCATCAACAGATGAATGGATCAAGACGATGTGGTATATATACACAATGGAATACTATGCAGCCATCAAAAGAAATGAAATCTTGCCATTTCCGGCAATGTGGATGGAACTAGAACATATCATGCTTAGCGAAATAAGTCAAGTGGAGAAAGACAACTATCATATGATCTCCCTGATATGAGGAAGTGGTGATGCAACATGGGGGCTTAAGTGGGTAGGAGAAGAATAAATGAAACAAGATGGGATAGGGAGGGAGACAAACCATAAGTGACTCTTAATCTCACAAAACAAACTGAGGGTTGCTGGGGGGAGGGGGGTTGGGAGAAGGGGGGTGGGGTTATGGACATTGGGGAGGGTATGTGCTTTGGTGAGTGCTGTGAAGTGTGTAAACCTGGCGATTCACAGACCTGTACCCCTGGGGATAAAAATATATGTTTATAAAAAATAAAAAGTTTTAAAAAATGCAGAACCAGAGATTAGCAGTCTACACCTGCTGAAAAGACAAGACTTGTAAATCTAAGGATGTTGTTTGACCATGCTATCGATCAAAGTGACACAGACACAGGTAGGGATGCTCATGTCATGTTGGCCAGAAAGCTTTGGGGGAAAGGGGAGATAAGATTTGAATAACATTTGGTGTAAATAATAATGATGTGACTGGTAATAGATGTGACTGAATAATTTTGCCAGTGTTTCTGGTAGATATATAGTAGTTGTGTATATTTTTCCACTGTATTGTATTTTAATTTCGTAGAATGAAATAATTTAATATAATACATTCAAAACCATTTGGTGTCTTTGATAAGACATTTTCTTAAATTTCTTTTCAGCATAACAGAATTCATTGTTTATGCACCACACCCAGTGCTTCATGCAATACGTGCCCTCCATAATACCCACCACCTGGCTCCCCCAACCTCCCACCCCTGCCCCTTAAAAGCCCTCAGATTGTTTTTCAGAGTCCATAGTCTCTCATGGTTCATCTCCCCTTCCAATTTCCCTCAACTACCTTCTCCTCTCCATCTCCCCTTGTCCTCCATGTTATTTGTTAGGCTCCACAAATAAGTGAAACCATATGACAATTGACTCTTTCTGCTTGACTTATTTCACTCAGCATAATCTCTTCCAGTCCCAAACATGTTGATAACAAAAGTTGGGTATTCATCCTTTCTGATGGAGGCATACTAGTCCATAGTGTATATGGACCACATCTTCCTTATCCATTCGTCCGTTGAAGGGCATCCTGGTTCTTTCCACAGTTTGGCGACCATGGCCAATGCTGCTATAAGCATTGGGGTACAGATGGCCCTTCTTTTCACGACATCTGTATCTTTGTGGTAAATACCCAGTAGTGCAGGGTCATAGGGAAGCTCTATTTTTAATTTCTGAAGAAATCTCCACACTGTTTTCCAAAGTGGCTGCACCAACTTGCATTCCCACAAACAGTGTAGGAGGGTTCCCCTTTCTCCACCTCCTCTCCTAATTTTGGCCATTCTAACTGGTGTAAGGTGCTATCTCAATGTGGTTTTAATTCGAATCTCCCTGATGGCTAGTGATGATGAATATTTTTTCATGTGTCTGATAACCATTTGTATGTCTTCATTGGAGAAGTATCTGTTCATGGATAAGACATTATTCTTGCAGTAATAATTCTGGACATTCGAGTTACACTGAGACTGCAGGAGCAGCCATCTTCTTCAAAACTTGAGTATGTTATACCCATGGCCAAAATCTGCATTCTTTGAAAATACTGTGGGAACACAAATGTACACTGGGGCTTCAGTAGTAAGTTGTGTGAACTGGAGACAGGATAAGGATAGTTTCAATATTTTTAAATTTTTCCCCAAATTCTTTGACATATCCCTCATTGAGAGATGGAGACTATTTTCTCCCCTTTTGAATCTAGGCAGACCTGTGATTTCTTTAACCCATTGAATAGGATAGAAATGATACATGTGACCTTTTGTTCATGCAAATCCCACCTGATACTCTTGGAAGACTTTTCCTAAGGGACACTAGGTGTCATGTAAGAAGTCTCAGGACTATTCTACCCTGTCAGAGAGGCCAGGTGTAGGTGCCAGCTGTAAAGACCCCAGCTGACAGGCAACATCAATGGCTAGACATCTGACTGAGCCTTCTTGGGTGTCCAGCCCAGTTCAACCTTCAGGTGATCACAGTCCCAGTGGACTTCTGACTAAAAATACATGAAAGACTCAAAGAATTTCCCAGCTGACCCCTATCTGAATTCCTGACTGAGCAGACTTGGTGTCTGATGGGCACTCACTTTCTAGATGGCTGTTTTTTGCAGTAACTTCACATAGATGAAGATATGAGGACTTTTTCTGGAGTCTCTTTTATAAGGGCACTAATCCCTCATAGCTTAAGCACCTCCCAAATGCTTCACCACCTAATACCATCACCTTGGGGGTTAGGACACCAATATATGAATTTGGGGGAGACATAAATATCCAAACCATAACACAGCTGGATGCAGACCAAAAAAACACAAGTCCCTGCCTATAAAGTGTTCATCAGATATCTGCTCCAAGTGAGTAGGGACTTTGTTTAGTTCATTGCGTCCCCATTGCCTCAAATGGCAAGTGGCACACAAGACATGCTCAACAAGTATTTGTGTTATGAATGACTGAAAAATAAATTGATGGATCTTTGGATGGTTTGATGCAGCCCTAGCCAAGACTGGAGGATGTATTTTTCCTCCAGCCACGGGACCTCACCTGCTAGAAACAACGTTTAGTGTCAGGACCATGCCTAATTTTTTCTGACTTCCTGTGACTTCCGTGGTGTTTCATGTCTGAACTGTATTCATTGACTCGGCTTCTTTCTTTCTTCAACCAGATTAGATATACCAATAGCAAGAATCCTTAGAAACTTCTGAACACCAAACCTTATTTTTTAGTTCTTCATATTAAATGACAATAAAAACTAACATTTAAGTGGTGTTCTGTTTTCTTTACATATATTAACATAAACCAGTCGACACACTAAACACGATATTATTTTTTGTTGGGGAAACTGAGACACAGAGGGGTTATGTCATTTGCTGAGCTTCTCACTTACAGGGCTGGGATTTGAACCTAAACACCCTTGATTCTTACTACACCACTCTCCAGCTGCTGATGTGCAGCCAGAATTTGATGGATGGATCTCAGCTGCTAGCCACCTAAAATACATATGTCTCCTGTGGGAATTGAGGCCAAGCATCACAGATGTATACATATTTGTTGCTTTGATTGCACATAGCTGAATGTGGGGCTTACATGTTTTCAAAAGAGGACAACAAATCCTTTGCACAGAATTTGCTCATCTTTTTTTCCTTTTATCTGTTATGTATTTTAACTTTGATATTTAAAGAATATTTCAAATATTCAGGGACAAGGAGCTAACCATGTTCATTTCAACGCCTTAAATATTCTTAAATATTAACCATATTAAAACCATAAAAATTCTTAAATATTAACCATGTTCATTTTGAAGGCTTAAATATAAGCCCCATGTCTATGGCCACTTCCTCAGGGAATTCTGTCTAATCAAGCTGAGTGATTGGACTGACAGAATAGATTTGGGTTCCTTTTGACAGTTTTATTCCAGTTTCTTAAAAAGTTATGTGTCCATGCTCATGGATTGGAAGAACAAATATTGTGAAAATGTCTGTCTTACCTAAAGCAATATACACATTTAATGCAATCCCTATCAAAATCCCATCCATTTTTTTCAAGGAAATGGAACAAATAATCCTAAAATTTATTCGGAACTAGAAAAGAACTTGAATAAGCAGAGGAATATTGAAAAAGAAAACCAAAGTTTGTGGCATCGCAATTCCAGATTTCAAGCTCTGTTACAAAGCTGTCATCATCAAGACACTATGGTACTGGCAAAAACAAAACAAAACAATACAAAACCAAAAAACAAAAAACAAACAAAAAAAAAACAACCAACCAAACAAACAAACAAAAACAGACATATAGATCAATGGAACAGAACAGAGAGCCCAGAAATAGACCCTCAACTCTATGGTCAACTCATCTTTGACAAAGCAGGAAAGAATGTCCAATGGAAAAAATACAGTCTTTTCAACAAATGGGAAAAATTGGACAGCCACATGGAGAAAAATGAAATTGGACCATTTCCTTACACCACACAAAAATAGACTCAAAATGGATGAAGGACCTCAATGTGACAAAGGAATCCATCAAAATCCTTGAAGAGAACACAGGCAGGAACCTCTTCGACCTCAACCGCAGCAACTTCTTCCTAGGAACATCGCCAAAGACAAGGGAAACAAGGGCAAAAATGAACTATTGGGAATACATCAAGATCAAAAGCTTCTGCACAGCAAAGGAAATAGTCAACAAAACCAAATGACAAGTGACAGAATGGGAGGAGATATTTGCAAACGACATGTCAGATAAAAGGCTAGTATCCAAAATCAATAAAGAACTTATCAAACTCAACACCCAAAGAACAAATAATTCAGTCAAGAAATGTGAAGAAGACATGAACAGACACTTCTGCAAGGAAGACATCCAGATGGCCAACAGACACATGAAAAAGTGCTCCACATCACTCAGCATCAGGGAAATACAAATCAAAACCACAATGAGATACCACCTCATGCCAGTCAGAATGGCTAAAATTAACAAGTCAGGAAATGACAGATGCTGGCGAGGATGTGGAGAAAGGGGAACCTTCCTACACTGTTGGTAGGAATCCAAGCTGGTGCATTCACTCTGGAAAACAGCATGGAGGTTCCTCAAAAAGTTGAAAATAGAGCTACCCTATGACAAAACTATTGCACTACTGGGTATGTACCCTAAAGATACAAATGTAGTGATCCAAAGGGGCACATGCACCCAAATGTTTATAGCAGCAATGTCCACAATAGCCAAACTAAGGAAAGAGTCTGGAAGTCCATCAACAGATGAATGGATACAGAAGAGGTGGTATATATATACAATGGAATACTATGCAGCCATCAAAAAATGAAATATTGTCATTTGCGATGACATGGATGGAACTAGAGGGTATTATGCTGAGCAAAATAAGTCAATCAGTGAAAGACAATTATCATATAATCTCCCTGATATGAGGAAGTTGAGAGGTAATATGGGGTGTTTGGGAGTAGGAAAAGAATAAATGAAACAAGATGGGATCGGGAGGGAGAAAAATCATAAGAGACTCTTAATCTTACAAAACAAACTGAGGGTTGCTGAGGGGATGAGGGTAGGAGGAGGGTGGTTGGGTTATGGACATTGGGGAAGGTATGTGCTATGGTGAGTGCTGTGAAGTGTGTAAACCTGGCACAGACCTGTACCCCTGGGGCTAATAATACATTATATGTTAATAAAAAAATAAAAAGTTATTTTAAAAAATTATGTGTCTAAGAATATAGGAGCAAAACTATTTTTCAAATTGTTACTTCTTAAAAAATGAAATGATGAAATGTATTTTATCCAACTGAATTCCCAAAGTTTCAGACAGATTTTGTCCTCTGGAATTACCATGCTCAAACTCTGACTTCTCTCAAAAATTTCAACTTTTCCTGTAGCCACAGTCACATTTCCTTTCATCTTTTTGAAGTCAATTCAAGAACCATCATGGCTTAGGTGTAATAGGCCTCTAGTTTTCTGTACCATTATTTCAAAAAATATAGTGATCCAGGTGAAACAGCATGCTTGCTTCTCATCAAGAATGACCACTTCAGTTTGCAAAGTTTGGGCAGAAACTCCCCAACTTGGGACCCCATCTGACTGTATGGCTATGACTCTTTGATGTTGTTGACATTGAAAGTAATATCCAACAGCCAAAAAAATAATGAAAATCAGTTCCAGTCTACCTGAGATCTCTTGAAAGATATTTACAGGTGTCCAATCTGTAACCTTATGAGACATTGCCCATGTTATCTTTTTTCTGTATTCTCAGAGCTTAGAGCCCTTCACATATTGAACACCCCAGGCATTCTCTCAGGAAAAACCTTTAACTTCATATTTTTTTGGAATTTATTAACTTTGCAGCTTATCTCTCTCTCTCAAACTCATCATTTGTAGTTTAACTTGATATTCCTCCCTCAAACCTTTTCTGCCTCCTATTTGGTCTCATTTTTCTCAATTTCTGATCCTCTGTAATACCCTCAACAGAAATGGGGATTCCAGTGTCACATGGTCACTCTCTACCACATCACACAAGAAAAGTCAGGTAGCTAGCAGCCCCTCTCCACACCCCCACCCTGAAGTTTCCAAGGCCACTCTGTGTGAGAAACATGACAACTTAATATCCTAGACCCACACTAGGATTAGTCTTGGTGCTGACATGCTAGACCTACAGGAATTCAGGGAGGGGACTCACTGAGTACCCTTGAGCAGGGCAGTCAAAGGAGAAGCAGTTGGTGCAACAAGAAGCTTTATTTTTCTACCTAGTCATATATAGGTAGTAATACTGTAAGGCACAGAGAAGGGGGAGACGGTGGGCCCCTGGAAAAGACACACAAACAGAGCCTTCTGCAGAGAGCTCACCCTTCCTCCCACATCCATGAACATTTCAGCTGCTCAGCCAGAAAAGGGAGATCGGGAGATTTAGGGAAGACAATATCACAGGGCTTTTCCAGGCATTGTAGATTTCCATTTCCTCTCAAATAGCTTGTCTCAGCATCAGAAGCCCAGATCAGCAAGAGTTCCTGGAGTCATGGCCACACCCAGAGACCCCAGACTGCCTCTCACTGCCACTGTCACAGGGATCAGAACTGTGGAGCCAGCATCTGTGGGATCCATGGTGCCTGTGGTGGCTCAAGCAGCAGCTGCCCCCAGAGCTGGGGCCACAGCCACTCCCAGAGCCAAGAGCACAACCAGCAGGGGCTTGGGGGGAGCACTGTGCTGAGCTCTTTGGGGGACACTTGGGTGATGTGGGACACTTGGGCTGGGGCTGGCACTGCTGCTGGCTCTGCTGGCAGGACATCTCTACAGGAATTTGACCTTCAACAAATAGAAGAAACATTATGGACATGGAAGCTTCAGGCACATTCCCCTCCCTGTGCAATGTCTCCTTGACCAAGCTGCTTTCTAAACCAAGCTCTGTGGGACAGAAATGAGGACATGCAGGGGACATGTGCACTTGGTTGCCAAATAGATCTGTGTGCACCCCTGACAACATATTCAGAACAAGAATGGAAGGAATCCTGAAGACCTGTGGCTTTGGGGTTTCGCAGCCCCCTGACAGGTGCCTCAGTGACTCTTTCCTTACCATCATGCCTTTCACCACTGCTGCCCACTATTTGGGCCTCTTCCTGCATGTTCTGTTCAGATCTGGTCTTGTCTTCCTAACACACTCAGCTGAGGTGATACTCACGGGATGCTGAGGAGGCAGGACAAGGCTGTTCCCGAGGAGGCTATGGATGAGGAGCCCAGGACAGGAGCCCTTTTATACTGTGCAGGGGTGTGGAGGGGTTATGATGCAGGGCAGGAGCATGCTGCTGCTTTCACAACCAGGGAAGGTGACAGCCTGGCACACTCCCAGGACTAGGCTTTCAGCCTTTTTCCTGGGCACTTGCATAATGTCCAATAGATGATGTTCAACCAGGAAACATGATGACTGTCCACATACATCCCCTTGGGACCTACTCAGAGCCTAACACCCTTCCTGCCTGCCTGCCTGCCTTCCTATCTCCCTCCCTCCTTCCCTTCTTTCCTTCTTTGCTTCCTTCCTCTGTTCACGTGCCCTCCTGGGAACAGGTATAGATATGAAAGAATTATCTTCTTATATTCAGAAGTCTACCAAGATGGACACATGGACAAATGAATAAATCGTAACACAAATTCCAAGTGATAAATGTACTTTAACCTGCACAGGCTTTCTCTCTGACCATGACCTTCAGATGTAATCCATCACTGCCTCCTGAGCTTCTAGCAGTTAGGTATGGGCAAGGGTAAGGGACTGGTGCTAGAGCCCTATCTGTGGGGATTTTGCCCCTCAGATGACCTCTTGGCACCAATGGGGCAGCATGGAATTTCACAAATAAAGGGAGGAGAGCAAAATTAGGTGTTGATGGAACAAATAAATAAATTTCCCAGAGATGAAAATGTGTACTTCTTTTTGGTGAAGTCATCTAAACTCAAAACTATTTGCATATTTGAATCTAGTACACTATAATGCTATAGCCAAGGAAAAGTGATTAGGATTATGTAAACTTGTAATGATATATGATTTGAATAATCTTTGCTAGTAAAGATAGTATACCATGGATTTTTTTATTAACATATAATGTATTATTTGCCCCAGGGGTACAGGTCTGTGAATCATCAGGTTTACACATGTCACAGCACTCACCATAGCACATACCCTCCCCAGTGTCCATCACTCAGCCACCCCATCCCTTCCACCCCCTCCCCTCTAGCCACCCTCAGTTTGTTTCATGAGATTAAGAGTCTCTTATGGTTTGTACCCCTCCAGATCCCACCTTGTTTCATTTTTTCCTTCCCTCCCCCCCACAACCCCCAACCCTGCTTCTCAAATTCCTCATATCAGAGAGATCATATGATAATTGTCTTTCTATGATTGACTTATTTTGCTCTACATAATACGGTCCATGGATTTTATTTATAGAGAAAACTGTTCATGGCCTATTGTTAGCTAGTAAAAAGCAGTACACACAATTAATTAAATGGTATTTTGAATGTACTCTTTATAGGGAATGTGTCCTATTCTTTTACAACCACTAAAACCTATAGGACCATCTAATTTCCTTTAGATGATTTTTTTAAAGAGTTTATTTATTTATCAGAGAGAGAGAGGGAGAGAGAGCGAGCACAGACAGACAGAATGGCAGGCAGAGGCAGAGGGAGAAGCAGGCTCCCTGCTGAGCAAGAAGCCCCATGTGGGACTCGATCCCAGGACGCTGGGATCATGACCTGAGCTGAAGGCAGCCACTTAACCAACTGAGCCACCCAGGTGTCCCTAGATGATTTTGTTTTTATCCCGGTACTATAAAACCTGTACTCACCGAAGCATAGGGATCCCATGAGTTGTTTCAAACCCCCATGGAGGAAGCACTGGTAGTGGGTGGGCCTTTGGGTTGTTAACTCAAGATAGAGGTAGTGAGACAGCTGGGAAGAGAATGCGCTCTCCTGACATTCTCTTCTCTCCAGAAGAGGCTCTGGACCCCCCTGAGGCCATGCTTTCAACCCCAGCCTCAATTCAGTCTGACGGCCTCTTCCCTCATATCATGGGAACCCACAACTAAATACTGGATTGGAAAGGGCAAAACATAAGGGATGAAAAGAGGCACTATTTTTCATGTGGACTGCATGGTGAGGTTGTAGTGGACAAGACAATGGAATAAACTCATTTCCATTTTCATCAGCTATACTGAGCAGGGCAAATCTTAGACAATACCACAAAATTAAGGTTACTTTCTGTCCTGGTGCCCATAGGAAGTCCTTGCTTACAACTGGTGTCCCAGTGTAACTACTTAGTTGTATCCTAGTTAGGGTGATAATATAGAGAGATCAGCCTAATGGAGATGTGGCTAACATCACACTTGGAGCCCCTCTGAATGTCAAACCTGACCTTGGGGTATGAGTGAGAGAGGAACATAACCCATTGTCTTTTCCCCAATAGACCTGATTCTCCTCCTGCTAACCCTTCCCCACTGAATTTCTTCTCATTCAGTCACGAATTTCCCAGTTCCTACATTTAACACACTTTAAAGGAGCATTAGCTGTGAGGGTCAGGTACCTTGCACAGTACTGGGAATACAGATAGAGAGAGAACAGCCTGCCATCATCAGGCCAACATCCTAGCAGAGGAGGAAGACAGAATGCAAATTACAGGTGTGGTGTCCATTAAAAAGAAATTGCAGGTTCTGTGCGTTTGTAAGAGGAAGGCCTGATGTAGTCTGGGGGTTCTGATCTCTGCAAGAAGTGGATAGTTTTTCTTTGACCTCTCGTTCAACAGAAGCAAGTACAAAGGCTCTTTTGGTCCAGATGGTTTTAATCTTGAGTCATTAGGCAACAAGAGCTGAAGAGTCACATCTGCCTCAGGAGGTTGGGGAAATTCCAGTTTCTGGGTCACTCTGAGCAGGGAGATTTACACATCCCCCTGGAAACGCAAGGATTTTTATGTGGCTTTCTCCAGGTCCATCCCGGTTTTTGTTTCCTTGTTTGTTTGTTTTGTTGTTTTAGTTTGTTTGTTTTGTTTTCATTTTTGTTTTTGTTTTGTCATAGAGAAAGAGTTGTTTTATTTTATTTTTTAAAAGATTTTATTTATTTATTTATTTGAGAGAGAGACGGTGACAGAGAGCACAAGAGGGGAGAAGGTCAAAGTGGGGACTTGATTCCTGGAACTTTAGGATCATTACCGGAACTGATGGCAGTTGCTTAACAAACTGAGCCACCCAGGCACCTGAGAAGGAGTTGTTTTAGTGCTGGAGTTGTTTCTTGCTGATTTGAGATCCATGTCAGTAAGGAAATCCCTCTTCACAGGCCCTCACATGTCTCCCAGAGAAGCTGCTTCACAGGCCTGCAGACCAAACACATGTCCTTGATAGCAGAAGCACAGCTGTAAGGCCATTGCTGGGTAGCTCCTTCCTGTCTAGGAGATCAGCTCCCTGAGTGTCAGTGCTGTGAAGGAACCCAGAGCCCACCCGCTTGAGGGGGACGGGAGTACTCAACTCAGGAAACATCATTGACAGACAACCCACGTGGCAGGCCTCTCCCCCATAAAACAAACCAAGAAAGAAAAAAAAGGACTACAAGAGAACAACCACTACATAGGAAAACTTGTATTGTTCACTCGTTCCCACTATTCCGATTCATATATATATATATGAATATATATTCATATATATATATATATATATATTTACACATAGGTAATTTTTTAACCTATTTACCATCACAGCGAGTTGTACAGTACATCAAATTCCATAATACCTTTCTAACCTGAACTTTTTGATACATACACCTATGTTTTTCTTTTGCATTTTTATTTTTTTATTTCCTTTTTTAAAATTTTAGTTTAGTTTAGTCTAGTTTATTCCTCTTATTTTTATCCTCTAATATTCATATAAAGTTAAACTTCAAAGTAATCCCCTTTCCCCAATCAATACTACCCCTATAGGTAAACCAATTTTTAATCCCCTTTATCTTAGGAAAGTTGAGTCCTTTAACAAAGATATCAAGATACATCCAGGAAGAATCAAAACCACCTTCCTCGCACACACTGAGAATTTATAAAAACTCTCCCATCTTCTTCTTTCACCATTGTTTCTGTGTTTTGTGTTTGTCCTAATAGCATATAAATCTTACACCTGCGGTTCTTTTTTATGAGGTTCTTCCTTTATTTGCATATATATATATTTTTCTCTTCTCATATACTTGTATCAGTCTTTTTGTTTGTCTACTTCATAAATCTTACCTTTAGGGCCATCTGGGCAGAACCTTCTCTTTCATCTTCCCTTTCTTTCCTGTCTCTCTTTCTCTCTTTTTTTTTCTTTTCTTTTGTCAGTCGTTTGGGTGGGGATCCTGATTTCTCATAAGTGATCCAGGGTACACCTTGATAGCACCACAGTTGATACATCCACCTACATCTGTTCAGTCATCTCTCACCAAAATGACTAGGAGGAGGAATGCCCAACAGAAGAAAAACACAGAGGATCAACCTCCTGCAACAGAGCTATGGCTATCAATATAGACAATATGTTGGAAAGAGAAATCAGGCTAACAATTATCCAGGCAATAACTAGGTTGGAGAAAGCCATGGATGGCCAAATGGGATTAATAAGGGCTGAACTGAAAGCAACCAGACAGGATGTTCACAATGTTAGGGCAGAGCTTAAAGCTACCAGGGAGGAGGTTCACAATGCTCTCAATGACTTCCAATCTAATCTAGACTCTCTCAAAGCTAGGGTAACTGAGACAGAAGATAGAATTAGTGATCTGGAAGACAAACAGATACAGAGAAAGGATCAGGAGGAAGCCTGGAACAAACAACTTAGAAACCACGAAAACAGAATTAGGGAAATAAATGATGCCATGAAACATTCCAACGTCAGAATTATTGGAATCCCTGAAGGGGAGGAGAAAGAAAGAAATCTAGAAGATAGAGTGGAACAAGTCCTTCATGAAAATTTTCCCAATCTCGCGAATGGAACCAGCGTTCATGTACTAGAGGCGGAACGATCTCCACCAAAGATTACACATTCCAAAAACATCACGACACCTGATAGTCAAATTGAGGAATTATAATTGTAGGTATAATCTCTTGAAATCCACTAGGACAAAAAGGCTCCTTACTTACAGAGGGAAGCCCATCAGAATAACATCAGACCTGTCCACAGAGACTTGGCCAGCCAGAAAAGGCTGGCAAGATATATTCAGGGCACTAAATGAGAAGAACATGCAGCCAAAAAACTTTACCCAGCAAGACTGACATTCAAAATGGATGGAGAGATAAAGAGTTACTAAGACCCGCAAGACTTAAAAGATTATGCAACCACCAAGCCGACACTGCAGGAAATATTAAGCAGGGTTCTATAAAAGAGGAAAAATCCTAAGAATAGCATTGAACAGAAATATAGAGACAGTGTACAGAAAGAAAGACTTCAAAGGTAACTCGATGTCAATAAAAATGTATCTATCAATAATCACTCTCAATGTGAATGGCCTAAATGCGCCCATAAAACGGCACAGGGTTGCAGATTGGATAAATCGACAGGACCCATCCATATGTTGTCTATAAGAGACCCATTTTGAACCTAAGGATACATGCAGACTGAAAGTGAAGGGATGGAGAAGCATCTTTCATGCCAATGGGACTCAAAAGAAGGCTGGGGTAGTGATTCACATATCAGATAAATTAGACTTTACACGAAAGACTGTAGTCAGAGATCCAGAAGGACACTACATCATTCTTAACGGGACTATCCACCAAGATGATCTAACAATTGTTAATATCTATGCTCCCAATATGGGAGCAGCCAATTACTTAAGAAAACTGTTAATCAAGGTGAAGAGTCATATTGTTCCAATTTTAGTATATGTGCTGCCGAAGCGAGCACTGAAGAGTCATATTGATATGAATACACTAATCGTTGGAGATCTTAACATTCCTCTCTCAGAAAGAGACAGATCATCGAAGCAGAAAATCAATAAAGAAACAAGAGCACTGAATGATACATTGGACCAGATGGACCTCATAGATATACACAGAACATTCCACCCTAAAACAACAGAATACTCATTCTTCTCCAGTGCACACAGAACCTTCTCCAAATAGACCACATACTGGGTCACAAATCAGGACTCAACCAATACCAAAAGACTGAGATGATTCCGTGCATATTCTCAGATCACAATGCTTTGAAACTAGAGCTTAATCACAAGGAATATTTCCAAAGGAACTCAAACACCTGGACGCTAAAGACCACCTTGCTTAAGAATGCTTGGATCAACCAGGAGATCAAAGAAGAACTGAAACAATTCATGGAAACCAATGAGAATGAAGACACTTTGGTCCAAAGCCTATGGGATAGAGCAAAGGCAGTCCTAAGGGGGAAATACATAGCCATCCAAGCCTCCCTCAAAAAAATTGAAAAATCCAGAATACACCAGCTGTCTCTACACCTTAAAGAACTGGAGGATCAACAACAAATCAAACCAACTCCACACATAAGAAGGGAAATCATCAAGATTAGGGCTGAGATCAATGAGGGAGAAACCAGAGATACAGTAGAACATATCAATGAAACTAGAAGCTGGCTTTTTGAAAGAATCAATAAGATCGATAAGCCACTGGCCACTCTAATCCAAAAGAAAAGAGAGAAAGCCCAAATTCATAAAATTATGAATGAAAAGGGAGAGATCACAACGAACACCAAGGAAGTAAAACAATCATCAGAAGTTATTATCAACAGTTATATGCCAATAAGCTAAGCAACCTAGATGAAATGGATACATTCCTGGAAAACTATAAACTCCCAAAATTGAACCAGGAAGAAATCGACAACCTGAAGAGACCAGTATCTAGTAACGAGATTGAAGCAGTGATTAAAAACCTCCCAAAAAACAAGAGCCCAAGACCTGATGGATTCCCGGGAATTCTACCAAGCATTCAAAGAAGAAATAACACCTATTCTCCTGAAGCTCTTTCAAAAAATTGAAGCAGAAGGAAAACTTCCAGACTCTTTCGATGAAGCTAGCATTACCTTGATCCCCAAACCAGGCAAAGACCCTACCAAAAAGGAGAATTTCAGACCAATATCACTGATGAATATGGATGCTAAGATTCTCAACAAGTCTTAGCCAAAAGGATCCAACAGCACATTAAAAAGATTATCTACCATGATCAGGTGGGATTCATCCCTGGGCTACTAGGATGGTTCAACATTCACAAATCAATCAATGTGATACAACAAATTAATATGAGAAGAGAGAAGAACCACATGGTCCTCTCAACTGATGCAGAAAAAGCATTTGACAAAATCCAGCATCCGTTCCTGATTAAAACTCTTCAAAGTATAGGGATAGAGGGAACATTCCTGAACCTCATCAAATCTATCTATGAAAAACCCACAGCAAAAATCATCCTCAATGAGAAAAAGCTTGAAGCCTTCCCGTTGAGATCAGAAACAAAACAAGGTTGCCCACTTTCACCACTCTTGTTCAACATAGTATTAGAAGTCCTAGCAACAGCAATCAGACAACAAAGAGAAATAAAAGGTATCCAAATTGGCAATGAAGAAGTCAAACTCTCTCTCTTCGCAGATGACATGATTCTTTATATGGAAAACCCAAAAGACTCCACCCCCAAACTACTAAAACTCATACAGCAATTCAGCAACGTGGCAGGATACAAAGTCAATGTGCAGAAATCAGTAGCTTTCTTATACTCTAACAATGAAAATACAGAAAGGGAAATTAGAGAATCGATTCCATTTACTATAGCACCAAGAACCATAAGATACCTGGGAATAAACCTAACAAAAGAGGTAAAGGATCTGTACTCGAAGAACTATAGAACACTCATGAAAGAAATTGAAGAAGACACAAAAAGATGGAAGACCATTCCATGCTCTTGGATCAGAAGAATAAACATTGTTAAAATGTCTATACTGCCTAGAGCAATCTATAGTTTTAATGCCATTCTGATCAAAATTCCGCTGGTATTCTTCAAAGAGCAGGAGCAAATAATCCAAAAATTTGTATGGAATCAGAAGAGACCCCGAATCACTAAGGAAATGTTGAAAAACAAAAATAAACCTGGGGGCATCACGTTACCTGATTTCAAGCTTTATTACAAAGCTGTGATCACCAAGACAGCATGGTACTGGCATAAAAACAGACACATAGACCAGTGGAACAGATTAGAGAGCCCCGATATGTGTCGGGGACCGCCTCTGGCCAGGAAAGTCCCCGCCATTACAAGATGGCGCTTGGCTCACTGCCAGCAAAATATGCTGCAAGTAAACAACAAACGTTCTGGTGAAGCCCGCCTAAGGGAGGACATAGTCATTGGCTGTTTCAAATTTAATCAGCATAGTAACAGGACTCTCATTGGCTCTCCCCATTGCTTGGCCCCTTATTGGTCACCTTGCTCGCTGATTGGTCATGTAAATGTATATAAGTGTGTAGACTTGCGGAAATAAAGAGAGAGAAGATACATCTGAACCAGGGCTTCTTGTCCTTGCTGGTCGAGGGCGACAAATGGTGCCGGCACCTGGGAATCGTTAACGAGTAAGTAAACCTTGCAAGGAGAAAAACCAAAGGTAAGCGGGGAAGGGACCACGATTAAAGTGGTGGGAATCTTGTACAAGACCGCAACAAGAAGCGGGGCGGCTATAGAGCCGGGATTTTCTTCCACGGTAAAGCGGGGAGTAAAGGTCGACTGAGGTATATGTGTGTAAAAAGTTAATGTGTTAGTTAGTGTCTTTAACGTCCGCGTCTGTTGTCTGTGTGTTCATAATGGGATCTGAAGTATCTAAAGAGCAGTTGGAAGGGTCTTTAAAAGACCTGCTGAAAGCCAGTGGAACTCCACTAAAAGCAAAAACTGCTCGGGCCTTTTTGAATACAGTGGAAAAGGCGGCTCCATGGTTCCTAGATGAAGGCTTGCTAATCATACCTCAATGGGACCACTTAGGGGAGGATTTGAAGAGACAGAACAATAAAGCGCCTTTGCCACCTGGGACTCTGGCAATATGGACCTTAGTCCGGGGATGCCTGGTGGGGTCTAAACCCAAATGTGAATCAGCTCTACAAGAGGGAGCAGAGGCATTGGAGGAAGTGAAAGAGGAGCGGTCTTCTCGTGCCTCAGAGGGGGGTAGTTCTAGTGAAGAGGAAGAAGAAATGTCAGGGGAGGAGTTAGACCATAAAATGCACTCCAAGTTTGAACAGTTGAAACTGTCGACTCCAGCGACGCCTAGTGCCCCTCCACCGTATAATCCTATGGCGTGCCAAGGAGCTTGTAGCTGCTGCACCACATGTGGTAGTGGCAGGGTTTCGAGCTGGAGAGATCATGACCTGGCCTCTGCCTTTCCGGTTTTAGAGGACCAAAACAACCAGCGGTATCATCAGCCTCTTGATTTTAAACTAGTTAAGCAATTAAAGGAAGCAGTCATGCAGTATGGCCCTCAGGCAGCCTTTACGGTATCTTTGTTGGAGACCCTAACCTCACCTCTCCTCGTCAGTTGACTGAGGGGGCAAAAGCAGCCATCAATCTGATCCAGAAAAGGCTAGAAGCTGCTCAGATAGACAGAATTGACTATTCCAAACCTTTGCTATTTTGTGTCCTTGCCAAAAAACGAGCTCCCACTGCAGTTTTTTGGCAATCTGGCCCCATATCATGGGTTAGTTTGGCCCACTCTCCAGGGAAGGTCTTGCCTTGGTACCCAAGCGCCGTTGCACAAATTATACTTAAAGGGATTAAACTTAGTATAGCAGCGTTTGGTAAACAACCAGATACTATAATGACACCATATACGCAGGAACAAATAAAGTGCCTAGCAGCCTGTGATGATGACTGGGCCATTTTGATAACTATAACGTGTGCTCAATTTGATAACCACTACCCATCACATCCATGGCTACAGTTCAGTTTATCCAATCCAATCATATACCCTAGGATCACTCACCATAAACCCCTCAGTAATGTAAGGCTTATATTCACTGATGGATCTAAGCAAGGAGTAGGAGCTATAGTTACCAAAGAAGAGAGTTGGACCTTCCTAATTCAAAGCTCCTCTCCCCAAGAAACCGAGCTGCTCACAGTAATAAAAGCATTTCAGATGTTTCATCAAGAACCCTTCAATCTTTTATCAGATAGTAGATATGTGGTGCAAGCTGTCTCTATCATTGAAAATGTGGGTTCTATTAATGCCAGGTCTACTATCTCTAAGGCATTACAAGAAATCCAAACATTAGTTTGGGACAGGAAGGCTCCATTTTATGTTGGCCACATACGAGCTCATACAACCTTACCAGGCCCCCTGACACAAGGTAATTGGTTAGCAGACTCCTTAACCAGAGGAGAATTTGTCTTTGCCATTGAGGACCCGGTGCAACAGGCGAGACATTATCATAAGATGTTTCATGTGAATGCTTTAACTCTTCGCCTCAAATTTAACATAACAAAAGCACAGGCACGGGACAAAGTAGTCTCCTGCAGAAATTGCGTGACTTTACTACCTGCACCATCCTTGGGTGTTAATCCTAAGGGTCTGTTACCTAGTCATATATGGCAAATGGATGTCACACATGTTTCAGAATTTGGAAAGTTAAGATATGTTCCTGTCACTGTAGATACCTGCTCTGGAATAATTTTCGCCTCAATGCATACGGGGGAAAAATCCAGAGATGTTATCGCCCATTGCCTACAGGCTTTCGCGGCATGGGGAAAGCCACACCAGTTAAAGACAGATAATGGTCCAGCCTACACCTCACAACCCTTTAAAGCCTTCCTACAACAACTTGACATTCACTTGATACATGGAATACCCTATAACCCACAAGGACAGAGTGTTGTGGAGCGCGCACATCTTACAATAAAAAATGCGCTTTATAGGGGCGCCTGGGTGGCTGAGTGGGTTAAGGCCTCTGCCTTCGGCTCAGGTCATGATTTCAGGGTCCTGGGATCGAGCCCCACATCGGCCTCTCTGCTGGATGGGGAGCCTGCTTCCCTCTCTCTCTCTCTCTGCCTGCCTCTCTGCCTACTTGTGATCTCTGTCAAATAAATTTTTAAAAATGCGCTTTATAAACAAAAAGGGGGAATAGGGGACACCTTCAGGTCCCCTAAAGATAAGCTCAACACCATTCTCTTTATTTTGAATTTTTTAACGTTGGACAAAACAGGTAAATCAGCTGCAGACAGACATGCAAGTGCTGCTGCTGCTCCCCCTAAGCCTTTAGTACTTTGGAAGGACATCCTCACAGGAAAGTGGAATGGATCAGATCCAGTGTTAGTATGGAGTAGGGGGTCTGTATGTATTTTCCACAGGAAAAAGAGGCTCCAATTTGAATCCCAGAGCGGCTGGTGCGTGCAGCCTTGCCTCCGAACACCAGTCATGATGCTGAAGATGCTGATGATAACTCTGAGGATGCTACACCTCCTGCGGCAGACTCAAGCCAGAGAGCTGTGAGCAGTGGTTAAAGCGTGGCTATATCCTTTACCAGTGACTAACTCTTCTCTCCTATTCCCTCCTCTCCCTTTGATGCATGGCAGGTCTGTAACTTGTTAGGAGCATGTACTGATATCTCAGCAGTGTCCATGTTAAATGGTGGCAAATCCCTCAACTGTTCTTATAAACAAAATGACTCTAGTACCTTTGAGACAACAGTTAATGTGTCTTGTCCCAATAATATTATTTATCAGCCCACTCCCATATGGATCTCGCCACCATTCCTTTTCCTCGTAACAAATGCTAGCGAGCTGAATGATACGTTGAATTGCACTAAGAATTGCTATCTTTCCCAGTGCTGGAATGTCACGGCCTTCAAGCTGGCTGTGATTATGCGTATCCCTACCCATGTTCCTATCCCAGTTTCCATTCCAGAGGACAAGTGACCAGTGGTGTTATCCAGAAAGAAGAGAGATTTTGGTATCACAGCCACCGTTGTGACGGCATTGGCTATATCTACAGCAGCTGCCACGGCAGCAGCAGTCTTGCTTGCTGCAACTAGACCCACTGCGGAAGCTGTGAACACCCTTGCAGATGGAACGGCGGCTGCCCTTCAAACACAGACTCAGATCAAAGCACATCTGCAAGCATGAATCCTGATAGTCAACCAGAGAGTGGATTTGGTTCAAGAACAAGTGGACATATTGAGGGCCCTATTGGGACTGGGATGTATAGCACCCTTCCTGGCAATTTGTGTAACTCCCATAGCCTATACTAATATGAGTGACTTACAGAATGTCTCCCTACAGCTCTCCCAGTATTTGCAGGGTGCTTGGTCTGACGATTTTCAAAATTTCACACGAGTACGCGTGTGCAACCAGCTTCCCTCCCAGAGCTATTTCAAACATTCAGCAGTATGTTCCAGTTTACCAAATAATGGGCTGGCACAATTGGTCTTCTTGTCCTCCTCCTTATTGGCATTCTGCTTCTATTCAGAAAAGTTCGCCAATGGAGAACACAGCAGCGAGAACAGGGCCGAGCTATAGTACAAGCCCTTATGTCAATAGAGGCTGGGACATCTCCTCAGATATGGCTAAGCATGCTAGATCGGTAGTCAAAGACGGGTAAGATCAGTAGAGAAACATACCAACCCAAGACAGGACAGAGATCATCGATATCTTGTGTCTGATGACAGGTAAGGATGTTTTCTGCTACTGACGACCTAAGACAGGCACGATCTCTGCCATAAAACAAAAAAGGGGGAGATGTCGGGGACCACCTCCGGCTGGGAAAGTCCCCGCCATTACAAGATGGCGCTTGGCTCACTGCCAGCAAAATATGCTGCAAGTAAACAACGAACTTTCTGGTGAAGCCTGCCTAAAGGAGGACATAGTCATTGGCTGTTTCAAATTTAATCAGCATAGTAACAGGACTCTCATTGGCTCTCCTCATTGCTTGGCCCCTTATTGGTCACCTTGCTCGCTGATTGGTCATGTAAATGTATATAAGTGTGTAGACTTACGGAAATAAAGAGAGAGAAGATACATCTGAACCAGGGCTTCTTGTCGTCCATGCGGGTCGAGGGCGACAGATATGGACCCTCAACTCTATGGTCAATTAATCTTCGACAAAACAGGAAAAAAATACACAGTGGAAAAAAGACAGTCACTTCAATAAATCGTGCTGGGAAAACCTGACACCTATAAGTAGAAGAATGAAACTCAACCATTCTCTTACACCGTACACAAAGATCAACTCAAAATGGATAAAAGACCTCAACGTGAGACAGGAATCCATCAGAATCCTAGAGGAGAACATAGGCAGTAATCTCTTTGATATCAGTCACAGCAACTTCTTTCAAGATATGTCTCCAAAGGCAAAGGAAACAAAAGCTAAAATAAACTTTTGGGACTTCATCAAAATCAAAAGCTTCTGCACAGCAAAGGAAACAGTCAAGAAAACAAAGAGGCAACCCATGGAATGGGAGAAGATATTTGCAAATGGCAGTACAGACAAAAGGTTGTTATCCAGGTTCTATAATGAACTCCTCAAACTCAACACACATGAAACAGGCAAACATATCAACAATGGGCAGAACACATGAACAGACACTTCTCCAATCAAGACATACAAATGGCTATCAGACACATGAAAAAATGTTCATCATCACTAGCCCTCAGGGAGATTCATATTAAAACCACATTGAGATATCACCTTACACCAGTTAGAATGGCCAAAATTAACAAAACAGGAAACAACATATGTTGGAGAGGATGTGGAGAAAAGGGAACCCTCTTCCACTGTTGGTGGGAATGCAAATTGGTGCAGCCTCTTTGGAGAACAGTGTTGAGATTCCTCAAGAAATTAAAAATAGAACTTCCCTATGACCCTGCAATTGCACTCCTGGGTATTTACCCCAAAGATACAGATGTAGTGAAAAGAAGGGCCATCTGTACCCCAATGTTTATAGCAGCAATGGCCACGGTCGCCAGACTTTGGAAAGAACCAAGATGCCCTTCAACGGATGAATGGATAAGGAAGATGTGGTCCATATACACTATGGAGTATTATGCCTCCATCAGAAAGGATGAATACCCAACTTTTGTAGCAAAATGGACGGGACTGGAAGAGATTATGCTGAGTGAAATAAGTCAAGCAGAGAGAGTCAATTATCATATGGTTTCACTTATTTTGGAGCATAACAAATAGCATGGAGGACATGGGGAGTTAGAGAGGAGAAGGGAGTTGGGGGAAATTGGAAGGGGAGGTCAATCATGAGAGACTATGGACTCTGAAAAACAATCTGAGGGTTTTGAAGTGGCGGGGGGATGGGAGGTTGGGGTACCAGGTGGTGGGTATTATAGAGGGCATGGATTGCATGGAGCACTGGGTGTGGTGAAAAAATAATGGATACTGTTTGCTGAAAATAAATAAAAAAAATAAAAATAAAAAATAAATTTAAAAAAATAAAACCTCATCTATTAAATTTGAAAAATTTTGTTAAAAATTTTTAATAAGTAGAACTGTTTCATCGTGCCATAAAAAACAAATACTAGACTGATGCATCAGTAAAATAAAATAGAGGATGGCAGCAAACCCATGAATATATGGGAAGTTAATATATGACAAAGTTGGTATTTGAAAATAGAAACCTTTAATAGAAATTCTAGTTACCTTAAACACCTAAATGAAAAATCAAAACTCCAAAAATTTATGGAATAAAATGTAGGAGAATATCTTTTAAACTTGGAGTAATGTGGGCTATCAAAAACAAGATACAAAAGAAAACACTATAAAGCAAAAGGCTAATAAATATGACAACATTTAGAATTTTTCTTTGTTGCCAATGTTATTTCTTAAAAGGTTGAAACATAAGCAATAAATTATGAGAAAATATTTCTAGGGCACATTGTAAGCAAGGAAATAAATTCAGAATATATAAAACACTCATTAAGATAAAAATAATCCTAATAAAACTGGACAAGTGTATCTATGGGCAAGACTTTCACAAAAGAAGAAAATCATGTAGCAAATATGTATAAAATGATATGCCAAACCTCTTAGGTATTTGGAGAACTATAAGTTAAATAGTTTGATATTATTTTTGCCCTTCAATTTGGCAAATATTGGAAACAATGGTTTATGGTATTAAATATCTATACAGACCATGGTGAAAGTGTCATTAATTAGTGGGAATGTCACATATAAATTTTCCATAACTATTCCAACAAAAAAATGACATACTCTTTATCTTACACTTGCTTATGTCCACAAAGACACTAATCAGGTCTACAGCAGCATTTTATAGTTAAGGAAAAGTCAGAAACAATCTAAATATCCAGCATTTAAAGAAGAGATACACAAACACTGACATCTTAATTCAAGGTATCTGAGGAGAGGGCCAGAGAAAGACCCCATATTATTGAAAAGTTATGACTTCCAGTGAACATGCCCTTCACCACCACCAGGTGACAGCAACAACTGTGGGAGCAAGAGTAGGCTTGGCTCACTAAGAGGTTTTGGTCATGGCTGTTACCAACAGCGCTGTCACTATAATCATCAGTAGCTGCAGCATCGACAAACTTGTAAGTTAATATCTAATTTGCATAACTTGCTTTCCAATAATCACTACAAAAGTTCTTTCATTTCTTTATTATTTGTCTATTAACCAAAAATGCACTGGGAACCTTATATGAGACAGGCATTGTGCATTGAATATGAAGCTTTTAGACAAATGGCCAAGACAGGTCTTTCAACAGTTCCAATTCAGATTATGTACCTGAGCTCTTTACGAGAACTCCAATGTTGTCTGAGGTCAGAGAAGGTCTAAAGGAGCTGGATACCATGTCCACTGAAAGTTACTTCTCTCTTAAGAGACAGAAGCCTGCCTCTTCACCCCAATGTGACTTTATATGTATATGTATATGTATATGTATATGTATATGTATATAGTATAAGCTCAGGCATTTTCACATTGTAGCATATCTTATTTTTATGTTTGTATAATAGAAATTAATTTGGCTTTTAGTAAATTGTTAGAAATTTAGTTTGGCTTTTAGTAAAAGAAACCTGAAATAATAGTGCTTCTATAAACTAGAAGGTTAATTTTATATCTCATGCTGAACACTTGGAGGGGTGTAGTCAAGAGCTATTTGGTATCTCCATGATATCATCAAAGATCTGGCTCTTCTTCCCCTTCTCCTCCTCTACCCTTAGTTCCAGTTTCTCTCTGTAAAACTGCTAGAGCACCAACATCACTGTCATTCTGGGACTCCACCTGTGATGTCTGGTCTGGGACTTGGGCAAAAAAGAAGAACAAAGGCATGGCAAAGGGTGTCCACTAGCTCAGTGAGCCCTTTGATTGAATTTTCTTAAAGCTCCACCATTTTCACAGTGTTCTTCAATTATAGACATGGCCAAGTGAGTGGTTTGCCATCTCAAAGTGTCCTACCCCACCCCCAAAATGCAGTGCATACCCCTTTCAGAGCCACACCTTTGGAAACTCTTAAGGTGATTGATTGTTAAATCAACTTTTCTACCCTCACCCCAGGATATTGGGATCTCTTCATGTCTTCATCCATGGAGGTGGCATCGTAAATATGAGTTTCTTCACTTTTTGTGATGAAGGTCCCAGGTGTGATCTGTCAGATACAAGGCAGCACATCCAGAACACTGTTTCTAGATGCCCAGTGATCCCAACGTTCTTTCCTAGAAAGTCATACTGTAATCAAAACAGTTTATTTGTCCCAAGCTATTTAGTTGTATTCATTCTCTCTTTTTCCTTAATTTTAGAACCTCTATATTATCAACATCAACCAAGAGTCTGGTGTGGGGAGGAGGCAAACTATGAACACGGAGTGCTCAGCATCACTCTTTCCTCCTCCCTCTTCTTTCCTGTCCTGGCTAGCAGGTATGGGACCCATGTTGCTGGCAGTCCTCAAGGACTGAAGTAGAAGGACATAGAGTCTAAGCGGCCCAGGAGAAGGGCCAAGTAGAGCAAGCAAAGTGGGGACAGGGAGGAGCTGAGAGGTAGAATAAGTAATTAGAAGCTGTGGGGTCCCAGTGCAGCCACTGAACTCTCCCATGGGTAGAGACATTTCCCCCAGGAGTAAGTTAAGGGGCCAGGACACCTCTGATTTTTTAGCATAAAAGTAACTTGAGCAAAAGACTCCTGATTCCAGGATACAGGAGTCTCCTGAGTTCTCTGTGGGACTCTGACCTGAGGAAACAGGGTGACTTTCTAATGCTCAATATACAATGCTCCTTCAAAGAATTCTGGTCATTCCCATGGATCCCCTACAGCAATTTCTGGTGTCAGAAGGAAATGTTATTTCATTCTACCTACAAGACAGGGACAAAGTGTGAACCAAGAAATTTAGATTCAGTCCAGCTCTCCTTCAACTAGAAAGGCAATAAACAGTGTTAAACTTGCAAGAATACAGTGATTTTGACTTGATGAGCTCTTCCTAATGAAGTAGAGAGATGACCTGTGGCCTGTTGAATCATGTCAGAGGAAACTCTAGCAAATGGACTGGGAGTAAGTTGTCAGATCAAAGACATAATCAAGAGTGAAGGCAATAGGAATAATAATAATAATAATAATAATAATAATAAAGATTTCCATAAAATAATGTGCCTGACCTAGTAGCAGTATCTCACCCTATCATAAGAATAAGTGCAAGCCAATTCAGCTGGAAAATAATTTAACAATTTACATTGGCTCGCAAAGAAAAAATCAGCTCTATGCTGTATTCAGGATATACATCTAAAACCAAGAAGAGAGTTGGAGGATATCGAAAGGGGAGATGACCCATGAGAGACTGTGGACTCTGAGAAACAAACTACAGGTTTTGAAGTGGGGAGTTGGGGAGGTGGATGAGCCTGGTGATGAGTATTAAGGAAGGCATGTATTACATGGAGCACTGGGTGTGATGCATAAACAATGAATCTTGGAACACTGAAAAAATAAAATAAGGTTTAAAAATAAAATAAAATAAAAATAAAACCAAGTAATTCAGAAAGTAGAAAATAAAGGGCCAGATGAATGTACACCAGGTAAATGTAAACAATAAGAAAATAAGGGTTGTCATCTGAGTATCTGACAAGGTATAATTAAAGTTTTAAACTGTTTTGAAGACAAAGACACTTTATTTTGCTAAGAGAAATAATTAACACTGAAAAAATGTTATAGCTATATATGCCAATTAATATACAGAAACTTGTATAGAGCATGGAATTACAGCATACCTGAGGAGAAGGAGCAGCCCATGAAAGAATATAGAGAATCTAAACTTAATAAGGTAGATCTAATATACACACCAAACTGACAATTGAGAATACAGCTGATCTTCAAATGTCCATAAAACTTTCACAAAGAAGACCATTATAAGTGTACGAAGATAAACTTTACAAAGTCCCATTGTACAAAGAATATAGAAAACATTCTTTAATTATAAAGAAATAAGTCATAAAATATTTAGAAAATAAGAAAATGAAAAGACCCTTTTATGTTATCTAAATGTGACCCCCAAATGTGAGGTGAATCAATCAGGTGGAAGCAGGTGGCACAAACAGTGAAAGGAAACACCTGCAGTAGAATAAAGGAGATAGAAGTTTATTAAATAAACTGCAAGGAAGCAGCAGGCAGGGCAGCAGAGAAGAGATGGTCGGCAGTCGTGGGAGGGTGGTGGTGCTGTTTTTACATGGGGAAGGTGAGGAGGTATGGCAACCTATGGAAATATTCCTCTTTTGGTAACTGTTCCTAGTTGTAACAAGCCCATTGGTCAGTCAGGGCCTGCGGATATTTCGAGATGGCTCACCTGATGAGCCTGTCTATACTCAGCCAGGGGGTCTCTGTGGGTCCTTTCTATATTTCATTGTTCAAGACTATTAGCCTAAAAGCAGCCTTTACACCTTTTACTTGTAAGTTAAAAAAAAAAAATCTTGCCTTAAATACATAAAACTCAAGCCAAAATCCAGAATGGAATGAGAGGAAATATAGAGGCTTTTCCTTTAGATTATAGAAAAAATGTGCTCACTGGGTCCAATATCTGTCAACATTGTATTTAAGATATTAGCCAACGAAGTTAAACAAGAGAAAATATTAGAGACGTAATAAGAATTTGAAAGAAAGAGGTAAGATTAATTCTATTTGCTAAAGAAATAATATATCTGGAAAACCCCAAAAAAGTCAATGGGATTGCTGCCAAACAATAAAAAGAGTTAACAAAATAGCAGCTTTTCAACAAAAATGAATAGCTGTCATGCAAAGAAAAGCAAGGTAGAAACTGAGGAACAGAGAAGTTAAGTAATTAGCTCAAGGTCACACATCTGTTGCATGGTATAGAATCCAACCCAAGCAGTCTTGTTCCAAGGTCTGGGCACCTAACCATTATTATCTGCCACTTTTTTTCTCTTCTGGAGTATGGTCTTCTAGAAAAATCTTTGGAACCCAGGGTATCTAGGAGCAGAACAACAATCTCACCAGCAGTGCTACTTGGAAGAGTCACAGGTATGTTCTCCTTATATAACACACTTTTCAACATAAAAAGTCATACATTTATACCCACTGTGCCACTGCCATGGGCTCTAACAGTAGCAAAAGCCAAGAGCTCTGAGACGAATCTGAGGGAAAGGTGGGCAAGGCACCCAGGCTGGGGTTCCCAGAAAGCAAAACTAAGAGGCTGACTCACTGTGACATTTGGACATACAGAGGGGCTCCCTGGAGGTAGCCATCCTGACCTGGCCTTATCAAAAGGGAAAACAGTGGCAGTGCAGAGCTCAGGGTACTGTTCCCTTTTCCTCTCCACCCTGCACTGGCTACTGATGCAGGAGGGAGGCCCTGATCCACCCCTCAGAGGGAAAAAAACACCATCCAGAAAATCAGGTTGAGGAGGAGGAGCAGAGGGGAAGGAAAGACAGAAGTTTAGGAGGAGATAAACCTTCAGAGTAACTACCCCCAAAGTTTCCTAGGTCTAAATTTAATTGACTTTAGCATTTTCCTATTTTTCTGGGAACATCTACTATAATATTTTCATGGTTAGGAACCCTTCAACTCAATAGCTGAGTTTTATTGTTTTGCCAACACATATACATTATTGCCAATTATCTTAGGATAGCTTTGAGTCTTAATTTAACATAGTCTACTCAGAGACATGGCTCTGTGTTCTCCTTATATAATGCTTTGTCACTGCATGGCTATACATCTGCTTTATGTTTTCAGATGACCCAGATCAGAGCTTCTAGTCTATGCCATAATATGTAATAAGAGACAAAGTATTATGGTGACCCAAGAAAACAGATCCTGGCCCCAGGGCTCAGATGCTGGAATTCTGTCATGAGAAATGCCCAGTCAGGAACCCTGACCCCAGCATTGGGCACCTGAAGACGCCATGGCCTCAGGCAGGTAGATGAAGGATTGTGGGAGAGCAGGCAAATGTCAGGGATGACCCTGCACACACTCAGTTGTGTGGTGCTGCTACTGGACTCATCCAGGGTCCGAGCTCACCTTAAATTCCAGGCCTGCCTCTTCTATAAATAATATCCCTGGAACTGGCTCCTTACCCCCTCCAACTATTCCAAAACCTGCTCACTTGTCTGTGTTCAAGTGAATGTTTTTGGAAACCCAGGACAGGCTCTGGGCAAGGGTAGAGATACAGCTGATGAGTTTTCAGAGGAGGAATGAGTGGAACCATCAGGCAACCA
The DNA here is from genome assembly GCF_020171115.1 of Neogale vison. NCBI lineage: Eukaryota > Metazoa > Chordata > Mammalia > Carnivora > Mustelidae > Neogale > Neogale vison. Next base: position 109,188,889 of record NC_058092.1, read on the forward strand.
CAAGAAGGGGATATATGAAGAAACATGCAAAATGGATTTGTTTTATTTATATCTGCAGTAAAATTAGCTTTCTGACACAGGGGTGTAGAAATGAAATGTTTCTAGATGACATTCGTCATCTACCTCATCTGAAACTGGCACTCTTACTGGATAGAGAAGAGTAGCTGTACTTGAGTTTGAGTCAAGCCTGTCCTGGGTCTGGCTTCCCAAGGGCCTGTATCTGAAGATTGCCCTGTTCTACCTGGCACCATGTCCCCATGCAAGTCTGGAAAGGCTTGGCACCACTCCTGCTTTTGAATTTCCTGAAGACACAGAATTCATGTGGCAAGTAGAATGAACTAACTTTTTTTAGCACATAGATCAACATAAAGCGTACTGAAAATGGAGGTTGACTTCTTAAATCTTTTCTAAGGTTAACTCATTATTTTTTAGGTGGAAAGATACAAAAGTGGAACGGAAGTAATGTTACATAAAGCTTAATGCACATGAAAATATTTTGTGTTCTCTCTCAGCTGCATTGAACTCCTGCTGTATTGATGTCCCACCAGCAGAACCAGCAGTAGTGCCCACTCCCTCCAAATTGTCCCCCACCCCAGTGCCCAGCCTCATGCCCCCCTCCAGTCTCTTCCAGCTGTGGCTTCATCTCCAGGGGTGGCAGCTGCTGCCTGGGTCACCACAGGCTCTGTCTCTTCCATCAGAGCCAGCACCAAACCATGACAACTATGAGTGTGAGTCCTTGGAGGCTCCAGTTGCTGCCACAGCTCTGGGGTCTGCTGTGACAAGAGTCCTGAGGACCACTGAAAAGCAAAGAAGGAAGAGCCAGATATTTCTGGGCCTTTCCCAGCCAGATACTTTTTTTTCTTCTCTGACCTTTTGGTCTCCATGTCCTGAGTGCATCATACTTTATGTAGACCAAGGAAGTTTTCTAACTGATATTCTCAGTGGATTTATCATCCCCAAAGGTTAGGATGGAACCAGATTTGCTCTTGGTCTTTTAACCCTATACAACAATAAAACTCAAATTGTGTGATCAAAGTTATATTTTGTTGTATTTTATTGAAGTTCCTTCTCAGAGCTGGAATCCTTGAAAACTGTTACAATGAGATCTTTAATTCAGTGGACTTTTTCCACTGTAGTGTGAAGCAAATGCAAGATCCATTCCATCTTCAAGCCAGAGCTACTTTAGATAATGTGAACAAAAGTACGGATGCATCTGTCAGGGCAGGGGCACAGACCATGTGTGCGCAGAGCCAGAAATGCAGGGGCAAAATGGAAACCCGAGTTGCTGTGATATTACTTCCTATGCCATGACTGCTTCTTACTTCATTAACATTTTATTATTCTACCTTGTTCTGGAGTTTGTGTGTATGTTTAGGATTGTAAATAACACAAAAATTTAAGTCTTCAAATTCTGAAGTTCTGTTGAATTTTAGAATACATCTAAGAGTCAATGTTCTAACCCAGAGTTTGCTTATTTATAGTATGTGGCCAACTTAGAGAATTTTCTTACTAATTCTAACTAATTTTCAGATCAATTATTTTATTTTACTTTCTGAATCTATAATCATATTATTTGCAAATGATGACAGTTTTATCATCCTTTTTTACATATATATATATATATATATATATATATATATATATATACATAACACATACATGTTTCTATACTACCTAGTTTATTAGAATTTTAGCACGAAACTAATTTATAATAGTAATTGGCACATTGTGATTTCTTCACTGGCAACCAATTGTGTTCATCATCACACAATCTTTTTCCTCTGAATTTTCTTTTCTTTTTTTTTTTTTTTTAAAGATTTTATTTATTTATTTGACAGACAGAGATCACAATGAGAGAAGCAGGCAGAGAGAGAGAGGAGGAAGCAGGCTCCCCTCTGAGCAGAGAGCCCGATGCAAGGCTCTATCCCAGGACCCTGAGAACATGACCTGAGCCTAAGGCAGAGGCTTTAACCCACTGAGCCGCCCAGGCTCTCCTCTTCTGAATTTTCCAAGGTCTTTTTTATTGATATCTAATGATGAATTTTATAAATCTATTTTTCATAATTTCTTGAGACAGTTATATATATATTTTTCTGACTGACTTTGAGGTCTTTAGAAGACAGATTCTTTGAGTTTGGAAGGAGGATAACAGAAGAAACTGAGGTGCAGAGAGGTGGCATCACTGTTGCAAAGTCACAAATGAAGGTGGTGGTGAAGCTAGAAACAGGACTCTACTCCCACACTAGGAGGTACAGCTCCCTGATCCAAATAGAAGGGAGCAGAATTGCTAAAAAAATTGTTGACTTATGAGTTAATTAGTGTTTGTGCCCACATTTTACCTTCTCACTTTTATCTTCTTCATCTGACATCAACAGAAGTCTTATTAGAGATCTCCTTGCTGCTGCTGAGTCTGTCCTGTTAGGAGAATATGCCTCTTGATTCTGGATCTTTCTCAGGGGTCTCTAACATCCGTAGCAATCATGTATGCAAGTGGTCACACTCTTGAGTTTTCCTATTTTTTTCCTTTTTTTAGTTATTTTGTTTCTGATACTTACTTGTGCAGATGTTAGTGGTACAAGGTACAAACTTCCAGTTATGAAATAAGTAAGTCATGGGGATAAAAAGTAAGCATAAAGAATATAGTTAATAATATTGTAATAATGTTGTATAGTAACAGGTAGTGACTACACTTGGGTGTATAGAGATATTAAATCACTATATTGTACACCAGAAAGTTTTGTAACACTGCGTGACAGCTCACCATTCCTAGAGCAATACTTATCAGGAAACTCTTTCCTGCCCTACCCAGCACTTGCATTCTGAATTAGTTGCCAAAGTTACACAAAGGTAATCTGGTGATCTGCAGTGAGGGAATACAAGCCTGGAACTATTTTCCTTGTCTTCCTCCTGGAAATATCTTCCTTGTCTTCGATAGCAAATTCATCATCAACACCAGCATCAATTTTGTCATCGTTAGGCATCTATTTTTCATGGTTGATGTTTCTAGAGGTGCTTTATGAGAAGGTAAATAAATAAATGTATCTTATGAAAATGTATGAAAAGAGTTGACTACCAAGGGGAATTTGTCATCGTAGTAACATTCAACACTAAATTTTCTCATTCTAGTTGTCTGTGATCTGAGGTAGAAGAAAACACTATGTTTTTTGTTGCCTTTTGGTTTTGTTTTGTTTTTAAATTTTTTCAATTTATTTATTTTCAGAAAAACAGTATTCATTATTTTTTCACCACACCCAGTGCTCCATGCAATCCGTGCCCTCTTTAATACCCACCACCTGGTACCCCAACCTCCCAACCCCTGCCACTTCAACCCGCTCAGATTGTTTTTCAGAGTCCATAGTCTCTCGTGATTCACCTCCCCTTCCAATTTCCCCCAACTCCCTTCTCCTCTCTAACACCCCTTGTCCTCCATACTATTTGTTGTGCTCCACAAATAAGTGAAACCATATGATAATTGGCTCTCTCTGCTTGACTTATTTACTCAGCATAATCTCTTCCAGTCCCGTCCATGTTGCTACAAAAGTTGGGTATTCATCCTTTCTGATGGAGGCATAATACTCCATAGTGTATATGGACCACATCTTCCTTATCCATTCGTCCGTTGAAGGGCATTTTGGTTCTTTCCATAGTTTGGCGACCGTGGCCATTGCTGCTATAAACATTGGGGTACAGATGGCCCTTCTTTTCCAGGATCTATAATGAACTCCTCAAACTCAACACACATGAAACAGGCAAACACATCAAAAAATGGGCAGAAGATATGAACAGACACTTCTCCAATGAAGACATACAAATGGCTATCAGACATATGAAAAAATGTTCATCATCACTAGCCCTCAGGGAGATTCAAATTAAAACCACATTGAGATATCACCTTACACCAGTTAGAATGGCCAAAATTAACAAAACGGGAAACAACATGTGTTGGAGAGGAGGTGGAGAAAGTGGAACCCTCTTACACTGTTGGTGGGAATGCAAGTTGGTGCAGCCTCTTTGGAGAACAGTGTTGAGATTCCTCAAGAAATTAAAAATAGACCTTCCCTATGACCCTGCAATTGCACTCCTGGGTATTTACCCCAAGGATACAGATGTCGTGGTTTTGTTTTTTAATTATGGGAAGAATTCCTTCTGTATGCTAATTTTCTTGTATGTTAAGAAAACTCACTTTGCTTTCTTAATAGTTACCACAGTGCATGTGTGCCTGTGTTTCTGTGTGTGTGTGTGCACACACACAAGAAAAAGAAAGAGACATAATGAAGGATAAAGAGGGGTGGGAAAGAGATAGAGATGGTATAATAGGAACGGAGGAGAGGAAGGGGCCTTTCTGAGAAGGGTTAGAAGTCAGTAGAAACATAGGGTTACCAGACCTCTCATCGTAGTTTCTATGGGACTAGACTCCATGGGACAGGGTAGCCAACCCTTTGTTGGATAATCAAGACATGTCCATACATAAGTCCATTTAATATCCCCACCTCCGTAGGCTGACCCAAGTGTAAGTCCAAATATGCTAGCCTTCTGGATCCAATCTGAGGGACTCTTAGAATAGCCCCTTTGTAAAAGATTTTTATGCACTGATCAAAGGAATTTTTCCCACACACAGGTGCATGGACTTCACCCAGGGAAAAGGGCAATGTTTACTACAGAGAAATAGACTGAGTCCTGGGAAGAGGTGTGTTGGTAAATGTTAAGCATTGGGATTTCTGGCAGAAAAAAAGCAATGTGATTTGTTTCCCACTTCAATTATGTAAATATTCCCATCTTGGCAGATTTCATGCTACCAAACTGATGGCATTGAATGCAGAGTTGGGAAGAGAGGCACACATTAGCTGTTCAGCCCTTCACCAGACCGGGACACCAGACCAAACATGACTGGACTTGCTGGGAAGAAGAGCCTCATGGCACCTAGTAAAAATTGTATAATGGTTGCTGAAGCATAAAGCAGAGGTAGATCTGGACCCCATGTGGCCAAAGGGCTATTTCTCAAAGACAGACAAGGGTGACTTTAAGACAGAGGTTGGGAAGATGGGCATTTGCTAACTTCCTTAAAAAAGAAATTTCAGAGACTGCTATCTGGAGGCAACTTGGTCTCCCCAAGGGAAAGAGTATGATTTATAAAATGCTACATATACAACTGCTCCCCCAAAGCCCCCCAAGTGGGCAGGGTGGGAGTTCCCTCTCCTAGCTCAGTGTGGAAAGAACTGAGGGGTAGGGGAATGTCAGGAAGAACCTACATGTGCTTTGCTTGTGCAAGAGCCATGTCCTGCTCCTTCCAGAAGCATGGCTTACCTAAATCCCAGTTTTAGAGCCACATAAAAGTCCCTGCACCTCATAGGCTGAGGCTATTCAGGGATGTGTATGTGGCTGTCTAGGACCATAGTGAGTATTTTTATGGGACCCAGAGGATACACCTAGCAGGATGGAGATGGAGCTGGAAGATCAATATGGGAGAAGAGTGGAGAGGAGCATGAAGGAGAAGGATAAAGTGATGGGCAAGGACAGAAAGTTGGGACTGACGTTTACTCTAGACCAAACAGGAACCACCTGGGAAGTGTTGTCCCTGTGGTAAGACAGGGAAATGGCATATGACCTAGAATTACTACAGTCTTGCAATGGCTGGCCTGCTAATCATGAGCCTGTTTCTCTGAAGGAAGTTTGTCCCTGATTGTGTGGATCCTAAATTATGTGGATCCTCAATTATATATCTATATCTATACCGATATCTATATCTATATCTATATCTATCTATATCATCTATATCTATATCTATCTATATCTATATCTATGTCAGGAGATAACAGCTCTTCTAGAAATTTCTGGAAAACATTTGTAGATAGATTCAAGATGTAGAACTTCAATAGACTCAACATGGTTTTGAAAGGACATGAGTATTCATTCCAGATATCCATTTCACTCTAGCATTTTGGGTCTTTCTTGGATATATTAGTTCAGCAGCTGTTAATAACCACTTAAGAATCAAGAACTGTGGGGCACTCAGCAGCTATAAAAGTAAAGAAGACATATTCACTGTCTTACATAGGTTTCTGTCTATGCACATATTTTATTTTATTTTGTACACAGGGCATTTTTTAAGATTTTATTGTTTTTATTTATTTGACAGAGAGAGATCACAAGTAGGCAGAGGCAGGCAGAGAGAGCAGGGGAAGCAGGCTCCCTGATGAACAGAGAGCCCAATGTGAGGCTTAATCCCTGAACCCTGAGATCATGATCTGAGCCCAAGGCAGAGGCTTAACCCACTGAGCCACCCAGACACCCCCACAGTGCAGTTTTAATAAGTTTAGCATAAGTCTATTCCCACATGCTTCTACACATAAGTTTACAAATGTATCTTAATGAATGAAGATGTTACTTAAATGACACATTATACCCAGTGTAGTTTCAGTGAGCTAACAATAGGGCTATTGCCATATGCTTCAACACGTGTTTACATACTTATGTCTTTTAAGTTTTTATTTAAATTCCAGTTAGTTAACATACAGTGAAATATTAATTTCAGGTATACATATAGTGATTCAACACTTCCATACATCACCTAGTGCACATCACAAATGCCCTCCTTAATCCCCATCCCTATTTCACCCATCCTTCAACCCAGCTACCTCTGGTAATCATTAGTTTGTTTTCTATAATTAAGAATCTGCTTCTTGATTTGCCTCTTTCTTTCTTTTATTTTTTCCCTTTGCTCATTCGTTTCTTAAATTCCACATATGAGTCAAATCATATGATATTTGTCTTTCCCTTGTGGATTTATTTCATGTAGCATTATACTCTCCAGTTCCTTCCATGTCATTGTGAATGGCAAGATTTCATTATTTTTTATAGCTGAGTAATATTCCATTATATATAGATAAATGAGAGATAGATGATGATGATGATAGATGATAGATATAGATAAAACAGCTCAAGGGTCTATTAACTGGTGAATGGATAAAGAAAATGTGCACATATTTTAGATATCCCTCTCCAACCCTGAGTAAAGATTTCAAAAATAGGGAGGAATTTAATGGCTCTGGAGGTCGAATTCTCGGTATGTTTGTTTTCTCATTAAGTTTTGGTGAAATCCCACCAAAATGTCCTCACAGCAGAACATCAGCAGAGCCAACCCCTTGCTAAGTGACTGCCAAAGTGTTTCAACCCTACATGTGCCTCAAAGTGCACCCCAATCTCTTCCTGCTCCAGTAGTGTCAGCTCCAGAGGATGTTGCGGTTCCAGTTCTGGGGATGCTTTTGATGAGGGAGCAGAAGGTAAGATGACCACAAAGGATAAACTGACACACTGCAACCACAACCTACCTCCCCATGTAGTAAACAAAGGTAGAAGAAAAAATATTGAGTGTACAGCCCTTTGAAAAGTCCTTGATATAGGCAGAGTGACCCTAGTCCCTCTAGGGATTCTACTGTCTGGATGTTAATACTTTGCTAAGGCCAACAATCTTAGGCCAACCCCCAGGATCCTGTAAGTCTACTTGAACATATAAATATTCCTTTGGAAAATTCCTTTATCTCGAAACCCCACAAGATACATGTTGGCAATCATCCTCCAAGCATATGACCCACCAATATACATCTGAAGGGTCTCATGACTGAGTTTTTACTAAACAGTAATAAATGTCCTTTCCTAATAACAGGGAGGCTGACAATATCCCTAATGCCCTCCCAACTTGAAAGTATATAATGGGCCACTCCTTATGACCCCAGTGCAGCTTTTTCTGCCCACAGGTCCTGCCCCATGCTTTAATAAAATCCAAGAAAGAATTATTAAGACATCTTTGGTGCAAAAAGGTGGTTTTATTAAAGCATGCAGACAAGACCCATGGGCAGAAAGAGCTGCACTGGGGTCAAGTTGGGAGGGGGTTAGGGACAGCATAAGTCTCTAAAGAATTTTGGAAGCAAGGTTTCCAGGACCTTGAGAGGGCTAGCTCTTTTTGGGAAAAGGTCATTTATTACTGTCTAATAACCTTAATCATGAGACCCTTCAGATGTATATCAGTGGGTCATATGCTTTGGGGATGATTGCCAACATGTATCTTGGGGGTTTAGAGATAAAGGAAATTTCTAAAGGAATTTGTATATGTTCAAATCGACTTACAGGATCCTTGATGGGGAGGGGAGCAGGTGTCAGGTGTCAGACTAGGATTGCCTTTTGCCTTTAGTAAAGTATTAACATCAAGGTACTTGAGTCCCTAGAGGAAAGTCTCTCTGTCTGTTTCAAGGACTTGTCAATGGACTGTAGGTAGTAAGGAAATTTAATACTTTTTCTTCTACCTTTGTTTCCCATATCATATGGACTGAGGGAAGTGTGGAAGAGAGTGTAGGGATGGCCAGGGATTGGGGTGATGTGGTCATGGCCTTTCTCAGATGCAATTCATCTGAGTTAGAAGAAAACCCCTATATCTTACCCTTTCCATCTCCTTTCAGTCCCCTCCTCCACCTCAGGACTGGATGCAGTTGTGATTACTGAATATGGTTGATGTGCGATAATAGATAGTAATCCTAGCAAAACTAACCCAAATTCAGTTAGTACTTACTCATATGTTAGACACATGTTTTGTTTCACGTTAATATTTGCCTGCAGTGTTCATTCAAAAGTCATGTATTGGGGAAGCCGGTCAAGATGGCAGAGGAGTAGCAGGCTGAGAAGACATCAGGTAGCAGGAGATCAGCTAGATAGCTTATCAAACCATTCCAAACTTCTATGAATTCAATAGGAGATTGAAAAGAAGAGCAGTGATTCTAGAAACAGAAAATCTACCGCTTTCTGAAAGGTAGGACTGGCGGGGAACTGAATCCAAAGAGAGGGAAGATAGACCATGGGAGCAGGGGCTGGCTCCCTGCAGGCAGTGGAGCAAGAGAGCACAAAATCAGAACTTAAAACTCTGCTCCACTGAGGGACGTTGCTCCAGAGGCTAAGCTGGGGTGAAGCCCATGTGGGACAGTATGGCCTCAGGTCCCATGGGGTTACAGAAGGATTGGAGCTGTCTGAGTGTCACAGCGCTCACAGGTATTAGAGTGGGGAAGCCAGCTACAGAGACAGAACTGAGAAATGAGCTCTCAACTCGGGGTTACCTTATCGTGATCCATGGCACAGACCAATGCTCTGTGAGCGGGGACCCCAAAAGATCCAGAAAGACTCCACTGGAAGAGCTCAAGTATTTACAGATCTGTGGGGTTTGGAGACTCCAGGCAGGGTTGTGTGCCAGAGACAGAGAAGCTGGCACAGGCTGGGTGAGCTCAGAGTGCCGTTGGAGGCCAGGGAGACAGGAGCGATTGAGTGCTTTTTTCTGAGGGTACACTGAGAAGTGGGGCCCCGAGCTCTTGGCTCCTCCAGGCTGGAGAATGGGAGGCTGCCATTTTCATTCCAGTCTTCCAGAATTCTACAGAGAGCATTCAGGGAACAAAAGCTCCCAAAAGCAAACCCAAGCGGATTACTTAGCCTGGCCCCTGGTAAGGGCTGTTCAATTCTGCCTTACAATAGGAAGAATCACTACAATATTGTAGAATCACTACAATAGGTCCTTCCCCCAGAAGATCACCAAGAAATCCAGGCAAGACCAAGTTCATTTACCAAAAAGAACAGCGGAATTCCAGAGGAGGAGAAAGAAAAGCTTGGAATTCATGGCTATCTCCCCATGATTCTTTAGTCTTGCAAAGTTAATCTTTTTTTAATTTTATTTTTTTCTTCTACTAATTTTTCCAACTTTAACCCTTACCACTTTTAATGTGTTTTAACTAGTTTATCTTAACAATACATTTCATAAAAATTTTTTGAACCTTCATTATTATAGTTATATTACATATACATATTATATATATTGTATATATGTATATATAGTTATATATATATATATATATATTTATTTATTTATTTCCAATTTATTTATTTTCAGAAAAACAGTATTCATTATTTTTTCACCACACCCAGTGCTCCATGCAAGCTGTGCCCTCTATAATACCCACCACCTGGTACCCCAACCTCCCACGCCCCCCGCCACTGCAAACCCCTCAGACTGTTTTTCAGAGTCCATAGTCTCTCATGGTTCATCTCCCCTTCCAATTTACCCAAAAGCACATACCCTCCCCAATGTCCATAACCCTACCCCCCTTCTCCCAACCCCCCTCCCCCCAGCAACCCACAGTTTGTTTCGTGAGATTAAGAGTCACTTATGGTTTGTCTCCCTCCCTATCCCATCTTGTTTCATGGATTCTTCTCCTACCCACTTAAGCCCCCATGTTGCATCACCACTCCCTCATATCAGGGAGATCATATGATAGTTGTCTTTCTCCGCTTGACTTATTTCGCTAAGCATGATACGCTCTAGTTCCATCCATGTTGTCGCAAATGGCAAGATTTCGTTTCTTTTGATGGCTGCATAGTATTCCATTGTGTATATATACCACATCTTCTTGATCCATTCATCTGTTGATGGACATCTAGGTTCTTTCCATAGTTTGGCTATTGTGGACATTGCTGCTATAAACATTCGGGTGCACGTGCCCCTTTGGATCACTACGTTTGTATCTTTAGGGTAAATTCCCAGTAGTGCAATTGCTGGGTCATAGGACAGTTCTATTTTCAACATTTTGAGGAACCTCCATGCTGTTTTCCAGAGTGGTTGCACCATCTTGCATTCCCATCAACAGTGTAGGAGGGTTCCCCTTTCTCCACATCCTCGCCAGCATCTGTCATTTCCTGACTTGTTGATTTTAGCCATTCTGACTGGTGTGAGGTGGTATCTCATTGTGGTTTTGATTTGTATTTCCCTGATGCCGAGTGATATGGAGCACTTTTTCATGTGTCTGTTGGCCATCTGGATGTCTTCTTTGCAGAAACGTCTGTTCATGTCCTCTGCCCATTTCTTGATTGGATTATTTGTTCTTTGGGTGTTGAGTTTGTTAAGTTCTTTATAGATTTTGGACACTAGTCCTTTATCTGATATGTCGTTTGCAAATATCTTCTCCCATTCTGTCAGTTGTCTTTTGGTTTTGTTAACTGTTTCCTTTGCTGTGCAAAAGCTTTTGATTTTGATGAAATCCCAAAAGTTCATTTTTGCCCTTGCTTCCCTTGCCTTTCGCGATGTTCCTAGGAAGATGTTGCTGCGGCAGAGGTCGAAGAGATTGCTGCCTGTGTTCTCCTCAAGGATTTTGATGGATTCCTTTCTCACATTGAGGTCCTTAATCCATTTTGAGTCTATTTTTGTGTGTGGTGTAAGGAAATGGTCCAATTTCATTTTTCTGCACGTGGCTGTCCAATTTTCCCAACACCATTTATTGAAGAGGCTGTCTTTTTTCCATTGGACATTCTTTCCTGCTTTGTCGAAGATTAGTTGACCATAGAGTTGAGGGTCTATTTCTGGGCTCTCTATTCTGTTCCATTGGTCTATGTGTCTGTTTTTGTGCCAGTACCATGCTGTCTTGATGATGACAGCTTTGTAATAAAGCTTGAAGTCCGGAATTGTGATGCCACCAACTTTGGCTTTGTTTTTCAATATCCCTTTGGCTATTCGAGGTCTTTTCTGGTTCCATATAAATTTTAAAATTATTTGTTCCATTTCTTTGAAAAAGATGGATGGTACTTTGATAGGAATTGCATTAAATGTGTAGATTGCTTTAGGTAGCATAGACATTTTCACAATATTTATTCTTCCAATCCAGGAGCATGGAACATTTTTCCATTTCTTTGTGTCTTCCTCAATTTATTTCATGAGTACTTTATAGTTTTCTGAGTAAGATTCTTAGCCTCTTTGGTTAGGTTTATTCCTAGGTATCTTATGGTTTGGGGTGCAATTGTAAATGGGATTGACTCCTTAATTTCTCTTTCTTCTGTCTTGTTGTTGGTGTAGAGAAATGCAACTGATTTCTGTGCATTGATCTTATATCCTGACACTTTACTGAATTCCTGTATAAGTTCTAGCAGTTTTGGAGTGGAGTCTTTTGGGTTTTCCACATAGAGTATCATATCATCTGCGAAGAGTGATAATTTGACTTCTTCTTTGCCGATTTGGATGCCTTTAATTTCCTTTTGTTGTCTGATTGCTGAGGCTAGGACTTCTAGTACTATGTTGAATAGCAGTGGTGATAATGGACATCCCTGCCGTGTTCCTGACCTTAGTGGAAAATCTTTCAGTTTTTCTCCATTGAGAATGATATTTGCAGTGGGTTTTACATAGATGGCTTTGATGATATTGAGGTATGTGCCCTCTATCCCTACACTTTGAAGGGTTTTGATCAGGAAGGGATGCTGTACTTTGTCAAATGCTTTTTCAGCATCTATTGAGAGTATCATATGGTTCTTGTTCTTTCTTTTATTGATGTGTTGTATCACATTGACTGATTTGCGGATGTTGAACCAACCTTGCAGCCCTGGAATAAATCCCACTTGGTCGTGGTGAATAATCCTTTTAATGTACTGTTGAATCCTATTGGCTAGTATTTTGGTGAGAATTTTTGCATCTGTGTTCATCAAGGATATTGGTCTATAGCTCTCTTTTTTGATGGGATCCTTGTCTGGTTTTGGGATCAAGGTGATGCTGGCCTCATAAAATGAGTTTGGGAGTTTTACTTCCATTTCTATTTTTTCGAACAGTTTCAGGAGAATAGGAATTAGTTCCTCTTTAAATGTTTGGTAGAATTCCCCCGGGAAGCCATCTGGCCCTGGGCTTTTGTTTGTTTGGAGATTTTTAATGACTGTTTCAATCTCCTTACTGGTTATGGGTCTGTTCAGGCTTTCTATTTCTTCCTGGTTCAATTTTGGTAGTTTATCTGTTTCTAGGAATGCATCCATTTCTTCCAGATTGTCAAATTTGTTGGCGTAGAGTTGCTCATAGTATGTTCTTATAATAGTTTGTATTTCTTTGGTGTTAGTTGTGATCTCTCCTCTTTCATTCATGATTTTATTTATTTGGGTCCTTTCTCTTTTCTTTTTGATTAGTCTGGCCAAGGGTTTATCAATTTTATTAATTCTTTCAAAGAACCAGCTCCTAGTTTGGTTGATTTGTTCTATTGTTTTTTTGGTTTCTATTTCATTGATTTCTGCTCTGATCTTTATGATTTCTCTTCTCCTGCTGGGCTTAGGGTTTCTTTCTTGTTCTTTCTCCAGCTCCTTTAGGTGTAGGGTTAGGTTGTGTACCTGAGACCTTTCTTGTTTCTTGAGAAAAGCTTGTACCGCTATATATTTTCCTCTCAGGACTGCCTTTGTTGTGTCCCACGGATTTTGAACCGTTGTATTTTCATTATCATTTGTTTCCATAATTTTTTTCAATTCTTCTTTAATTTCCCAGTTGACCCATTCATTCTTTAGAAGGATGCTGTTTAGTCTCCATGTATTTGTGTTCTTTCCAAACTTCCTCTTGTGGTTGAGTTCTAGCTTCAGAGCATTGTGGTCTGAAAATATGCAGGGAATGATCCCAATCTTTTGATACCGGTTGAGTCCTGATTTAGGACCGAGGATGTGATCTATTCTGGAGAATGTTCCATGTGCACTAGAGAAGAATGTGTATTCTGTTGCTTTGGGATGAAATGTTCTGAATATATCTGTGATGTCCATCTCATCCAGTTTATCATTTAAGGCCTTTATTTCCCTGTTGATCTTTTGCTTGGATGATCTGTCCATTTCAGTGAGGGGAGTGTTAAAGTCCCCTACTATTATTGTATCTTTGTTGATGTGTTTCTTTGATTTTGTTATTAATTGGTTTATATAGTTGGCTGTGCCCACGTTGGGGGCTTAGATATTTAAAATTGTTAGATCTTCTTGTTGGACAGACCCTTTGAGTATGATATAGTGTCCTTCCTCATCTCTTATTATAGTCTTTGGCTTAAAATCTAATTGATCTGATATAAGATTGCCACTCCTGCTTTTTTCTGATGTCCATTAGCATGGTAATTCTTTTCCACCCCCTCACTTTAAGTCTGGAGGTGTCTTCGGGTTTAAAATGAGTTTCTTGGAGGCAACATATAGATGGGTTTTGTTTTTTTATCCATTCTGATACCTGTGTCTTTTGATTGGGGCATTTAGCCCATTAACATTCAGGGTAACTATTGAGAGATATGATTTTAGTGCCATTGTATTGCCTGTAAGGTGACTGTTACTGTATATTGTCTCTCTTCCTTTCTATCTACCACTTGTAGGCTCTCTCTTTGCTTTGAGGACCCCTTTCAGTATTTCCTGTAGAGCTGGTTTGGTGTTTGCAAATTCTTTCAGTTTTTGTTTGTCTTGGAAGCTTTTAATCTCTCCTTCTATTTTCAATGATAGCCTAGCTGGATATAGTATTCTTGGCTGCATGTTTTTCTTGTTTAGTGCTCTGAAAATGTCATGCCAGCTCTTTCTGGCCTGCCAGGTCTCTGTGGATAAGTCAGCTGCCAATCTAATACTTTTACCATTGTATGTTACAGACTTCTTTTCCCGGGCTGCTTTCAGGATTTTCTCTTTGTCACTAAGGCTTGTAAATTTTACTATTAGTTGACGGGGTGTGGGCCTATTCTTATTGATTTTGAGGGGCGTTCTCTGAACCTCCTGAATTTTGATACTCGTTCCCTTTGCCATATTGGGGAAATTCTCCCCAATAATTCTCTCCAGTATACCTTCTGCTCCCCTCTCTCTTTCTTCTTCTTCTGGAATCCCAATTATTCTAATGTTGTTTCGTCTTATGGTGTCACTTATCTCTCGAATTCTCCCCTCATGGTCCAGTAGCTGTTTGTCCCTCTTTTGCTCAGCTTCTTTATTCTCTGTCATTTGGTCTTCTATATCGCTAATTCTTTCTTCTGCCTCATTTATCCTAGCAGTGAGAGCCTCCATTTTTGATTGAACTTCATTAATAGCTTTTTTGATTTCAACTTGGTTAGATTTTAGTTCTTTTATTTCTCCAGAAAGGGCTTTTATATCTCTGGAGAGGGTTTCTCTAATATCTTCCATGTTTTTTTCAAGCCCGGCTAGAACCTTGAGAATTGTCATTTTGAACTCTAGATCTGACATATTACCAATGTCTGTATTGATTAGGTCCCTAGCCTTCGGTACTGCCTCTTGTTCTTTTTTTTGTTGTGAATTTTTCCGCCTTGTCATTTTGTCCAGCTAAGAGTATATGAAGGAGCAAGTAAAATACTAAAAGGGTGGCAACAATCGCAGGAAAATATGCTTTAACCAAATCAGAAGAGATCCCAAATCGTGAGGGGGGATTTCTCCCCCCTCACGATTGGGTGAGGGATCTCCTCTGATTGGGATCTCCTTTGACTGGGATCTCCCAATCTCTTCTGATTGGGATCTCTTCTGATTTGGGGTTAAAAAGAGGTTCAAAAAGAAAGAAAGAAAAAAAAGAAAAAAAGAATTTAAAAAAAGAGATTGAATTAAAAATTCAATCAAGAATTTAAAAACGAATTAAGAAAAAAAAGATTGAAGAGATTAGGATCTCTTCTGATTTGGGGATAAAAAAAAGGTTCAAAAAGAAAGAAAGAAAAAAAAGAAAAAGAATTTTAAAAAAAAGAAAATGAATAAACAAAAGTATAAAAAAGAAAAATATATATATTAGATAATCTAGTTAAAAAACGTTAAAAGAGAAAAGGGTAAAAGTTATAAAAAATTTTAGCAGAAGAAGAGAAAAAAAATGAAAAAGAAAAAAATTAAATTAACTGCAAGACTGAAAAATCACAGGCAGAAAGCCATGAGTTCAGTGGTTTGTTTTCTCCTCCTCTGGAATTCTGCTGCTCTCCTTGGTATTGAAACTGCACTCCTTGGTAGGTGAACTTGGTCTTGCCTGGATTTCTTGTTGATCTTCTGGGGGAGGGGCCTGGTGTAGTGATTCTCAAGTGTCTTTGCCCCAGGCGGAATTACACCGCCCTTACCAGGGGCCGGGCTGAGTGATCTGCTCGGCTTTGCTTTCAGGAGCTTTTGTTCCCTGAGCGCTTTCCGTAGAGTTCCGGAGGACGGGAATACAAATGGCGGCCTCCTGGTCTCCGGCCTGGAGGAGCCGAGAGCCCGGGGCCCACTCCCCTGTGCGCCCTCAGCGAACAGCTCCCAGTAACTCGCGTCTGCCCAACCTCTGGCCGCGCTCTGAGCTCACCGAGCTTGCGACCCGTTCAAGGCAACTC